>NC_135879.1:240563578-241763578 GCF_964194155.1 Cetorhinus maximus
CCTCCACTTTCTGTCCATAATCCCCGTAAATTCCTTAAATACATGTCCAACTTTTAGAATTATTTGCAGAATCAGCTTTCACCACCTTTTCAGGCAGAATGTTCCAAATAACAACTCTTTTTAGCGAATAAAGTTTTGTCCCATCTTCCGTCAGGATCCTTTGCCAATGATGCTAAATCTATGATCTCTGCTTTGACACACTCTATCAAAACCTCTCATCATCTTGAACACCCCTATTGGGCCACCTGTTCCAAAGACAATAGTCCTAACTTTACCAACGTCTCCTCAGCACTGAAGTTATGAAGTACTCTGCCTCGACACGGCAGCTCACTCTGAACCCCAGCTGAGTACTCCCAACTCTGCCAGTTTGAGAATTGTGCCATTTCCCACACCTATTATTCTGTGGTCTTTGAATGAAATGTCTAGTAAATGCAAAACCACAGGCGGTTGGTTATCTGTCAATAACTTGATTTTAGCAGATCACCTCTCACATCTTTTAGACGCCTCAAAGTATTTCACAGCCAGTGATGCCCTTTTAAAGGGTAATAACTGCATAGGGCAGTCAACTGCAGCACACAGCAAGGTCTTATAAAGAAATAGTTAATCTGTTCTGCTGACATTGGTTAAGGATACACTTTTGTTGGTGTTCAAATAGCACCCGCAAAACAGACCCCAAGTTTAACATCGAGACTAGAATCATGGAATAATGGAGCACAGGAGTAAGCCATATGGTCCATCTTGCTTTGCCAATGCTTTGGGAAGCTATCCAATTAATCCCACTCCTCTATCCTTTCCCCTAGTCCCTGTAAATTATTTCCCTTCAAGTATTTATCCAATTCTCTTTCGATGATTACTTTTGAATCTGCTTCCTCCAGACTAGGCAGTGCATCTCAGGTTACAACAATTTTTTTTACTGTGTAAACAAAATCCTCGTGTCCCTTCTGACCATTTTCCAATCATTTAAACCTGTGTCTTCTGGTTATCGATCCTTCCTTCAGTGGAAACAGTTTCTCCTTATATACCCTATCAAAATATTGCATGATTTTGAACACCTCTATCAAACCTCCTCTAAACCTTCTCTGTTCTAACAACTCTAGCTTCTCCAATCTCTCCACCTTAATTTAACTTCCTCATCCCTGGTGCCATTCCAGTTTTCTTCTTCACTGCAGCCTCCCATTTTACAGCCAATGTAACACTTTTGAAGTGTAGTCACTGTTGTAATTTAACAGACGTGGGAGCAACTCGCACACAAGCTCCCACAATCAGAAATTTGATAATGGCCAGATCATCTGTTTTTTTAATGTGGGATAAGGAATATAATGTTGACCAGGGTCATAGAGTCATAGAGCTCTACAGCACAGAAAAAGGCCCTTCGGCCCATCGGGTCTGCGCTGGTCAAACAAGTACCTAACTATTCTAATTGCATTTTCCAGCACAAGGCCCATAGCCTGTATGCCATGGCATCGCAAGTGCACATCCAAATACTTCTTCAATGTTATGAGGGTTTCTACCTCTACCACCCTTTCAGGCAGTGAGTTCCAGATTCCCACAACCCTCTGGGTGAATAAATTCTTCCTCACATCCCCTCTAAACCTTCTGCACCGTACCTTAAATCTATGCCCCCTGGTCATTGATCCCCTCCACCAAGGGGAAAAGTTCCTTCCTGTCTACCCTATCTATGCCCCTCATAACTTTATACACCTCAATCATGTCCCCCCTCAATTTCCTCTGCTCCAGGGAAAATAATCCCAGTCTATCCAATCTCTCCTCATAGCTAAAACTCTCCAGCCCAGACAACATGCTGGTAATCTCCTCTGCACTCTCTCTCTACTGCAGTCACATCCTTTCTATAATGCAGATTCCAGAATTGCACGCAATACTCTAGCTGTGGCCTAACCAGCGTTTTATATAGATTTCCAGCATGTTGTCTGGGCTGGAGAGTTTTAGCTATGAGGGACTGGTGGACATGCACACCAAGGTCCCTCTGATCCTCGGTACTTTCCAGGGTCCTATCATTCATCGTGTATTCTCATGCCTTGTTTGTCCTGCCCAAGTGCATCACCTCACACTTATCCGGATTAAATTCCATTTGCCACTGATCATCCCATCTGACTAGCCCGTCTATATCCTCCTGTAATCTAAGGCTATCCTCCTCACTATTTACCACCCCAAATTTTCGTGTCATCCACAAACTTACTGATCAACCCTCCTACATTCACCAGGCACCAGGAAGAATATGTATATATATATATATATATATATAGCAATATATAGCTGCATGGGATTTTTAAGAGGGTCTTGAATTAATATCTCACACAGACTGCACCTCCGACAGTGCAACACTCCCTCAGGACTGCAATCTTGGATCAGCATAGATTTTAGGGAAGTCCTCATTCAGGGAAATTAGTATAAAAATAGGTGCAATATTTTATTAAACAATGTAGGTTATTCTATTTATGTTGTTTCCCATCCATCATAAAGTTTAATGTTTCATGTTTCCTCTCTATCTTGTTAAATTTTTAATGCATTATAAAATGACCATAACAGTGGCACTCTCAGGCTGCTGTAGCTCAGACGCATGCGCCGTTACGTCATCCGCCACAGCCCCCACCGTGCAGCATGACGGCGTCTGCCGAAGCTGCGCATGCGCTCTCACGTCGGCCGCCACCCTGACGACCAAAATCCCTGCATGCAGAGCGCGGAGCTGATCCGCTTCCTGTACCGTTGCTGTGGCGACCGAAATTTAAAAAGACATATATTTAAAAATAAAACACTTAATTTGATTTGGAGTCAAAAGGGTTATTCACGGATACTTGTTTTATTTAAATATCTCTATACTGAAAAAATCGTTTTTCCGATACGTGTAGGGGCGGGGCTTCGGGCTGTTGTCGTGGTGACGGCTGTTTGCTAACTTGAGGGCTACTGCAGGTATAGTCGTGATTTCCCAGCTATTGCAAAGCAATTAAATAGATGTAAATTGCAGGATTTTGTAAGAAAAATTATAGATAATTATTTTTGTGAGAATTGAAGACCAAGTATTTTGAGACCTGAAGATTTTTGGAGCAAGTGGGAAGATCTGGGCAAGTGGGATTCAGGTTTACGTTTTAAATTCCTTAATTATCCTTTTTTTAATAATATAACATTTGTTTTAATATTGACAGTTTACAGTAAAAGACTGAAAGTAGAGAAGGAGAGAGTTGGTTGCAGAATAAATTCCTCTACTGTAAAGGCTGAAAGCATTGGGGTTTGCAATATGCAATGGCGCCATCTCTGGTGGTGGCCTGTCATTGCAGTGTGACATGTTTACATAGGCAAATTCCATTATAGTCATGGGCATTTATTGTAAAATCAGACCTTATTATTACAGATTATAATGTCATTCTTCAGCTGGTGCTAGATTTCCAGGTTGCTGGTATAGCAGTGGATGATTGAATGATACAGCATTAGAAGCAACCCATCGTTCCTGTGACTTGTTTCAAGACCATCACCAGCATGGTCCTCCCCACACTTCCCTGCCCTCTGTAGCAGTTGTTAGGATGTGGGAAGCACTGCAGCAGTATAACATTCCTCTTAACTTCCCATATAACCAAGACCCCCCACCCCCCCCTCCTCCACCAACCTTACCTCTCCCACTCTTCCCCTCCATCCATATCCCAATGTGTGTGTCTAGCAGTCTGCCAAATGACATTCCTTGGGTTTGGAGCTTGGGTTCATCCAGCTCAATGAGTGTGAGCATGCCATGTTGCCACCCTATTAAATTGAGAACTAAGTCGAGAAATCTGATTCATTTCAAACTGTGACTGTGCACTTCACTCCCCCATAAGTAAACCAGGGCCCAAAATGCCAAGTTAGTGGATGTTAGCTGTAGCTATAATAGGAATAGCGAGGGGAAGCGGGATGAATGGCTGATATGGTAGCATAGTGATTATGTAACCGGACTAGTAACCCAGAGATTGGGAATTTGAATTCAATTAAACTAAAATCTAGAAATTGAAAGTTTCTGCCAATAAAAGTGACCATGAAGCTGTCGGATTGTTATTAAAACCCAACAGGTTCACTATTACCCTTTAGGGAAGAAGACCCGCTGTTCTTATGTGGTCTAGGCCTATATGTCACTCCAGCAACTGCCCTCTGCTATGGACCAGTGAGCATTCTTTGTTGTACCAAAGAGCAGAAGGCCCAACCTCACCTTCCCAAGATAAAGCAGACTGGGAGATAAACACTGGCCTTACCAGTGACACCCATATCCCCAGAATGATTTTTTTAAAAAAAACTTTCATGGGTTGTGGGCGTTGCTTTCAAGGCTAATATTTGTTACCAATCCTTAATTGCCCAGCTTGCTAAGCCATTGCAGAGGGCAGTTAAGAATCAACCACATTGTTGTGGGTCTGGAGTCACATGTAGGCCAGACCGGGTAAGGATGGTAGATTTCCTTCCCTGAAGGACATTAGTGGACCGGATGGTATTTTTTTTTTTACAACAATTAATGATGGTTGCCATGGTCACCATAACTGGGAGCAGGTTTTAATTCCAGATTTACTAATTGAATTTAAATTCCTTGGGATTTGAACCCCTTTCCCCAGAGCATTGGCCTGGCCTCTGGATTACAAGTTCAGTGACATTACCACTACGCCACCACCTCCTCAAAAATCCATACTCGGGGGTTCCATATTCAGTTGGCTTCTCGATGGAGAGTGCAGCTGTGTGTGGACACTGAGGCCAGGATGTGATTTCTCCTTCCTTCACTGCCATCAAAGAACCCTCTGTTGCTCCAACCAGACATGAACAGAAAGAATGGTCAACTGCTGAGGTACCAGGGAATTGGGGGGTGATGGTGGCAGTAGGGGGTAGGATGGAAGGACATGCAGCAAATGGTCAGGTCGTTCAGGAGGGTGGGGAAACTGGTGAGAAAAGGTTCCATGGACTGTTTTATCATACGTAACTTCCCGCTAATATTCTAACGCAGGCTGAGGAGAAAGAAACAACAGCAAGCATGTCAAAGAAGAAGAAGGGGCGTGCTGAAAGCAAGAGCAAGGCAGTAGGGTTGGAATTGGAGGTTCTGACGGCAGCTACAGAGCGGATTGTCACACTGCAAAATGAGTGAGCTCGGCAGCGTTTAATAACCGGTGTTACTGAAGGGGTGCGGGGCTTGGATGGAATCAGGGCCAACTGTCCAAGATAGGAAGTAGCATTTGTAGAAGATTTCAACACCTCAGATTAGCATATCCTCAATGTTGAAGCTATTGAACTCTTGAGTAAACATGGCAACCATTTTGCACAGAGCAAATTCCCAGGAACGTTAATGTGTTTCAGTGGTGTTGGTCAGTGGGAGCACTGTTGATCAGGCCTCCGGGGAGAACTCCCCTGCTCCTTTTCCAATCTTGGCTGTAGGAAGTTGCGCATCTCCACAGGCAGATGGGACCTTAGATTAACCTCCCACCCGCTGACAGTGCAATGGAGCACCCTTCACTGCTGACCCTAGAGGGTTAGCCATAGGCAAAATGAGCTGAGGGCCAACCCAGTTGCAACAGTACACAACACTTATAGTAATCTCACTTGCTGAGCAATAACCTGCTCACTGACATAAATACAGAAAATGCTGGAAAACCTCAGCAGGTCTGACAGCATCTGTGGACAGAAAAACGTTTCGAGTCCATATGACCCTTCTTCAGAGTCGGGGAAAACTCTCCGCCGGTTGGAGTCGTACCTAGCACAAAGGAAGATGGTTGTGGTTGTTGGAGGTCAATCACCTCAGCTCCAGGACATCACTGCAGGAATTCCTCAGGGTAGTGTCCTCAGCCCAACCACCTTTAGCTGCTTCATCAATGATCTTCCTTCCATCAGAAGGTCAGAAGTGGGGATGTTCGCTGATGATTGCATAATGTTCAGCACCATTTCCGACTTCTCAGATACTGAAGCAGCCCATGTCCAAGTTCAGCAAGACCTGGACAATATCAAGGCTTGGGCTGACAAGTGGCAAGTAACATTCATGCGACATAAGTGCCAGGCAATGACCATCTCCAACAAGAGGGATTCTAACCATTGCCCCTTGACATTCAATGGCATTACAATCGCTGAATCCCCCACTATCAACATCCTGGGGGTTACCATTGATCAGAAGCTGAACTGGACTAGCCATATAAATACTGTGGCTACAAGAGCAGGTTAGAGGCTAGGAATCCTGTTGTGAGTAACTCACCTCCTGACTCCCCAAAGCCTGTCCACCATCTATAAGGCACTTCCTCCACCACTGACGCACAACGGCAGCAGTGTGTACTATCTACAAGATGCACTGCTGGAACTCACCACTTAGACAGCACCTCCCAAACCCGCGACCATTACCATCTAGAAGGACAAGGGCCGCAGATGCATGCGAACACCATCACCTGGATGTTTCCCTCCAAGTCATTCACCATCCTGACTTAGAAATATATCGCTGTTCCTTCACTGTCGCTGGGTCAAAATCCTGGAACTCCCTCCCTAACAGCGCTGTGGGTGTACCTGCACCCCGTGGACTGCAGCGGTTCAAGAAGGCAGCTCACCACCACCTTCTCAACGTAAGGCCAACATTTGTTGCCCATCCCTAATTGCCCTTGAACTGAGTAGCTTACAAGGCATTTCAGAAGGCAGTTAAGAGTCAATCGCATATGGGTCTGGAGTCACATGTAGGCCAGACACAGCTTTCCATGCGTAAAGGGGCATTATTGAACTAGCTGTGTTTTTATGACAATTGGTGATAGTTTCATGGTCACATTTACTGAGACTATCTTTCAGTTCCAGACTGATTCATTGAATTTAAATTTCTCCAGTGGCTATGGTGGTATTTGAAACCATGTCCTCAGAGCATTAGCCCAGATCTCTGGGTTACTGGTCCAGTGACATTACCACCACGCCCCCTTCTCCTCTGAAAGGAAGAAGGCGAAGGAAGAATGTGCAGGGTTATGGGCAGGAGGCAGGTTAATGACACTAGGCGCATTACTGATTACGGAAAGCTGGCACAGACACAACGGGCTGAATGGCTTCCTTTGTGTGCTGTAACAATTCTGCGATTCGGTCTCCCAGGACACCAGACTGCACGCTGGATAGTCCATTATGTGCTTTGGGGTGTTTGACAAAGCTGATCACTTGTTTTATGAGCGCATCTCTTTCAGAATCTTAACTGCATCCAGCTCTGTGGTGTGTGTTGTAGAATCGTGAACTTTTTAATCCTTCAGTCTGTGTGGCAGGAAGGGCCAGACTGGACAATGGAACACTTTCCATATTTGGCAGGCAGTATAATGGGACAGTGTAGAGGGAGCTTTACTCTGTATCTAACCCCGTGCTGTACCTGTCCTGGGAGTGTTTGATGGGGAGAGTGTAGAGGGAGCTTTATTCTGTATCTAACCCCGTGCTGTACCTGCCCTGGGAGTGTTTGATGGGGACAGTGTAGAGGGAGCTTTACTCTGTATCTAACCCCGTGCTGTACCTGTCCTGGGAGTGTTTGATGGGGACAGTGTAGAGGGAGCTTTATTCTGTATCTAACCCCGTGCTGTACCTGTCCTGGGAGTGTTTGATGGGGCCAGTGTGGAGGGAGCTTTACTCTGTATTTAACCCCGTGCTGTACCTGTCCAGGGAGTGTGTGATGGGACAGTGTAGAGGGAGCTTTACTCTGTATCTAACCCCGTGCTGTACCTGCCCTGGGAGTGTTTGATGGGGCCAGTGTGAAGGGAGCTTTACTCTGTATCTAACCCCGTGCTGTACCTGCCCTGGGAGTGTTTGATGGGGACAGTGTGGAGGGAGCTTTGCTCTGTATCTAACCCCGTGCTGTACCTGTCCTGGGAGTGTGTGATGGGTACAGTGTGGAGGGAGCTTTACTCTGTATCTAACCCCGTGCTGTACTTGTCCTGGAGTGTGTGATGGGTACAGTGTAGAGGGAGCTTTATTCTGTATCTAACCCCGTGCTGTACCAGTCCTGGGAGTGTGTGATGGGGACAGTCTAGAGGGAGTTTTAAAAACAAAAAACTACTGCGGGTGCTGGAAATCCAAAACAAAAGTAGAATTACCTGGAAAAACTCAGCAGGTCTGGCAGCATCGGTGGAGAAGAAAAGAGTTGACGTTTCAAGTCCTCATGACCCTTCAGCAGAACTGAGTAAAGTTAGGAGAGGGTATTTTTTGGACACTCAAGGTACAGCTCTAGTTGGGGTGGGGTGGAAAGACTGACAGGGCATTACAGGTATAGATTTAAAAATAATGAAAATAGGTGGGAAAAGAAAAATCTATATAAATTATTGGAAAAAACAAAAGGGAGGGGGAATAAACGGAAAGGGGTGGGGATGGAGGAGGGAGTTCAAGATCTAAAGTTGTTGAATTTTTTGGACACTCAAGGTACAGGTTTTTGCCATCCATTCTTAATTAGCACATTCTCTTAGATAATATCACCACCTTTAACACGTCTTTGTTCCTTTGTTTGTGACATCTTTTGATTATCTGCTCCTATCACTGCTTGCCCCTACTATCACCACCCCCCCCCCCCCCACCCGCCAACCTCTCTCCCCCCACCCCACCCCCCACCTTAAACCAGCTTATATTTCACCCCTCTCCTAACTTTACTCAGTTCTGCTGAAGGGTCATGAGGACTCGAAACGTCAACTCTTTTCTTCTCCGCCGATGCTGCCAGACCTGCTGAGTTTTTCCAGGTTATTCTGTTTTTGTAGAGGGAGTTTTACTCTGTATCTAACCTGCACTGTACCTGTCCTGGAAGTGTTTGATGGGACAGTGTAGAGGGAGCTCAATTCCATGCCTATTTTAAATGTCTCCAAGGAACAGCCTATAAATGAGGGCCAGAGATGGAAATAGGTAGACTCAAGGTTAGCGTGGGTGAGAGGAGGATGGTGAAAGACAAAGGGACAGCTATCATAGACAAGTCATAGAAGAATCACGTCATATATTACAGTGAAAGTCTGGATGATTATTCTGAAATCTTTAATATCTTTATGTTTTATTTTTGAAAGGTATGATGAAATTGTTAAAGAGCTGAAACAATTGAAGTTAAAGATTTATACCCTGTATCCTTTACTGGGCTTTCCTAAACATGCAGTTTTGTGACAGAAGGTCATCTGGGCATGGCCCCACTATGGCTCATCTTTCCCTGGACAGATCGAGTGCTGCGTGCCTCTCCCTGCTTGGGAATAACACCAGAGCTGAAATTCAGTACTATCCCCTCTCCTCTTTCTCTTCTGGAGATGGAGGCAGGGTCCTTCAGTATCCATAGTAACAAGGGAATGAGGGAATGCTTCTGGGAGGGGGGGGCACTGCAGGATCAACTTGATGGACTGAATGGGCTCCCTACCTGCACTGGTCTCTGAGATATTAGCTGAAACATCAGACCTATTTATGTATTTATAGAGAAATGATTTACTGATAACATTCTTTAGCCATCATTTCGCAGCCGGAAGGAGAATGAGTTCTTAACAAAGGAAGCTCAGCAGACACGCCTGGAGACTGTAAGTACACAATATGTCATTGCAAGGGGTAGATGGAGAGGGATTTATACCAGGGCCAGGGAGTGAAGGACTCGGTCAGGGGGTCGGGGACCGTGTCAGGGGGTGGGGCGGGGGTCAGGAACTAGGACGGGGGGATCAGGAACTAGGACCAGGGAGTCAGGGCCTTCATGGGATGTGAGTGTTGCTGACTGGGCCAGCATTTATTGCCCATCCCTAATTGCCCTTGAGAAGGTGGTGGTGAGCTGCCTTCTTGAACCGCTGCAGTCCGTGTGGTGTAGGTACACCCACAGTGCTGTTAGGGAGGGAGTTCCAGGATTTTGCCCCAGCGACAGTGAAGGAACGGTGATATATTTCCAAGTCAGGATGGTGTGTGGCTTGGAGGGGAGCTTCCTGGTGGTGGTGATCCTCTTTTGTTTTTGCTGCCCCTGTCCTTCTAGGTAGGAGAGGTCACGGGTTTGGAAGGTGCTGTCGAAGGAGCTTTGAGTGCACTAAACATGGTCTGACCATAAGGTTGCCAACCACCCTTAAAACCCATCTCTTTGACTAAGTGTTTATTGGTTCCTCCATCTCTTTCTTTGACTCACTGCCCAGTTTTGTTTAATCGTGCTCCTCCCAACCTGCATGGGATGTTTTTCCTGTGAATATGTTGTGTCTGCAGTTCAATGTGAGGGATTTGAAGAGCTCTCACAGTACAGATTGTAACCATTAGAGGGAGGCAGTTCACTTTTAGTATTTAATAAAGATGTTTAAATTCATGAAGGGTTTTGTTAGGGTTGTTAGGAGGCAGGTGGTTCGATAGACAGAACACATGATTTAAGATAATTGACAAAAGAATCGGAGGTGAGATTAGGAGAATTTTTTTTTAACAAAGTGACTTGTTATGTGACCTGGAATACACTGTCTGAAAGGGCAGTGGAAGCAGATTCAAAAGAAAATTGCAGAAATAGACTCAAAGGGGCAAAACATTTGGGCTATGGGACACGGAAAGCTCTTTCAAAGAGCTGGCATGGACAGGATGGGCAGAATGGCCTCTTTCTGTGCTGGATGATTCTATGATCCTCAGATCAGCTGACTGAGGTGCTAGGTGAAAATTCAGATCCATCAGATAGACTGAAAGCTGTGGAACCTGTCACCTCTGCCAATGATGTGAGTTCTTCTTGCCAGTTTGCTGCTCTGTTTTACAATTAACAACACAGCCTGTCTGCCTCTTAAACACATCCAGGGGATAAATTTTAGGCCATGATGCGGTTATTCACGGTGCCGGCCAGCATGTGGGTTTTCTGGCACCATCCATCCCTGAGTCATTTTCCAGGAGACAGGATCAGGGCTACCTGCCCACAAACAAGTGGTGGGTACTAATCTAGCTTCTTAAAGGCATATTAAGGTCAGAATTTTCTAGTCAGCCTCCAGATCTCTGAAGGCATTGGGGAACAGTGTAGCTTCCTGGAGGAGGCCTCCTGACAACAGACGGAGAGACTAGTGCTCCAGGCAGGCTTAGAAGCCTACCCCTGCCCGCATGCCTGACTTCAGCAGCAGCTGGAGGCCACCTGGTAGACTGGATCCCTCTCCACAATGTTGGCCTGACCACTGAGGGGAATTTTTACATTAACGTTGAAAAAGTTGGAGAGATGGTGCCTCCATCTTGTGGAAACCTCTCTCACTTACCTGAAAAGGCAGTCTAGCGATTCTTTGGTGTTGGAGGACCTCCTATTGGTCCTCCAACTTTGCGAACTTGTCCATGTTGATGAGCCCATCAGTTGGTCAATTTGGGTGACTGCCCCCCCCCCCACCACCCCACACAGCGTGGGTTTCTGACCCCTCTTTGACTCTGACATCGGGGTCTTGAAGCCCATGGTGAAAATCCAACCCCAGGGTCTTTAATCGCCAAACCCAAGTGGCCTAGGAATAGCTGATTTCACATCCTCGCCGTTATCTTCAAATCCTTCCACAATCTATTTCCTGTTTGAATCAAGACCTCTGTGTATCTCTGTTGTCACTTAGGCACTGAGTAACAGCACTGTAAATGTACTCCGAGTGGGAAGAGAGGATTAAGATTTCCTCCATACTTCTAAAGATTGAAATTGACTTGAAAAGATTTTTAAATTTCTTTTTTTTTTAAAATAACACTCCTGTTCATCGCCCCCAGACTGTATTATCCCACACACAATCCATCTGACACACTCATGATGTAACACAACAGAGAATAGGCATTATCCAATATATAAATCACCTGATTCCTTCGATATGTTATTGAAGATTGCGATACTCTTTTATCTAATCAGCATTTTTGGCTGAGTGCAAGTAAACATGGCTTTCTAAATCTTCTGTTTTATCACATTTTAATTCTAATCTGCTTTAGCATGAATACATCGTACAGATGGCAAAGAGGACTGAGAAAAGGCAGCATCAGATCATCACCCTGAATGATCAGAACCACCAGAACCTGGAAGAAATGAGGAATGCAAAGGAGAAAACATTGGCCGAATTTGAGGTACAGAAACAAGGTTTGTTCAAATGCAAATCATGCACCTTGACATGGTAGACCGATCAAACGTGCTCACCTCTCATTCACCACTGTCGCCAGTCACAATTCACTACAAATAACTGTTCATATTGGAAGCAGTTCAGAGAAGGCGGATTCCTGAGATTGGGGGGGGTTTTCCGATGAGGAAAGGTTGAGTAGGTTGGACCTGTGCGCGTTTGAGTTTAGAAGAATGAGAGGTGATCTTATTGAAACGCGTAAGATCCTGAGGGGGGCTTGACAGAGTAGATGCCGACACGATGTTTCCTCATGGGGAAATCTAGAACTAGGGGGCAGATCAAAAATAAGGGGTCACCCATTTAAGACAGAGAGGAGGAGGAATGTCTTCTCTCAAAGGGTTGTTAGTCCTTGGAATTCTCTTTCTCAGCGAGCAGTGGGAGCTGGGTCATTGAATATATTCAAGGCCGAGTTAGAGAGATTTTTGATCTACCAAAGGGAGTCAAAGGTTACGGGGGTCAGACAGGAAAGTGGCATTAATGCCACAATCAGATCAGCCATGATCTTACTGAATGGCAGAGCAGGCTCAAGGGGCAGAATGGCCTACTTCTGGCCCTATTTCTTATGTTTTCATTTGGCCCATCATGGGTGTGCTGGCTCTGTAAACAGTTTTTCCAATTGGTCCCTCACCTCTGCTCTTTCCCAGTAGCCCCACAAATCTTCCCTTCTCGAGTATTTGTCTAGTTCTCGTTCGGAAGTTACAACTGAATCTGCTTCCACCCTTTTACCCCGATCGCAGCTTTATTGTATTAGAAACATATTCCGCATTTCCCTTCTGGTTCTTAGCCAATTATTTTAAACCTGTGTTCTCTGGCTATTTACCCTCCTGCAAATGGAAACAGTTTCTCCCTACTTAGTCTATCAAAACCTTTCATCGTTTTCATTAGTTCTACTAAATCTCCCTTTAGCCCTCCAGAGAACAAAATCGCAGTTTCTCTGGTTCTTGATTGGTAAGGGGATCAAAGGTTACCGGGAGAAGGCGGGAGAATGGGGTTGAGAAACTTATCAGCCATGATTGAATGGCGGAGCAGACTCGATGGGCCGAATGGCCTAACTTCTGCTCCTATGTCTTATGGTCTCTTTAAATAACTGAAGTCCTTCATTCGTGGAATCACTCCAGTAAATCTCTCTCTGCACCCTCTCCAAGGCCTTGACATTTTTTCCTGAAGCTTGGTACTTCGAATTGGACACAATTCTACAGCTGTGAGGTCTGTTCTAAAGGAGCTGATAAGATAGATAGAGAGAAACTGACATCTGGGGCTAAATGTTAGGGTTGGGAAGTGAGAAATAAGAGTTGGGACTGTTTCCAGGTGCTACCTCTGCCCCCTCCGCACCCACCCAACCCCCCACCCGCCCAACCCCCCACCCCCAACCCCCCACCCCCACCCCCCCACCCCCACCCCAGGGGCAAACAGTCATTGACCTGGTATTTTTAAAGAGGCATCCGTCAATTGGCAGGGAAACACATTCCCTGTCTAATTTATGGCGCTGGGCCGGCTTTCGAAACCGGAGGGCCAAGACACAAAAACAGAAAATGCCAGAACATTCCAGACACAAAAACAGAAAATGCTAAAAAAAAACTCAGCCCCTGTGAAGATGCTGTCAGACCTGCTGGGGTTTTCCCAGCACTTCCTGTTTTTTGTTTCAGATTTCCAGCATCCGCGGTATTTTGCTTTTAGCAGAAGCTGCAGTAAAGGGTAAGTGACTGCGAGGGATCCTTCAACACGGAGGCATCTACTCGTCAAATTTAAATAAAAAGCAGGGAAACAAAAACCAGGGCGTCTCTGTGGAGGCTGTTGGGGGGGGAGGGTGTTGGGGCAGGGGGAGGCATTTGGCTGTACCCCAACCCAGGCAGGCAGGGAGGGCCTGTAGGCCTCCCAGAAACGTTGGCGTCCTGTCCTGCCACTGCATGCCCAGCTCCAGGCAGTTATAACCCTGATTGGCTACCTTGCCTTGTGGGGACGAGTCGCATTGTTAGCCCCGGACCTGCCTTGGTAAAAGTGGCTGTCATCGGGAACAGAGCCAGGGAGTGGGCACGCCAGCTGGCGCCAGTACTTTTCCGGCCGTCCACCTCTAAACTCAAACCTCCTTTCCATCTCCATAACATCGCCTGGTTTTGCTCTGCCTCAGCTCATCTGCTGCTGAAGCCCTCACTCATGCTTTTGTTGCCTCTTGACTCGACCATTCCAATATACTGCTGCTGGCCTCCCACGTTCCACCCTCCATAACTTTGAGGTCGTCCGGAACTCTGCTGACTACGTCTTATCTCGCACCATGTGGGAGCTACAGGAGGGAAGACACGGCCAAGTCCAGTCTTCTCCTCTCCCAGCGCAGGCAACAGGAGCAGTGGCTGATTTTTGCTTCCAACTGTTGCCACGTCGGTGTCACTCCAGATTAATGGCAGACTGGTTGTTATTCGGGTATGTTCTAGCTTCGTGCAACTTACATACGAGCTAGGAGCAGGAGTAGGTCACTCGGCCCTTCGAGCTGGCTCTGCCATTCAGTAAGATCTTGGCTGACTGTAACCTTCCGCCTACCCCGGGTAACCCTTCACCCCTTTGTTTATCAAGAATCTATCTACCTCTGCCTTGAAAACACTCAAAGACTCTGCTTCCACTGCCCTTTTGGGGAAGGGAATTCCAAGGACTCACTACCCTTTGAGAGAAAAAAAATTCTTCTCATCTCTGTCTTACATGGGCAACCCCTTAATTTTAAACAGTGACCCTCGTTCTATTTTCTCCCACAAGAGGAAATATCCTCTCCATAACCTCTCCTCATCCACCCTGTCAAGACCTCTCAGGATCTTATATGTTTCAATCAAGTTGCCTCCAACTCTTCTAAACTCCAGCGGATACAAGCCTAGCCTGTCCAACCTTTCCTCATAAGATAACCTGCCCGTTCCTGGTGTTGGTTTAGTAAACCTTATCTGAACTGCTTCATACGCATTTACATTCTTCCTTAAACAAAGAAACCGATACTGTACACGGTGTTCCAGATGTGGTCTCACCAGTATCCTGTACAACTGAGGCATAACCTTCCAACTTTTATATTCAATTCCCCTCATAATAAACGGTAACGTTTCTATTAGCTTTCCTAATTACTTGCTGTACCTGCATACTAGCCTTTTGCGATTCATGCACTAGGACACCCAGAGCCTCCTGAATCTCAGTGCTCTGCAATCTCTCACCATTTAGATAATATGCTTCTTTTTTATTCTTCCTGCCAAAATGAACAATTTCACATTTGCCTACATTATACTCCATTTTCCAGATCTTTGCCCACTCACTTAACCTATCCATGTGCCTTTGTAGCCTCCTTATGTACTCTTCATAACTTACATTCCTGCCTATCTTTGTATCATCAGCAAATTTAGCAACCATACCTTCAGTCCCTTCATCCAAGTCATTTATATAAATTGTAAAAAGTTGAGGCCCCAGCACTGATCCCTGTGGCACACCACTCATTATATCCCGCCAACCAGATAAAGATCCATTTATGGCTACCCTCTGTTTCCTGTTAGCTAGCCAACCTTCTATCCATGTTAACCCTGTACTTTTTATTTTCCACAATAACCTTTGATGAGGCGCCTTATCAAATGCCTTCTGAAAATCCAAGTACAGTACATCCCTTTATCCACAGCACATGTGACTCCTTCAAAGAACTCCAATAAATTGGTTAAACATGAGTTCCCCTTCACAAAACCATGTTGACTCTGCCCGATTGCCTTGAATTTTTCTAAATGCCCTGGTATAATATCTTTAATAATAGCTTCTAACATTTTCCCTATGACAGATGTCAAACTAAGTAGCCTGTAGTTTCCTGCTTTCTGTTTCCCTCCCTTTTTGAGTAAAGGAATTAGATTTGCTATTTTGATCCTCGTCAACTTTAACTGTCAGTATTTAAAGTTGACAAGGTACCAGGACCAGATGAGATGCATCCAACGATATTCAAGGAAGTGAGAGTAGAAATTGCAGGGGCACTGGCCATAATCTTTCAGTTTTCCCTAGACTCAGGAGAGATGCCAGAGGACTGGAGAATTGCAAACATTACGCCCTTGTTCAAAAAAGGTTGTAAGGATAAGCCCAGCAATTACAGACCAATCCATTTAACTTCGGTGGTGAGGAAGCTTCAAGAAACAGTTAATTGGGATAGAATTAATAGTCACGTGGAAAAATGTGGGTTGATTAGGAAGAGCCAGCATAGATTTGATGGAGTTTTTTTGAAGAGGTAACAGAGAGGATTGATGAGGGTAATGCTGTTGATGTGATGTACATGGAATTCCAAAAGGCATTCAATACAGTGTCGCACAACAGACTTGTGAGAAAAGTTATCACTCATTGAATAACAGGGACAGTAGCAACGTGGATACAAAATTGGCTGAGTAATAGGAAACAGCGAGTAATGGTTAATGTATATTTTTCAGGCTGGGGGAAGATTTGTAGTGGAGTTCTCCAGGGGTCGGTATTGGGACCCTTGCTTTTTCTGTTTTATATGAATGATCCACAACTTGGTGTGCAGGGGATAATTTCAAAGTTTGCAGATGATACAAAACGTGAAAGCATTGTAAAGTGTGAGGAGGACAGTGTAGAACTTCAAAAGGACATAGACAAGTTGGTGGAGTGGGCAGATAGGTGGCAGATGAAGTTCAATGCAGAGAAGTGTGAGGTGATTCATTTTGATAGGAAGAACATGGACAGACACTATAAAATAAGGGGTACAACTCTTAAGGGTTTGCAGGAACAGAGGGACCTGGCTGTATTTGTGCATAAGTCATTAAAGGTGGCAGGACAGATAGAGAGAGCAGTTAATAAAGCATACAATATCCTGGCATTATTAATAGGGGCATAGAGTACAAGAGCAAGGAAGTTATGCTGAACTTGCATAGGATACAAGTTAGACCTCAGCGAGAGTATTGTGTACAACTATGGGCGCCACACTTTAGTAAGGATGTGAACACATTGGAGACAGTGCAGAAGAGGTTTACAAAAATGGTTCCGGGATGAGAAACTCCAGTAATGAAGATAGATTGGAGAAGTTGGGACTGTTCTCCTTGGAGAGGAGAAGGCTAAGAGGAGATTTGATAGAGGTGTTCAAAATCATGAGGGGGCTGGACAGAGTAGATAGGGAGAAACTGTTCCCCCTCGTAAAAGGATCGAGAACGAGACGGCACAGGTTTAAAGTGATTTGCGAATGCGATGTGAGAAAAAAAATTTTCACACAGCGAGTGACTTGGGTCTGGAATGCACTGCCTAGACGTATAGCGGAGGCAGGTTCATTTGAGGCATTCAAGAGGGCATAAGATGATTATTTAAATAGAAACAATATGCAGAGTTACAGGGAAAAGGCAGGAGAATGGTACTGAGTCATAATGCTCATTTGGCGAGCTGGTGCAGACACGATGGACCGAATGGCCTCCTTCTGCACTGTAACAATTCTGTGATTCTATTTTCCTTTCCCGAATCCAGGGAATTTTGGAAAATTAAAACCAACGCATCAACTGTCTCACTAACCACTTAATTTAAGACCCTAAGATGAAGTCCATCAGGACCCGGGGATTTGTCAGCCCACAGCTCCAACAGTTTGCAAAGTGCCACTTCCCTGGCGATTGTAATTTTCTTCAGTTCCTCCCTCCCTTCCAGTTCCTGATTTACGGCTATTTCTGGGAAGTTACTTGTATCCTCTTTAGTGAAGACTGATGCAAAATACCTGTTCAGTCCATCTGCCATCTCCTTATTTTCTAATATTAATTCCCGAGACTCGCTTTCTATAGGATCAACACTCACTTTATTAACTCTTTTCGTCATTCTTTGCTGTTCTTTATATTCTGTCCAATCTTCTGACCTGCCACCCGTCTTTGCATAGTTATATGCTTTTTCTTTAAGTTTGATGCTGCTATTATTAATTATTTTAGTTAACCGCAGATGATGGGTCCTCCCCTTGGAATTTTTCTTTCCTGTTAGAATGTATCTATTCTGTGCATTCTGAAATGTCCCTTTAAATGTCTGCCACTGCATCTCTATTGACCTATCCCTTAATCTCATTTCCCAGTTCACCTTAGCTAGCTCTGCTTTCATTCCCACATAACCGCTGTTGCTTAAGTTTAAAATACTAGTCTTGGACCTATTCTTCTCTCCTCAAAATGAATGTAAAATACAATCTTATTGTGATCGCTGCTACCCAGAGTGCCTTCACTATGTGGTCATAAATGAATCCCATTTCGTTGCACAATACCAGGCCTAGTATAACCTGCTCTCTGGTTGGCTCTAGAACATGCTGTTCTAAGAAACTATCCCGAAAACATTCTATGAACTCCTCATCTAGGCTACCTATGCCCATCTGATTTTTACATCTGTATGTAGGTTAAAATCCCCCATGATTATGGCCATACCCTTCCGACAAGCTCCCATTATCTCTTCTTTTATACTTTGTCCTACCGTGTAGTTACAATTAGGGGGCCTGTACACCACTCCCACAAGTGACTTCTTGCCTTTATCATTTCTCATCTCATCCCAAACCGCTTCCACATCCTGGTTTCCTAAACTTAGGTCATCCCTCTCTACTGCACTAATACCATCATTAATTAACAGAACCACCCCTCCACCTTTTCCTAACTTCCTGTTCTTCCTAAAAATCATGTACCCTTCGATATTCAGGGCTCAATCTATGTCATCCTGCATTGTCTTCTGTGGTCCTCTCACGGCTGAAGAGTCCGATGTGGGATCGGCATGGACGTCCACACAACTGGCAGTTCGTGTTGGCGCTTGGGGAAACACCTGCTGCTGCACCACCTCAGCCCTTCCTCCAGGCACATTGGATGCTGCGAGTCTGACGTAGATGGTCCTCGGAATATGGGGAACCAAGTTTCAGTGCTTGCTGCCACTTGGGCCGGTCGGCTGCGGCGTTTTCCCCAGAGCGGCAGTTCGCAATGCAGAAGGTTGTAAGGCTCTTTTTTTGGGGTGTCCTCATGTCACTTGTACTGACCACCTTGATGGTGTTTGCCCTGAGACAGTTTCCCACAGCAGATCGGCTTGGGAATTCCGTAATCGTCCATAAGGGAGACATGATCCTCCTGGCTTAGCACAGCCCAGACCACGAAATACAAGATAGTTTGTTGTGTGACCCAACTGATGTCAACATTGGACAGCCTCAGGTCAAATGCTCATGGGCGAGACACAATGAGGTAGTTTGGCACTAGTTAATAACCAACTCAGGAGTAGCCCAGTGTGGGGACTGGTGCTGCAGTTTAAGTTTAAATATTCTTCTTATGAGTCCATTCCAAGGGGTGAAGCGAGTTTGGATTGATGCAAATCAGTTCCTCTAGGGCGTGGGACCCAGCACAAGACAGTCCTCAGGCGCAGCCTGAACAGCATGCAGTGCAGAAGGAGCTCATAACCCAACACAAGTGCTGGACTCCCAACCCCTTAGGACACCGTGTACCCAGGTATTTTTGTGAGTGGCCAATACAACCCCTCTCGTGTGCCCCATCCCCAAACCAGCCGTTTTATGTCTCCTTGTATGAGCCATTCTTTAATTTTTATTTCCTCGCCTTCGACTCGCCTCTCTTAAACCTCCATGTTAAGAGAGTAGTTCCACCTTGTGCGAGCTCACGATTGCAGGGGGACAGAGCCAGTGGTGTCAGGAGCTGATACCCTTTCCTCGCCCAGTGTCCATACTGTAGCTGGCTAGGGGCTGGGTGTCACTGGATAATGGTGAACAGCAGCAGCTACTTCCTTTCTCCAATCAGACAAGAGCAGTGATTGAACCCTGCTGAATGACCCTGACATCTCCAGGAATCAATCGCCAAGACACCAGCTATGAGTAAAACCCAGGAGAAAAATCAAAGATACGTTAATTAAAAAGATAGTGCATGTCTTTTTTTTTCATTTTCCTTTTGCACTCTTATCTGTTAGTTATAAAAACATTGGCGACAAGGTGAAAAAACACTGCCTGACTGACAGTCAAGCGCCATCCAGCTGCTTTCTGATCAGGAGGGCATCATGAGCAGGGCCAGCTTTGGTATGGCAAGAAGTTTGGTCAAAGAGTTGCAAATACCCAAGGCTTGAATTGTGGATCTCGATCCTTCCAAACTTGGGTTGTTTCTGGGAAAAGCGTTTTGAGCTTGGCCCTGGCTGGGTACAAGTCTGTTAGTGGTGCTGATGGTGGAGGGAGACGGGCTCAGCTGGTAGTGCTCTCACCTGCTGAGTCTGCAGGCAGTGGGTTCAAGGCTCACCCTTGCATGTGATCTCATGATATCACTGGACACCGTGCATTAACTGGGGGAGTGCTGCACTGTCTTGTGCCGTCTTCCAAATGAGATAAGGTGGATATAAAGGATCCTATGGCACTTGAAAAGGAGCAGGAAAGATCAGCAATCCACCTGATTACTCTTTTTGGGATGGTGCTGTGTGCAAATTGGCTGCTCGATTTCCTACCTAACAATGACTATACTTCAAATTGTCCCTGCGGATCCCCTGACAATGTGAAAGATGCTCTATAAATGCAAGACTTTCTTTGACATGACACACACAAAATATTTTAGCTTAAGTGTAATTTATGAATATTTATAGCATTGCTGGTGGTTTACAGAATGCACCCAATCACAAAGCTAGGTGGCAAACGCCTGTGTGTCTACATTTCTTTTCTCTTGCTTTTTATTTTCAGAACTGGAAATGACGCAATTAGAAAAAGAAAATGAGCTGCTTCAGCTTAAGAAGGATATTGAGGATCTGGAGGAATATAAAGTAAGTGAACCTTTTCTTGCCTGAGTCAAACGTTTCAGCTGGGCAGGTTTTTTTTCCTTAAGCCACCTAACTGAAGCTTAGTTTGATAGTGTAGTGGTCGCCTGACTGAACAAGTAATCTAGAGAATGAGAGTTCAAAGCTCACTACGTCAGTTTTAAAAATTTGGATGTGCAAGACTGGTCTCAGTGTAAGCGACCATGAAGCGAGCATTCTGATGACGGGTCAGCAACCTGAAACGCTAACTCTGTTTCTCTCCTCAGATGCTGCATCACCTACCCCGAGCTTTTCCAGCATTTTTACATTTTTATTCCAGATTTCCAGCATCCACGGTATTTTGCATTTCACCTTGAAGCTGTTGGCTTGCCATAAAAACTCAGTCACTAACATCCTTCGGGAGTGAATCATGTGAATCTGGGTCTATATGTGACTCCAGTCCCACACCAAGGTGCCTGTCTCTTAACTGCACTCGGACGTAACCTGTCAAAATACTCAGTTGTCTCAAATTGGTATCAGGGCAATGAAAACTGGGCTTTACCAGCATTACCCACATCCTGACAATGTTTTTTATTTAAATGTCTTTAAAGATTCATGGATAGATTCTCAACACAAGTGGAATAAGTACTGCAGATGCTGAAAATCTGACACTAAATCAGATTTTTTAATGCATTCATGGGATGTGGGCTTCGCTGCATTTATTGCCCATCCTTAGTTGCCCTTGAGAAGGTGGTGGTGAGCTGCATTCTTGAAACGCTGCAGGTCATGTGGTGTAGGTACACCCACAGTGCTGTTAGGAAGGGAGTTCCAGGATTTTGACTCAGCGACAGTGGAGGAACGGCGATATATTTCCAATGTCAGGATGGTGGCTGACTTGGAGGGGAACTTCCAGGTGGTGGTGTTCCCATGTGTCTGCTGCCCTTGTCCTCCTAGATGGTAATGGTCATTGGTTTGGAAGGCGCTGTCTAAGGAGGCTTGGTGAGTTCCTGCAGTGCATCTTGTAGATGGTACACACTGCTGCTACTGTGCACCGGTGGTGGAGAGAGTGAATGTTTGTGGATGTGGAGCCAATCAAGAGGACTGTTTTGTCCTGGATGGTGTCAAGTTTCTTGAGTGTTGTGGGAGCTGCACTCATCCAGGCAAGTGGGGAGTATATCACACCCCTGACTTGTGCCTTGTAGATGGTGGACAGGCTTTTGGGAGTCAGGAGGTGAGTTACTCGTCGCACAATTCCTAGCCACTGACCTGCTCTTGTAGCCATAATATTTATATGGCTAGCCCAGTTCAGTTTCTGGTCAATAGCAACCACCAGTATGTTGATATTGGGAGATTCAGTGATGTTAAAGCCATTGAACATCAAGGGGCGATGGTTGGATTCTCTCTTGTTGGAGATGGTCATTGCCTGACACTTTTCAGCGCAAATGTTACTTGCCACTTGTCAGCCCAAGCCTGGATATTGTCCAGGTCTTGCTGCATTTGGACATGGACTGCCTCAGTATCTCAGGAGTCGCGAATGGTGCTAAACATTGTGCAATCATCAGCGAACATCCCCACTCCTGACCTTACGATGGAAGGAAGGTCATTGATGAAGGAGCTGAAGATGGTTGGGCCTAGGACACTAACCTGAGGTACTCCTGCAGTGATGTCCTGGAGCTGAGATGACTGACCTCCAACAACCACAACCATCTTCCTTTTTGCTAGGTATGACTCCAATCAGCAGCGAGTTTTCCCCTTGATTCGCATTTACTCCGGTTTTGCTAGGGCTCCTTGATGCCACACTTGGTCAAATGCTGACTTGATGTCACTCTCACCTCACCTCGAGAGTTCATGTTTGTCCATGTTTGAACCAAGGCTGTAATGAGGTCAGGAGCTGAGTGGCCCTGGCGGAACCCAAACTGAGCGTGAGTGAGCAGGTTATTGCTAAGCAAGTGCCGCTTGATAGCACTGTTGATGATCCCTTCCATTACTTTACTGATGATTGAGAGTAGAGTGATTGGCCCGGTTGGATTTGTCCTGCTTTTTCTGTACAGGACATACCTGGGCAATTTTCCACATAGCCGGGTAGATGCCAATGTCGTAGCTGCACTGGAACAGCTTGGTTAGGGGCGTGGCAAGTTCTGGAGCACAAGTCTTCATTACTATAGCTGGAATATTGTCAGGGCCCATAGCCTTTGCAGTATCCAGTGCCTTCAGCAGTGAATCATATTGGCTGAAGACTGGCATCTGTGATGCTGGGGACCTCGGGAGGAGGCCAAGATGGATCATCCACTCGGCACTTCTGGCTGAAGGTTGTTGTGAATGCTTCAGCCTTACCTTTTGCACTGATGTGCTGGGCTCCTCCATCACTGAGGATGGGGAATTTGTGGAGCCTCCTCCTCCAGTGAGCTGGGAGCATTCACGACTGGGTGTGGCAGGACTGCAGAGCTTAGATCTGATCCGTTGGTTGTGAGATCGCTTAACTCTGTCTATCATTTGCTGCTTATCCTGTTTGGCACACAAGTAGTCCTGTGTTATAGCTCCACCAGGTTGACACCTCATTTTTAGGTATGCCTGGTGTTGCTCCTGGCATGCTCTCCTGCACTCTTCATTGAACCAGGCTTGATCCCCTAGCTTGATGGTAACGGTAGAGTGGGGGATATGCCGGGCCATGAGGTTACAGATTGTGTTCGAGTACAATTCTGCTGCTGCTGATGGCTCATAGCGCCTCATGGATGCCCAGTCTTGAATTGCTAGATCTGTTTGAAATCTATCCCATTTAGCACGGTGGTAGTGCCACACAACACGATGGAGGGTATCCTCAACGTGAAAGCGGGATTTCATCTCCACAATGACTGTGCGGTGGTCACTCCTACCGATACTGTCATGGACAGATGTATCTGCTGCAGGCAGGTTGGTGAGGATGAGGTCAAGTATGTTTTTCCCTCTTGTTGGTTCTCTCAACACCTGCCGCAGACCCAGCCTAGCAGCTATGTCCTTTAGAACTCAGCCAGCTCAGTCAGTAGTGGTGCTACTGAGCCACTCTTGGTGATGGGCATTGAAGTCCCCTATCCAGAGTACATTCTGCACCCTTGCCACCCTCAATGATTCCTCCAAGTGATGTTCAACATGGAGGAGCACTGATTCATCAGCTGAGGGAGGGTAGTACGTGGTAATCAGCAGGAGGTTTCCTTGCCCATGTTTGACCTGATGCTTTGAGACTTCATGGGGTCCAGAGTTGATGTGTTACCAGTGTGGACAGATGAACAGTATTTAAAGAGGACTAGTGGTGGGGAGGAGAAAAGATGGGAGGGAAGGAAGGGGAAAAGAGGGGAGGGAAAGTAGGGGAAGGGAAAAGAGGAGAAGGGATAGGGAGAGAGGAAGGGAGGGGAAGAAAAGGGAGGGAAGGGCAAAGAGGGGAGGGGAAAGGAAGGGAAGGTCCTTGAAGGTGGCAGGACAGGTGGACAAAGTGGTCAAGAAAGCTTATGGAATGCTTTCCTTTATTAGACGAGGTATTGAACACAAAAACAGGGATGTAATGATGGAAATATATAAAACGCTAGTTAGGCCACAGCTGGAATTTTGTGCACAGTCCCGCATGGGACACTGATAACGAAGGTAAGAGCCCATGGGATCCAAGGCAATTTGGCAAATTGGATCCAGAATTGGCTGAGTGGCAGGAAGCAGTGGGTGATGGTCGAGGGGTGTTTTGTGACTGGATGCCTGTGTCCAGTGGGGTTCCACAGGGATTGGTGTTGGGTCCCTTGCTGTTTGTGGTATATATAAACAATTTAGACTTGAATGTAGGTGGGTTGATCAGTAAGTTCGTAGATGACACGAAGATTGGTGGGGTGGTGAATAATGAGGAGGATAGCCTTAGATTACAGAGGATATAGATGGGCTGGTCAGTGGCAAATGGAATTTAATCCAGATAAGTGTGAGGTGATGCACTTGGGCAGGACAAACAAGGCACGGGAATACACAATGATTGGTAGGACACTGGGAAGTACCGAGGATCAGAGGGACCTTGGTGTGCATGTCCACCAGTCCATTAAGGTAGCGGGACAGGTGGTTAAGAAGACAAATGGGATACTTGCCTTTAATAGCTGAGGCATAGAATATAAGAGCAAGGAGGTTATGCTGGAACTGTATAAAATGCTGGTTAGGCCACAGCTAGAGTATTGTGTGCAGTTCTGGAATCTGCGTTATAGGAAGGATGTGATTGCACTAGAGAGAGTACAGAGGAGATTTACCAGCATGTTGCCTGGGCTGGAGAGTTTTAGTTATGAGGAGAGATTAGATAGACTGGGGTTATTTTCCCTGGAGCAGAGGAGATTGAGGGGGGACATGATTGAGGTGTATAAAATTATGAGGGGATAGATAGGGAGACAGGAAGGAGCTTTTCCCCTTGGTGGAGGGATCAATAACCAGGGGGCATAGATTTAAGGTAAGGGGCAGGAGGTTTAGAGGGGATGTGAGGAAGAATTTTTTCACCCAGAGGGTGGTGGGAATCTGGAACTCACTGCCTGAAAGGGTGGTAGAGGCAGAAACCCTCAACATTTAAGAAGTATTCAGATGTGCCATGGCATACAAGGCTATGGGCCTAGTGCTGGAAAATGGGATTAGAATAGTTAGGCACTTGTTTGACCGGTGCAGACCCGATGGGCCGAAGGGCCTTTTTCTGTTTTGCAGACCTCTATGACTCTATGAGTTCTGGTCACTACAATACAGGGAGGACATAAGGATGGGAGGGAAGGAGGAGAGGGGAGGGCTAACGCACAGATACACATAGGGACAGAAGCAGAAAGGCTCCCTCTCCCCATTCCCCCCCTTTCTCCCTCTCCCCATTCCCCCACCTGCCCCCTCTCCCCATTCCCCCACCTGCTCCCTCTCCCCATTCCCCCCACCTGCCCCCTCTCCCCATCCCCCACCTGCCCCCTCTCCCCATCCACCCCTTTCTCCCTCTCCCCATTCCCCCACCTGCTCCCTCTCCCCATCCCCCACCTGCCCCCTCTCCCCATTCCCCCACCTGCCCCCTCTCCCCATTCCCCCCTTTCTCCCTCTCCCCATTCCCCCCACCTGCCCCCTCTCCCCATCCCCCCCACCTGCCCCCTCTCCCCATTCCCCCCACCTGCCCCCTCTCCCCCACCTGCCCCCTCTCCCCATTCCCCCCCCCTTCCTCCCTCTCCCCATTCCCCCCACCTGCCCCCTCTCCTCATTCCCCCCCTTTCTCCCTCTCCCCATTCCCCCACCTGCTCCCTCTCCCCATTGCCCCCACCTGCCCCCTCTCCCCATTCCCCCCACCTGCCCCCTCTCCCCATTCCCCCCCACCTGCCCCCTCTCCCCATTCCCCCCACCTGCCCCCTCTCCCCATCCCCCACCTGCCCTCTCTCCCCATTCCCCCCACCTGCTCCTTCTCCCCATCCCCCCACCTGCCCCCTCTCCCTATTCCCCCCACCTGCTCCTCCCCATCCCCCCACCTGCCCCCTCTCCCCATTCCCCCACCTGCCCCCTCTCCCCATTCCCCCCCTTTCTCCCTCTCCCCATTCCCCCCCTTTCTCCCTCTCCCCATTCCCCCCCTTTCTCCCTCTCCCCATCCCCCCACCTGCCCCCTCTCCCCATCCCCCCACCTGCCTCCTCTCCCCATCCCCCCACCTGCCCCCTCTCCCCATCCCCCCACCTGCCTCCTCTCCCCATCCCCCCACCTGCCCCCTCTCCCCATCCCCCCACCTGCCTCCTCTCCCCATCCCCCCACCTGCCCCCTCTCCCCATCCCCCCACCTGCCTCCTCTCCCCATCCCCCCACCTGCCCCCTCTCCCCATCCCCCCACCTGTCTCTTCCCGCCGTTCCATTCTCCACTTGCCTGGATGAATGCGGCTCCAACAACACTCAAGAAGCCCAACACCATCCAGGACAAAGCAGCCCCGCTCAGTCAGCACCCTATTCACCACAATAAACACTCTCTCCCTCTACCACTGACGCACAGCAGCTGCAGCATGTGCCATCTATAAAATACACTGCAGCAACTCACCAAGGTTCCTTCGACAGCACCTTCCAAACCCAAAATCTCTACCACCTTGAAGAACAAGCAGACACATGGGAACTGCCGCCTGCAAGTTCCCCTCCAAGTCGCACACCATTCTGACCTGGAAATGTATCACCGTTCCTTCACTGTCACTGGGTTAAAAAATCCTGGAACTCCCTCCCTAACGGCACTATGGGTGTACCTACACCACACAGACTGTGGCAGTTCAAGAAGGTAGCCCACCACGCAGGCAATTAGGGATGGGCGATATATATGTTGATCTTGTCAGTGACACCCACATTCCGTGAATGAATATTTAAAAAGAAGCCCATTCCCCACTCAATCTTTCCTCCTTGGATAGCCTCCTCATCCCAGGAGTCAATCATTGCACCTCTGCTCAGACAAAAATATCTAAAACTTCACACAGCTGCTGAATAGCTTCCTCCTCCTCCTCCTCGTTCTGTGCTGGGGTAAATTATGGAGCCACTGGGAGGTGCCTGGGGAACTGGACTCTACCTGGAGCCGTGTTGGCTATGGGAAAGAAGCATAATAAGCTGTACAGAGTGAAATAAAGATAAGTCATTGTGAAACAAATGGTTTTGTCCTCCCCCATTAGGAACTGCGGGAGCAGCAGCTGGCCAGAATCAGCGAACTGGAAAATCTGGTAATGGATGCCCGGGCCAAACACTCTCAGTGCGTACATGACCTCAGACTCAACTTCAACAAGGAGAAGGCCGACTACAAACAGAACGCCAGGAGGATGGTGAAACAGCTGGAGAAAGATGCAAACAAGGTGAACAAGAAAGGGCTCAGGACTTCAAACTCCAAAACCACACTGAAATAATGCAGCCAGGCGATTTTATGTAGGGAGCATTTATCAATGTCAATATTCATGAGGTTTTTCCATCGCCCTGTTCCCCTGCTTCTCTCCCCCAACTTTCTCCTCCCATTCTTGTTGAGATGTGATTCAACAGAGGCAGTCGCCTTCCCTAATCCTGTTCCCATGCTTCACCTGTGGGCCATGTGTGTGCGTGTTGTCAGACTATTCAACTTTAGAGGGCATCACGATTGAGCGATACCTCCTCGGGTGCAACCCTTCAGCAGTGACTGATCCCCTGCCTTCCCTCTCCTCACCTCAACCCACCCGGAGGTGCTGTGGAAAATTCTAGCTCTTGGCTAGAAACAGGTCAGTTAAGCTGCAGGCCGGGGATGGAGTCTGGGCGTTTCCTGATTCGTGTGGGGGTCGGTCAGCAACACGCTGAATGGGATCAGCCAACTCAGTCACCAGCTGGGGATGAAGCCTGAGCCTCTCCTGTTTAGCGAATGTCATAGAGTCAGGGAGTTATACAGCACATAAAACAGGCCCTTCGGCCCATTGTGTCCGTGCCGGCCATCAAGCACCTATCTATTCTAATCCCATTTTCCAGCTCTTGGCCCCTAGCCCTGTATGTTCTGGCGTTTCAACTGCTCATCTAAACACTTCGTAAATGCTGTGAGGGGTGGTTGGTCAGCAAACTGAAACTGGGCCAGGTCATTAATCGGTCAACCTAAAACAGGCGTATCGCCGCTCTCAGCGACCGGTCAGCGATGACCGGGGCTAAAGGCTGTTCATCAGCTACTGTGGCCCAATTAGCAACCTCAACTCCCCAACTCACTTCTTCCGTTCACCTGAAATCCGTTGCTGTGATAGGGCCGGGCTGTCTGGATTTGGACAAAGCCTTCACGCCCAGTTTCAGGCCCAGCCTCAGGCCTCCCGTCCCAGGTACAATTGCACCCGCCAAGCCTCCCCTCTTTCTGAAACCAGATGGTGAAGGATTCCACCCCGCTGGAATTTTAAGCACAGGAGACCATTAGGTTTGTGCTGCTACTGCGGTTCTCTAGTTTAAGTCCATGTCCCCACTCTTTCCCCTGTCCTCTTTAATATTTTAAATGTTGGAAGTCACTCAACCCGAGTACTAATGAATTCCCATATTAGTAAGTGGAAATACGTCAGAATTACATCACAGAGACAGGCCATTCGGCCCAGCCAGTCAGTGCTGTTGTTTAATCTCTATGTGAGTAAATAGTCTTACTCACATTTACCCCTATTTCCATATTCCTTCAGTCTCTTCCTTGCATACTCCAATCTAAGCTTGAAAGTTCCTAGTTTCTATCTCAACAACTCACCCTGAAAGTAAATTTCAGTCTCACGCCCCTGTTATAGTGAAGTTTCTCCAGACACTGCACCCTCCTTCCCCAGGAAGCTGCAGGGAGACCGTCTCCATTGAGCTGGTGGTCTCCCCTCGTGGCCGGGGGTGGGGGAGGGGGGGAGGGGGTTTCCCTGCCAGCAGTCCTGTAAAATGGCCCCTGATTAGGCTGTTAATTATCTTACTTGGCCGCCCACTCCAAGGGGGCGAGCAGTCTCCCCGCGCGGGACTGCAATGGGGAGCCGATCCAATGCCGATCCCTGCACTTTTACCAGCTGCCCTGCTTCCCGGGAGCCGGTAAAATCCTGGGTGTTGCAACTGCTTCTACACACCCACGGTGAAGTTTGGCAAACCCTCGGGGTGTAGAGTCGAGGCCCAAAGTGCAGCACACAAAACAAGCTTAAAAAGAGTGGGACTGTAGACATTGTCAACCAGGAAAACCAATGAGGTAACAGGAAGGTTTTAAAATCCCGAATATTGAGGATGAAGGAGCAACCTGGCGGAAGTCTCCAAGTTAATAACACGAGTTTCAAACCGTGCCCTCTGTCTGCCCTGCAGGAGGCGGTCTGCTGCCTGATCGAGCACATCGAATCGATCAAGGTGGAGAACCAGCAGCTGCGGGAGGTGCTGGTGTGCTTGATCCGACGCTCCCGGGTCCTTCGCCAGCAGCAGGAGGAGCTGGAGGCTCAGCACCAGGAGCTGCTCCGGGAGAGAGACTACTGCACCAAGTTGAGGACACTGCGGCACCGGAAGCAGCTGAGCGAATACGTGGAGCCGAAGGCCAGTGTGCAGGCGAAGGTCGAGGAGGAGCCCGACCTCAAACAGCAGCCGAAGAACAAGGAGGAGCCAATAATCCAGGAGCAGCCGCAGGTCGAGGAGGAGCCAGAGACTGAGGAGTCGTCGGAGTCCAGGGCGTTGTCAGAGACTAAGGAAGAGCCGACGCTCGGGGAACAAGAGGATGAGGATCCAGACACTGAGGATCTAGACAGTGACGAGCTAGAGGACTGAGCTAGAGCGAGAGAAGCTGGAAGAGGCTGGGCTAGAGAACAGAGAGAAGTTGCCAGAACCATGAAGTTTACAGGCAACACCTTACCCATTTAACCAGCTTCCTCTCCAGTGTAAATATGACAAATACCGCTGGACCCAAGGAAGATGTCGGAATCATCGTTTTCCAGCATTTTTTTTTCCCCTTTCAAAGTTCTGCAACTTAGTTTTTGTCTCCACCAATGCATATTAAACTGATGTATGGTACAGCCTCGAGTACGAGTAATTTCTTAAAAAAAGACTTGTTTCCAAACCATACACCCCCCTCCAACCAAAGTACACACATTCATTTTTCTACAGTGTAGCTCTCTCTCACATTCGTTTTTGGGAAGTTGCAAAGCTGTATTTAATGCTCAGAAGATGGTGATGGGATGCCTTCTCAAAAAGATTTTAATTTTTTTCCGTAATTCATTTTTGGGACGTAGGCATTGCTGGCAGGCGTCACTTACTGCCTAACCCCAGATGTCCTTATAGCCGGGGCCATTTCAGAGCACAGTTAAGGCTCAACCACGTTGGGCCCCTTGCTGTTTGTGGTATATATAAACGATTTAGACTTGAACGTAGGAGGGTTGATCAGTAAGTTCGCGGATGACACGAAAATTGGTGGGGTAGTAAATAGTGAGGAGGATAGCCTTAGATTGCAGGGGGATATAGACGGGCTGGTCAGGTGGGCTGATCAGTGGCAAATGGAATGTAATCTGGATAAGTGTGAGGTGATGCACTTGGGCAGGACAAACAAGGCAAGGGAATACACGATGAATGATAGGACCCTGGGAAGTACCGAGAATCAGAGGGACCTTGGTGTGCATGTCCACCAGTGCCTTAAGGTAGTGGGACAGGTAGATAAGGTGATTAAGAAGGCATATGGGATATTTGCCTTTATTAGCCAAGGCATAGAATATAAGAGCAGGGAGGTTATGCTGGAACTGTATAAAATGCTGGTTAGGCCACAGCTAGAGTATTGTGTGCAGTTCTGGAATCTGCATTATAGGAAGGATGTGATTGCACTAGAGAGAGTGCAGAGGAGATTTACCAGGATGTTGTCTGAGCTGGAGAGTTTTCGTTATGAGGAGAGATTGGATAGACTGGGGTTATTTTCCCTGGAGCAGAGGAGATTGAGGGGGGACATGATTGAGGTGTATAAAATTATGAGGGGATAGATAGGGAGACAGGAAGGAACTTTTCCCCTTGGTGGAGGGATCAATAACCAGGGTGCATAGATTTAAGGTAAGGGGCAGGAGATTTAGAGGGAATGTGAGGAAGAATTTTTTCACCCAGATGGTGGTGGGAATCTGGAACTCACTGCCTGAAAGGGTGGTAGAGCTAGAAACCCTCATAACATTTAAAAAGTATTTGGATGTGCACTTGTGATGCCATGGCATACAAGGCTATGGGCCTAGTGCTGGAAAATGGGATTAGAATAGTTCGGAACAAAAGCAAAAATACCTGGAAAAACTCAGCAGGTCTGACAGCATCTGCAGAGAGGGATACAGTTGACGTTTCGAGTCCATAAGACATAGGAGCAGAAATTAGGCCATTCGGCCCATCGAGTCTGCTTCGCCATTCAATCATGGCTGATAAGTTTCTCAACCCCATTCTCCCGCCTTCTCCCCATAACCTTTGATCCCCTTACCAATCAAGAACCTATCTATCTCGGCCTTAAATACACTCAATGACCTGGCCTCCACAGCCTTCTGTGGCAATGAATTCCATAGATTCACCACTCTCTGGCTAAAGAAGTTTCTCCTCATCTCTGATCTAAAAGATCTTCCCTTTACTCTGAGGCTGTGCCCTCGGGTCCTAGTCTCTCCTACTAATGGAAACATCTTCCCCACGTCCACTCTATCCAGGCCTTTCAGTATTCTGTAAGTTTCAATCAGATCCCCCCTCATCCTTCTAAACTCCATCGAGTATAGACCCAGAGTTCTCAAACGTTCCTCATATGTTAAGCCTTTCATTCCTGGGATCGTTCTCGTGAACCTCCTCTGGACCCTCTCCAGGGCCAGCACATCCTGAGATACGGGGCCCAAAATTGCTCACAATATTCTAAATGTGGTCTGACCAGAGCCTTATAAAGCCTCAGCAGCACATCCCTGCTTTTATATTCTAGTCCTCTCAAAATAAATGCCAACATTGCATTTGCCTTCCTAACTACCGACTCAACCTGCAAGTTAACCTTAAGAGAATCCTGCACCAGGACTCCCAAGTCCCTTTGCACTCCAGACTTCTGAATTCTCTCCCCATTTAGAAAATAGTCTATGCCTCTATTCTTCTTACCAAAGTGCATGACCTCACACTTCCCCACGTTGTATTCCATCTGCCACTTCTTTGCCCATTCTCCTAACCTGTCCAAATCCTTCTGCAGCCTCCCTGCCTCCTCAATACTACCTGTCCCTCCACCTATCTTTGTATCATCTGCAAACTTAGCCAGAATGCCCTCAGTTCCTTCATCTAGATCATTAATGTATAAAGTGAAAAGTTGTGGTCCCAACACTGACCCCTGCGGAACTCCACTGGTCACCAGCCGCCATCCTGAGAAGGACCCCCTTATCCCCACTCTCTGCCTCCTGCCAGACAGCCAATCTTCTATCCATGCTAGTACCGTGTCTCTAACACCATGGGCTCTTATCTTACTGAGAAGTTCTGATGAAGAGTCACATGGACTCGAAACGTCAACTGTGTTCCTCTCCGCGGATGCTGTCAGACCTGCTGAGTTTTTCCAGGTATTTTTGTTTTTGTCCTAGATTTCCAGCATCCACAGTATTTTGCTTTTAACTTAGAATAGTTAGGTACTTGTTTGACCGGCGCAGACTCGATGGGCTGATGGGCCTTTTTCTGTGCTATAGACCTCTATGACTCTATGACGTTGCTGTGGTTTTGGAGTCTTGTGCAAGCCAGACCGGGTAAGGACAGCAGATTTCCTTCCTTAAAGCAAATGAATGCATCAAATTGCATCATAACTGAGGAGCTTGCTAGGTCACATCACAGGTACTCAGAGCACAAAGCTGAAATCAACTTCTTTTGGGATAATTGATGGTAAATTTTCACGTGCTAGCCGGCAAATCACCAGACTAATTGTGCACAGTTTTACATTCTGTCCTGGTGGAGCCTGTACCCATAACCACTGGATTGCTCATCTAGTGCCACCACCACCACCACAGCACTATTGTACCCCAAAACAAAAATTACACTGTTACAATAGCTTTAAGAGATCAAATTACCAATGATGGACATCATTCAATCCATCTTTATTCATCCAATTAGAGAGACCCTAATATTCCTGCAGTCTAGCACCTATTACATTCCAGAATTATTTCAGGGTTTTCACCTCCGCTACTACATCTAGTAGTTGCTTATTTAATCATTGTGTGCGATGAATTTCATGATATCAATGTCTGAATTCTCTTTTGAAGACAACAACTTGCATCGATGTAATGGTTTTCACGATCACCCAGCAAAACTGGAATTGATGGGAATTGGTGAGATAACTCTCCACTGGTTAGTCATACCGAACACAAAGGAAAATAGTTGTGGTTGATGGAGGTTAATCATCTCAGCTGCAGGACATAAATGCAGGAGTTCCTCAGGGTAGTGTCCTACCCCAAACATCTTGAGCTGCTTCATCAATGACCTTCCCTACATCATAAGGTCAAAAGTGGGGATGCTTACTGATGATTGTGCAATGCTCAACACCATTTGCAACTCATCAGATACTGAAGCAGTCTGTGCCTGTATGCAGCAAAAGCTGCAGAACATTCAGGCTTGGGCTGATAAGTGGCAAATAACATTCGTGCCACATTAATGCCAGACAATGAGCATCCCCAACAAGAGACAATCTAACCACCTCCCCATGACATTCACTGGTATTACCATCAACATCCTGGAGCTTACCACTGACCAGAAACTGAACTGGACTAACCATATAAATACAAGAGCAGGTCAGAGGCTGGCAATACTGTGGACAGTAATTTACATCCTGAATACAGACAGCAATATTCTCCACTTGCCTGGATGAGTGCAGCTCCCAACAACACTCAAAGAGCTTGACACCATCCAGTACAAAGCAGCCCACTTGATTGGCACCAATTCCACCACCTTAAACTCTCTCCACCACTGATGCACAGTGGCAACAGTGTGTACCATCTACAAGATGCACTGCAGCAATTCCTTCAACAGCACCTTCCAAATGCATGACCTCTACCACCTAGAAGGAGAAGGGCAGCAGATGCATGGGAACAACACTCACTGCAAGTTCCGCTGAAGCCACTCGCCATCCTAACTTGGAAATATATCGCTGTTCCTTCACTGTCGCTGAGTCAAAATCTTGGAACTCCCTTCCTAACAGCACTGTGGGTGTACCTACATTGCAAGGAGTGCAGTGGTACAAGAAGGTGGCTCATCACCACCTTCTCAAGGGTAGTTAGGGAGGGGCAATAAAAGCCGGCCTAGCCAGCGACAAGGATATTCCATGAAAGAATATAAAAATAGACATCTCAAGGCACTTTACAGCCAATGAAATAAAGTGCAGTCACTGTTATAATATAGGAAAAGCAGTAGCCAATATGTGCTCAGCCAACTCCCACAGACAGCAACGTGATAATGACCAGATAATGTTTTTTTTCTGTGACTTTGATTGTGGGATAAATATTGGCCACAAAACTGTGGACAACTCCCCTATTCTTCTTCGAAATTGTGCCATGAGATCTTTAACTTCCATCCGAGCACGCAGACAGGAGCTCAGTTTAACATCACACCTGTGACAGTGCAGCACTCCCTCAGCACTGCACTGGAATGTTAGCCTTGTTTTTTCTTTTGTTTAAGCCCTGGAGTAGGACTTGAACTCAAAACCTTGCAATTCAGAAGCAAGTGTGCAACCAACTGAGCCACAGCCAACACTTTGGGCAGTATTAAATGGAGGTGACAGGGTCTAACCTGCCCGCTAGAGAGCCAACAAGAGCTCCGCATCACCTCTTTTTGGGATGCCCTCCCGACTTAACTGGGAAGCCGCAGGAAGCAGCAGCACCTAAAGGAGTGGGAGAGAAGTGAACCCGGAGACAGACAGCAGCACCTAAAGGAGTGGGAGAGGAGTGAACCCGGAGACAGACAGCAGCACCTAAAGGAGTGGGAGAGGAGTGAACCCGGAGACAGACAGCAGCATCTAAAGGAGTGGGAGAGGAGTGAACCCGGAGACAGACAGCAGCACCTGAAGGAGTGGGAGAGGAGTGAACCCGGAGACAGACAGCAGCACCTGAAGGAGTGGGAGAGGAGTGAACCCGGAGACAGACAGCAGGTCTGTGGCTCCAGGGCAGACCGACCACATTCTGAGAAAAATCAAAGTGTGATGTCACTGGGAAACATGTAGTTGATTGGTTGATGATTATTTTTCGCATTTATCTTTCAAAACTTGGATAATTTTAGTAATTTGAAGTTTTTATTAGAAGTGGTAAGGTTTACCAATAGCGGTAAAGCTCATGAGATTGGTTGGTAATATACTGGCGTGGATTGAAAATTGGTTAATGGACAGAAAACAGAGAGTAGGAATAAACCAGTCATTCTGAGGTGGGCTGGTGGGTACCGTGAGGATCAGTACTTGGGCCCCAGCTATTCACAATCTCTAACAATGATTTGCATGTGGGAGCCAAGTGTAATATTTCCAAGTTTGGTGATGAGATAAAACTAGGTGGGAATGCGAGTTGTGAGGAGGATGCAAAGAGGCTTTAAGAAGATTTAGACAGGCCAAGTGAGTGGGCAAGAACATGACAGATGGAATATAATTTAGAAAAATGTAAAGTTATCCACTTTGGTAGGATAAACAGGAATGAAGAGTATTTCTTAAATGGTGAGAGATTTGGAAGTGTTGATGTCCAAAGGGATCTGGGTGTCCTTGTTCATAAGCTATTAAAAGCTAACATGCAGGTACAGAAAGCAATTAAGAAGGCACATGGTATGTTGCGCATCACTTGTGGGACCAGCGTTTATTGTCTGTCCCTAATGTGATGACCGGGATGGGAGGAGTGCGCAGTTTATCTAGCTCTCCTACTCCACAGGTCGCGCCATTAGTTTATACGTTTAATTCACTCACCAAAATGGCCAATTATATTATCTTTGCTACTGTTAGATCCAGAATGAAAGAGACTTTAACCAGGCTTCTTTCAATAAACTGTTATGACCACACCCAGTGTTAATTGCTGCGCAAACCAAATCCCAGAGGGAAACTTGGCTTACCAAGTCCTTTTAATTTTGTATTCTGAAAATGAGAAGAAGGTCTCAGCACTAAGAGGTCCAGTAAGACTTTTGGGATTTTAAAAATTAAAAGTAAAAGCTTTATTAACAAGAATAAAAGAAAACTTAAGCACACAAGGGCCAGGATTTCCTGGTCAGTGAGCAGGGGGGGGCGGGGCCTGCTCGCCGACACATAAAATGGTGCAGGATGACGTCCGATGTTTTATTGCAGAGCCGATCTCCCTGAGGCAGCACTTAGTTCCATTGTTTTCACACCTCTTTGAAACGCGAACCCTTCCAAATATAAGATCTTTCATGTTTCCACCTTGTCTTTGCTTTTGGGTTGATAAAAAAAATGATATCCCCCTTCTAATTACCTGCAAGATGCAAACATGTTTCTTGATACCTCTGACTCCCCTTTGACATTCAAACAAACTCTCAACTTATCAAAAATGCAAGTTTTAGATCTAGCCCATTTACTTTTACCTCAACCTAACACCACTATCCTTTTCATGTTTTAAACCCCCCCAAACAATGTCTCCTATTAATCTCTGCCCAGCTTAATTAAATCATACACACACACACACAGCCCTTTTACAATATTCTCCAAAAACATTTTTTAAAAATCTATTTCCCACAAAACTCACAATGGTTGATTTATTATAAAACAAAACTTTATTAAACAAGTTGCAAGAACTGGTTAACACCCAATTTGTAATCTGGAAGTGTAATTATCTATCCCCTTTTAAAATACCCCAGCACACACACACACACACACAAATAATTAGGGTCTCTGCAGAGATGGGTGGTTAAAGAAGTCTTTATGAAAAGTATAAAGTTCACATGGTTTTGATGCGGTCGATCTGGTGCTCCCTCGTGTGAAGAGGGATCCTAGTCCCAGTAGATGTCTGAAGGTCCTCGCCAATGGGAGCTTCAGTGTGGAGGAGAATAGAGCTAGATCAATCCTTGGGATCTCCCTCTCGTCTCAGCCTCTCGGCTTTCCAAATACAGGCAAGTTCAACTGAGATGAGGATTCCTAGCTGGATAGTGATAACCACTGTATTTCAGGCAAGGCAAAGAGAACGTGAGTTGGGCAGCTTTCTCCTTTTCAGTTTATTCCCAACTGAGTTTAGAAAAAAACAAGTTCAAAACATAAAACTCATCTTTGTCAAGTGATTTCCAGTAAATCACCAGGGCCTTTGTCTTTAATAGTTTTTTTTCCCCAGCCATTAAAGTAATTACAGTTCAAATAAGCAAATAGCTCTCTACCTCAAGTTCCATACTGGTCATGAAGTCATGTGATTTGTTTTGGAAAAGGCATGCTTGCTTACAGTCCATGACCTTTTTAAAAAAAAAATCCACTTCAGTTCCCAAGTGTCCAAATAAACAAATGTCCTTCTAAATCCTAAAAGAAAATACAGTTCTTGAAGATAAGGTTTCCCAACACTAATTGGCCCTGAGAAGGTGGTGGTGAGCTGCCTTCTTGAACAGGGACAGTCCATGTGGTGTAGGTACCCCCGCAGTGCTGTTAGCGAGAGAGTTCCAAGACTTTGAGCCAGCGACAGTGAAGGAACAGCAACATAGTTCCAAATCAGGATGGTGTGTGGCTTGGAGCAGAACTTGCAGATGGTGATGTCTGGGTGTGCACCTGAAGTGCTTGTAACCTGCAGGGCTACAGACCAAATGCTGAAAAGTGGTATTAGGCTAGGGGGCTCGTTTTTCAGCCAGCCAAGTGGCTTCCTTCTGTGCTGTAAACTTGCTATGATTCTACTCCTGCTCATATTTCCCATTTTTCTAAGATGCTTTCTTTCTAGCTTTTTTTTCTGGCTCTGGATGGACGTGGTGCAGGCAACACAATTCTGTTCAGGATTCTGGTGCTACCTATCAATAGGCGGAGTGTGAGCAGTAAAAGAACATTTATATAGCATCATTCACAATCTTAGGCCATTTCAAAGTGCTTCAGCCATTGAAATACTTTTGAAGGATAGTAATTGTTGCAATGTAGGAAACATGGCCCTATTTACAAGATTCCTGATCAGTCCAATCTTATACTGCCTGGAGCTATAGAATCCCAACTTGTATATTGACTGGTGAAGGTAGGCTTGCAGTGGACAGTAGTGAAGAACCCATTTGCGCATTTCTCAAATAGCACATTTCACTGCTCCATTTCAAATCTTAATTTGAGCATGAGATGGAGCATATTTAAGGTGTGTAAGAAAATACCTGTTGCTTTCTCCACGATAACATCTCAGGCAATCAGAGTTGACTTGCCAACCAATCAGCACCCTTTTTGACTATAGTATAAATTGTTGTGATGGTTTGAAATTTGGCATTCTTGTGTTTGTCCTGATGAGTGCAAGATGAAAAGCTTTGGCAACACGTCTCTCTTTTCAGAACAGGAATAAACCCTCGCAAACTAAGAATCACTTTGGATCAATTCTGGAAAAACCGAAAGTCTACAAAAAGGACGATATAAAGTATACTGATGAAGGCTGTTTTTCCAAGTGGGCTAATAAGAAGGGGGTTATAAAGTATAAGGGGGTTTAAAAGTATAAGTTGGCCACAAAGATTTGGTTAATATTGACAGTAAATGTCTTAAAACATGAAATCCTGAGCCACTAACTGAAAGTTCGAATTTCTTCTGAAAAGTTATGAGTTTCTACAGGGATCGTAACAGAGTACTAAACAAGGAAGTTTTAATGGACCGTTATAAAACACTGCTTTGGCACAACTTGAGTGTTTTGTCTAATTCTGGGCACCACACATTAGGAAGGATGTGAAGGCTTTAAACTGCGTGCAGAAAAGATTTACTTGAATGGTTCCAGGATGAGGACCTTCAGTCAAGTGAATAGACTGAAGAATCTGTGGTTGTTCTCCTTAAAGAAGGTTGAGAGGAGACTTGGTATAGGTGCTGAAAATCCTCAGGGGTCTAGACAGAGTAGATAGAAACAGTTGATAGAAGGGCCATGCATTAAAGGACACAGATTTAAAGTGATTGGTTAAAGAACCAAAGGCAACATGAGGAAATTTAATTTTTATTCCTCCACAGGATGTGGGCATTACAGGCATTTGTTACTCAAACCTAATTGGCTTTGAGAGAGGTGGTGGTGAGCCACTGCAGTCCATGTGGTGTAGGTACACCCACAGTTAGGGAGGAAGTTCCAGAAATTTGACCCAGCAACAGTGAAGAAACGGATTTAGTTCTAAGTCAGAATGGTGTGCAGTTGGTGGTGTTCCCATCCAACAGAGGGTGCTGGTGAGAAGTGACTGAAGCATTCTGGAAGAAGTCATCGCAGCCACTGCGACTCAGGAGGGAATCGAGGAGAAGGACTCTTGCACACAACAGGAGGAAGGGCATCCAACAGAGGGTGCTGGTGAGAAGTGACTGAAGCATTCTGGGAGAAGTCATCGCAGCCACCACGACTCAGGAGGGAAACGAGGAGGACCCACTGTCAAAGAATGGGGGTTTTCAATATGCAGGTAGACTGGGAAAATCAGGTTGGTAGTGGATCCCAAGAAAAGGAATTTGTGGAATGTCTGCAAGATGGCTTTTTGGAGCAGCTTGTCGTGGAGCCCACTAGGGAACAGGCAATTCTAGATTTAGTGTTGTGTAATGAGGCAGATTTGATAAGGGAGCTTAAGGTGAAGGAACCCTTAGGAGGAAGTGACCATAATATGATAGAATTTACCCTGCAATTTGAGAGGAAAAAGCTGGAATCAGATGTAACGGTATTACAGTTGAATAAAGGCAAGTACAGAGGCATGAGGGAGGAGCTGGCCAGAATTGACTGGGAGATGAGCCCTAGCAGGAAAGACAGTGGAACAGCAATGGCAGGAGTTTCTGGGAGTAATTTGGGAGACACAGCAAAAATTCATCCCTAGGAAGAAGAAGCATACTAAAGGGAGGACAAGGCAACCATGGCTGACAAGGGAAGTCAGGGACAGTGGATGATCGACAGGCTTTGGGGAGTCAGGTGAGTTACTCGCTGCAGAATTCCCAGCTTATGACCCATTCTTGTCATATTTATATGGTTGGTCCAGTTCAGTTTTGGTCAATGGTAACTCCAAAATGTTGGTAGCAGGGGATTCAGTCATGGTAATGCCATTGAATGTCATAGGGCGATGGTTGGATTCTCTCTTATTGGAGATGGTCATTGCCTGGCACTTGTGTGGCGTGAATGTTACTTGCCACTTATCAGCCCAAGCCTGAATGTTGTCCAGGTCTTGCTGCATTTGGACATGGACTGCTTCAGCATCTGAGGAGTCGCGAATGGTGCTGAACATTGTGCAATCGTCAGCGAACATCCTCACTTCTGACTTTATGATGGAAGAAAGATCATTGATAAAGCAGCTGAAGATGGTTGTCCTAGGACACTACCCTGAGCAACTCATGCAGTGATGTCCCAGGACTGAGATGATTGACCTCCAGTAACCACAACTATCTTCCTTTTGCTAGGTACTACTCCAGCCAGTGGAAAGTTTTACCCCATTCCCCATCGACTACAGTTTTGCTAGGGTTCCTTGATGCATATGCAGTCACAGAACCACAGAGTTTTTACACAGCAGAAGGAGGCCATTTGGCCCATCGCATCTGCACTGGTTCTCCGAATGATTAATCTATTACCATTCTCCTGCCTTCTCCCCATAACCCTGCACATCGTTCCTTTTCAAATAACAGTCTAATTCCCTTTTGAATGCCTCAATTGAACCTGCCCCCACCACAGTCTCCACTGCACTGCGTTCCAGACCTTAACCATTCGCTGAGTGATCAGCTTTTTTCTCATATTGCTTTTGCTTCTCTTGAAAATTACTTATCCACGCCCTCTCGTTCTCGATCCTTTCACGAGTGGGAACAGTTTCTCCTATCTAAACTGTCCAGACCCCCATGACTTTGAATAACTGTATAAAATCCCCTCTCAACCTTCTCTTCTCAATGAAAACAGTTCTAATTCCCCAATCTATCTTCATAATTGAAATTCCTCATCCCTGGAACCATTCTCGTGAATCTTTTCTGCACTCTGTCCAATGCCTTCACATCCTTTGTAAAGCGTGGCACCCAGAACTGGGCATAATACTCCAGGTGAGGTTGAACTAGTGACTTATACAAGTTCAACATAATCTCCTCGCTCTTGTACTCTGTGCCCCTATTAATAAATTAAGGTTACAGTATCATTTTCTAACCACCCTCTCAACCTGTCCTGCCACCTTAAATGACTTATGCACATATACAACCAGGTCCCTCTGCTCCTGCGCCACCTTTAGAGTTGTACCCTTCATTTTATATTGTCTCTCCATATTCTTCCTACCAAAATGAATCACTTCATATTTCTCCGCATTGAACTTCATCTGCCATCTGTCTGCCCACTCCACCAACTTGTCTATGTCCTTTTGAAGTTCTACACTGCCCTCTTCACAGTTCACAATGCTTCCAAGTTTTACATCATAGGCAAATTTTGAATTGTGCCCTGTACACCACGATCTACGTCAATAAGGAAAAGTAAGGGTCTTAACACTGACCCCTGGGGAACTCCACTACAAAACATTCTTCCAGTACGAAAAACATCCATTAACCACTACTCTGCTTCCTGTCACTCAGTCAATTTCATATCCATGTTGCTACCGTTCCTTTTATTCCATGAGTTATAACTCTGCTCACAAGTCTGTTGTGTGGCACTGTATCAAATACTTTTGGAAGTCCACGTACACCACATCAACTGTGTTGCCTTCAATAACCCTCTCTATTACCTCTTTAAAAACTGCAGCAAGTTAATTAAACATGATTTTCCCCTAAGAAATCCATGCTGACTTTCTTTTATTAACCTGCATTTGTCTATGTGACTATTGATTTTGTCCCGAATAATTGTTTCTAGAAGTTTCCCCACCACTGAAGTTAAACTGACTGGTCTGTAATTGCTGGGCATATCCTTACACCCTTTTTTAAACAAAGATGTAACATCTGCAATCCTCCGGTCCTCTGGGACCACCCCTGAGCCTAAGACAGACTGAAAAATTATGGCCAGTGCCTCTGTAATTTCCACTCTAACTATCTTCAGTATCCCTGGATGTATCGCATCAATGCCTTATCCATTTTAAGTACAGATAGCCTATCCAATACCTCCTCCTTATCAATTTTAAACCCTTCTAGTGTCCGAATTGCCTCCTCTTTCACCAAGGCCTGGGAGCTTCTTCTTCCTTGGTAAAGACAGATGCAAAGTACTCAGTTAATACCTCAGCTATGCCCTTTGCCTCAGTTTTTTTGATCCCTAATCAGCCCTACTCCTCCCTTTACCACCCTTGTACTATTTATATGCCTATAAAAGACTTTGGGATTCCATTTTATGATAGCTGGCAGTCTCTTTTCATATTCTCTCTTTGCTTTTCTTATTTGCTTTTTCACCTCACCTCTGAATCTTCTATTTCAGCCTAATTCTCATTGTATTTTCTACCTGACATCTGTCTTGTTCTCTATCTCTTTTGTCATCCAGGGAGCTCTGGATTTGTTTGCCCTGCCTTTCCCTTTCAAGGGAATATGCCATGACCATGCCTGAACTATCTCTTTGAGGGTAGCCCATTGATCAGCTACCATTCATCCTGCCAACCTTTGACCCTAATTTATTTGGCCCAGATCCATTCTGGAAAGATGGTGCAGGAGGGAGGGCTTTAGATTCCTGGGACAGGCTCTGGGGAAGATGGCACCTGTACAAGCCGGACGGGTTGCACCTGAACAGAGCTGGGAGCGGGGCATTTTGCTAGTGCTGTTGGGAGGGCTTTAAACTAACTCAGCAGGAGTGTGGGAACCAGGAGAGAGTATTAGAGAAGAATACCAGTGTGCACAAAATATTTGGAGAGACAGATAGCACTAGTAAAGAGAATAGTAAATTAATAGGTGGAGTTGGAATGTGGGAGAGTCAGGGTTATTGTGCATGGATGTGAATCACAGAGTATAGTAAATAAGATTAGGGAGTTACAGCATAGATTGCCATGTGGAAACATGATGTTGTGATGATAACAGAGACCTGGCTCAATGAAGGCCAGGACTGGTGTTAAATATTCCTGGGTACAAGGTGTTCAGAGAAGATAGGAAAGGAAGAGAGGAGGAGGGGTGGCAGTATTGGTTGAGGAGACCATTGCAGTGCTGGAGAAAGAGGATGCCCCAGAGGGTTCAAGGACAGAATCAATTTGGCTAGATCTAAGGAACAAAAAGGGTACAGTTGCATTGCTCAGTGTAGTCTATAGACCGCCAACTAGTGGGAAGGATGTAGAGGAACAAATCTGCAAGGAAATTACAGAGAGATGCAGACATTATACAGTAGTTATAATGGGGGACTTTAATTACCCGAATGTAGACTGGGACAGTGGTAGTGTAAAGGGTGGAGAGGGACAAGATTTCCTAGGTTGTGTCCAGGAGAATTTTCTACAGCAGTTTGTGTCCAGTCCAACAAGAAAGGATGCACTTTTCGACCTGGTTCTTGGAAATGAGACGGGCCAAGTATATAAAGTGTCAGTGGGGGATCATTTAGGAAACAGTGATCATTGTATTGTAAGGTTTAAGATGATGGTAGAAAAGGACAATGTGCAATCCAGAGTAAGAATAATTAGCTGGGGGAGAGCCGACTTCAATGGGGCAAGAACAGAGCTGGGCCAGGTAGACTGGAACCAAAGGCTGGCAGGAGAAACTGTAGCTGAACAATGGGTTACCTTCAAAGAAGAATTGGTTGGGGCACAGTCAAGGTATATTCCATCGAAATGGAAAGGTGGGGCAAACAAATCCAGAGCTCCCTGGATGAAACAGGAGATAGATACAAATTAAGATAAGAAGAAAAAGTGCGCTTATGACAGGTTTCAGGTAGAAAATACAACTGAGAACCAAGGGGAATACAGAAGGTTCAGAGGGGAGGTGAAAAAGCGTATTAGAGAAGCAAAGAGGGATTCTGAGAAAAGACTGGCAGCCAACATAAAAGGGAATCCCAAAGTCTTCTTTCGGCACACAAGTAGTAAGAGGGTGGTAACTGGAGGAGTAGGGATGATTAGGGACCAAAAAGGGGCCTTACACATGGAGGCAGGGGGCATGGCTGAGGTGTTAACTGAATACTTTGCATCCGAGTTTACCAAGGAAGCTACCGAGGCCAAAGTGACAGACGAGGAAACTCTGTCGTTAGAAGGGTTCAAAATTGAGAAGGAGGAAGCGTTGGATAAATTGTCGGCACTTAAAGTTGACAAGGCACCGGGACTGGATGAGATGCATCCAAGGATAATGAAGGAAGTAAGAGTAGAAATTGCAAGGGCATTGGCCATAATATTTGAGTCTTCCCTAGATTCAGCGGAGGTGTCAGAATTGCAAACATTACGCCCTTGTTCAAAAAAGGTTTTAAGGATAAGCCCAGCAATTACAGACCAGTCAGTTTAACTTCAGTGGTGGGGAAGCTTCTGGAGAGAATTATTGGGATGGGATTAGTCACACCAAAAAATGTGGGATGATTAGGAAGAGCCAGCATGGATTTCTAACGGAAAAATCATGTTTAACTAACTTGGAGTTTTTTGAAGAGGTAACAGAGAGGGTTGATGGGGGTAATGCTGTTGATGTGGTGTACCTGGACTTTCAAAAGGTATTCGATACAGTGCCACACAAAAGACTTGTGAGAAAAGTTATAGCTCATGGAATAAAATGGACAGTAGCAACGTGGATACAAAATTGGCTGAGTAATAGGAAACAGGGTAATGGTCAATGGATATTTTTCAGACTGGAAGGAGGTTTGTAATGGAGTTCCCCAGGGGTCAGTGATAGGACCGTTGCTTTTCCTGATATATATATTAATGATCTAGATCTTGGTGTGCAGGGGACCATTTCTACGTTTGCGGATGATACAAAACTTGGAAGGATGGTAAACTGTGAGGACAGTATAGAATTTCAAAAGGAAATAGACAAGTTGGTGGAGTGGGCAAATAGGTGGCAGATCAAGTTCAATGTGGAGAAGTGTGAGGTGATTCATTTTGGTAGGAAGAATATAAAATAAGGGGTACAATTCTTAAGGGTGTGCAGGAGCAGCAAGACCTGGATGTGTGTGTGCCTAGATCATCGAAGGTGGTAGGACAGGTGGAGAGAGCAGTTGATAAATACAGTATCCTGGGCTTTATTAATAGGGCCAGAGAGTACAAGGGTAGGGAGGTTATGCTGAGCTTATATAAGACAATAGTTAGACCTCAGCTGGAGTATTATGTACAGTTCTGGGTGCCACACTATAGGAGGGACGTGATCGCATTGGAGAGAGTGCAGAAGAGGTTTACAAAAATGGTTCCAGGGATGAGAAACTTCAGTTATGGAGATAGATTGGACAGGCTGGGACTGTTCTCCTTGGAATGAAGGCTAAGAGGAGATTTGATAGAGGTGTTCAAAATCATGATGGGGGTGGATAGAGTAGGTAGGGAGAAACTGTTACCGCTCGTCAAGAGATTGAGAATGAGAGGGCACAGATTTAAAGTGATTGAAAAAGCAAATGTGCTGTGAGAGAGATTCAGTGGCGATAGTTTTGCTGGTAGTGTGCGAGATCCCTCTTCAGTGCAACTCTGTGAATGCCTGATGGCCTTGTGAGAGCAGGAGGTGAGAGTGAGAAGAATGACAGAATTGTTACGGAAAAAACTTTTGGTTTGAGTCTGGAATGCACTGCCTGGAAGTGTGGTGGAGGCAGGTTCAATCAAGGCATTCAAGAGGGCAATAGATGATTATTTGAATAGACTGTGCAAAGGTATGGGGAAAAGGCAAGAGAATGGCACTAAGTCATGATGCTCATTTAGAGAGCCGGTGCAGACGTGATGGGCCAAACAGCCTCCTTTTGCGCCATAACAACTCTTGTTATTCTTCTCACTCTCAACTCACACTCTCACAAGGCCATCAGGCATTCACAGAGTTGCAGTACACAGAGATCTCACACACTATCAGCAAAACTATCACCACTGAATCTCTCACACACATTTTAACATCTTCATCTCTTCGTAACATCCTGCACAAGTTGCCTCTTCAACTCTTACATAGATCCACTCAGCACACACAGCGGGCAGGTATGCTTATCATCTGCTTTGGCAATCCGCCCTGCTCACAATCTGTCCATCTGTCTTTATGCAGGACAATATCACCCACAACAATAGGGAGAGACCCGGACAAGATGCAGGAGCTCAGGCCACTCATCACCTTTGAGGAGCAGGCGGCTTATGAACATACGTAATAGGAGAAGTAGGCCACTCGGCCCCTCGAGCCTGCTCTGCCATTCAATATGTTTGTGGCTGATCTGATTGTGTTTTGAATTCCACATTCCCATCTACCCCAAAAACATTTGATTCCCTTGCCTAACAAGAATCTATCTACCTCCGTCTTAAAAATATTCAATGACCCCGCCTCCACCACCTTCTGAGGCAGAGAGTTCCAAAGTCGCACAATCCTATGAGAGAAAATATTTCTCCTCATCTCTGTCCTATAAGGGCGACCCCTAATTTTAAAACAGTGCCCCCTAGTTCTGGACAAGAAGAAACATCCTTTCCACATTCACCTTGCCAATACCGTTTAGGATCTTATATACTTCAATCAAGTCACCCCTCACTCTTCTAAACTGCAGTGGGAACAAGCCCAGTCTGTCCAACCTTTCCTCATAAGGCAACCCGCTCATTCCAGTTATCAATCTGGTAAACCTTCTCTGAACAGCCTCCAATGCATTTACATCCTTCTTTAAATAAGGAGACCAAAACTGCACACACTATTCGAGATGTGGTCTCACCAATGCCCTGTATAACTGAAGCATAACACCCTTACTGTTATGTTCGATTCCTCTCGTAATAAAAGATACCATTCCATTAGCCTCCTTAATTACTTCTCGTACCTGCATACTAACTTTTTATGACTCATGCACTGGAACACCTAGATCCCTCGGCAGCTCAAAATTCTGCAGTAGTTCTCCGTTTAAGTAATAGTCTGCTTTTTTATTCTTCCTGCTAAAGTGAACAACTTTACATTATACTTTGGCAGAGCTGGCCGGCGACGACAGTGACTAACCCTGTGCCAAAAGCGAGATCGGTGTCTTGCAACAAGCCAGAGTGTCCATCCAGTAGTCTTCGCTCACCCGCCAAGACTGAGAGTGCTCTTTAATGTAGGTGACTCTCCAGTCAATCACTGATTATCGCTTCTTTCTATTACAGACATCAGCAAGAAAAGGGGGAGACACCGTCAGCCAGCCCATCAGCACCAGCCCCAGACCACCTCAGATGAGGATCCTGCGGACCCACTATATGTCGAGCCGTCACTGTACACCCTCCACCAACACAGAGACACATACCTTGGTGGGACCTAGTTTTAGGCAGGCTGGGGGTCACCATCTGGTCAGCACAGCACAGATCCTGGTCCACGACAGGCAAGGGCAGTGACAGCCAAGGTCTCTGGCACTCAGAGGACTGCTGGAGTCCAGGCTCATGCTGAGTCCGAGTCCAATGACGAGCCTCTAGAATCAGCCCTCAGAGAGATATTGGAGCTCCAAGACAGGCGGAGGTATAGCAGACAGGATTGTCAGAGGCTGTCAGCAGGACAGAATGAAGAATGAAGGAGTCTGTCCACATTCAGTCTGATGTCGTGTGCCCACATGCAAACATATCAAGGTCACCATTGGAAGTGTGGCGTCCGCCATGCAGACCCATTATTGCTCATCCCTAGTTGCCCTTGAGAAGGCGGTAGTAAGCTGCCTTCTTGAACCGCTGCAGTCCACGTGGTGTAGGTACACCCACAGTGCTGTAAGGGAGTTCCAGGATTTTGACCCAGTGACAGTGAAGGAACGGCGATATATTTCCAAGTCAGGATGGTGAGTGACTTGGAGGGGAACTTCCAGGTGGTGGTGTTGCCATCTATCTGCTGCCCTTGTCCTTCTAGATGGTAGTGGTCGTGGGTTTGGAAGGTGCTGTCGCAGGAGCTTTGGTGAGTTGCTGCAGTGCAATTTATATGCAAGACTTGCATCAGAGGATCATATCATGTGGCTTCAGGAGTATAGATTTCGCAGTTTAATTTTCCTGATGCTGCTACATTGAAGTCTGTTCTTTGTGGATGTTTTAGGTTTTAATGGTGACCTGCATTGGAGTCATTCTAAACCAATGTATTTTTCGATGGTTTCCTTGAAATATCTGTCAGGCTTGGGTATGGTTTATATTTCAAGTAATAATGGGGCACCTTAGCTGTTATGGTGGCCTGTAGCGTGACGTTGTGACTGCATTTATGGCTAGACATCACCCCTATAGTAGTTTCCATTCTCCACGTGCGTGATGCAGAGCTATGGACCTAGCGAGCACTTGGTGACTCCTAAAATGTCTGCTAGATGGCCATGACTATGCAATGCTTTAGGTGTGCATCTAGCCTCATGATGCTGGCCTATCACATCTGAGGACACTGGTTTGCACCTGAAAGTCTGGCTAGCGTGGCTTGACAGAATCCCTGTGCTATCTCTCAGATGGGCAATTGACATAGTTATCTGATCGTGACAGTGACATCAGTGTCCTCGGCTTCCTTGTGTATATCTTAATCTGCTGGAATGAAATTGTGGAGGCCTTAAATGGGATCAGAGAGAAGGTCCAGTACATCTAATCTGTGTGCATTATTATCAATGAAGTTACTAAGTAATGCTTAAATGCTGTGTCAAGGTGGATTTGGCTACCTCACTCCCAGATACCAACCCAGAAGGAAGAAAGAGTTCTGATCAGTACTTATATTTCCCAGTTTTACTGGTGTTCCATTTTAAAGGATACAAGACCAGTTTGGACCAGTATTCTCATTTTCCAGTTTTCACTGTTTTTCCTTCTGGGGAGGCAATGCTGGACGCGAACTTGGGAAGCTCCAAACGAAGGCTGGGTCATCAATGCTCGCCAATGATCAGACGATGGTGCTACTGAAGCTCTCTCTGTGCACACAAAGGTAATCTGACTCGCAGGCTCACATCCACGACTGAGTGACAGATCACTGCATCCTAAAGAACGATCTCATGCTAGGGATTCAGTACGAGGATGAGGCCAGAACACTATTCTTGCATGAGGGATGGCCTTTGGAGAGGTGCCGCGGTCCAGATTCAGATCAGGCCTCAGATGGTCAAGCGAGAACCAATGAGTGATGATTGTCCTCCTCGAGGTGCCTTGCAATACTCCAGGCATACTGCTTTGAGTGCACTGAGGTTTGCAGTGCTGCCCCTGCCTCTTGAAGGCTGCCAAAGGCAGTCAAATGTTGGCACGATGCTTGAAAGGTCTACACCATGTCTACTTCCTTCAGACTGAGCTCTGGTGGAGTTCTTATCCCATTATTACAGAATGGCTACACAATCTATAGACTGCCTCGCCTTCCAAAGATGAGTTCACACAAGATTGTGAGTACTCATTCTGAGATTGATGTCCTTCATTAAGAGGCTGAGGATAGTAAAGAAGGTGTTAATGTCGAGCCTGCATGGAGAGCCATGTAGCCAGTAGCTTCGCCAAGGGAGAACTGGACATAATTGTGTGCCTTACTGAATAGGGTGTTGGTGACCTCTTGGGTGTATTAATGAATGGAGGATTGGGATATTCTGCACAGATCCCTGGTGGAGCCCTGGAACAAGCCACTTGTAAAAACGTTGACTGCAGTGGTCACCTTTACAGACACTGGCAATGGATGGCCTCTCAGTCCTGGTCGTATCAGCTCATCCCGAAGAATGTGGCAGATGAGAGCCACCTCATGCCTTAACAAGCGAAGGTGTCTTTGGCACTGTCTCTCGCTCATCTGTAGGTATGAGAAGCATCTTCAGTACACCCTTGGCCATGCCAAATGCCTCCGTGGAATTAATCTCCTCCTCAGCTTCTGGGACTTGATGGGTCCCCTCTGGCCCATGTTCCTCAGCACGAGGCTCTTCCCTTTGCCCTGCCTGATGGTGATGGGCCATTCTTCCCCTCCTCAGTTGCATGAGAGCTATGAAAAAGGCAGCGTTGTCTACTCCATCCATTATGCATTCCTCTTGTCTGTGGAAAGATTGATCAGTAACATGATTGAACATTACCCTGCATTGATCACCTTCCATCGCCAAGCTAGGGAGTCCTGTAAAGCCCTTGGGCTGCCCTCATTCCAGGCATTGCCCCAAGGCTTGACAGTACAGTCACAAAGGGAGTTAGATATGGATGAGTACAGCCAGGTGTTATCAGCCTCAGTCAGGGCACTGTCAGGCTGCCTCCTTTGGAGTAGTCTAGGGCCCAGCTTTGCACTAATGTAATGATGGTAATTGTTGACCCTCTCCGTTGCAATGTGTAAGGTTCTTTGGAGCATTTTCCATATGTACTTTAGCCGTGGTGCCTTTACAGTTGGATCCTTCTGAACTTTGCGCATTCCTATGATAGGGTCAAATAGTCATTCAGAACATTTGTAGCAGTCCATGTCCATTTGCAGCAAGACCTGGACAATATTCAGGCTTGGGCTGACAAGTGACAAGTAACATTAGTGCCACACAAGTGCCAGGCAACAAACATCTTCAACAAGAGAGAATCTAGCCATTGCCCCTTTGACATTCAATGCCATTACCATTGCTGAAGCCCCCACTATCAACATCCTGGGGGTTACCATTGAGCAGAAACAGAACTGGACTAGCCATATAAATAACTATGGCTACACGCGCAGGTCAGAAGCTGTGGCAAGTAACTCACCTCCTGACTCCCCAAAGCCTGTCCACCATCTACAAGGCACAAGCCAGGAGTAAGATGGAATACTCTCCACTTGCCTGAATGAGTGCAGCTCCTACAACATTCAAGAAGCTCAACACCATCCAGGACCAAGCAGCCCACTTGATTGGCACCCCATCCACAAATATTCACTCCCTCCACCACCAACGCACAGCGGAAGCAGTGTGCACCATCTACACGATGCACAGCAGGAGCTCATCAAGCACTCTTAGACAGCACCTTCCAAACCCATGACCGCTACCATGTAGAAGGACAAGGGCAGCAGACACATGGGAACACCACCATCTGAAAGTTCCCCTCCAAACAACTCACCATCCTGACTTGGAAATATATCGCCGTTCCTTCACTGTCACTGGGTCAAAATGCTGGAACTCCCTTCCTAACAGCATTGTGGGTGTACCTACACCACATGGACTGCAGTGGCTTAAGAAGGTAGCTCACCATCACCTTCTCAATGGCGATTAGGGTTGGGCAATAAATACTGGCCTAACCAGCAACACACAGCCCGGGAACAAATTAGAAAAATGAAAAAAATTACCATTAAGCCAAGGATCAACCACGAAGAGTGCAGGAGGGCATGCCAAGAGCAGCACCAGGCATGCTTAAAAATGAAGTGTTAATCTGGCAAAGCTACAACATGATCACTTGCATGCCAAACAACAGAAGCAGAGGTAAGCAATCCCACAACAACATAGTCCAATCATGAATAGTGGTAAACAACTAACTGGAGAAGGCTCCACAGTTACCCCATTCTCAATGATGCGGGAACTCAGCACATCAGTGTAAAAGACAAGGCTGAAGCATTTGCAACCATCTTCTGGCTGAAGTGCTTGAGTGGATGAACCATCTCGGCCTCCTCCTGAGGTCCCCAGCATCACAGATGCCAGTCTTCAGCCAATTCAATTAACTCCACCTGATATCAAGAAATAGCTGAAGGCACTGGATACTGCAAAGGCTACTATTCTGACAGTACTCCAAAACTAGTGCTTTAGCCGAGTCGTTCCGGTACAGCTACAACACAGTCATCTACCCGCCAATGTGGAAAATTGCCCAGGTATGTTCTGTCCACAAAAAGCAGAACAAATGCAGCCCAGCCAATTACTGCCTCATCAGTTTACTCTCAAATCATTAGTAAAGTGATGGAAGGTGTCATCGACAGTTTTAAAAGCAGCACTTACACAGCAATAACCTGTTCACTGACCCTCAGTTTGTGCTCTGCCAGGGCCAATCAGCTCCTGACTTCATTTTGGCCTTGGTAGAAGAGCTATACTCAAGAGGTGAGGTGTGAGCGACTGCCCTTTGTGACAGTGCTGTTAGGGACAGTGTAGGATATGCCGGGCCATGAGGTTACAGATTGCGGTTGAATACAATTCTGCTGCTACTGATGCCCCACAGTGCCCCATGGGTGCCCAGTTGAGTTACTAGATCTGTCCGAAATCTATCCCATTTTGCACGGTAGTAGTGCCACACAAGATAGAGGATATCCTCAATGGTGAAGGCGGGTCAGTGGACAGTGGGGTTGTTGCTCCTACCAATACTGTCATGGACAGATGCAGGTCGACAGGTAGATTGGTGAGGACAGGATCAAGTAGGTTTTTCCCTTTTGTTGGTTTCTGTGCAACAAGTGGTTAGGATCTAGAATGCCCTGCCTGAAAAGGTGGCAGAGGCAGATTCAACTGTGGCTTTCAAAAGTGAATTGGATAAGCACCTGAAAGGAAAATAATTCGCAGGGCAACAGGGATAGGTCAGGGGAGTGGGACCAGCTAAATTGTTACTGCAGAGCTGGCACAGGCTCGATAGGCTGAATGGCCTCATGGACTGGATTTTATGTAGTTGGCAGGGGTCTGGCTGCCATGTCCAAAGGGGTGGGTGCAACAGGCAGTGGGACCCCTGGCTGTATTTTGGTGACTGCCATCCTGTTGAGGACAATAGTCCATCCCAAGACCAGCTGACCCAATCAGAGAGCCAGCAGCTCAGCAGCCCCAGCAGCAGCCACTGATCCTGACCTTGCTCCCTCAGTCAGCTAAGTGGGATCTGATGCCGCCAAGGCCAGTCAGGCAAGCCCTGGCAAAAAGGGTGGGGGCAGGGGTAGTTGGGGTCATTGAAGGCAAGTGGCATCAGATTTCTGAGGCATTGGGACCGGTTATTGGGCAGGTGGGACCTGTACAAGGTTACGCTTTAACAAGACCAGGACTAACTTCCTCACAGGGAGATTTGCTGGTGCTGTCGGGAGGGTTTAAACCAGCTTGTCAAGGGGAGGGGAACCTGAAGGGTAGCTCAAATTGGAAGGAAGTAAAGCTGGTAACAGGAAGTAGAAAAAGTAGCAAGTTAAATTAGAAGGCAGGCGAAACCAAGGTGAGCATCAATTAGGCTTAGAATGCGGAATAATGTTAAAAGGACAAAGTTAAGGGCACTCTACCTGAATGCACACAGCATTCGCAACAAGGTAAATGAATTAATGGCACAAATAGAGGTAAATGGTTTTGATCTAATTGCCATTACGGAAACATGGCTACAGGGTGACCAAGACTGGGAACTGAATATTCAAGGATATTCAACACTTCGGAAGGACAGACAAAAAGGGAAAGGAGGGTGGTGTTTCGCTGATAAGGGATTGGATGAATGCATTAGTAAGGGAGAATCTCAGATTGGAAGAACAAAATATGGAATCTGTTTGGGTGGAGTTAAGAAACAGCAAAGGACAGCAATCATTGGTAGGAGTTGTTTATAGGTCACCAAACAGTAGTGGTAGTGTGGGGCATGCTATTAATCAGGAGATTAGAGAAGCTGTAGCATGGGTAATACAGTAATCATGGGTGACTTCAATCTGCATATAGACTAGGTAAATCTAATGAGCACTAATGCTGTGGAGGATGAGTTTCTGGAGTGTGTCAGGGATGGTTTTTTAGAGTAGTGGCCAGAATTTTCCGCCCCCATTGATGTCGGGTGTCATGGCGGGAGTGAGCAGACAATATGGCGAGAAGGCCAAAAATCAGTCTTACGCCGTCGTGAAACCAATTTGCGATTGCCCGCTCCGCCGAACCTGTCCATCAATGGCAGGCCGCCCTTCCCGACATCCAACATCGGGAACCTAATTTCAATGCATTTGCATCTCATCATTTTGCCTACCCGCTGGAATCAACCCCGCACACGAGATCATCCAGGCCTGAACTGAACATAAGCGACATGCACCTGGCGAGCTGCACTTCACTCGGGACTTTGAGGTTTGTTTGCCTATCTTGCTTCAGGCACCACTCACGGTCATCAGCGCCAGGCTTTGTAGGCAGCTCCATATCACTTTTAGGGGGCTCACAGGCAGGTCTCTACTTACCAGACCAGCTGTAAGGCAGGGATGGCTTTTCAACAGCAGCAGGGCTAGGGCTTGCTTGGGGAAGGTGGAGAAGTGGCCTCAGGCAAGGGAAGTCGCTGCAGGGCTAGGGCAGTACTAGGGAATGGGGTATCCCAGGGTGTTTGTGGGGACACATGTTGACCTGTGCAAGTGGACTCAAGATGGTGAGGGCTGAGGAGGCAGTGTCCAGAGGAGATGAGGCCAAATGGAGATGTGAGAGTGGTGATGTCCCTTGAGCTGGCAGTGAGTGAAATGCCAGTGAATGTGTGTTGGACTTGTGAGTGTGTGAGTTTAGAGTGATAAGATGGTTGCCTTACCTTGGCAGCATGGATGAAATCATTCAGCCTCTTTCTGCACTGGATGGCGGACCTCTTCTGTGCAGCATTGACACTGACCACCCACTGCCATCGCCTACCAAGCTGGAGTGGTGACACTGATGGGCCTCCTGCAGCCACAGCGGGGGTAGAAGGTATCGAGGTGGTCCTCCACAGTGTCCAAAAGGCGTTCCAGGGGTGCGTCAGAAAAACTGAGCGCTGCATTTTCTTGCCTTTTGGGGCCATGTCTTCTGTGCAGCAGTCCTGGATTGCAAGCATTGAGAGCTGTGCACACGCCTGCAGTTCAAATATGGCACCCAGTGTGAAGAAGTGGCGAGGTGACAGCGTGGCAGGTGAATTGGAGGAAGCATGCCAGTGAAACGGTGTGTTTCCTGTGCCTGCATAAATAATGAGGTGAGTACAGTGCGAAAACCCACCATCGCAGCCGACTTGTAAAAGGTTGCTTTACATGCCCACCACTGCACTTAGTGCAATTCTGGGATGATTCCACCCAGTATGTTGAGGAACCGACTAGAGAACAGGCTATTTTAAATCTAGTATTGTGCAACAAGAAAGGGTTAATTCTTGTTGTAAAAGAACCTTTGGGGATGAGTGACCCTAATGTGATAAAATTTTACATTATGTTTGAAAGTGAGATAGTTCAATCTGAAGCCAGGGCGTTAAGTTTGAACTCAGGAAATTATGAAGGTATGAGGGCAAATTAGCTGAGGCGGATTAGGAAAATACATTAAAAGGTATGAATAGATAATCTTTAAAGAATTATTACATAGTTTACAGCAATTATACATTCCTTCAATGCATAAAAACCCAAAAAGAAAAGTCAGTCAACCATGGCTAACAAAGGAAGTTAATGATTGTATTAGGTTAAAAGAAAAGACCTATAAAGTTGTCAGAAATAGTAGTAAACCTGAGGATTGGGAAAATTTTAGATTACAGCAGAGGACCAAAAAAAACAGATAAAGGGAGAATAGAATATGAATGGAAACTAGCAAAAAACATAAAAAACAGACTGTGAAAGCTTCTATAGATATGTAAAATGGAAACATTGAACTGAGACAAATGTGGGTCCATTACAGGCAGAGTCAGAAGAATTTATAATGAGGAATAGAGAAATGGCAGAGAAGCTAAAAGATTACTTTGTGCCTGTCTTCACTGGGGAAGATACAAGAAATCTCCCAGAATTAGAGATCCAAGGAACTAGGAAGAATGAGGAATTGAAGGAAATTTGTATTAGTAAGAAGGTTGTATTGGAGAAATTAATGGGACTGAAGGTTGATAATTCCCCGGGACCTGATATTCTACATCCCAGAGTATTGAAAGAGGTAGCTGTTGATTGTATGCATTGCTGGTCATCTTCCAAAATTCTATAGATTCCGGAACAGTTCCTGCAGACTGAAAGGTAGCAAATGTCACCCCGCTATTTAAGAAGGGTGGGGTGGAGAAAACTCCTGTTTTCTGCCTCCCTCCCTTCTTGAATAGAGGGGTTATATTTGCTACTTTTCAATCTGATGGAACCTTTCCAGAACCAAGGCAAAGTGGGCTTGCAAGAAGCCAGAAGATCCGAGGAGACAGCCAAAAGTTAATGACTCCTTACTATGGGCATGTGAAGCAGCGGTGTTCTGTTGGCATGGCAGAGTATCTGAGAGTGCACGGAAGCTGAAGCTTGAATGCACATGGCGATCCAGGGGAAAGGAATATCAGAAGGATAGATCGAAACCCTCGAGGTGGACTCTTGTGGAAGGCATCCAAGGGAAAGCGTCATTTGGGAGAAAATTCGAAAGCGAGTTCTTCGAGAGTGTACATTGGAAACTCTCCTGTGATAGACAGAGTTCAGTGAGACTGGTTGGCAAGTGTCTGGTGGGAGCTGATGAGAGATGGTTTTAAGTAATTTATATTTGTGGGTGTTAGGAATAAGCTATAGCTTTAAGTTAAAGCATCTGTTTGGGGTGGCATCTACCACTTAGTTTCAGAGTGTAGTGTGTCTGACCATAGGTCGGCTTATTGGTTTACATGGACTGTGTACTTACTGTGAGTATTAGAGTTTAGGATAGCTTTTGTAACTTGTGTTATCCTTAAGAATCTGTATATATTTGTAAAGCTATAGTTGTGGGTGAAGGAGTATTGTAATATAATTCATATTTTCTTGTTTAATAAATGTTTTATTCTTTTGTTAAAAGTTCATCAGCTGACCCCTGTGACTCTGTTCAGTAGCCACCCTCCACGTTTCTAAACAAAAAATAAAACTTAGGATCTATCAAGCTGGGCTGAATGGCCTACTCCTATGTTGCCTCAAAGGGTAGGGGAGAGAAGCAGTCATTGGTGCTGAGGGCTTCTCAAAGGTTCTCCTGCCACAGAACCTGCTGGAAGGCTGTGAAAGTTTACCTTGAGTCTTCTGGATGGGCTGCCATTTTTCCTGCCTCTGGCAAAAAAGGCATGCAGCAAAAAGATGACGAGTAATCATCCCCTGCCTTTCTGCACCATTTTGCCAGTCTTCCAGTCTGTCCCCAGAGGGCTGGTAAAATGCAGCCCTGTTATTCTTCTAGCCTGCATGTGACAATAAAACTCCAAGCAAGGTTTAAAAACAAAATAAGTATATGATGTATAAACGGGCACAGGTGGGTTAGCAAAACACCTCACACCATTAAAGAGGCTATGGCATCCAAACGTATTTTTAAAAATACCACAAAATAGTACTTTATTTAAAAAAAAACATTTTTGTAACAATGAAGGCTGAGAATTCCTCCATTAAGCTAGTTATAAAACTTTACCTTCTGCTAACCTGATCATTCTGCTACTGCAGCTGCTCCATCACTGCACTAAACTGAAAACTGCACTGTCACATTTTGGTGCTGTGCAGCACGCATTAATGAGTCAGGTAGACAATTATCTAAAACAAATGCCTAACCAAAGTGTAACAAATAGAAATTGTTACATATAAAAAGGCAGTTAATAACCTTAGGATTTAGGAACCATTCAAGCATTAATCCCCACAACCCCAGATTTCTCCTCTCCTCTCCTGAAAGCACCAGCCTTTTGTGAACTGCAGTTCCAAATGGCAGACCTCCAATACTTTTTCACGTGCCAAATCATCACTCCAGAGATTGTACAGCAAGTGTTGGTAGGCTCTTTATCCATGGAATGCATCACTGTGCATGAGTGATACTGTCTTGATCCCACATACATACCCACACACCTGAAATCCAGAACCTATTTCTCCCATGGGCCATACTGCTATCTCAGTTGACATCTGTTTGACACATACATAACCTGGTGCCCTCCTCCTCCTTGTGCCTCAGATCCAACCAGGAGGTGCATCTACCCTCTCAGCCATCAAGAAACACTCACCATCCCTCCCCCCACCCTCCTCTTCAAATTTAATCATCCTTCAATCCACATCAAATAGAATGAAAAGTCAAAATTCACAAAGAACAATACTGGAAAGGCTCAGCCTGTTTACAGAATACTGGTAGCGATGAGGGACGGGCATCAATATTGTCACCAGGGCTGCATTTAAAAAACCTAGTATTGCTACACTGCAGCCGTTTTATACCAGCCCACACATACCAGGGTGTTTGTGAAGCCGTGCAGTTTTCATATCAGGCCCACTTCAGCTGTGAAAAGAACACCCAGCAGTAAAGCTTTACACTCTGTCCTTCCAAGTGGTTTCATTTAGAATGAGTGTTTTGAACCGTAAAAGACAAAGGACTAATTTTAACTTTGGCATGCAACATAGAACAGGCAACAAGGGGCTTAGTCAGGCAGTATACATGCTGCCTGTCAATGAAAATCAATGGGAGGGAATATTAGTTAGGATGTATAATGAAAAGCCACTTCAATATTGTGTGTTGTAGACTGTAATCCAAAGTTAAAATAACCCCAAGTACTGGTGGTTACAGGTCAATCACTGGTAGGAGCAATGTGAGCAATGAATTAAGAACATCGCATATAAAGGGCATTTACTGGCTTAAAGTGCGAGTCCTCCCATCCCAAACACAGCCTACATACTAAGTAAGCTTAGAGATAGCAGTGATGTCCCCTTGAAGTTACAGCTATCCCAGGTTAAACCTGTGGCAATAGACAAAATTGAGACATGCAGCGCATTGACCCACATTTCACCCCCCCAGTTTTCACATCTAAAATGTACTGGAATGTCACCAGTCATCCAAAGTGGATGTGTAAGAAACAAGAGTGATAATTAAAATTGAGTACAGCAATAACACAATAATCACTAAATATCAAAAATCGGCACTATGACTAACATTTACAGTAATCGATTAATTAGTCCACAAGGACCTTCCAACTATAACAGCAACAACACTGGAACAGTCTGGGAGGGAGAGTGAGGACATTGGTGATTGTACTCAGTTTGAATCCCTGGATTCCACAGGAAATGAAAGGAGTGCAGATGCTCAGTGTTACTTGTCTCTGACTGCCATTCTTCCTCTTTCCCAGTGGTCACACAGCAGAGGTGCTAGCTGGGGATGGTGCGCTATACACAGCAGCATCCCTACTCCATGAGACAAGTTCACTTCCGATCGAGAGATCCTGGCAGTAAACATGCATCTCAACAGCCAAAACTATGTATATTTTAACCCGTAATAAGTCCTCTGCAATCCAACGAGATCAGTGATCTTAACATGTTGAGTACTAGTGGTCATTTTCGTCTTTCACTTCTACTAATTCTCCTATCTGGAAGATGCTGGTTACTTTTTGCGGTGCAAATCCTTGAGTGCAGGGTTCTGCAACAATACCTTGGGCTAGTGGTCACTGTTTCATGTATAAACCTAAATGGAATCATAGAATGACACATCGCAGGGAGAGGCCTATCAACCTATCATGCTTATGCTGGTTCTTTAAAAGAGTTATATAATTAATCTCACTGTCCCAATCTTTTTCCATAGATCTGAGAATTAACTGAGCGCTAGCAGGGCATTCAAAGCTCGTCTTGACCTATTGCCACGTCTACAAGTGTCCTCTGTAGCAATGATCACTGAAAGGAGCAGGAATCCCGAGCTGATATTTACTCTCCTTGGGATCCTCGGTGACACCCTGGACTGAGGTCAATAACCACGCTATGGAACAGGGTTCCATCCCAAAACCTATAGGCCTGAGCATTCAATTAGCTTCCATCTTTTACAATGGGCGCACTCTTTAGAAAACAATATATACATTTATTCACAGGATCAAACAATGCCAATTCCTTAAGCTTTTTGGCATAAACTAAAGCTGGCAACTTGGGTAGTCCTCAGAGGGTTAAAAGGTCGCAGAATGCCCTCACACATTTTCAAATCGTGCAGCTGCAAACAAAATGATATCGGCTCCTCCTCCGCCCCCAAGTTGTGGACTCTTTGCCAGGCATGCATGAAGCTGACATGATAACTAGTGATGCTGAGTAAGGGCCGCAGATGGATCCCCAAACTATACTTTCTTACTTAAAAGAAATACATGTGAACAGAATTAAAAGCAACACCACACACGTAACCATAAAAAATACAGTATTTTTTTTGTAAAGCAGGTGCTTGACTGCTCTCTTGGGTCATATTCTTTAAGGGATGTCAGTCCACCTGTAGGCCAGTGATTAAATCGAGGTTTCGTCCTGGCACGATATGATAGAAATAGTGTGGTTTCTCGAAGGGACCGTGTTCACTCCATTCACTTCCTTCCCCGTATTTTCATAAATCTCCTCTTTTTCACTGGTTCCATTTAAACCTGATGCACTCTTCTGGCAAATGGTCAAGGGCTGGGTTTCACCAGTGGAGTCCAAACCGGGAACCGTGGGTCCCTCAGCTGCATCTGTATAATTCCCCTTATAGCCGTTCTTTGACACTTTTTTGTTGCTGTACCACTGGTGACCAAACCTGTAGGCGACGGCACCGAGAATAAGGCCAAGGACCAGAAAGAAAAACATCAGGAAATAACTGACAGAATTTGTTTCCTTCCTGGAGTTGGTTGAAGACCCAAACTCCAGGCTGTAGAAAGCTTTAAAAGTCTGCACTTTGTCCTCAATGCACACGCACTTATAATCACCCAGGCTGCCCGGTGTAGCTATCACACCAATCCCTCGGGCTTTGTCATTGTTACTCAAGTTTCCATTAGGTGTTATCCAGTGACAGGTTGACCAGGCAGAACTGGGTTCACACTGAAGGAAAACTGTGATTCCATTCACTGCTGGTATCACCTTTGCTGTAAGTACCAAGTCTGGAAAACAAAATAAAACAACTTTATTGACAGGACTGGGCTTTAAATTTCACCTGTGGAGATTAAAAAGGGCAAAGTTCCGAAGTGATTTACAGCCAATGATGTGCATTGTTGTAATGAAGGAAATGCACATGAACAGCATTGAGATAATGAACAGATAATCTCTAACTGTGTTGCTGGTTGCGGGGAGGATATTGGTCAGGACACCAGGGCGAAATCTTCTGCTCTTCTTCCAATAGTGCCGCAGGATCTTTAATGTTTTAACATCTGAACTAAAAGCGTTAAGTGAGAAAGTTACAGCAATGTAACATGTCAATAGTACATAGTGCAGTCAGTCAGCCAGAGGTGAAGGGGCAGTTATTGATTCCAGAGGCAGGAACACCAATTAATCAAACTTCTCTGCCTTGGATGGCTATGTACCGGGAGAAAATCCCTCTTTTTTTTGAAGAATACCGTGAAATCATTATTTACATCCACTGATCAGGTTTGTGTTTAGATCATAGAATCTTAAAATGGCTACAGCATGGAAAGAGGTCATTCAGCCCATTGTTTCCATGATGGCTCTCGACAAGAGCAATTCAGTAAGCCCTCACCCATTCACCAATAGCCATTCTCATCAGATGCTTTTTCAATTCTCTTTTGAAAGCCACAATTGAATCTGTCTCTACCAAGCTCTCAGGCAGTGCAATCAAATACTCACTGCATAAACATTTTTTCCGCAGGCTGCCAACGGTTCTTTGGCTAATCACCTTAAATCAATATCTTTTGCTTCTTGCCCCTTCTGTCAATAGATAGAGTTTCTCCTTATGTACTCTGTCCAGACCTCTCATGATTTCGAAAACTTATATCAAATCTCCTCTCTAAGGAGAACAACTCCAGTTCTCCAATCCATCCACGTAACTTTACTCCCTATCCCCAAACTAGCCAATCTTTCTGCACCCTCTCAAAAGCCCAGGATTGGACACAATTTTCCACCTTCTCTGAGGGATGCAAATTAGTCTTTGTCCAAGTTACTATTAATTTTGTCCTGGATTAAAAGTAGGGAAAATCCCAAGATATTCTATAAGTATCTCAACGGGAAGAGGATAACCAGAGAAAGAGTAGGGCCCATTAAGGACCAAGGGCGCGATCTATGGGTGGAGCCAGAGGACATCGGTAGAGTGTTGAACGAATACTTCACATTCGTCTTCACCTAAGAGGATGAGGATGAAGGTATGGAACTCGGGGAGAGAGAATGCAAAGTTCTTGAGCAAATTGATATAGGGAGGGACAAGGTATTGGAGGTGTTGGCAGGCTTAAAAGTGGACAAATCTCCAGGTCCAGATGATTTGTGTCCCAGACTGCTGAGGGAGGCAAGGGAGGGGATCGCAGGGGCTCTCACCCAAATTTTTAACTCCTCTATGGCCACAGAGGAGATGCCAGAGGACTGGAGAACAGCCAATGTGGTTCCACTATTTAAGAAGGGTTGTAGAGATAAGCCAAGGAACTACAGGCCAGTGAGTCTCACATCAGTTGTAGGGAAACTATTGGAGAAAATTCTGAAGGAGAGAATCTATCTCCACTTGGAGAGGCAAGGTTTGATCAGGGATAGTCAGCATGGCTTTGTCAGAGGGAGGTCATGCCGAACAAATTTGATTGAATTTTTTGAGGTGGTGACCAGGTGTGTAGGTGAGATTAGTGCAGTTGATATAGTTTATATGGATTTCAGGAAAGCCTTTGACAAGGTCCCACATGGGAGACTTATAAAGAAGGCAAATGCATATGGGATACAGGGTAATTTGATAAGGTGGATTCAAAATTGGCTTAGGTGTAGGAGACAGAAGGCTGCTTTAGAGACTGGAAGACAGTGTCCAGTGGTGTACCACAGAGATCTGTGCTGGGTCCCCTATTATTCGTCATTTATATAAACGACATAGATGACTATGTAGGGGGTAGGATTAGTAAGTTTGCGGATGACACAAAGATTGGCCGGGTGGTTAACAGTGAGGTTGAGAGTCTTTAGCTACTGGAAGATATAGACGGGATGGTCAAATGGTAACGATAAGTGGCAGATAGAATTTAACCCTGAAAAGTGTGAGGTGATATACTTTGGAAGGAGTAATTTGACAAGGAAGTATTCAATGATCGGCATGACACTAGGAAGTTCTGAGGAACAAAGGGACCTTGGCATGTGTGTCCATAGATCTCTGAAGGCAGAGGGGCATGGTAGTGGAGTGGTGAAAAAAGCATATGGGACACTTGCCTTTATCAGAGACATAGATTACAAAAGTAGGGAGATCATGTTGGAGTTGTATAGAACCTTGGCGAGGCCACAGCTGGTGTACTGTGTGCAGTTCTGGTCACCACATTATAGGAAGGATGTGATTGCACTGGAGAGGATGCAGAGGAGATTCACCAGGATGTTGCCTGGGATGAAACATTTAAGTTATGAAGAGAGGTTGGATAGACTTGGGTTGTTTTCGTTGGAGCAGAGAAGACTGAGGGGCGACCTGATCGAGGTGTACAAGATTTTGAGGGGCATGGGCAGGGTGGATAGGGAGCAGCTGTTCCCCTTAGTTGAAGGATCCGTCACGAGGGGACATAAGTTCAAGGTGAGGAGCAGGAGGTTTAGGGGGGATGTGAGGAAAAACATTTTTATCCTGAGGGTGGTGGCAGTCTGGAATGCACTGCCTGGGAGGGTGGTGGAGGCGGGTCGCCTCACATACTTTAAAAAGTACCTGGATGAGCACTTGGCACATCATAGTATTCAAGGCTATGGGCCAAGTGCTGGTAAATGGGATTAGGTAGATAGGTCAGGTGTTTCTCACGTGTTGGTGCAGACTCGATGGGCCGAAGGGCCTCTTCTGCACTGTGTGATTCTGATTTATAATTTCTAAAAGCTTTCCCACCAATGAAGTTAAAGTGCCTGACCTGCAGTTTATCCATGCATCCTATTTTGAACCAGAGTGTAAACATTTGCAATTCTCCTGGCACTACCTCCATAACTAAGGAGGATTGGAAGGTTATGGCCAGTACATCCACAATTTCCACCCTTACTTCCCTCAGCCTCCTCGGATGCATCCCATCCGGTTCAGATGACTTTTCAATTTTAAGTATGGACAGCCTTTCTAATAATTCATTTTTGCCGGCTTTTAGCCCTTTCAGTATTCTCTTCCACTATGATTTCAGCAGCATCTTCTTCCTTGATAAAGACAGTTGCAAAGGACTCATTTTGTACCTCAGCCATGCACTCTACCTCCATGCATAGATCCCCCTTTTGCTCCCTAATTAGCCCCATCCCTACTCTTACCATAAGACCATAGGACGTAGGAGCAGAAGTAGGCCATTCGGCCCATTGAATCTGCGCCGCCATTTAATGAGGTCAAGGCTGATCTGATAATCCTCAATTCCACTTTCCTGTCTTTTCTTCATTACCCTTGATTCCCTTACTGATTAAAAATCTGTCTATCTCAGCCTTGAATATACTTAATAAACCAGCATCTCCAGCCCTCTGCGGTAAAGAATTCCACAGATTCGCTATCCTCTGAGAGAAGAAATTCCTCCTCCTTTCTGTCTTAAATGGGTGACCCCTTAATCTGAGATTATGCCCTCTGGTCCTAGGCTCTCCCACAAGGGGTAACAACCTCTCAGTGTCTACCCTGTCAAGACCCCTAAGAATCTCATGTTTCAAAAAGGTCACCTCTCATTCTTCTTAACTCCAAAGAGAAGAGCTCAACCTACCCAACTTCTCCTCATAAGAAAATCCTTCCATACCCAAGATCAACCAACCTAGTTAAACTTCTCTGGACTGCCTCCAATGCCAGTATACCTTTCCATGGATAAGGGGACCAAAACTGTTCACAGTATTCTAGGTCTGGTCTAACTAGTGCCTGTTATAGTTTTAGCAAGGCTTCCCTATTTTCATTCCCCATTCCCTTCGAAATAAAGGCTAACATTCCATTTGCCTTTCCTATTACCTGCTGAACTTGTATGCTAGGTTTTTGGGATTGATGCATGAGGACTCCTAAATCCCTCTGTGCTGCAGCTTTCTGCAGTCTTTCTCAATTTAAATAATATTCAGCTCCTCTATGCTCCCTGTCAAAGTTCATAATTTCACATTTTCCCACATTATATTTATCTGGCAACTTCATGTCCGCTCACTTAACCTGTCTATATCCCTCTGTAGACAGGTGGCCATCCTCACCACTTGCCTTCCCACCTATTTCTGTGTCATCCGCAAACTTGGTGATAGGTCACTTCCCTCATTCAAGTCATTAATATATATTGTAAATAATTGAGGCCCCAGCACTGATCCCTGTGGCACTCCACTAGTTACAGGTTTCCATCCTGAAAAGGCCCCCCTTATCTCTGCCTTCTATTAGTTAGCCAATCCTCTATCCATGCTAATATACTACCCTCAACACCATGGGCTCTTACCCTATTAAGTAGCCTTATGTGCACTACCTTATTGAACGCCTTTTGGAAATCCAAGTATATTACATCTACTGGTTCCCCTTTATCGATCCTTCTTGTCACCTCCCCAAATAATTCAGGCATGGTTTCCCCTTCATGAAGCCATGCTGACTCTGCTTGATTAGATTATGTATTTCTAAATGCTCTGCTATTACATGCTTTGTAATAGATTCCAATATTTTCTCCAATGACAGATGTTAAGCTTACTGCCCTATAGTTACCTGTTTTATGTCTCCCTCCCTTTTTGAATAAGGGCATTACATTGGCAGTTTTCCAATCCTCTGGGACTTTTCCAGAATCTAAGGATTCTTGGAAGATTGCTACCAGTGCATCCACCATTTCTGTAGCTACTTCCTTTAATTTCCCATTAGGTCCAGGGGAGTTATCAGCCTTTAGTCCCGTTAGTTTCCCTAGTACTTTTTCTCTAGTGATAGTTATTGTATTTATTTCCTCCACCCCCCCCACTTTTCCCCCTTGATTATTTAGTATTTTTGGAATGTTATCAGTATCTTCTACCGTGGAGACTGATGCAAAGTACTTATTCCACTCCTCTGCCCTTTCCTGGTTCCCATTATTATTTCCCCAGCCTCATTCTCGAAGGGGCCTATGTTCACTTTGGCCTCTCTCTTCCTTTTTATATGCTTAAAGAAGCTCTTACTGTCCGTTTTTATATTACTTCCTAGTTTACCATCAAAGTTGGTTAGCTCAGTTGGCTAGATGGTGAGCATGTGGTTCAGGATAATGCCAACAGCATGGGTTCAATTCCTGTTCTAGCTGAGGTAGACTTGGGAGCTGCTTCCTCACTTGCACCATGCTTAATGTGGAATGGTGCCCCTCAAGTTATGTAACCAATTGTCTTTCTCAAATAGAGAGAGATGCCCACAGTTCCTCATGCACCAGGGATATTTACCTACCTACATACAAGAGTTTTAGATTTCCTTTTATGTTAGTTACCAGTCTCTTCTCAAACTCTTTCCTTGCTTCTCTTGCTTCCTTTTCACTTCTGTTCTGAACTTTCTTTAGCCAGGTTCTCACCTGTATCATCAAACTGACATCTGTCATGTGCACCGTTTTTTTTATTCCTTCATGGGATGAGAGTATCGCTGGCAAGGCCAGCATATGCTGACCATCTCTCATGGACCATTTCAGACGCAGTTAAGCATTAATCACATTGTGTGGGTCTGGAGTCACACATAGGCCAGACCAGGTTAGGATGGTAGATTTCATAAGTACATTTTTCTGCCTAATCTTTCTATCTCTTTCATCATCTAGGGAACTCTGGCTTTATTGTCCAACATATCCCCCTCATGGGAATATACCTTGACTGCAACCAAACCATCTCCTCTTTAAAAGCTGCCCATTATTTCAAATCAGTTTTGCCTGCTAATCTTCAATTCCAGTTTTGCCTGCTAATCTTCAATTCCAATGTACTAGGGACAGATCTGTTCTCATCTCACTGAAACAGGTTCTCCCCCAATTCTTTCTCGCCCTTTTCCATATCTAACCTAAAGCTTATGCTATTATGATTGCTGTTCCCTAAACGTTTCACTGCTGATCAGTTGGATCCTTCACAGAACCAGACCCAGTAATGTCTCCTTCATCATTGGGCTCAAATCCTACTAATCAAGAAAATTTTCCTGAACACACTTCAGAAGCTCTTTCCCCTTTCTCCCTTTACACCATTACTATCCAAGTCTATAATAATGGAAGTCCCTCAATTTCTCTACTCGATAAGATTTTGCACCTCTCTGTAATTTCCCTGCAAATTTACTCTTCTATATCCTTCCCATTAGTTGATAATGTACAGAACATTTCATCTGAGAGATTGTGCCTCTGAGTTCCAGATTTTCACTACACCTCATGAGAAAACATGCTTTTCTTTCACAGGATATGGACGTCGCTGGCTAGGCCACCATTTGTTGCCCATTCCTTATTGCCCTTGGGAAGGTGTTGGTGAACTACTTTCTTGAACCACTACAGTCCATGTGGTATAGGTACACCCAGAAAGCTGTCAGGAAGGAAGATTCCAAGATTTTGACCCAGTGACACTGAAGGAACAATGATATAGTTCCAAGTCAGGATGGTTTGCGGGGGTCAGGGCAGGGGGGCAAAACGGGGGACCTTGCAATGTCCAGGTTTGCATACAAACAATGACCACTGTGACCACCAGATGGCTTAATCTTTTATCTTGGAGACTCTCTCGGCCTCAGCACTCTGCAGATACCTGTTTTTTGTTCAAGTCTTACAGCACAATGATGTTGGATGGTGTTAGCAGATGGAAGGTACATCGAAAAGTGATCCATGCCTACCACAAAGTGACCATTATAGGCAATCATAGAAGAGTGACAATAAAACATCAAAGCCACAAAACATCCATTGCCAGTCTAGTTGGTCACTGAAAGCATTTCCCCACTGGCAGTCTATTAGCAGTGGTGCAGTTGAATCCTTTTCAACACTTTTTAGAGCGATAATGACATTTTTATCTGGTACATACGTGGACAATTGTCTGTGGCTCAAGTTAAGAGTGTGATGGAATACATATCACTTGCCTAGAAGGGTGAAGCTGCTGCAACATTCAACCAGCTTAACACCATTGAAGACAGAATAGTTCGGTTAACTGGTGCCTTGCCTCCACCTCTGGGCTCAAAATCCACCCCTCCACCACTGATATACTGGCTGCAGTGCACAATTTACAAGATGCACTGTAGCAGTTCTCCAAGGTAATATCTTTCAAATAGGACATTAAACCAAAGGATCCACCTGACTTTTCAGGTATAAAGTTAAGTATATCAGGAGGCTTCTCTCGGAGTCTTGAGCAACATTTACATAGAAACATAGAGCAGAAGTAGGCCATTCAACCCTTTGAGCCTGCTCCGCCATTCAATATGATCATGGCTGATCCTCTATCTTAACGCCCTATTCCTGCTTTCTTTCTATACCCCTTGATGCCCCTCATATCCAAAAAATTATCAATTTCTTTCTTGAATATACTCAGTGACCTGGCCTCCCCAGCCTTTTGTGGTAGAGAATTCCACAGGTTGACCACCCTCTGAGTGAAGAAATATTTCCTCATCTCAGTCCTAAATGGCCTGCCCCATAGCCTGAGACTGTGGCCCCTGGTTCTAGATTCCTCAACCAGGGGAAACATCCTCCCTGCATCCAGTCTGTCAGCCCTGTTAGAATTTTATACGTTTCAATCAGATCCCCTCTCATTCTTCTAAACTCTAGTGAATACAGGCCCAGTCAAACTAATCTCTCCTCATATGACAGTCCTGCCATCCCCAGTATCAGCCTAGTGAACCTTTGCTGCACTCCCTCACTGGCAAGTATATCCTTTCTTAGGTAGGGAGACCAAAACTGCACACAATACTCTAGGTGTGGTCTCACCAAGGCCTTGTATAACTGCAGTAAGACATCCCTACTTCTGAACTCAAATCCCCTTGCAATGAAGCCCAACATACCATTTGCCTTCCTAGTTGCTTGCTGCACCTGCCTGTTTACTTTCATTGACTGGTGTACAAGGACGCACACATCCCTTTGTACATCCATATTTTCCAATATATCACCATTTAAATAATATTCTGCCTTTCTGTTTTTCACAAATGTGAAGCGTATAACTTCACATTTATCCATGTTATTCTGCATCTGCTGTGTGTTTGCCCACACACACAACTCGCCCTGAAGCCTCTTTGCATCCTCCTCACAACTCACAACCCCGCCCAGTTTTGTGTTATCAGCAAACTTGGAAATATTGCATTTGGTTTCCTCAAACAAGTCATTTATGTATATTGTGAATAGCTGGGGCCCAAGCACTGATCCCTGCGGTACACCACTAGTCACTGCCTGCTATCCGGAAAAAGACCCGTTTATTCCCACTCTCTGTTTCCGGTCTGTCAACCAATTCTCAATCCATGCCAGTATATTACCCCCGATCCCATGTGCTTTAATTTTGCCTATTAGCCTCTTATGTGGGACCTTATCAAAAAACTTCTTGAAATCCAAATACACCACATCCACTGGTTCTCCCTTATCTATTCTACTAGTTACATCCTCAAAAAACTCCAGTAGATTAGTTAAGCATTATTTCTCTTTCATAAACCCATGCTGATTTTGTCTTATCCCGTTAACACTTTCTAAGTGTTCTGTTACCGTGTCTTTTATAATAGACTCTAACATTTTCCACACTACTGATGTTAGACTGACTGGTCTGTAATTCTCTCTTTTTTCTCTTCCTCATTTTTTAAATAGTGGGGTTACGTTTGCCACCAACTTGCACCTCGTAGTTCCCTTTATTTAGATTCTGGACCCTAGTTTCGGATTCAACTTCTTCACTCTCCATCCTAATGAACAATTCTATCATTTATGGCCACTCTTCCCCAAGGGACCCCACACAACAAGATTGTTAATTAATCTTTTCTCATTGCGCAATACCCAGTCTAGGATAGCCTGCTCGCTAGTTGGTTCCTCAATGTATTGGTCTAAAGAACCATTATGTACACACTCCAGGAAACCGTCCTCCATAGTACTATTGCTAGTTTGGTTGGTCCAATCTATATGTAGATTAAAGTCACTTTAAAGAGTACAGTTGTACCCTTAATGCATGCGTCACTAATTTCCTGCTTAATGCCTTCCCTTACATCTCCATTACTGTTTAGGGGCCTATAGACAACCCCACCAACGTTTTCTGCCCCTCGGCGTTTCTTATCTCCACCCAAACAGATTCCACATTATGATTTTTTGAGCCAATTTCCTTCCTCACTGTTGCGTTGATTTCCTCCTTTACTAACAATGCTCCGCCACCTTTCCCTATTTGTCTGTCCTTCCTAAATATTGAATATCCCTGGACGTTCAGTTCCCATCCTTAGTCACCCTGCAGCTATGTATCCATAATTGCAACTATATCATAACCATTTATATCTATTCGCACTGTTAATTCATCTACCTTATTGCGAATGCTCTGCGCATTATGATACAATGTCTTTAGACTTGTCTCTTTAACCTTGTTAGTCATCTTAGCTTTATTTTGCACTATGGCCCCATTTGTTTCTCGCCTTGTTATTTCTGCCTTCCACTTTTGCTTCTTACTTTTCTGTCTTTTGTTTCTATCCTTGTTTCCCCCTCCTCTGTCTCCCTGCTCAGGTTCCCATTTATCCCTCAAACACAGATTATCCGGTCAGTATCACTTTACTATTTGTGGAACCTTGCTGCTAATTATCAAAGTTAACATCATCAGAAAAGAGGACTGAAAACCCATCAGGCATGGAAGGAAGTGGTGTCATCAAACGTACCTGTCTCAGATTTACACAAGGTGTTAGTCTGTGGATGGTCATATTCCACATCTTGCAGCATCCTACAAGAGAAGCAAATTATTTTGTTTTTAGCAGGGTGCAATAATGCAATAATTGAATGCAATAATTATCATTTGTATTTAAATTAGCTACAATTCTATATTAAAAACATAATTCAGAGAAGGTGTAAATACAGTGTAATAATGTTCAACCATACACGTGGAGACAGGAATTTATAACTGAAAGTTTCAACATGCAGTGTGGACAGTCCTAAATTTTAAATTTATTCTTTCTTGATAGATAATTTGAATGAAAAGCTGTAACTCTGACACAACATTTGAACCAGGGAGGAGTTCACAGTTGTACTGTTGCACAGGCATTCTAAATAGAAACTGGAGAATGCCATTCAGCATCTGAAGCCTGTTGCGCCACTCAACCCACCATGGCTGATCTTACGTCAATTCCATTTGCCCACCTTAGCTCAATGCGCATTAATAACCTTGCCAAAAAACAATCTAGCAATCTCAGTTTTGAAAGTTCCAACTGACCCTTAGCACTTTTCCACTATTTCGTGTGTTGAAGCATTGCTTCACAATTTCACTCTTGAACATCATTTCTCTAATTTTATGATTGTGCCCCCCTATTTCTGGAAACAGTAGCATGACAAAATAATTTATCTCTATCCAGCCCATTTAATCCTTGTTTTTGAGAAGCTCAGAGTGAGCTGCCTTCTTGAACTGTTGCAGTCCATCCGGTCCATCCTGCAATTGCTTCATGATATGACTGCAACTATCTTGATTGGGGGGTCTGAAACAGACACCTTCAAAATACAGACCAGGATCGAGCAGGGCTGTGTGATAGTCCCCATACTATTTACAATCTAGATGACCATTGTTATTTACCTGCTCTCTGGTGTCAGTATTAAATACCACCTAGAAGGAAAACTCTTTAAACTCAGTTGCCTCTGTGCCAAAATTAAACTGACCATCATGGACATACATGATTTAAAGTGTGCAGATGACTGCAGTGTCGTTGTCCACTCCACACCAGATTTGCAAGCCACTCTCAAGCTCTTCAATTATGCATACAAGAAACTCAGCTTGTCCTTGTATATTACCAAAACAAAACTCATGACAACCAACACCCGATCAGCCAAATATTCCACCTCCCATATATATTGAAGGAGAGGCTCTGGAATACGTTGAGCACTTCCCATACCTTGGCAGCCAACTCCCTCAAAAGCCATCATTGACGAGGAGGTCCAACACCAGATCAGCCTTCCACAAAGTATGGCGGCAAGTGTTTGACAACAAAGACCTCAGCAAATCAACAGAAGACCTCCTGTGTAGAGCAGTTGTCTGGGGGAGGTGGTGCCGCAGTATTGTCACTGGACTAGCAATCCAGAGACCCCAAGGTAATGCTCTGGAGACCCAGGCTTGAATCCCACCACGGCAAATGGTGAAATTTGAATTCAATGAAAATCTGGAATTAATCTGATGATGACCATTAAACTATTGTTGATAGTCATTAAAAACCCACCTGGTTCGCTAATGTCCTTTAGGGAAGGAAATCTACCTGGTCTGGCCTATATGTGACTCCAAGCCCACAGCAATGTGGTTGACTCTTAAATATCCTCTGAAGTGGCCTAGCAAGCCATTCAGTTGTATCAAACCACTAAAACATCTAAAAGGAATAGAACCAGGCAGATTACTCGGCATCGACATAGGCACCGAAAACGACAACGGCAAACTCAGCCTTGTCAACCCTACAAAGTCCTCCTTCCTAACATCTGAGGGCTTGTGCCAAAATTAGGAGAGCTGTTCCCTCAGACTAGTCAAGCAACAGCCTGACATAGTCATATTCATGGAATCATACCTCATAGATCATATCTGTCAAGACGATATAATGATGTTGTTGGAAATTATTTTAAAATAGAGTTCGAGTGGGGTCTGTGTCTATGTGTGTCTTAATTGGATTAAAGACAGCTAATCTGGATGCTTTGATGTATAGTAGTTTTGAGATGTTAATTAGATAAACGTAAGGTAGAAGGTAAAGTGTAAATTCGCATTTGTTAAACCATTCAAGATGATGGGTGAAATCTTAGACCTAGCTAGACGACGCCAAGCAACGTGTTTATTTTTTTCAAACTTACTAATAAAATTGGTGGAATGAAAGGATGTTATTGTTAGAAGAGGTAAAATTAAAAGCCTAGTGATACAATAGAAAATTTACATTCAAAGAGAAAAATATGTATAAAGGAGAAAGGAGAGAGCATGTGTAAGGCAGAGACATTTTAAGAATCAACAAGTATGAGAATAGGTGGGAAGGCAAGTGGTAAGGACAACACAAAGAGTCTACAGAGGGATATAGACAGGTTAGACAGAGCAAAAAACGTGGCAGATGGAATATAATGTGGGAAAGTGAGAGGTTATGCACTTTGGCAGGAAGAAGAGGAGCTGGATGGTACTTAAATGGGGAAAGACTGAAGAAAGCTGCAGCACAGAGGGATTTGGGAGTCCTCGTGCATGAATCCCAAAAAGCTAGCATACAATTTCAGCAGGTAAAGGCAAATGGAACGTTGGCCTTTATTTCAAAGGGAATGGAGTATAAAAATAGGGAAGTCTTGCTAAAACTATACAAGGCACAAGTTAGACCACACCAAGAATACTGTGAACAGTTTTGGTCCCCTTATCTAAGGAAAGATATACTGGCATTGGAGGCTGTCCAGAGTAGGTTCACCAGGTTGATCCCAGGGATGGAGGGATTTTCTTATTGAAACAGATAGGATTCTTAGGGGGGCTTGACAGGATAGATGCTGAGAGGTTGTTTCCCCTTGTGGGAGAGTCTAGGACCAGAGGGCATAATCTCAGAGTAAGGTGGCTCCCATTTAAAACAGAGATGAGGAGGAATTTCCTCTCTCAGAGGGTAGTCAATCTGTGGAATTCTTTACCGCAGTGGGTTATAGAGGCTGGGTCACTATGTATATTCAAGGCTGAGATAGACAGATTTTTAATCAGTAAGGGAATCAAGCATTATGGGGAAAAGGCAGGAAGGTGGAGTTGAGATTATCAGATCAGCCATGATCTCACTGAATGGCAGAGCAGACTCGATGGGCCGAATGGCCTACTTCTGCTCCTACGTATATGGTCTTATGAAGCCTCAAGTTGCTGTCTGCAAGGACCCCGAGCTGAGAGAAACACATTTTGAATGCAACTGTCCAGGGTGTGCTTTGCCAGGTGTCTGTTTAAATCTGGAATTTACTGTTGCCTCACCGGGGGTCTAACTGAGAGTCCAATTAATTAGGGGATTTTTGTAGTTATTATAATAGTAATTTTATAGACATATGTATGTGTTATAATTTTTCTTGTATTAATAAAAGTTTTATTTAGTTTTATAAAAAATCTCGAGACTCAGTGGTCTTACTACAACTTAATTCAAAGACTGCATCTCGAAACATACAAATTGGAAAAAGGGGTTATGACAGTTGATTCAAGCTTCCCTCTGGGATTTGAATAACTCAGCCCTTACCATCGGCTGTGTCATAATAATGTCCTAGACACCACCATCACCATCCCTGGATATGTGCTGTCCCATCCACAGGACATACCCAGCAGAGGTGGCGGCACAGTGGTATACAGTCAGGAGGGAGTTGCCCTGGGAGGCCTCAACATCAGCTCTAGACCCTTTGAAGTTGCATGGCATCAGGTGAAACATGGGCAAAGAAACCTCCTGTTGATTACCACATACCCCACCCCCTCAGCCGATGAATCAATACTCCTCGATGTTGAACATCACTTGGAGGAAGCACTGAGGGTGGCAAGAGCATAAAATGTACTCTAGGTGGGGGACTTCAATATCCATCAGCAAGAGTGGCTCAGTAGCATCACTACAAACCGAGCTGGCCAAGTCCTAAAGGACATAGCTGCTACACTGGGTCTGCAGCAGGCAGGGAACCAGCAGGAGGGAAAAATATATTTGACTTCATCCTCAGTTATCTGCCTGCCGCAGATGCGTCTATCCATGACAGTATCGGTACAAGCGACCACCGCAAAGTCCTTGTGGAGACAAAGTCCCGTCTTCACATTGAGGATATCCTCCATCATGTTGTGCGGCACTACCACCATGCTAAATGGGATAGACTTTGAACAGATCTAGCCACACAAGACTGGGCAACCATGAGGCACTGTGGGTCATCAGAAGCAGCAGAATTTTTTTTTTATTATTCATTCATGGGACATGGGTTTCGCTGGCTGGGCCAGCATTTATTGCCCATCCCTAGCTGCCCTTGAGAAGGTGGTGGTGAGCTGCCTTCTTGAACCGCTGGAGACGGTGTGGTGCAGGTACATCTACAGTGCTGTTAGGAAGGGAGTTCCAGGATTTTGACTCAGCGACAGTGAAGGAAAAGCAATATATTTCCAAGTCAGGATGGTGACTGACTTGGAGGGGAACTTCTAGGTGGTGGTGTCCCCATCTATCTGCTGCCCTTGTCCTTCTAGATGGTAGTGGTCATGGTTTTGGAAGGTGCTGTCAAAGGAGCATTGGTGAGTTCCTGCAGTGCATCTTGTACACAGTACACACTGCTTCTACTGTGCATCGGTGGTGGAGGGAGTGAATGTTTGTGGATGTGGTGCCAATTAAGCAGGCTGCTTTGTCCTGGATAGTGTCCAGCTTCTTGAGTGTTGTGAGTGCCGCACTCATGCAAGCAAGTGGGGAGTATTCCATCACACTCCTGACTTGTGCATTATAGATGGTGGACAGGCTTTGGGGAGAGAGAATGACTGAACTCTGTGACGCCTGACAGCAATGAAGAGCACCGTCGAGGTGCAGGCAACACGAACATGTCCAGGGAGTGTGAGGCCGGACCATCACTTTGGTCGGAAGGCTGCATAAAGTACAGGGGAGAGGCCCTGGACAGCGACACCTGTTCTTTATGCAGCGCTTTTGCAGAGCGTTGTCGCTGACCACAGCTGCCACCACTTCCCAAGCCGGATGCAGCTGCACATCCTGTGACCATAGCGGGGGTAGAGGACATCACAGCGGTTACACTACATCCAAAAGGGAAAGTGGATAAATGTATAAAGGGGTATGGGGAAAAGGCAGTGTGGTGGAACTAACTGATTACCTCTTTCAGAGACAAGCATGATGGGCCAACTAAGGTTTCTTTCTGTAATTCTATTCCCTCCAGCGTTATCACTGGGCTCCTTTAGTGTGGAGGTAGCAGTATGCTTCTGTGGAAGAAATACATTAAACAGTTTGAGGGAGAGAGGAGTGGGTCTGAGACTAAGTTTACAAACTTAAATAAGGGCAATTATGAGGGCATGAAAGTTGAGCTGGCTAAAGTGAATTGGCAAATTAGGTTAAGGAATAGGTCAATAGAGATGCAGTGGCTAATATTTAAGGGGATATTTCAGAATATTCCAACGAGCAAGAAAAAGTCCAAGGGATGGGCTAACCATCTGTGGTTAACTAGAAAGGTTAAACATAGCCTCATAGATGTCTATAGCACAGAAGGAGGCTATTTGGCTCATCATGTCCACACCGGTCATCAAATATCTGACTACACTGATCCCATTTTCCAGTGCTTGGCCCATAGCCCTGGAGGATATGGTAATGCAAGTGAATATCTAAATGCTTCTTAAATGTTATGAGAGTTTCTGACTTAACCACCCTTTCAGGCAGTGAGTTCCAGACTCCCACCACCCTCTGGGTTAAAATAATTCTCCTCAACTCCCCTCTTAGCCTTCTACCTCTCACCTTAAATCTATGCCCCCTGGTTATTGACCCCTCTACCAATGGAAAAAGTGCATCCTATCCACCCTATCTATGCCCCTCATAATCTTAAATACCTCTATCAAGTCCCCTCTCAACCTTCGCTGCTCCAAAGAAAACAACCCCAGCCTCTCCAATCTTTCCTCATAGCTCAGACACTCCAACCCAGGCAGCATCCTGGTAAATCGCCTCTGCACCCTCTCCAGTGCAATCATATCCTTCCTATAATGTGGTGACCAGAACGGCACACAGTACTCCAGTTGCAGCCTAACCAGCGTTTTATACAGTTCCAGCATAATCTCCCTGCTCTTGTATTCTATGCCTCGACTAATAAAGGCAAGTATCCCATATGCCTTCTTAACCACCTTACCTACCTGCCCTGCTACCTTCAGAGATCTGTAGATATGCACACCAAGGTCCCTCTGATCTTCACTGCTTTCCAGGGTCCTACCATTCATAGTGTAATCCCTTGCCTTGTTAACCCTCCCCAAGTGCATTACTTCACACTTTTCCAGGTTGAATTCCATTTGCCACCGCTCTGCCCACCTGACCCAGTCCATTGATATCCTCCTGCAGTTTACAGCTATCCTCCTCACTATTTACTACCCTACCAATTCTCGTGTCATCTCCGAACTTCTTGATCATACCCCCTACATTTAAGTTCAAATCATTTACGTACACCACAAACAGCAAGGGCCCCAGAACCGAGCCCTGTGGAACCCCAATGGAAACAGACTTCCAGTCACAGAGACATCCCTCTGCTTCCTGCCTCTCAGCCAATTTTGGATCCAACGTGCTACTTTGCCTTGGATCCCATGGGGTCTTACTTTCTTGACCAGTCTGCATGAGGGACCTTATCAAAAGCCTTGAAGTCCACGTAGATCACATCAAATGCATTACCCTCATCAACACTCCTGGTTACCACCTCAAAATTCGATCAAGTTTGTCAAACACGACCTTCCCTTGACAAATCCATGCTGGCTATCCCTGATTAATCCGTCTCTCTCCAAGTGCAGATATATTCTGTCCCTCAGAATTCTTTCTAGTAACTTCCCCACCACCGAGGTTAGACTGACTGGCTAACCTTTCCTCATAAAACAACCCACCCATTCCAGGTATTAGTCTGATAAACCTTTTCTGAACTGCTTCCAATGCATTTGCATCCTTCCTTAAATAAGGTGACCAATACTGTGCCCTTCCTTCCTTTTTTAATAATGGGACAATGTTAGCAGTCCTCTAGCACCTCACCTGTGGCCAGACAGGATTTGAAAATTACTGCCAGGACCCCTGATATCTCTTCCCTTGCCTCCCTCAACAACCTGGGATACATCTCATCCAGGCCTGCAGATTTATCCACTTTTAAGGCCATTAAACCCCCTAGTACCTCCTCTCTATGTTAATTTCCTTTAATATTTCACAGTCCTCCACCTTGATGTCTATATCTGCATCATCCTTTTCCATTGTGAAGATTGATGCAAAGTATTCATTGAGGACTGCATCCACATCTTCCAGGTCCACACACAGGTTACCTCTATGGTCCCTAATTGACCCTACTCTTTCCCTAGTTATTCCCTTGCTCTTTATATATTTAAAAAACCCCGCTGGGTTTTCCTTTATTCTACCCACCAATGCTTTCTCATGCACTCTCTTAACTTTTCTAATTTCCTTCCTTCAACAGTTGAAGGGTCATGAGGACTTGAAAGATCAACTGTGCTCTTCTCCACCGAAGCTGCCAGACCTGCTGAGTTTTTCCAGGTATTTCTGTTTCTGTTTTTGTACAAAAAGATATAGGTAGGTTAAGTGAGTGGGCAAAGATCTGGCAAATACGGTATAATGTGGGAAAATGTGAAATTGTCCATTTTGGCAGGAAGAATAAATGAGAAGCATATTATCTAAATGGTGAGAGATTGCAGAGCTCTGAGGTGCAGAGAGATCTGGGTGTCCCAGTGCATGAATCACAAAAGGCTAGTATGCATGTACAGCAAGTAATTAGGAAAGCTAATAGAATGTTATCATTTATTGTGAGGGTAATTGAATACAAAAGTAGGGAGATTATGCTTCAGTTATACAGGGCACTGGAGAGACCACATTTGGGGTACTATGCACAGTATTGGTCACCTTATTTAAGGAAGGATGCAAATGCATTGGAAGCAGTTCAGAAAAGGTTTATCAGACTAATACCTGGAATGGGTGGGTTGTTTTATGAGGAAAGGTTGGACAGACTATGTTTGCATCCGCTGGAGTTTAGAAGAGCAAGAGGTGACTTGATTGAAACATATAAGATCCTGAGGGACCTTGACAGGGTGGATGTGGAGAGAATGTTTCCTCTTGTGGGAGAACCTAGAACTAGGGTACACTGTTTAAAAATAAGGGGTTGCCCATTAAAAGATGAAGCGAAATTTTTTCTCTCTGAGGGCTGTGAGTCTTTGGAACTCTCTTCCGGAAAAGGTGGTGGAAGCAGGGTCTTTGAATATTTTTAAGGCAGAGGTGGATAGATTCTTGGTAAGCAAGGGGGTGATATCGGCAGTAGGTGGGATGCAGGTTTCAGGTTGCAGTCAGATCAGCCATGATCTTATTAACTGGAGGAGCAGGTTCGAGGGGCTGAATGGCTTGCTCCTGCTCCTTGTTCGTATGTTCATAAGTAAAGCGATCTAATATCTGGTCTCATTTTCACTTGGGAGAAGCGAGAAACCCAATAACACCAGTAGAACTGTATCTAGTGAAAGGTCTGTGCCTTCAAGGGAGGAGGGCAGAAAACTGATTTCTGAAAAAGAATTTTTGAATTCCAGTCACTTAAGCAGATACATGTGATGCAATTCAATAACTTTCCACGATGCGATCCTTTGGAACGGGTTAGTGGACCAGCTGGTCTCTTCCTGATCGACATTTTGTATATTCGTAAATGTTTGTACTGAACCAGCATAAGAATTTTCTGGGGCTCCATTTAGCCAACAACCTTTTCCATTCAGCCTGCTTAACTTCCCGCTATTTCCCTTAGTTGCTTCTCTCTCCAGAAAAAATATTGCAAAGTTGACCAACTACTGCAAGACATGGTGCCAAAACCAAGCACCAGTAAAACAGTCTCTAGTACATTCCACCTTCACAGTGCCAGCGCTAAAAGGGTACTGAACAACACCCTGGATGTCCAGAGATTGAAGCACAATCCCAACTCTATTTATCTAGGTGTCATCATTGACAGAACCCTCAAGTACATACAGCACCTCATCAAGATTGCAGAAAAAGCAAAAACTTGCAACAACCTCCTCAAGTAAACTGGCCTGAACCTCATGGGGGTCTCAGTCCAAGACCTAAGAGCCTCTGCTCTTGCCATTGTGTACTCAACTGCAGAACACTGCCACCCCAGTATGGTAGCAATCTGCTAACACCAAACTTATCGATGTGCAACTCAGTAATGAGCGTCATTACAGGTATTCTGCAACCAACTCACCTCCCCTGGCTCGAAGTCCTGAGCAACATTCTCTCTCCCCACTAATCAAGAGGGTAATTGCAACAAGCAAGCTACTGGAGAAGGTCTGCTCTAACCCAACTCTACCCTTACTCAATGACCTCCTCAACCTGCCAGAAGTACTCCTTCCCTCTCCCCACCCCATATGGTTAAACCTACCAAGCTGAGGACTAACAGCTGAAGACCGATGACAGGAGGATTGGCAGGAGAAAATATCCACCAGAAACTACTCTTTCATCATAGACCCCATTACTCGTCCACCAGGCTTTGATCTCCCAAAGCGACAGTGGGCCCTTTTAAACCCTGGCCAAGGCCTCTGTGCAGTCACTGAACATCAGTGGGATTGCCAAGGCTGCATCTATACTGCAATGACTCACATTGTTGAGGAGTGTCCACTGACCAAACTTGAAGATGGGATTAAACAACTCCATCTAGCTATTGACATGGGTATTGCTTGGCTCTGTAACTATGCACACGCTAAATAAAAAATGTCTCCTAAAAAGCAGCCCAATTCTCTCAATTACATTTTTTAGTTCTGCTTCAAAAGCTTGTCCTGGTGCAATTCAATCATGTTTTGAGAGAAGATCCAGCTTTTCCACTGGTACTCACCCCTCAACAGTTGTGCTCTTGATTCGAACACATTCCAATTTCTGTGTATCCCAGTTGCATAACGGATCCTTTGCCAGGAGGCAGTCCTCACAGTGGGAATACTTGCTGCAGTTTACTGCTGAAAGCTGAACCACCTTGCTAGTTGATCCAACGTAGATAGAATCCTGGAAGGAACAATTTGTATCAGTGACAAATTCACTCACAAACTCTTTCTCAACTACCAATTTTTTAATGAAGCTCTTCTACCAGGCTGAATATAGAAATTTCAGAAGGTGTGAAAAGGAAGATAAGAGTGGTAAAGGGAGGATCATGAGAAGAGACTGGCAGCTAACATAAAAGAGAATCCAAGAGTTTTCATGTGGCATTTGAATAGTAAATTAGTAGTAAGAAGAGGAGTAAGACCAGTCAGGGATCAATAGGGGCATCTACACATTGTGGCTGAAGGCATGGTTGAAGTGAAAAATGAGTACTTTGCATTTGTCTTTAATAAGAAGATGCTGCAAAGTCATAGTGAATGAGGAGGTGGTTGAAGTACTAGATGTGTTAAAAATTAATAAAGGGGAGGAATTTGAAAGGCTGGCTGTACTTATAAGTTGATAAGTCACCAGGACCTAATCAGATTTGTCGCCCATCCCTAAATGCTGTTGAGTGGATGGTGGGGGCCAGCTTCTTGAACCGCTGCAGTCCATCTGGGTAGGTGCACCCACAGTACTGTTAGGAATGAGTTCCAGGATTTTGACCCAGTGGCAGTGAAGGAACGGTGATGTATTTCCAAGTTGGGATAGTGTGTGACTTGGAGAGGAACTTGCAGCTGGTGGTGTTCCAGTGTGGCTCCACCCTCATCCTTCTAGGTGGCAGAGGTCCTGGGTTTGGGCGGTGCTAGCAAAGGAGCCTTGGTGAGTTGCTGCAGTGCATCCTATACATGATGATGACAAAAGGTATTCACTTAACAGAGCTGTTAGAAAGCATGCTTCAGAATCGCCGGTTCTATGTTGAACTAAGTGGGAAGCACAACAGGTGGCCTATTCAGAAGAACGGTCTTCCTCAGGGAAGTATGCTTACACCTCTGCTGTACAACATCTACACGAATGACCAACCTATGGACGGTGTCACATGCCGTTTTATATATGTTGATGACTTACGTGTCACTGCCCAAAACACTAATTTTAAACGATGGTTAAAATGCTTTCTGAGGCCTTAGAGGCCTACAATGAAGAAAATCATCTTCGTGCAAACCTATCAAAGACACAAGTTTGTGCATTCCACATCAGAAACTGTGAAGCCAAACGCCAGCTTATAGTAACTTGGTGTGGAGCAACACTGACGCATTCTGAATGATCCCAGGAATGAAAGGCTTAACATATGAGGAACGTTTGAGGACTCTGGGTCTATATTCGATGGAGTTTAGAAGGATATGGGGGGATCTGATTGAAACTTACAGAATACTGAAAGGCCTGGATGGAGTGGACGTGGGGAAGATGTTTCCATTAGTAGGAGAGACTAGGACCTGAGGGCACAGCCTCAGAGTAAAGGGAAGACCTTTGAGAACAGAGATGAGGAGAAACTTCTTTAGCCAGAGAGTGGTGAATCTATATAATTCATTGCCACAGAAGGCTGTGGAGGCCAGGTCATTGAGTGTATTTAAGACCGAGATAGATAGGTTCTTGATTGGTAAGGGGATAAAAGGTTACGGGGAGAAGGTGGGAGAATGGGGTTGAAAAACTTATCAGCCATGATTGAATGGCGGAGCAGACTCAATCGGCCGAAAGGTCTAATTTCTGCTCCTATGTCTTATGGCATTGTGAGCACCCTATCTACTTAGGAGTCACCCTTGACAGATGCCTCACCCTTCAAGAACCACATTGAAAAGACAAAGGCAAAAGTGAGCGCACGAAACAACATCCTGAATAAGCTCACTAACTTAAAATGGGGAGCAAGCTCGAAAACATTGTGAACCAGTGCACTTGCTCTTTGCTATTCCACTGCCGAATATGCCTACCCTGCATGGGAAAGATCTACTCATGCTAAGAAGATGAATGCCGTTCTGAATGCAAGTTGCCGACTTATCACAGGTTGTTTAAAACCAACAAACACCAACAGCCTATGTATCCTGGCGGGTATCACTCCCCCTGATATAAGAAGAACGGTAGCCAGCAAGAAAGTGCGACTCCGTCAAACATCAGATGAGAGGCACCCTCTACATAGTCATACACCTACACCCAGCCGCCTAAAGTCAAAGAAGAGCTTCATGAACAGTGTTGTTCCATTACAATCAATCCCATCTGAAGCCCGCATCGCCTTGTGGAAAGAGCGGCTTGCCAGTCTCGAACAACCCCCAGCGATGGAAATTCTACCGGATGAAAGCCTTCCCCCAGGAGCTAATTGCAACTGGGCAACCTGGATGTGCCTTAACAGACTTAGGACTGGTGTAGGTCGTTCAAAGGTGTCACTAAGCAAATGGGGATATACAACCAGCCCGAAAACTTGTGAATGTGGAACTGAGCCACAGACTATGCAACATCTCCTGCAATGCCTATCGCTAGAGGAACCCTGCACTGTTGCAGATCTTGCCGAATTCAGCAACAAGGCGCAAAAATGTGTCCAGTTCTAGCTGGGCCATGTATAGACTGCCCGTGGACACGCTAAGAAGAAGATCCTGTACATGGTACACACTGCTGCCACTTTGCATCGGTGGTGAAGGGAGTAAGTGTTTACGTTGGTGGATGGGGTGCCGATCAAGTGGGCTGCTTTGTCTGGATGCTTTCAAGGATACCGAGGGAAATAAGGGTGGAAATCGCAGAGGCAATGGCCATAATCTCTCAATCCTCAGATATAGGGGTGGTGCCAGGGGACTGGAGAATTACAAATGTTACAGCCTTGTTCAAAAGAGGGTATAAGGATAAATCCAGAAACTACAGGGCAGTCATTTTAACCTCGGTGGCAGGAAAGATTCTAGAAACGATAATCCAGGACAAAATTAATGGTCAATTGGAGAAACTAATTAGATTAATTAGGGAAAGCCAGCATGGATTTCTTCAACGTGTACATAGCTTTCCAAAAGGCATTTGATAAAGTACCGCATAATAAGCTTTCTAATAAAGCTGAAGCCCATGGATTAAAAGGGATAGTTGCAGCATGGATACGAAGTTGGCTGAATGAAGGAAACATAGTGGTGAACACTAAAATAAAAGCAAATGCTGGAGATCTGAAATAAAAATAGAAAGTGCTGGAAAAACTCAGCAGGTCTGGCAGCATCTATGAAGAAAGAAGCAGAGTTAACATTTCGAGTCCAATAGCACTTTCTTCAGAGTTGCGGTGAACAGTTGTTTTTCAGACTTGAGGAAGGGGTACAGTGGGGTTCTCTAAAAGTTGGTTTCAGGAACACTGCTTATCAATGAGTGTATTGGGCATGAAAGGCACAATTTCAAAATTTGCAGATGACATAATGTGAACCTTGAGGAGGATAGTGATAGACTTCAAGAGGACATAGACAGGCTGGTGGAATGTGACGGATTAAATTTAATGCACAGAAGTGTGAAGTGATACATCTTGGGAAAGGAGAACAAGGAGAGGCAATATAAAAATAAAGGGTACAACTCTTAAGGAATGCGGAAACAGAGACCTGGAGCTGTATGTGCACAAATTGTTGAATGTGGCACGGCAGGCTAGAATATAGTTTAAAAAGGCATCCGGAATTCTGGACTCTTTTAAATAGGGGCATTGTGTACAAAAGCAAGCAGGTATTGATTAACATTTATAAAACTCTGGTTTGGCCTTAACTGGAGTATTGCGCTCATTTATAAGCACCATGCTATAGGAAGAATGCAAAGGCTTTAAAAAGGGTTCAGAAAAGAGGTATGAGAATGGGAACGGGAGACATCAGAATCGTGGAAATGCATGGGCTCCAGTTACTTGGAAATATATTGTCCACATAATCCTTCAACATTTTTGGGTCAAAATCATGAAACTCACTCCCAAACAGCATCGTGGGTGTCCCTACAAAACACTTTTAAAATTCTTTCACAGGATGTGGGCATTGCTGGCTCGGCCAGCATTTGTTGCCCATCCCCAATTGCCCTTGAGAAGGTGCTGGGGAGTTGCCTTGTTAAACTGCTGCAGTCAATGCCTTATAGGTACACCCATAGTGCTGTTAGGGAACGAATTTCAGGATTTTCACCCAGCTTCAGTATCTATGGAGTCACGAATGGCACTGAACATTGTGCAATCATCAGCTACTTCTGACCTTATACGGGAGGGAAGGTCATTGATGAGGCAGCTGAAGATGGTTGGGCCTAGGACACCACCCTGAGGAACTCCTGCAGTGATGTCCTCAACTGAGATGATTGGTCTCTAACAACCATAACCATCTTCATTGTATTAGATATGGCTCCAATTAGTGAAGAGTTCTCCTCCTGATTCCCATTGACTTCAGTTTTGCAAGGTTCCGTGATGCCACACTCAGTCAAATGCTGCCTTCATGTCAAGGGCAGTCACTGTCACCTTACCGCTTGAGTTCAGTTCTTTTATCCATGTTTGGACCAAGGCTGTGAGGACAGGAGCTGAGTGGCCCTAGCAGAACCCAAACAGAGTGTTGGTGATTAGGTTATTGGTGTAACCGTTGCCTGGTAGGGCTTTCAATTACACTTTCGCATTGTTGATGATCAGGAGTAGACTGATGGGGTGGTAATTACCCAGGTTGGATTTGTTCAGCTTTTTGTGGACAAGTGTTACCTGGGCAGTTCTGCAAATTGATGGGTAAATGCCTGTGTGGCAGCTGCACCAGAACAGGTTAGCTAGAGGCCCAGCTAGTTCTGCAGCACAAGTCTTCAGTACTATTGCTGAACTGTTGATAGAGCCCATGACCTTTGAAGTATCCAGTGCCTTTAGCCATTTCTTGATATCACATGGAGTAAATCGAATTGGCTGAAGACTGGTATCCATGATGCTGGGGACCTGCAGAGGAGGCTGAGATGGATCATCCACTCAGCACTTCTGGCTGAAGATGGACGGCAGCAGTTCAAAAAGGTGGCTCACCACCACCTTCTCAAGGACAATTAGCAATGGCAATAAATTGTGGAAGAGAAAGTGTCATAGTGGTACTATCAGAGGGGAGTGAAAACATGGTAGCTAAATTTGCAGATGACACAAAGATAGGTAGGAAAGTATGCTGTGAAGAGGACATGAGGAGGTTGCAAATGGATATAGATTGGTTGAGTGAATGGACAAAGATCTGGCAAATGTAGTTTAATGTGGGAAAATGTAAAGTTGTTCACTTTAGCAGGAAGAACAAAAAAGCAGAGTATTACTTAAATGGAGAATGGCTGCATAATTCTGAGGTGCAGAGGGATTTAGGTGTTCTAGTACATGAGTCACAAAAATTGAGTATGCAGGTACAGCAAGTAATTAAGACTAATGGAATGCTATCCTTTATTACGAGGGGGATTGAACATAAAAGTAAGGATGTTATGCTTCAGTTATACAGGGCATTGGTGAGACTGCACCTCGAATAGTGCGTGCAGTTTTGGTCTCCTTGTTTAAGAAAGGATGTAAATGCATTGGAGGCTGTTCAAAGGAAGTTTACCAGATTGATACTTGGAGTGAGTGGGTTGTCTTATGAGGAAAGGTTGGACAGACTGGGCCTGTTTCGTCTGGAGTTTAGAAGAATGAGGGGTGATTTGATTGAAGTACACAAGATCCTGATGGCTTTGACAAGGTAGATGTTGAAAGGATGTTTCCTCTTGTGGATGAGTCCAGAACTAAGGGGCACTGTTTTAAAATTAGGGGTTGCCCTTTTAGGACAGAGATTAGGAGAATTTTTTTCTCTCAAGAGAGTTGTATGTGTTCGGAACTCTACCTCAGAAGGTGGTGGAGGTGGGGGTCAATGAACATTTTTAAGGCAGAGGTAGATAGATTTTTGTTAGGCAAGGGAATCAAAGGTTATCAGGGTTAGATGGGAATGTGGAAATTGAAACATAAGAGGATCAGCCATGATTTTATTGAATAGCAGAGCAGGCTCAAGGGGCTGAATGGTCTACTCCTGTTCCTATTTCTTATGTTCTTATGTATACTTACCATCTGGCTTGCAGGCATCCTGCTTACACTCTTTCCATCTCTATTCATACAGGACAAGCTGTCACACAAGAGCGAGGTACCTGACCTTTGGAGGAATGCCTGAAATCAAGGTCCTCATGGACTTTGAAAACAGAGCCATCCAGCTGGCCGGCGTGGATCTGGACTGTTCCTGTTTCACAGGTCACTGCCATGCACTAATTATTTCTCCTTGCTTTCACAGACACATCTTAGAGACAGCTGACAGAGCCCTCGACCCAGGGCCTCCAATCAAGCCCGAGGAAACCTCTGAAGAAGAATCTGAAGGGGCACCCTCCTTGATGATGACCCTTCACAGCGCTCATCCACACCCTCCAGCAGCGTAGAGAGACACACCTCAGTGGGATCTAGCTTTAGAATAGACATGGGGTCACAAACTGGTGAGCACATCGTACTGTCTGATCCATTGCAGGCGACGGCAGAGACTTCCCAGACGTCCGGCACTTGAAGGACTACTGGAGGCCAGAAATTTGCTGAGTCCGAGTCAGATGACGAGCCTCTTGACTTGGTCATGTCTCAGTTGCTGGAGCTGCAAAGGCAAGCTTGGGCAAATCAGGAAGGGATGTCCACTGCACTCCTCAGATTGCAAGGCATGATGGAGGAGTCCGCCCATCTTCATGCTGAGCTGATAGCAAGGCATGCCAACACAACGAGGTCAACACTGGTAGGATGGAGGCCGCCATGGAAACCTTGGTCCAAGATGTCACTGCTGCGCAGGCTGAACTCCATTGCCGACACTATAGTTGGCCTCCAACAGTGTGTACACGAGAGGGGCACGGGGCAGCTCGACCTCACTCCACCCACCCCTTCTCCTCGCAGAGTCAGCCAGGGGCCCTTGGGCACCCATAGGGGAGAAGGATCAACAGATGTACCCCCCGGGGCTATCCATCCAAGTGACTCCGAGTGTTCGGCCCCTCCGAATCCCCTCTTCCTGCAGCTCCAGCTCCACAGGCCGAGGAGGGTGCCACTGCCATACAGCATGGCCCCAAAAGCAGGCCGGGGCCCTCCAGAGGACACCCGCCAAGGTCATCACAGACAACAGGGCGTAGCAGTCAGCAGGCTGCCTCAACCTCCACTGTGGATGTCCGGGGAGCACCAAGACAGGCAGGGTTAGGAAGGTTAGGAAGATGTAACTCTTTCGAGTTATCAACAGTCACAGATTGTGGTTTCCGGGAGTGGGACATGAACCCACAACCCTCTGATTCAAAGACGAGGGTGCTATGAACTGAGCCACAGCTGACACCTCTAGGAAGATGTAACTCTTTCGAGTTATCAACAGTCACAGATTGTAACTCTTTCGAGAACATTCAGAGTTCTTGGTTCCCGGGAGTGGGACATGAACCCACAACCTTCTGATTCAAAGGCGAGGGTGCTATGAACTGAGCCACAGCTGACACCTCGAGGAAGATGTAACTCTTTGAGTACATTCACAGTTCTTGACTTTTTTTTTGTTCAAGTCCTGGAGTGGGACATGAACCCACAACCTTCTGACTCAAAGGTGAGGGTGCTATGAACTGAGCCACAGCTGACACCTCTAGGAAGATGTAACTCTTTCGAGTTATCAACAGTCACAGATTGTAACTCTTTCGAGTACATTCACAGTTCTTGGTTTCCGGGAGTGGGACATGAACCCACAGCCTTCTGATTCAAAGGCGAGGGTGCTATGAACTGAGCCACAGCTGACACCTCAAGGAAGATGTAGCTGCACAGCCTGGGCATGGGTGTTAATCACTTGTACTTAATGTTCACTATTGCAAATAAACTTCCAACAATGTCTCCCTGGCTATGGCTCCTTGTTCCAATGAGCAGTGTTCGTGCCACTCAGATGCGAAAACTTCCTGCACAAGATAAAGGCAGGTGTCTCAGTCCAGGAGCTCTTCACTATGCAGTGTGTAGCCTTCAGACCAAAGTGATGGTCCGGCCTTACACACCCTGGAGACATTACCCATGTCTGCACCTCGATGGCGCTCGTCATTGCTGACAGAATGTCATGGCAGCTGTCACAGAGTTCCATCATTCTCTCTGTGTACTTTCACCACCTTTAAGGTGGGGCTGGCCCCCAACTCTTCAGCATCTGTGACCAGTGACGCTGTGCTCCTGAAGGGCTCAAGTGCTGAAGGCGGACAAAGGATCAGGTGCTTTTAAAGTTTCATCGTTGCGTCTGCATGATATGATCCTGATCACAAAGTGCAAGTGAGATAGGAGTCAGATATTCTCAGGCAGATAGGAGTCAGGTATTCTCAGACGCTATGTGAAGATCTATGGAGTGTATTCACTGCATGTTGTCACCATCCTCCTGCAATTGAGCGACTATTAGCACCTCCACTGTGTCTCAATGATAGGAGCAGTATCACAGATGGTATGTGCACTGCCATAAGCCCCAGACTGGAGTCTCCTCATTGCATGTCATCATCATCCTCCACAAATCTACAAGCTATGAGGGCCTCCTGAGCGTGCCTGCCTTGTCTGGCCAGTGCAAGGTCCTCATCGCTGCCTTCAAGGACATCCTCACCCTCATCACCATCAATGTCCTCCTCATTGCAGGAGACCTCCAGCTCCTGCACCTCCTCCTCAGTCAGCTCCTCTCCCCATTACAGTGCCAGGTTGTAAAGGGTTCAACAGGCAACAACGTTGTGTGACATCCTCTGTGGGCTCCACCAGACCATTCCAGGCACTGGAACCTCATTTTCAGCATCCTGATCATTTGCTCCACCAAGCTGTGAGCTGCAGCATGAACCTCATTATGGCATCGCTCGGCTGCAGTCTGAGGCCGCCGCACGGGTATCGTCAGCCACATCGTCTGCAGGTAGCCCTTGCCCCCAAGGAGCCAATCCTGCAGCCTCTGTGGACCCTGGAAGAAGTCAGGGATCGATGACTGACTGAGAATGTAGCAGGCGTGGACACTCCCTGGAAACCATGCACAGACCTGCAGGGATCCCCTGTGGTGGTCGCACACCAGCTGCACATTCAGCGAATGGAAGCCCTTACGGTTGACATAACTCACCCTTTGTTACAATGGAGACCTGAGTGCCATGTGAGTGCAGTCTATCACACCTTGCACCTGTGGGAAACCCGAGATCTGGGCAAATCCAATTGCTCTGCATCCTGGCTCTCAGGCCAGGTGAAATGCACAAGTTGTATGCCCTTGCGAAGATGGCATTCGTGACCTTATGGATGCATTTGTGAGTGGAGGCTTGTGATATCCCACAGAGATCACCTGTGGGGCCCTGAAAGGAGCCACTGGGTAAAAATTGAGCGCCGCGGTCATTTTCATGCCCACTGGCAGTGGTGCCCTCCATGTCCCCATGGCGCTAAATCATGAAGTTGTTGGCAGATGAGACTGGCCAGTTCCCTAGACATGTGGAGTCTTCAGCGACACTGGTTGTCAGTCATATGTAAGCATGAAAGGCGGCATCCATAGGCCCTGAGTCTAGCTAGGCGCCAACAACTGCTTGCTATGGTTCTTCAGCAGCATGTGCGGGAGACCCAGCCGCCCCTTATTCCAAAGGGTGCTGCTCCTCCCTCTGCGCAGCCAGGCGCCTCCATCACCCTCTTCTCTGTTGTCTCAGCTCTCTGTACGCCACAAGACATATGACTAGTTCACCAGACTCCATGCTCCTGATGTACTCCTCGTGCAGGATGAAAGAGAAACAGACACTTGGGGATATTAAGGACTTGGTTAGGTCTGAAGGCCCCTTAACACATCCCGGAGAGTGCTGGCCACCACTTGAATGGCCGGAGGTAGTGCGCTGCATGGCTGCCTGAAACCGCAACCACCTCCCCCCACTCCACCTGACTAATTGGTGGCAGCCTTGCCCATTGAACTGCATGCTGTGCTCTCAGGCAGGCGCAGTCATTCTCCTAACCCGCACTGCAAGGCTGCACTGTTAGGTTGAACCTTGGGAGAAGACTGATCCAAACCAGGATGATGACATTGCAAAGAGTTGTGAGCGCCTCCACCAGTCACTGTTTCATGGCCAGCTTCAGCAAGGAGATTTTACCACGTGCCCAGTCATCCAACTAGTCCACTAAAATGTTCATTAGTTTGCAGTCTGTGCCCATGGGTGAAAAGCTGTGGAGCACTTTGTGGCACTTTCATGCCTCTGCGTTGCTCGAGTGAGCAGATAAGCTAGAGGCTCGACTCCATGCATGTCAATGTGGCTGCATCTGAACTGCCCCAGCTGCAGAGGAATGGTCACTTTGTACAATGTTTCCCTAACGGGTAGCCGCTTTCCTTCCCCCCAACCCACATGTGCTTGTGCACTACCTTCAACCACAGGGAAGCCCTTGACCCCCACCAAATGCGCCTCAACTGCAGGCCCTTGCTGCCACACCTCCAACACGCCTCAATCTTGAAGAACAAAAGGCGACCCTTGCAAGTGCTGCACAATGTTACTGTGCACTAACCTCTGAGTTCACCTCGAAGTGCAGCCTGCCAAGCGCACGCCTTACACATGCGTGGTGGACAATCCATCGGGGGGGAATAATATGATTCAGGTGGCCTGACCTTATAATGATATGCAGATGTATTACAACAAGTTTCCCGACGTCCGATGGCAGGAAATGTGGCCTGCCATCGATGGGCTGAGCAGACGAATGCAAACTGATTTCACGATGTCATGAAACCGATTTTTGGCCTTCTCGCCATATTGTCCACTCATGCCGCCAAGCACGCCCGACACTAGTGTGCATGGACAATTCCACCCATGGTTGAGAGGAGATCTGGTAGGAGAAGTTTAAGATCATGGGGGGTCTATCCAGAGTAGACGGAAAGAAACTGATATCATTGATGGAAGGATTGAGAACCAGAGACTTTCAAAAGGGAATTGGATAAGCATCTGATGAAAAACAAATTGCACTTCTAGGGAACAGTGAGTGGGATTAGCTAAATGCCTTTTGTAGAACACCATTGCAGACTTGACGGGCCAAACGACCTCCTTCAATGCTGTAACCATTCTACGATTCAATGATTTCCTAACCAACTAAATGATGGAAGAGAAGATTTCAAGTGCAGGATATTACATGACTCAGTCTCTTAACTCATGGCTCAATGTGGTGCATTAATGGTCCAGCAAGTTAATGTTCAACTGTGGCCAAGCTTTATGTGAAGCTATCCCTCAGGAGTTTGTTCAGAATAACCCAATTATATTGTAAACTTTGCCAGTGCATCTAATGTGGCTAGGGGTACCACCGAAAGAGTTAGTTTCATGACCTACCTCCTGAGGCTGAGTATTTAGCCTGCCAAGAAAACAGAACCTACTCAAACATTCCTGCCTCATTTGGACCTTTCTCCAACCCCTGCCCCATCACTGTGGAGAGGAAGGTTCTACCAGAATAGAACATGAGAGTAAACTTGCAGGGAACATAAAAGCTGACTGTAAAAGCTTCTATAAATATGTGAAGAGAAAAAGATTAGCAAAGACAAATGTAGGTCCCTTACAGTCAGAAACAGGGGAAATTATAATGGGGAACAAAGAAATGGCAGAAGAATTGAACACATATTTTGGTTCTGTCTTTACAAAAGAGGACACAAATAATTTCCCAGAAATGTTAGGGAACCAAGGGTCTAGTGAGAGGGTCTTGCTCTGTTTTGCTCTGTTTGACTCTGTTTGGCTCTGTTGTGCTCTGTTTTGCTCTGTTTCACTCTGTTTCACTCTGTTTTGCTCTGTTTGGCTATGTTTTGCTCTGTTTGGCTCTCTTTGGCTCTGTATGGCTCTGTTTTGCTCTGTTTCACTCTGTTTTGCTTTGTTTGAGAGGGAGGAATTGAAGAAAATCAGTATTATTAAAAAAAATGGTGCTAGAGAAATTAATGGGGTTCAAAGCTGAAAAATCCCCAGGGCCTGATAATCTACACACCAGAGTACTAAAGGAAGTGGCCCTGGAAATGTTGGATGCATTAGTGGCCATCTTCCAAAATTCTATAGACTCTGGAGCAGATCCTACAGATTGGAGGGTGGCAAACGTAACCCCACTATTTAAAAAAGGAGAAAGAGAAAAAACAGAGAATTATGGACCAGTTAGTACCGAAACATAAGATTCTTAGGGGGCTTGATAGGGTAGATGCTGAGAGGCTGTTTCCCCCTGTGGGAGAGTCTAGGACCAGAGGGCATAATCTCAGAGCAAGGGCGCCCACATTTAAAACAGAGACAATGAGGAATCTCCTCACCCAGAGGGTAGTCAATCTGGGATCAGTAGTGGGGAAAATGCTAGAATCTATTATAAAAGACGTGGTTACAGAAGACTTGGAAAGCATTAACGGGATTAGACAAAGTCAGCATGGGTTTATGAAAGGGGAATCATGCTTAACTAATCTACTGGACTTTTTTGAGGATGTAACTAGTAGAATAGATAAGGGAAAACCAGTGGATGTGGTATATTTGGGTTTCAAGGAGGTTCTTCATAAGGTCCCACATAAGAGGCTAATGGGCAAAATTAAAACACATGGGGTCAGGGGTAATATACTGGCATGGATTTAGAATTGGTTAACACACCGGAAAAAGAGAGTGGGAATAAATGGGTCTTTTTCCGGATGGCAGGCAGTGACTAGTGGTGTACCACAGGGGTCAGTGCTTGGACCCCAGCTATTCACGATATATGTCTTGGATGAGGAAACCAAATGCAATATTTCCAAGTTTGCTGACAACACAAAACTAGGCAGGGTTGTGAGTTGTAAGGAGGCTTCAGGGCAATTTAGGCAAATTGTCTGTGTGGGCAAACACACAGCAGATGCAGTATAACGTGGATAAATGTGAAGTTATACACTTAAGTGTGAAAAACACTTAAAGGCAGAATATTATTTAAATGGTGATATATTGGAAAATGTGGATGTACAAAGGGATGTGTGCGTCCTTGTACACCAGTCAATGAAAGTAAACAGGCAGGTGCAGCAAGCAACTAGGAAGGCAAATGGCATGTTGGGCTTCATTGCAAGAGGATTTGAGTTCAGAAGTAGGGATGTCTTACTGCAGTTATACATGGCCTTGGTGAGACCATACCTGGAGTATTGTGTGCAGTTTTGGTCTCCCTACCTAAGAAAGGATATACTTGCCATAGAGGGAGTGCAGCGAAGGTTCACTAGGCTGATACTGGGGATGGCAGGACTGTCGTATGAGGAGAGATTAGTTTGACTGGGCCTGTATTCACTAGAATTTAGAAGAATGAGAGGGGATCTGATTGAAATGTATAAAATTCTAACAGGGCTGACAGACTGGATGCAGGGAGGAGGTTTCCCTTGGTTGGGGTATCTAGAACCAGGGGCCACAGTCTCAGGGCACGGGGCAGGCCATTTAGGACTGAGATGAGGAAAAATACCTTCACTCAGAGGGTGGTCAACCTGTGGAATTCTCTACCACAGAAGGCTGTGCCGGCTGGGTTACTGAGTATATTAAAGAAATAAATTGACAATTTTTTGGATATTAGGGGCATCAAGGGGTATGGAGAGAAAGTGGAAATATGGTGTTGAGATAGAGAATCAGCCATGATCATATTGAATGGCGGGGCAGGCTCGAAGGGGGGAATGGCCTACTCCTGCTCCTAGTTTCTGTGAATGTACGTGTGGTGAATTAAACTGATGATCCAAAGGTAGGTAGGAAAGTAAGTTGTGAAGGGGACTTAAGGGGTATAGATAGGTTAAATGAACTTGCAAAGATCTGGCAAATGGAGTATAATGTCAGAAAATGTGGAATTGCCCATTTTGGCAGGAAGAATAAACAAAATGCATATCATCTAAATGATGAGAGATTGCACAGCTCCGAGATGCAGAGGGATCTGGGTGTCCTTGTGCATGAATCACAAAATCGCAAGGGGTATGGAGAGAAAGTGGGAATATGGTGTTGAGATAGAGTATCAGTCATGATCATATTGAATGGCGGGACAGGCTCAAAGGGGCGAATGGCCTACTCCTGCTCCTAGTTTCTGTGAATGTACATGTACAGCAAGTAATTAGGAAAGTTAGTAGAATGTCATTGCTTATTGCGAGGGGAATTGAATACAAAAATAGAGAGGTTATGCTTCAGTTATACTGGGCATTGGTGAGACCACATCTGGAGTACTGTGTACAGTATTGGTCCCCTTATTAAGGAAGGATGCAAATGCATTGGAAGCAGTTCAGAGAATGTTTACTCAACTAATATTTGGAATGGGAAGTTTGTCTTATGAGGAAAGACTGGACTTGTATCTGCTGGAGTTTAGAAGAGGAAGAGGTGACTTGATTGAAACATACAAGATCCTGAGGGGTCTCGAGAGGGTGGATATGGAAAGGATGTTTCGTCTTGTGGGATTTGGAGTCACTGTTTAAAAAAGGGGTTGCCCATTTAAGTTAGAGATGAGAAATGTTCCTTGTCAGAGGGTCGTATTTGGAATACTCTTCCTCAAAAGGTGGTGGAAGCAGAGTCTTTGAATATTTTTAAGGCTGAGCTAGATAGATTCTTCATAAGCAAGGGGGTGAAAGATTATCAGGGTAGGTTGAGATTACAATCAGATCAGTCATGATCTTATTGAATTGTGGAGCAGACCCGAGGGGCCGAGTGGCCTACTCCTGCTCCTAATTCGTATAAACAAAAATCCGGTCACAGTGGAACAGAGTATATCATACACATTATATAATACACAGAAGCAGCGAGATTGATGCACTGAATGGCCATCACTTGGTCCATCTATATTTTCAAGATTGCTAGTAATAATATAAGGTGCGACTGCAAGGTTTCATAGCCTTGTGATTTGTTGGGTTCCTTACCTTGTGTACTGCAATGTTCAGAACTTTCTCATCTTTCTTGAAGACTACATAGTCCTCCGTCACATGGGTTTTGGAGCCGCTTCTGACTGCTTTGTGCAAATGTCCAGTTTCTATATCAAAGCACAAACAAGGCTAAATTATTCTCAAGTAAAGCACAATTTAGGATAATGTAGTTTTTTTTATTTGTTCATGGGATGTGGGCGTCACTGGTTAGGCCAGTATTTATTGCCCATCCCTAATTGCCCTTGTTCAGAGGGCATTTCAGAGTCAACCACATTGTTGTGGGCCTAGAGTCACATGTAGGCTAGACTGGGTAAGGATGGCAGATTTCCTTCCCTAAAGGACATTAGTGAACCAGATGGGTTTTTACAACAATCGGCAATGGTTTCATGGTCACCACAGTCACTTTTAATTCCAGATTTTTTTGTTATTGAATTCAAATTTCACCATCTGCCATGGTGGGATTTGAACCCACGTCCCCAGAGCTTTACCCTGGGCCTCTGCTAGTCCAGTGACAATACCACTACGCCACTGCCCCCACCTAAATAATTTGAGATGTGACCTGTGATGATTGTAGCATTCTTGGGAGGACCAAGTGATTTTGGACTTCTGGTTTTCAAAGTTCTCCATAATTGGGGGTTTCCCACCTCCTATAAACCACTAGGTATTGTTCTCAGTTCTGGGCACCACACTTTAGGAAAGATGTTAAGGCCTTAGGGAGGGTGCAGAAAAGATTTATGAGAATGATTCCAGTGATGAGTGATCTCAGTTACATGAAAAGATTGGAGAAGCTGGAGTTGTTCTTCTTAAAGAGAACAATCAGGGGGATTTGACAGAAGAGCACAAAATCCCTCCCTAAAAGCACTGTGAGTGTACCTACACCATGTGGACTGCAGCAGTTCAAGAAGACCGTTCACCAACACTGGCTTGAGAGCAATTCAGGTTGGGCAATAAATGCTGGCCTAGCTAGCGATGCCCACATCCCATAAATGAATTTTAAAAATCATGAGGGGTCTGGACAGAGTAGATAGAAAAAAAAAATGTTTCCATTGGCAGACAGAAAGGTCAAGAACCAGAGGATACAGGTCATTGACCTGAAATGTTAACTCTCTCCACTGATGCTGCTAGACCTGCTGTGAATTTCCAGTATTTTTTGTTTTTATTTATAACACAGATTTAAGGTGGTTGACAAAAGAACCAAAGGCAACGTGAGGAAAAACATTTTTTTTACGCAATGAGTGATAAGGGTCTGGAATGTACATGCACTGCCTCAGTGTGTGGTGAAGTCTGACTCAAGGTGCCTATCAAAAGGGAAATTGGATAAGCAGCTGAAAGGAAAACATTTGCAGGATTATGAAAAAAGGACAGAAGAACTAATTAAATTGAGCTTGCATAGAGTCAGCAGAGACCCGAATAACCCCTTCTGTACTGTCACCATTCAATGACTGCAACTTTTTTTATTCTTTCATGGGATGTGGGTGCCACAGGCAAGGCCAGCATTTGTTGCCCATCCCTAATTGCCCTTGAACCGAGTAACTTACCAGGTCATTTCAGAAGATAGTTCAGAGTCAACCACATTGCTGCAGACCTGGAATCACATGCAGGCCAAGCCAGGTAAAGATGGCAGACTTCCTTCCCTAAAGGACATTAGTGAACCGCTTGGGTTTTTACGACAATGATGGTTTAATGGTCACCATTACTGAGACTAGTTTTCATTCAATGAATTTAAATTCCACCAGCTGTCATGGTGGGATCTGAACCTGCATCCCCAAAGCATTAGCCTGCACCTCTAGATTATTGGTCCAGTGACATTACCACTATGCCACCAAATCTTGGGCTTTGCTAACATTACCCTTTGGGTGACAGAGATTCATGTACAGTCAATCCATAGTATTCAGACATCGAGAATTCTTATAAACCACTGTCACCCCTGCCCCTCTTTCCTGGATCACACAGTCACTTTTAGATCCTAGCTAACAATGTAGGTCATTCCCTCCAGTCTTCTCTACCATTCTGAAGCAAACAGCTATGATGCAATAAGAACATGAATGCTGTATTAAAAAAGAGAAGTAGCTAGGCTGATGTTTCAGTTTGAGATTTGTCATCGGATTGCAGTACATGCTTCCTCTTTCAGATCTCCAGTGTCTCACTGACTTATGAAGAAGGGCATCAACTGGAAACATTAACTGTATTCGGAGAGGGCTCCAGATAAGAGTATATCCAGTGCTTTTAAGATGCTATCTAAATGCAAGCTCTTCCTTTTTAAAAATATTTGCAATCTTCTTGTTCCTCTAACTGAGCAGTTTCATTAAAGAGGAGCCTCCAACAATATTTCTGTCAATTTCCTTTCCCTCGTTTCAGGGAGATGCTCTGTTGGTACCTCTCTAAACAAGATGGAGACTCTAACATATCTTATTATACACAACACCGTATTGCATTACTCTTCCACTGTACCTCTACCTTTTTCCCCAAGTACTGACTCCTTTGGTGGGATACAGTTGCTCTGGCATTGATGGTTATCTGGGTTGTTGCTCAAGTGTCCACTGTTCATTTGTGAACCTTGACAGGAAATGCAGGCATGTTACCAGACAGCGAAGGACATCTTAGCCAACCTAATCCTAATCTGATATCCACTCACATACTTTCCAGCAAATGGGCGGTAACCAAATTGTGATGGAGATCAGGAGCCCTGTGCAATTTTTCCTTCCATTCCTGGGTGTTATTGTCAACTATGGCACCTGAACTTTAATCCAACTTGAGATCAGCTTACACAGCAACAACTGGGGATTGAAACTGGGCCTTTCCTGGTCATTGTAGCTCAGAGATACAAGGCTGAATTTTTGGGGACCCCCAAAGGTCCTGGTGCCAGCCATTTTCTGAGAGATGAGTTTGGGGCCCAAAGGGCGGGCAGGCAATTAGGCTCATTAAATACCTTGTTAAAAGAATTTTCCAGCCAGCCTCCAGTTTCCCAACACACAGGAGGCAGTTCAACTGCCTTGAGGTAGGAACCTAGCGGCAGGCTGGGCACTCCTGGCAGGTCTACAGGTCCTCTCTGCCACCTGGGTGGAGGTACAGCCAAAGATCACACTGTAAAAAGGGCTCCTCTGCCCTGCTGCTTTTTTATTAAAGTTTTTTTAAAAATGGCTGAGAGGGCACCCTCTTATTGAGGTGCCCTCCTAGTTACTTATCTTGTACTGTAGCCAGATACTTCTCTGAAGCTGAAAGGCCTCCAATTGGCCCTCCAGAGCTTGCCCAATGCCCTACATGGACAGGAAACGAGTCTACTGCCAATTAAGGGCTCACCCACATGAAAATCTTAACTTTAGTCAGTCCCCCTACTCCCTTCAAAGGCGGGATTTTGACCCAAAAACAATCCTGTTCATTTCCCGCTTCCATGGCGAAGTCAGTCCCAGAGTTTACTTCTGAATCCACAGTAGATGACTGCATATTATGCTTCTCGAAATATAATCACCTAGACCGTTACTGCATCATTAGCATATTTAAACTTGAAGAATTATATTGCACAGACAGAGCATTCACCCTATCATGCCTGTGCCAGCTCTTTGAAAAGAGCTATCCAGTCAGACCCAGTCCCCTGATCATTCCCCATAGTCTGCAAATTTTTCCTTTTCAATTATATGTCCAATTTCCTTTTGAGAGTTACAATTGAATCAGCTCCCACTATTCTTTCAGGCAGCGCATTACAGATTATAACAACCGCTGCATAAAGTAAATTCTCCTCATCGTCTGATTATTTTGCCAAATATTTTAAATCTGTGCCCTCTGCTTACCAATCATCTGATGTACTATATGGAGCAATAGGACAAGGCTCGGCTGGTGAAGCTTTAATTCTCCCTGTGTCACCAGCGAAGTGTTGAGTTTAGGAAAAATAAAAAAACTGCAAGTCTTCATAAAATGCAAGTCTTCAAAATAATGACCTTCAACTGAGATTTAGGGAGATGCTCCTAGCTAAGACTGTGAAATGCATCAACTGACTTCTCACCCAGGCAATAAAGCTTCTTTTAAAAGAGACAATGGAGATAAAATAATACTCTAAAGATGGTTGCTATGTCACAGCGATGCCTAACCAGACATATAAGACACAAAAGAGGTAAAGTCAAAGGGTAGCAACTGACATTAAAAATCCTGGTAAATTCTTCCCTCTCTTGCCTAGCTGGGGCAGCAATAGGGGTGTTACTACTGTTTGAGACCAACTATGACACTCCTTCTGTCACCATTAGTTGCTAACAACAACTAATTCCACAGTTTCTTATGTGGTACAATGCCAGTATCGTTGTGACGATTTCATTAAAGCTTAATTCCGAGTGCAGCAAAGTGCAATATCACAAAGGACATGGTCAGGATTTTACAAAATCAGAACGAGAAGACTTGTGCTTAATCAGGATCTAATCCATATTCCAGGGGCAGAAGGGCAGTATTACAATATACAGCCCTTCCAAGTACACAGTCAGGGAGGTAGATCATTCTGTTTAGTTAGATTCCAAATAACAGGACAGAAAGAAAACCATAGACATACGTGAAGACAGATTACATTTCCTCACCTGTACCCAAGTAGAATAGATCAGTCCTGGCATTCACTTTCTGGACAATGATCTTAGAATACAGAGTGTCCCTCATAATGAGGAGTGGCTTCCCACCAATTGGATGAATATAATCAGCCATCAGGAGATGATCTCGAATAAACATCAGCACGTTATCTGGCAGATCCAAGGATGTTTTATAGCCTCTCTCCTTCATCTGGTTACTGATGCACTGAATAAAAAATAAGCAGAAAAAAAAAGAATAATTATTTTCAGTAGCACCTGAGTTTCTGATCTTCAGTAATTTCGGGATCTTTACTGATTTTTAAAAAGATTCATTCTTGGGATATGAACATCACTGGCAAGCCCAGCATTTATTGCCCATCCCTGATTACTCTAGAAAAGGTGGTGGTGAGCCATCTTCTTGAATTGCTGCAGTCTGTGTGGTGAAGGTACACCCACAATACTTTTCTCCCCCCTATATTGGTTTGATTCAACTGACTGGCTTGCTAGGCCATTTCAGATGGCAGTTAAAAGTCAACCACACTGCTGTGGGTCTGGAGTCACATGTAAACCAAGCTGGGTAAGGTCAGCAGATTTCTGCCCTGAAGAACATTAGTCAACAGGATGGATTTAATGACAATCTGTTAGTTTCATCATCATTCTTAATGAGACTAGCATTTTATCCAAGATTTATTAACTATTTGAATGTTAAATTCCCTCAGCTGCCATGGTAGGGTTTGAACTCAAGTCTCAGGGTCACTCACCTGGATCTCTGGATCACTTGTCCAATAACATAACCACTATGTCACCATCCACCAATGCTAATTACTGTCAGGCAGTATCTTTACGGTTGTTAACCCAGCTCCCTCACACTATCAATCAGTAAGCCCTTCCCCTCAGCACCCTGTGTTACCAACTGTATCTCTACTAATGTTATTCCAGCTCCCTCACATTGTCACTCAGTAACCCCCTCCTTATCTTCTTAGGCAGTCCCTCAGGATCGAGGATGACTTGCTTCCACTTTGGTCCAATGGGTTCTGAATGGCTGATAAGTCCGATGTTCAATCTGCGGACTCTGCCACACGTGGGTCAGGTGATGCTTGAAGGGTTGAGCAGATGGGTTGTTTGCAGTTTTGTGTGCTCCCTCCAATACCTCAACTTTGCCTCTGTACATTCCTGACAAAGTCTCCCGAAGTGTTTTGTGCCTTCCTGAATGAGCTTTCTCCATTTTGGTCAATCACAAGCCAGGGTCTCCCATGAGTGAGGGGTGTTGTTTGACCTCTTCGGGGATGCTTTGAAGAAATCTTTAAAGTTTGTACGCTGTCCTCCTGGGAGTAGCCTCCTGCAACTAAGTAGAGCAGTTGCTGCGGGAGTCTAGTGTGAGGCATACGAACGACATGTCCCACCCAGCGGAGCTGATTTTGCATGATTAATGCCTCAATGCTGGGCCAGTTGGTTCACGAGAGGACGTTGCTGTTGGGCCGCCTTTCTTGCCTCTGAATTTGAAGGATCTTTCAAAGGCATCGCTGGTGTACTTCTTCAGTGCTTTGGGTGGCTGCTATAGGTCAACCAAGTCTTCGAAGCATACAGGAGCATAGGGGTCATTGCTGCCCAGTAAACCATTACCTTAGTCTTGGGTTTGAGATTCTGGTCCTCAAATACTCTTTTCCTCAGTTGGCTGAAGGCTAAGTTGGCACATTGGAGGTAATGACGAATTTCATCATTTACGTCTGCCTTCGGCAAGAGGACGCTTCCAAGATATGGAAAGTGTTTCTCATTTTCCAGGGTCACACCATTGATCTTAATCACTTCAACCTCAGTCACAGAGCTTCAGTATGCAGATGATGTTTGTGCATGTGCTCATTCTCCGAAGCATATGAAAAAACGGGCTTTTCACTAAATACCATGTAAACTAAGGTCCTCTTCCAACCAGCTCCCACAGCAATCCTGGCTTACTGGTTGTATTTTTATGCTACTGTCTCTCTAATTTTAATCCAGCTCCCTCATGCTATGGGGCATAGTAACCTCCACCAGCCTATGTTCTCAGCTCCCTTATTGAAATCAATGAAAACAGAGAGGGTAAAACTGATGTTAATGTTGACCACAAATCTTCATTACAAGTTTGATTTTTGTAAGGCTTTGATTTTTAATGAGCTTTGACCCTGCTTCAATTTCCAATGACGTTGTTAGAGGTAACTTGGTGCTTTTGAGAGTTAGCAAGAAGATCTGCATCCTGTCTAACCCTGGGAAAAGCCTTTTCTCTTAGCCTGCTCTTTTTTGAAAGTGCTGTTGGTGCTGGGATGTAGTTCCATGCATGTTCTCTGTAATTTTTCTAAGTCTGTACCCTTCATGAGCCAAGACAAGAGTCAGACGGCCATTCGACCTGAAGGTGCATCCACTCAGGTGTACTTCCAGCAGCATTCACCACAATCATTCAGGATGACCTGATTTTTCACTTCTGCTAATAATGAGACCAGCACAGTCCAAGCATCAAACATCTTGGATGCCTGTCCTGAATGCCTCGAGCATACTGGCTCGAACACTCAAGATGCCAATCTAGCTATTTTCCTTATTATAAAGTAGATCTTTTTATTTCTATTGGGCAGAAATCACTTACTGCAATTGGTCACCCACTTACTGTGCCAGGACGGGGATCTGGGATTTCACCTCGAAACACGTCCCATTTGTCGGTCTCCCTTCTATACTCCATATAATGACCATCGAAAGCTTTCTGCACATCTGCGATTTTGTAAGCACACACTGCAGAAACGCTTTGGTTGTCCCTAGAGATGGTATGGGGGTTGTGGGGAGGCGGGTGGAATAAACATGAATTAGTTTTAATTAAGTGCTGCAGCTTTTACTCAAACATTGTGCTTTAATATGTAGAAGAAAAAACTCTGGAGCAGGTTCAGCTATTTACCCCAATAAAAAGAAACACCATCACATACAACACACTATTCCAGGTCAAGGCTGTCCTTAGAATGCTCCTGACTTCATTACGTTCTTGGCCCAAATATGGACAAAAGAGTTCAACTCAAGGGGTGAGGTGAGAGTGATTGTCCTTAACATCAAGTTAGCATTTGGCCGAGTGTGGCATTAAGGAGCCCTGGCAAAATTGAAGTCAATGAGATTCAGGGGGAAAAGCCTCCACTGGTTGGAGTCATAACTAACCAAAAGGAAAATGGTTGTGGTTGTTGGAGACCAACCATCTCAGTCCCAGGACATCACTGCTGGAGTTCCTCAGTGGAGTGTCCTAGGCCCAACCATCTTCAGCTGCTGCCTCAGTAACCTTGCCTCCATCATAAGACCAGAAGCAGTCTGTGTCCATATGCAGCAATACCTGGTCAACAGTCAGGCTTGGGCTGATAAGTAGCAAGTGACATTCACATCACACAAGTGCCAGACAATGACCATTGCTTTGATCAGCATTGTGTAAGTATTGGGAGGCATTACAGTTCTTTTCCCATTGAGGAAAATGCTTTGATGCATTCAAAACTGAAGAAAACAGTGTTTGGGAACTCTTAAGTGTCATGATCTGAAGTGATTTAAATGTCCACAGTGCTTTGAATTTGAAAAATAAAAATGTCTGCAGCTCTCACTTAAAGAAAAGAAAAAACAGCCCACCTGTTCTTGAATTGTTTTAATTGACAGGCTATCTGGTGTAGCTTAGAAAAGCCTAGCCACCTGGTTTTCCAGTTTCAATAGACTTTATGTGTTTGTAGATGCAAGGGGTTGTTTTAATAACTGAGTCCATTATAAATTCTTGGCTGAAATTCAAAAAGCTGTAGAACATTCAAAAATCTGTAGAACCACTTTTCTCAGCATGGAGCACTGAGTTTGACTGACAGTTTTAAGAGGCTTTTAACATCTTTGATGTGGTTACTGAATAGATGCTTGCTTATTTTTACAACTGATTGACTTCTCTTAGAGGATTTAACTTTTTTTTAATGGCTTTGGAAGTTCTTTTTCCCAGCATGAAGTGTGTTTGAGTGACAGCTCTAAGCTTAATTTCAATCAAGTCCATTTCAAAGCCTTCCCATTGTTGTTATATGACTCCTGAAGTCTGCAATAGTGAAGACTGGGTGAGTGGCAATGGGGTGGGGGAGGGGGGCAGGGGAAGGCATGGAGACACAGAGGGGATGAGGGGTTATGCAGGGGGGGTGGTGGATGAGGACTCAAGGGCCTGGCGATCATTATTACAACTGGGTCAATATCCCAGTAAAAAGAGGCAGATGTTCTAGACTGTCGGCCTCACCATCCTGTTTCCATTCCCGTCTCTGGACTGCCTCCAGAAGTGGTGGGCCGACTCCAATCTGCCTCCATCTTCAAAATAAAACAAAAGTACGGCAGGCACAGGCTTCCTTAACGGAGCTAGGAAGTTTCTTGACTCGCTCTTCCCCCTCCTCCATGAAAATCCAGCCCAATGTTTCAGGTCAATGAATTTTCATCAGAAAGATCATCAACCTGATATGTTAACTCTATTTCACTCAATTTATCAAGGCGACTTCAGTGTATCATTTATATTTATCATAAAAACATATAATGATACAGGACAGAACAAAGCCATTCAGCCCATGATGCTACTCCCCTGCACTTCCTCATAACCCTGCAAATTTTCTCATTCAAGCACATATCCTGTTCCCTTTTGAAAGTTACCATTGAATCTACTTTCGCACTTTCAGGCAGTGCACTTCCAATCTTCTCATCTACATATTAATGAAATGAGCCAGCATGTGTTGATTGATCTACTGCACTAATTATTAAATTGGTCAGTTGGACAATCAAAGCTATACAGTAGCAACAAGAATTGATAGACCATCTGGATACATTTTTAAGGTAAAGTTATTAGCCATAGTCTATAAAGAACCATAGGCATCTTTTTCTCCATTAGAGGGAGACAATTGGTTATATATAGCTTGAGAGGCACCACTTCACAAGGCGAGGAGGCAGGCCTCCATGAACAGCCGGTACAGGGATTGAACCAGCGCTATTGTCATTCTGCATCATAATCTAGCCATCTAGCCAGCTGAACTAATAGGCCACTGCACATACAACTCACAAAAAGTGAAGCGGGCATGCAGTAGAGCGCATACCTCTGTCACGCTGTATTACTTCAACTTTATTACAATTAGTTGTTTGGTAGTATTGCTGAAAAAAAGATATGTCTAAGCTTTTCGTCTTGCACTCATCAGGACACTCACAAGAATACCAATATAAGGTGGAAACAACAATTTATACTGCACGTGTTCTATGAAATTTTTTCACTCAGAGGGTCGTGAGTCTTTGGAACTCTCTGAAAACGTGATGCAAGCAGAGTCTTTAAATATTTTTAAGGCAGAGGTGGATAGATTCTTGGTAAGCAAGGGGGTGATAGGTTATCGGGGGTAGGTGGGATGCAGATTTCAGATTAGCCATGATCTTATTAAATGGTGGCGCAGGCTCAAGGGGCTGAATGACCTACTCCTGCTCCTTGTTCGTATGTTCGTCCTTTGTGACCTCTGTCCTAAAATATGATTTACTTTGAGCATTTGTTAACTCCAACAAAGCATTTCCATTTCAAAAAGTTATGCTGTGTTATTTTGTCTGTGGCTTGTAGATAAATGAAACATTTTCTACATGTCGCCTATGTTTTGACTGCCAGGTTTGGCACCCAATAGTAGCATCTTGATATGGGTGGTTGGAATTCTGAACTGTGGTTTAGTCCATTGTTGATATTGGCATAAAAAAAAAGGCATATACATCTTTAACCCGCTCCCCTGCCTCAATTTCTCCTGTCCTGCTGCTTCACTCTCCTGTAGGTGCAAGCCTATTGAAAGTGAGAGAGATATTAATCCTTCAGAACGACATTTGGTTAATAACTGGCATTTTTGACATGCCTTAAGAGAGACATGATTCTTAGGATGACCAGATATCCCGGTTTTGCCCAAACAGTCACGGACAAATGTTCTGGTGTCCTGACAATTTCCTCAAAATCATTCAAATATCCCAGTTTTCAGCTTTTCCATTTTTGGACAACTTTTAACCTATGCCAATGGGATCAACACTGCGGCAAAAGACTAATGCAACCAGAATGTAAACCGAGAAGATACAGCATAAGTGCTGTAACTTGCGGGGCTATGGGCCAAGTGCAGGAAGATGGGATTAGAAAGGGCACCTCGGGTGTCATCGGGCTGGCATGGACAAGATGAGCCGAATGGCCTCCTTCTGTGCTGTAACTTTTCTATGGTTCTAAGGCTGGGGGGGGAATACCCTGGGATCCCAGGGAGACAGCTGATCCTGCTCCCAGCTGGGTTTGCGCTCCAGAAGCTCTCGCAAGATTTGTCCAGGCTACTCTCCTGGATGAGGTGTTGACAACATCTCTTAGCAACCATGAGTTCTCTGATGGCAGAGGATGTGTGGCAGGAGGTGCAGCTCCAGGTAAAAGCGCTCAGTACTACACTGGAGTGGGGAGCTGGTCAATGTGTCTCATTTTGACTTTTGAAAATCTGGTTATGCTAAGGATTCTGCAACTATAGCTACACCAAATGGGCTGCAGCGGTTCAAGAAGGCAGTTCACCACCACCTTCTCAAAGGCAACTAGGGATGGGCACTAAATGCTGGCCCAGCCAGCGAAGCCCACATTCCATGAATGAATAAAAAAAAACTCAAAGGTGCTTAGAAAGGGGCTTTCCAGTTTGTGATTTAATACTGTTAACTTTGAAACTCCATTCAAAACACAGCGGAAGCAGCAGGTAATAGGCAGAGTTATGTGATCCCACAACCAATTTATCAGATCAAAGCTCTGCAGTTATGCTATATCCAGTTACGAATGGTGGCAGGCTGAAGCATTTACAAGCACCTTCAGCCAGAAGTGCCAAAGGTATGATCCATCTCTGCCTCCTCCTGAGTTCCCAGCATCACAGGTCCAAGACGTTCAGCTCCAGTTCAAGAGGTGAGGTGAGAGTGACTGTCCTTAACATCAAGGGAGCATTTGACCAAGTGCAGCATCAAGAAGCCCTTGTAAAATTGAGCTTGATGGAAATCAGGGGGAAAACTCTTCACTGGTTGGAGTAATACCTAGTACAAAGGAAGATAATTGTGGTTTTTGGAGGCCAATCCTTTCAGCCCAAGGACATCTCTGCATGAGTTCCTCAGGTAGTGTCCTAGGCCCAGCCATCTTCAGCTGCTTCATCAATGGCCTTCTTTCCACCATAAGGTCAGAAGTAGACATGGACGCTGATGATTGCACAATTTTCAGCACCATTCACGACTCCTCAGATACTGAAGCAGTCCATGTCCAAATGCAGCAAAACCTGGACAATATCCAGGTTTGGGCTGACAAGTGGCAAGTAACATTAGTGCCTCAGAAGTGCCAGCCAATGACCATTTCCAACAAGAGAGAATCTAACCATCGCCCCTTGCCGTCCAATGACATTACCATCGCTGAATTCCCAACTATCAACATCCTGGGGGTTACTGTTGCTCAGAGACTGAACTGGACCAGCTATATAAATACTGTGGTTACAACAGCAGCTCAGAGGTTGGGAATTGCATGGCAAATAACTCAGCGTCTGTCTCTCCAAAGCCATCTATAAGGCACAAATCAGGAGTGTGATGGAATACTCTCCACTTGCCTGGATGAATGTGGCTCCAACAGCACTCAAGGTGCTCAGCACCATTCAGGACAAAGCAATCCGCTTGATCGGCACCCCAATAAATGCATCAAACATTTCACTCCTTCAAGCCCCGACGCATGGTGGTAGCAGCGTGTAAACAAGATGTATGGAAACGACTCAGCAAGCCTCCTTCAACAGTACCTACCAAACCCGCAACCTTACTAACTAGAAGGTCAAGGGCAGCTGATGCATGGGAGCACCACCATCAGCAAGTTCCCCTTCAAACCACATATCATCTTGACTTGGAATTATATTGTTGTTCTGTCTCTGTCATTGGATCAAAATCTTGGAAAGTTCTCTCTAACAGCACTGGGTGTACTTGCACCAGATGGACTGCAGCGGTTGAAGGTGGCGGCTCATCACTCTAAACGTGCCAAGGGGTATGGGGAGAGAGCGGAAGTATGGCGTTGAGATAGAGGATCAGCCATGATCATACTGAATGGCAGAGCAGGCTGGAAGGGCCGAAAGACCTACGCCTGCTCCTATTTTCTACAATGATAAAGACTGGGACCTGAATATTCAAGTGTGCATGACATTTAGGAAGAATAGGAAGCCAGGAGAAGGTGGGGGGGTGGGGGGGCTAGTTCTGTTAATTAAGGATGACATTGGTACCTAGTTCTGGAGAGCAAGGTGTAGAATCAGTTTGGGTAGATATGATAAATAGTAAAGGTTAGAAGTCACTTGTGGGAGTGGTTTATAGGCCCCCTAACAGTAACCACACTATAGGACAGGGTAGACAGGAAGGAATAATGGGGGCCTATGAGAAAGGTACAGTGATAATCATGGGTGAATATAACCTACATATAGATTGGACAAATCAGATTGGCAAAGGTAGCCTGGATGAAGAATTCATAGAGTGTTTTGAGGACAGTTTCTTAGAGCAACACGTTTTAGCACCAGCCGGACAGCAGACTATGCTAGATCTGGTAATATGCAATGAGACAGGATTAATTAATGACCTCATAGTGAAGGTACCCCTAGGTAGCAGTGATCATAATATGACTGATGAATTTCACAATCAGCTTGAGGATGAGAGGAGTGGATCTAAGACTAATGCTTTAAATTTAAATAAGGGCAATTATGAGGGCATGAAGACAAAGCTGGCTAAATTGAACAGGGAACTTAGGTTAATGGATAGGTCAGTAGCGATGCCGTGGCAGACATTTAAGAAGATATTTCAGAATACTCAGAGCACTGGAGAGGGTGCAGAGGAGATTTACCAGGATGCTGCCTGGGCTGCAGGGTCTGAGCTATGAGGAAAGATTGGATAGACTGGGGTTGTTTTCTTGGAGCAGCGAAGGTTGAGAGGGGACCTGATAGGGGTGTATAAGATTATGAGGGGCATAGTCAGGGTAGATAGGAAGGGAATTTTTCCATTTGTAGAGGGGTCAATAACCAGGGGGCATAGAGGTGAGAGGTAGAAGGCTAAGAGGGGAGTTGAGGAAAGATTTTTCCACCCAGAGGATGCTAGGAGTCTGGAACTCTCTGTCCGGAAGGGTAGTTGAGTCAGGAACTCTCATAACATTTAAGAAGTATTTAGATATTCACTTGCATTGCCATAGCCTCATAAGAACATAAGAACTAGGAGCATTACATTCATTACAATCAGCCGTGATTGTAATGAATGGTGGGGCAGGCTCGAGGGGCTGAATTGCCTTAGGCTGATGGCTGATCTCATTTCGACCTCAACTCTAATTTCCCGCCCTCTCCCCATAACCTTTCAACCCATTACTAAGTAAAAATCTGTCTATCTCCTCCTTAAATTTATTCAACGTCCTGGCATCCACTGCACTCTGAGGTAGTGAATTCCACAGATTCATGACCCTTTGAGAAAAGTAATTCCTCCTCATCTGATTTAAATCTACCACCCCTTAGCCTAAAACTATGGCCTCTCGTTCTAGAATGCCCCACAAGGGGAAACATCTGTTCCACGTCTACTTTGTCTGTCCCCTTTAGCATCTTATATACCTCAATTAGATCTCCTCTCATCCTTCCAAACTCTAGCGAGTAGAGGCCTAAACTGCTCAATCTCTCCCCATAAGACGAACCCCGCATCTCTGGAATCAATCCACTGAACCTCCTCTGAACCACCTCCAGTGCAACTACATCCTTCCTCAAGTAAGGGGACCAAAACTGTGCACAGTACTCCAGGTGCTGTCTCACCAATGCCTTCTACAGTTGCAACAACATTTCCCTATTTTTATACTCTATTCCTTTAGCAATAAATGCCAAAATTCCATTTGCCTTCCTTATTACCTGCTGTACCTGCATACTAGCTTTCAGCGATTCATGCACGAGGACACCCAGATCCCTCTGCACTGAAGCGTTCTGAAGTTTCTCTCCATTTAAATAATAAGTCGCCTTTATTCTTCCAACCAAAATGGATAACCTCACACTTATCCACGTTAAGCTCCATCTGCCAAATTTTGGCCCATTCACCTAACCTGTCCATATCCATTTGTAAGTTTCTTATTTCTTCATTGCAACTTACTTTCCCACCTATTTTGGTGTCATCTGCAAATTTAGCTAGAGTACTTTCTATCCCTGAATCCAAGTTATTAATATAGATTGTAAATGGTTGCCTCCAGGGCTATGGGCCAAGTGCTGGAAAATGGGATTAGTGTCGTCAGATCTTCATTGACTGGCGCAGACACGATAGGCCAAATGGCCTCCTTCTGTGCTGTAAATGTCTATGAGTCTAAACAGATACATTCCAGTGAGAAAGAAAGACTCTACGGGAAGGACAAACCATCTATGGCTAACTACAGAAGTTAAAGATAGTATCAAATTGAAAGAAAAAGCATATAATTCCATGAAGATGAGTGGCAGTTCAGAAGATTGGACAGAAGATAAAGAACAGCAAAGAATGACTAAAGGATTAATAAGGAGGGAGAAATTGGAGTATGAGAGAAAGCTAGCTAGAAATATAAAAACAGAAATTAAGAGTTTCTACAGGCATTTAAAAAAGAAAAGAGTAAGTAAAGTGAGCATTGGTCCCTTAGAGAGTGAGAATGGGGAATTAATAATGGAAAATAAAGAAATGGTGGTTCAAATGCTTCAAATCCCACCATAGCAGCTGGTGGAATTTAAGTTCAAATAACAAAATACGGAATATAAAGCTAGTATCAGTAATGGTGACGATGAAACCATCATCGCTTGTTATAAAAACCCATCTGGTTCACTAATGTCCTTTAGGGAAGGAAATCTGCCATTCTTACCTGGTCTGGCCCACATGTAATTCCAGACCTACAGTAATGTGGTTGTCTCTTAACTACCCTTTGAAATTGAAGGGCAGTTAGGAATGGGCAACATATGCTGGCTTTGCCAGCGACGCCCACATCCCATGAAAGAATAAAGAAAAAATTCAAACATGATTTCTCTTTCACAAAACCATGAGCTGAACAGATATTTTGTATCTGTCTTCACTGTAGAGGATATAAATTATATCCCAGAAATAATTGTGAATCAGGAGGTGAAAGAGAGGGAGGAACTTAAAATAATTACAATCACCAGGGAAAGGGTACTAAGAAAATTATTGGAACTAAAATCTGATAAGCTCCCAGGTCCTGATGGACTTCATCCTCGGGTCTTAAAAGAAGAGGCTGCTGAGATAGTGGATGCATTGGTTTTAATTTTCCAAAATTCCTTAGATCCAGAAAAGGTCCCATCAGATTGGAAAACAGTGAATGTAACTCCTCTATTCAAGAAAGAGAAGAAACTACAGGCCAGTGAGCTTAACATCTGTCATAGGGAAACTGCTGGAATCCATTATAAAGGAGGTTATAGCAGGGCACGTAGAAAATCTCAATGCAATCATGCAGAGTTAACATGGTTTTGTGAAAGGGAAATCATGTTTAAATATTTTCTTTATTCTTTCATGGGATCTGGGCATTGCTGACAAAGCCTACATTTGTTGCCCATTCCTAATTGCCCTTCAATTTAACTTTTCAGAGGATAGTTAAGAGACAACCACATTGCTGTGGATCTGGAATCACATGTGGGCCAGACCAGGTAAGAATGGCAGATTTCCTTCCCTAAATGACATTAGTCAACCAGATAGGCTTTTACAAAATCAACAATGGTTTCATGGTCACCAATATTAGCTCTATATTCTGGATTTTATTAATTGAACTTAAATTCCACCAGCTGCTGTGGTGAACCCACGGCCCCAGAGCATTAGCCTGGGCCTCTGGATTACTAATCCAATGACGTTACCACTTTGCCACCACCCCCCACCCTGAGTTTTTTGAGGAAAATTGTAACAAGCAACGTGGATAGAAGGGAACCTGTGGATGTGCTACACTTAGATTTCCAGCAGGTATTTGACAAGGTGTCACATCAAAGGTTACTACGCAAAATAAGAGCTCAGGGTGTCGGGGGTAACATATTAGCATGCATAGAGGATTGGTGAGCTAACAGGGAGCAGAGAGTAAGGGTATATGGGTCTTTTTCAAGTTGGCAAGATGTGACGAGTGGAGTACCACAGGGATCAGTGGTGGAGCCCGACCTTTACAGTTGATATCAATGACATAGATGACTATGTGGGGGGTAGGATTAATAAGTTTGCGGATGACACAAAGATTGGCCAGGTGGTTAACAGTGAGGGTGAGTGTCTTGGGCTACAGCAAGATATAGACAGGATGGTCAAATGGGCAGATAAGTGGCAGATGGAATTTAACCCTGAAAAGTGTGAGGTGATACATTTTGGAAGGAGTAATTTGACAAGAAAGTATTCAATGAATGGCATGGTACTAGGAAGTTCTGAGGAACAAAGGGACCTTGGCGTGTGTGTCCATAGATCTCTGAAGGCGGAGGGGCATGTTATTGGGGTGGTGAAAAAGGCATATGGGACACTTGCCTTTATCAATCGAGGCATAGATTACAAAAGTAGGGAGATCATGTTGGAGTTGTACAGATCCTTGGTGAGGCCACAGCTGGAGTAGTGTGTGCAGTTCTGATCTCCACATTATAGGAAGGATGTGATTGCACTGGAGGGGGTGCAGAGGAGATTCACCAGGATGTTGCCTGGGATGAAACATTTAAGTTAAGAAGAGAGGTTGGATAGACTTGGGTTGTTTTTGTTGGAGCAGAGAAGACTGAGGGGCGACCTGATCGAGGTGTACCAGATTATGAGGGGCATGGACAGGGTGGATAGGAAGCAGCTGTTGCCCTTAGTTGAAGGGTCAGTCACAAGGGGACACAAGTTCAAGGTGAGGGGCAGGAGGTTTAGGGGGGATGTGAGGAAAAACTTTTTTACCAGAGAGTGGTGACGGTCTGGAATATGCTGCCTGAGAGGGTGGTGGAGGCAGGTTACCTCACATCCTTTAAAAAGTACCTGGATGAGCACTTGGCACGTCATAACATTCAAGGCTATGGGCCAAGTGCTGGTAAATGGGATTAGGTAGGTAGGTCAGGTGTTTCTCACGTGTCGGTGCAGACTCGATGGGCTGAAGGGCCTCTTCTGCACTGTGAGATTCTGTGATTCTGTGACTTGGATGAAGGCACCAAATGCATGGTTTGCTGATGATGCCAAGATAGGTAGGAAAGTAAATTGTGAAGAGGATATAAGGGGTCTACAAGGGAACATAAACAGGTTAAGTGAGTGGGCAAACATTTGGCAGATACGGTATAATGTGAACTTGTCCACTTAGGCAGGAAGAATGAAAAGCAGCATATTATTTAAATTGAGCAAGGTTAGAGCTTTGAGGTTCAGAGGGGCCTGGGTGTCCTGGTACATGAATCAGAAAAAGTTAGCATGCAGGTGCAGCAAGTGATTAGGAAGGCAATAGAATGTTGTTGTTATTGCAACGGGAATTGAATATAAACGCAGGGATTTTTTGCTACATTTGTTGGTGAGACCACATCTAGAGTACAGTGATAATAAAAACAGGAAATGCTGGAAAAACTCGGCAGGTCTGACAGCATCTGTAGAGAGAAAAACAGAGTTAATGTTTCGAGCTTTTATCTAGAGTACAGTGCACAGATTTGGTCTCCTTGTGATTCTTTGGAACTCTCTTCCCCAGAGTGGTGGAGGCAGGGTCAATGGGTACTTTTAAGGCAGACATAGATAAATTCTTGACCAACAAGGGAGTCAAAAGCTATCAGGGGTAGACGGAATATGGGGGTGAGGTCACAGAAATCAGCAATGATCCTATTGAATGGTGGAGCAGGCTTGAGTGCCGATTGGCCTACCATTGCCCCTAATTCATTTGTTCGTATTTTGGTACATGAATCACAAAAAAGTAAGTATGCAGGTACAAGTGATTCAAAGGCAAATGAAATGTTGTAATTTATTGCAAGGGGATGGAATATAAAAGTAGGGAAGTTTGCTACAATTATACAGGGCATTAGTGAGACCACATCTGGAATACAGTGTACAGTTTTGGTGTCATTACATAAGGATATAATTGCATTTGAAGCAGTTGAGAGAAGGTTCACCCAATTGATTCCTGGGATGAAGGGGTCATCTTATGACGAAAGGCTGGACAGTTTGGGCCTGCATCCATTTGAATTTAGAAGAATAAGACGTGATCTTACTGAAACAAACAAGATCCTGAGGGGGCTTGACAAAGTGCATGCTGAGAGGATAGTTCCGCTTGTGGGAGAGACTAGAACTTGGGAACGCAGTTTAAAAATAAGGGGTCTTCCTTTTAAGACAGAAATGAGGGGAAAAAAAATTCTCTCAGAGGTTGTTAGTCTGTGGAATTCTCTTCTCCAGAGAGCAGTAACAAGGGAATCAAAGGCTATAGGGGGTAGACAGGAAATCAAGTTGAGGCCACAGTCAGGTCAGCCGTGAACTATCAAATGGCGGAGTTGGCTTGAGGGCCCAAATGCCTGCTCCTGCCTATGAGAAATGGATGTTATTTGTGTGTGTGTGATTTAATTAAGCTGGGCAGAGATTAATAGGAGTCAGGTTGTCTGATGGGTTTAAAACATGAAAAGGATAGAGGTGTTAGGTTTCAGGTCCAAATGAATAGGTTAGTTCTAATGTTTGTATTTTTAGATAAGTTGAGAGTTTGAATAGTAAAGGGAAGCCAGAGGTGACAAGTTTGCATCTTGCAAGAGTTCCATAGGTAAACAGAAGTGGGGATATCATATTTTATTGACCCGAAAGCAAAGACAAAATAGAGACATGAAATATTTTATATTTGTAAGGATTTGAGTTTCAAAGAGGTGAGAGAACAATGGAACTGGAGATGAAAGGGGAAAAACGGTATTTGAGAGTTACTGGAGCTTGAGAGGTAGTTGTTGAGCTGGAGCTCAGCTGGGAGCTGGTAGCTCTGGGCTGGGAGGAGATGCAGGTTTGAATCAGCCATCCAGTCAAGCCAGAAAAATCTTGGGCTGCAAAAAAAAAGTTTTATTCTGAAGTTTGGACATCTACAGCAGAGTGGAAGAGTGTGGTCTGCCTTTATTAAAGCTACAGCAGTTTTACTTGAGTAATATTACTGGATTTTTATAGTTAGACATCTTTACAGGAGTGTTACCTGCAAGGTATTTACTTGTGGGTCTGACCAAACAGAGTGTCTTTTTGAGGGAATGTTTTGTAAGACTAAGTTTAACTGTGTAACTGTAATCTTGTGTGCTTAAGTTTTCTTTCATTGTTAATAAAACTTTACCTTTTAATTTTTAAAAATCCCAAAAATGTTACTGGACTTCTTACTGCTGATATCAGTATGTCTTCTTCTAGTTTTCTGAATACGAAAAAAAGAGTATGGCCCATAAGCCAAGTTTCCCTCTGGGATTTGGTTTGCACAACAATTAACATCGGCTGTGGTAGTATGTTCACACGTATGTTCGTATGTACTGCGCTAGTGTGTGGGGTGGAACTTGATTTTAATTTATTTCTACATGGGATATGGGCATCACTGACAAGGCCAACAATTGTTGCATATCCCTAGTGGCCCTTGAACTGAGTGGCTTGTCACATCCTTTCAGAGGGCAGTTAAGAGTCAACCACATTGCTGTGGGTCTGGAGTCACATATAGGCCAGACCAGGTAAGGAAGGCAGATTCCCTTCCCTAGAGGGCATTAGTGAACCAGATGGGTTTTTACAACAATTGACAATGGTTTCATGGTCACCATTACTGAGACCAGCTTTTCAATTCCCGATTATTACTCAAATTCAAATTCTACCAGCTGCTGTGGTAGGGTCTGAACCCTTGTCCCCAGAGCATTAGCCTAGACATCTGGATGACTAGGCCAATGACATTACCACTATGCCACCAACTCCCACTTCAACCCACTGCCTTTTGATGCAGAGGCAAGGATATTGTCACTCAGCTATGGCTGACATAAAGCATCAATAGAGGAATTGGATAGTTCAGTTCAACAATATCTGAGGTGCTGGGGATAGAGGGTTTAGGTAAGGGGCAGGCAGACAGAGACCACTATGCTAAAGATCCACCACCACTGAGGTGAGGAGGAAAAACCAGGATAACAAGATAATGGCTGGATCATGATAAAATGCTGACTGGTTTGCTGTGACTTGTCAACTTGGATATGTAGCTCCATGAACAATTTGCAAATGGTGCAGCGTTTTAATTATTTATTTGACAATGAAATCTAACGTGAATCTGATTTTAGGCTGTCACTTCGAGATGGCAGCTGGAAGTCACAGGATAGACACAGCTGAGGAAGACCATTGGGTCTTCTTAGCCCCCCCAACCAGAAAATCCTACAATTCTCCCATTACTGTACCTAGTCTCTTAAATGGCTGCAAGATCTTAGCAGTGATAAAAAAATAGAAAATAATACAAATACTTAGCAGGTTGGGCAGCATTGGTGGAGAAACTGTTAACTTTTCAGGTCTGTAAAGCATTGCAAGGCATTTGCAAAGAAAGACAGACACCAAGATCGCCAACTCACTTATTTAATGATGACATTGCCTTCTCGCAACATATGAATATATTACAAGGTCTATGACCCTTTATCAGAATTGGGAGTGCTTAGAGATTTTTAAGCCAAGCTTGGAAAGGGAGGACTAGAGTCAACCTTGTAGGTTGATGTCCTTACATCGGCTCATGATAGAGTATCGACCTGAAACGATAACTCCTGTGTCTCTCTCACAGATACTGCCTGACCTGCTGAGTTTTTCCAGCGCTTTCGGTTTGTATTTCAGATTTCCAATATCTGCAGTATATTGCTTTGTATGGAAAGGGAGAAGGAAAGGAAGAACAAATAGAAAGATCTGTGATAGGGTAGAAGTCTGGAGCGATTAAATGATAAAAAGGATTGCTGGTGAAGCAAAAAGAGATGGTAATGGGACAAGTAAAGGAATAAAGTTTGCATTTAAAGGAGTCATAAATGAGAAAGCAGAATCACCAAATCAGAATTAGCCTGTTATTTTAATTCTCTGTTCCACTCCCACACTCTGTCCTCAGCTTCCTACATAAACTCAAAGAACAGCAACTCATCCTTCAATTAGGCACTTTACAGCTCTCCCGACTCAATTCCAGATCATTTTGATAGAAGCAGCTGGGTGAGTCTGCTTTCCCATATACAACTCCTCTAGACAACTTTTGTTCCTTTACTTGGCCGATTACCATATCCTTTTGTCTTCAATGTCACTTAAACGCTCCTGCTTTCCATTCTATCAAAGACCTTCCAATTTGTTCTTTCCTCCCGCCCCCCCTTTTCCTGCCTGGCTTAAAAACTGTTAGATCGGTTATACTTCACCACATTTCTACTTCTCTTTAGTTCTTTAGTTACAGAATTGAAACGTTAACTCTGTCTTTCTCTCCACAGATGCTGTCAGGCCTGCTGAGTTTTTCCAGCAATTTTTGTTTTTGTTTCACATCTCTAAGCACTCCTGGTTCTGAGAAAGGGTCACTAACTTGAAACATTAGCTCTGTTTCTCTCTCCATAGCTGCTGCCAGACATACTGAGTATATCCAGAATTTTCTGTTTTTATTTAAAATTCCAGGATCTGCAGTACTTTGCTCAGTTCGAATCAGTGCTTTGAAACAGATAATTAACATGCACATCGTGCATAGATTGGCAGCTTGCATTTTAATTTACTTTACCAAGCTCAACAGCAGAATCTTGCAGCACAGAAGGATGCCATCTGGCCCAATGTGTCTGTGTCAGTTCTCTGAAAGAACTATTTAATTAGTTCCATTCCCTTACAAACATTTTCCTTGAAGTATTTACTAAATTAACTTAAGTCCGTTATCTCTGTTTACCAACCCACCTGGTAGTAGACACAATTTCTATTCATTTACTTTCATGCTTTTGGGGGAATGAGACAAGAGTGAGGGATCAAATCTAGGAAGTGCATATGGATATTAGTTGAGGTGGGCTTTCTGGTGACGGTAGAATTGTCTGCCAACATTCACTATCCAGGCTTCTCAACCACATGGAGTCACACCCTAGCAAAGGCCAGTAGTTCATGAGAGCAGAAAGCTGGCACAGCTAAAGGAGTAAAATATTTGCAAATTGGGTACAGAAAAAAGAACCGCGTTGTTCTATCCAAATCAGCATGCTTACCATTTTGTGGAAAAGACTCCATAGAAGACAGTTGAACTCGCGTTATCCTTGTCAGGCTGAAGAGTAAAGACATCATGAATCTTATCAAAATACATCTCATTGTCCTTGTCAGAGCACATCAAACGGGCTTTGAGAAAGGAGGTCCATTTTTTCTGGAGTGTCTTCTGACCACCGATGTCACCCTGAACAAAGGAACATCCATAAGATGCTTTTCAGTAAAAGATCTGATGTTTTAATAGCAGTTTTAAAAGGCCCGGATAAAAAGCCCCCATCCTTGGAGGACTGCCTATGCCATGTGGTGAGGCTGCGTGGTAAACCCTGGCTGCAGGTCGCGTTCCCAATGGAGGACCACCAATGGAAATGGCCACCCCGGGTTGTCCCCCTCCTCCCTCAGCCCCCATACCCCTCTTCACTGGGTCTGCCTGACTGGCCCAAACGAGGCTGCCAAACTTATTATCTGGGTTCCATTATATTTCATCACTGGGGACTGACAGCAGTCCCAGCAGTGTCCACTGCTCCTGGTGGCACTGCCGGCCATATGATTGGTCAGCAGCTCTTGGAGGTAGGACATCCTTATGGGGACAGGAGCCACAACTTCAGACCATTAACAGCCTGACAAACATAGAGGGCCAGTGGAGGCATGCTCGCCCCTAACTCTTCCCATGGTGGTCGGGGCCACTGCCTTTGCAAAAAATTCTGGCCATAAATGTAACAAGCAAGGTTAACCAACTAAGAGATCAAAATTTAAAGCCTCTCACACTCATTTGCACTTAGGCGTTTTCTTGGGTAAATAAAAAACGTACAGCAGAATAATGGCTATTTTACTGAACTAGTAAAGTAAAAACAAAATTCTAGAATGTGCTAATGTGGAAGACAACAGTAATTAAATGACAAAAGGCATGCTGGTGCAAGACAGAAAGGTAAGTGTTAATGGGACAAGAAAAGAAACAGGGCACATGGTGGCATAGTGTTAACGTCACTGGACTAGTAATCCAGAGGCTGAGGTTAATATATTGGGGACACAGGTTCAAATCTCACCATGGCAGCTGAATTTGAATTCACTTGAAAAATATCTAGAACTGAAAGTGAGTCAGTAGTAGCAACCATGAAACTGTCATCGATTGTTGTAAAAACCCATCTGGGTCACTAATGTCCTTTATGGAAGGAAATCTGCCATCCTTACACGGTCTGGCATACCTGTGACTCCAGACCCACAGCAAGGAGGCTGACTCTTAACTGCCCTCTGAAATGGCCTGGCAAGCCACTCAGTTCAAGGGCGATTAGGGTTGGGTAACAAATGCTGGCCTTGCCAAATGGGAACAGTGGCTATGATCTGAAATTGTTAAATTCTTTTAACATTGTGAGTTGTAAGTGGCAGGACGTAGTTAGCAAAGCATATGGGATCTTGGCTTCATAAATAGAGGTATTGAGTACAAAAGCAGGTAAAGTAGCTGAATCAGTAAAAAGTTCTGGTTAGGCCACAGCTTGGGTACTGTGTCCAATTCTGGTCACCCCACTTTAGGAAGGATGTGAGGGTCCTTGAGAGGACGCAAAGGAGATTTACAAGAATGGTTCCAAGGGTGAGGGATCTTAACAAACAAGATTGGGTCAGAGAAGCCAGGGTTATTCTTCTTAGAGTAAAGGAAATTGAGGAATGATTTGATAGAAGTGTACAAGATTATGACAGGTTTAGATAAGGCAGACAGAGTAAAGCTATTCCTATTGCCTGATGGTACAAAGACTAAGGAACACAGGTTTAAGGTTTTGGGCAAGAGGTGCTGGGGAATGAAAGGTATAGCTTTTTTAAATGCAGTAATTGGTCATGATCAGGAACTTACTGCCTACAAAGGTGGTGGAATCAATGAATGATTTCAAAAGGAAATGGATAGGTACTTGAGACGAATAATTTAACAGGGCTACAAGGTTGTGGGGGGGTGGTTGGGGGGTCATGGGACTGATTGGATTGTTCTACAGATAGCCCAGGGTGACCAACCATCCCAGGACTCCCTGGTATTTGAGGTGCTTCTCTGCACTAGCACCCCTCATGTCCTTGCAGGAAAGTTCACTCGTGCAGTTGGAGAGGATTTAAACTAAACTGGCAGGGTGTTGGATGCCAGCATTGGCTGTAAAACGCTTTGAGACTACGGGTGATTGTGAAAAGTATTATATAGGAGCACAAGTCTTTTTTTTTGATTGACACTCCATATTCAAGAACCTCATTGGTTTGAAAACCTGCCATTTCCCCCTCAGTCTTCTCTCTGTACCTACCCTCACGTTTCATTGTTGAGTTCCCTTATCATTTTAGTAGCTCTTCTTTAACTTTTCAGCTTCCTATAGTGAGAGTTTGAGAACCTGAGATTATACTGATGCCTTAAAGGATCTACTACCTGACTGCCACATCCCTTTCTAGTCATTGCCAGTATTGTCCCATTAGTCCTGTAATTTCTCTTTTTATATCGTTGAGTGTATGACTTCACATACTTAATCTAAATTAAACAGCATCTCCTATTGTTTTCCCACCTCTACAAAGAAGTAACAAATTTAGTGCAGCTGTCCTGTGCAATCCAAAGGTCAGCCACCTGAGACTTAATATCTGCCCACCATTTTCAGAGTAAAGGAAGGTGTCAGTTAGTTATCAGGCAAGACAGCGAACAAACTGAATTGGAAACCATTTCTCAAATTTCCTTCCTTGCTGTGCTCACTGCAAATTATGTCAACATGGCTAATGCTGCTTAAACAACCTGTAAATGTGTAAATTTGTAGGAAACATCCAAGTACAAGGAAAAGACCTTGATTTGGCTGAAAACAATAGAAATGCAAAATCAGTTATGTAAAAACGAAAGAAAATCTACTGCAGGCAGATACGGAAGCATCAATTTTGTGGTGCAGAACCTTATGACAGATATTCGGTTTTCATCTGAAATTTAGTAGCTCTGACTTCCCAGTCCAAGTGAACCTCTGATCCACACATCCAGTGAGGGTCTGGAGCAGAACCATGCTGAACTTAGCCTACAAAGTAAGAGAAGTGGAACCGACAATACCGTGCAATGCATGTGGACTTTCATGAGTGACAGTGGAAGTGGAAGCTGAAGTGAAAGCAATGGTGAGGAAAAGTCCATTCTGCTTTCTTGGAGATATTAGCACCAGATTATTCACTATTTTAAATCACTGAACAAGAGTTTTTTCTATTTAACTTACTCCACATTTATAAACCATTATAATGAATCACTTAAGTGTTTTCTATTCATCTTTCCGTTCCCATTTTCAGTTTTAACAGTGGAGTAAACAAAAGGGTTTCCAGTAGCTTATCCTTCTCTTTGGCAGTCTTTAGTTTCCATCTTGTGAGGCAATGATTTGAACCTTCATGGTCAACTCTTTGTTAAGCATCATCTGGTATGCCTCAGGAGCTCCAATCTAGCACGACAGTCTCTGCCGCATTTGCTGCAGATGAAGACTAGTGGACATTGGGTTTTCTCTGGGCCCTCTTCTCAGCCAGATAAGCTTTCTGTTTCGCCCTGCCTCTTCTAATGGCCATCCAAAGGTCACAAACATTGACAGACACAGCTGGGAAACAGTCGCCAATGTCGCCAAATTCATTTCTCACTTGCGGTTGTCCTTGTAGCGGAAGTATGGACATCCACCAGGACATGACTCAGTGGCCAATTCAGCATGCAGTAGGTCTTTGGGTATATGACTGCCATCCATCTGATGAGCATAGCCGAGACCATTGCAGATGTCACTGGCCAGTCGGGGAGATGGTGCCGTAGTGGTAATGTCGCTGGACTAATAATACAAAGGCCCAGGCTATTGCGCTGGGAACATAGGTTCAAACACTGCCATGGCTGCTGGTGGAATTTAAATTCAGTCAATAAAATCTGGATTATAAAGCTAGTCTCTGTAATGGTGATCATGAAACTAACAATTGTTGTAAAAACCCAACTGATTCACTAATATCTTTTAAGGAAATCTGCCATTCTTACCTGGTCTGGCCTACAGCAATGTCGTTGAATCTTAACTGCCCTCTGAAATAGCCTAGTAAGTCAGTCAATTCAAGAGCAATTAGGGATGGGCAACAAATGCTGGCCTTGTCAGCGACACCCACAACCCATGAAAGAATAAAGAAAAAAAGTAACAAGTGTATGCTGATAGATTTAGCACAATCCAGGAAGGTACCATACAGGCCGCACACTGGCCTCTTTAAAATAATCTGTGTATTCAACCACACAAAGTAATTTAAAGGTACTGCATACAAATGAACAGGCCACTCACAATAAAAAAGATTTAGAAGGGACATTGTTCAGTAGCACCTGGGTGTCAGCCACATGAGTGAACCATGGCACCAGAAGAGTTAACCCAATTCAAATAGGTTTCATAACTGAGGGTGAAGAGAGGAAGAAAAAAGAAAACAAACATAAATGTGTGCACATGCAAGAGTTCAGCTGCAGTTTCATCAAACACACAGATGTTGCGAAGCACGAATGAGGCTCATCTTTAAGTCTACATATAAAAAGAATTTCCATTTATATAATGCTTTTCACAACCTCAGAATGTCCTCAAGTGTTTTACAGCCAAAAACATACTTTTCTGAAGTTTAGTCACTACTGTAGGAAACATGGCAACCAATTTGTGTACAGCAATTTGTGTACTCCTGCTCCTAATTCGTATGTTCGTATTTTCGTATGTATGGGCTACAGTGGTTCAAAATGGTGGCATTCTGAAGAGAGAAGGGATTGAGTGATGCGGTGAGAAATGGTAAGCAGAGTTGATATTAATCAAAAAGGCTTGTTGATCCTAATGCTTTGCCCTGTTCTAACAAATTCCTGATGTTAGGGCTATGGGTTCGTGGGGCGGGGAGTGTATACCTTGCAAACACGGGCCACTCTGGGAACTCGCACTGCTTTGTAGTATTCAAACTCCCGGGCACTCTCACTGAAGAAGAAGTAGAGCTTGTCATCGTTACCGCTGCCCTCATCTGCTTTGACAAATGTCGATCCCACAAACTCTGGATCTGAGGAGAGAGATGGAGTTAGATCATTAACTGACAACTTAAGCAACAATGTGCTTGTTTAACATTTACTGAATATATGCATATAATGAAGCAGAACATCTCACTAATTTACATTAGTACTGCAGGTGGAATTTCACAACAGAAATGTTTTTATAATACTGAAAGCAAATTCCACCGATGCCTCATGCAGTGTTCCTCCCTCACATCCTGAAGTTACTGCCCCGCTTTCCCATATATCCTCACCTCCAAAAAGTGCAAGCTAATGGACTTCCTTGTTTCAAACATTGGGATCATCCATTCAACTGCCTCTTGTCACATTTCTCTCTTCCCAGCTCACCAAGCTAAACCATCTACTTCCAACCTCCATAATATAATCTGTGTCCATCCCTACTTCAGCGCATTTGCTGCTGAAACTCTAATCAATGCTTTTATTACGTACAAATTCAACTATCCCAATGCTCTCCTGGACGGCCACCCAACTTCCACTCTTCAGTTCATCCAAAGTTCTGCTTTCTGTATTCAGACGCACACCGATTGCTATTCACTCATCACCCCATGCTTGCTTAACTGCACTGGCTCTTGGGGCAGCAATGCCTCAATTTTAAAATTATTACCTTATATTCAAATCTCTTCATGGCCTCTCCCTTCCCTGTCTCTGTAACAATGTTCAGTCCTACAACTACCCAATAACTTTACATTCCTCCCATTCTGGTCTCTTGTGCAGTCCTGATTTCCTTCACTCCACCATTGGTGGCTGTCTTCAGAGGTCTAGGCCCTAAGCTCTGGAATTCCCAATCTAAGCCCCTCCCCTCCTTTAAAGCACTCATTAAAACCTATTTCTTTGACTAAGCTTTAGGTTACCTGTCTTAATATGTTCTTACGTGACTCAGATCAAATTTTGTCCTACACACCTGTGAAGCACCTTGAGGTTTTATGTTAAAGAAACTATTAAAGGCAAGTTAACTTATTAAGGGTTCGGTGGACAGTGAAGGACTGATTTTAAATTTTAGTGATGGCAGGAAAAAGAGGCTGCTATCAGTATAGCCAACACTAATATTTTGTTCTCCTTGTGCTTCAATCTGACATTTTCACCTGATAAGTTAAGATGCATATCTCCAGACTAGCATCAGTCATTCTCTCTGCTATAGTCACCATCTTGACTTGGAAATATATCGCCGTTCCTTCATTGTCGCTGGGTCAAAATCCTGGAACTCCCTCCCTAACAGCACTATGGGTGTACCTATAACATATGGACTGCAGAGGTTCAAGAAAGCAGCTCAGCACCACCTTCTCAAGGGCAATTAGAGATGGGCAATAAATGCTGGCCTAGTCAACACATCCTGTGAACGAATAAAAAAAATATGGCCCATGAATTGACTTTTGGCCACTCTCCAAATTTTCTTGTCCCACCCACAATGATGCCCGTTGCTGCCGGGGCCAGAAAATCCCGCCCATAGTATTGGAATTAAAGGGGCAGTGGCAGTGTGGAAATAAAATTGGCTAAATGAAAAAAACAAACAGTAATGGTAAATTGTTGTTTTTTAGACTGGAGAGAAAAATACTGTGACATTCCACTAGGTTTTTATTGAATCAAGGAATAGTACAACACAAAAGGCCATTCAGTTGACTGAGCCTGCATTAGATCTTTCAAAGGGCAATTCAGTTGAGTGCTTTGTAATACAGAACTTGAATGTTGTTGAAAAGAGAGACATGTTGTTAAAGCTTTTCATCTTGGATTCATCAGGACAAATGCAAGAATGCCAAATTTCAAATGATCATAAAAACTGATGCTACAGATCGAATATCCTTTATCTGTAAATCCAAAAACCAAACGCATCCAAAAACTTTTTTGAACCTCATCGACCTTTAGCGCTGTAAGCCTGTGAACCAAGCCAACACAAACTTCGCTGACCACATCCGACCTTTATTATTCAGCGGTACATCTTACTTTTCTAGCCATTTTATTGACTTTAACCTACAGCTAGCCTAAGCTTAGGCCATTGTAATGTAAGGACTATATGGATATCTGAAAATCAAAATTATCTGAAATCCAAAAAGCAAGAGAGTGCCCCCAAGAGTTTTTGACATAGGATATTCGACCTGTGCAGAAGAGAGGGTGCTGACTGGTTGGCAAGGTGATTCTGATTGGCTGTGGCATTGCCATGGGGAGGCAGCAGATGCCTGGGAACATCACCACCTGCAAGTTCCCCTCCAAGCTACACACTATCCTGACTTGGAATGATATTGTCATTCCTTCTCTGTGGCTGGGTCAAAATCCTGGAACTATCTTCCTAACATTGTGGAAGTACCTACACTACTGGGACTGCAGTGGTTCAAGAAGGCTGGTTACCACCACTTTTTCAAGGGCAATAAATGCTGGCCTAGCCAGAGATGCCCACGTCCCATGAAAGAATAAATTAAAAAAGCTTCTTGTCTGCTCATTTAGGCACAGCATTTATGTGGTTCCTTCAGTTAAGTTCTTGCCAATGATAACCATAACCCCAAGCCCCAACCGGTCATTAATGGTGGGGAATTCAGTGATGGTAATATCAATCGGAGGTACTTTGATTACCTCTTGTTGGAGACAGTCATTACCTGGTACTTGTGCGTTGGGAATATTACTTCCACTTATCAGACCAAGCCTGAATGTTGTTCAGGTCTTGCTGCATGAGGACATGGATTTCTCTGTTGAGGAGATAAGAATGGAACTGAACACTATAGAATCATCAACAAACATTCCCACTTCTGACTTTATGATGGAAGGAAGGTCATTGACGAAGCAACTGATGCAGGTTAGGCCTAAGACATCGCCTTGAGAAGTTCCTGCAACAAGGTGGGGTTGAGATGTTTTGTCTGCAACAACAACCATTATTTAGGTATAACTCCAGCTAGTGGAATGTTTTCCCCGTGATCCTCATTGACTTCAATTGTGCGAGAGCTTGTGATGCTGGCTTGACTGCCTTGATGTCAAGGGCAGTCACTCTCACTTCACCTACAGAATACAACTCTTTTGTATGAACCAGGGACGTAATGATGGCAGTCTTAGTGAACCCAAATTGTACATCGGTGAGCAGGTTATTAGTGATTAAGTGCTGCTTAATAGGGCTCTGGATGATATCTTCCATCACTTTTCTGATCGTTGTCTGTAGACCGATGGCATGGTAATTGATGGATTGGATTTGTCCTGCTTTTCGCAGTTAGGACATATTTGGGCAATTTTCCACTTTGTCGTGTAGACGCTAATGTTGTAGCTGTACTGCACAGCTTGGCTAAGGTCTCGTCTAGTTCTGCAGCAAACACCTTCAGCATCACAGCCAGGAAAGGGTTGGGGCCAATGCTCCTGCTAAACTGTGCGGGTGCATAGCCATGTAGCAGCCTGAAAAGTACCACAGAGACCTTGCTCTGTGATTAATAACGTGCACAAATGCACAAAAAAATTTAACGCTGCATATAGCAGCTAAATTTTGATGGGTAGATTAGTCAGGGCCCATAGTCTTTGCTGTATACAGAGGAATCAGCCAATTCTTCATGGTAAAATGAATCAATTGGCTCAAGACTGGCTTCTGCGCTAGCGGCAATCTCAGGAGGAGGTTAAGTGATACTTGACACTTCTGGCTGAAGGTGGTTACAAACATTTTGACCATGTTTCTTACACTCATGTGATGGGCTCCACCATCACTGAGGATGGGAATGTTCATGAACCCCCCTCCTCCTGTTAGTTGTTTAAGTGTCCACCACCATTCCTGTCTGGATATAGCAGGACTACAGAGCCCTGATCTTATCTGTTAGTTATGGAATCTTTTAGCTTGCAGCTTCTGCTGTTTATCATGCATGCAGTCCTGTATTGTAGCTTTACCAGGTTGGCGGTTCATTTTGAGGTAGTCTGGCATTGCATCTGGCATGTTTTTCTATATTGTTCTTTGAATTGCTTGATGGTAATGATACAGTGAGGGATATTTTGGGCCTTGAGGTTAAGAATTGTGGCACGATACAATTGTGTTGCAGCTGATGCCCCAAAGCTGCCCATTTTTGAGCTGCTAGGCTGTTCTCAATCCATCTAGTTTAACATGGTGGTGGCGGTGCTACACAAAAGCCATGCAGGTGTCCAAAAGGACTCTGTAGTGGTCACTCCTGCCAGTACTGTCGTGACCAGATATATCTCCGACAGGTTGACTGGTGAGATCAGGTAGGTTTTTCCCTTGTGTTGGTTTTCTCACGAACTATCCACATGCCCAGTTTGACATCTGCATCTTTCGGACCTGAGCACCTCAGTAAGCAGAGCTGCTACCAATCCACTCTTGTTGATGGATACTGAAGTCTCCAACCCAGCACACATTCAATGCCCTCAAAGATTTTATTTGTCTACCCCAAGTACATTCTGTGCTATTGTTTTTGGAGCAGAGAAAGTTAAACAGGATCCAAGCTGGTTGGTGAAGCAGAAACTAAGATACAGAGCTTTTTACAGACAGTGTTTATTGACTTTAGTGTCAGCTCTCCTCCCACACACCCAGTGTCCCAGCTATCCCCTATTTAGAGAATACTACAATAAACAAATAGGCAAATTAACAAATTAAATTAAAGTGATAGCCCCACCCCCTATTTATGTGTTCAAAATACTTAATTAAACAAAGCCCTTCACCTGTGTTTCCTAACAATATAATTAACATACCATTAAGAAAGGTTAAGGGGAGATTTAATAAAGGTGTTCAAAAACATAAAGGGTTTGGATAGAATAAATAAGCAGAAATTGTTTCCAGTGGCAGAAGTATGGATAACCATAGATCACAGATTTACATAAGTTGGTGAAAGAACCAGAGGTGATGCAAGGAGGTTCCCCCCCCGCCTCCCCCTCCCCGCCCCACACACTGATTTGTTACAATGGGAATGTACTGCCTGAAAAGCCGGTGGAAGTAGATATAATAGCAACTTTCAAAAGGGAATCAGATGAATACTTGAACGGGAAAAATAATACTTCAGAGCTATGGGAACGTGCAGGGGATAGCTCTTAGAAAGAGCCATGGAGCGTAGTACTTCTTCTGTGCTATATATATTACTGCATGAGTGTGGAGGGATGAGATCAAACAAACCAAAAGAGCCACCTCATCCTCTTGCTATCTTGGAGGTGAGTCATTTTGACACCAAATAAGGACTCTTCAAGCTTTAATGCACTTGTCTGCTCGTCAGCTGCCGTGAAAGTCAAATATCAGTAAACCAGATGTAATGCTCTAACTTATCTCAATTCAGTTGTCAGAGTTAAAACATGCATTGGAATGAAACTTTTAATGATATCTGAACAGATGCCATTTACAAGTATATTGTATAAATGACAGGATTCTTTTGTTTTGAGTGCTGCATTCTTTCACTCCAAAGGACTTGACATGAGTGCTGCACAGCATGTGGTCCCTGCATCATGACTGCTCCAAATAATTGGCAGTTTGGTCTAAAAGAGACCAATTATTGTTTTTTTTTCTAATCTTTACATCCCCTCACCCTCCTTCCTAAGATATGCTGATATCTTGGCTCAATCAACAGAGGTCTCACTGCTGAGTCAGAGGGTAATGGGTTCAAACCGCACAGGCTTAAGCACAAAATCTAGACTGACACTCCAAAGCAGTACTGAGGGAGTACGGTACGGGAGTACGCTACAGGTGAGGGAGTACAGATAAGCTGTACACCAAGATCTCAGCTGCTCTCAAGCGAGCATAAGATATCCCATAGCACTGTTAGCAGAAGTTGTCTCTAATTTATCTCTCAACCAAGAGATGACCAGGTCATTGCTATTTGTGGAACCTCGCTGAATGCAAGCAATAATTTTTCGTCTGCAAGTTAGAAAGTGAGGTTTACAGTCTATATGAAGGTGGATGGCATCACAGCCATGGCCTGTCTCCTGTCCTGAAATATATGCACTGACCAACGCTGGATAGCAATCTGGAGCAGGAACCTGCCTGACAGCTGTTTCCTCCTTCTAGCTGAAGAAAACTGCAGAGCCACAGCAACTCCTGTGCTTTAAGTCAGTCAACTCAACATCGAACATTGTTGCTGAGCCTGAGGGCTCCCTGCCTAGTGCAGGTGGTATATTTACCCACAGTTCTTTTTCACCCTCATCTAAACTTACAGTCAGCAGCCAATCCTGGCAATACTTGTGATCTTATAAGGAAATGCTGCAGGGGTACCCCTATCAAACTGTCTGAACCTTCTGAGAGCAGAAGAGCCATGTAATTACAATAAGACTTGAACCATAAATAACTTTACCGTATTTTAGCACTAAGCTGGCATCACAGTTTCTCTTTTAATAATTGACTGTAATGGAAATCACAATTGCACTAACTCTGCTTGCGTTAGGAAGGAACCAGAGGAAATACAGTAGGTATCAGAGGTGATACAAGACTGGACTGCAATTTACAGGAACCCCGGTAGGCATGTAAGCTTCAAGATGCATCTAGCAAAAAAATAAGGAGAATGAAAAGAACCAGATGGGAGGTGAGAATTTCCTTTTAACACAGAAGTGGGATCTGGAATGCACTGGAAAGAGTGGTGGAAGCAATTTCAATAGAAATTTTTGAAAGTGAATGGGATACATATTTTATAAGGCTATGGAGAAAGAGCAGAGGAGTGAATAGTTCTTTCAAAAAACTGCCATAGGCAAATCCTTCTGCAGTGTATTAATATAAGTGAGATTATAAGATTATAGCTGACAGTGGATTTCAGGAGCACTCTGGAGCGGAAAAGAGCATGTATGCTCATCTTGTCTTAATGCAAAAGTTTTACTTAAAAAACGTACTCTCTGTTCACAACAGCTTTTTAAGTCGCTTCCAAAAACTGGAGCAGAGCAAGCCCAATGCTTTCACCATAGACAACAGTCCAATTTCAGGAAAGGGTCCTCAAACAGGCATTAAACCTTTAATTAACATTTTGCTTTAGGCATCGGCCAAGAAATTACCCCAACCTAATTTGGTGTTAGATGCATTTCCGGCATCTTTGGCACATGGAACCCAGTTAGCTCTGGGAAGCTGGTCAACTTGCTTCATTTCTCACCAGAAAACAATTGCAACAAGTTCCAATTTCTACCCCAATGAATTTGAATCTGTGAGTTAGAAAGACAAAAGCGCTGTAAGGTTTTCAAATTCACTGCTCATTAATTCTGGGCTATGCAAGCAGGGACAAACACTTTGCTCCACTGCTGCCACATACATAATACTACTCAGAGAACAACACCCTGCTAACTTGGCATAAAAAGAAAATGGCAGGTATGCAATTCTGTGTGAGCATCTGAGTGGAAAAAGCTGGGTGGGATCTGTCAACAGAAACAGAACTATGTGATGACAGAGAGAGACAGAAAGAGAAAAGGATCTGCATTTACAACCTCAGGAGATCCCCAAATGCTTCACATCCAATGAAGTACTTTTGAAGTCACTGTTGTAATGTAGAAAGCAAGACAGCCAATCTTTACAAAGCAATATTTCACAATCAATGATGTGATAATGACCAGATTATCTGCTTTAGTGATGTTGGTCGAGGGATAAATAATGGGATGGACATCAGGAAGAACTCTCTTGGGTCTTCATCAAATAGTGGCATGGGATCTTGTACGTTTGCCTTGCTTTAACGTCTCATCTGAAAAATGGCACCCCCAACAGTAGTGTGCTTCCTCAGTACTGCACTGGAGTGTTGCTATCAACTAGAAGAGTGAGGCAGCAGGTGCATGGGGACATCAGTACTTGAAAGTTCATCTCCCAAGTCACACACCATACTGACTTGAAAATACATCACTGTTCCATCACTGTCACTGGATCAATATTCTGCAACTTCCTCCCTAACAGCACTACCTACACCACCATACTGTAGCAGTTCAAGTAGGTGGCTTACGACCATCTTCTCAAGGGCAATTAGGGATGGGCAATAACTGCTTGCCAGCGATGCCAACATCCAATAAATGAGGACCTGAACCCAGGACTTCTGACTCAGAATGCTCTACACCACCACAGTTAGTGAGCAAGAGTTCCTCAAATATGGTAACCACTTTCACAATGGTACAAATAGTGGGTTTTGTAATTTACAGCTATATTTTGAAATGCTGGAGGGAGATGTAAAGTATTGTTTACTCATAGTTATAGTTAACTCATTTTCAGAAGACCTGGTTCTTAAGTTCATGACGGTAGAACACTGGAGAAACACTCGGCACAGCTATTTCCATGAAGTCAATTACGTCGCCTCTTGTATGCAAGGTTTTCTTATTTAGTCCATTTTCTCCCTTCTAATCCTAAAGGTGCTGACTCACAAAGGAATGCAGTTACAAAGGTGAATACCACTTTGTGGAAGCCCTAACCAAGCACTCAGCCATCCTTTGCGAATGAAGGAAATGATTGTCTGAGAAGTATTCGACTGTAGGAGGTATCACCATAGGTTCTCATCCAATATCCAGATATGTATACTTAGCATTAGTCATGAATCAGATAAACATAGGAAATAGGAGCAGGAGTAGGCTATTTGGCCACTTGAGTCTGTTCCGCCATTCAACTGGATGATGGCTGATCTTCTACCTCAATGCCATTTTTCCGCGGAATCCATAAGGCCATAAGACATAGGAGCAGAAATTAGGCCATTCGGCCCATCGAGTCTGCTCCGCCATTCAATCATGGCTGATAGGTTTTTCAACTCCATTCTCCCGCCTTCTCCCCGTAACCTTTGAATCCCCACATCCCTGATCTTTTTAACACCTAGAAAATATATTCAATGACTGAGCCTCTACAGCCCTCTGTGGTAGAGGATTTCAAAAATTCACCACCCTCTGAGTGAAGAAATTCCTCATGTCATTCCAGAATGACCTACCTCTTATTCTGAAACTGTATCCCCTGGTTCTAGACCATACTGCTAGGGGAAACATCATTCCTGCATCTACCCTATCGAGCCCTCTAAGAATGTTGCATGCTTCAATTAGATCATCTCTCATCCTTATAAACTTGAGAGAATATAAGCCCAGTCTCCTCAATCTCTCATTTTACAACAATCCCGCCATCTCAGGAATCAATCTGGTGAACATTCAATTCTACTCCCTCCAGCTATATCCTTCCATAGGTAGGGAGACCAAAACTGTACAGAATACTCCACATGCGGTTTTTACTGGTTGCAATAAAGACCAAAATACCTTTTTTTCATTCGTTCATGCGATTTGGGCTGATGGTTTCATTCTGTCTTGTTGGAGATGGTCATTGCCTGACACTTGTGTGGCGCAAATGTTACTTGCCACCTGTCAGCCCAAGCCTGGATATTGTTCAGGTCTTGCTGCATTTGGACATGGACTGCTTCATGGACGGCAGAGGGGGGGGACACAGAATGTTAGCAGAATAGGGACACATCATAATACAGTAAAACAATCAAGTCAGAGTGAGTACAGCTGCAAAAAGCTTCAAGGGAGTAAGGCAAGGCTGGATGGCCTCTACTTTTAATGCCAGGAGTATTATAGGTAAAACGGATGAGTTAAGGGTGAGGTTTGACATGTGGAATTGTGTAGCCATCACTGAGACGTGTTGAGGGAAGGGCAGGATTGGCAGCTCAACATTCCGGGATATAGAATCTTCAGGCAAGACAGGGGAGGGGGTAAAAGAGGAGGAGGCGTTGCATTATTAGTTAAGGAGTCAGTTACTGCAGTAAGGAGAGATGATATCTTGGAGGGGGCATCGAATGAAGCTTTTTGGGTAGAGCTTAGGAATAAAAAAGGGGCAACCACATTATTAGGTGTTTATTATAAACCCCCAGATAGTCAGTGGAGGAGGCAGAGATGGTTCATCCACTAGGCACTTCTGGCTGAAGATAGTCGCGACTGCTTCAGCCTTATCTTTTGCACCAATAGGCTGGTCCCCCTATCATTGAGGATGGGGATATTTGTGGAGCCACCTCCTCCAGTGTGTTGTTTAATTGTCTACCGCCATTCACGACTGGAAGTGGCAGGACTGCAGAGCTTAGATCTGACCTGTTGCTTGTGGAATCGCTTAGCTCTGTCTATCACTTGCTGCTTATGCCATTTGGCATGCAAGTAGTCCTGTGTTGTAGCTTCACCAGGTTGACATCTCATTTTAGGTATATTGATGTTGTTGAACTCAATGTTAAGTCCGGAAGGCTGTAAAGCGCATAATCGAAAGATAAGGTGCTGTTCCTCCAGTTTGCATTGGACTTCACTGGAGTATTAAAATTAAAACAAAATGTTCAATTTATTGATCTTTATTTATTTATTCATTTTTTATCCTTTTTCTCCAAACCCGCCCCCCAAAAAGACCATTTGTCACTTGTTTCTATGTTGTGCTTTCACAGAGCGCTGACCCTTGTTCTGTTGTTAACACATTCTACTATCTTACCTTTATGCCACTATCGGTACCTTCTTTAGTCTTTACCACTACCATTAATACTCCCTTTGTCTTGTGTCCATGACATCCTTGTTAATAGCTCCTTAGCTCCCACCTATACCTGACCTTCTATCTTGCTCCACCTGCTCCAACCTCAAACCGTATAAAATCCATCACATTTCTACTTCTCTTTAGCTCTAAGATTCATATGGACTTGAAACGTTAACTTTGTTTCTCTCTCCACAACTGCTGCCAGACCTGCTGAGCTTATCCAGCATTTTCTGTTTTTATTTCAGATTTCCAGCATCTGCAGTATTTTGCTTTCATCTCCCACATTAATCTTTGAGCCATGCATTTAACTCTCTTACCTGATTTATCCTACTCCAATTTGCTTGTGGCTCAGGTAATAATCCAAAGATTATTACCTTTGAGGTTCTGCTTTTTAATTTAGCCCATAGCTGCTCATACTCTCTAAGCAGAACCTCTTTCCGAGTCCTACCTTTGTCATTGGTACCTAAGCGGACAATGACAACTGGATCCTTGTCCTCCCACTGCAAGTTCCTCTCCAGCCCACAGCAGATGTCCCAAACCCTGGCACTGGGCAAGCAACACATCCTTCTGAACTCATGCTCTTGGCTGCAGAGAACTGTGTCTATCCTCCTGACTATACTATCCAGTACTACCACTACATTCCTATTAACTACCCCACACCCGCCCCAACCCGTTCACTCTGCTTAAATGGTTTCCTGTACCACGTACCATGGTCAGTTTGCTCATCTACCCTGCAACCCCCGCTTTCATCCATATAGGCTGCAAGAACCTCGAATCTGTTAGACAATTGCAAGGGCTGAGACTCCTTCACTTCTACCTTCTCCATCCCACACTTGCCTCAGTTGAATTCTCCCACTGCTAGCCTGAGGGAAACCCCAAGTGCTGCCATCAGAGATTAGTGATGGAATGAGAGAGTGTGATGGAATACTCCCCATTTACCTGGATGAGTGCAGCTCCTACAACAACCAAGAAGCTTGACACCATCCAGGGCAAAGCAGCCTGCTTGACTGGCACCACATCCACAAACATTCACTCCCTCCACCAGTAGCAGCAGTGTGTACTATCTAAAGGTGCATTGCAGGAATTCACCAAGGCTCCTCCGACAGCATCTTCCAAACCCACGATCACTAACATCTAGAAGGACAAGGGCAGCAGATAGATGGGAACACCAACACCTGGAAGTTCCCCTCCAAGTCACTCACCATCCTGACTTGGAAATATATCGCCGTTCCTTCACTGTTGCTGGGTCAAAATCCTGGAACTCCCTTCCTAACAGCACTGTGGGTGTACCTACACCACATGGACTTCAGTGGTTCAAGAAGGCAGCTCACCACCACCTTCTTAAGGGCAACTAAGGATGGGCAATAAATGCTGGCCCAGCCAGCGAAGCCCACATCCCATGGATAAATAGAAAAAAGCTAATTCACTATTGACCAAGAATCAGTCCTGGGTCCTGTTATGTTCATACTGAACCATATGAACTTTAGTATGCTTGCTCACTTATTGATTTTTATGTTTAAACATGTGCATAAAGCCACAAAGTTTAACAAGCATGTTTTTGACTGGATCCCAGGAATTGTTCACATCTTGAAAACAAAAGGTGCCATTTTATCATATCTAAGTGACTGTGCATTATGTGTGACCCTGTGTGTGACCCTGTGAAGGCTATCTTTCTAGAGACATCACAGCAAATCCAATCTTGTTCAAATACAATTTCCATGCAGGCACACCACATCATGATGAGAAGTAATAGTCTGATCTGATCTTCTCCCTAGCCCAGAGAAACAGTGTTAATTATAGCAGCTTTACCAGGAAATTAATCAACTCCTTTCCGGTCAGTATGGCTAAAGTCAGACACCTGGATTATACAGTATGGCAGACTTTTGCCTGTTGTAATGATAGGACTGCAGCCCCCACCCCACCCACCCCACTCCCCCACTCCCACTTGATACATAGACTACAATCAGGGCAATCACATTTAGTAGGTAGGCTCTTCCACGTCTGTCAGGAGCGCATGAGAATGTGGGCATGGAGGCTCTCTGTGACTTGCCTCAGAGACTGACCGTAGTGCGTGGTGTGGACTCCGTACTGCTTGTTAGTGATTTACAAAATATGCATTTTTTTTAAAGGCACAAAAAAACTTTCTGGCTCCTTTAAACTTTAAATGGCTCCTTCAGTGCCTATGCCAACACTGGATGCCAAGCACATTTGCATAATGTAACAATACGCCCACCCATATATGAAAGGATGTATTGTCACTGATGGTGGGAAATCCTGAACTCTGTCGCGCCCTCAGTCCTTCTATGCCAAGACACTGTCAGTTCCAGCATAACCAGGATGAAATTGTTTTGAATTTCTGGGTCAACTGCGTAAATTAGAACAGGACAGCACTAGCAAAACAAGCCATCCTACAAAAGCCTGAGGCTTTGCACGAATTTTGCAGAACGCCTTGCAGTGCAAGCTAACACAGCTTGTTCCAGTCAATAATGATCATGCTAATATGGATGACTCATTCTGTTTGTGCAAGTGCTGTCATTGCAATATACTGTTTTGAGTGTGCCAGAGTTTACTGCCTCGAAGCCCAAGGCCCAAGGCATTTTAAATGTTGAGCCTGTTTACCTGAAGTTGTGCACTGTTTAGTGTACATCTTTGGCTATGGTGTTTGTTTTGAAAAACTGTTTTGATGCTGTAATAATGCGGAAACAGTGCATGGTGTCAGCATGCACAACAATGGAATTGACTCTTAACAAGCCACTCAGTTGTATCAAACCAGTGCAAAAAGGTACAATACGAACCAAGCCGGATGGACTATCTGGCATCAAATTAGGCACTGAATTCAGACACAAGGGCACAGCCAGCCCAGTCGACCCTGCAACTTCCTACTAACATCTGGTGACTTGTGCCAAATGTAGGAAAACTGTCCCATAGTCTAGTCAAGCAACAGCCTGAGGTAATCACATTCACAGATGCATACCGAACAGTCAATTTCCCATTCTCCTCCATCACCCCCCAGGTAGATCCTTTCCCACTGGCATGACAAACATATCAGAGGTGGCAGCACAGCACTGTGTCTCCTGCCAGCATAATATGGCCACACAAGATGGCCACCGATACCAGTCTGCGCATGTGCAGAAATCCAACAACGTCACTGCTGGAGCCTGCAGCCTAGAACTCAGAGTGATAGAAGGGGGGAGAATGAGGAGAGGCGATACGGAGAGGCAGCACTCACAGCAACCTACAATCCACTTACATTACTGTCTGTGGAGAGCATGCACAGTGCAGCTCCAGGAAGTTGAGCAGGGGCAAGAGCAGCCTCAGTAACGCCGAATCTTACATTACATAGTGAAACAGAGTTTTGAAACACTGACCAATATGGCTGCATTAAAATTTTCCACAAGCAAAAGATTTTAGTTTCCCGTCTGCAAATCCTTCCCTTCTAGCCCCCTGTAAAAGCAGTTTCCAAAATCCATCGCGAGTTCTGGGTAGAAATTCACTACATTCTCTCTTCCTGCTGCTATGGACCGTGATGACTGCGCATGTGCCCTGCTGCACACTGCCCCCTATAAAGATGGCAACCGTTAACCTGGGCCTACCATCAGCATACAACTGCGCATGTACAGCGTTGGCAGCAAACGCTGTCAGCAGCACAGCGGCATACAATCAGGAGAAAGTGACTCAAGGAGTTCTCAACATTGACTGTGGACTCCATGAAGCTTCCTGGCTCCGCATGGAGCAACCCAGGCACTCCCATTTCCCTTGAAAGAGGCACTGAGAATAACATGGGCACTGGTCTTTTTTTATTCATTCACGGGATGTGAGCTTCACTGGCTGGGCCAGCATTTTTTGCCCACCCTAGTTGCCCTTGAGAAGGTGGTGATGAGCTGCCTTCTTGAACCGCTGCAGTCCATGTGGTGTAGGTACACCCACAGTGCTGTTAGGGAGTTCCAGGATTTTGACCCAGCGGCAGTGAAGGAATGGCGATATATTTCCAAGTTAGGAGGTTAATGTGACTTGGAGGAGAACTTCCAGGTGGTCTTGTTACCATCTATCTGCTACCCTTGTCTTTCTAGGTGGTAGCAGTTGCAGATCCAGTTGTAATGCTAAAGATTTGTGCTCCAAAACTAGCCATCTCTCTAGTCAACCTGTACCAGTGTAACAATAAAACTAGCATCTACCTGACAAAGTACAAAATTGCCCAGTGCTCTCCACAAAAACCAGGATAAATGTAACCTGGCCAATTATCACCACATCAACCTACAGTCAATCATCAGCATGGTGACAGAAAGTGTTGTCAACAGTGCTATCAAATGGCACATATAATAGCATGCTCAGTGAACCTCATTTTGGATTCTGCTGGCTCAAGACTTCATTACAACTTTGCTTCATAGACAAAAAAGATGAATTCCAAAGGTGAGGTGGAATTTGACTAAGCATGGATCAAGAAACCATAGTCAATGGAGATCATGGAAATACTCTCAAGCGGCTGGAATCATATCTAACACAGAGGAAAATGGTTCTGGTTTATGAATGTCAACCATCTTAGTCCCAGGACATCACTGCTGGAGTTCCTCTGGTAAGTGTTCTAGGTCCATTAATGTTCAGCAGTGGGGATGTTCATTGATGATTGTTCAGTTCCAATCACGACTCCTCAAAATATGTAGCAATCTGTGTCTGCATGAAGCAAGACCTGGAGAATTGAGCTGATAAGTGTCATGTAACATTCGTGCCAAACAAGTGCCAGACAATAACCATGTCCAACAAGTGAGCCTAATCACCTTCCCTTGACATTCAATGGTGTTACCACTGTTGAATCTTCTGCCAGAAGCATTGGGGGTGGGGGGAGGAAAACGACCATAGACATGAATGTTAATTGGATCATCCGCATAAATATTGTGGCTACACATGGAGGGCAGAGGCTGAGTGTTCAGTAACAAATGACTCACAAGGTTCAAGTCATGAGTTCAATGGAAAACCCTATTTGCCTGAATGAATGCAGCTCCGGCAACACTCAAAACTTGACAGCATCCAGGAAAAACATCCCACTTGATCAGCCCCTGTTCCACCGCCTTAAATATCAGTCCCACCACCACCGGATTAACATAGCTGTAGCGGTGTTCCACCTACAAGGTTCACTACAGCAATTCGCAATTACTTTTTTGTACCTCCAGAACCCATGACCTCCACCACCTTGAAGGATAATGGCTGCAAGCGCATGACAACACCTCCACCTCCAAGTTACCCTTCAAGTCACACACCATGCTGACTTGGTGCCATTCCTTCGTTGTCCCTCTCTAACAGCACTGCAGCACTGTGGGAGTACTTTTACCACATGGACTGCAGAGGTTCAAAAAGGTGGCTCACACCAACCTTCTCAAGAGCAATTAGGGTTTGGCAATAAATGCCTGCCTTGCCAGTGACATCCCATGAATGAATAAATTTTTAAAAATATGCTCTGATTTTTAAAAAATATGAGCTTTCCCCTTATAATTTTCCCCCTCATGCAGCAAGGCGGTCTAGTGCTGGGGTACGGTGCCAAGGATCCTGGACATCCTTAGCTCACTTGCTTAAGTGGCCATTTTTCATGTCTGAGAATGGTGAGTAACTCAGTTGTGTGCACTCTTTCCTCTGATTTACAAAAATGTAAGTACAAGCCATATTCAAGAGTCCTCAGCAACAAAATCTGTGCTGATACTCAGTGCAGCATAGAGGGAGTGCTGAAGCATCAAAGGGGTCATATTACGAATGAGATGTTAAACCAAAATGACATCTGCCCTATAGGGATATAAAATATCCTCTGACACTATTCAAAAAACAGGAAAGTTCTCCCTGGTGCCCGGACCAATTTTATCACTACCACATTGTTGTATGTGTGATTTTGCTATGCACAACTTAGCTATTGCATTTTGACATTGCAACAATGACTACACTTCAAAGGTACTTTAATGCTAGTGAAGTGCTTTGGGACATACTGGGGTAGCGAAAGGTGCTATATAAATGCAAGTTCATTTTTTTCCTTATGTGACCAATCCCAGGCATTGAGCTGGGAGGAATGTCACAGCTGAGCCCTACCTTTTCCTCAGCTTTATATGTGAATTTTGCTTTTTACTTATTCTTTAACAGGACATGGGCATCACTGGCTAGACTAGCATTTTTGTTGCCTATCGCTAATGGCTGAGAAGGTGATAGTGAGCTGCCATTTGAACTGTTGCAGGACAAATATCCTTGTGGGCGGGTTGCTAGTGCTGTTGGGAGGAGTTTAAACTAATTCGCCAGGGGGAGGGGACACAATGTTAGCAGAATAAGGACACATCATAATACAGTAAAACAATCAAGTCAGATGAAGTACAGCTGCATTAAGTTTCAAGGGAGTAAGGCAAGGCTGGATGACCTCTACTTTAATGCCAGGAGTATTACAGGTAAAACGGATGAGTTAAGGGTGAGGATTGACACGTGGAATTGTGATATAGTAGACATCACAGAGATGTGGTTGAGGGAGAAGCAGGATTGGCAGCTCAACATTCCAAGATATAGAATCTTCAGGCAAGACAGGGGAGGCAGTTAAAGAGGATGAGGCATTGCATTATTAGTTAAGGAGTCAGTTACTGCAGTAAGGAGAGATGATATCTTGGAGGGGGCATGGAATGAAGCTTTGTGGTAGAGCTTTGGAATAAAAAAGGGACAGCCACATTATTAGGTGTTTATTATAGACCCCCAGATAGTCAGTGGGAAATTGAGGAGCAAATATGTGCACAATTTGCAGAGGTGTGTAAAAACTGTAATAATAGGGTAATTATATTAGGTGATTTCAACTTTCTCAACGTTAATTGAGATAGACATAGTGGATTTCTTGAAATGTGCACAGGAGAACATTTTAGGTCAATATGTACAGGGTCCAACAAGCGATGGTGCAGCGCTGGACCTAATTCTGGGGAATGAAGCTGGACAGGTGGCTGAAGTAGTGGTTGGGGAGCATTTTAGTGATAACGACCACAACTTGGTACAATTTAAGTTTGTTATGGACAGAAAAATAGTTGCAAAAAAATGTTTTGGATTGGGGGAGAGCGGATTTTAGTAAAATAAGGCAGGATCTGGTCAAGTTAAATTGAGAACAGCTACTTGTGGGGAAATCTACAGAAGAGCAGTGGGGGGGCATTCAAAAAGGAAATGGGGAGGGTACAGGCTCAACATGTTCCCTCTAGGGCGATAGGAAGGAGTAACAATCCCAGAGAACCATAGATGACCAGAGATATTCAGGATACGACGAGAAGGAAAAGAGAGGCTTTTAGCAGGTACAAGGGGAGTAAATCAGCAGAGGCATTAGTGGGGTGCAGTAAGTGCAGGGTGGAGCTTAAGAAAGCAATTCGGGGAGCAAAGAGGGGATATGAGAAAGCTCTGGCTGGTAAAAGTAGGGAAAATCCCAAGATATTCTATAAGTATATCAATGGGAAGAGGATAACCAGGGAAAGAGTAGGGCCCATAACGGACCAAGGGAGCAATCTATGGGTGGAGCCAGAGGACATCGGTAGAGTGTTGAACGAATACTTCACATCCGTCTTCACCCAAGAGAATGAGGATGAAGGTATCTCACTACCATTTGGAAGCAAATGGGCGTATTAGTGAGAGGCAGCATGGTTTTGTGAAGGGGAGGTCGTGTCTCACTAACTTGATCCAGTTTTTCAAGGAAGTGACAAAGATGATCGACGACGGGAGGGCAGTGGATGTTATATACATGGATTTCAGTAAGGCCTTTGACAAGGTCCCTCATGGCAGACTGGTACAGAGGGTAAAGTCGCACGGTATCAGAGGTGAGCTGGCAAGATGGATACAGAATTGACTTGGTCATAGAAGACAGAAGGTAGCAGTGGAAGGGTGCTTTTCTGAATGGAGAGATGTGACTAGTAGAGTTCCGCAGGGATCAGTGCTGGGGTCTTAGCTGATTGTAGTATACATAAATGATTTGGAGGAAAATTTAACCGGGCTAATTAGCAAGTTTGCAGACAACACTAAGGTTGGAGGAGTTGCAGATAGTGAAGAGGATTGTCAAAGGATACAACGGGATACAGATCGGTTGGAGACTTGGGCGGAGAAATAGCAGATGGAGTTTAATCCGGACAAATGCGAGGTAATGCATTTTGGAAGGTCTAATACAGGCAGGAATTATACAGTAAATGGCAGAACCCTTAAGTGCATTGACGGGTAGAGGGATCTGGTTGTACAGGTCTACAGGTCACTGAAAGTGGCAACGCAGCTGGATAAGGTAGGCAGGAAGGCATATGGCATGCTTGCCTTCATTGGCAGGGATATTGAGTATAAAAGCTGGGAAGTCATGCTGTAGCTGTATAGAACCTTGGTTAGGCCACACTTGGAATATTGCGTGCAATTCTGGTCGCCACATTACCAGAAGGATATGGAGGCATTGGAGAGGGTGCAGAGGAGGTTTACCAGGATGCTGCCTGGTCTGGAGGTTATTAGCTATGAGGAGAGGTTGGAGAAACTCAGATTGTTCTCACTAGAGCGACGGAGATTGAGGGGCGACTTGTTAGAAGTTTACAAAATTTCGAGTGGCATGGACAGAGTGGATAGTCAGAAGCTTTTTCCCAGGGTGGAAGAGTCAAGTATTAGGGGACATAGATTTAAGGTGAGAGGAGAAAACTATAGAGGAGATGTGCGGGGCAAGTTTTTTACGCAGAGGGTAGTGAGTGTCTGGAATTCGCTGCCAGAGGAGGTGGTGGAAGCAAGTACGATAGTGGTGTTTAAGAGGCAGCTTGACAAATACATGAATAGGATGGGAATAGAGGGATATGGACCCCGGAAGTGCAAAATGTTTTAGTTGACGGGCAATACGATAGGCGCAGGCTTTGAGGGCCGAAGGGCCTGTTCCTGTGCTATACTTTTCTTTGTTCTTTGTATCGAACTCGGGGAGAGAGACGGCAAGGTTCTTGAGCAAATTGATATAGGGAGTGACAAGGTATTGGGGATGTTGGCAGGCTTAAAAGTGGACAAATCTCCAGGTCTGGATGATTTGTGTCCCAGACTGCTGAGGGAGGCAAGGGAGGCGATCGCAGGGGCTCTCACCCAAATTTTTAGTTCCTCCCTGGCCACGGGGGAGGTGCCAGAGGACTGGAGAACAGCTAATGTGGTTCCGCTATTTAAGAAGGGTTGTAGAGATAAGCCAGGGAACTAGAGGCCAGTGAGTCTCACGTCAGTGGTAGGGAAACTATTGGAGAAATTTCTGAAGGAGAGTATCTATTTCCACTTGGAGAGGTAAGGTTTGATCAGGGATAGTCAACATGGCTTTGTCAGAGGGAGGTCATGCCTAACAAATTTGACTGAATTGTTTGAGGAGGTGACCAGGTGTGTAGATGAGGGTAGTGCAGTTGATGCAGTTTACATGGATTTCAGGAAAGCCTTTGACAAGGTCCCACATGGGAGACTTATAAAGAAGGCAAATGCACATGGGATACGGGGTAATTTGATAAGGCGGATTCAAAATTGGCTTAGTTGTAGGAGACAGAGGGTGATGACAGAAGGCTGCTTTAGTGACTGGAAGTCAGAGTCCAGTGGTGTACCACAGGGATCTGTGCTGGGTCCCCTATTATTCGTCATTTACATAAACGACATGGATGACCAAGTGGGGGGCAGGGTTAGTAAGTTTGCGGATGACACAAAGATTGGCCGGGCGGTCAACTGTGAGGTTGAGTGTCTTGGGCTACAGCAAGATATAGACAGGATGGTCAAATGGGCAGATAAGTGGCAGATGGAATTTAACCCTGAGAAGTGTGAGGTGATACACTTTGGAAGGAGTAATTTGACAAGGAAGTATTCAATGAATGGCATATCACTGGGAAGTTCTGAGGAACAAAGGGACCTTGGCGTGTGTGTCCATAGATCTCTGAAGGCGGAGGGGCATGTTAGTGGGGTGGTGAAAAAGGCATATGGGACACTTGCCTTTATCAATCGAGGCATAGATTACAAAAGTAGGGAGATCATGTTGGAGTTGTATAGAACCTTGGTGAGGCCACAGCTGGAGTACTGTGTGCAGTTCTGGATGCCACATTATAGGAAGGAAGTGATTGCACTGGAGAGGGTGCAGAGGAGATTCACCAGGATATTGCCTGGGATGAAACATTTAAGTTATGAAGGATAGACTTGGGTTGTTTTCGTTGGAGCAGAGAAGACTGAGGGGTGACCTGATCGAGGTATACAAGATTATGAGGGGCATGGACAGGGTAGATAGGGAGCAGCTGTTCCCCTTAGTTGAAGGGTCAGTCACGAGGGGACACATGTTCAAGGTGACGGCCAGGGGGTTTAGGGGGAATGTGAGGAAAAACTTTTTTTACCCAGAGAACGATCTGGAATGCACTGCCTGGGAGGGTGGTGGAGGCAGGTTACCTCAAATCCTTTAAAAAATACCTGGATGAGCACTTGGCACGTCATAACATTCAAGGCTATGGGCCAAGTGCTGGTAAATGGGATTAGGTAGGTGGGTCAGGTGTTTCTCACATATCGGTGCAGACTCGATTGGCCGAAGGGCCTCTTTTGCACTGTGTGATTCTGTGAATCCATGTCGTGTAGGTACACCCACAGTGCTGTTAGGGGAGTTCAAGGATTATGTTCCAGCGACAATGAAGGAATGGCAACATAGTTTCAGAACTTTGCACCAAGATCGTTTGATAGATATTAGAAACAGAACACTGGCAGATTCAACCATGATCCCTGCCCCTGCAATTCAATTTCAGAGGGATACCAAGGCTAATTTGAGCACCTCTATCCCTCCCCAGGCTGACATCTGTCAAGTCATTATTTTATTACATGAAAAAAATAAGAAGTATTTGGACGTGTACTTGCGATGCCATGGCATACAAGGCTATGGGCCTAGTGCTGGACAATAGGATTAGAATAGTTGGGTACTTGTTTGACCGGTGCAGACTCGAAGGGCCGAAAAGCCTTTTTACATGCTGTAGACCTCTATGACTCTAAATGAAGGTCAGACTAATAGGTCTGTTGCTTTCTGTCTCTGACGCCCTTTTTTGAATGTGGTTATCATATTGACCTGTTTCCAATCTTCTGGGATCTTCCATGTGCTGTGTGCTTTATAAGGCAGTTCACATGTCTCTTCCCCAGTCTTTGTCAGCATTGAAATAAATACCAATTTCATGTGCATTTCATTTGTATTTTTTCATTCATTGTTGGGATATGAGTATCGCCTGCACTATTGCGCATCCCTAATTGCCCTTGTGTAGATGGTGTTGTTCTGCCTTTTTGAACTGCTGCAGTCCATGTGTAGATGCATGCACAGTTCTGTTAGGGTTCCAGGATTTTGACCTAGCAACATGAAGGAATGGCGATATAGCAATATACCAGGATGGTGTATGTCTTGAGGGAACTTGCAGGTGTGATGCTCTTCATTCATCTACTGCCCTTGATCTTCTAGGTGGTAAGAGTCACTGGTTTGAAAGGTGCTGCTGAAGAAGCCTTGGTGAGGTCCAGCATTGTTCTTTTTTTATTCATTCATGGGATGTGGGCATCACTGGCAAGGCCAGAATTTATTGCCCATCCCTAACGGCCCTTAAGAAGGTGGTGGTGTGCTGCCTTCTTGAACCGTTGCAGTCCATGTGGTGTAGGTACACCCACAGTGCTGTTAGGAAGGGAGTTCCAGGATTCTGACCCAGTAACAGTGAAGGAACAGCGATATATTTCCAAGTCAGGATGGTGTGTGGTTTGGAGGGGAACTTGCAAGTGATGGTGTTCCCATGTGTCTGCTGCTCTTGCCCTTCTACATGGTAGCAGTCGCGGGTTTGGAAGGTGCTCTCTAAGGAGGATTGGAGAGTTCCTGCAGTGCATCTTGTAGATGTTACACACTGCTGCTAATGTGCGTCACTGATGGAGGAAGTAAATGTTTGTGGATGGGATGCCAGTCAAATTTGTCTTGGATGGTGTTGAGCTTCTTGAGTGTTGTTGGAGCTGCACTCATCCAGGCAAGTGGAGAGTATTCCATTACACTCCTGACTTGTGCCTTGAAGATGGTGGACATGGACATGACAAAACTGAACTGGACTAGCCATATAAATACTGTGGCTACAAGAGTAGGTCAGAAACTAGGAATCCTGCGACGAGTAACTCACCTCCTGACTCCCCAAAGCCTGTCCAGCATCTACAAGGCACAAGTCAGGAGTGTGATGGAATACTCCTCACTTGCCTGGATGGGTGCAGCTCCCATAACACTCAAGAAGCTTGACACTACCCAGGACAAAGCAGCCCACAGAACGATGTGAATACCACGACCTGGAAGTTCCCCTCCAAGTCATTCACCATCCTGACTTGGAAATATGTCACCACCTCTTCAGTGTCGCTGGGTCAAAATCCTGGAACTCCCTTCCTAACAGCACTGTGGGTGTACCTACACCAAATAGACTGCAATGGTTCAAGAAGGCTCACTACCACATTCTCAAGGGCAACTCGGGATAGGTAATAAATGCTGGCTCAGCCAGAGAAGCCCACATCCCGTGAATGAATAAAAAAAGAACTAGGTGAGCTGCTCATTTGGAGAGCTGGTATAGATGCGATGGGCCAAATGGCCTGCTGAGCCATAAACATTCTGTGATTTCTTCTACCGATCTAATGGGTGACAGAAACATTATGTTTCCCAAGCACAAGCAAATTTCACATTTTCAAACAAAAAAAAGTTGTTTTTGATAAAATTTACCATGAACTACTCCAGTTTAACAATTTCCTCATCGCAAAACAGGTTATGCAACAACAAGTTGTTTTGCTTTAAGTACACAAATCTATGATCCGGATAATCCAGAATACATAAGTACCTATTTTACATCTGTAACCTCAACCTTACAAATGTCACATTAAACCTAAAAGGGCATCATTATTTACAGGGCTACAGTCTGCCATTTCTTTCGAACCATACTTTTTGTCACTTCAATTGTGACAGACTGACAAGTCATGTTTTTCCTGTCTGACTACATAACATTAACTGCTGGCCATAACAATAACCAGGAAAGTTTGCATCTTTCTCCTGCATAGCCTCATTTCCTTGCAGATTTCATAAATCTGCATATTTTTGTATTTTTAGGAATAAAAAGTACATCAAAACAAGTGGATCTTGCTGACGGATGAATGTGTAAATGCATAAGCAAGAAACAAGCTTACAGAGAAATATAAGACCAAGCAGAAAGAGAAACATTTATGACCATCCATCTGGCAATCTCGGGTTTAGTTTCTAATCTTGTATCAACGATTTGCTAATCCTCTTTGTTTCCTTTATTTGTCCTCTCCCTCTTACTCGTTATCTTCCATCATTACCATTTAGCTGTATGAAATTAATTCATCCCCTTAATGAAGTTAAAGTTAAAAGAAATGAGATGCCAAATCAGAAAAGGCTGAAGATATTTAGCACATCAATTAGGACTAAAAGATAAGATAGCTTAATATTTTAGATGTGTTCATTCAAAGAGCCTGCACCGAGTAATCTGTTGTACTTTTCCAACAAGTCACTGTTTTCACCTGAAAAATTACATTTCTTTCTACTATCGATCAGAAGCTAATGTGAACATTCTCAGAAGTTAGCTAACATTTCTCAACATTATTAACTGACCTTAGTTCTGGGAAACACTGTCAAAAGACCTCACTTACACATTAGGTTTCTAGGCTTAGCACAAAATCTTCCATTTTAGTTGTTTCCACATCTTCCTCAATTATTACTTCTTTTCTAAAACCTACATGCTTCTAAACTCCAGCTGATCATTATCTAATCACCATTTTGTGAATTATACAAGTCCTGATTTTAATTCTGTCGCGCCACACTCTATCTCCAACCCAACCAACCCTTCCACCCAGCCTATTGAAAAAGGTGAGGCGGCCAGTTTATATCAAGGGAATGATTTACCAACTCCACCCCTCCCAGCCTTTGATTACGCTGCCTTCTCAATGGCTCCCAATATTAAAAGAAAGACTTGCATTTATATAGCGCTTTTCATGACCACTGGATGTCTCAAAGCATTTCACAGTCACTGAAGTGCTTCCAGTGTAGCAACTGCTGTTATGTAACACATGAGGCAATTTGCTAAGCAAATTCCCACAAACAGCAACGTGATAATGACCAGATAATCTGGTTTTGTTATGTGATGTTTCCTTGGAGGCTTGGAGGGGCAGGAATGTTCTTTTTGATCTCACAAGAAAGTCTTGGGCCTCCCCTAACCCTCCAGTCCCTACCATCCCTATCACCTCCATGCCTCTCTTCTTACCACTTATTTGACCAGTGAGGACCAATCCCAAGGATCCCCAGCTGTGACCTCCTCCTGCCGGGCAGGTAGTGCCTGATTCAGACGGGCCTCCAAAGCAGCTAATGCTGATGTGGCCTGGCTGTGAAATTTAGTCGGGCCTCTGCACGTACCAGCCACCAGCACTCCCTTTTAATACCAAGGCTGCTATATTCTCTTCTACTCCTTTTAATCTTGGTCATGTACTGCACTCTGACGTGTTCCTCAATATGAAAACAAACAAATTGATCCTTTCAAGTAATCAAGTCTTTCCTACCTGCATTTATGCAGCATCGTCAGTCACACAGAATGGAAAATATAATTCCCTCTGCATGTTGTCAAAATACCTACCCTAACTATAATTCACTGCATCCCAGTCACACAAAAACTTATTCTCTTTATTGGTTTCAACAGATTATGCAAGAAAATAGCCATTAAACTAATCCACTTTCATACTGTCTCATCATCTATTGTTACATTCTTAGACAATCACCTCAATTTGCTCTTACCACTCGTACAAGATACATAATTATCATTTCCCTTCGATTATAGATCAACAGCTTTTATCTCATTGTAAATGTTCTCATGTAGAATGACCTATTTTTGCACAAAGCTATTTCCTCTGCCTCTGATACAGACTTATCCAGAGGTCTAGAAGCACAAGGGCAGCAGATACATGGGAACACCACTATCTGCAAGTTCTCCTCCAAGCCACCTACCATACTGACTTGGAAATATATTGCCATTCCTTCACTGTTGCTGGGTCAAAATCTTGGTACTCTCCCTAACAGCACTGTGGGTGCACTTACACCACAGGGACTGCAGCGGTTCAAGAAGGCAACTCACCATCATCATCTCAAGGGCAATTAGGGATGGGCAATAAATGGTAGTGGGGAAGTTACTAGAAAGAATTCTGAGGGGCAGAATATATCTGCACTTGAAGAGACATGGATTAATCAGGAATAGTCAGCATGGATTTGTTAAAGGGAGGTCGTGTTTGGCAAATTTGATTGAATTTTTTGAGGAGGTAACCAGGAATGTTGAGGAGGGTAATGTAGTTGATGTGGTCTACATGGTCTTTAGCAAGGCTTTGGATAAGGTCCCTCATGGCAGACTGGTCAAGAAAGTAAGAGCCCATGGCATCCAAGGAAAAGTGACACATTGGAACCAAAATTGGCTGAGAGGCAGGAAGCAGAGGGTGATGGTAGAGAGATGTTTCTGTGACTGCAAGTCTGTTTCCAGCAGGGTTCCGCAGGGCTCAGTGTTGGGGCCCTTGATGTTTGTGGTGTACGTAAATGATTTGGACTTAAATGTAGAAGGTATGATCAAGAAGTTCATGGGTGACACTAAAATTGGTACGATGGCAAATAATGAGCTGGACAGCCGTAAACTGCAGGAGGACATCAATCAGATGAGCAGAGCAGTGGCAAATGGAACTCAACCCGGAAAAGTGTGAGGTAATGCACTTTTAAAAAATTTGTTCATGGGATGTGGGCATCGCTGGCTAGGCCAGCATTTGTTGCCCAACTCTAATTGCCCTTGTTCAGAGGGCATTTAAGAGTCAGTCAACCACAATGCTGTGGGACTGGAATAACATATAGGACAGCAGATTTCCTTCCCTAAAGAACATTAGTGAACCAGATGGGTTTCTATGACAATCAACAATTCCAGATTTTTTAAAATGGGATTCAAATTTCACCTTGGTGGAATTTGAACCCGGGTCCCCCAGAGCATTACTGTGTGTCTCTGGATACTAGTCCAGTGACAATACCACTATGCCACCACGATCCCTTGCCTTGTTAGCTCTCCCCAAGGGATTACACAACAAATGGTAGGACTCTGGAAAGTACTGAAGATCAGAGAGACCTTGCTGTGCACATCTACAGATACCTGAAGATAGCAGGGTAAGTAGATAAGGTGGTTAAGAAGGCGTATGGGATGCTTGCCTTTATTAGCCGAGGTGTAGAATACAAGAGCAGGGAGGTTAAGCTGGAACTGCATAAAATGCTGGTTAGGCCATAACTGGAGTACTGCGTGCAGTTATGTTCACCACACTATAGGAAGGATGTGAATGCACTGGAGAGGGTGCAGAGGAGATTTACCAGGATGCTGCCTGGGCTGGAGGGTCTGAAATATGAGGAAAGATTGGATAGGCTGGGGTTGTTTTCCTTGGACAGCGAAGGTTGAGAGGGGACCTGATAGAGGTGTATAAGATTATGAAGGGCATAGATAGGGTGGATAGGAAGGCACTTTTTCTATGAATAGAGGGGTCAATAACCAGGGGCCATAGATTTAAGGTAAAAGGTAGGAGGCTAAGAAGGGAGTTGAGGAGAAATTTTTTCACCCAGGGGGTGGTGGGAGTCTGGGACTCACTGCCTGAAAGGGTGGCTAAGTCAGAAACTCTCATAACATTTAAGAAGGATTTAGATATTCACTTGCGTTGCCATAGCCTCCAGGGCTATGGGCCAAGCGCTGGAAAATGGGATTAGTGTAGTCAGATCTTTGTTGGCCGTCATGGACACGATGGGCCGAATGGCCTCCTTCTGTGCTGTAAACATCTATTAGAAACTTAACTGGATTAGTCACATAAATACTGTAGCTACAAAAGCAGGCAATTCATCTTCTGACTCCCTGAAGCCTATCCACCATCTACAAGGCACAAGTCACGAGAGTGATAGAATACTCCTGACTTGCCTGGTTGAGTGCAGCTCCAACAACACTCAAGGAGCTTGACAAAGCAGCCTGCTTGACAAGCCCCCATTCACCATCTTAAACATTCTCTCTCTTCATCATCGGCATACAGTGGCAGCAGTGTGTACCATCTACAAAATGCACTGCAAGCTTTCCAACGCTCCTACGTCAGCACGTTCTAAACCTGTGACACCTGGTGACTAGAAGGACAAGGGCAGCAGGCACCTGGGAACATCACCACCTGCAAGTTCCCCTCCAAGTCATGCATCACGCTGACTCGGAAATACATCACCTTTCTTTTTTAAACTGTCGCTGAGACAAATCCTGGAACTCCCTACCAGAACTGAAGTGCAGCAGTACCCTGTGATAATTTCTCTTGTTTCTGTCTCTAACTTTACTTTAGCTAATCTCTTTTTTTAATATACTTGTTAAAGCTATTACAACTGTTTGAGCTAGTTTTCTGGCTAGTTTACTCTCATATTCTACCTTATCACTTATTAACTTTTTGGTCACCCTTTGCTGGTTTCCAAACTCTCCCAATCGTCAGGCTTACTGCTATTCTTCACAACATTATAAGCTCCTTCTTTCAATCTAATACTATTAACTTCAGTATTGCTGAAAAAGAGAGACATTTTTGTTGAAGCTTTTTGTCTTGCACTCATCAGGATAATTTTCAAGAAAATGCCAATGTCAGGGGAAACAACAAAACTATACTGTATGAGAAGAAAGTGATGATTGGTTGGCAAGTAGAATCTGATTGGTAGGGGCGTTGCCATGAAGAATGCACCAGTTTATAGTGACTGACAGTTAACTGCCAAGCATTGTTTGAAATTTAAACCAGACAGTTTGACTCTGATTGGTCAAGGCATTTCCCTGGGGAATGAACCAGCAAATGGCTGTCATTTAGTTTGTTTGGCTGAAACAGGCACAATCTGTGTACATGTTCTTTCTGTATGTAAAGAACAGGGCCCTGTGTATTAATATATGTAGCTTCCAGCACATGCAAATGCACCACACTGCGAGCCCGACTAACCAGCTTAAATTGGTTGTCTGCACAATTCTTAACACACTGAGGATAACTTAGCAAATGTTGTCCAATCACAGAATCACACCTAATGTTGGGGCACTGTGTTTTGGGTTTTGCAGGTATGGGTTGACTGTATACAGTCTATACCCTACCCGTTGCGAACAGCAACTGGGACATGCTGTTTGATATGATCCGCCAGTCTTTGGGACTTATGGCCTACATAACTAGCATCACACTGGCACTGAAATTCATAAACCACATTACTAATTTGTGTGATAGGCAGAAGCCATTTTGGCTTGGTGGCAGCATCCTGTTACTGGTGAATACCATTTGTGTTGCTATTGTATAGTAGCAGCGCAAAACAGTTAGCTACAACTGTTGCTCAGATTCTTGAGATAGATTACCCTGGAAGGGCAAGGTGAGGTAGACTGGGCACTTTTCATGGTTGAAAGTGATGACCTTGAGCCCGTTCATGAGTATGCACAATATACAGTGCAAAATGATTTGATCTGTGTAGCCATTAGCTCACAGGATGTCTTTGATGCACCCCACTTTAGCATCAAGCTTGCATGGTGAGCAAATAGCTTGAGCCCTATTTACGAGGTGGCTGGTAAGGCCAATCTTACAGCACATGGAACTGTAAAAATCCCAATGCATGTATTGATAAGTGAAGGTAGGCTTGCGGTAGACCATGGTGGAGAACCCTGTGGCAGATTTCTCAACTAGTATGTCAAGGAAAGGGAGTTCATTTGACTGCTTCGTTTCAAAGGTGAATTTGAGCACAGGATGGAGCCCATTAAGACACGCAAGGAATTTATTACATGTAGCTGCGGATTTAAATATAGCAAATGTGTCATCCACTTTTCGGAAATATGCAAGGGGTAGGAGGTTAGGTGTCATTCCATTGAAGATGTGTTTCTCATGTTTGTGTGAGCTAGGCCTAGAGGGGATCCCAAGGCAACACCAATTATCCTCTCTATGCAAGCTTGATGTTAAAATGAGGCGCATCAAAGACATCCTGTGGGATAATGGCTACCCTTATCAGATCATTTCGTGCTGTGTATCACACAAACTCATGAACGGGCCTAAGGTCATCACTTTCAGCCCTGAAAAGTGCCCAGTCCACCTCACCTTGCCCTTCCAAGGTAGTCAATCTCAAGAATCTGAGTAACAGTGGAAGCTAACTGTTTCGCGCTGCTGCTATGCAGTAGCAACACAAGCGGTATTCACCAGTAACAGGATGTTGCCGTCAAGCCAAAAAGATGTTCTGCCTATCACACAAATGAGTAATGTAGTATATGAATTTCAGCGTCGTTTAAAACTGAACTCAACAGTGTGAGTTGCTGAGTTCAAAAGCTCAATGAATACTGATTCACGCAATGGTGGTGTTCTTAGATCGCCATGATAATGCTGCAGCACAAATATCTATGGCTTCCTTTAGTGGAACATTGGTGAATAGGCTAGCAATGTCAAATGAGCATATGGACGCAACTTGCTGTCGACATGCAAGTCCTGTATGATCTTTGCAAATGTAAAGGAATCCTTCATCGTGGCCAGAATCTAACGCTCGTTGGGCGGGTGTTTGCCTGACCCGACTGGGTGTAAAATGACATGCGATGACATTGGGCGAGCGTCTCGAAGTCATCGTGCACTCGCATGATATTTCGGTTGGTGGGCACACGTGGGGCTCGGCAGCACGCCCCACCGACAATTAAAAGGCCTATTAAGGACATTAAAGTTATAGTTGAAAGAAATTTTTCGCTGCCCAGCCAACCTTACGGTTGGTGGACAGGCGAAAAGGCCAAGCCGCCTTTGCATTTTTTAGGAAACCTCATCCGCGGGTGAGGTTTCCAACAGCAAAAAAAAATAAAATAAAAGTCACATGAGGGGACATGTTTTATAACATTTTAAAAATCTTTATTTTTAATGTTCAAAACTCTTTTCCAATGTGCATGCGCGAACTTGCACTCTCGCACTCCTCCCACCCCCCCAACCAACACACAGGCACCGCTGAGTGCTGCAGCACCCGTTTCACGCTGGGCGGGCCTTAATTGGCACGCCAGCATGAAATCGCTGTCCGGCCCCGATCGCAGGCAGCTTCCCGACCACCGCCGCCCACCCCCGCTGAGGGCAAAATTCTGCTCCATGTATCTGGAAAGCATGCTCATTTCCTCAACTACTTGGCCAATTCATGCTGTACAGAGCTGGTCATAGGTAAGATAGGGCCTAAAGGTACATTACTTTTGTGCGTCTTGGGCAGCCCATACATACACAGATGCAGTGAGCATGAGGACAAACCCTGTCATGTAGTCTACACTTGCCAACCAATCAGCACTCACTTCTCATACAGCATAAGTTTGTTGTTTCCCCTGATGTTGACATTTTCTTGCGAATTGTCTTGATAAGTGCAAGGTGAAAAGCTTCGGCAAAAAATGTTTATTTTTTCAAACAATAAACAACTATTAACTTCCCTAGTTGAACACAGAATGATTTTTCACCGAGCTTTTGTTTTTCAATGGAATGTATTTTTGTTGAAGATTTCTCGCTGTTGTGTTATGATCACTTTTTCCTAGGGTTTTTTAGTGTGAAATTACTAATTAACACTATCTCATTACACAATACTAGATCTAAAATATCTTTGTCTCTAATTGGTTCCATAATGTATGGCTCTAGGAAGCTGTCGCAAAAACATTCTACAAATGCATCTTCCGGACTACCTTGGCCAATTTGAATTGTCCAGTCTATGTCAAAATTAAAGTCCCCCATGATTATTGCATTGCTGCTCCTTCAAGCTCCAATGATTTCTCGTTTAACGCTCTGTCCGATGGTATAACTATTGTAAGGGAGCTTATAAACTACTCCCAGCAGTGTTTTTTGACCTTTGTTATTCCTAATCTCCACCCACATTGATTCTACTTCCTGATCATCTGAGCCAAGATCCTTTCTTACTACTGTCTACTTACTACTGTTTGTTTTATAATGGCTAAGAAGCACCCTGGGACGTTTGATTACTTTAAAGTTGCTATGTAAGTAAGAAATTTTATTGCTGGAAAAAGATATGCTGTCCAAGTTTTTTGTCTTGCACTCATCAGGACAGGTGCAAGAAAGCCAAATTTCAAAGCAAGAAACAATTTATACTTATTGAGAAAAGGGTGCCGATTAGTTGGCAAGTCAACTCTGATTGGTTGAGGTATTGCCATGGAGAATGCACCGGGGAACTATTGTCTGCCACGTTTAATTCAAAATAGGTGCAATGCCTGGATATGTTCTTTTTGCCTGTAGATGACATGTCCCTACATATGAATATATGCTGATTCTAACAAGTGTAAGCGAGTCATATTGTGAGCCCAACTGATAATCTTCAACTGGATGTTAGTGTAATTCTTAGCACACTCGGGATTGTTCAGCAAGTGCTGTCCAATTGCAGAATCACACCTAACATTAGACATTATGTTCTAAGTCTTGCCAGCATAGGCTGGGTGAGTACAGTCAATACTTTGCCTATTACGAACAGCGAAGGGACGTGCCGGTTGATACAATCCACCCGTTGTTAGGACCTGGCATCACACTGGCAGTACTACGATGCAGTAGCAATGCAAGTGGCATTTTCCACTAACAGGGTGTTGCCATCCAGCTAAAAAGACATTCTGCCTACCACACAAATGAGTAATGTGGTATACGAATTTCAGTGCCAAAACACTTCTCAGGAGCATTATCAGAAAAAAATTGAGAAATTTGCAGCCATGTAAAGAGATGCTAGGCCAGATATCAAGAAGCTTGATCACTTTGATTCATTTTGCCCTTCTAGAATAATCTTTTTAACTTTGGCACTATCATGTGCAGTAGATGTAAAATGTAATCGCAAAATCTCACCACTCAACCATTTGACAGAATCCTCTGTGCGGATCTTTTCTTGCGATCCCACACTCTTAACCACAGCTGGATACTTGCCCTGAAAATCAGTCATCGTCGCTGCGTACAGCACTTCATCTGAAAGAAACAAAAGAAAGAAATAAAACCAATCTATAGAGATATGCAGCTATCAAGTGCTTCATCCATACTGGCTGCACCATCAGAGTTATTCAGGGGAAAAAAATCAAATACAAAGAGCAAAATGCTGTGTGTTCTGGAAATTAAGAATAGAAAATGCTGGAAAATGCTCAGCAGATCAAGCAGCATCTGAGGAGAGGGGGAAATAGGGTTAACAGATCCATGAACTTTCGTTAGAATGGGAAAATATAGTTAAGGAGGAGTGTGAAATATTGGATGGGATAAACATAGTGGGGGAGGTATTACAGTGTTTAGAATCCTAGAAAGTACATAAGTGATCAGGTCCGGACAAAACGGCTGTTAAAGGAAGCAAAGGAAGAAATAGCAGATGCTCTGATCAACATTTTCCAACTCTGTCTGGCTACAGGTGTAGTGCCAGAGGACTACTAATGTTGTACTGCAAAGAGAAGAGATAGTCCAAGGACAGGTCAGATGGCCTAGCCTTAGTGGTGAACAAATTATTGTAAAACAAATTCTGAGAAATTGTGTAAATGATCCTTTAGCCAGGCACAAATTAATCAAGGGCAGTCAATGTGGATTTGTTAAAATAAGGTCGCATCTGACTAACTTGATTAACTTTTTTTGAGAAGGCAAGGAAGACCGATGAGGGTAGTGCATCTGATGTAGCCGATATGGATTTTAGCAGGGCTATTGACAAGCTCCCACAAGGAAGACTAACCAGTAAATTAAAATATCACAGGATCCAAGGGAAAGTGGCATGTTGGGTCCAAAGTTTGTTCATTGGCAGGAAGCAAATATTCCAACTACCTGCACACATCTCTTGCAGTCCCAGTGGCTCTTGTGCAATTATTCCATATTGTCATGGCTTTTCTTCCCACTCCTACACTGTTACCTCTGGTGTTCTCCAAGAATCTATCATTGGCCCCTTCCTATTTCTCATCTGCATACTGCCACTCAGCAACATAATCCAAATGCAACCATCAACTTCCATATGATGACAACACCCAGCTCTACCTCACCGTAATCTTTCTCAATCCCTCCACTATCTCTAAATTGTCAGACTGCTTCTCTAACATCCAGTACTGGACAAGCAGAAATTTTCACAATAAATTTTGTGAAGACTAAAGTCATTGTCTTTTGTCCCCACAACAAACTCCATTCTGTAGCCACCAACTCCATCCTTTTCCTTGAGGCTGAGCAAGACTGTATGCATGTAATCTTAGAGTCATCTCAAGATGAGCTTCCGACTACATATCCGTGTCATGGCTAAGACTGCCTATTTCTAACTCTGTAACATCGTCTGACTTCTCCCTGCCTCAGCTCATCTGCTGTGAAAACTCTCAACTATGCCTTTGGTGCCTGAAAACTTGACTATTCCAACACATTCCCAGCCAGTCTTCCAATCTACCTTTCGTAATCTTGAGAGGTCATCCAAAACTCTGCTGCCCGTGTTCTTACTTACACGAAGTCCCGTTTATCCATTACTGCTAGGCTCACTAATTGACATTGGTTCTCAATTAAGTAAAACCTCAATTTTAATATTTTCAAATATTCCATGATTTTCACCTCCCTATCCTTATAACCTCCTTCAGCACCACAACCCCGGGAGATATGTGCACAACTCTAACTTTGGCCTCTTGAGCATCCACAATTTTAATCGCTCCAGTATTGGTAGATGAGCCTTCACCTACCAAGGCATGAAGCTCTAGAATTCCATCCCTCAACCTTTCTGCTTTGCTATCTCTCTTTTGCCCTTTAAGATACTTCCAAAAACCTACCTTGTTGACCATATGTTCAGTTATCTGCCACAATATATATCTTTTTACGTGACTCAGTGTCAAGTTTGCTTTCTAACACTCCTTGGGATGGTTTATGACATAAAGTAAATGGGAGTAGTAGTAAAGTCTTAAATTATTAAACAATGTTAAGGCTAGGTCAACCTGACTTACTGAGTGTTTCTAGCACTTTTTGTTTCATTTCACATTTCCAGCTCCTGCAGCATTTTACTTTTCGTTTCATGAATAAAACTCAACCTTCCATCATTTGAATTGAAAGAACTGAAAAAAGTTATTTTGAATGGATAAACCTGATCAGCACCCAAGTGTTTTAGGTCTGCCTGAAACGGGTGTCTAAACTACAAAATAAAATAATTTTAAAGCTGTGGAGCCCATCCTAGGGTCTCACCAGATCACACATTTGCAGGGAGCACAACCAGAAAATTATGGCCCACAATCTGATTTTCCACCCCTTGAAATGAACAGCTAGAGACTGCGGCATGGGGGCCCATTGGGAACACAGAAACCATCTTTATGCTTTCCCTTCTGTTGTTTTCCTCTCCCATGTTCTCCAAAGGCACCTACTTCTGCTGGGCTTGTCTCTCAAAGAACCAGTTGCTAATCTGTATCACAGAATCACAGTGCAGAAGAGGCCCTTCGGTCCATCAAGTCTGCACCGACACTTGAGAAACACTTGGTTCAGTGTCTTGGGCTACAGGAAGATATAGACGGGATGGTCAAATGGGCAGATAAGTGGCAGATGGAATTTAACCTTGAAAAGTGTGAGGTGATACACTTTGGAAGGAGTAATTTGACAAGGAAGTACTCAACGAACGGCATGGCACTAGGAAGTTCTGAAGAACAAAGGGACCTTGGCATGTGTGTCCATAGATCTCTGAAGGCGGAGGGGCATGTTAGTGGGGTGGTGAAAAAGGCATATGGGACACTTGCCTTTATCAATCGAGGCATAGATTACAAAAGTAGGGAGATCATGTTGGAGTTGTATAGAACCTTGGTGAGGCCACAGCTGGAGTACTGTGTGCAGTTCTGGTCACCCCATTATAGGAAGGATGTGATTGCACTGGAGGGGGTGCAGAGGAGATTCGCCAGGATGTTGCCTGGGATGAAACATTTAAGTTATGAAGAGAGGTTGAATAGACTTGGGTTGTTTTCGTTGGAGCAGATAAGACTGAGGGGCGATCTGATCGAGGTGTACAAGATTATGCGATCTGATCAAGGTGTACAAGATTATGAGGGGCATGGAGAGGGTGGATAGGGAGCAGCTGTTCCTCTTAGTTGAAGGGTTAGTCACAAGAGGGCATAAGTTCAAAGTGAGGGGCAGGAGGTTTAGGGGAGATGTGAGGAAAAACTTCTTTACACAGAGGGCAGTGACGGTCTGGAATGCACTGCCTGGGAGGATGGTGGAGGCGGGTTGCCTCACATCCTTTAAAAAGCACCTGGATGAACACTTGGCACGTCATAACATTCAAGGCTATGGGCCAAGTGCTGGTAAATGGGATTAGGTAGGTAGGTCAGGTGTTTCTCATGTGTCGGTGCAGACTCGATGGACCGAAGGGCCTCTTCTGCACTGTGATTCTGTGATTCATGGAAGATTCCAATGCTTGTCTTCACCCAATGCATAATTGCACACTTCCAGCAAGAAAGCAGAACTGGGGTGACTAGCAATCAGGTGCAGAGGCCCTCGTTAACCTTCCCTGTCACATAGCTCGAGTACCAGGAAGGTCAAGGGAACCTTCTGCTGAATAATTTGACACTTGACATGGACCAAAATTAACATGCTTGAGGGATCTGGGAACAGGTGACCCTGGACCTCTCCACCACCGGCAACACTTCTGTTGTAGACTAATGGATAGGGATTGATTGCTATTGGTCAATAATTCCAACAATGTTGTGTTATATGGCTACCAGGACTGTAGGAGGTGAACTAGGTCTTTTCTCGTCCAGTAATTCCTATAATTCTGTGCACCCATGGAACAAAATCCCAGTATGAATAAGCCATGTTAGGAGAGGGAAAAAAAGACCCAGACCAGCATCTTCCCTTCTCGAATCACTTACCTGCCAGAGTTGCGGCAAATGGTTGCATTGGTTCAAATGGACATCTCCCTCGCCCCTTTTCCATTCCTTGCACTCTACCCTCTGTTGCGTTGACAGAATTGAAGATCCTCTGAAACACAGTGTTGAACAATACTGAAGTTTATGTACTATAATGGATTTATAGCACAGAGGGATCATTTTAACTCCTCGGGGCATGTGGGGGAAGGAGACAGGTAGGGAGAAAACAAAAAGGAAAACCAGACCCTAACTTTCCCACTTTTGATTTTAAGAGGCAGGCTGGGGGGTTGGTCAAGCAAACTGTTATCAGAAGGTGGGTCCATCACTAAGATCTTTTAAGGGGGCCGTGAGTAATGAGGTATTAATTCAACAATTGTTTTTAACACCTGTATTTCAAAGAAGATGAGAACATAAGGACCTAATAGGAGCCAGAGTCTGCTATACCGCTTATCGAGCCTGCACCACTACTACCTGCTGACCCCTTATTCTGAGACTGTGATCCCTAGACTCCCAGCCAGGGTAAACATCCTCTCAGCATCTTTGTAAAAGAACATAAGAACATTTACCCTGTCAAGCCCCTTAAGAACTTTATATGTTTCAATGAGCAGTGTCCCTGTTACACTGTTTAGGTCCAAGAAGAGTGTTTCCCTGTCCACCAGGTTTATCTCTTAAATATCCTGCAATGAAACCACCCATAATCAGCCTTCTTGATCTGTTTCACACTGGGGGTGTGGGGGGGGAGGGCACAGATAAGGGTAAACATAAAATGGAAAACCAAGCCCCAATCTACCCACTTTTGGTTTTAACAGAGGTAGGCCAAGGCTGGTCAAGCAATTCATTATCAGAAGATGGGTCCATCACTAAGATCTTTTAAGGAGGCTGTGGGTAAGGAGGTATGGAGGAAAATGAACACCTTGATTTGAAATATACACACAGATATAATGCGCACAAATAATACAGCAAAGAATATCAACAGCAAGTGGGTATGATAACAAGCTATTAAAGACTTCGTCCTTTCATTGGTTCACCCCACCACCCTCTCTTCACCGACAACTGGAGTAATTTGACAAGGAAGTATTCATTGAACGGCATGACACTAGGAAGTTCTGAGGAACAAAGGGACCTTGGCGTGTGTGTCCATAGATCTCTGAAGGCAGAGGGGCATGTTAGTGGGGTGGTGAAAAAGGCATATGGGACACTTGCCTTTATCAATCGAGGCATAGATTACAAAAGTAGGGAGGTCATGTTGGAGTTGTATAGAACCTTGGTGAGGCCACAGCTGGAGTACTGTGTGCAGTACTGGTCACCACATTATAGGAAGGATGTGATTGCACTGGAGAGGGTGCAGAGGAGATTCACCAGGATGTTGCCTGGGATGAAACATTTAAGTTATGAAGAGAGGTTGGATAGACTATCTGTTCCAAACTCAAAATCGTCATTCTTGTAAAGTTCCCTCTAGAGAGTATTCCAAACCCCGACTGCTGCAACCGCTTTCAGATCATATGCTTTCTTTGTCCAAACTCTGTCCTCTATCTATTGAAATGTCGGGTCAAGGCGGAGGAATTTCAATACTTGCTTTTCGCCATCTGTTGAAAACACAACTACCAACTTCACTTGGAAGGAAACAGGCCCTTGGTTAACACCAACTCCTAATTTTGTATTCCTATCTCATTAATTCTAAATTGGGTGTCCTGCTGGTCCCCACTTCTATGATTGCCAGTATAAACAGGAGGTAGGTTACTAACAAAGTTCCCCATTCTGTCCACCACATCCAACCTTGTACTGTCATTCTGGACTGCCTACTATCAAACAATATTATATTATTAAGCAAGAAAGCTTCCTCTTTAAGTGCCTTCATGCTGGCAAAAAGGAGAGATGTTTGTTAATTTTGGGTACATTTCCCTTCATCATATCACCTATTGTTAAAAATGCACTTACGATATATGCACAGTGAGGATCAAAAGCGTACGTCCCGCAGGCAAAGAGATGTGTATTATTCCAGGCTTTCAAAATTCGAATGTAGTTATGGCATTTATTCTATAATAACCAAAGCAAAAAATGGACATTAGTCAACCAACTGGAAATTGAATCACAGGACAAGAAAACATTTTCAAATTGTTTTTCTTGACTGGACTGTCTGTCACACCCAAAGATTTGAAAAACACAGTAATGAGCACAAATAATTTGGGCTTTGCTAAGCTTTCTTTCCTTTGAACATTCAAAAGCTAGGTCTGTGACATTAAGAACTTTTGAATCAATACCACTGATATACTTGTAATGATACTTGATCAATGTTTATAAACCACAAACAATATTTTCAGTGTTTGTAGCTGATGGGTCCAAATATCAAACTGCATTGGTGAAAAAAAAACAAGCGCAAAGAAAAAAACAATTCAAAGCAAGAGTCTGCTTGCTTGAACATGTGCAGCTAGATTCCACATTGCCAAAGGCCTTCATAAAAAAAATGTCACAATTCAAGGAAAGAGCCAGCAGGAGTCAACTAATTAAAGAACTTTCAACAACAGGGAAGGATGTCCAATGCACAAAAAGCCCATCCCATTCAAGCCGTTCCAAAAATGAAAGGAATTAAAGTCATTGCACTCCACCTTCATGTTCATGCTCTTCTCTGAGCACCACAACAAGTGTTAATTGCTGAGTAAACCAAATCTCAGAGGGAAACTTGGTTTACGGGCCATACCCTTTTATTTTGTATTCTAAAAACAAGAAGAAAGCACACTGATCTCAGCAGCAAGTAGTCCAGTAACACTTTTAGGATTTTAAAAATTAAAAGTTCTATAAACAAGATTAAAAGAAAACTTAAGCACACAAGATTACAGTTACACGCTTAAAATTAGTCTTACAAGACATCCCCAAAAAGACTCCCTACTTAGTCAGACCCACAAGCAAACACCTTCCAGGCAACACACCCTTTATAGATGTTTAACTATAAAAATCCAGTAATGTTGCACAAGGCAAACTGCTGCAGCTTTAATAAAGGCATACCACATGACCTCTTAAAACTCTCTTTCACTCTGCTTTGGAAATCCAAGGCTACAGGACAATAAGACCATAAGACGTAGGAGCAGAAGTAGGCCGTTTGGCCCACTGAGTCTGCTCCACCATTCAATTAGATCATGGCTGATCTGATAATCCTCAACTCCACTTTCCTGCCTTTTCCCCAAACCCTTGATTCCCTTACTGATTAAAAACCTGTCTATCTCAGCCTTCAATATACTTAACAACCCAGCTTCTAAAACCCCCTGTGGTAAAGAATTCCACAGATTCACTACCCTCTGAGAGAAGAAATTCCTCCTCATCTCTGTCGTAAATGAGCGCCCCCATACTCTGAGGTTATGCCCTATGGTCCTAGGCTCTCCCACAAGGGGAAACAACCTCTCAGCATTGATCCTGTCAAGCCCCCTAAGAATCATATATTTCATTAAGGTCGCCTCTCATTCTTCTAAACTCCAATGAGTACACGCCCAACCTACTCAACTTCTCCTCGTAACAAAATCCCTCCATACCTGGGATCAACCTAGTGAACCTTCTTTGGACTGCCTCCAATGCCAGTATATCTTTCCTTAGATAAGGGGGCCAAAACTGTTCACATTATTCTAGGTATAGTCTAACTAGTGCCTGGTATAATTTTAGCAAGACTTCCCTATTTTTATACTCCATTCCCTTTGAAATAAAGGCCAGTATTCCATTTGCCTTACCTATTACCTGCTGAACTTGTATGTTAGCTTTTTGGGATTCATGCACGAGGGCCCACCAAATCCCTCTGTGCTGCAGCTTTCTGCAGTCTTTCTCCATTTAAATAATATTCAGCTCCTCTATTCTTCCTGCCAAAGTGCATAACCTCACATTTTCCCACATTACATTCCATCTGCCAAGTTTTTGTCCACTCACTTAACCAGTCTATATCCCTCTGTAGACTCTTTGTGTCATCCTCACCACTTGCCTTCCCACCTATTTTTGTATCATCTGCAAATTTGATGATAGTACATTCATTTCCCTCATCCAAGTCATTACTATGTATTGTAAATAATTGTGGCTCCAGCACTAATCCCTGTGGCACTCCACTAGTTACAGGTTGCCATCCTGAAAATGCCCCCCCATATGCCAACTCTCTGTCTTCTATTAGTTAACCAGTCCTCTATCCATGCTAATATGCTTCTCCCACACCATGGGCTCTTATCTTATTCAATAGGCATATGTACGATGCCTTATCGAACGCTTTTTGAAAATGCAAATATATTACATCTTCCCCTTTAAGTTCCCCTTTATCTATCCCGCTTGTTACCTCCTCAAAGAATTCTAATAAATTTGTCAGGCATGATTTCTCCTTCATGAACCATGCTGACTCTGCTTGATTAGATTATGTATTTCTAAATGCTCTGCAATTACATCCTTTATAATAGACTCCAACATTTTCCCAATGACAGATGTTAAGTTAACTGGCCTACAGTTAGCTGTTTTTTGTCTCCCTCTATTTTTGACTGAAGATGTTACATTGGCAGTTTTCCAATCCTCTGGGACTTTTCTAGAATCGAAGGACTCTTGGAAGATGACTACTAGTGCATTTACTATCTCTGCAGCTATTTCCTTTAATATCCGAGGATGCAACCCTTCAGGTCCAGGTGACTTATCGGCTTTTAGCCCCATTAGTTTCCCTAGTACTTTTTCTCTAGTGATAGTTATTGTATTTATTTCCTCCCCTTTTGCCCCTTGATTATTTAGTATTTTTGGAATGCTATTAGTGCCTTCTACCGTGAAGACTGATGCAAAGTATTTATTCAACTCCTCTGCCATTTCCTGATTCCCCTCTAAAGGGCCTATATTGACTTTGGCCTCTCTCTTCCTTTTTATACATTTAAAGAAGCTCTAACTGTCTATTTTTATATTATTTGCTAGTTTACCCTCAAAGTTTATTTTCTCCCTCTTTATTATTTTTTGGTCACGTTTTGTTGGATTTTTAAAGCATTCCCAATCCTCTGGCTTACCACTAATCTTTGCCACGTTGTATGTTTTTCCTTTCACTTATCCTTAACTTCCTTGGTTAACGATGGTTGGTTTCTCCCCTTCCTAGAATCCTTCTTTCTCACTGGGATATTTTTGTTGTGAGTCATAAACTATTTTCTTAAACGTCTGCCATTGTTCATCAATCGTCTTTTCTGCTAAACTCCTTTCCCCGTCCACTCCAGCCAACTCTGCTCTCATTTCTTTGCAATTACCCTTATTTAAGTTTAGCACAGATGTTTCTGAGCTAAATTTCTCACTCTCAAACTGAATGCTAAATTCCACCACATTATGGTCACTGTTTCCTACAGGATCTTTTACTCTGAGATCATTTATTAAACCTGCCTCGTTACACATTACCAACTCCAAAACAGCCTGATCCCTGGTTGGATCCACAACATATATTGTTCTAGGAAACTGCCCAAATACACTCTATGAATTCTTGCTCGTGGCTACTTCTGCCAATTTGATTTTCCCAATCTACATGGAGATTAAAGTCATGCATAATTAATATGTTCCCTTTTTTACATGCCTTCATTATTTCCTGATGTATTCTCTGTCCGACAGCATAGCTACTGTTAAGGGGCCTATAGACTACTCGCACCAGTGTCTTCTTCCCCTTGTTATTTCTTACCTTCATCCATATGGATTCCACATCTTCACGATGACATCTTGGCAGATGGAATGTAATGTGGGAAAATGTGAGGTTATTGAATGTGGATCCAATTCCACATTGGATCTTCTGATCCAAGATCATTTCTTATTATCGTACTTATTCTATCTTTTACTAACAAAGCTACCCCACCACCCTTTCCTTCCTGTCTTTTTGAAAAGTTACATACCCCTGAATATTTAGTTCCCAGCTTTGATCTCCTTGTAACCATATAAGATCATACCCATTAATCTCTATTTGTGCCGTTAATTCATTTATTTTGTTCCGAATACTACGTGCATTTAAGTAAAGAGCCATTAATTTTGCCTTTTTACCATTTTTCCCCCCTTTGACCCTATTTGCTGCTTTTTTAAAATGTTTGTACATTCTGTCCCTTCACATCACACCCAGGGTATCATTACCTAAGCAGCTGCCCTGCAATGCCGTTATATTCTTTTGCTTTGTAAGCCTACTTATCCCCTCTCCAGAACCCTCCCCCCTACTATTCAGTTTAAAGCCCTCTTTACAGTCCTAGCTATTCGATTTACCAGGACAGTGTTCAAGTGAAGCCCATCCCACCAGAAAAAAATTCCCTTCTACCCCAGTACTGATGCCCCATGAACTGAAGCCCATTCCTCCCACACCAATCTCTGAGCCACGCTCCTTGACTTTATTTAACCAATGCCAGTTTGCCCGTGGTTCAGGTAGTAATCCCTTGGAGGTTCTGCTTTTTAACTTAGGTCCCAACTGTTCAAATTCTTTCAGCGGAATCTCCTTTCTAGTCCTATCAATGTCGTTGGTACCAATGTGGACGACGACAACTGGATCCCTCCCTTCCCACTCCAAGTTCCTCTCCAGTCCTTAACCCTGGCACCGGGCAGGCAACACAGCCTTCGGGACTCACGCTCACAGCTGCAGAGAACCATATCTATCCCCCTAGTTATACTGTCCCCTACCACTACTACGTTCCTATTTCCTCCCCCCACTTGAATGGCTCCCTGTACCACGGTGCCATGGTCAGTTCATTCATCCTCCCTGCAGTTCCTGCTCTCTTCCACACAGCTTGTAAGAACCCCGTAACTGTTGGACAATTTCAGGGGCTGAGGCTCCTTGAACACTATCCCCTGGATCCCCATACCTGCCTCATCTGCAGTCACACTCTCCTGTCCCTGATCACAGACCAAATTCGAATTATTTAACCTGTAGGGTGTGACCCCCTCCTGGAACAAAGTGTCCAGGTAACTTTCCCCCTTCCTGATGTGGCGCAATGTCTGCAGCTCAGACTCCAGCTCCTTAACTCGGGTCTGAAGTTCCTCGAGCTGCAAACACTTAATACAGGTGTGTTTGCTCCAGATCACCTTGGTGTCCAGCAGCTCCCACATGCACAGCAGTGACACATCGCCTGTCCTGCCATCGCTATCTTATTTTATTTATTAATTAATTACTCTAGTATCCCTGCTCTTCACACTTCATTGAATTTAACTATTTACACCAGTATCAATCTTATACCTAACAGACTATTTGTAAGAAAGAGAACATAAAAACTAGAGATCTATAAGTATATCAATGGGAAGAGGTTAACCAGGGAAAGAGTAGGGCCCATAAGGGACCAAGGGGGCAATCTATGGGTGGAGCCAGATGACATCGTTAGAGTGTTGAACAAATACTTCACACCTATCTTCACCCAAGAGAATGAGGATGAAGGTATCGAACTCGAGGAGAGAGACTGTGAGGTTCTTGAGCAAATTGATAGAGGGAGTGACAAGGTATTGGAGGTATTGGCAGGTTTAAAAGTGGACAAATCTCCAGGTCGGATGATTTGTGTCCCAGACTGCTAAGGGACGCAAGGGAGGAGATCGCAGGGGCTCTGACCCAAATTTTTAATTCCTCTCTGGCCACAGGGGAGGTGCCAGGGGACTAGAGAACAGCTAATGTGGTTCTGCTATTTAAGAAGGGTTGTAGAGATAAGCCAGGGAACTACAGGCCAGTGAGTCTCACGTCAGTGGTAGGGAAACTATTGGAGAAAATTCTGAAGGAGAGAATCTATCTCCACTTGGAAAGGCAAGGTTTGATCAGGGATAGTCAGCATGGCTTTATCAGAGGGAGGTCACGCCTAACAAATTTGATGGAATTGTTTGAGGAGGTGACCAGGTGTGTAGATGAGGGTAGTGCAGTCGATGTAGTTTATATGGATGAAACATTTAAGTTATGAAGAGAGGTAGGATAGACTTGGTTTGTTTTCATTGGAGCAGAGAAGAGTGATGGGGCGACCTGATCAAGGTGTACAAGATTATGAGGGGCATGGACAGGGTGGATAGAGAGCTGTTCCCCTTAGTTGAAGGGTCAGTCACAAGGGGACATAAGTTCAAAGTGAGGGGCAGGAGGTTTATGGGGGATGTGAGGAAAAACTTTTTTACCCAGAGGGTGGTGACGGTCTGGAATGCGCTGCCTGGGAGGGTGATTGAGGCGGGTTGCCTCACATCCTTTAAGAAGTACCTGGATGAGTACTTGGCACGTCATAACTTTCAAGGCTATGGGCTAAATGTTGGTAAATGGGATTAGGTAGGTAGGTCGGGTGTTTCTCACGTGTCGGTGCAGACTTGATGGGCCGAAGGGCCTCTTCTGCACTGTGTGATTCTGTGATCTAAACACTAACTATAGACCTTAATTTTAATCTAAAGACTAGAAATACTCACCAATCCAACTCCCCAATCAGCTGCTCTCCGTGCTCTTTTTAAACGAAATCTCCCCGCCCTGTTTTAAATAAAGTCCACGCTCACCCACTCTCTGTTTTTAAGAAACAGAGGTTGCTTTTGCAGGACTGCAAGACTGCTTTTTGCAGCCCAAGGCTTTTCTGACTTGACTGGATAACCAATTTAAACTGCATCTTCTGCCAGCCAAGAGCTATTTCCAGGAGATCTTCCTCACACAGCCAACAGCCAACAACTAAGCTTTCCACAGCAGCTTTATCATAGGAACATAGAAAATAGGAGCAGTAGTAGCTCATTCAGCCATTCAAGCTGCTCGCCATTCAATACAATCATGGCTGATCCTCTATCTCAACACCATACTCCCGCTCTCTCCCCATAACCCTTGATGCCTTAAGAGTTCAGAAATCTATCTCTTTCTTTCTTAAATATATTCCGTGACTTGGCCTCCACAGCCTTCTGTGGTAGAGAATTCCACATGTTCACTACCCTCTGAGTGAAGAAGTTTCACCTCATCTCAGTCCTAAATGACCTACATGATATCCTGAGACTGTGACCTCTTCTTCTAGACCCCCAGCCAGAGGAAACATCATCCCTGTATCCAGTCTGTCCAGCCCTGTCAGAATTTTCTAAGTTTCAATGAGATCCCCTCTCATTCTTCTAAACTCCAGTGAATACCGGCCTAATTGGCCTAAAGTCTCCTCATACAACAATCCTGCCATCCCAGGAATCACTCTGGTAAACCTTCACTCCACCCCCTGTATGGCAAGTGTATTCTTTCTTAGGTAAGGAGACTAAAACTGTGCTCAATATTCTAGGTGTGCTCTCACCAAGGCCCTGTACAACTGCAGTAAGACATCCTTGCTCCTGTACTCAAGTCCTCTTGCAATGAAGGTCAACATACCATTTGCCTTCTTAACTGCTTGCTGCACCTGCATTCTTGCTTTCAGTGATTGGTGTACAAGGGTACCCAGGTCCCTTTGTACATCAACATTTCCCAATCTATTACCATTTAATCTGCCATTCTGCTTTTCCAACTAAGTGGGTAACCTCACATTTACCCACATTATACCACATCTGCCACGTATTCACCCACTCACTCAACCTGTCTAAATCGTTCTGAAGCCTCTTAACACTCTCCTCACCATTCACATTCCCTCCAAATTTCATGTCGTCAGCAAACTTGGAAATTTTACATTTGGTTCCCTAATCCAAATCATTGATATGCAGCATCCCACTAGTCACCGCCTGCCACTCCAAAAAAGGCCCATTTATTCCTACTCTATTTCCTGTCTGCTAACCAATTCTCAATCCATGCCAATATATTACCCCCAATCCCAGGTGCTTTAATTTTACATACTCTTACGTGGGACTTTATCAAAAGCCTTTTGAAAATCCAAATACACCACGTCTATTGGTTCTCCTTCCTCTATTCTGCTAGTTACGTCCTCAAAAACCTCCAGTAGGTTTGTCAAATATGATTTCCCTTTTATAAATCCATGTTGATTATTTCTAATCCAATCGGTATTTTCTAAGTGTCCTGTTATCACATTCTTTAAAATAGACTCCAGTATTTTCCGTTAGGCTAACGGGTCTATAATTGCTGTTCTCTCCCTCCCTCCTTTTTTAAATCGTGGGGTTACATTTGCCACCCTCCAGTCTGATGTTCCAGAATCTATAGAATCTTGGAAGATGACAACCAGCGCATCCACTATTTCCATTGTCACCTCCTTTAGCACCCTGGGATGCAGATTCTTGGGCCATGGTATTTATCAGCTTTCAGTCCCATTAATTCCTCCAGCACTATTTTTTAAAAATTTCTTTCAAATCCTCCTTCTCACTAGGCCCTTGGTTCTCTAGCATTTCTGGGGAGTTATGTGTGTCTTCCTCTGTGAAGACAGAATTAAAGTAGTTGTTTAATTGCTCTGTCATTTCCTTGTTCTCTATTATAAATTCTCCTGTTCTGGGCTACATTCAGACTACTAAAGGACCTACATTTGTCTTCACTAATATTTTTCTTTTTACGTTCTTACAAAAGTTTTTAAAGTCTGCTTTTATGTTCCTTGCAAGTTTACTCCCATACTCTATTTTCCCCCTCTTAATCAATCTCTTGGTTCTCCTTTGCTGAATTCGAAACTGTTCCCAATCCTCAGGCTTGCTACTTTTTCTAGCAACTTTATATAACACCAGGACCCTCCACCCCTCCCTGTCCCTCTGTCCCCATCCCGTCTTCCAATTCCAGCCCCGGCCGTGTATTCTCCATACCTCCTGACCTTCCCCTCTCCGACGCTGAACGTTCAGTGCTCAGCAAAGGACTTAGTTTCATACCCTTACGCCCTCATCTCAATGAATTTCGGGCTCGGCACGATGCTGAACTCTTCTTCCGCCGCCTTCGGCTCCGTGCTCACTTCTTTGGGCAGGAGTCCTCTCCCCGTTCAATGGATCCTTTTACCCGACTCCAATATTCTCCCTCCACCTGGACCCCTCCCTCTGGATTCTTACCTTCTCTTGATCTTTTCATTGAGAACTGTCGGCGTGACATTAGTCGTCTCAATTTCTTTGCTCCTCTCACCCACGCTAACATGTCTCTCTCTCAACTTGCTGCATTCCGTTCTCTGAGGTCCAACCCTGACATTGTCATCAAACCCGCTGACAAGGGTGGTGTTGTTGTTATCTGGTGCACTGACGTCTACTTCGCAGAGGCTGAGCGTCAACTCGCAGACACTTCCTCCTACCTCCCCCTGGACCATGACCTCACCACTGAACATCAAGCCATTGTTTCCAGGACTGTTACTGTCACAGCTTCCAACCTGATAGTCTCCCAACCTCGGACGGCCCGCTTCTACCTCCTACCCAAAATCCACAAACAGGACTGTCTCGGCAGACTGATCGTGTCAGCCTGTTCCTGCCCCACGGAACTCATTTCTTGCTAACTTGATTCCATTCTCTCTGCCTTTGTCCAGTCTTTTCCCACCTACATCCATGATTCCTCTGACACCCTACATCATATCAACAATTTCCAGTTCCCTGGCCCCAACTGCCTCCTCTTCACCGTGGACGCCCAATCCCTCTACACTTCCATCCCCCACCGGGATGGCCTGATGGCTCTCCGCTTCTTCCTCGAACAGAGGCCCGAACAATCCCCATCCACCACTACTCTCCTCCGCCTGGCTGAACTTGTTCTCTCACTGAACAATTTCTCCTTAAACTCCTCTCAGTTCCTCCAATGGTATGGTATGCTATGGGTACCCGCATGAGCCCCAGCTATGCCTGTCTCTTTATGGGGTATGTGGAACATTCCTTGTTCCAGTCCTACTCCGGCCCCCTCCCACAACTCTTTCTCCAGTACATCGATGATTACTTTGGTGCTGCTTCATGCTCTCGTCTGGACCTGGAAAAATTTATTAATTTTGCTTCCAATTTCCACCTCTCCATCATTTTCACATGGTCCATCTCTGACACTTCCCTTCCCTTCCTTGACCTCTCTGTCTCAATTTCTGGTGATAGACTGTCCGCCAATATCCATTACAAGCCTACCGACTCCCACAGCTACCTCGACTACAACTCCTCATACCCTGCTTCCTGTAACGTCTCCATCCCATTCTCTCAGTTCCTTCACCTCCGTCACATCTGTTCTGATGATGCCACTTTCAAAAACAGTTCCTCTGATATGTCTTGCTTCTTCCTTAACCGAGGTTTTCCACCCACGGTGGTTGACAGGGCCCTCAACCGTGTCCGGCCCATCTCCCGCGCATCTGCCCTCACACCTTCCTCTCCCTCCCAGAAACATGATAGGGTCCCCCTTGTCCTCACTTATCACCCCACCAGCCTCTGCAATTAAAGGATCATCCTCTGCCATTTCCACAAACTCCAGCATGATGCCACCACCAAACACATCTTCCCTTCACCCCCCCCGGCGGCATTCCACAGGGATCGTTCCCTCCGGGACACCCTGGTCCACTCCTCCATCATCCCCTACACCTCAACCCCCTCCCACAGCACCTTCCCATGCAACCGGAGAAGGTGCAACATCTGCCCCTTTACTTCCCCTCTCCTCACCGTCCAAGGGCCCAAACACTCCTTTCAAGTGAAGCAGCATTTCACTTGCACTTCCCTCAATTTAGTCTACTGCATTTGTTGCTCCCAATGCGGTTTCCTCTACATTGGAGAGACCAAACGCAGGCTGGGTGACCGCTTTGCAGAACACCTTCGGTCTGTCTACAAGCATTACCCAGACCTCCCTGTCGCTTGCCATTTCAACACTCCACCCTGCTCTCATGTCCACACGTCCGTCCTTGGGCTGCTGCATTGTTCCAGTGAACCGCAACGCAAACTGGAGGACCAGCACCTCATCTTCCGACTAGGCACTTTACAGCCTTCCGGACTGAATATTGAGTTCAACAATTTTAGATCATGAACTCTCTCCTCCATCCCCACCCCCTTTCCGATCCCCCCCTTTTTTTCCAATAATTTATATAGATTTTTCTTTTCCCACCTACTTCCATTATTTTTAAATGTATTTCCATCCATTGTTTTACCTCTACCTTTTAGCCTTTTTCAATTCCTTCACTCCACCCCACCCCCACTAGGGCTATCTGTACCTTGCTTGTCCTGCTTTCTACCCTTAATTAGCACATTCCTTAGATAATATCACCACCTTCAACACCTCTTTGTCCTTTTGTCTGTGACATCTTTTGGTTATCTCCACCTATCACTGGTTCTACTTGTCCCACCCCCCCTTAAACCAGCTTATATTTCACCTCTCTTCTATTTTTACTTAGTTCTGTTGAAGGGTCATTTGGACTCGAAACGTTAACTGTGTTCCTCTCCGCAGATGTTGCCAGACTTGCTGGGTTTTTCCAGGTATTTTTGTTTTTGGTTTGGATTTCCAGCATCCGCAGTTTTTTGCTTTTATCTTATATAACTCCTCTTTGGATCTAATACTATGCTTATTTTCTTTTGTTAGCCATGGTTGGGCTGCTTTTTCTGTTGTGTTTTTGCGCCAGATAGCAATATATAACTGTTGTAATGCATGCATTCGTTCTTTAAATATTAGCCATTGCCTATCCACCATCATACCTTTTAATGAAGTTCCCCAATCTACCTTAGTTCACACCTCATATACCTTCGTAGTTTCCTTTGTTAAGATTTAGGACCCTAGTTTCAAATCGGACTACTTCATTTTCCATCCTAATGAAGAATTCTATCATGTTATCTCTTCCCTAAAGGACCCCACACAACAACATTATTCATTATCACCTTCTCATTGCACAATACCCAATCTAGGATAGCCTGTTCCCTAGTTGGTTGCTCGACAAACAGATCTACAAAGCCTTCTCATACAGGCTCCAGGAATTTATCCATCACATTGTTATTACTAATTTGGTTTGTCCAGTCTATATGTAAATTAAAGTTACTCATGATGACTATAGCATCCTTGTTACATGCATCTCTAATTTCCTATTTAATGCCGTCCCCTGCCTTACAACCACCGTTTGGAGGCCTGTGGACAATTCCCGCAAATGTTTTCTGCCCTTTGTTGCTTCTTAGCTCCACCCAGACTGATTCGACATTCCTCTCTCGCTATTGCACTGATTTCATCCTTAACTAACAACACCATGCCACCTCCTTTGCCTTTTTGTCTGTCCTTCCTAAATATCGAGACCCTTAGATATTCAGTTCCCAACCTTGGTCACCCTTTCATCTCAGGTTCCATTGTTCTCACACCACTTTGAACTCAAATCCTTCCAAATATAAAATCTTTAATCTTTCTATTTCGTCTCTCCTATCAGGTCAATAAAATATAATATACTCTTTTCTATTTACCCATGGAACTCCTGTAAGATACAAAAATGTTTCTTGTCACCTCTGACTTCCCTCTGGTAGTCAAATGAACTCTCAACTTATCGAAAAATGCATGTTAGGTCCAACCTATTTACTTGTACCTCAAACTGCCATAATATCTCTTTACAAATGCACAAACCTAATGCCTCTATCCTTTCATATCTTAAACCTCCCAGGCAATCCGTCTCTAGTAACCTTTCCCCAGCATAATTAAATAATTTACACACGCACACCCTTCTTCACAGAATACCACAATGTTCCCCAAAAATATATTTAAAAATCCATTCTCAAGCAAGCGCATCATTAGCAAACATTCATCAACCTATCAATGGGTTGTCGTTTGAGAAGGAAAAACTGAACTTTAATGCAACATGAGGTCAATCAACTGGATTGTCATCAATCAATGTAACTGACATTTTATTGGAAAATCTACTTCCTGAATTTCTCTTGACATTAATAATTAATCAGTCCAATAGGTCTCCTACTCAATAAATGTATTATTAAGCTTTTCTTTCAAAATAAAACTGTTAATGCAGCGAGCACACACAATGCACAAAACAAATAGCCAGAAGAGGGAAATCTTCACTAAACCAGTCCCACAAGAAAACACAGATTTATTGTACATTTGTCTCTATGTTCTCCGTGGAGTGACACTTGTGCAGAATGGCTGTGGCAGTTACCTGTGAAACAAGAGTGTGTTGAACTAGGCGGGGTCACAGAAGAGGGAAATGAAGCCTATGAAAAGCAACAGATCAAGACTGAAGAGTGGAATTTTGGCAATAGATAAAAATTCTGCAATTTTGCTTGTTATCCCCCAGGAGATTCAAGGGCAAACATACAAACAGGCAATAAAAGATATTACCATATGTTGCAGTCTCATGCATTACCCTCCCCAACTACCAAAAATGCTAATTCAGAGGCAAAAAATCAGTAGTCAACCCCAAGACAAACATCCCCAACTCTTTATGCAAGCTCCAGAATATCTTTAATACTTACTAAATATAACTAACCCACACGACTCCAATATGTTCCAAGCTTTTTAACGATATAAAACTATATCTGACCAAAAAAGATGATTTCCATCCATGAGGAGTTTACAGTCTCATGTTACATTAATATTTACTCACAACAGCACTTTCAAAATCCCAACTGCCTAGTTTTTGGCCCTCCATTTACCATGGCATTTTTGCACCTCGATGTACTCAACCATACCCTCAGCTCTACCTTGGATCCCTAGTTCCATTAAACCATCACACTCATTACACTCTCTTGGTCTGGCTCTCATCTCCACTCCCTTAATTCCAAAGGATGCAGATTTGAACAGATATGGCGGACATCTAGCTCACCCTCCTCTATGGGGAGGCTGTGCAGTGGTATGGCCATTGACTAGTATTCCAGAGACCCAGGGTAATGCTCTGGGGACCTGGGCTCAAATCCCACCATGGCAGATGGTGAAATTTGAATTCAATAAAAAAATCTGGAATTAAAAGTTTGAAGATGGCCATGAAACCATTGCCAATTATCGTAAAAACCCATCTGGTTCATTAATGTCCTTTACGGAAGGGAATCTGCCTACGTGCGACTCCAGACACACAGCAATGGGTCTCTGAACAAGGGCAATTAGGGATGCCCACCTCCCACAATGAATAAGAAGAAAAAAAAGTAGCCATTCTGGTTGGACAACATGAAAGGACTATCAGCTGCTCTTGTCTGCATTCCAGGATTATTCTGCAATGCAAAAGTAACCCCCTACTTTATCTGCTCAACTACAAACAGTCTTCTCAAACCCCTCTCCTTCATCCATAGATACAAGTGCAAGGGGCTCATCGACATCTTTGTCACTAAAGTTAAGACCATTTAAGTAGCTGCCTCTGCCCCTTGCCTTCATTTCTCACTAAGGTTAAGACCATTTGAGTAGCTGCCTCTGCCCCTTACCTTCATTTCTCTAGCCCACTAGGCTAAGCTTCCTCTAAGATTGCCCCCGCATTAACCCTGAATTAGCATCTTTCCTTAGTTTCTCTATCTCCCCTCATGCCCTCTCCAAGCTTGTGTAGTAGATCCACCTTATACTCCCTCAACCCTAGTCCTACTAATTGCTGACCACACAATTTCCCTTCCTGACTCCCATGATATTGTTAATGGTTCTTAAGATAACCTTAAGACTGCATCCCTTTCATTCACCCTGCCATTAACACTCCTCTCCGCAAAATAATCCTTCGATTCTCCTGCCCGTAGAAACTACAACCCCATCACCAACCTCCCTTTCTTTCCTAAAGTTCTTGAACATACTGTCGCCTCCCAAATATATGCAGAATGTTCCTAGAACTAAGTCTGAATCCTTCCAAACAAATTTCCGTCCACACCTCAGTATGAAACGGCTCTTACCAAAGTTACAAATGATACCCTATGTGATTATGAAAATATTAAATTATCCCTTCTTGTCCTTCTGAACAAGTCTAAAGCTTTTGACACAGGTGACCACAAAACACTCCTCCAACACCACTCCACTGTCATCTCACTAGGTGGAACTGCATTCACCTGATCCATCCTTATCTATCCAGTTATAAGCAGAGAATCAGCTACAACAGGCTTCTATTTCTGCTCCTGCATTGTTACCTCTGGTCTCTCTTCCTTGGATCCACCCTTGCAGGTCCCAATCTACCTCTGCTGCTCCCTCGGAGTTAGTGACTTCTCATTTAAGTCTCAGTCTTTACAGCTCAGCTCTCCTTGCTGAAGTTGTACACTTTACAGCTCTGCTCTCCTTGTTGCGGTTTTGTTTTGTTCATTCATTCTAACATTTATTGCCCATCCCCCACTGCCCTTGACAATGTGGTGGTGAGCTGCCTTCCTGAACCCCTGCTGTTAGGGATGGAGTTCCAGAATTTTGACCCAGCGACGGTGGAGGAATGGCAATATATTTCCAAGTCGGGATCGTGAGTGGCTTGGAGGGGAACTTCCAAGTGGTGGTGTCCCCGTGTGCCTGCTGCCCTTGTTCTTCTAGATGGTAGTGGTTGTGGGTTTGGAAGGTGCTTTCTCAGCAGCCTTGGCAAGTTCCTGTAGTGCATCTTATAGATGATACACACTGCTGCCACTATGCATGGGTAGTGGAGGGAGTGAATGTTTGTGGATGGGGTAGCAATTAAGCAGGCTGCTTTGTCCAGGATGGTGTCAAGCTTCTAGCATGTTATTAAAGCCGCACTCACCTAGGCAAGTGGAGAGTATTCCATCACACTCCTGGCTTGTGTCTTGTAGATGTAGGACAGGCTTTGGGGAGTCAGGAGGTGAGTTACTCACCACAGGATTCCTAGCCTCTGACCTGCTCTTGTAGCTACAGTATTTATATAGCTAGTCCAGTTCAGTTTCTGGTCAATGATAGCATACAGATAGCAGGGGATTCAGCGATGGTAATGCCATTGAATGTCAAGGGCGATGGTTAGATTATCTCTTGTTGGAGTTGGTCAGAGCCTGGCACTTGTGTTGCGTAAATGTTACTTGCCACTTGTCAGCACAAGCATGGATATGGTCCAGCTCTTGCTGTGTTTGTTCATGGATTGCTTCTGTATCTGAATAGTCACGAATGGTGCTGAACATTGTGCAAACATCAGCAAACATCCCACTTCAGACCTTATGCTATACACGAGGATCTTCTGAAAGTTATAAATAGGGCTAAGGTCACACCCAACAATAAAATAGACACATTCAGGAGTTAAAAAAAACACTTTAAAATGTGGCACATTTCCGTTCGGAATTTGTTCTTATTGATCAAGTCTGTTTAACTATTTATTTTTCCTTTCTTTCATTGATGAATTTTAAAAATATTTTGACCCAAAATTGAACTTTCATCTTGCTTTAATGGATAACTCAGTAACAAGCAAAGCTCTGATTTAAATTTTTCTTTTCGCCCAAATAGAAAACATTCCAAATATGCATATTTTTTCTTATCTTCTTGTAGTGTCTCTCTTATGTGTTAAACATTTAGGCTCTTTAGAGAATAATCAGACTATTACAGCGGACAGCAGGGAAAAATATCCCCATTGTTCTCCTCCTTTCCTGGTGTCCACAAAGGAGTACTTGTTAACGAACAGCAGCACACCCCCTCACTGATCTCATCAGAAGAATTAACCAGCAGAACATTTTCTGATCAAATGAATTACATATCACATTATAAATGGAACACAAAACTACACCAAGACTAACTCTAAAAACTAATCTGATAGATGGAGTCTTCAATCAACAGATTGTTCAACGATCTTTCCATCTGACTAACTGCCAATTGATACCACTGTCCACCACTATTTCCCGGTGCTGTGACTAGTTTTATTTCCTATAATGATCACAACATAGATAAGACTGTAAAAGACCCTTCCAAGGTTCCAAACAACCATACTATATAGTCTTGTATCATTCATTTTCTTCTTATGTCAAAAAGAAACATATAGTTCCCCTTTGAATTTGTTGGCACTAGCTATATCCATTACCTCCTTGGGTGGTCTGTTCCACACATTCACCATCATCTGTGCGAGCCTTGAAGGGACCAGAATCATTTTGTAGAAAGCTCTGCATAGCCAATTTCAAGAGAATTTGGAGCAGCTCAGTGGGCCGCAATGTTCTGAGCAAATCCATGTTTCTATCACTGTACTGGAGTACAATATGGAGTATATGAAGTATAATGTGGGAAAACGTGAACTTCACAGAATCTTAACGGCACAGAAGGAGGCCATTTGGCCCATCATATCTGCACCGGTTCTCCACAAATGAGCATTATGATCTACTGCCACTGCCCTGCCTGTTCCCCACACCCTTGCACATTGTTTCTATTCAAATAATCATCTAATGCCCTCTTGAATGCCCCAATTGAGCCTGCGTCCACCACACTTCCAGGCGGTGCATTCCAGGCCCGAACCACTTGTGTGAAAAAGTTTTTTCTCAGGTCACACTTGCTTCTTTTGCAAATCACGTTAAATCTGTGCCCTCTTGTTCTTGATCTTTTTACGAGTGGGAATAGCTTCTCCCTATCTACTCTGTCCAGCCCCCTCATGATTTTGAACTTATCCACTTTGGAAGGATGAATAGAAAAGCAGTAAATTAGTTGATGTGAGAGAGGTTACAAAACTCGACAGTAGAGGGGGATCTGGGTGGGAATCACAAACAGTTAGGTACAGCAAGTGATTAGGAAGGCAAATGGATTTTTAAAAAATTATTAATTCATGGGATGTGGGCATCACTGGCTAGGCCAGCATTTATTGCCCATCCCTAATTGCCCTTGAGAAGGTGGTGGTGAGCTGCCTTCTTGAACCGCTGCAGTCCATGTGGTGTAGGTACACCAACAGTACAGCTAGGCAGGGAGTTCCACCTTTTTGACTGAGCGACTGAAAGAACGGAGATATATTTCCAAGTCAGGGTGGTGTGTGGCTTGAAGGGGAACATCCAGGTGGTGGTGCTCCCATGCATCTGCTACCCCTGTCCTTCTTGATTTTGGCGATCGTGGGTTTGGAAGATGCTGGCTAAGGAACCTTGGTGAGTTGCTGTAGTGCATCTGGTAGATGGTACACACTGCCTCCTTGACTGTGTATCAATGATGGAGGGAGTGAATGCTTGTGGATGGGGTGCCAGTCAAGCAGGCTGCTTTGTCCTGGATGGTGTTGAGCTTCTTGAGTGTTGTTGGAGCTGCACTCATCAAGGCAAGTGGACAGTATTGCATCAAACTCCTGACTTGTGCCTTGTAGATGTTGGACATGCTTTGGGGAGTCGGGAGGTGAATTACTCACCGCAGGATTCCTAGCCTGTTGGTGTTTATTGGAAGAGAATGGAATATAAAAGTAGGGATGTTTTACTGCAGCTGCACAGGGCCTTAGTTACACTGCATTTGGAGTACTGTGTACACTTTTGGTCTCTACTTAAGAAAGGAAAATAATTGCATTAGAAGCAGTTCAGAGAAGGTTCACTCGACTGATTCCTGGGATGAAGGGGTCACCTTAAGAGGAAAGGTTGAGCAGGTTGGGGTTATACCCACTGGAGTTTCGAAGAATGAGAGGTGATCTTATTGAATCATATAAGATCCTGAGGGGACTTGATAGGGTGAATGTTGAGAGTGGAGTTGGAGTGGAGTAGTATACTTGAGAGTATACTCCCCTGGTGAGGGACTCTAGAACCGGAGGGCAGAGTTTAAAAATTAGGGGTCTCCCATTTAAGGCTGAGATCAGGAAAAAAATTTTCTCTCTCAGAGATTAGTCTGTGGAATTCTCTTCCCCAGACAGCAGCGAAGGCAGGGTCATTGAACATATACAAGGCCTAGTTAGAAAGGTTATTGATAACAAGGGATTATAGGGGACGGACAGGAAAGTAGAGTTGAGGCCACAACCAGGGCTGCCATGATCTTATCGAATGGTGGAGCGGGCTCAAGGGGCTGAACTACCTACTCCTGCCCCTAATTCTTGTGCTCTTGTGGAAGCGCATGCTGGGGAATCAGAGCGCAGCTCCCACCATTCTCTCTCCAATTAAATTAATTAGTTGAAAGGTGTGGGCCTACGATTTTCCAAGACATTTTTTTTTATTCATTCATGGGATGTGGGAGTCGCTGGCTTGGCAAGCATTTATTGCCCATCCCGAATTGCCTTTGTTCAGAGGGCATTCAAGAGTCAACCATGGAGTCACATGTTGGCCAGACCAGCTAAGGGCAGCAGATTTCCTTCCCTAAAGGACATTAGTGAACGAGATGAGCTTTTACTACAATCAACAATGGTTTCATTAGACTTTTAATTCCAGATTTTTATTGAACTCAAATTCCACAACCTGCCGTGGCGGGAACCTGGGTCTCCAGAGCATTACGCTGGGTCTCTGGATTACTAGTCCAGCGACAATACCACTACGCCATTATGTCTCCCATATTATAGGGAATCCACACATCCAGTATTGAACTTTACTGAAATCTTAGTGACAGCATGGATTTAGTGTGCAACATGAATAGAGGAAAATATGACCCAGGCCGCCTGAATTTCATGCTCACTCGCCAGCAGGTTTTTTAGGCCAGGGGAGGGGACCGTGAAATTGAACGAAACAGGATTCCCTCTGGGTTCCCACCCTCTCCAGCCTCTCAATGATTTTATGCTGGGGTGGGCAAGGCCTCAGCTGAGACCCTTACGTGGCCAATTATTGGAGGGCTGTTTTCCATCCAGCCTCAATTTTTAGGCTGGCAGGAGGATTTACCTGGCATGGGGGAAACCTGAAAATGAACGGGCTTAGATCTTGGGAAGGAAACGGGGCGGTGTGGCGCCTCCATCAGAAGCCCCATTCTGACTTCAGGCACCCCACCTTAAGATCCAGTGGCCGCTGCACCTACCCCTGCCCCTACCACCCTGGCCTCTCCCCCAGCATCTCAATTGCCTACTTTCCACCACCCCCACCCACCCCCCAGGACTTCCCTTTCCTGCCCTCCCTGCCATGGGACCCCTAAAAGCTACTTTGATGTCCAGTCCTGGGATTTAGACTTTGGCATGTTGAAGCACTTCCTCTTCTGTCCACAGCAGTTCCTGTTGCTGCAGGGACTAGAGAGCTGCCGGCCAATCAGATTGGCTGGCAGGTCTCTAAGGTGGGTCTTCCTCCTGAATGAGGGGCTGAAGTCCTGCCTGCAGCCAATTAATGCTCATTCAAGTGTGAAATGGTTGTGTGCAGCCAGGGTCAGGGGACATCGGATGGCGGGAAGGGAAATCCCGCCATCCAAAATATTCAGGCACTAGTCAAGTAGTCTGGTTATACATTCACTCATTTTAATGGATGGAAAATCACAGTACGTGTACCCACAATGATTTCCTTGCTTTCCAGTGGGAGGACCAGATCAAAATTACTGCTTTAGTTTTTAATTGTTCCTCTGTAAGATGGGAAACACGGGTTTGGCCGAATTATGTTGTCATCCAATATGCACATACAGCAGAGTCAGTAGACAGCAATCAGCAGCAGGAACCCATTCTAATTTATTTTTCCCCTGCCCTATTACAGATCAATCTGTAATGCCTCCATTTCCAACACAGTCCACATCAGCTAATTCAGCTAATCCAAGTATAGCATATTGGAGATGCAACAACACAGGACTGTCCTGTCTCAACAACTATGCTATGCTTCCTTACAAGCTTGGCCATTGTGAGAATACCTACACTGAAATAACCACAATAAAAAACAAAAAATATTCCATAGGGTACACAGTTGCTCTGTATCCATGGTGTTGTTGATTCCTTCCTTACTATTCTAACAGGTTGGAAAATCAGGAAGAATATATCTGATAATTCATTACAAAACGCGAATCTTAAAACCCCATATAAAGCCATACACACCAACCTTATATCTAACATACATATGCATAGAATTTGGTTGTAAATTATGAAAATGGCTTCTCCAAGCCTGCTCACACTACCTGGCCTTAGAAATGGGCAAAAGTTTGTATTTAATTGAGCAAAAACAGTCCTCTTTGTACCATTTTCTTGATGGTCTGCTTCCTGCTGGATGCCACACAAGCGGGGTGGAAGAAATTCACTCACGTAGCAACCAAAGGTGCAGGCTCACATCGACACCCTGGGGGCAGACAGCCCTGCAGGCCACCACTTGGATGACACTTTCCATTCATACAATTGAAAAGCGTCACATGGCGCTGCCTGCAACCACTTCCCCCCTCCAAGAATTAACAGTGCCTGCGTAATGCCACTCAAAGCAATGCTATGCAAATGAGTTTCTCCCCCATAATGTTTTATGACCTTCAGCTGGGTCAAAATCCTGGAACTCCCTCCCTACCAACACTGTGGGTATACCTACACCACATGGACTGCAGCAGTTCAAGAATGCAGATCACCACCACCTTCTCAAGGGCAATTAGGGATGGGCAATAAATGCTGACCTAGTCAACGATGCCCACATCCTATGAATTAATGAAAAAAAGCTTTTTGAACAGGTTGCCAGATGGGGATGATGGGCCTCATGTCTCTCATACCATAGAATCATAGAAAGGTTACGATGTAGAAAGAGGTCATTCAGCCCATCATGTCTGCGCTGGCCAAAAAAAGAGAAAAAAGAAACTAGCCACTTGTTTTTAATCCACTTTCCAGCACCTGATTCGTAGCCTTGCAAGTTATAACACTTCAGATACTTTTTAAATGGGTTGAGCATATCAGCCTCAACCGCCAACTTAGGCAGTGAATTCCAGACGCCCACCACCGAGTGAAAGTGTTTTTCCTCATGTCCCCTCTAATCTCCTTAAATCCATGCCTCCTGGTAATTGACCCTTTGGCTAGGAGAAACAGGTCTTCCCCCAATTTAGAATTTTTACTCCTTTTCTTTCTTTGTACTTTCCCATAATGATGCTAAATCTAACTGTATTATGGTCACTATCTACAAAATGGCCCCCCACTGCTACTTCATCCACTTGCCCAGCTTCATTTCTTAAGACTAAATCTAGAATTGCATCCCCTTTCGCTGGGCTTGTTAAGTGCTGGCTGAAAAAGTTCTCTTGAATGCAGTTCATGAATTTTTGCCCTCTGTGCCCTTCACACTGTTTGTATCCCAATTGATACCAGGGTAGTTGAAGTCCCAAGTATTACTGCCCAATTGTTTTTGCACTCAGAAATTTGCCTACATATTTGTTCTTCTAAATCCTTTCCACTATTTGGGGGCCTATAGTACACTCCTAGCAATGTGGCTGCCCTTTTTTATTTCTGAGCTCAACCCATGTGGCCTCATTTGATGCTTGATTCAGTGTATCATCCCCCCTCAAAGCTGTAATTGATTCTAACCAATAATGCTACACCCCCACCTTTTTTATCCCACTCTCTATCCTGCCTGCAATCTCCATATGTTGAGTTGACAATTTTTGCCCCTCTTTAAGCCAAGGTTCCGTTATAGCAACAATATCATGCTGCCATGTATCAGTCCCCACAGCTCATCAGCTTTATTTTGCTATACTCATTGCATTTACATATATACCTTTTAACATTGTTAAATTCCTGTGCTGTACACTATTTAAACTGTGCTTCTTCTGTCTTTCAGAGTCACTCACTAATTCTCCACCTCCCATTCCCTGTTCTGAATTTGCCCTCAGATTCCCAGCCCTCTGCCAATCTAGTATAAACACCCCCTTTCCCACCAATCTCCCTGCAAGGATAGTCGTCCCATTCCTGTTCAGGTGTAGACCTGTACAGATCCCATCTTCCCCAGAACTGGTCCCAATGCCTCAGAAATCTGGTGCCCTCTGTCCTACACCAGCTTTCCAGCCATGTGTTCAATCGCTCAATTCTCCTATTTCTATAATAAAAGCAAAGTACTGTGGATGCTGGAAATCCGAAATAAAAACAGAAAATGCCGGAAAAACTCAGCAGGTCTGACAGCATCTGTGGAGAGAGAAACAGAGTTAATGTTTCGAGTCATAATGACTCTTCTTTAGAGCTCTGAAGAAGTCATAAGGGCTCGAAACATTAACTCTGTTTCTCTCTCCTATTTCTACACTTACTCGCATGTGGGACTGGGAGAAATCCTGAGATTACTGCTTTAGAGGTCTGGATTTTCAATCTCCTACCTAGCTTCCTAAAATTTGCTTTCAGGTCCTCATCTCCTTTCCTACCTAAGTCATTGGATCACAACGTCTGCCTGATCACCCTTCCTCAAAAGAATATCCTGCAGCCGCTCTGTGACATCCTTGACCCTGGCACCAGGGAGGCAACATACCATCCTGGAGACACATCAATGACCACAAAAACGCCTGTCTGTTCCCCTAATTAATGAATCCCTTATCACTACTGCTCTTCCTCTCTTCTTCCAACTCTCCTGTACAGCAGAGACACCTGTGGTGCCACAAACATTGCTCTGTCTGCACTCCTCCGATGAACCAATGCCTTCACCATTATCCAAAACGGAAAACTGATTGGCGTGCGAGACCCCAGGGGACCCCTGCGCTGCCTAGTTCTCTTGGACTGCCTGGCGGTCACCCATTCCCTTTCTGCCTCCAGGCTCTTAAGCTGCAGTGTTACCACATCTCTGAACGTGTTATCACATAGCTCTCAGCCTCGCAGATGCACCACAGTGACTCCAACCACCGTTCGAGCTCCAAAACCCAGAGCTCAAGGTTCTGCAGCTGGTGACACTTGCTGCAGATGTGGTTGTTTAGGGCATCAGTGGTGTCCATGACTTCCCACATATTACAGGGCATGCATTCCACACGACCGAGCAGACCTGTCATGGTTTCAATTTACTTCCCTTATGTTAACTTTATTTTACTTTGACTTAGTTATACTACTTCATTTTACCTGCCTTAACCTTACTTCCCTGTTGCTTGTGTTTCTTACTGAAATCTAAGTAGTTCCTTCTTTTAAAAATAATATACTTTTCTAATTTTCAGCTACTTGAAGACCCACCCTAACAGCAGTATCTCACCAATCAATAAACTTACATTTCTCCTGTGATGTCACTCTTGGATGTTTTTAAAACTCAGCCCTCTCTTGCGGCTTTACAACTCCTGGTCAGCAGACTGAGAAAGATAGGGAAAGGAAGAGAAAAGCACCCTCCTCACCAAACTCACAGTGATCCCACTCTGTACCAGCTGCACTCCATGACAGTGAACTTAACCCCTCTTATATATACACTACTGAGATTCAGATGACTCTCCTATCTGGCAGCTAAGAACCAGATTAGTCCACTTAATTTGCTGATCTCACCTGCTCTCCAGCAGAGGGCTTGATTTGCTTGATTAGCCCTGGCCAAGCTGCTAAGAAACAGTAAATTTAAGTAAAATGCTAAATTGCAAGCAAGCAGCAGATTTTTAAAAGATTAATCCTTAAAATTTAACATTTCACTCCCTTCTCACCAAACTCACAGTAATTCAACTCTGTGTCAGTTGTACTCTGCATGATTACTTCCTATTATTGTCTTTACTGTGCCAAAGCTTTTCATAAATGTTGATGTATGCTATATCGCCACAGTACATTTTATCTAGCAAAAATCGCATCTCTTACACTTCCTCTGCTATGATAAAAAGCCTATTGTTTTATTCCCGACAACCCTTCAGCTCACTATTATCCAATTAGCTAAATTATTTAATAATGTGCATATTCTCACAGTGCAAAGTCTTTGACTCTGAAATTCATCCTTCTCCCATGTTATCAGCATTAATGAGGGAAAAAGCTGTTCAGTTCTAATAAAAGATTATTGACCTGAAACGTTAATTATGTTTCTCTCTCCAAAGATGCTGCCTGACCGGCTGAGTAACTTTTTTTTTATTTCAGATTTCCCCTATCTGCAGTATTTTACTTTAATTATTATATTAGGGGAAGTGGTGGCATAGTGGTAATGTCGCTGGGCAAGTAATCCAGAGGCCCATCTAATGCCCTGGGGACATGGATTCAAATCCCACCATTCGAGCTGGTGGAATTTGAATTCAATTAATAAATCTAGAATATAAAGCTAGTTTCAGTAATGGTTACCAAGAGACTATCAGCGATTGTCGTAAAAGCCCATGTCGTTCGCTAATGTCCTTTAGGGAAGGAAGTCTGCCATCCTTACCTAGTCTAGCCTTAATGTATATTGTCACTCTATGTTCTTCCGCCCAAAATAGATCACTTCACATTTCTCCGCACTGAGCTTCATCTGTCCCCCCATTCCACCAACTTGTCCATGTCTTTTTGAAGTTCTACATTGTTCTCCTCACAGCTCACAATACTACCAAGTTTTGTATCGTCAGCAATTTTGAAACTGTGCCCTGTACACCAAGGTCTAGGCCATTAATAAACATAAGGAAAAGCAAAGGTTCCAACACTGATTCTTGGGGAACTCCACTACAAACCATCCTCTAGCCTGAAAAATAACCTCTACTCTTTGTCTCCTGTCACTCAGCCAATTCTGTATCCATGTTGCTACTGTCCCTTTTATTCTATGAGCTATAAATTTGCAAAAAAAATCTGTTGTGTGGCACTGTATCAAATGCCTTTTGGAAGTCCATCAACAGCACATCAACCTTAGCTTCATCAACTCTCTCTCCTACCTCTTAAAAAAAACACCAGAAAGTTAGATAAACACAATTTTCCTTTAAGAAATCTATGCTAGCTTTCCTTAACCCACATTTCTCCACGTGACGATTAATTTTGTCCTTAATTATTGTTTCTGGAAGTTTACCTGCCACTGAAGTTAAACTGATTGGTCTGTAGTTGCTGGGGTTATCTTTACATTCTGTTTGAACAAGAGTGTAATCGTTGCAATTCTCCAGTACTCTGGTTCCACCCCCGAGCCCAAGGAAGACTGAAAAATTATAGCCAGTGCTTCCACAATTTCCACTCTCACTTCCTACAGTATCCTTGGATGCATCTTGATCCTGGTGCCTTATCCACCTTTAAGTAGAGACAGCCTATCCAATATCTCCTGCTAATCAATTTTAAATCCTTCTGTTGTCTGAATTACTTCCTCTTTCACCATGGCCTGGGTAGCATCTTCTTCCTCGGTAAAGACAGATGCAAAGCATCCATTTAATACTTCAGCTGTGCCCTCTGCATCCATGTGTAAATCCCCTTTTTGGTCCCCAGTCAGCCCTACTCGTCCTTTTACCACCGTTTTATGATTTATATACCTATGGAAGACTTTGGGATTCCCTTTCATGTTCGCTGCCAGTCTCTTTTCATACGCCTTTTTTGCTTCTCTTATTTGCTTCTTCACCTTTCCTCTGAACCTTCTATATTACAGCCTTGATTCAAACCTGGATATAAGAGCTGAACTCAAGAGGCGAGTGAGAGCGACTGCCCTTGACATCGACATCAAGGCAGCATTTGACAAAGTGTGGTATCAAGGAGCCCTAGCAAAACTGGAGTCAATGGGAATCAGGGGGAAAACTCTCCACTAACTGGAGTCATACCTAGCACAAAGGAAGATAGTTGTGGTTGTTAGAGGTCAATCACCTCAGTTCCAGGACATCACTGCAGCAGTTCCTCAGGGCATGTCCTCAGCCCAACCTTCTTCACCTGCTTCATCATTGACTTTCCTTCCATTATAAGATTAGAATGTTCACGGGTGATTGCACAATGTTCAGCACCATTCGCAACTCCTCAGATACTGAAGCAGTCCATGTCCAAATGCAGCAAGACCTGGACAATATCCAGGCTTGGGCTGACAAGTGGCAAGTAACAACTGCATCACACAAATGCCAGGCAATGACCATCTCCAAGAGAGAACCTAACCATACTCCCTTGACATTCAATGACATTACCATTACTGAATCCCCCACTGTCTACATCCCGGAGGTTACCATTGACTAGAAACTGAACTCGATTAGCCATATAAATACTGTGGCTACAAGTCCAGGTCAGAAGCTGGGACTTCTGTGGAGAGTAACTCACCACCTGACTCCTCAAAGCCTGTCCACCATCCACAAGGCACAAGTCAGAAGTGTGATGGAATACTCTCCACTTGTCTGGATGAATGCAGCTCCCACAACACTCAAGAAGCTCAACACCATCCAGGACAAAGCAGCCCACTTGATTGGCACCCTATCCACAAACTCCCTCCACCACTGATGCACAGTGGCAGCAGTGTGTATCATCTACAAAATGCACTGCAGGAACTCACTAAGGCTCCATAGATAGCACCTTCCTAACCCATGACCATTACCATCTAGAAGGACAGGGACAGAAGATACATGGGCACACCACCACCTGGAAGTTCCCCTCCAAGCTACTCATCATCCTGAATTGGAAATATATCGCCTTTCCCTCACTGTCACTGGGTCAAAATCCTGGAACTCCCTCCCTAATAGCACTGTGGGTGTACCTACACCACATGGACTGCAGCAGTTCAAGAAGGCAGCTCACTACTACCTTCTCAAGGGTAATTACGGATGGGTAATAAATGTTGGCCCGGCCAGCGACACCCACATCCAATGGATGAATTAAAAAAAAATTCAGCTTGGTTTTCAATTGTATTTCCTGCCGAACACCTATCACAAGCACAATTTTTCTTCCTTATCTTAATTTCTTTTTCCTTTATCATCCAGGGAGCTCTGGATTTGTTTGCCCTGCCTTTCTCTTTCAAGGGAAAATACCTTGACTGTGCCTGAATTATCTTTGAAGGTAGCCCATTGACAGCTGTTTTTCCTGCCAACCTTTGACTCCAATTTATTCAGCCCAGATCCACAGATCCATTCTTACCCCACTGAAGTTAATTATTCCAGTTAATTATTCTTACTCCGGTTGTTTTTTAGTCAACCTAAACCTTACAATACAACAATCACTCTCCCCTAAATGTTCTCCTACCAACACCTGATCCACTTGGCCCACTTCATTCCCAAGAACCAGGTCTAGCAGTGCCTCTTTTCTCATTGGACTGGAAACGTATCACTGCAGAAAATTTTCCTGAGCACAGTCTAGGAACTCTTGCTCTTCACTGCCCTTTACACTTCTACTATACCAGTCTGTATTTGGATAAATACCAGTCTATATTTGGATAAGTAACGTCCCCCATTATAATGACCCTATAATTTTTGCACCTCTTTGTAATTTCTTTGCAAATTTGTTCTTCCACATCCTTCCTACTAGTTGGTGACCAATAGAGAATACCGAGCAACATACTTGCACCTCTTTTGTTCCTTACTTCTAACCAAACAGACTCTGTCCTCTTTCCTTCTGGGACATCCTCTCCCTCCAGCACTGCAATGCAATGCTCTCCCTTAACCAATACCGACACCATTCCCCCTTTTCTCCTTTTCCTATCTTTCCTGAAATCATCTTTTACTAACTAATGCTCATCCATTATCTACAACATTTGGCTAATTAATTGATGACATTGCCTTCACAATTTTGCTAACTGAAATCAACCTGTATTTATATAACAGCTTTAACATAGAACAGATATCCCATAGGTGTTCATAGAGACATAATCAGACAAAAATGAATGCTGTTTACTACACAAGGTAATCTACATAAACTGATTAGCAACTGAAGATCACTAAATATATAGAATCACATAACCATTTTGTGATTCTATGTTCAAACACAAAAAGAGACCATTTGGCTCCCACTCCCCCATCTTTTCGTCGTAGCCCTGAAGATCTATTCCTTTAAATTTAATTATTCAATTCTCTCTTGAAAGCCCTGATTGAATCTGCCTCCACCACACTCTCAGGCAGTGCGTTACACATCCTAACTACTCTCTGCTCTGGTTCTTTGCCCAATCACTTTAAATCAGTGTCTTCTGGTTCTTGATCCTTCCACCAAAGGTTTCTCCATATCTCCTCCATCATATCTCCTTTTAACCCTTCTTCTCTGAGGAGAACAACCCTAGGTGTCATGTTTCCAGGATTTTTTCATTTCTTGGGATTTGGCTGACAAAATTCACTGCACAAAAGAACTGGATTTACAACTAATACCCTCTAGGGTTTGGGCCATTCTGAAAAGCATTTGAGAATTAAGAGTCAACCTCACACACTGGGTGCCAGTTAATGCAGGCAACAGGGATCTTGCCCGCCGCTGGAAAGCCAGCAAGAGCACCACGTCACCTCTTTTTGGGAGGGCCCACCTCATTATAAGAGGAAAACGGTAGGCTTTCTCTAGAAATCCCGCCTACCCCCTCCCCCGGAGAATTGCCAGTCAGCCAGAGGCTGGCAGCTGTATAATGCAGGCAGTACCAGCAGGAGCATGGCTGCTACCGGTAATGTACCGACTAGAGGCCCAGGGTCGCCGAGGGAGCCCTAGGTCAAAGGTGATTAAGGACAGGATAGGAGTATGGGGCAGGAGGACACGGGAACGCCTCGCAGTTGCCCCCTTCCTCCCCCTAATGCTGGGGCTCTCAAACAGGCACTGAGTGCCTTTGAACAAGGCACCACCAAACCCACCGAACCCCCACAAGCCTTCCTACCCCAGGCTTAGTCCAGGCACAGATAGGAAGCCCCCCACCCCACCCCGCCTACCCAACTAATTGCTCCCCGTCTCCAAACTCGCCTCATGGGAGGGCATTAAATTCTGCCCATTGTATGCTGCAGGTGAGGGCATTAAATTCTGCCCAGTGTATGCTGCAGGTGAGGGCATTAAATTCTGCCCATTGTATGCTGCAGGTGATCATCAGTCATACCAGCTTGCATCTTAAAGGGGATCAGTGAACCATACGGCCTTTTATAATAACCTGCCAGCTTTCGTGGTCATTTTCTTTTCTAAAATTAATTACTAGATTTATTGTGCTCCATTTCATAACTTTCTATAGTGTGATTTGAATTCAAAATCTTTGACTGCTTATCATTGCACTAACAGGCCTCACACATCCAACTCAACCTGTAGCAGTTATATGGTCAGTTTCAGTAAATACTCTGGCATTCAATAAGAACACCCACCAAGGAGTGGGATTTTGCAAAAGTTAAAAATAGAAGAATAGAAAGCTTTGAAGACAAACCTTCGCCTTGCCTTTAACGATACAGGCTTGATGTTCATCTTCTGTTACATTCCACTCTATCTGTAAAACAAATGCATTCACATCATATAATTATCATAAATCACAGCATATAAGGAACCCCATACATAAGTCGAACTATTTTTGCATATACTTGGTGTGCAAGTCGACTCTTCTTTTCAGCCATGACATGCCTTACTCACATTAGTAGTTAACCTTAATTTTTCACTCCACAAAGGTTTGTTTACTGGTACTTTATAACTAGGTGTAAAAGATAAAGTAGGCGATACGGGCTGTGTTGCAAAAAATGAGTGGAGTTCAAGACACATTTACTCTTTGCGCCAGATGCTGATCACATTTCAAAATGGCACCCAGCTCCACCCACACCAGTGGTTCACTTTTATACTCAGCATACAAATTGACCCCCCCTTTTTTGGAGGGATTACACTATTATACAAAAAATTCAAAAACCAAAGCATTTGGTTCAAAGCAGAGATAAGCCAGGGAACTACAGGCCAGTGAGTCTCATGTCAGTGATAGGGAAAATATTGGAGAAATTTCTGAAGGGAAGTATCTATCTCCACTTGGAGAGGCAAGGTTTGATCAGGGATAGTCAACATGGCTTTGTCAGAGGGAGGTCATGCTAAACAAATTTGATTGAAATGTTTGAGGAGGTGACCAGGTGTGTAGATGAGGGTAGTGTAGTTGATGTAGTTTATATGGATTTCAGCAAAGCTTTTGACAAGGTCCCACATGGGAGACTTATAAAGAAGGCAAATGCACATGGGATACAGGGTAATTTGATAAGGTGGATTCATAATTTGCTTAGTTGTAGGAGGCAGAGGGTGATGACAGAAGGATGCTTTAGTGACTGGAAGCCAGTGTCCAGTGGTGCACCACAGGGATCTGTGCTCGGTCCCCTATTATTTGTCATTTATAGAAACAACATAGATGACTATGTGGGGGGTAGGATTAGTAAGTTTGCGGATGACACAAAGATTGGCCGGGTGGTTAACAGTGAGGTTCAGTGTCTTGGGCTACAGGAAGATATAGACGGGATGGTCAAATGGGCAGATAAGTGGCAGATGGAATTTAACCCTGAAAAGTGTGAGGTGATACACTTTGGAAGGAGTAATTTGACAAGGAAGTATTCAATGAACGGCATGGCACTAGGAAGTCTGAGGAACAAAGGGGACCTTGGCGTGTGTGTCCATAGATCTCTGAAGGCAGAGGGGCATGTTAGTGGGGTGGTGAAAAAGCCATATGAGACACTTGCCTTTATCAATCAAGGCATAGATTACAAAAGTAGGCAGGTCATGTTGGAGTTGTATAGAACCTTGGTGAGGCCACAGCTGTGTGCAGTTCTGGTCGCCACATTATAGGAAGGATGTGATTGCATTGGAGGGGGTGCAGAGGAGATTCACCAGGATGTTGCCTGGGATGAAACATTTAAGTTATGAAGAAAGGTTGGACAGACTTCGGTTGTTTTCGTTGGAGCAGAGAAGACTGAGGGGCAACCTGATCGAGGTGTACAAGATTATGAGGGGCATGGACAGGGTGGATAGGGAGCAGCTGTTCCCCTTAGTTGAAGGGTCAGTCACAAGAGGGCATAAGTTCAAGGTGAGAGGCAGGAGGTTTAGGGGGGATGTGAGGAAAAACTTTTTTACCCAGAGGGTGGTGACGATCTGGAATGCACTGCCTGGGAGGGTGGTGGAGGCGGGTTGCCTCACATCCTTTAAAAAGTACCTGGATGAGCACTTGGCATGTCATAACATTCAAGGCTATGGGCCAAGTGCTGGTAAATGGGATTAGGTAGGTAGGTCAGGTGTTTCTCACGTGTCGGTGTGGACTCAATGGGCCGAAGGGCCTCTTCTGCACTGTGATTCTGTGATTTGTTTTATATCCTTCCATGCAGTGTTATTGTCTCCTAATGGCCCTGGGTCCTTACTGAAGTCCAGTTCTATGGGTGCTAGTGCTTAAATTCTGGCACTTTGCCCAAATATCCATTTTTAATACGCAAGCCAAAATAGTCACTTGAGCCACGCAGTGCATCATAACTGAGCCTGATTGTCTCTCGGCCAACATTTATTGCCCACCCATAATTGCCTTTGAGAAGCTGCCTTCTTGAACTGCTACAGCGTTGTTGGTACACCCACAGTGCTGTTAGGAAGGGAGTTCCAGATTCTGACCTAGCAACAATGAAGGAATGGCAGCATTGTTCCAAGTCAGTATGGTGTGTGATTTGGAGGGGAACTTGCATGTGGCGGTGTTCCCCTGCATCTGCTGCCCTTGCCCTTGCTGTCAAAGCAACCTTGGTGAGTTGGTGGTGGATGGTGTGCCAATCAAGAGGGCTGCTTTGACCTGGATGGTATCGAGCTTTTTGAGTGCTGTTGGAACTGCACTCATTCAGGCAAGTGGAGAGTGCTCTATCACACTCCTGACTTGTGCCTTGTAGATGGTGGACAGTCTTTGGGGAGACAAGAGGTGAGTTACTCACCACAGGTTTCCTAACCTCTGACCTGGTCTTGTAGCCACAATATTTGTGTGGCTAGTCCAGTTCAGTTTCTGGTCAATGGTAATTCCCCAGAATGTTGATATTGGGGGATTCAGTGATGTTAATGCCATTGAATGTCAAGGGAAAATGGTTATATTCTCCCGTATTGGAGATGGTCATTGCCTGGCCATAGTGCAATGTTATTTGCCACCTATCAGCCCAGGCCTGAATATTGTCCAGGTCTTGCTGCATATGGACATGGACTGCTCCAGTATCTGAGGAGTCATGAATGGTGCTGAACATTGCGCGATAATCCATGAATATCCCCACTTCTGACCTTATTATGGAGGGAAGGTCATTGGTGAAACAGCTCAAGATGGTATGAAACAGCTCAAGATGGTATTTAAATGCATATATTTAAATGCCATGTTATTTATGATAGCCACATAAACTGTGGCAACAAGAGCAGGTCAGAGCCTAGGAATCCTGCAGCAAGGAGTTCACCTCTTGACTCCCCAAAGACTGTCCACCATTCTTCAAGGCACAAGTTAGGAGTGTGATGGAATATTCTCCACTTACCTGGATGAGTGCAGCTCCAACAATACACAAGAAGCTTCACACCATCCAGGACAAAGCAGCCCGCTTGATTGGCACACCATCCACAAACAAACATTCACTCCCTCCACCATTGACACACAGTGACAGCAGTGTGTACCATCTACACGACGCACTGCAGGAACTCACCAAGGATCTTTAGACAGAACCTTCCAAACCCACAGCTGCAACCATCTAGAAGGACAAAGGCACATGGAAACACCGCCAACTGTAAGTTTCCCTCCAAGCCTCTCATGATCCTGACTTGGAAATATATCACCGTTCCTTCAATGATCCTGAGTCAAAAACCTGGAACTCCCTCTCTAAAAACACTGTGGATTGACCTACACCACATGGACTACTGCAGTTCAAGAAGGCAGCTCAAGTGCAATTATGGTTAGCGATAAATGCTGGCCTAGCCAGCAATGCCCACATCCCATGAATGAATTTAAAAAATGCATTGCCTCTGCAGCAAGAGGTGCAAGATGGAAAATGAGAGCACAGTTTCATTTTTGCCCTCCACTTCCCTTCTCTAACTATGGGACAATTTTTCCAAGAAAGGCGAGGTTGCTAGCTGCCTCAAAACAAACATTTATTGCCCTGATCACATTCTGGACTCCCTGGTGCATGTGTCATGGAGATATGTCTGCTCTCACTAGGCATGCCAAGTCCTGAGATTGCAGTGTGAGTTCTTATCAGTGTCACCAGTTTTACCTCCATTAGGCTTTTCCTGAGACTAGGGGTCAATATACCCTACTCCTGGAGAAGACTGCAAGCTGTTGCGATGGTCTCCCTCCAGGAGTTACAGTTATAGTCAGCTGGACCTGCTGAGGAATTTCAATCCAATTGATGAAGTTATGAAGGCTTATGGGGTGGAATTTTAGGGGCCCATTTCGGCAGTGGTGATCCGTTCAAAAGTCTATTGACTTTGGCAGGACTATAAAATACCACCTACGTAAAATTCCACCATGAAGTTTCAAGTAAAATCTGCTTATGATGTAGCATCCTCAATGTCCAAACAACATTGCCATAGCTCAGGAACCTCTCCCCAACTGGAATGAAGCTTCTTATTAGTTCAGAAATAGCAAGTAAAGATGGAACTCAGTACAGCGCAAAGTTAATCCAACATTATTACAAATACACAGCTCTTCCTTGAGGCTTTGCTTTGCCTGGTTGATGGTCTATAACTAGAAAGCTGAAAAAATAAATCTTTTTATAAAGCGCTTTCACCTCACTGAGGCGGCTTCAGGCCAATCCATACCCAACAATCTGCTCTAAAAACTCTGCTCAACATTCCTTAAAAAAAAAGTAAATTCGACCTATTTCCCAATTTTAATGGAACTGATCCATTAAAAAAAAAATTCCAGAAATTGGATCTGCATCTTCAAAAACTAACCAGTTTTTCCTTGGGAGATGTCTTATCTGTATACCAATTTCATTGAAATCTGTCCATTAGCTTTTGAGATATATTGTTAATAGGCAAATAGACTAACAAATAAGGAAACAGTGGCGGAGGTAGCAATTTTTTTTCTCTATGACAGATTCTCTCAATACATCACCACCACCTGCATATGGAGGATATCACTCAAGGTGAAGAATGTCGGTGCTGAGAAGTGGAAAATGATGTTTGACAGTAGGTGACAAGAACAAGTTCCTCAGGTCATGTAAATCAACTCCCTGACCTGATAAACTTTTCCACTCCCCCACACAAGATAGTCTCTGACTAAGGTTGTCCATTTTTTAATAATTAGGAGCAGTTTTGTACTGTGGGCTCACATACCCATAGAGGATGGGTCTAGATTGCCCAAGCACGTTTCATGTCACACATTTCTACCCAGCAGATATAAGATTTCATCCCATCAATCTGGATTAGACTTGAATTCGGGCTTCAGGAGGCAACAAGACACCATGTTAACACCACACAACCCATTGAAAATGCAGTTTATTTAGCAAATGAACAACCCACAAGGCTTTTTTAATATTTATTCAAGAGATATGGGCTTTGCTGGCTGAGCCAGCATTTATTACCCATCCCTAATTGCTATCGAGAAGCTGGTGGTGAGCTGCCTTCTGAACCACTGCAGTGCATGTGGTGTAGGTACACCCACACAGTGCTGTTAGGGAGAGAGTTCCAGGATTTTGACCCAGCAACAGTGAAGGAACGGCGTTATATTTCCAAGTCAGGATGGTGAGTGGTTTGAAGGAGAACTTTCAGGTGTCGGCGTTGCCATGTATCTGCTGCCCTTGTCCTCCTAGATGGTAGTGGTCATGGGTTTGGAAGGTGCCATCTAAGGAGCCTTGAGTTTGGTTTGTGTAAATCACGTCAATTGTTGACTCTTCCATATTTCAATGGTTTCCTCAGCGGGGACACTATGGGCAGAATCTTCTGTTCTGGAGTATAAGTTCAGAGGCGGGAGTGGAAGTTGGAGTGGGATAGCTGACCACGCGTGATCTTACGCTGGTCGGCTCATTGCTTATGCATCTGTGTGGAGCATCGCCAATCTTGTGGCAAGGGTAGGCAAGAAGTTGCTGTCCCCACCGTTACCTCATGGGATTGAAGGTCTGGCTGCCATATTTAAAGGAACCTGGACCGCCATTCACTCCCTGCAGGCCAGGAGCTTCAGTCTGCCTGTCCTTAATGTCTCAGAGATGAAAACAACATGCGGCCTCACGGTTCAGCGGACCTTCCCTGGTAAGTCTCATCTGGGCCATCCAAGATAACAGCAGAAGGCCCTCCTGTTTGACCATGCAGATGTCAGCGCTCATGGAGCCCATCATAGAAATGCCGAGCAGTGTCGAAAGAGGATGAATGATCTGCTGTGCTCTGCAAGGGTAAGTGCGCCATCTGCTCTCATTGCAAATTGACATTCATAAGGGCATCAGGCAGTCCCAAGTGTGCTAATGCACAGGGATGGCAGATAGGACTTGGGATGCAGCACACGCCAGCAGACAGGACATCTGCGCGAAATGTGTGCCAGTCACTTCAATCTCAATCCTATATCAGTTGCAGGGCATCCTGCTTGTTAATCCCTTACTGGGGAGGGCTCAGCAGCTGCCACAGGCATGCATGCTCCTGAACTGCTCATGCACCCATTGGAACGACAATCAATCCTTCTGCCTTTCTGCAGGAAAAGAACACCCACAATAAGCAGGAGTAGTCCAAGACTGGAGGAGGAATTCCAGACATGCAAATCCTCACCCCGTATGAGGAGCTGGACCGTGCCTGTGCTGAAGGTGAGATAGGACTCTGCCCAGGAAGCCAGTGAGGATGCTTCCAGTCTGCAGTTCTCAGCTGCATCCACAGAGTAAAAGATTGCTTTGATGAAAGAGCCAGCTGAGTCAATCACTAAATCTCTCTTTTCTCTATTCCAGGTACCACTAAGAAAAGGGGAGGCCAACAAAGGAGACAAGCCACCAAACCAGTCCCAACCCCACCTCAGAATCTTCAGAGGATACACTGTCAAAGCACTCACCTGCACCCTCTACCAGCACAGATACACTCACCTCAGTGGGTGTACATTCCAGATTATGTTCAAGATCACAATCTGGTAAGCACATCACTGACACGGTTCCACAGCTGACGAGGGAAGTGACTGCCGAAGTCACTGACACTTGGAGACTGCTGAAGACCAGGCCCTGCTCAGCCCCATGGACATGATGAGCCGTTGGGCTCAACCATAAGAGGTCTGTTGGACTCGCAGAGGCATGTAGGGGAACATCAGGCAGACATGCGCTGACTGTACTGTAGCCTGGAGGAATCCGTGAACTGTCCGTCTGCTGTCGTGGCTTTGGACTGTGAATGCTTGATTGCTTCCCCATGGAAAGGGTGGCGGCCGCCTTGGAGACCCGGGTCCAGCAGAATGCACAGTGGCTGCCGGATATGCACTCAGACCTGCATTCCGTTGCTCTAACCATGGGTGCAGTGCAGCAGTGGCTAGTCGAGCGGGGGACGGGGTACCTCTCTCCAGGTGCCCCTTCACCTCAAGGAGTCAGGGAGGTGCCATCAGGAACCCACAGGGAGGACAACCGCTAGCCAGGCACCCCAGGGACTTCATCCCAGGACACTCCAAGGGTGCCCAGCTGGGCCTCCTCCCCTCTGCCAGTGACCCTATCACCTCCAACAGGTTAGGCCGAGGAAGTTACACTTGCACCTATGCAGGAGGCCCTCAGCAGCCCGGGGCCCTCCAGACCTAGGGCCACCAGAGGACACCCGCCAAAGTCATCACAGTCAACAGGGCATAGCAGTCAGCAGGCTGCCTCCACCTCAGCTGTGGATGTCGGGGCTGCACTTAGACATACTTGTAAGAAAAGCAAGATTAAAGAAACATTAAGAGCACAAAGGTAGCAGAGGTGTATAAATCACTGTAAATATCAATCACAATTGTATATATATGTGTAATTGCACCACATTTATGCTTGTGGTATTCTCATTGTGCTGCTAGTTGTTGAAATGACCGCATGCATTTAAAGACATCACACTTCATTGCTGAGCAGCCACTGACGATATGGGCCTATTCAATCACTGTTTCTTGTCTCACATAATCCATTGTGCAAGGTTTTTGGTCCTGAACTGTGTAGGAGGCATCCTTGGACATCACTGTTGAAGTTGAAGTCTTGGAATGAATCTGGCCACCCAACAGGTACTGGTGACCCAATTAGTATCCCTATGAGAATGCTTTTTGAGCAGCCTCTGCAGCTGCTGCCTCTTGCTGCTCTGGTCGTTGCTGTTCCTGGTGCTGGGCCACCCTGCACTAGTTCCTCCTCAGTTGCACCATAGCAAAACAGAAAGGTTGCCTTCAGCCATTATCAGGGATGCCTGAGGTGCTCTTTGAACATGCTGCAGTGACCCATGTAGTTATCAAATTGTTTGAAACTTTCCCTCCATCCCCAATCAATTCAGCCAATGGGAAGGCCTGTATCTAGCATCAGTCCACTCCGGAGCACTACTTCCCTCGCCCATTCCAGACATCCCCACCTCAGTCAAGAGGAGATGGTCTTCAACTCAAGCTTCACTGCTGCTCCAGACCTTCCTGGAATGAGACGCATGAGTTTTGCTGCTCTTGTCTCAGGGGTTTGACCACAGAGTCGAGAACACATCTGAGCATGGTTCTCCATCCAGTTGACTAATGATTATTAGGGTGCCCCTTTAGTTGGTCCACTAAGCATGCCAGTAACTCCACTCATTGTCGAAGACACTCCTCCCACTTCGAGTCACGGCTCTCACCTTGGGACTGCACTGCAGCATTGCAAGTTAAACAATGGTGTGCATATCCTATCAACGGAGGTCCAGCACCTTCTACCCTCCTCCTGTCACCCACTATCTTCCCCCAACTTCCTTCACTAACACCACATTATCTTTCATCTCCTCACCTGTTACCCTTGACCTTCTAACACTTTGTCTTTATCTCTGCTCTCCCACCTGCGCCCTTAACCATCCAAGTGCAGATGCATTCTGACCCTGACCCCTCCCACCCTCGAGGCCACTATTAACCTGACTTTTTATGACCGCCCTCGTGAAACCCGATCATACTCGACCATGACCTTGTCACTGCCACCCTACCGGATCCACCACACCCATCACCTGCCTCCCAGTATCCTAATCTTAACCCTCAGGACCTAAACCTCGATTCCATGGCTCCACCCTTTAGCCATTTCCCTCTGCCATCATCACTACCCAGAGAGCCCCTCCCCCACCTAAAAGCATGACAATGCCCGTTTGAACATATCAGCCTGTCTCTCTTGGCCCCGAACAGCCTGTACTATCCCTCCCTGGATAACTTGCACTATCCCTTCTACCTTTGTCCAACCACTGCTCCACTTTTCCCTGCTAAGCCTACCTCTCTTCTTTGGTCATCTTCCACTGCCACCACCTGGTCTCACGCATAGCCTGGCACTTACAGACGCTCCTCAAAGAGGGCAATACAGCAACAAATCACCATTAATCACGGAAGAAGTCAAGCTTGCCAGGTGCACACCACTTATATACAGTCATAAAAGTGAACATTCTAGTTTCTGACTGGCAGGGAACTTAATTTGGAAGGGGAATTTAATTACGGTGAGATGGCCTCTTAATGAGCCAAGTTCATCTTGACGTTCGGAAACTGTTTTTTGCCTCACGCTAAATTAAGTTCCCCCACCTGCCAAGCTTTCTGCTGCTGCTGGGACTGGAAGATTCCGCCCTATATACTGAACCCTAACTTGATTGAGAATCATGCTTTTGCATTAAATATTTTTAAATAGTATAACTGCAAAAGTTGTTTCTGACCTATGGCGATGATGTAGTCCTGAAAAGTCCATTAAAGCATTAAAAGAAATTGAAGATTAAAATACAAACATTATTCTGCCGTTATTTCAAACCGATCCTCTAATAGTTGATTGGGAAAGTCTACTGAGGTTTTATACTCTTATTGCAACCAGTGAAGTGCAATTGCCACAGCAGCTCTCTCTATTAACACCCAATCTTTAGTAAAAATATAACTCTCAGGACATCAGTCAATGTTCAGTACTTAATTCTGCCCTCACTACAGCACATTCATAACCACATCCTCAGAGATATTTATTTCCACTTCCTTCATCTCACTACAGCACGCTCATAACCACATCCTCAGAGATGTTTATCCCCATTTCCTTCATCTCACATACAGAAATTAATCACCATGAATACGAGTGTCCAAACTGAAATCCACACGTTCGCCTGCTAGTGTGTACATTTTCACCCCAGAGCTTTGTGCCTACTGGATGGGCTTGCAAGCCACAGGGTGAGTGTGCACTGCCACAGGGTGAGTGTGCACTCCCATAGCAAGCAAACTGAAACGCTGTAGAACACATATCAACTTCCAGCTTCCTGGCAAACTGGAGAAACTAACAGATAAGACACTGCTTGTTCTCTTATTTACAAGCCTCTCGCTATAAAATAAATGTGCTATTTAGAATTCCTCCCTGATTGAAGTCATGTAAAATAAATGCCACAATACACTTCACATATGGATTCAAAAGCATTCTTGCACTGAAAGCTAATCTACTGTATCTTCTTTCAGCCAATTTCTTTTCAAGAGATTGTTTGTTTTTGCTTCCATTCAGTTTTTGTCAAAGCCCAGTCCACAGGTTCCTTCACAATTTATGACTATTAGACTCCACAATAACGCCAGATTCTAGGCAAGTAGAGCTAGGCTGCAAGTGAATGAGGTTTGAAAAGTCTTTTCTAATCCTCAACTTTTCTTACAGATATATGCATACCGAATCAAGTGTTGCCCAGTCTAGATTAAACTTTGTCAGATCCTAATTAACGCAGCTCCATAAACTTAAAGGGATCTCTTTTCACAAGTTTAAGCTCCCCTATCTTGATAAATCCTAAAGTAAATGCAGAGCTAACAACACACCATAGATGTGCTAGCAAAATTCTTGAACAAATCCCATTCTTGTGTGACTACAGTCAATACATAGCCGTGACCACTCAGGAATTTTGAATCACACAGACAGCTTACAGAAAGGTATTTTAAAAAATTACCATAAATGGATCCTCTGCCACAGAAGTCAAGGTCAGTATAAAGATGGCGTTAGTTGCTCCCACGTAGAGACGATTACTTTGCTGATCTACCAGAAAGGTGTTAAAGGAGGTGATATGACTATGCTTGGAGAAGCTTTTCACTGATGTCATGTGCTGAAGTTCTGAAATTGGTAAAAGAGTAACAGATCAAAAAAACTGGAAGAAAAATTACAGCAAAAATCTTATCAGCAGCTTTAAGGTCAGATACAAGACATGTCTATTAAACAACAAAAGCCTTAAAAAATAAAATTCAAAAGTCTTAAAAAAATGAAGTTCAGTCTGAAAGCCTGTAATCTTATCAGCGTAGGAAGAACCTTTTTTTGAAACGCTATGTCCAACTTTAGGACTTTGTTAAAAAATGCTCGTGCTCAGCACCCCCACCAACATCCAAAAAACCTCCAGAGGAATTACTGACTCCTCTGATGCAAGGCAAGGATACTAACTCATAAGTACAGGATCACAAGTTAAGAGAGCAGGATATTTTGCTCTCAACCAGCTAAATTAATCAGCCTGGACTTTGACCCTTCAAAATACACTGCTGCCAGGATGAGGGCTTTGGCTGTGAATATTAGCACAATATTTTGTTAGGTTTGCAACTGAGACTAGACCAGCTCTCATCAGACATCCATACACTTACACTTTCTAATGAGGATTTCTGGATAGTGCTCAGTAACAGAACCCTACTGTTCATTTACTAGACTAATGATGTTCAGACAAATGACAGTTTAGCCAATCCAGATGCCACTGACCCATCTAATATCAGATGATCGCTACTGACAAGTCATCTAACCTGGGATCTTGATACTCAGCTATTATGCCACAAAAGTAAAATCACTGGAAATATTATTACTTTGCTGGCATGCATGGCATAGTATGCAAGTTATATAGTTATAATCACATTTTTAAGAAACTCCTACTGAGGTTAATACTACCATCAGCATATCTTAACATAGAATTGTGGCACCTCAATTCTCCTATATTTTGAGGCTCAGTGCTGCAAATTAATTCTTGACAATTTTTATTTTTATTTCCATAACCACTCAACTGTGTAATTTCAGAATCATTTATACTCTTATATTCCTCCCACATAGTTGTCTGAGCTGCAAGAGATTGGACTAAGGCACTCGGTCACAAGGGCAAATAGGAACTTCATTCAGATCAACTTGAATATTGCTCATAAGAGAAACATGTTGCTGAAGCTTTTCGTCCTCCACTGATCAGGCCTAATGCAAGAAAGTCAAATTTCAAATGATCACAACAATTTATACTACAGGAGAAAAGGCTGCTGATTGGTTGACAAGTAATCTCTAATTAGCCAAGGTGTTGCTATGGAGGAAAGCACCAGGGTACTATAGGCTCACCAAGCCTATAGTTCCTCAGGGTAATGTGTCCCTAAGCCCAACAATCTTCACCTGCTTCATCAATGACTTTCTTCCATCATAAAGTCAGAAGTGGGGATCTTCGCTGATGATTGCACAATGTTCAGCACTATTCACGACTCCTCAGATGGTGAAGCAGTCCATGTTTAAATGCAGCAAGACCGGGATAATATCCAGGCTTGGACTGACACGTGGCAAGTAACATTCGCAACACATAAATGTCAGGCATTGAACACCTCCAACAAGAGAGAATCTAATCATCGCCCCTTGACATTCAATGGCATTACCATCGCTGAAACCCCCACTATCAATGTGGGGTACCATTGACCAGAAACTGAACTAGACTAGCCATATAAATACTGTGGCTACAAAAGCAGGTCAGAGGCTAGGAATCCTGTGGTGATTAACTCACCTCCTGACTCCCCAAAGGCTGTCCACCATCTACAAGGCACAAATCAGGAGTGTGATGGAATACTCTCCACTTGCCTGGATGAGTGCAGTTCCAACAACACTCAAGAAGCTCAACACCATCCAGGACAAAGCAGCCCGCCAGATTGGCACTCCATCCATAAACACTGACTCCCTCGACCACTGACGCACAATGGCAGCAGTGTGTACCATCTTCAAGATGCACTGCAGAAACTCACCGAGCCGCCTTAGACAGCACCTTCCAAACCCACAACCACAACCATCTAGAAGGGCAAGGGCAGCAGACATATGCGAACACCACCACCTGTAAGGTCCCCTCTAAGCCACTACTATCCTGACTTGGAAATATATCGCCGTTCCTTTACTGTTGCTGGGTCAAAATCCTGGAACTCCCTCCCTAACAGCACTGTGGTTGTACTTGCAACACATGGACTGCAGCAGTTCAAGAAGGCAACTCACCACTACCTTCTCAAGGACAATTAGGGATGGGCAATAAATGCTGGCCTAGCCAGTGACGCCCGCATCCCATGAACATATTAAAAAAATGCCCCCGGGTAATTAAAAAAAAAGGTGCTAGGTTTGAACATTCCTTTTGTTTGCTGAGAGCGGGTTTCTGGATATGAACAATCACTGGGACGTACGGCCTACATAACTGTCATCGCATCGGCACAGAACTTCATACACGACATTGCTGAATGTCATTTTGGATTGACGGCAGCATCCTGTCAGTAGAAAATACCTCTCGTCATGTATGAATTTCAGCGCTGGTGCAATGCCAGGTACTTAGGCCATATGCCCTGGCACCTGCTGATTGAATTAAAATCATGTTCCTTTGGTTATTTGTACTAGGCAGAGTATAGACCATACGCAACCAGCCCGTACTTGCAAAATCCAAAAACAAAATGTCTACTGTTAGATGTGATTCCGCAGTTGGGCAACATTTGCTGAACGATCCTGAATGTGTTAATAGCTACACTAACTACCAATTTAAGATAGTCAGTCAAGCTCATAATGTGGCTCATTTAGGCTTGTTAGAAGTGTCACATATTCATATGCAGGGACCCGTTCTCAGCAAACAAAAGGAATGTGTTCAAGCCTTGCACCTCTTCTGAATTATCCAGGAACTTGGGGAGCCTACGGTTCCCCATTGTTTTCTCTGTGGCAGTGCCTCAGCCAGAGGTAACTTGACAACCAATCAGCACCCTTTACAACTATAATATAAATTATCATTTGAAATTTGGCATTCTTGCCTTGTCCTGACGAGTGCAAGATGAAAAGCTTCAGTGGTATGTCTGACCATAACTCAGTTAGATTTAGGATAGTTATGGAAAAGGATAAGGTTGGGCCGGGAAAAGAAGTCCTAAACTGGGGAAAGGCTGATTTTACTGAGATGAGATACGATTTGGCCCAAGGGGATGGGAGCAGCAACTTGCAAATAAAATTGTGTCAGGACAGTGGGAGGTATTCAAGGAGGAAATAGTGAGGGTACAGGGCAAATGTGTTCCTGTAAAGACAAAGTGCGGGGGGGAACCAAGTCCGGAGAACCCTGGATGTCAAGGAACATAAAGGCTAGGATTAAGAAAAAAAGAGAAGTGTATTGCAGATGCTGAGGGTGCAATACGGCAGAGTCCTGAGAGGAGTATAAAAAGTGCAGGGGGGAACTTAAAAAGGGAATTAGGAAAGCTAAGAGAATGCAAGAGAAAGCATTGGTGGGTAGAATAAAGGAAAACCCAAAGGGGTTTTTTAAATAGAGCAAGAGAATAAGTAGGGAAAGAATAGGGCCAATTAGGAACAATAGAGGTAATGCGTGTGTGGACCCGGAAGACGGGGGTACAGTCTCAATCAATACTTTGCATCAGTCTTCACAATGGAAAAGGGCGACACAGGTATGGACATCAGGGTGGAGGACTGTGATATATTAGAGGAAATTAACATTGAGAAAGAGAAGTTACTAGCAGGTTAAGTGGCCTTAAAAGTGGATAAATCCGCAGACCTGGATGAGATGTATCCCAGGTTGTTGAGGGAGGCAAGGGAATTCCCTTTTTAAGTTCCCCCCTGCACTTTTTATGCTCCTCTCAGGACTCTGCCGTATTGCGCCCTCAGCATCTGCAATACACTTCTCTTTTTTTCTTAATCCTAGCCTTTATGTTCCTTGACATCCAGGGTTCTCCGGACTTGGTTCCCCCCTGCACTTTGTCTTTACAGGAACACATTTGCCCTGTACCCTCACTATTTCCTCCTTGAATACCTCCCACTGCCCTGACACAGTTTTATTTGCAAGTTGCTGCTCCCATCCCCTTGGGCCAAATCATATCTCATCTCAGTAAAATCAGCCTTTCCCCAGTTTAGGACTTCTATTCCCGGCCCAACTTAATCCTTTTCCATAACTATCCTAAATCTAACTGAGTTATGGTCAGACATGCCACTGAAGCTTTTCATCTTGCACTCGTCAGGACAAGGCAAGAATGCCAAATTTCAAATGATAATTTTAATATCCTCTCTGGCCACAGGTGAGGTGTCAGAGGACTGAAGGGCTGTTAACGTTGTCCCATTATTAAAAAAGGGAGGAAGGATATTGACCAGGAAATTACAGGCCAGTCAGTCTAACTTAGGTGGTGTGGAACTTTCTAAAAAGAATTCTGAGGGACAGAATATATCTGCATTTGGAGAGACATGGATTAATCAGGGATGGCCAGCGTGGGTTTGTTAAGGGGAGGTCGCGTTTGACAAATTTGAGGAGCTAACCAGGGGCGTTGATGAGGGTAATACAGTTAATGTGGTTTACATGGACTTTAGCAAGGCTTTTGATAAGGTCCCTCATGGTAGACTGGTCAAGAAAGTAAGAGCTCATGGGTCCAAGGCAAAGTGGCACATTGGATCCAAAACTGGCTGAAAGGCAGGAAGCAGAGGGTGATGGTAGAGGGATATTTTTGTGACTGCAAGTCTGTTTCCGGTGGGCTTCCACAGGGCTCGGTGCTGGGGCCCTTGTAGAGGGTATGATCAAGAAGTTCGCGGATGACACGAAAATTGGTAGGGTGGTAAATAGTGAGGAGAATAGCCGTAAACTGCCAGAGGACATCAATGGGCTGGTCAGATAGGCAGAGCAGTGGCAAATGGAATTCAACCTGGAAAAGTGTGAGGTAATGCACTTGGGGAGGGTTAACAAGGCAAGGGATTACATAATGAATGGTAGGACCCTGGAAAGTCCTGAAGATCAGAGGGACCTTGGTGTGCATATCCACAGATACCTGAAGGTAGCTGGGCAGGTAGGTAAGGTGGTTAAGAAAGTATATGGGATATTTGCCTTTATTAGCCAAGATGTAGAATACAAGAGCAAGGAGGTTATGCTAGAACTGTATAAAATGCTGGTCAGGCCACAAATGTAGTGCATGCAGTTCTGGTCACCACATTATAGGAAGGATGTGATTGCACTGGAGACTTACCAGGATGCAGTGTGGGCTGGAGGGTCTGAGCTATGAGGAAAGATTGGATAGGCTGGGGTTGTTTTCCTTGGAGCAGTGAAAGATAAGAGGGGACATGATGGAGGTATATAAAGATTATGAAAGGCATAGATAGCGTGGATAGGAAGGTACTTTTTCCATTGGTAGAGGGGTCAATAACCAGGGGGCATAGATTTAAGGTGAGAGGTGCAAGGGGAGGTCGTGTCTCACTAACTTGATTGGGTTTTTCAAGGAAGTGACAAAGATGATCGACGATGGAAGGGCAGTGGATGTTATCTACATGGATTTCAGTAAGGCCTTTGACAAGGTCCCTCATGGCAGACTGGTACAGAAGGTAAAGTCGCACGGGATCAGAGGTGAGCTAACAAGATGGATACAGAATTAATTGGCTTGGTCATAGAAGACAGAGAGTAGGAGTGGAAGGGTGCTTTTCTGAATGGAGAGCTGTGACTAGTGGAGTTCTACAGGGATCAGTGCTGGGACCTTTGCTGTTTGTAGTATATGTAAATGATTTGGAGGAGAAGGTAACTGGGCTAATTAGCAAGTTTGCAGACGACACTAAGGTTGGAGGAGTTGCAGATAGTGAAGAGGATTGTCAAAGGATACAACGGGATATAGATCGGTTGGGGACTTGGGCGAAGAAACGGCAGATGGAGTTTAATTCGGACAAATGCGAGGTAATGCATTTTGGAAGGTCTAATACAGTAGGAATTATACAGTAAATGGCAGAACCCTTCAGTGCATTGATGGGCAGAGGGATTTGGTTGTACAGGTCCACAGGTCACTGAAAGTAGCAACGCAGGTGGATAAGGTAGTCAGGAAGGCATATGGCATGCTTGCCTTTATCAGCAGGGGTATCAAATATAAAAGCTGGGAAGTCATGCTGCAGCTGTAAAGAACCTTGGTTAGGCCACACTTAGAATATTGTGTGCAATTCTGGACACCAAATTACCAGAAGGATATGGAGGCGTTGGAGAGGGTGCAGAGGAGGTTTACCAGGATGCTGCCTGGTCTGGAGGTTATTAGCTATGAGGAGAGATTGGAGAAACTCGGATCGTTCTCACTAGAGCGATGGAGATCGAGGAGTGACTTGTTAGAAGTTTACAGAATTATGAGTGGCATGGACAGAGTAGATAGTCAGAAGCTTTTTCCCAGGGTGGAAGAGTCAATTACTAGGGGACATAGATTTAAGGTGAGAGGAGAAAACTATAGAGGAGATGTGCGGGGCAAGTTTTTTACGTAGAGGGTAGTGAGTGTCTGGAATTCGCTGTCAGAGGAGGCGGTGGAAACAGGCACGATAGTGGTGTTTAAGAGGCAGCTTGACAAATACATGAATAAGATGGGAATAGAGGGATACGGACCCCGGAAGTGTAAAGTGTTTTAGTTTGACAGACAATATGATTGGCGCAGGCTTGGAGGGCCGAAGGGCCTGTTCCTGTGCTGTACTTTTCTTTGTTCTTTGTTCTTATTTAAGTTTAAAACACTGGTCTTAGACCCACAGTTCTCCCTTTCAAACCGGATGTAAAATTCAATCATATTGCGGTTGCTGCTACTTTGGCTGCTTTCACTCTGAGGCCATTAATTAATCCTATCACATTACACAATATCAAGTCTAACATAACCTGCTCTCTGGCTGAACATGCTGCTCTAAAAAATCTCTCTCGAATCTCCTGCTTTTTAAATATTTGAAATGACTGCGGTGTTATAAAAAAAAAATGCTTGCTATTTCACACTGGCTGATGCCATAAGCCTGAGGGTTATCATTACAGGATGAACGCTGAATGACTGATTTTACAACTTATCATTAACACTGTGTGGTGCCTGTCAGTTCACAGTTTGATTCGACAGCTCCTCTGCTTATAAAGTCTTTGAAGTAGGACTTTGAATACAATGCTAGTTTTTATATGAGATTAAAGGAAGCTAAATGTAGCGAATGGATTTTTAACCAATGAGAGTGATTTTTAAATAATTAATTAATCAATAGACACTTAAGAGCTTTATTTAATCTCAGTATGGGACCAGAGGTCTGCCCATGATGGATACTGGGTTAATTGGCATGGAGGGTGTAAGGGAAAAGGTTGGCATGAGTTAGCACTAAGTTGGCATGTGGGCTATAAAAGGTCATGGGTGGGTAGAGGGGCATAGGTTGGCATGGAGGGCACAAGGGGCCAAGGGGAGGTGGATGGAGGGCATGAGGTACCATGAATTGGCATGGATGGGACACAGGGAATTTGTGGGGGTAAGGGCTGATTTTTGTTTTCTTTTCATAGCTTCAACAAAGTGCTGCAGCAGAGGCTGGCCTTTCTCCCAGCCCACCTCCACATCCAGCAGCCACTGAACTTTTTTCGCAGGTGGCTGCCACAACTCCGATTTTCACCCTCCCACCCCGCAATGAAAATCCAAACTTCCAAGGCAGTTTCTTCCGGGTTGGTTTTGCACAGCCGGGAATTGTGCTGACTCCATGCTCCTGAGCCAGGAGTGAAATTCAGGCCTTAACGTATGAATATGGTCATATCCGGGAATTGGTTCATGTAGCTATTTCTACTGGAAGAGGGATATGTACATTCACTGGTGCTGATAATCATGGAAGTAATTTGCATTTGTTGCCAACACCATGCATGCTCAGCTCTAGTGTTTTACACTGGGTGTGCTTTACGAACATGCGGTGGGTTATCGTCCGGAAACCAGGATTTCTTTGACCGTCTTTTGAGTTTTAACTCCAGCCAGTGTGAAGCCTCTTGTACAAAATTAGGAAAGGGAAATAATAAATTAGGCATTTAATGGAATATTAACTGTTATAAGAATGTTGATGTATAATAATGTAATTGCATGTGACCCTAACACAGTCCATTGTTTTAGCTTCAATGTATAAGGCTAAATAAGTTCAAATTTTATGTTTGTAGATTTTTGGAACATGATTCAAAACGCAGCCCAGAAAATTGTAAGAGAGATTGAAGCTGTTGGCTATAAAGCAGACCTGAAAACCTCTTTCCTGTGAACTTCCCATCACTGACCCAACCTCGAACTGCCCCCACAGCCGCACTGTTTCCTCCAGCCGCAACATCAACTTGGCTGCAGTCTTCCATGCCCAATGTAAAACCCAGACGTCTGGGGGGGAGTTTTCCCAGGCAAGTTGGGGGGTGGGGTTTGTGTCTGTGTAGGGGATTAAATTCTCAAATTGATGCCGGCTCTGAATCCCTGTTACATTATCAGGCTGGCCCGGCAGGTATGACGTCGTGGGATTTCTGCATATGTGTAGACCAGTGCGCATGTGCAGTCAATAATTGGCAACCATCTTGTGTTGGCAGGAGACACAGTGATGAATTAAATATAGGGAGGGAGGAAGAAAGACTTGTATTTATATAGGCCCTTTTTTCAAAACATTGCAAAGGACTTTACAGCTAATTTTCATATGTAGTCACTGTTGTAATGGAGGAAACATGGTAATCGATTTTAATCTCCTAAACAGGGATATGAAAATGACCAGGTAAGCTGTTTTTCCAGTGATATTGATTGAGGATTACATTTGACCAGGGCATCAGAGAGAACTCCCCTGCTCTTCTTCAACTAGTGCCATGAGATTCTCATGTCCATCTGGTACAGCACATTTAATGTCTCATCCAACAGATAAATACTGGAACAGCTTTGGAACAAGAAGCAGACTGGAACGATATTAAAGTATAATTTCTCCAATTGTGCATTGGTATCAAAATGCTTAAATAACCTCTTGCACCAATGATGACCTTTTTCAAAAAGTTGCAACATGACCAATTCATTTGGATGTACAGATAATTTTTCAACACCTATCTAATTTTCTCTTGAAATTCAAAAATTGCCATCAAGAACTGGATGTATCTGCATAATAATCAGCCTCGGTAAAGCTGAGACACGCAGACTAAAGGTCCAGCTCAGGCAGCAGGGAAAATAAATCAGAAGCCGTTCCTCCTTGAATGGGGGAGAAAAAAAATAGCCAAGATCCCTGTTTCTAATGAGCTGTGCATTCAAGTATACTTTACAAGGTTCAAGTACATCTTCCTGGAACAGTGTTTTTTTAAATATATATTCATTCACAGGATGTGGGCTTCGCTGGCTAAGCCAGCATTTATTACCCATCCCTAGTTGCCCTTGAGAAGGCGGTGATCAAGTGCCTTCTGGAACCACTGTAGTCCATGTGGTGTAGGTACACCCACAGTGCTGTTAGGAAGGGAGTTCCAGGATTTTGACCTAGCGGCAGTGAAGGAACGGCGATATATTTCCAAGTCAGGATGGTGAGTGGCTTGAAGGGGAACTTCCAGGTGATGGTGTTCCCATCTATCTGCTAACCTTATCCTTCTAGATGGTAGTGGCATGGGTTTGGAAGGTGCTGTCTAAGGGGCCTTGGTGAATTCCTGCAGTGCATCTTGCAGGTGGTACACACTGTTACTATTGTGCATGGATGGTGGAGGGAGTGAATGTTTGTGGATGGAGTGCCAATAAAATGGACTGCTTTGTCCTGGATATTGTCAAGCTTCTTGAGAGTTGTGGGAGCTGCACTCATCCAGGCAAGCGGGGAGTATTCCATCACACTCCTGACTTGTGTCTTGTAGATGGTGGACAGGCTTTGGGAGTCAGGAGGCGAGTGACTCATCGCAGGATTCCTAGACTCTGACCTGCTCTTGTAGCCACAGTATTTAAATGGCTGGTCCACTTCAGTTTCTAGTCAATGGTAACCCCTAGGATGTTGATATTGGGGGGATTCAGTGATTATAATGCCATTGAACGTCAAGGGGCGATGGTTAGATTCTCTCTTCTTGGAGACGGTCATTGCCTGGCACTTGTGTGGCACGAATGTTACTTGCCACTTGTCAGCCCAAGCCTGGATATTGTCCAAGACTCGCTGCATTCAAACATGGACTGCTTCAGTATCTGAGGAGTCATGAATGGTGCTGAACATTGTGCAATCATCAGCAAACATCCCCATTTCTTACCTTATGATGGAAGGAAAGTCAACGATGATTCCTCCTCGGATGTATCCTCGGATGGTTGGGCCGAGGACACTAGCCTGAGGGACTTCTGCAGTGATGTCCTGGAACTGAGATGATTGACTTCCAACATCCACAACCATCTTCCTTTGTGCTAGGTATGATTCCAACCAGTGGAGAGTTTTCTCCCTGAATCCCATTGACTCCAGGTTTACTAGGGCTCCTTGATGCCATACTCAGTTAAATGCAGCCTTGATGTCAAGGGCAATCACTCTCACCTCACCTCTTGAGTTCAGCTCTTTTGTCCATGTTTGAACCGAGGCTGTAATGAGTTCAGGAGCTGAGTGCCTCTGGCGGAACATAAACTGAGCATCAGTGAGCAGGTTATTGCTAAGCAAGTAATGCTTGATAGCACTGATGATGACCCCTTCCATTACTTTACTGAGGGTCGAGGGAAGACTGATGGGGCGGTAATTAGCCGGGTTGGTTTTGTCCTGCTTTTTGTGTGCAGTATATACCTGGGCAATTTTCCAGTGTTGTAGCTGTACTGGAACAACTTGGCTAGGGGCATGGCAAGCTCTGGAGCACAAGTCTTCAGTACTATTGCCAGAATATTGTCAGGGCCCCATATCCAGTGCCTTCAGCCGCTTTTTGGTATCACGTGGAGTGGCTGAAGAATGGCATCTGGGGACCTTTGGAGGAGGCCAGGATGGATCATGCATTCAGCACTTCTGGCTGAAGATTGTAGCAAATGCTTCAGCCTTATCTTTTGCATTGATGTGTTGGGTTCCTCCATCATTGAGGACGAGGATATTTGTGGAGCCTCCTCCTCCAGTGAGTTGTTTAATTCTGCATCACCATTCAAGACTGGATGTGGCAGGGCTGCAAAGTTCAGATCTGATCCATGTTGACGACGTCAACTGTGCTCTTCTCCGCCGATGCTGCCAGACCTGCTGAGTTTTTCCAGGTATTTCTGTTTCTGTTTTTGTTTTGGATTTCCAGCATCTACAGTTTTTTGCTTTTATTCAGATCTGATCCGTTGGTTGTGGGATCGCTTAGCTCTGTTTATCACTTGCTGCTTATACTGTTTGGCACACAGGTAGTCCAGTGTTATAGCTTCACCAGGTTGACACCTCATTTTTAGGTATGCCTGGTGCTGCTCCTGGCATGCCCTCCTGCACTCTTCATTGAACCAGGGTTGATCCCCTGGCTTCATGGTAATGGTAAAGTGGGGGATATGCCAGGCCATGAGGTTACATTGTGTTTGAGTACAATTCTGCTGCTGCTGATGGCCCACAGCACCTCATGGATGCCCAGTCTTGAGCTTGAAATCTATGTTTGAAATCAATCCCATTTAGCAAGGTGATAGTGCCACACAACACGATGGAGGGTATCCTCAATGTGAAGGCGGGGCTTCATCTCTCAACGACTGTGTGCAGTGGACACTCCTACCAATACTCTCACGGACAGATACAGGTCGGTGAGGATGAGGTCAAGTATGTTTTTCCCTCTTGTTGGTTTTCTCATCACCTGCCGCAGACCCAGTTATGTCCTTGAGGACTCCATCAGTTGGGGCAGTAGTGGTGCTACAGAGCAACTCTTGGTGATATACATTGAAGTCCTCTACCAAGAGTATATTCTGTGCCCTTGCCAACATAAAGGAGTACTGATTCATCAGCTGAGGAAGGGCAGTACGTGGTAATCAGCAGGAGGTTTCATTGCCCGTGTTTCATCTGATGCCGTGAGATTTCATGGGGTCCAGAGTCAATATTGAGGCCTCCCAGGTCCTGACTGTATACTACTGTGCCATCACCTCTGCTGGGTCTGTCCTGCTGGTGAGACAGGGCATACCCAGGGGTGGTGATGGTGGTGTCTGGGACATTATCTATAAGATATGACTATGTCAGGCTGTTGCTTGACTACTCTGCGAGACAGCCTTCCCAATTTTGGCACTGGCCCCCAGATGTTAGTAAGGAGGAATTTGCAGGGTTGACAGGGCCGAGTTTGCCATTGTCATTTCCAGTGCCTAGGTAAATGCCGGGTGGTCCATCCGGTTTCATTCCTTTTTTCAGACTTTGTAGCGGTTTGATACAACTGAGTGGCTCTAACTGAGTGGCTTGCTAGGACATTGCTGTGGGTCTGGAGTCACATGTAAGCCAGAACAGGTAAGGATAGCAGATTTCCTTCCCTAAAGGACATTAGTGAACCAGATGAGTTTTTACAACAGTCTTTTCCTCTTTTTGTTTATTCATTCATGGGATATGGGCTTCTCTGGTTTGGTCAGCATTTATTGCCCATCCTTAGTTGCCCTTGCCCTTCTGCCTAGACAGAAAGTGGTGGTGAGCTGCCTTCTTGAACTGCTGTAGTCCATGTGGTGTAAGTACACCCATAGTGCTGTTAGGGAGGGAGTTCCAGGATTTTGACCCAATGACAGTGAAGGAACTGTGATATGTTTTCAAGACAGGATGGTGAGTGACTTGGAGGGCAACTTCCAGGCAGTGATGTTCCCATCTATCTGCTGTCCTTGTCCTTCTCAATGGTAGTGGTCGTGGGTTTGGAAGGAGCTGTCGAAGGAGCCTTGTTGAATTCCTGAATTGACAATTCCTGGTTTCATGGTCATCATTAGACTTTAATTCCAGATTTTTTCTTGAATTCAAATTCCACCAACTGCATTGGTGAGATCCAAACCCAGGTCCCCAAAGCATTACCCTGAGTCATCAGTCCAGCAACAATACCACTACACCATCACCTCCCCTACAGATACTGCAGGGGGTATGGAAATATGTACTGTGGCACAGACAATAACACAACAAACTAAATCAAGACATTAGTATACAGCCAAATCCACAGCAAAAGGAACCAAAACCTTATAAAAATTCCAATTTAACCACTAGTCTCTCTCAGCTGCCAAGCTGACTGTTCTCTTTTCAAGCTCCATCCCTTTGTTATTTCACTTTACTTTCTGCATGTATTCCACACACTCAAATAATTGTTTCACTTCTTCTATATCACTTCTTTCTGATTACTGATCTGATTACTAACTTGCTAAATTGCATTCCCTGATCACTGCATTCATTATTAACATTTATCTATAACCCATGTTACAACAAACTATAAGCATATCACTATTAAAATAAATTAATGCTCCTGAAAAAGAAATTAAGCCACAGAGCTTTTCCCCTATAGTGGGGATTTGGCTTTCCCAATTTTCTATCCCTTTCATCAGCTTGGGCTATTCATCGACAAAGCCAAGCATTCTAATTCTAGATGAAAAATAGAAGACTGCAGATGCTGGAAATCTGAAATAAAAACATAAAGTGCTGGACATACTCAGCAGGTCACGGAGTATCTATGGAGAGAGAAACAAATTTCAGATGAAAGGTCATCGAACTGTAACATTAACTGTTTCTCTCTCCACGGATGCTGCCTGCTGAGTACTTACAGCATTTTCTGTTTTTATTCTAATTCTAGGTCTTGCCAACATCACTTTGGGGGAGGTCACCAATAGCTCTCCCTCCTCATTAGCCTAGTGCCATGAAGTGTTTTTTCTACCATACAGTAACTGTGAGCAAGAAGCAGCAATTCCAAGTCATGGTGCCACACTTCAATGCTAATGGAACAAATGATAATTTGAATACATAAGGTACAACTCTAGATGTAATAAAGGACAAAACATGCAAGTAATTCATAACTCCTCCTTGACAGAACACTGGATTGAGTGACCCAAAATATCTCTCTTCTCCATTATGTTTAACACTGAAAAGCAAAAGAAATTGGTTAAGGCACATTAACAGCATCACTGATGCAATCAGTGTGTTGGGATTTACCCACAACATAAGCAAATAGTTCTAATTGCATTTAGTTGCCCTGTTCCCGTTTGCCTTTAAGCCCCTTTCCTCCATCCATCGATCCAGTCTATTATTGAATGTAAACGCATTCTGTCTCAACTTCTAACCTTAAAAGTGGATTCCACAGCCTCACAACTAAAGATGAGTAACTCACAACACTACCATCAGCACTCCATTGAAGGCAGTGACAACTGCAGGTGATCTCAACCAAACATCTGCAGCCTCTTGCTAAACAGTTCCACACAGCATAATGCTGTTCAGAGGTCCTCGGCCTTTCCTGTAAACATGGCTTTGTATTGGACTGTAACCTCTTCAGTCCAGAGATCTATTGTTCAGAAACACCAATTGTCTGGAAAGGTTTTGAGCAGACCCAAGCAGTTCCCTCGACGTCATCAGCATTGTTTCAGTACAGTACTTTGAGAGGAGAAACAAGGAAAATACAGTATTTGGATATGTAAAACAAGTTTTATTGCTGCTTTATAATGATTTATCACTTTTTATGTTTAAGTTAAATATTTAAATCCACGGTATTTTTCATTTCACACAATTATGGTTAGGCATTCCAACATCATTTCATAATCCAGAAAATTCCAAAATTCAGAAATGACTTGTTCCCAAGCATCCCAGGCTGGAGAGGTTCCAGTGTACTAGAACACACAACACAAGTGATTCCATTGTAACAATGCTCATAGGGAGGAAAATTTGTTGTACCCATATATCTTGCAACTTATAACTTGCATTTATACAGCATTTTTATTGTAAAACATCCCAAATTGCTTCAGAGAAGCATTGTAAAACAAAATTTGACACTGAGCCACAAAAGGGCAGGTGACCAAAAGCTTGGAGAGGTTTTCAGGAGCATCTTGAAGGAGAAATCTATCTTTCTGAGCTGACTCCCGGCGAGCAGGGAACAGATAACACAGTATTAAAAGTCCAATGAGCAGAATCCGTAGCAGACTTCCCATAATGAAACTGAAGCATAGAATACAAATCAAGATAAATATATTTTTGTTGAGAAAAATAGACAAAGGAAGAGGGCACAGTAATCGCATTACTATTTCTTTGTTCGTTAAAGAGTTAGCACAGCCACAATGGGTTGAAAGAATTTACAGTGCAGAAGAATGTCAATGTCTAAATCCAATCTGAAGTCTAAAAATATATAAAATGGCACATCCATCTTTTTATGTGCTGTATAGCGATCTCACAAAATAAAAAAGCAGTAAATATAATTTACAGTAGAGCCACCATAATGAAAAAGAACGCAGTTATGGTTAATGGAAATCTTTTGACAACAGGTATTTAAATGGACATCTCTTTTATTTTAAACTGAACTTTTAAAAAAATTGTGGCAGTCCATTCCCAATGAATGTCCACCCTATCTCCTGCTCAGCTCCTGACCCCAAACTGCATGTTCAGCTGGACTTCTGACCAAATGCCACATTTTCATTGAGTTCCTGATCTAGAGCCTCAATTCCAAGACCTCTAAAAATATTCTAATGGATAATTTCTGGTACCTAATCAAGACTACATTGTAGGAACAAACTAGTGGAGGTTTGCTGCAGGTTTCATGACTTGAAATCATAATTTTAGGAAGAGATATAAAAAAAGCTGATGGACACTATGTGGAGCATTCCAGTGCAAAGTGTGGTGGGGATAGCAAGGGAACAAAATGGAACCCCTGTTAGGAATATAGATTACTTCAGGACGTTTGCAGTATTTATGAAACATATTCTGGAAGAAAGTGACCAACGTAAGCTTCAGTTAACCACTGCACCTGAGACAGGTGAGTGAGAGCTACAGTTCATCACGCACATTGTCTGACTCACAGAGTGAACATTTCATTTGCAGTTCTGGGGGAAATAAAGTGAGAGTCGCAAATAACGCAATACCAAGAATATATTACTCATACCCGGAAATGAAAACTGACAATGGATTTTCTCTGGCCCTTATCAGATTACTTTAATTGTGGTAAATCTTAACTGAAAAGATGCGAGGGCCCTTGAGAGGGTGCAGAGGAGATTTACCAGAATGGTCTCAGCGATCAAGGATTTTAGCTACAAGCCTAGGTTGCAAAAGCTGGGATTATTAATGTTCTCCTGTGATTTGTTGCAGCCCTCCTCAGTATTGACTCCCCCACCCCCCCCCCGCCTTTGGTGTCATCCATAAATTTAGGAATTGTGTTTTGATTTCAAAGTCCAAATCATTAATGTAAATTATGAACAGCAGTGGTCTCAGAACAGATCCTTGTGATACACCATTTCCCACCCTCTGCTACACTGAATAACTATCCTTTATTTCCACTCTGTCTTGAAACCAGCTAGCAATGCATTCTGCCACTTTTGTCCCAACTCCACATTCTCAACCATATTCTTGAGTCTATGATGGGGCACCTTATCGAAGGCCTTTTGAAAATCCATATAAATTACATCTACTGCATTATCACTGTCTACTCTCTCCAATTCCCCCTCAAAAAATATAATAAGGTTGGTCAAACAAGATTTTTCATTTTGAAATCCATGCAGATTATTCATTATTATATTTCTCATTCCTAGGTGTTCTTCTATTCTCTCCTTTCGTAAGGATTCCATTATTTTTCTGACCACTGATGTTAAGCTGACCGGTCTATAATTCCATGGATACATTCTTAAGTACAGCATAGGAATTACATTAGCTATCCCACCAAGCCTTTGGCATTGCACCTTTTCTCTAATGAAATATTAAATATATTGGAGGCATTACTACCCGTAAGTAGTAATGCAAAGTAAGGACAAAATACAGATATGACACGGATTAGTAACAGACTGAAAGGTACAGAAGCAAAGGACAGACACAATTTGTGTTGAGTGGCTCATGTTGGTTCAACAGGACTGCACCAGGTTGATCAATGGCTAATGAAGTTCAATACAGGCAAATGCAATGTAATATACAATGGAAGTAAAGATAGGAGTCACTTTTACATCATGGGTGGAGCAAAACTTGCAAAGGAAAAGTTTAGATACCCACAGATGTCAACTAGTTCTTAACATTTCCAATAAGTGTGATGCAGCAATAAAGAAGTTGAACAGGAAGCACCTTGGGACGTACTGCAACACTAAAGGGGCTATATAAATGAAAGTAGTGGACGTTGTAATAGGATGCTGTACTAGATTTCCAAATCAGTTTAAGTTTCAAATCCCAGAGCTCAAATGTTCTGGTCACTGTTACAGAAGAAGGTCTTCCGTCTCTTGAGGAAGTGGAGCGCAAGCACCAGGAAACTAATCCCCAACATCAAGGAAAACAGACATGATTATACAAGCTGCTTTTTCTTCAGTTCTCTGCATGAAGGAAGGTCTGACCCACAGTGCTACAACCTTTACCACAAGTAGGGTGAGGTGGTAAATCCAGAACGGGATCAACCCCACAGTGTTGGCACCTATCTGATCCACACCTGCTATCCTGCCAACTGAGCCAACTGGCTCCCCAAAGAATACCATGTTGCTGCGGCAACATACACCGTATATTGCAGCTTGTACATGTATATTGCAGCTTGGAGCTATGCATAGTGATGGTAGAGGCTCTGTTTTGCCTCCATCTCATGGCTGACCAGGAATTTCTCCCGCCTGCCACATGTTGCAAGGACTTACATGGTGATCCTTAATCCATTTGGCAGGTTATGAATGCACTTTCCTTGACCATCAAGTCCTAGAGTGGGACTTGAACCCTAAGCATCTGGCTCAGAGGCAGGGATGCTAACCACTGCACCACACCACAGGAGCACTATAAAAGCTATGCAGTGGGATAAAATAAAGCCAAAACAATGATATTGTGGGGCAGCAGAACAAGAAAGTACAGGTTCAGAGTAGCATAATCTATAAAAACGAATTAAATGCAACTACCTTGATGTATGATTTTTATAGTGCGAGCATCATAGGATAATTTTATTCTCTTAGCGGATGATAGAGTAAATAAGGGGAAGCTGTTTCAAAGTGACATGAGGGTCAGTAGCCAGAGGGCATAAATTTAAGTTACAAGATGCAGTGCAGCAACTTTGTTTTAATTCTTTCATGGGATGTGGGCAACGCTGGCTATGCCAGCATTTATTGCAAATCCCTAACAACCCTCGAGAAGGAGGTGGTGATCTGCCTTCTTGATCCTGCGACAGTGAAAGAACATCGATATAGTTCCAAGTCAGGATGGTGTGTAGCTTGGAGGAGAACTTGCAGGTGATGCATCTGCTGCCCTTGTCCTTCCAGGTGGATTTGTGGGTTTGGAAGGTGCTGTCGAAGGAGCCTTAGTGAGCTGCTGAAGTGCATCTTGTGGGTGGTATATACTGCCGCTACTGTGCATCAGTGCTCGAGGGAGTGAGTGAATGTTGAAGATGGTGAATGGGGTGCCAATCAAGCGGGATGCTTTGTCATCAATGGTGTTCAGCTTCTTGAGTATTGTTGGAGCTGCACTCATCCAGTTAAGTGGAGAGTATTCCATCACGCTCTTGGCTTGTGCCTTGTAGATGGCGGATAGCTTTGGCTAGTCAGGGGTTGAGTTACTCACTGCAGAATTCTCAGCCTCTGACTTGCCCTTGTAACCACAGTATTTATATGGCTGGTCCAGTTCAGTTTCTAGTCAATGTTAACCCCCAGGATGTTAATGCATCAAACATCTAGGGAAGATGGTTTGGATTCTTTCTTATTGAGGTGATTTACCTCCAACAACCACAACCATCTTCCTTTATGCTAGGTTGACTCCAACCAAATGAAAATTTTCCCCCTTAGATTCCAGTTTTGCTAGGCTCCTTGATGCATAACTGACCTTTCAAATCCATGACCTGTATCACCTAGAAAAACAAGGGCAGCAAACACATGGGAACACCACCACCTGCAAGTTTCCCACCAGTCACATACAAACCATCCTTGGAACTATATCACCATTCCTTCACTGTCGCTGGCGCAAAATTCTGGAACTCCCTCCCTAGCAGTGCTGCGGGTGTAACTACAGAACATGGACTGCAGCAGTTGTCAAAGGCAGCGCCCCACCACCTTGTCAAGAGCAAGTAGGGATGGGCAATAAATGCTGTTTTGCCAGTGACATCCATCTCAAATATTTTAAAAATTGCCAAACAAGCAGAGGTGAGAAGATTTTTTTGACACAGTGAAGTGTTATAATCTGTAAGGTGCCTCCTGAAAGTGTGCTGGAAGCAGATTCAAGAGCAACTCTCAAAAGGGAATATACTCTGAAAAGACAAAAAAAAGACTGTTGGGGACAAAACAAGGAGTGGAACTAATGGATTACGCTTTCTAATACCCAGTACAGGAAGAATGAATTGAATGGCCTCTTTCTGTGCTGTATGATTCTGAAATTCCTTTAGGCTGAATGATCCCTGATTCATGATTAAGGCAAATTGGGATATCCCAAGAATTTTTATACTGCCATGTGCAGTGCAGTTTGCTGCCCAAGTATTGCCGCGCCCTGCAAAGACTTGAGCACTATCAAGAAGATATAATAATGTCTATAATGTTATTGGAAATTATTTTAAAATAGAGTTTAGTGATGTCTGTGTCTATGTGTGCTACGTGTGTATCTTAATTGGATAAAAGCCAGCTAGTCGAGGCTTTGATAAATAGAAGGGAAGAAGTAGGTTTGAAATGGTAATTATATAAACATAGGAAAATAGGTGAGGTTTAAAGGGTGCAATTTTCATTTTTAAATAAACCATTCAAAAGAACGGGTGAAATATTACACCTAACCAGTTGAAGCTCAGAAACAATGTGTTTATTTTTAAAGCTTACTAGTGAAGTAGGTATTATGAAAGGGTTTTATTGTTAGAAGATTTAAAAGTTATAATAAACCTAGGGACAATGAGAATTTGCATTCAAAGAGGAGAATATGTATAGAGGAGGAGGGATTCTAAGATCTAAAGCCTCCAGCCTGTAAGCCTCAAGTCTGTCTGCAAGGACCCAGAGCTGAAAGAAACTAATTTTCAATGTGACTGTCCAGGGTGTGCTTTGCCAGGAATCTGTTTAAACCTGTGTTTTACTGTTGCCTTACCAGGGGTATAACTGAGATCAGATTAATTAGGGGATTTTTGTAGTTATTATAGTAGTAATTTTGTAGACATATGTATTTTTTATTCATTCATGGGATGTGGGTGTCGCTGGCTAGGCCAGCATTTATTGCTTATCCCTAACTGCCCTTGTTCAGGGGGCATTTAAGAGTCAACCACATTGCTGTGGGTCTGGAGTCACATATAGGCCAGACCAGGTAAGGAATGCAGATTTCCTTCCCTAAAGGACATTAGTGAACCAGGTGGGTTTTTACAACAATCAACAATGGTTTCATGGTCATCATCAGACATTTAACTCCAGAGTTATGTTGGATTCAAATTTCATCATCTGATATGGGATTTGAACCCAGGTCCCCAGAGGATGACCCTGGGTCTCTGGAATACTAGTGACAATACAGTGACAATGGCACTATTCCACCACCTCCCAATCTTTCTTGTATTTTACAATCTTTCTTGTGATAATAAATGTTTAATTTAGTTTTATAAAAAAAATCTATTGAGACTTAGTGGTCTTATTACTACTGAATTCAAAGCCTGCATCTCAAAACATACAAATTGCAAAAATGGGTTATGACAGTTGTTTCAAGTGTCCCTCTGGGATTTGAACAACTCAGCCCTTACCATCGGCTGTGTCATAATAAGCACCGAAGTAATTTCATGAAATAAAACGTTTACTTAGATGATTTTAGGGATCCATAAGTTTTAAATACCGCATCAAAATTGGTAAAAAAGGAAGCTGGTCACTTAACAAAAGTAGGGAACACAGGAGGACGCCAAGGAGAAATATTATAGTTAGAGATCGGGTTGGACAGAAAAGTAAGCTACACAGAAACAGGCTGAAGACACTTTCAAAGATCCAACAGAAAAACATGCAACTTTGTGAAACAACTTGATGGTTTGCTCTACAACACAATCTTGAAGTGTAGTGCACGCAGGTTCTTGTTAGAGTAGAGTACAGTAAATTGAGGAGAGATTTAATAGAGGTGTTTCAAATTAAGCGGGTTTTTGATAGAATAAATAAAGAAAAGCCTGTTCTCATTGGCAGGAGGGTCAGTTACCAGAAGACATAGATTTAAGAACCTGGGGGAAGATTGGAACATTTTTTTAACACAGCAAGTTGTTATTATCTGCAACAGGCTGCCTGAAAGGTGGTGGAACAAATTCAATAGTAACTTTTAAATTGGAATTGGATATATACTTGAAAGGGAAAAAGAATTGCAGGGTTATGGGAAAAGGGCTGTGGTGTGGGTCTAATTGAATAGCACTTTCAAAGGGCTAGTAAACATACAATGGGCTGAATGGCCTCCTCAGTGCTGCAAGGTTTTGTGAAGTTACAAATGTAGGACAAGTAGTGTTCCCTGAGCACAGTTTGTTCTTACTTGCGGCATAAAGCATTGAAATAATTGTTTCTAATGACAACTAACTACAAACACATCTATGGCAACGATTAGTGTACTTTCAGTACCATTAGCTTGACAGTTCCTTTGAAGAGGAATCTTGCCAGTCCCTAAAATTAAATGAGTAAGATACGATAAGGTTTTTTTTGTATACATTTCCTTAGCCAGAATACGAGCCTTAAATGGTCATCACTGTATTTTCCCCAGAAATGGTACTGATTTCCATTAATTTTTTAGCTGACATTCAGGGTTGATATGAAATTGAGAAAACAACAGATCAAGAATATTGTGGTAAGGGGGGAACTTAAGACCTTATGATCAGCATAGTTGGCATTTAAAGTAAATAAACCTATTTTTCTCCAATCTTTATCATCTACCTTCTAATTGATCTCTGAAAGGCCTGATTAAATGTATTTTAAGCAGAAGTTTTCAGGTCAGCCCACAAGTGGGATATAAATATATCCTTCAGCTGTTCATCAGATGTCTAATTATTTTCCCAACGCCAACAAAATGCACACCCGCTCCCTCCCCACCACGGCAACACGACTGAGGGTGAAGTCAAAGAAAAATTAAACACAACACTCAACTCAAAACAGTTTCTGTGTAGCACTGAGGAGCAAATGTTACAATACAAGTAATTAATGAGTTAGCTTTCATACACATACAAGGTACAGTGTCTCAAATCCAGATATCCGAAAACTGACAATGTCCGAAAACCAGACATTTTTCTCTCAGGAGACCTGGGTGCTGCTCTCAGACACAGTATGCTCAGAAATGTAGAGGCCATTCTCAGGCTGATCCCAGAGAATGAAATCAGCAAGAGTTTTTCACACACCGGGCCCCCCCGAATCCAGCTAAGAGGTTTAAGGTCTGCCCTTTCTGTTCTCCAGACTCAAAGCTGCCTGTACCACTGGCAGGATAGTCAGGGATTCTCTCCATAAGGGTTTGCAGCCCCAGGAAACTTGTAATTAAAGTCAGAGTGATAGAACTATGTTACATTTCCTGTAACCAGAGCTGGGTCCATTAATTCCTTCCAAAACTGGAATTTACCTGTGTTTATTTTCACTAAATCCCAGTGAACAGAGCACAGGAGCAGTGGTGAGATTCTGCTTAGCAGCAATGAGGTCCCAGCAATTCTGCTTTATGAATTCAAGATCAGGTCTCAGCTGTCCTATGTGACAACAGAAAACATGTGTCCGCCCCTCCACTCTAATGGTGAGCAATCCAGAATCTGGGAAAATCCAAAACCCAGCACGGTCTTAGTCCCTAGGGTGCCGGATTTCAGACATCGGACCTGTATTGGGTCAGATCAGAAACTGATGCTCTAAGTGACAATGATTTGAAAAAATATAAACTTAGATACACTTATGTGTACTTTAGTGTGAAGACATGTTTAAATGATTTTACAAGTGATTTCTCTCATGGGTCAGTAAGTTTTTCAGGGACTCAATAAGGAATACACACCACAGGTTGTCAGATTTGGTCCCCAGTCTGCATCATTGCCTAATCTGAGTTCAGGTACTGTTGAAACCAGTTAAATTAGCCCAGCACCCCAGCAGGATTGGAACAAAATCAGTCAGGATTCATATATATTGTCTGTCCATTGATCCATTGCAGTAACTTTCCAAAACCCCATCAAAAGCACATTTTAAACCCGCAAGCTCTATCATCTAGACGAACAAGGGCAGCAGGTGCATAGGCATACCACCACCTACAACATCCCCTCCAAGTCACACAACATCTGACTCAGAAATATATTGCCACTGTTTCAGCATAGCTGAGCTAGGATCCTGAAACTCTCTTCCAGACACCACTGTGGGTGTACCTAGACCACATGGGCTGCAATTCAAAGGCAGCTCACGGCTACATTTTCAAGGGCAATTAGGAATGCCAGTAACACTCACGTCTCATGAGCAAATCATTTTTAAAAAAAAATCCCATAGCCAAGAATGAATCAGGCCCTTCAGAAAATTACAGTATTTCTGGCACAACAAACAATTTGTGTTCTTGTGTAAATCTGCGCTGCAATTGATAGAACTCTGAACTCCTCTAGAGTAACAATGCCAGCAACTTTTAAGCTTAAGGCTGATATGTCACAACACCACAAACTTTCATAAGGTTTTAAAGCCCGGAGGGGAATTCCAACCAAGTTGTATAATTTCAGAAGGTTGCACAAAAGATAAATAGTTTGCAGTTGTAATAGGATGTTGTGGTAATCTGATGTTTAATATGCCTTTATATGTTATATCTAGAAGATCACATGATCTTATTATCCAATGACACAGTAGCGCAGGCTACCGTAGTAGTCTGTAGTCAGTAGTTAGTAGCCTAAAATAAGAGTCTCTAATGTAGAGGCAGGGTTTTAGTTGTAAGCACACAAGTGCAGCTGCTGAGTTCCTTTGTAAATAAATAGAATGCATTCTACATAAGAACCGTCTACTGATCTGCTCTGTCTATGGTACCAAATTGGTCATCCCAAAACAAGCGTGCAACCTGGATTCATTAGTCCAACTAAACTAGTGACCAGGATCCAACAGATGTGGTTTTTGGTAAATAGAAGTCACTTCCTTTGTAGATTACTTTGCTCCCACCACAATTTTCCACCCTCAACACCTGAAGGCATTCACAATAAGGTACAGATGAAAAGATAGGACTTTGGAAGGACAGCAGAGGCAAGAGCAGAGGTAGGCAGGCTTCCAATTTCCTGCTGCTGGTCAGCGTTCTAGTTTGTCAGCACGTTCCCAGCTTCGGGCCATTATCGGAGAGGCTGGAGCAGGGGTGGCTGGTCAAACACAGCTGCCTGCCTGCAGGCGGCAGCTGGCAAATTATGCATCTTAATGGACCTATTAAGGTCACTGTACGGACACCGACACAAATTTTTCAGTCTGTAGTTGGGATCCTCACTGAGGCTGAATTCCAGCAGATGAATGGAGGCGGCCTTCCAGTGGCAGACCTGCGGGCCCCCATGGTGGCCACAATTGCAAGATGGCCATACAAACATACATACGTATATATGATTCAGAAGCAAGAGTAGGCCACTCGAGCCTGCTCTGCCATTCAATAAGATCATGGCTCTTCTAAATGTAACCTCAATCCCACATTCCTGCCTACCCCCGATAACCTTTCACCGCCTTGTTAACCAAGAATCTATCTAGCTCTGCCTTAAAAATATTCAAAGACTCTGCTCCCACCACCTTTTGAGGAAGACCGTTCCAAAGACTCACAACCCCCTGAGAGAAAAAAATTTAGCCTCATCTCTGTCTTAAATGAGCGACCCCTTATTTTTAAACAGTGACCCTAGTTTTAGATTCTCCTACAAGAAGAAACATCCTCTCCACATCCTCCTGTAAGGCCCCTCAGGATCTTAATGGTTTCAATGAAGTCGCCTCTTACTCTTCTAAATTGCAATGGATACAAGCTTAACCTGCCCAGCCTTTCCTCATAGGACAACCCATTCCTGGTATCAGTCTAGTAAACCTTCTCTGAACTGCTTCTAATGCATTTACATCTTTCTTTAAATAAGGAGACCAATACTGTACACAATGTCCCAGATGTGGTCTCACCAATGCCCTGTACAACTGAAGCATAACCTCCCTACTTTTGTATTCAATTCCCCTCACAATAAACGATAACATTCTATTAGCTTTCCTAATTACTTGCTGTATCTGTATATTAACCTTTTGTCATTCATGCACTAGGACACCAGATCCCTCTGAATCTCAGAGCTCTGCAATCTCTTACCATTTAGATAAGCTTCTTTTTCCTTCTTCCTGCCAAGGTGAACAATTTCACATTTGCCCACATTAGAGTCCATTTGCCAGATCTTTGCCCACTCACTTAACCAATCTACGTCACTTTGTAGCCTCATGTCTTCTTCACAATTTACTTTCCTACCAACCTTTGTGTTGTCAGCAAATTTAGCAACCATTTCTTCGGTACCTTCATTCAAGTCATAAATTGTAAAAGGTTGCGGCCCCAGCACTGATCCCCAGCACCACTCATTACATCCTGCCAACCAGAAAAAGACCCATTTATGCCAGCTCTGTGCTTCCTGTTAGCTAGCCAATCTTCTATCCATGCCAATATGTTACCCCTACACCATGAGCTTTTATTTTCTGCAATAACCTTGGATGTGGCACTTTATCAAATGCCTTCTGGAAATTTAAGTATACTGGTTCCTCTTTATCCACAGTACATGTGACACCTTCAAAGAACTCCAATAAATTGGTTAAACATGATTTCCCTTTTACAAAACCATGTTGACTCTGCCTAATTGCCATGAACTTTTCTAAGTGCCCTGCTACAACATCTTTAATAATAACTTCTAACATTTTCCCTATGACAGATGTTAGGCTAACTGACCTGTAGCTTCCTGCTTCCTGTCTTCCCTCCCTTCTTGAATAAAGAAGTTACATTTGCTATTTTCCAATCAAGTGGAACCTTCCCTAAATCTAGGGAATTTTGGAAAATTAAAATCAACACATCCAGTGTCTCACTAGTCATTTCTTTTAAGACCTTAGGACGAAGTCCATCAGGAACCAGCAATTTGTTAGTCCGCAGCTTCAACCTATGAACAAGGAGCAGGAGTAGGCCATTCAGCCCCACAAGCCTGTTCCACCATTTTAAAAGATCGTGGCTGGTCTGATTGTAACCTGAAATTTGCAACCCACCTACTGCTGATAACCTATTATCCCCTTGCTTACCAAGAATCTATCCACCTCTGCTTTCAAAATATTCAAAGACTCTGCTTCCAACACCTTTTCAGGAAGAGAGTTCCAAAGACTCTCAACCCTCTGAGTGAAGAGATTTCACCTCATCTCTGTTTTAGACGGACGAACCCTTATTTTTAAACAGTGAACCCTAGTTCTAGGTTTTACCATAAGAGAAAACATCCCTTCCACATCCACGCTGACAAGACCCCTCAGGATCTTATATGTTTCAATCAACTCACCTCTTACTCTTTTAAACTCCAGCCAATACAAGCCTATTCCGTCCAACCTTTCCTCATAAGACAACCCACCCATTCCAAGTACTAGTCTGCTAAACCTTCTCTGAACTGCTCCGACGCATTTACATCCTTCCTTAAATAAAGGTGACCAATACTGTACATAGTATTCCAAATGTGGTCTCACTAGTGCCGTGTACAACTGAAGCATAACCTCCCTACTTTTGTATTCAAGTGATAGATAGAGCTAAGCGATCCCACAACCAATGGATCAGATCTTAAGCTCTGCAGTCCTGCCACATCCAGTCGTGAAGGTGGACAATTAAACAACTCACTGGAGAAGGAGGCTCCACAAATATCCCATCCTCAATGATGGGAGAGCCAAGCACATCAGTGCAAACGATAAGGCTGAAGCATTTGCTACAATCTTCAGCCATCAGCCAGAGGTGTGGAGAGCATGAACCAGCTCGGCCTCCTCTGGAGGTCACCAGCATCACAAATGCCAGTCTTCAGTCTTCGATTCACTCCACGTGATATTAAGGAACAGCTGAAGGCACTGGACATTGCAAAGGTTATGAGCCCTGACAATATTCCGGCAATAGTACTGAAGACTTGTGCTCTAGAACTTGCTGCGCCCCTAGCCAAGTTGTTCCAGTACAGCTACAACACTGGCATCTACCCGGCTATGTCCAAGTATGTCCCGTACACAAAATGCAGGACAAATCCAACCCGGCAAATTACCACCCCATCAGTCTACTCTCCATCATCAGTAAAGTAATGGAAGGTGTCATCAACAGTGCTATCAAGTGGCACTTGTTTAACAAGAATCTGCTCACTGACACCCAGTTTGGGTTCTGCCAGGGCCACTCAGCTCCTGACCTCATTACAACCTTGGTGCAAACATGGACAAAAGAGCTGAACTCAAGAGGTGAGGGGAGGGTGACAGCCCTTGACATCAAGGCAGCATTTAACAGAGTGTGGCATCAAAGAGTCATCTTAAAACTGAAGTCAATAGGAATCAAGGGGAAAGCTCTCCCACTGGTTGGGGTCATACCTGGCACAGGGGGAGATGGCTGTGGTCGTTGGAGGTCATCATCTCAGTCCCAGGACACAACTTTAGGAGTTCCTCAGGGTGCTGACCTCCACCCAACCATCTTCAGCTGCTTCATCAATGATGTTTCCTCCATCATAAGGGTCAGAAGTGGGAATATTCACTGATGATTGCACAAAATTTAGTACCATTCACGACTCCTCAGATAATGAAGCAGTCCATGTCCATATGTAGCAAGATCTGAGAAACATTCAGGCTTGGGCTGGTAAGTAACAAGTGAGATTCCTACCACGTATGTGCCAAGCAATGACCATCTCCAAACAGGGAGAATTTAACCACTTCCCTGTGACATTCAATGGCATTACCATCACTGAAACCTCCACTATCAATGGATACCATTGACCAGAAACTGAACTGGGCCAGCCAAACAAATCTTGCAGCTACAAGAACAGGACAGAGGCTGGGAATTCTACGGTGAGTAACTCACCTCCTGTCTCCCCAAAGCCTGTCCACCATCTACAAGGCACAAGTCAGAAGTGTGACGAAATGCACTCCAGTTGTCTGGATAAGTGCAGCTCTAACAATACTCAAGAAGCTCAACAACATCCATGCTAAAGCAGAACACTTGATTCACTGCCTCCACCACTGACGCACAGTGGCAGCAGTGTATGCCATATATAAGATGCAATGCAGCAATTCACTGAGGCTCCTTCAACAGCACTTTCCAAAAATCACAATCATTGCCACATAGAAGGACAAGGGTACCAGACAAATAGGAACACAACCACCTGCGAGTTCCCCTCCAAGTCGCACACCATCCTGACTGGGAAGTATACCCTTATTCTTTAACTGTCACTGGGTCAAAATATTGGAACTGCCCTCCTAACAGCACTGTGGGTATACCTGTGCCACATGGACTGCAGCGGTTCAAGGCAGCAGCTCACCACCACCTTCTCAACAGCAATTAGGTGGGGGGCAACAGATGCTGGCCTAGTTGGCAACACCCACGTTCTGTGAAGAAATTAAGAAAAACCTGTGTTCTTCTCACAGAATTGTTACAGCACAGAAGAAGGCCATTCAGCCCATTGTGTCTGTACCAGCGCTCCAAATGAACATTTCACAGTGTCATTTCCCTGCCTTCTTCCTATACCCTGTACATTCTTCCTTTCCAGAAAATATTTTGTAACTGAGAATTTGAAACCTTTGACTGTTACAACTGTTGGGTGCTGTTGCTATTGGGTTAGCCCGCAGCTCTGTCATCCTTACCTGGCTGACCTACGACTCTAGGCCCACGGTAATATGGTTGACTCCTAACTGCCCTCTGAAATGGCATCTATTCCTTATACATCAATATTGCATCAGGGAGAAAAGTGAGATAAATAATACTGCTTGCCAGACATTGAAATGCTTCAATGGTTCAAAAGGTTACCATTAAATCAGGTCACATTTATGCACAATGTCTCTCTTGTCCTTTAGGAGCAGTACAAAGAAGTGTATTCAGGCTAACTTTAATCAGATTAATGCCCAATTGTTAAATGATGCAAAAAAATGCCTTGTTGTATTCACTGCAAGGTAGCAGTCTCGGACGACAACAACTTGTTGCATTACCGCAGTTTAGTTAATCATCCCAGAGTACATCACAGAAGATGCATTATCACATAAAATTTGACAGAAGGAGGTTTTGGGACAGGTGACCAAAAGCTTTATCTAGAGGTAGCTTTTTAGGGGTGTCCTGAAGGAGAGAAGAGAGATAGAATGAGACTTCATTCTTGAAAAAGTAATGTATTGTAGGATTATATTTAATGCAACAAACATGATGTTCAGCAACCCAAAGGAGACATCTTTAAAACAATTCACATGTGGTTAAGTGTCTCACATATAAAAACATGTCTAGGCATAAGTGAGTAGGCAAAAATCTGTGATGGAAGGAAGATGAAAAATCAAGGGTGCGGTCATTGAGATTTTTGAAGGCAGAGAGTGAATTAGCAGAAATTCAGGGATGTGGAAAACAGGAAAGGAAAAATATGGAAATGATCTAGGGGATTAAATAAAATAAAAACAAAGAGGCATACAATCTCAGGTCCAGACTGTCAGTCATTGTGCATATGTAAGTGGACAAAAAAAATGCAATGATTATTTACACCTATGGACTGAGGCAAATAGCATACTGTGAGGGATGTGCAAACTAGCTTGGACATTTGTCTATAAAAAGAACAGTGACTACAGAAGTAACTCACTGGTTGCAAATCTCACGGGCCGGGGCGGGGCGGGGCGAGGCGAGAACCAGCTGTTTATGTGGAGGTAAGCTTGTTGGACCCTAGGGAAAAACAGTCCTGCTCCTCCTGCCCACAAGCTTACAATAAAGGCATTTACTTAATGGATCAGGCCCTTTCCAACTGCCAGAATTCCTATGGATCTTTGTCTTCCAATGTAGGCAGGAATGTGGTTGGGAAACCTGAAATCTTGAAGTTTTTTTTCACAGGCAAAATCAAATTTCTTCTCCATTCCCAACCTTGCACTATTTTCAAGAGGCAGGTTGAGAAGGCTTTATTCGTGGCACTGCAAGCACCTCTTCCGAAGCCATGGTCACCATTGTGAGTCTATAGGAAATTTGAATTTCATCCCCATCTCCTGCTATTTTCGTGTGCTGGTGCAAGTTTTGGGATCCCTAAAAAAAAAACTCACCTCATGGGAGAATTTCTGACCACTGGGGGAAGCCTATTGAGTAGTCGGAAACATTCTGGCAGTTTTGACAACTTCGGATGTCACTATTAGATGTTGTATTGTAATGTAGAATTGTTTTAACTGCAGTGATTCATCATAAGGCTCGGTCATGAAAAGATAAGTTAACCATTACATTATCATTTAACTGTTGAGATCCATTATAGTACTTCTCCCATTCAGAAAATGCTCTTATGCATTAAAAACCAAAGAAAATACTGCTTGGGATCTCAAGTGCAATAACCTGAAGTAATTAAAATGCCCAGGGTCCTTGTAAATTTAAAAAATCTTCAGCAGCTTTCACTTAGGGAATGAAAAGCAGCCACCTGCCTTGATGGACAGGGCATCTGGTATAGCTTAGAAAAAATAAAGGTCATCTGTTTCTTCAGTTGCACCAGATTCCATTGTTTAGATTTTCCAAGGTTTGTTTTGATGGATAAGACCCTTATGAATACTTGGCTGAGTTTCAAAAATAACACCCGCTTATCTCAACATGAAGGTTGTGTTCATAATTTGATTGACAGCTGTAAGAAGTTATTGAAGGATTACCTTTTTTTTTGGTCATGCCGAGAAGGCATGAAGAAAAAGATCTGAAAAACTTGTTTCTCTTCTGTATTCTCTTGTTTAAACTCCCTTTCTAAAAAAAATGGAGAAAGGCTAACTCAACAACCTCCTGGAATGTGACACCCTTTGCACTGTATGAACATTCTAGCCAAACCAACACAAAGGGCTAGTAGATGAGATGTCTGCATCTGGACAAAGGCAAAGCTGTTGGGACTCCTTATCTCCAATATTGTGTTAATGGTTCCGCAGTTATCTGCTGAAAATACAATAGGTTTTAACGAGGGTCCTTAAAGTCCATCATTAGCTGAATGGTTCAACCCGAAACCCCCACCATCACATGACTGAGATTGAGTTGTTTGAACTGCTTTAATTATACAGCTTTTGGATTCTGCCTGCAGTTGTAGTTTAACCTCAGAAGAGAAAACTGGAACTCAATTGAAAGAATCCTGTATTTCGCCTACAGAGTGAACTAATTCCCAGAATACAAGAATACTTTACTGCATCTTCAACCACCTCAACCGATTTCCTAGGACAAAGACAAAGTTCTGCCAGACAAAGCCACCTGAAAGAGCATTCATTGGACACTGACATACTGGATTCTACTCATGTGAATTAATGCCAAAACCTTTTTGATTTTTTTTTAAGTAACTTACAATTTGTAACTTCCTTCCCTTTCTTTCTCTGCCTTTCTACCTTGTATGCTCGTGAGTGTGAATGTGTGTCGTGATCCATCCAAAACAGATAGAAGAATCAGAACCAAAAACTGATTGGAGACCTGTACCCAATATAATTATAAAAACAAAAACAAAAAACTGCGGATGCTGGAAATCCAAAACAAAAACAGAAACAGAAATACCTGGAAAAACTCAGCAGGTCTGGCAGCATCGGCAGAGAGGAGTACAGTTGACGTTTCGAGTCCTCATGACCCTTCAACAGAACTAAGTAAAATTAGGAAAGGGGTGAAATATAAGCTGGTTTTGGTGGGGGGGGGGGGGGCGGCGTTGTTGGGACAAGCAGCCAGTGATAGGAGGAGATAACCAAAAGCTGTGTATAATTATCCTCACCACACAGCAGCTGTTAGAGCTGGAAAGCAGGAGGCTAGAATTTCAGGAGAGGGAAAGGGAAGCACAAGCAAGGGAACAGGAAAAAAAGAGAGTTCCAGGAGAGAGAACAAGAGAGAGAATGAGAGGGCTCACCAGCACAAGGTGCTGGAGATGAAATTAAAAGTTTAAGAAGCAGAGGGAATTCCAAAAGGAGATGAAAAGGAGGCAGAGGGAATTAGCTATATTACCGGGAAAACTTGGTAAGATCCCGAGCACTGTGCTCCGAGAAGGCAGAACAGTCCAGAGAGGCTGGGCAACCCAAACAATTTCAGCAAAACTCTTTTTTCTAATTCATTCACAGGATGTGGGCTTCCCTGGCTGGGCCAGCATTTATTTACCATCCCTAGTTGCCCTTGAAAAGGTGGTGGTGAGCTGCCTTCTTGAACCGCGGCAGTCCATGTGGTGTAGGTACACCTACAGTGCTGTTAGGAAGGGAGTTCCAGGATTTTGACCCAGTGACAGTGAAGGAACGGTGATATATTTCCAAGTCAGGATGGTGAGCAATTTGGACACACCTGCAGTGTGGCAGAAGGCTGAGAAATGATCAGAGGTTCTGAAGGAGGCGAAAGAACCCATCAGGGATAAGGTGGTTCAGGGAAAGCTACCTGTGTTTAAATAGGCTGAGATTAGGCCAGTTAAATTAAGAGGGCTTGGGAAAATGAATTTCAAAAGAGATGAAGGGAGTGAGCCAGAGACCAAATTGGCCAACATATTCTTTGCTAAATTAAACAGGGAACAGGGCCATTCCCAGGCAGCAAAACTAGTAGTGAGGGAGCTGCCTCACACAGTCAAAGAGCAACTTGGCAGAGCGGTGGAAGCCACGTGAGCCAGGGTGTCCCAGAGGTCATGGGACCAAATAGGAACCGGCCCACCTGTACGGTATTGGGCAAGTCACTGCCCTGTGAGCAAGTCCATGCTTGCCACCACCCAAAAGGCAGAGCAAATGTTGCAATTAACTCCCAGGCATCCAAAACAGGTGGGCAGTATTCAGTTGAGGAGCCAGGGGAAAGCAAAAAGGCTGGGATGAGAGTAGCAAAGGTTAGAGGAAATGCAGCTGAAAGGAGCTGGCACAATCCTTCTCCCCAGGGATAAATAGGGGCACAGAAAGTCCCCAGATCTGGCCAGCAAATTTAAAAGGAAGAGAGCCCATATCCCTGCCTGATGAGTGGGAAGTCAGGCTGTCTGAAACATTCTTTTTAATTTTAGAAGAGGGATGCCAGGAAACTCCCCGAATAGATACTGAGTTGGTGAGGAAACTACCTTGACCCGATTTAAAACAAAAAGAGCCTGCACCCCTCTGGGTGAGCAGGAGGTCTGGCTACCCAAACCCGCCTTTTCCAATTTGCAGGCAGACCCGAGAGGCTCCCAAAAACCCCCAGAGCTGGTGAGGAAACTGCCTCACCCAGCTGAAGAGCCGCAGGGCACAGCAGCCGAAGCTAGCCCAATCCTTGTGAGTGAGGGGGCATGTAGGTGGCATGGAGTGTATGGGGGGCATGGAGGATATGAGGCATCATGAAAGGGCATGGGGAGTCAGAGGGGGCATGGAAGCATGAGGGGGGCATGGGGGGAACCTCTGAAAATAAGGCAACATTAAAGGAGAATGAGGTTGGGTGGGAGGGAGATGGTGAACTTTAGGGGACTGGGAGCTGGTCTGCTGTCCCCAAGAACCAAGGCGGGCCTTTTAACCAGCCCACCTCTGCACCCACACTCATCTTGCACTTCTTCAAGGCTCGCAAAACCTGACACTCACTGTCCACGTCTCTCAAGACAGAAATATGGCAGGAATGGGGCTTGAAGCTGGGCTCGCATTCCGGAACCGCAAAAGGGGCCAACTTGCGTTTTCCTGACCCTACATGAAAATACAACGCCATGTGTTTAAAATAAAAATTCAGTTATAACGGAGACATGTAGAACCCTTAAAAGGTGACTGATCCATCTCTTAAGAGTGGGTTGGTTTCCTGTCCCCAACCCAGCTCCATTGAAACAGAAAGTGGATGGGTTAGAGCCAAGTTTGAGAACTTTCCTACCTGCTCCAACCCAGGCAGCACGGGCAGTTAAAACTCTGCCCCACATGTTCACTTTCTGACCTTCTCCAAACTAAATCTTGGATACCTTAAAATTTCAGGCAGCAAATAAACCAAGGTAGGCTTACTTCCCCAACCGCTAAATGTGTTCCTGATTTCACTTGGGACTGTTCTGGAAAGGCCCAGTGGTGATACACTGACTTTCAGATCCCATTTACCATCGTGAAATCATTTGTGGGATGTTTCTGACTTCAATTCCCAGTGGCACTGAAGTTCCAGCTGGCAGATATTAACTTCTGAAGTCACTGATCTTTAATTCAGTCTTTTTAGGATGCACAGTTATATATTACAAGCATCATCTTAAAGCAAGTAAGTTAGGTCAAAAATTAAACACATCTTATAATTAACTTTTGGGCCAAAATATCTTGCTGGGGTATAGCAGAAGTAGTTTGATATATATACAATACTGAGTTCCCAAAATAAAAAAATTGTTCTATTTGCCTGCATTAAAAGCCCTCAAATCCACAAGTATTAAATTTTCAAGAACAAAAAACTCTGAAAATAATATAAACTACATAGATACAGCTCCAAATTATCTGGGAACCCTCTCTCCATCATCTATACTACCCTCCACTCCTATAATCAAGTGCAAACAGGTAGTTTGCCGACAGGGTGCTTCAAAGAACATACAGTACTAAAACAGCACCTTGCTCTCAACAATGCTATTTATAGATTGGATGCAAACAGCTTTCAAGCGCAATCAATTTCTTCCTGCATCTGGTGATCCTTATGTTAATTCTATCTATGGCTTACCCTTCTTATCACTTATTTACTCCAGCCCGCCTAGGCTCCATGCTTTGGAATTTTCTTCCTTGCTTCCTTTAAGGATCTCTCTAAAACCCTGAGAAAGCTTTTTGATAACAGCTCACAGGTTTTGTGTCAATTTTGCATTGCACCTCTATGAAGCACCTTGGATCACTTTTTCTGTGTATGTTGTAATAGTAAAAGATGGCACAACACAAAAACCATTGTAATTTACATATGTATCATGATGCAAACATCAAATCAAAACCTGAAAAATTAAACCATTGACTGTTCTTGAACAAATGAAACAACACACAATTACATTCACTCAAAATTGTTGCACAGCCCCTCTTAAGGTCACTTATGTGAGAGAACTGCTTCCAGAAACTGCTTCCAGTCCTGCTGCTCTAGAAACCTGCCAGGCGTATATATCCAAGCTGTCCCTACAAAGAATGAATCCTTTGTTTTAGTGACAGTCTTGGCTCAATGAAAGTACGCTTCCCTTTAAATATAGGTTTTGGGTTCAAGCCCCACTCGAGATTTGGCACCCAACAATCTAGACTGACACTTCAGTAGAGTGATGAGGTAATTGTGAATGCTGCATTGTTACAGATAGCATCACAGAGATGAAGTGTTAAAACAAGGCATTGCCTGCTCAAATAGATATTAACAATAACATGGCAATATCTAAAGAAAAGCAGCTAGGTTCTGTGTCCTGCACATTTATCCCTAAAGGATCAAAAACATACCATCTGTTTGTCTTGCTGTGTACATTTGTCAGCAGTACAGCAGATATGAAAGGTGCTTATATGTATATATAAAAAAGGCTGCAATCCAATAGTGTTTTTCATGATTGCAGAATACAGGCCCAAAGCGCTATAAAAACAATGAAGTACTTTTTGAAATATAATCACTGTTGTAATATAGGAAACATAGCAGTCAATTTTCACACAGCAACATTTCTCAAACAGCAATGTGCTAATGGCCAGATAGTCTGTTTTATTAATGTTATTCAAGGGATAAATATTAGCCAGGGCACAGGAAAATTCTCCTGTTCTTCTTTGAAATGGTGTCATAAGATCTTAAATCCACCTGAGAGGCAAGATGGGGCCTAAGATTAATGTCTCGTCCAAAAGATGTCACCTCCAACAGTGTAGTGCTCCCTCACTGCTGTGTTAGCCTAGATTATGTGCTCAAGCCTATGGAATGAGAACTGAACCCACAATTTTCTGACTCTGGCAAAAATGCTACGTTGAACCAAGGCTGACACCTTGGTTCAAGTTCTGCCTTCTCTCTTATAATGGCTCACCAAAGAAATTGCAGGAATGCAGATTTTAACTGAGAGATTTTGTTAGTGGATTGTTAATTATGGAAAAAGAAAAACAGGCATTCTCCTGTTTTCTGCGCAAACAGGAATTTCATCAATCACCCCCATCCCAGTCACGAGTCTGTGCCAATCATGCAGCCCGCTTAATTGCCACCCCATCCACAAACATTCACTCCCTTCACCACCGACACACGGTAGCAGCCGATACACTGCAGCACCTCACCAAGGCTCCTTAAACAGCACCTTCCAAACCTACAGCCGTTACAATCTAGAACAGACTTGTCCAAGTATGCGTGCACCCCTGCCACTGAAGCGTTTTCATCCAGCCCACCAGTCGTTGGGCCCAACTATCCAAGACTTCCGGACAAAATTTTGAAAAGTGCTGAGGGCCTGCTCATCCAATCACAGGCTGGTTCCTCACTGCATAGGCTCACCAGTGGCTGCCTATCAGTCGCCAATGCAGGGAGGAACAGCCAATGATTGGGCAAGCTTCACATAATCAGTCATCAAAAAGTTTTAACATTTCAGTTTCTGGCTGGGGAGCGCAAAACAACAGGCAAGTTCAGCAGGGAGCAGCTGCAGAGAGCCTGGGGGTGCTCGGAGCTGGCGAGCTCAGGGGTGGAGGGGGTTGCACAGCAGACTTCGACCTTGGGAGCCCCGTGCCTCAAGTGGCCTTGATTTTGATTTTCACCTGGGGGGGTTGGGAGGGGAGGGTGGGGGGGCAGGGGTGTGATCGGAGATGGTGGCCCCGGACCTTGGGAGACCTCAGACTGTCTCCATTTTAATTTTCACCCCGTTCTCGGAGCTGGTGGCACTAGACCTCGGGCGGCCTCTAATTTAATTGACACCAGAGGGTGATCGGAACTGTGACTTTGCGCCAAAGGGACCTGGCAGGGGGAGCGGCAGGCCAGACTTTGGGTGGGCAGCCTCACCACGAATTTGAGGCAGGGAGGCTAAGAGGGGAGGTCTGTGTGCTAGCGAGGGAGAGGGTTCGTGCGTGTGCGCGAGCTAGCGAGGAAGCGCGAGCATGGGAGCCACTTAAGGGCCTCAACTGAGTCCTTGCCCACCCCAGTGTAAAATCGCTGCGAGGTCAGGGCAGGTAGGAACCCAGAGGGAATCCCGTTTCATTCAATTTCACGGTCCCCTCCCCCGGCCTAAAACCTGCTGGCGGGGGAGCATGAAACTCAGGTGACCTAGGTCATATTTCCCTCTATGCATGTGGCACACTAAATCCATGCTGTCACTAAGATTTCAGTAAAGTTCAATGCTGGATATATGGATTTCCTGTAACATGTCTTGGAAAATCATAGGCCCACACCTTTCAACTAATTAATTTTATTGGAGAGAGAATGGTGGGAGTTGCGCTCTGATTCCCCAGCATGCGCTCCCACAAGAGCACAAGAATTAGGGGCAGGAATAGGCACTTCAGCCCCTTGAGCCTGCTCCACCATTCGATAAGATCATGGCAGATCTGGTTGTGGCCTCAACTCTACTTTCCTGTCCGTCCCCTATAATCCTTTATTCCCTTGACGATCAAAAATCTTTCTAATTCGGCCTTGTGTATATTCAATGACCCTGCCTCCACTGCTGTCTGGGGAAGAGAATTCCATAGACTAATGGCCCTCTGAGAAAGAAAAAAAAATCCTTACCTCAGTCTTAAATGGGAGACCCCTAATTTTTAAACTCTGCCCTCCAGTTCTAGACTCCCTCACAAAGGGAAAACATCCTCTCAGCATTCACCCTATCAAGTCCCCTCAGGGTCTTATATGTTTCAATAAGATCACCTCTTATTCTTCTAAACCCCAACCTGCTCAACCTTTCCTCTTAAGGTGACCCCTTCATCCCAGGAATCAGTCCAGTGAACCTTCTCTGAACTGCTTCTAATGCAATTATTTTCCTTTCTTAAGTAGAGACCAAAAGTGTACACTACTCCAGGTGCAGTGTAACTAAGGCCCTGTGCAGCTGCAATAAAACATCCCTACTTTTATATTCCATTCCCTTCCAATAAGCACCAACAGGCTAGGAATCCTATAGTGAATAACTCACCTCCCGACTCCCCAAAGAATGTCCAACATCTACAAGACACAAGTCAGGAGTGTGATGGAATACTCTCCACTTGCCTTGATGAGTGCAGCTCCAACAACACTCAAGAAGCTTGACACCATCCAGGACAAAGCAGCCCACTTGGTTGGCACCCCATCCACAAACATTCACTCCCTCCATCACTGATGCACAGTGGAGGTAATTATGTACCATCTACCAGATGCACTGCAGGAACTCACCAAGGCTCCTTAGCCAGCACCTCCAAACCCACGATCACCACCATCTAGTAGGAAAAGGGTAGCAGATGCATGGGAGCACCACCTTGATGTTCTCCTCCAAGCCGCACACCATCCTGACTTGGAAATATGTCACCGTTCTTTCAGTTGCTAGGTCAAAGAAATGGAACTCCCTGCCTAACAACACTGTCGGTGTACCTACACCACATGGACTGCAGCAGTTCAAGAAGGCAGCTCACCACCACCTTCTCAAGGGCAATTAGGGATGGGCAATAAATGCTGGCCTAGCCAGTGATGCACACATCTCATGAATGGAGCTGTCATTGAGGTTTCCACTAGTAATTATTCTGTTTAGTGCTGGTGCCGTAGCACCAGCTTCAGTCACTAAGGTTGCGGGTTGGCCATGCTTTTCAACTGCCTCTGGTTCAACTAGTATTTATACTTGCGCACCACCTGAAAGCCAGTTTTGGTTGTGCACACATACTAACAGCTCAAGAGCCGCAAGACTGACATTGGAGTTTGACACTGATAGCAGAAGTTCTATTTAATGCAGGCTGCAAATGGTATTATTATACTTGAGTATTGCTGAAAAAAAGAGACGTCAAAGCTTTTCATCTTGCACTCATCAGTGCACTTTGCAAGAGTGCCAATATAAGGGGATAACAACAATTTATACTGTATGAGATGAGAGTGCTGATTGGTTGGCAAATGGACTCTGATTGGTTGAGGCATTGCCATGTAGAATGTTGCCATGGCAGATCGTATCCAACAGCATGTCCCTTCCGCTATTCACAACAGGCAAGGTACAGACTGTATCCAACCAGCCTGTGCTTGCAAAACTCAAAACAGAGTGTCCAACATTGGATGCGATTTTGCGACTGGACAACATTTGCTAAGTAATCCTCAGTGTGTTAAGAATTACGCAGACAACCAATGTAAGATTGTCAGTCGAGTTCGCAGTCTGGTGCATTTGCTTGTACTGGGTCCTGTTCTTTGCAGACAGAAATAACATGTACACACATGGTGCCTATTTCAGCTAAACAAAATAAGTGACAGCCATTTGCTGACTCATCCCTCAGGGCAATGCCTTGACCAATCAGCAGATCTGTTGATAACTCGAAAGAGTTACACCCAAGGCTCGAGGTGTCAGCTGTGGCTCAGTTCATAGCACCCTCACCTTTGAGTCAGAAGGTTGTGGGTTCGTGTCCCACTCCCAGAAAAAAAAAGTCAAGAACTGTGAATGTACTCGAAAGAGTTACACCCAAGGCTCTTTGAACATCAACGCTTACAAAAAATATTCTGCTTTTTTATTCTTACGACCAAAGCAAATAACTTCACATTTCTCGATATTATGCTCCATCTGCCATCTTGTTGCCCACTCACCTGCCTATGTCTCTTTGCTGCATTTCCTCCCTGTAGCTTACCTTTCCCGCTAGCTTGGTATCATCAGCGAACTTAGATAAAATTACTCTCTCTTCATCTAAGTCATCAATATAAATTGTAAATAGCTGAGGCCCCAGCACTGATCCTTCCAGCACTCCATTATTCACTGCCTGCCAAATTGAAAAAAGTCCCGTTTATGCTCACACTCTGGGCAGAATTTTCTGCCTGTTGGGCGGGCGGGCCCGACCCAATCTCCAGCGGGCGGGGAGCCGATCCCCGCCGGAGAAGTGGGCCACACCGCCATTTTATGTGGGCGAGCCAATTAAGGCCTGCCCAGCGTGACGTCCAGCGGGAAGCGCTATGCGCTTCCTGTGCGGGTTGGGGGGATTCTCCAAAAGCGAGAGTGTGCTCTTTCGCACATGTGCACGAAAGAGCGCACATCTCCCTGAGGCAAATTGCAGCCTCAGGGAGCTCGCTTCCACTTTGAAAAAGATTAAAAATAGAAAAAAAAAAATTCCCTAACATGTCCCCCTCATGTGACAATGTCACATGAGATGGGACATGTTCATAATTTACACTATAACTTTATTAAAATTTTAAAAACCCTGCATGAAACCTCATCCCGCCACTGGATGAGGTTTCATGTTTTCTCTATTTGCCGCTGGGGCTCCTGGCCTGTCCGCCATCCTTAAGGTTGGATGGGCAGGTCCTTTAATTGTTTAAATGATCCTGTCAATGGCCTCAATTGGCCATTGACAGGTCGGCAGGGCCGCAGCTGATTTTGCTGCGCCCGCGCCTTCCTGAAAATTTAAATGAGGCGGGATGACATTGGGGGTTCCACCCGACGTCACTTCGCATCATTTTACGCGTTGGCAAGCGGGCCCTGCCCCCTGCTCACCAATGGCAAAATTCTGCCCTCCATTTTCTATCCATTAACCAATCCTCTATCCATTCTAATATATCACTCCCAGCTGAGTAAGTAAGTGGTAAAAAAAAACTTTAAATCAGACAGGCTATAATCAATAATAGATAAGCAAGCAATCCTCAACTCCACCCCACTTTTTGTGGAATCATAAAATCTTACTGTACAGTAAAAGCCACTTGGCTAATCATACCTGCGCTGACTTTTTGAAAGTGTCATCCAAATAATCCCACTCCTCTGCTCTTTCCCGTTAGCCATGCAAATTTCTCCTTTTCAAGCATATATCCAATTTTTTGTTGAGTCTGTGATTTCCAGTTAAGAACTCATTGCATAAAAATATTTCAACTACACCAACTCCATTTTTTTTTTGAATTATTGCAAATTTGTGTCCTTTGGTTACCACCCTCCTGCAAGTAGAAACAGTTTTTCCTTATCTACTCTCTAAAAAATCCCTCATAAGTTTAATATATTAAATTGAATATATGTACAGTAATATAATATATTAAATCACCTCTTAACCTTCTCTACTTTGAGAGAGAACAACTACTGCTTTTCAAGTCTCTCCACATAATTGATGACTTCATAGAAACCTGGTTCACCTCACAGCAGAGGCAAAGTGCATAAAGAAGCACGAGCAAAATAATGCTAGGAGTCCTGCCTGTCGCTTAAGTTTCCCTCCTTCATGTATACAAATGCTTGTGAACACCTTGACTCAGTCATCAGGAGGGTGTGGGTTCCAGGCTCAATTCAGACCCTTGAGCATATAATCCATGCTGATACTTCAGTGCAATACTGAGGGAGCCCTGCACTGTCACGGTGTCTTTGCACAGAAGAGACATTAAACTGAGGCAGTGATTGTCCTTGAAAGACATAAATAACCCCATGACATTACTTGACAAGTAAAGCTTTCCCCAGTGTGTTGGTATTTTTCTCCTCAATCAACTTCACTGAAACAGATTAGGATTTTTTGGGTTTAAAAACAGGCATAATGCAATTTAGCAATGGGCAGATGTGAGATCAGGCTACTAATAAATTCATCATACCCATTTTTCAGACATTCCATCCTGCTCTCTAAAAACAGGCGTGAAGTCTGTTACATTATACAAATGAAGGGCTTAACACCTCTTTTAGGTCCCTTTGCTGAAACTGGTTGATAATGTTCAAGATTGTTCAGCACTCCTTACAAAATACACATTTTTGTTTTTAAAAGTTCTTCGTTGTTTTAAAAAAATTAGAAGATTTTCTTTAGAAAAAGGGGAAGCTGCCTGGGGGAGAACTAAAGGTGCAAGCAGCTTGATCAAGTACGGAAACAAAGGCCAGATAGCAAATTCTGGACCAATCTCTTTTCTTGTTTGTGATATAATCAGCACTGGTTATGAACCCCAACATGAGCCATAACCATATTCAATCCAATTAGTCAGTCATTATTTCAGTATTGTCAACGGGAGCTTGCTGTGTGCAAACTGGCTGCTGCACTTCCTGCAAAGCGTTTCAAGAACTCAAAGGGCGCTATAGAAATGTAGGACTTTTTATTTCCTTTGTGAACAAGTACCTCACTGATCAAGTCATGGGCTGTAAACACACAAAGCATAGCGAAGCGATCTTTAAAACCTCTCAAAGTATCTTAACAGTGCAACACATGCAGCCTGCTTAGCAACAGATCTGAATTAATTTGGAGAGTCGGGGAACATTGCTGAGAGAGAAAATAAATAAATCAGAAACCGACACCTACCATCGTGAGAGATGGTTTTCCTGGGGACTGAATCCTTAGCCAACCCCAAAACGTAAGTATTAATTGAACACAAAATCGCAACGTAAACAGCCAGAGCCGCATACCCTCCTCTCATCATTTTGTTTTTTAAAAAATACAAATAAAGTCGCGTAACTAAAATGGGGGTGGGACAAAAACAACGTCCACTTTTTTTTTCCGATATCCTTTCTGTTGTAATTTGTATCAACCGTCGGCAATTGAAAGAAGAAACAAAGTGTACACACGGCGACCAGGTGTTTGAAATAAAAGCCAGCAGTTCCTTTCCCTCTCAGATAATGTATTTAAAACAAACTTTTCGTAGCCAGCTGCTTCTTTGCACTCGAATTGCTGCTCAATCCAGAATCCTCCAGAGTTTTTCAAACTTTTCTGAAAAAAAATTATACTTGATGTCGAAAGTCGGAAGTGTTACGCAGCTGTTTTTTGTTACTGTATCTTATCCAGAATTACAGCAACGCCAGGTAGCGCAAGACGCATGAATCAGAGGGCGGATTGGATTTGAGTCACAGTCTATATGTACCTAAGAAAACTCCACCCTCTCTCATCCGTTCCCCAACAATCCAGATACCAATAATCTCATTTTGTTTCTCAGCTGTAGGAACATTTTTCTAGGGCTTAAATTGAACCGTGTAGCTCTGTTACTGACGTTAACACCAATCGATTGTTCCTTCATTGTTTTTAAATCCAGAAATTAAATAGGATGCCTCATACATATATATATATATAAAATAATGTAAATCCAGTGGGACACTTCTTTAAAAAGCGTGGATCAAACTCCCTTTTCACCTTAAAAAAGCAACAGAAAATGTTGGAAACCGTTCAGCATCTACAAGGGGGAAAAAGACAAGTTAACATTTCAGCCAAAAGCTAGGGTTGCCAACCCTCAAGAGCTGCCCTCAAATCTATGGGAATTAAAAATTAATCTCTTGAACACATATGCGAGCAAACCAGGAGAAAAATCATAGGGGCATTAACATTTTGTTTATTTTTATTAGTTATAAAAAATACTGGAGATGGGGGAAAAAAGACATAGAAGAGTGGGGGTTGGGGGCATGTGGTCAAACCTCTAGGACTATCTCCAGCCAAAGTTGATAACCCTAATCATCAATTTTAATCAGTACAGATTTCCAGACTGGTGATGCATCATTTCCTCTGACCACACCTCCTCAGACACTCCTCAGACAGGCTTTCATTGCTATCCCTTCCATGACCATCTCCCTTCATTGCTATGAATTTCTAAACACTTTATCTCATCCATTGCTCCTGCGCCATCTTTCATTCACCATTGCTCTCTCCTAAGATCATAAGAAATATGAGGCCAATTGGCCCCTCCAGCCTGCTCCACCATTCAATGCAATCATGGCTGATATGATTGTGGCCTTAACTCCACTTTCCTATCTGCCCCCATAACACAACTCCTTTGTAGATCAAAATCTGCGTAACTCAGGCTTTTTTTGTTCTTTCAGGGGATATAGCATTGTTGGCAAGGCCAGCATTTGTTGCTCATTCCTAATTTCCCCTGAACCAACTGGCTTGCTAAGCCATTTCAGAGGGCACTTAAGAGTCAACCACACTGCTGTGGGACTGTAATCACAAGTAGAGCAGTCTAGGTAAGGACAGCAGATTTCCTTCCTTAAAGGAAATTAGTGAACCAGATGATGTTTTGCAAAAATTGCAGATAGCTGCAGATTTATTAATTGAATTCAAAGTCCACCAAGTGGTGAGTTTTGAATCTATGTCCCCAGAGAATTAACCTGGGCCTCTGAATCCTGTGACATTACCACACCATCTCCGCCTTTTGAATGTATTGAATGAACCAGCCTCCACTGTTCTCTGTGGAAGAGAAATCCAAAGAACAAAGAACAAGGACCAAAGAAAAGTACAGCACAGGAACAGGCCCTTCGGCCCTCCAAGCCTGCGCCAATCATATTGCCTGTCAACTAAAACATTTTGCACTTCCGGGGTCCGTGTCCCTCTGTTCCCATCCTATTCATGTATTTGTCAAGCTGCCTCTTAAACACCACTATCGTACCTGCTTCCACCACCTCCTCTGGCAGCGAATTCCAGACACTCACTACCCTCTGCGTAAAAAACTTGCCCCGCACATCTCCTCTATAGTTTTCTCCTCTCACCTTAAATCTATGGCCTCTAGTAATTGACTCTTCCACCCTGGGAAAAAGCTTCTGACTATCTACTCTGTCCATGCCACTCGTAATTTTGTAAACTTCTATCAAGTCACCCCTCAATCTCCGTCGCTCTAGTGAGAACAATCCAAGTTTCTCCAACCTCTCCTCATAGCTAATAACCTCCAGACCAGGCAGCATCCTGATAAACCTCTTCTGCACCCTCTCCAATGCCTCCATGTCGTTCTGGTAATGTGGCGACCAGAATTGCACGCAATATTCCAAGTGTGGCCCAACCAAGGTTCTATACAGCTGCAGCATGACTTCCCAGCTTTTATACTCAATACCCCTGCCGATGAAGGCAAGCATGCCACATGCCTTCCTGACTACCTTATCTACCTGCGTTACCACTTTCAGTGACCTGTGGACCTGTACACCCAGATCCCTCTGCCCATCAATACACTTAAGGGTTCTGCCATTTACTGTATAATTCCTGCCTGTATTAGACCTTCCAAAATGCATTACCTCGCATTTGTCCGGATTAAACTCCATCTGCCATTTCTCCGCCCAAGTCTCCAACCGATCTATATCCTGTTGTATCCTTTGACAATCCTCTTCACTATCTGCAACTCCTCCAACCTTAGTGTCGTCTGCAAACTTACTAATTAGCCCAGTTACATTTTCCTCCAAATCATTTATGTATACCACAAACAGCAAAGGTCCCAGCACCGATCCCTGTGGAACTCCACTAGTCACAGCTCTCCATTCAGAAAAGCATCCTTCCACTGGTTAAGGAATCTCTGAGAAAAGAAACTCCTCCTCATCTCAGTTTTAAATAGGAGAGCCCATATTTTTAAACTGTGTTCTGAGTTCTCGACTCCTTATTAAAAGGAAACATCCTCTCAGCATCTACCCCGTCAAGCCCCCTCAGAATCTTATAAGATCACCTCTCATTCTTCCAAACTTCAATAAGTAGAGGCACAAATTGCTCAACCTTTCCTCATAAAACAACTCTTTCATCCCAGGAATCAGCTTTGCGAACGTTCTCTGAACTGCTTCCTATGCAAGTATAACTCTCATTAAGGAAGGAGACCAAAATTATACATGGTATTCTAGGTGTGGTCTCCCTAATTCCCTGTACAATTGTAGGAAAACTTCCCTACATTTATACTCCATCCCCCTTGCAATAAAGGTCTTTCCTTTCCATCATCATCCATACTGCCCTCATTATCATCCATTGCCCCTTCCTTTCCTCTCCCCTTCTTTTCAATTCCAGTCTCCATGGGCAGAATTTTACAGGCCCCCAGCTGGTGAGTTTGCAGGCGGGAAGGGCCATAAAATTCCCGATGTGGTCTTCCCAGACTTCCTCCCACCCATCCCCAACCTACATGCTATTTTACAAAGGCAAGTGAGGCCCAGGGCGGCCCACCCATGCCCAAAATGAGGAATACTGCCCGGCCTTCAATTTTCAGGCCAGCAGGAGGGATTCAGGGGCAAGCCCAATAGGTTATGCTGCTCGCACCTTGGGTGGGGTGGTTGCCTTCCTTTACACTCCCCCTCCCCAAGATCTGGGTCCTCCTGGATACTGCCTCCTCGCCTGACCTTCAAATCATGACCCGTCATTCCCACCATCCACCCCCATCCCCCAGGCCTCATTTCCCCTCCTCACCACAAAACCCTGGACTGCCCTGTATCCCAGGGCTCAGGCTCTGGAAGCTGCTTGTAGTTCCAGAAGTGGCCACCACTCTTAGTGGCCCGGCTGGGACTACAGAGTTGCCAGCCAATCAGATTGGGCAGCAGTTCTCTGGGATGGAACTTCCTCCCGGGTGAGGAGCAAAAGGCCTGTCTCCAGCAGATTAAGGCTCCTTGAAGTGTTAAATGTCTGCATGGCATCAATGATTGGCAGGCTTGCGTTCCCCACCAACTTCTCCACCTGTGAAGTGAGAAACACCGCCATCAAAAAAATGTTGCCCCATATAATAAAGAGAATATTGCACTGGAGAATGTGGGGAAAAAATTATAAAGATCGTTCTAGAGCTGAGAGGTTATACATATCAGGAAAGGTTGAACAGGCTGGGACTCTTGAGAAAAATGAAGCCAGAAAGGTGATCTGATAGAGAATGGGAAATTCGCAAGAAATCTCTTTACACAGATAGTGATTAGAATATGAAATTCTCTATCACAAGAAGTACTTGAGGTGAATAGCATAGGTGCATTTAAAGGAAGCTGGAGAAACAAATAGACAAGGGATAATGGCCTTGAAGTTACGCTGTTATGGTTACATAAAGAAGGTTTGAAAGAGACTCGTCTGGAGTATAAAGGCCATCATGGACCACTTGAACCAAATGTTTCTGTTCTGTACATTCTACGTAGTTCATTGCCATCCATTTAACCCCATCATTGCCACATATTGTTCTCTTCATTGGAAATAAAGTAATGTATAACTACCAACAGAGATAATGAAAAAGTGTACAAAAATGGCATGATAATATATTTTACTCCACAATTCAAAATTTTAAGTGCTACCAAAACATGGATATATGCTAAATAAAATATTAAAATATAATATATATATGTCCTGTTCTACCTCATTATTTCTGGTCACATTAAAATAGTGCTATTCCTCACTTCGCTCAATATTTCCTTCCTCCTACAACAAATAGCTTTTAAAAATCCAAATTTGCTCAACTACTACAGTTTACTTATCTCGTATTGTTTCCTGCCATTGTTTACTTTGGACTATTGTCCGCAAATTATGGACCATATTTTTCAGTTTAAGGAAAGCATCGATCAAAGATTGATCATTTACAGAAATTTAGATATCAGAGTTAAAAAAGGTAAATTATGTGGTCAAGCAGCATAGACTAGGCCTGTAGTCCCTTGAATATAGAAGATTAAGGGGTCATCTAATTAAAGTATTTAAGATGATTAAAGGGGCTGAAAGAGTAGACTGAGAGAAAGAATTTACTCCGGTCAATGAGTTCAGAACAAGAGTGCATTACCTCAAAATGAGAACAAGGCGGTTGAGAGGTGATGTTAGAAAACACTAAGGATGGTGGCAATCTAGAACTCTCTCCCCCAAAAAGCTGTTTAGGGCTTAAGTGAAAATTTCAAAACTGTGATCTTAGATTTTTGTTCGGTATTAAGGGTACTGAACCAAAGCGGACAGATATTGTTAAGATTCAGATCAGCTGTAATCTAATTCAATGGCAAATAGGTTTAGGGGACTGAATGACTTCCTCCTGTTCCGATGTTCCAATGTTCTAAGTCCCTTTTTTCCTGCCAATAACATACAAAAGTAACATACTCCCAGCTGCACTGCTTATGCTTTAAGTAGCTAGCGCCACTCAGTGGTTTGGTAATTGTAAAGCCTCACCATACAACTTTTATTTCTCATTTGAATCAAAAAATTTTATGTCCCTCATATTTTCCAATGAGGACAGGAGCTGGGAATATGAATACTCTGAAACAAATGTAAAATGACTTATATCTAGAAAAAATGTGATGATTTCTTTTTAAGTGCACTTACCATTCCTTTGTCCATGCACATAACCTTTCCAAATCCCAATGAATGCTTTCAGCCTCTTTTGAAATGTAGCTTAGTCTACAATGTTAGTGGATAAATCCTCTCTCATACCATTTATAAATGGTAGAATGGGACTAGATCAATGAATAGGCCCCTGTGGAATGACCACCACCAATCAGAGCTTTTGCTACTTCTCACCATCCACTGACTGACATTGTCAAAGCAGCTTTCAAACCAGTTGGCTAGGAACATAGGAACAAGAGTAGGCCATTTGGCCCGTTGAGCCTGCTCTGCCATTCAATTAGATCATGGCTGATCATCTACCTGTACACCATTTTCCTGCTGTTATGACATAACAGATGGTAAATGTTGAGCTTTTCAAATCCCAGAGGGAAACTTGAAACAACTGTCACGGCTAATTTTCAATTTGTATGTTTCGAGATGCGGACTTTGATTTCAGTAATAATAAGACCACCGAGTCTTAAGAGGTTTTTATAAAACTAAATCAAACATTTATTAACAAGAAAAATGATTTTTAAGCACACACATATGTCTACAAATTACTACTATAATAACTTCCAAATCCCCTAATTAATTTAACTCCCAGTTACACTTTCGTTAAGGCAACAGTAAGACACATAGATTTTAAAAGGCCCAGGCAAAGTAAACGATACTCTGAACAGTCAAATTGAAAGTAAGTTCTCTTAACTTCAGTCCCTGGAGGCAGCAATTTGGTACATACAGGTTGAAGGCATTTCACACTTGTTGAATCTTAGACTGCCTTCCCTCACACACAGCCTTGCTCCTTTACACATATTTTCCCATTTGAATGCAAATACCCATTGTTTCATTATGTCTTTAGACCTTTACCTTCCTGATAATAAAAATCTCTCAAAGCACTAAGTTTTATCAGTAATCTTTGGGGGAAATAAATAAACACACTATTTCTTACTACTTCTGCTGGCTAGGTATACATTACATTCCCACTTTTGAATTCAAGCCACACTAGTTTGTTTAAAAATGCAAATTGCCCCCTTTGCACTTCACATTCTAAAACTTCCCCATGTTTACCTAATTAATATTTTAAACCTAATTTCTCTTCTTACATCAAAGCACCCAGACTAGCTGCCTCTAATCCAATTAAGTCAGACACACACACTCACACACACGCACACGTAGACACATAGACACAGACTATGCTCTATAATAAATTCTAACAACATTATGGACAATGTTATATCTATCTGACACCTGCACTATCCCCATATCCCTTGATATCATTAGTATCCAGAAATGTATCGATTTCTGTCTGAACATGTTCAGTGATTGAGCTTCCACAGCCCTCTGGGGTAGAGAATTCCAAAGATTCACCACCCTCTGAGTGAAGAAATTCCTCCTCATTTCAGTCTTAAATGGCCTGGCCCTTAATCCCCTGTTTCTAGACACACCAGCAAGGGGAAACATCTTATCTACATCTACCCTATCTTGCCCTGTAAGAATGTGTAAGTTTCAGTGAGGTCACCTCTCATTCTTTGAATACAGACCCAGTTTCCTCAATTTTTCCTCATAAGACAATCCTGATATCTCTGGGATTAGTCTGGTGAAGCTCCATTGCACTCCCTCTATGCAAGCACATCCTTCCTTAGATATGGAGACCAAAACTGTACACCAGTTTTACTCCAGGTAAACTCTAGGTGGGGTGCAATCTCACCAAGGCTCTACACAATTACAGCAAAACATCCTTACTCCTATACTCAAATCCCCTTGCGATGAAGGCCAACATACCATTTGTATTCCTAATTGCTTGCTGCACCTGCATGCTAGCTTTTAGTGACTCATGAACAAGGACACCCAGGTTCCTTTGGATATCAATATTTCCCAACTTCTCACCATTTACAAAATACCCTGCCTTTCTGTTTGCTCTACCAAAGTGGATAACTACACACTTATTCACATTATATTCCATCTGCCATGTTCTTGCCCATTCACTCAGCCTGTCCAAGTCCCCTTGAAGCTTCCTTGGATCCTCCTCACAACTTACATTCCTACGTAGTTTTGTCTCATCAGCAAATTTGGAAATATTACTTGGAAATGTAGGCTAATTTATCAATCCTTCCATGAGCTTTCAGCTTCTTTAAAATTCTTAAACAAGAACCAAAAGTACTTGCATTTCTTTTATTCATACATGGGATGTGGGCTTCGCTGGCTGGGCCAGCATTTATTGCCCATCCCTACTTGCTCTTGAGAAGGTGGTGGTGAGCTGCCTTCTTGAACCGCTACAGTCCATGCAGGGTAAGGACACCCACAGTGCTGTTAGGGAGGGAGTTCCAGGATTTTGACCCAGTGACGGTGAAGGAATGGCAATATATTTCCAAATCAGAATGATGCGTGGCTTGGAGGGGAACTTGCAGATGGTGGTATTCCCATGTGTCTGCTGCCGTTATCCTTCTAGGTGCTAGAGGTCATGGGTTTGGAATGCGCTGTCTAAGGGGCCTTGATGAATTCCAGCCGTGCATCTTGTAGATGGTACACACTGCTGCTACTGTGTGTCGTTGGTGATGGGAGTGAACGTTTTTGGATGTGGTTCCAATCAAGTAGGTTGCTCTGTCCTGGATGGTGTCAAGCTTCTTGGGTGTTGTGGGAGCTGTACTCATCCAGGCAAGTGGGAAGTATTCCATCACACTCCTGACTTGTGCCTTGTAGATGGTAGATAGGCTTTGGGGAGTCAGGAGGTGGGTTACCCATCGCAGGACTCCTAGCCTCTGACCTGCTCTTGTAGCTACACTATTAATATGGCTGGTCCAGTTCAGTTTCTGGTCAATGGTAACCCCCCGCCAGGATGTTGATAGTGGGGGATTCAGTGATGGTAATGCCATTGAACGTCAAGGGGTGATGGTTAGATTCTCTCTTCTTGGAGATGGTCATTGCCTGCACTTGTGTGGCACGAATGTTACTTGCCACTTGTCAGCCCAAGCCTGAATATTGTCCAGATCTTGCTGCATTTGGACAAGGATTGCTTCGGTATTTGAGGATTCGCACATGGTGCTGAACATTGTGTAATCATCAGCGAACCACTTCGAACCTTATGATGGAAGGAACATCATTGATGAAGCAGCTGAAGACGGTTGGGCCGAGGACACTACCCTGAGGAACTCCTGCAGTGATATCCTGGAGCTGAGATGACAGATCTCCAACAACCACAACCATCTTCCTTTGTGCTAGGTATGACTCCAACCAGTGGAGAGTTTCCCCCCGATTCCCATTGATTTCAGTTTTGCTAGGGCTCCTTGATGCCAAACCTTTAACATAGAAAAACCTCCAGGGCATAATCAAACAAAATGGATGATCACATCCCATGAAAGAATAAAGGAAAAACAATGTAAAAGATATTAGCTTCATGACTAAAAGCCACAAGAGGTGGTTTTGAAGATGACACTGAAAGGAGGGGATGGAGGTAGAAAAGCAGAGAGAATTCCAAACTGTAGGACCAAGGCGGATGAAGATGAGTGCCATTGGTGAGGCAAAGGGAGTGGGTAAATATTATAAGATATTAGAGCTTATGGGCTGTAAAAGCTGGTTTTGAAACGTTCCATCAAATCTACCAACTTCTTTCCGGAGGCAATTAAAAACTTTATCAAACGGAATTCTGAAAATTTCAACGATTCATACCCTCTGGGTAGTTCTTATCCACTGATTTAGTTGCCTCCTGAAAGAATTCAGTAGATCTGTGAGTCCTGATGCAGTGCTTCAAAAAACAGTTTTTACATCCTAAACGCTCTTATATCCCATAATAGGTAAGACTGATTATAAGTTATAGATTATTGAAAATAAAATTGGAGGTATTGAAAAATGTTATGAGCTGTCGTAACAAATAGCTAATAGCATTTTTAAAAATTAATACCCTGATCACAACCTATACATGTGAAAAAAATGTACTTAAAGCTTAGCTAATTTCTCCTCTGCCTTGTGACTGGCTGGGACAATTCTATAAACAGAACATGGGCAGCAGGTCGAGCAGCAGGGGGAGCTGGGAACATTCGGTATGATGCTGGAATGTTACACCAGAGCACACAGTAAACAGCAGATCTGACCAAACGGCTAACCCCGCAGTGGAGAAAATCAAAACCTATTCAGGCAAAATTAACATTATGTCACATTATTACTTTGAAATAAATTGTACCATTTTGCTTCCACTTCAAATTAAATACAAAATGCGTAAACCAAACTTCAAAGGTGTCAGTTGTGGCTCAGTGGGTAGCACTCCAACTTTTGAGTCAAAATGTTATGGGTTCAAGTCCTACACCAGAGACTGAGCATGTTATCTAGACTGGTAGGAAGAAACTTAAGCAAGGAGTCAGGAGGGCTAAAAGGGGTCATGAAAAGTCACTGGCAACCAGGATTAAGGAAAATCCCAAGGCCTTTTATACATATGTAAAAAGCAAGAGGGTAGCCAGGGAAAGGGTAGGCCCACTCAGGGACAGAGGTGGGAATCTGTGTGTGGAGCCAGAAGAAATGGGAGAGATACTAAATGAATACCTCTCATCAGTATTCACCAAAGAGAAGGACTTAGTGGTCGATTTGTCTAGGGAAGAGTGTGTAGACAGCCTGGATCATGTTGAGATCAAAAAAGAGGTGTTAAGCATCTTGAAGAATATTAAGGTGGATAATTCCCCAGGGCCAGATGGGATCTACTCCAGAGTACTTAGGGAGACAAGGGAGGAGATTGCTGGGGCCTTGACAGAAATCTTCGTATCCTCACTGGCTACGGGTGAGGTCCCAGAGGACTGGAGAATGGCCAATGTTGTTCCATTGTTTAAGAAGGGTAGCAGGGATAATCCAGGAAATTACAGGCCGGTGAGCCTTACGACACTGGTAGGGAAATTATTGGAGAAGATTCTTCATGACAGGAATTACTACCATTTGGAAGCAAATGGGTGTATTAGTGAGAGGCAGCATGGTTTTGTGAAGGGGAGGTCGTGTCTCACTAACTTGATCCAGTTTTTCGAGGAAGTGACAAAGATGATCGACGATGGAAGGGCAGTGGATGTTATGTACATGGATTTCAGTAAGGCCTTTGACAAGGTCCCTCATGGCAGACTGGTACAGAAGGTAAAGTTGCACGGGATCAGAGGTGAGCTGGCAAGATGGATACAGAATTGGCCTGGTCATAGAAGACAGAGGGTAGCAGTGGAAGGGTGCTTTTCTGAATGGAGAGCTATGACCAGTGGAGTTCCGCAGGGATCAGTGCTGGGACCTTTGCTGTTTGTAGTATACATAAATAATTTGGAGGAAATGGAACTGGGCTAATTAGTAAGTTCTTCCCAGTGCCCTAGAAAGTATTTATCCTTCAACCAAATTAAAACAGGTTATTCCCTCGAATATATGATTAAGGGGTGATCTAATCGAAGCAATTAAGATGATCAAAGAAGCTGATAGGGTAGATAGACAGAAATTATTCCCTCTGGGTTGGGAGGCCAGAACAAGGGGTCTTAAAATTAGCACTAGGCCAGTTAGTGGTGACGTAAGAAAATACTTCTTCACAGAAGGGGTAGTGGAAATCTGGAACTCTCTCCTCAAAAAGCTGATGAGGTACGTCAATTGAAAATTTTAAAACTGAGCTTGATAGATTTGTGTTAGGCAAGCGTATTAAGGATTACAGAACCAAGGGTAGATGAAATTAAGAAAGAGAACAGCTGTGACCTAACTAAGCAGCAAAACAGTCTCATGGGCTGAATGGCCTACTCCTCTTCCTATGAATCTGATTTGACCATTATCACTTTACTGTTCATGGAAACTTACTGTGAAGAAATTGGCTGCAATGTTTCCTACATTGCAACAAGAAAACATGTACAAGGCTATAGGAAAAAGAAGGGGAATGAAACTAATGGGATGACTATTTTAAATAGTTGGTATGGGCATGTTGGGTCGCATGACCATCTTCTGTCCTGCGAGATAATTGATTCAATGGTTAGAACTTAATTCAGGATATGCAGGTCCCACCAGTGCAACTGGAAGTGGCTGCATTTCTGCGCAACTATGCACAAATTTAAAGTTCAGGTAGCAGTCACGTAGAACTCAACCAATCAAAGAAGTGCCTGAAACAAAAACAGAAAATGCTAGAAAAACTCAGGAGGTCTAGCAGCATCTGTGGAGAGAGAAACGGAGTTAACTTTAGAGTCCATATGACCCTTCTTCAGCGCTGAAGGGAAGTGGAAATGTGAAGAAATTTATATTGGTTAAGTGGGGTGGGGCAGGTGGAGCTGTATAGAAGGCCAGCGATAGGTGGGGACAATGGAAGGATTGACAAAGATGTCATTAACTGAAGGACAAAGGGAGTGTTGATGGTAGTGGTTAGTGCTAAAAAAGATGCTAATAATGGCATAAAGGTAAGAAAGCAGAATGTGATTTAAGCAGAACGAGGGTAGCATTGTGTGAAAGAACAACATGGAACAAGTAACAGATGGCCTTGTGGGGGATGGGCTGAGGGGAGCAGGCGGTGGTGGGGCAAAAAAGGACAGGAAATGGGATAAAAAAGGGAATAAAACCACAGGTAAATGAATAAAAATAAGTGGATTAAAAAATAAAAATGAATGTAGAAAAAAGGGGATTTAAAAAAGGGGTGAGGATGGAGGAAAGTGTTCATGGTCTGAAGTTGTTGAACTCAAGGTTAAGTCCAGAAGGCTGTAAGGTTCCTAATCGGAAGATGAGGTGCTGTTCCTCCAGTTTGCATTGGGCTTCACTGGAACATTGCAGCAGGCCAAGGATGGACATGTGGGCATGAGAGCAGGATGGTGCGTTGAAATGGCGGGTGACCGGAAGATCTGGGTCATGCTTGCGGACAGACCGGAGGTGTTCTGCAAAGCGGTCACTCAGTCTGCGTCTGGTGTCCCTGATGTAGAGGAGACCACATTGGGAGCGGCGGATGCAGTAGACCAAATTGAAGGAGGTGCAAGTGAAGCGCTGCTTCACCCGAAAGCAGTGTTTGGGCCCTTGGACAGTGAAGAGGGAGGAGGTAAAAGGGCAGGTATTGCACCTTCTGCGATTGCATGGGAAGGTGCCCTGGGAAGGGGATGAGGTGTTGGGGACGATGGAGGAGTGTTCCTTCTCAGTTCCTTCGCCTCTGTCGTATCTGTTCCAATGATGCCACTTTCAAAAATGGCGCTTCTGGCATGTCTTCCTTCTTCCTTAACCGGGGATCCCCCCAACTGTGGTTGACAGGGCCCTCAGCTGTGTCCGACCCATCTCCCGTGCCTCTGCCCTCACACCTTCCCCACCCTGCCAGAATCATGATAGGGTCTCCCTTGTCCTCACTTTTCACCCCACCAGCCTCCACAATCACAGAATCACAGAATCACACAGAGCGGAAGAGGCCCTTCAGCCCATTGAATCTGCACCTACACGTGAAAAACACCTGACCTACCTACCTAATCCCATTTACCAGCACTTGGCCCATAGCCTTGAATGTTATGACGTGCCAAGTGCAATCAAAGGATCATCCTCCGCCATTTCCGCCAACTCCAGCATGATGCCACCGCCAAATACATCTTCCCCTCACCCCGCCCCATCAGAATTCCGTAGGGACCATTCCCTACAGGACACCCTGGTCCACTCCTCCCTCACCCGGATGCCCAAATAGATGATGTAGCCATGGGAGCCCGTCTAGGTAAAGCGTTCATTTTCGTCAGTTTCCACAAGAAACACATTTTTGATGGAATGAGCCCCGACCTCCTACCCCAGCCATATTTCCATTTGCGATCTTTGAATCTGCAGCGGCCTGTAAGGATTTCCTTGCACACCTTAATATGCTCCATCCCACACTGAAATTTACTTTTGAGATGGAACAGTTTCCTAGATGTTGAGAAATCCGCTAAGGGGTTCTTCACTACTGTCTACCACAAGCCCACCTGCCCCATTCAATATACATGTTGGGATTCCTATAGCCCCATACGCTATAAGTCTGGCCTTAAGCAATCTTGTAAATAGGGCCCTTATTCATTTGCTCACCTTGCAAGCCTGACGCAGAAATAGACCGCATCAAAGCTAATCTGCAGGACAATGTCTATCCTAATCAGATCATTGTTTACTGCGTATTGCATAAACTCACCAATGAGATAAATGCCACCACTTTTAGACATGAAAAATGCCTGGTCTGCCTCAAATTACCCTGGAAAAGCAAAGTATCTCAAAAATTTAAACAACAGGTTAAGCAAGCCGTTTCATGCTGCTCCTATGCAGTGGCTAGGCAAGTGGCATTGTTCACTAACAGGATGCTGCCATCAGTTCAAAAAGACATTCAGTCTACCATACAACTGAGCAACGTGATGTATGAATTTCAATGCCACTGCAATGCCAGGTATGTAGGCCATATGCCACAATGTTTGCTGATGGTAATAGCTACACTAACAATCCACTTAAGATAATCCATCGAGCTCGTAACATGGCTCATTTACATTTGCTGAAAGCAACATACATTCATACGCAGGGATCCGTTCTCTGCAAACAAAAATAATATGTTAAAGCCTTGCACCTTTTTAAATTACTTGGGAGCTTGGGGAGCCTACAGTTCCCTGTTGCTTTCTCTATAGCAATACCTCAGCCAGTCAGAGCAGACCTGCCAATCAATCAGCATCCATTTCTCCTGTGGTATAAATTGTGACTGAAATTTGGCATTCTTGTGTTTGTTCTTGTGAGTGCAAGGCATACGAAAATACGAACAAGGAGCCCCTCGAGCCTGCTCTGCCATTTAATAAGATCATAGCTGATCTGATAGTAACCTGAAATCTGCATCCCACCTACCCTTGATAACCTATCACCCCTTGCTGACCAAGAATCTATCCACCTCTGGCTTAAAAATATTCAAAGACTCTGCATCCACCACTTTTTCAGGAAGAGAGTTCCAAAGACTTATGACCCTCTGAGTTAAAAAAATTTGCCTCATCTCTGATTTAAATGGGTGACCTCTTATTGTTAAACAGTGGCCCCTAGTTCTAGATTCTCCCACAAGAGGAAACATTCTCTCCACATCCACCCCTCAGGATCTTATAAGGTAAAATGTTTTGGCAACGTGCCTCTCTTTTCAGCAATATTCAACACTCTGGCCAGAATCTTCGGGCCGGCGAGCGAGGGCGGGCCCCGCTCACCGACACGTAAAATGATGCGCAGTGACATCGGGCATGTGTCCCGATGTCACCGCGCATCATTCAGATCCTCAGTTCAGCAGGCACGCACAGGAGGCGGCTGCACGCCCACCGAACTGTCAAAGGCCTAGTAAGGCCATTTAAGTATGAATTGAAATAATTAACTGAGCTGCCCGTCCAACCTTAAGGTTGGCGGGCAGGCGAAGAGCCCAGGCGGCCGTTGCATTTATCATGAAACCTCATCCACGAGCAGAATGAGGTTTCATGAAGGTTTTTAAACTTTAATAAAAATTTTAATAAAATTCATTGACATGTCCCAGCTCATGTGACACTGTTACATGAAGGGAAATGTCTTAAAAAATTTTTTTTCTTTATTACAATTTTAAAAAATCAAACTCATCCCCCTGAGGCAGCTCTATGCCTCAGGGAGATTTCTATGCTTTTCTGCACGCATGCAACAAAGCACGCAGGCCCTGACTCAGCCTACTCCCCCCACCCGCACAGGGAGCACTCAGTGCTTCCGGGTGCGCGTCACGCTTGGCGGGCCTTAATTGGCCTGCCCACGTATAATGGCGGCACACAGCCGATCACAGGCAGCAATCAGCTGCACACCCGCCTGCGCCCGCTCCCACCCAAACCACCCACCCCCCTGACAGGGAGAAAATTCTCCTCTCTATTTCCATGAAACCTGCCTGTTATATTTTCAGCAACTATCATCAAAGAAAACAGCCTCCTAACTACCAATCTTGTTTCATGACAAAGTCCTTGCTGAGGATTCAAATTTCATAGCAACATTATAACTGCTCCTTCTTGAGTCTACATTTGTGTGGTGGCATGCCTATTGGAGTAAAACTGTGTAGAAATTCTGGAGACTGTTATCATTTTCTTCATCTATAGAATCAATGTTGATGTATCCTTTAATTCATCTTACAGCTATTCTAAAACATTTTCATTCAAATCTAATGAATCTTCATTTCTGGAACAAAGGATAGCTTTTGAAGAATCAGTTGTAACAAATAATTGTCCCCATCATTTTGCCACACCTAACCAGTTCCATCATCTCATCCACCCTTCCCATGCGATGCCCCCCATGCCATCCACATTCCCATTCCTTTTATCCCTCCCATATTATAGGAGAGGCAACGGCATGGAGGTATTGTCGCTAGACTAGTAATCCAGCAACCCAACATAATGCTCTCGAGACCTGGGTTCAAATCCCACCATGGCAGAATTGAATAAAAATCTGGAATTAAAAGTCTAATGGTGACCCATGCCCTACTTTAAGGAAGGAATCCCTTTAGGAAACCTGTCATCCTTGCACACACATGTGTGTGGTGGGTCTGCTGTGGGTCTTGACGCTTAAATGGCCTAGCAAACTCAGCTGTATCAAGCCACTATAAAGTCACAAAAAAAAAAAGGAATGAAACTGGACGAACCAGCTGACATCGACCTAGGCACCAGAAACGACAATGGCAATCTCAGTCCTGTCAACCCTGCTGAGTTCCCCTTACTAACATCTGGGGCTAAGACTAGTCAAGCAACACTGGAAAATGGAATCATTACTGACAAATACTGTTCCAGACACCACCATCAACAGCAGAGGTGGTGGCACAGGGGTATACAGTCAGGAGGGAGTTGCCCTGGGAGTCCTCAGCATTGACTCCAGGAACTATGAAGTCTCATGGCATCAGGCCAAACATGGGTAAGGAAACCATGTATCACCCTTCCTCAGCTGGGGAATCAGTCCTCCTTCATGTTGAACACCACTTGGAGGAAGCACTGAGGTTGGCAAGGGCGCAGAATGTACCCTGGGTGGGGGACTTCATTGTCCATCAGCAAGAGTGATGTGGTAGCACCACGACTGACCGAGCTGGCCAAGTCCTAAATGACATAGCTGCTAGACAGATGGTGAGGGAACCAACAAGAGGGGAAAAACATACTTCACCTCATCCTCACCAACCTGCCTGCCGCAGATGCATCTGTGCATGACTGTATTGGTAGGAATGAATACCATACAGTTGTTGCAGAGATAAAGTCCCAGCTTCACATTGAGGATACCCTCCATCGTGCTGTGAGAATCTGCATCTGTGATGCTGGGCACCTCTGCAGGAGGCCAAGGTGGATCATCCATCACAGATCCAGCAACTCAAGACTGAGCATCCATGAGGTGCTGTGGGCCATCAGCAGCAGCAGAATTGTACTCAAACACAATCTGCAACCTCATGACCCAGCATATCCCCCACTCTACCATTACCATCAAGCCAGGAGATCAACCCTGGATCAATGAAGAATGCAGGAGGGCATGCCAGGAGCAACGCCAGGCATTACCTAAAAATGAGGTGTCAACCTGGTGAAGCTGCAACACAGGATTACTTGCATGCCAAGCAGCATAAACAGCAAGTGAGAGACAGAGCTAATCGATCCCACAACCAACGGATCAAATCTAAGCTCTGCAGTCCTGCCAAATCCAATCGTGAATGGTGGTGGACAATTAAACAACTCACTGGAGGAGGAGGCTCCACAAATATCCCCATCCTCAATGATGGAGGAGCCCAGCACATCAGTGCAAAATGTAAGCATTTGCTACAATCTTCAGCCAGAAGTGCTGAGTGGATGATCCATCTCGGCCTCCTCCGGAGGTCCCCAGCATCACAGGTGCCAGTCTTGAGCCAATTCGATTCACTCCACGTGATATCACATGGAAACGGCTGAAAGCACTGGATACTGCAAAGGCTATGGGCCCTGACAATATTCCGGCAATAGTACTGAAGACTTGTGCTCCAGAACTTGCCGCGCTCTTAGCCAAGCAGTTCCAGTACAGCTACAACACTGGCATCTACCCAGCTAAGTAGAAAATTGCCCAGGTATGTCCTGTACACAAAAAGCAGGACAAATTCAACCCGGCCAATGACCACCCCATCAGTCTTCCCTCGACCATCAGTAAATTACTCTCCATCAGCAGTAAAGTGATGGAAGGGATCATCAACAGTGCTATCAAGCGGCACTTGCTTAGCAATAACCTGCTCACTGATGTGCAGTTTGGGTTCCGCCAGGGCCACTCAGCTCCTGACCTCATTGCAGCCTTATTTCAAACATGGACAAGAGCTGAACTCCCGAGGTGAGGTGAGAGTGACTGCCCTTGACATCAAGGCCACCTTTGACCAAGTGTGGCATCAAGGAACCCTAGCAAAACTGGCATCAATGGAAATCAAGGGGAAAACTTTCCACTGGTTGGAGTCATACCTAGCACAAAAGAAGATGGTTGCAGTTGTTGGAGATCAGTCATCTCAGCTCCAAGACATCACTGCAGGAGTTCCTCAGGCTAGTGTCCTTGGCCCAACCATCTTACAGCTGCTTCATCAAAGACCTTCCTTCCATCATAAGGTCAGAAGTGAGGATTTTTGCTGATGATTGCACAATGTTCAGCACCATTCATGACTCAGATACTGTAGCAGTCCATGTCCAGATGCAGCAAGATATGGACAATATCCAGGCTTGGGCTGACAAGTGGCAAGTAACATTTGTGCCACACAAGTGCCAGGCAATGGCCATCTCCAAGAAGAGAGAATCTAACCATCACCCCTTGATTTTCAATGGCATTACAATCACTGAATTTCCCACTATAAAAATCCTGGGGGTTACCATTGACCAGAAATTGAACTGGACTAGCCATATTAATACTGTGGCTACAAGAGCAGGTCAGAGGCTAGGAGTCCTGCGAAGAGTAACTCACCTCCTGACTCCCCAAAGCCTGTCCACGATCTACAAGTCAGGAGTGTGACGGGATACTCCCCACTTGCCTGGATGAATACAGCTCCCACAACACTCAAGAAGCTTGACAATGTCCGGGACAAAGCAGCCCGCTTGATTGGCACCATTCACTCCCTCCGCCACCGACACACAGTAGCAGCAGTGTGTACCAGCTACAAGATGCAATGCAGGAATTCGCCAAGGCTCCTTCAACAGCACCTTCCAAACCCACGACCACTACCATCTCGAAGGACAACGCAGCAGATTGATGGGAACACCATCACCTAGAAGTTCCCCTCCAAGTCACTCACCATCCTGACTTGGGAATATATTGCTGCCGTTCTTTCACTGTAGCTGGGTCAAAATCCTGGAGCTCCCTTTCTAACAGCACTGTGGCTGTGCCTCTACCACATATACTGCAGCAGTTCAAGAAGGCAGCTTACCACCAAATTCTCAAGGGCAATTAGGGATGTACAATAAATGCTGTCCAGCCAGGGAAACCCACATCCCGTGATGGGATAAAAAAACAATAAGATCCCCTCCCTTGCCACTTCCATCCCTCCCATCAATTCCATCCCATCCCTTAGAGTTCAGCCAAGGTAGCATTGTTGTTGAGGTCCCCTTACCTTCTGTTAACTGCATTCTCTACCAACACCCCACTGCCCCACTGCTGCCACCATCGCAGCCACAAACTTTTTTTTATAATTATTCTTTCATGGGTTGTAGGTGTCACTGGCAAGTCCAGCTTTTGTTGCCCATCCCTAAATGCCCTTGAACCGAATGGCATACAAGGCCATTTCAGAGGCAGTTAACTCAATCATATTGCTGTGGATCTGGAGTCATATCAAGACAGCATTTGCCCTAGCAAAACTGGAATCAATGGGAATTGGGGGAAAACACGTGGCTGGTTTGGATTCATACCTAGCGAAAAGGAAGATGGTTGTGGTTGTTGGATGTCAATCATCTCAGTTCCAGGACATCACTGCAGGAGTTCCTCAGGGTAGTGTCCTTAGTCTAACCATCTTCAGCTGCTTCATTCATGACCTTCCTTCCATCATAAGGTCAGAAGTGGGGATGTTCCCTGATGATTGCAGTGTTCAGCACCATTCGCGACTCCTCAGATACTGAAGCACTCCATATCCAAATGCAGCAAGAACTGGACAATATCCAGGCTTGGGCTGACAAGTGGCAAGAAACATTTGTATCACACAAGTGCCAGGCAATGACCATCTCCAACAAGAGAGAATCTAATTATCACCACTTGACATTCAATGGTATTACCATGGCTGAATCCCCCACTATCAACATCCTAGGGATTACCATTGACCAGAAGCTGAACTAGGCTAGCCATATAAATACTGTGGCTATAAGAGCAGGTCAGAGGCTAGGAATCCTGCGGAGAGTAACTCACCTCCTGACACCCCAAAACTTGTCTACCATCTACAAGGCACAAGTCAGGGGTGTGATGGAATACTCTCCACTTGCCTGAATGAGTGCAGTTCCCACAACACTCAAGAAGCTTGACACTGTCCGGAACAAAGCAGCCCGCTTGATTAGCACCACATCCACAAACATTCATTCTCTCCAGCAGGGACACACAGTAGCAGTGGTGTGTACTATCTACAAGATGCACTGCAGGAACTCACCAAGGCCCCTTAGACACATGAGAACACCACCAGCTGGAAGTTCCCGTCCGAGCCACTTACCGTCCTGACTAGGAAATATATCACCGTCCTTCACTGTCGCTGGGTGAAAACCCTGGAACTCTCGCCCTAACAGCACACAGGGACTTCATCAGTTTAAGGAGGCAACTCACCACCACTTTCTCAAGGGCAATTAGGGATGAGCAATAAATGCTGGCCCAGCTAGTGATGCCCACATCCCATGACTGAATGAATTTTTAAAAATGTAGGCTCAGTCTGCGTAAGGATGGCTGATTTCCTTTCCTAAATGGGCACCCATGAACTAGATAGGTTTTTATCACAATTGATTATAGTTTCGTGGTCACCATTATTGACAGTGGCTTTATATTCCAGGTTTATTAATTGAGTTTAAATTCTGCCAGCTGCCATGGTGAGATCTGAACCTGTTCTTTGAATCCAGAGCATTAATCTGGGTCTCTGGATTACGAGCCCAGTGACATAATCACTATGGCACTGTCTCCATTGGTAGCCACATGTACGTCACACACTCCCCACATGCCTGCATGGGAGCATAGCACTGCCCACCAAATAATCCCACCAACAGGTGTGCCCCATAAACTTAACTGGTCAATTAAAACAGTGAGGACATACAAAAACTGAGTGTTATTATTATAATAGAGAAGGAATAATTTCCTTGTACCATAGACATTGCAAAAGACAAAACTTTACAGGCTTGTATAATGAAGATCATAATCCAGGAATAGAAAATATAGGAAGCAAAGGTACAACCACAGCATTGTCCACAAATCGGTCTAATCATCTATGGATCAAAAAACACCCAATAAACTTGAACTCAGCAAGAACTATAAGGAAGATAGGAAGCAAAGCTCTTTAGGAACTTTGATTATCTGCAAGGTGGGCTCACATGAACAGGCATAAGTAACATTCATGATTCCTGCAAATTTCTTTACACATAAGTTTTAGATATAATGCTGCGTGTATTGTTCTCTATGAAGTTTTAAGATGAATGTTTTGGAACAATGGTAAATGAAGTTATTTGTCAGACATATTACCATCTCAAACTTTTTGAATCCGTTGTGAGAAAGGGTCAGGAAGGAAATATCGAAACCTATTTTGCAGATTCTTAAATAAAATACCTTACTTTGATCACCTCGTAATAACTCCTTCTTTGGCTCGCTGTCCTCTTTTGTCCATTTATACCTTGGGATGTTTTTCTGTGTTGCAGTTGTTAAGTAAAGGCTAGTTGTTGTTGAAAACGAACGGCACTTCACTGATTTCCAGCCAAAACTGCAACAGGCGCCCACTAGAATGGCTAGAAAGTTAATCTGAACCCTGCCAGCACAAAGATCCTGGGATCGTCCTGTCAGGTAGAGTCTTACACATGCTCATACAAGGACAGCCAGTGGGGTAGGTGTGGGGGAGGGGTTGGGAAGAGGGTAGGTGTGGGGGAGGGGTTGGAAAGTGGGTAGGTGTGGGGGAGGCAGTTGCGAAGAGGGTAGGTGTAGGGAAGGGGTTGGGAAGGGGGTAGGTGTGGGGAGGGGTTGGGAAGGGGGTAGGTGTGGGGAGGGGTTGGGAAGGGGGTAGGTGTGGGGAGGGGTTGGGAAGAGGGTAGGTGTGGGGAGGGGTTGGGAAGAGGGTAGGTGTGGGGAGGGTGGTGGGAATTGGGTAGGTGTGGGGGAGGGGTTGGGAAGAGGGTAGGTGTGGGGGAGGGTGGTGGGAAGTGGGTAGGTGTGTGGGGGAGGCAGTTGCGAAGAGGGTAGGTGTGGGGAAGGGGTTGGGAAGGGGGTAGGTGTGGGGAGGGGTTGGGAAGAGGGTAGGTGTGGGGGAGGGGCTGGGAAGTGGGTAGGTGAGGGGGAGCGGTTAGGAAGAGGGTAGGTGTGGGGGAGGGGTTGGGAAGAGGGTAGGTGTGGGGGAGGGGTTGGAAAGTGGGTAGGTGTGGGGGAGGGGTTGGGAAGAGGGTAGGTGTGGGGGAGGGTGGTGGGAAGTGGGTAGGTGTGGGGGAGGGGTTGGGAAGAGGGTAGGTGTGGGAGAGGGGTTGGGGAAAGGGTAGCTGTGGGGGAGGGGCTGGGAAGAGGATAGGTGTGGGGGAGGGGTTGGGAAGAGGGTAGGTGTGGGGGAGGGATTGGGAAGTGGGTAGGTGTGGGGGAGGGGTTGGGAAGTGGGTAGGTGTGGGAGAGGGGTTGGGGAAAGGGTAGCTGTGGGGGAGGGGCTGGGAAGAGGATAGGTGTGAGGGAGGGGTTGGGAAGAGGGTAAGTGTGGGGGAGGGGTTGGGAAGTGGGTGGGTGTGGGGGAGGGGTTGGGAAGAGGGTAGGTGTGGGAGAGGGGTTGGGAAGAGGGTAAGTGTGGGGGAGGGGTTGGGAAGTGGGTGGGTGTGGGGGAGGGGTTGGGAAGAGGGTAGGTGTGGGAGAGGGGTTGGGGAAAGGGTAGGTGTTGGGGAGGGTGGTGGGAAGTGGGTAAGTGTGGGGGAGGGTGGTGTGAATAGGTGGTTGGAACGCCCGAGTAACTGTCAAAAGTGGCGCGTGCCGCCCTCTAACCGTCGCTGCCTCGTGACTCCGGCTGTGCGCGCATTCCCGCCAAGCCAAAAAAGAGGCGGGAAAATGGTTTGGTGCCTGTTGCCCATTCCGGAGATGAGAGGCAAGGTGATGAAAATAGAGCATTGGAGGATTTGATTTTAAATCACAGATGGTCAGGTGGGCAATTCTGAAGGAGATGTTTGTTTTTACTGTCAGAACCCGATTTAAAATATATATATATATTTAATCTCGGAAACATTCTTTACGCTTCACGTAAATTTTCGCTTACCTCAGAAGATTTTTTTGGTGTTGTTGGTTGCAGAATAGGCCCTCCAGAAATGCTGTTCTGGTTAATATGCATGTGTTTGTTGTATCTTTGTGGGGGAAAAATATCAAAAGATTTGTTTTTCCCAAAAGGCCACGATTTCCAGCAGTTGAAGGTGACCAAAGCAGATGGATAGTTGCAAAAAAAAAATATGGGTACTATGGCGACCTGTGATGGCAGGAATCTTTTAATGATGATAGTTGTGGTGTTCTTGGTCATTTAACATAAGAGTTCATTCATAAGTGTGATAAACTTGTGTTCTTTAAAATTTGTTTTACATTAACAAAGGAACTTCTATCACTCCTGGTTCACTGTGGTCCTTCTTGATACAGATAATCTCCCTGTGCAAAACATACCACTATATGGCGTGGCACTGAGACTTACAGACCAAGAGGTTCCATGGACAAACTACTTTCTGCCCAGCTGGTAGCCAGTCTTTTGGGATTGGCCACAGCCGACAGTTCTGGAAAGGAGGAAAATCAGCCTGAAGTTCCTGATTTAACTGTGGTTTAAGTGATCACCCGCGTGTAAAAGTGCATAAGGGTAAAAACACTGGGCAAAGATGGCATCTTGCCGTGATTCCCCTTTATCGTCGCAGGGCTCGCTGGTGTTCAATGTTTCAGATTCTCGAATGGATGGCCCACTTTCGGAAGCATTGTCTTTATAGTCAGAAGAACGGAATACCGAAGCAAGGAAGCGAGGCAAAACCTTTCTCTTTCACTGGTTTGGCCTCAGCTGGAGCATTGTGCCCATCCTGGCACAGCGTTTTCAGAAGAATGTGGAGAAGTTGCAGAAGAGATTTACTGGAATAGTACCGAGGATTTCAGTTCCACCAAGAGACTCGAGAAGCTGAGTCGTCTACATTAGATAGAGGAAGTTAAGGGGAAATTTAATAGAGGTGTTCAAAATTATGAAGGGTTTTGATAGATTTAATAGTGAGAAACCGCTTCCACTGGTAGAAGGATTTGTAACCAGAGGACACAGATTTAAAGTAATTGGCAAAAGAAGACAAGAGAGGAAATGAGTGAATTTCTTTTTACACAAGTTGAGTTTTTGTGATCCGGAATGGAGTCTCTGACAAGGCAGTGGAATCACCTTCAGTATTAACTTTAAAAGGGTAATTGGATAAATTCTTAAAAAGACAAAACTTGCTGGGAAAGGGCCAGAGTGGATCTAATTGGAAAGCTCTTTCGAAGAGCTGGAACAGTCACATTGGGCCAAATATCCTGTGTACAGTATTGGTCTTCTGATAAAGGAAAGATGAAAATGCATTAGAAGCAGTTCAGAGAAGGTTTACTAAACAAATACCAGGAATGGGCGGATTGTCTTATGAGGAAAGATTGGACAGGCTATGGGGATAATGGAGGAGGGTGAAGTTGAGGTAGAAGATCAGCCACCATCTTAGTAAATGGAGGAGCAGGCTCGAGGGGCCTAATAGCTTACTCCTGCTCCCATTTCTTATGTTCTTATCGGTTGGTCCATTAAGTGATCTGAGCAATTTACTTTTATGGGAGTTGACTCACATTGTATAACTACTAGTACAAAGCACAACTCAGGCATGCAACAATCGCATTCTCATGTGATCCGGACTGAATGTTAGTTTTCTACTTATAACCCTTCGGTCTCTCCAAATAAGCCCCGTGCTAAATTCAGATAATAGAATTGACGCAGCTATGAGAGTGAACAGTCGTTAGAATATTGAATTAACTTTTATTGCCTGAAGGATGTTCAGATACCCCATCTAATACACACCTCAATCCCTGCTGTCCTATGAATATAACAGCAAGTTTTAACTTAAAAACACATGTAAAGATGATACGTAACTAGAAAACATAACAGTTTTACTTGTTCGTGTCTGACAACCAACAGTAATGGGCGGGTTAGGTGCTGCATGCTACTTTTGCTTTGACAAGTTAAAATGCTATCAAGATCCTTTTGACCTCCCAAAACCAAAAGATTTACCTACTTGCTTTTGTACCTGGCATGTCCTTGTGAAAGCCATGGAAAAAAAATGACAGAGGTTGTGATTGGAACTAGAGCAAGCACAAAGAAGGTGCAAGTGCAGCACTGTTATTTTAGGGCAGGGACCATCCCATTCCCAGTGAGTACATCAAGTTGATGTTCATATGCCTTTGCACTCAATAACTTCTTCCCTTCAACCTTCTATTCTGTCGCCTCACTCCTTACAAAAGTCTTTCTGGTAAACTAAAGGCACAAAACTCATTGCCATAGTGGCATCTCCACCATCTTGAGGCTCCACCATGGAAGCCTAGCACTATTTTACTGGAGCAAGATGCACCAGCAGCCGCTTCCTGCAGGGCCCACCAGAAAAAAGGGGCATGGGGGCATCCCCTTGGTGCCCTGAAATGCTATGAATGAGTGCTATCCTTACATTGCACAGGCCAACCAGCTAATGTGACACCAGGATACCAAATTTGGACTATGCAAGTTCAGGCAACTAGTTTATCAATCATTCATCAAACACCAAGTATTAATCTGAAAGGTAGTCCTGCATTACTTAAAGGGTCAGGCATGCAAATTGCAGGCAAGGTAATTTTCATGAACTTCTGCTATCACAAAGCTTCTGGCATACCTTGGTTGTGTTGAGTTCCTGAATTTGCCTGAGAGTGTTGCTGCTTCCTTACAGAGGTGGGAGAGGAGTAGATGACCTGTCTACATCACTCCTGAAACAGGTCTGGAGGCTGCAGTTGTAGTACCTCTGGTCTTTAATATGACAGGGAGATGGAGCAGTGGCTGTGGAGGGGAAAACTCTGCACAATGCCTTCTGCCAAGATGGAGCCAGATGCCTTCCTGCTCTTTGACAGTGGCAAGAAGCTGTTTGGAAGGCCAGCGAATATACCCAGCATCTCGGTGTGCATGCACATCAGTGCTCTGCTGCATGTCACCCCATCAAGGCGCTCATCTGAAGTTTTTGCAGCAGAACTCATCGGTCACCTCACCCACTAGTGAACTGGCATCATCCTCTTCCCTGGCTTGGCTGCAGCCCACCACTGCCCAGGTAACACACTACATGCTGATCGCAACTCTATACTAGAGTTGCGTGCAGTGCCAGTATCTGAGCTGGTCACTGCAAGCGTCAGATCAAGTGACAGAGCCTCTTCATTATGCTGTGCTGTTGCTTTCTCTCTTCCTCCTTGGGCATCTATGGCTGGGAAGCAGCAGTTCTTAGTTTCTCCAGTTCACCCTGCACATCTGCACCCACTCCCTTCTGAGAGTGGTACATGAGAACCTACTGGCCCCACTCTCCCACAATTAATGCCTTCAGTGCCACATACTTTCTCAATGCTGGTATTTGGTTTTCCATAGATTAAATCCCAGCAATATTGTACAGTGAAGCCTCCCTTTAAGAGGGACAGCCTGCCTTTAAGAAGAGTAGGCTGGCTGTACCACATTATCTCGGCAAAACGCTAAGCGCAGAGGCTGCAGCAGCATGAAGAGGAGACCATGAGCCAAGAATCCACTCAGTCCCACAATACTATCAGATCAGAAAATTGAAGTTTAAGTTCTGCCCACCTGCAATGGAACTTACATGGGCACATCACAAATCACAACCCCCATTGATCTCCTGTGATGTTAGACATAGGATGATAAGATTATCAGGTTGGTCCTGTTCAATTTTATCTCATAACCTTCATAGCTTTAATTGTCAAATATTTATGCATACTCTCTTGAAGTTTTAACATTTCCCTCTTGGTACTGCTTGCCTGATAGATTATTTTACATATATCAAAACTTTTATTCACATTTTTTCATCCAATTTTGAAAAGTTTCCCTTGTCCTAGACATTGTTTTGCAGTGGATATCTCCAGTTTATCCATTCTCTCATGGCAATTAGAGATGTACATTAAATACTGCCTTGTCAGTATTGCCCACAACAGAGCAAATTAAAAAGATTGAAAACCTTTAAGCCACTTTACTCCAACATGAGCATTCCAAATATTAATAGTCATATCATGTGTTCAATCCTAATTATCAACTTAGTTTCCTTCTTTGTACTTGTTCCAAGGTCAGATGCCTCCCATAAGCTATGGTGCCCAGAACTGTATTAAGTGTTCAAGGTTGGGATATGCTGGTGCTTTGTAGAAACCAATTATGTGTGATTAATCCCTTAGTCACTAAATCTCACCGCTGCACATTCTGCTGGCATTTAAGGATTATTTCCACTCAAACTCCTGGATCACTAGTTGATGTCTCCAAAAGACTTTTCCATTGCCCCATGCCCCCTGGTTTTTCCCATCTTCATGACTCAATGTCATGGTATAATACAACAATTTGATTTGGGTTAACAAAAGATGAGTTATCATCATGTCGAAAATTACATCATTGCCCCCAGATCATGATCAAGTGTTTATTTCATATTATGGCCTTTACCCTTTAAGTTTTTAGTTTCGTGCCAGATACTCCTCCAAGTGAAATCAAAGAAAAATATTCAAAACAAATACATTGTAATCAGCCTGTTGAATTGTTTAAGAAATGTTAAAATGTTGAGGTCCTATTTTGTTAAATCAGTTTCTTAGTTGTGCTTTGTCTTGTCATGATTTTGATTGTCTTCAGTATGTAAGATAAGGATTGCCTTGCTATTTTTCTCTTTTGATTTGGTATTTATATTAATCTGCACATTTTCATGAACTGTTGCATCTAAGCTAAAAAAAAATCCCGTAGAAGCTGAAGCCACTATTTTCCAAGCCGCAGCTGGTAATTTTTATGTTTGTAGTGAGTCGGACATTTGGCTGATTTCATGTGGCTTCCTGTGAAATATTTAATTGAATGTATGAGACTTTGTTTGATCTGTATGGTACAATGATGCACAGACACCATTAGCTGGATTGTGCATCTGGCCCAATTTCCTCTCTTTTATTCTATCCTCTCCCGAAGGCACTGAATCAAGTTCAGATATGGATTCCTAAGTGCATTTGATCCTCAGTGTTTCACTGAACTGTGTGTAACAACTTATATTTATATAATGACTTTAATATTGTTACAATCTCTAGAGATCAATAACTTTTAAAGAGAAATTCAAACTACCAGCTATCAGCTGAAAGAATGACACATTCAGATTTCACATTTTAAAACTTCTACTGTAACAAGTGACTGAAAAACACTATTTTCTTTTTGTAGGCAACTTATACTTTAAACTACAGAAAAAAAGATTTCCCATTTAACATCTAGCATGACTCCCACTATGTTTATATATTACACTGTCCCTTAAGTGGACACTTCATCCTCCAGAAAAGAGCTTAAAATTATTCTCAGCTCCAAGGAGCACTTGTGATAGCATCCCAACTCTGGGCCAGAAGGTCTGAGTTCAAGTTCTATGCCAGGACTTGCTGGCTACAGAAAGAGTGTTCATGAATACTTTATTGGTTGTAAACCACTTTGGGACACCCTGAGATCAGAAAAGGTGCTATTGTAATGCAAGTCTCTCTTTCTTTCAGAGCAAATTGGATATTTATGCTTACAGAGTTTTTCAAACATAAAGGTCCAGAATACATAGAAGTGTGGACCTAAATTGTCAATTTTCTGGCAAGTGAGGCTCATCTCTGTTAATGATGGTTCATAAAACCAGTTAATGAATGTCAGTTGGCTGTTCAATTGTGAGGTTATCACGGTCAGTCCTCATCTGTTCTTTTTCAGGAGGGGTTGGCAGATATCAAGCATCAGAGTATCAGAATTTTCAGATCTGAAGCAAATTATGGCGTTTAACTTCTGCCCCATTGCAAATCAGCTAACTTTGCTGAGACTGGGGGTCAATCTAGGTCTTTGGTCTATATGGCTTAGTAGCACACCACATAGTGCTTGTACCAAGCAAGCCTTAAAAGGAGTTAATTTTTCTTTCCTGATAGTCTTTTTTTTATACAACTTGCCATTAAATTACAATGACATCTTGCTGTGTTGTGAAGAAAGGGAAATCTGTTTCAGTAGTTGACATCATATAATATGCCAATTTTTTGACTGAATGTTGGCTTACAATTTTTTTAGTCATCTTCACTGTCAAACTGAGTAATTTGCAACTTGGAGCTGAATTTTTCTGTCAAGGCAGAGATGGGTTTTGAGGCATGGGTTGGTAATTTCTTGCTACTGGCAGTGTGCCGGTCTGCGGGCACGTTCCTATCTTTGGCCTATTTCCAAGGAGATGGCTTCTGGGGGGGGTGTTATAACTACCTGCCCCTCGCCAGTGGGTAGCCAATTAAGCCATTTAAATATAAGAACATAATAAATAGGAACATTCAATGCACCATGCAATACGATCATGACTGATCTTCAGCTTCAATTTCACTTTCCTACCTGCTTCCCACATGCCTTGATTCCCAGAGAGCCCAAAATCTTTTTATCTCAGCCTTAAATATATTCAACAATGGAGCATTCATAATCTTCTGAGTTAGAGAAATCCAAGGATTCACAATTCTCCAAGTGAAGAATTTTTTCTTCATCTCATTCCTAAATTATCATCCCCTAATCATGTGTCCCCGTATTCTAGATTCCCTTGCTATGGGAAACAACCTCTCAGTGTCTACCCTGTCAAACCCCTTCAGAATCTTGTATGATTTAATGAGATCACCTCTCATTCTTCTAAACTCCAGAGAATATGGACCTAATTTGCTCATGTGGTGCCATTAGACCTGCAAGCAGTAAAGTAAGAAAAAATTGTAATTTTGAAAAAAATATTGTGAATACGTAATTGATTTTAAGAATGTTTGAAAACACCTTTTAAGAGCTGGCATCAGTTATAAAAGGATCAATTGTACCTTTCTTGATAATGATACCACTCCATATTACCTGGTGACCCTTGACCTGGAAGCAGTAACAACAGGAAAGAAGTTAAGAAAGAAGCTATGTGACTGTCAGACTCAAAGGAGATCTGCAGGCATCAAATGGAGAGCTACAGGCAGAGGAGCTGGAGGGTGAAGGCGATCAGTGTACAGATGCAGACACAAAGAAAGCAGACAAAAGAGAGACACACAGAATTCTTGTGAGGAGAAGAAGCAACTCTCTCAGGAAGCAGTAAATTTTTCTCCTTGGCAGAAAACAAGAAAGAAATTCTTGGACATAGTGTGTAAGCTGGCTCGGGGATGCACAAGAACGGGGTGTTTTTCCAGAATTGGCCAAGCCGTGAATGGAGGTGTTATTACAGGGTGAGCAACAAGCCCGTATCTGAGGCTTAACCCCCTCCCACTCACAGACTTGGAAAACACCTGCCAGGTTCTCCAGCCCATACCTCTCCCCATACCCAACTCCCTCCTGCTCACCAGCTGTTTGTACAAACTCAGCCCCCTCCCTTACTCTGACAGGTTCGCCAGAACCTGACTCGTCCAGATGCCAAAGCATCCCTTAATTTATTTCCTGAGAGTAGGTCACCCTGTGTTATTGGTGGGTCAGTTGAAAAGAAATGCTGGAAAGCTATACCACCAGGCTGTCGTGTCTCAAGGGAGAGAGGGTTCCGTGACACTCAAAGGTGAAAGCTGTTGTTGAATAGGACTCCTGACCTACCCTGCATGAATGAAGAACAGCATATTGTGGGACATTTGTGTGGGGAGCGATGCGAATGCTTGTGGTTATGTAAGACATATCTTTGTTGTATCAACTATTTAATGTGAAGTTTACCTTTTTATTTGAAGTGTCATCTGCCTGTTACTTCATGTGTAATTTGACTTGGTTCAGATTCATGTTAAAGTACAAGCTACAAAAAGTGGAATCTTGTTGGTAATTCCCTCATTTGTAGGTCATTCAGTAAATTTGGTTATTTTGGTTTCTGGTGCCCCACAGGGATCATAACACTCAGCCTCTCAGCATAGGAAACCCTGTCATCCCACGGAACAATCTAGTCAATCTTCACTGTACTGTGTCTCATGCAAGTATATCCTTCCTTAAATATTAAGACCAAAGTATTCCAGGCGTGGTCACACCAAAGCCCTGCACAATTATTGCAAGCCGCCTTCATTCTTTTTAAAAATTCGTTCGCGGGATGTAGGCATTGCTGGCTGGCCCAGCATTTATTGCCCATTCCTAGTTGCACTTGAGAAGTTGGGGAGCTGCCTTCTTGAATCGCTGCAGTCCATATGCTGTAGGTACACCCACATTGCTGTTAGTAAGGGAGTTCCAGAAATTGGACCTAGCGACAATGAAAGAATGGCATATATTTCCAAGTCAGGATGGTGAGTGACTTGGAGGGGAACCTCCAGGTGGTGGTGCTCCCATCTATCTGATGCCCTTGTCCTTCTAGGTGGTAGTGGTCGTGGGTTTGGAAGGTGCTGTCGAAGGATCCTTGGTGAATTCCTGCATTGCATCTTGTAGATGGTACACATTGCTGCTACTGTGCATTGGTGGTGGAGGGAGTGAATGTTTGTGGATGTGGTGCCAATCAAGCGGGCTGCTTTGTCCTGGACAGTGTCCAGCTTCTTCAGTGTTGTGGGAGCTGCACTTATCCAGGCAAGTCGGGAGTATTCGATCACACTCCTGACTTGTGCCTTTTAGATGGTGGACAGGCTTTGGGGAGTCAGGAGGTGAGTTACTTGCCTCTGATCTGCTCCTTGCTTCTGACCTTGCCTCTGACTTCCTCTTGTAGCCACAGTATTTATATGGCTAGTCCAGTTCAGTTTCTGGTGAATGGTAACCCCCCCAGGATGTTGATAGTGGGGAATTCAGTGATGGTAATGCCATTGAACATCAAGGGGCGATGGTTGGATTCTCTCTTGTTGGAAATGGTCATTGCCTGACACTTGTGTGGCGCAAATGTTACTTGCCACTTGTCAGCACAAGCCTGGATATTGTCCACGTTTTGCTGCATTTAGACATGGACTGCTTCAGTATCTGAGGAGTCATGAATAGTGCTGAACATTGTGCAATCATCAGCGAACACCCTCACTTCTGACCTTGTGATGGAAGGAAGGTCATTGATGAAACAGCTGAAGATGGTTGGGCCGAGGACACAAGCCTGAGGAACTCCTCCAGTGATGTCCTGGAGCTGAGATGACTGACCTCCAACAACTGCAACCATGTTCCTTTGTGCTAGGTATGACTCCAACCAGTGGAGAGTTTTCCCCTTGATTGCCATTGACTCCAGTTTTGCTAGGGCTCCTTGATGCCACACTCGGTCAAATGCGGCCTTGATGTCAAGGGCAGTCACTCTCGCCTCACCTTGGGCGTTCAGCTCTTTTGTCCATGTTTGAAATAAGGCTGTAATGAGGTCAGGAGCTGAGTGGCCCTGGTGGAACCCAAACTGGGCGTCAGTGAGCAGGTTATTGCTAAGCAAGTGCCACTTGATAGCACTGTTGATGACCCCTTCCATTGCTTTACTGATGATGGAGAGTAGACTGATGGGGTGGTAATTGGCTGGGTTGGATTTATCCTGCTTTTTGTGTACAGGATATACCTGGGCAATTTTCCACATAGCCAGGTAGATGCCAGTGTAGTAGCTGTACTGGAACAGCTTGGCTAGGGGCACGTCAAGTTCTGGAGCACAAGTCTTCATTACTATAGCTGGAATATTGTCAGGGCCCATAGCCTTTGCAGTATGCAGTGCCCTCGGCCGTTTCTTGATATCACATGGAATGAATCAAATTGGCTGTTGGTTGTGGGATTGCCTAGCTCTGGCTATCACTTACTGCTTATCCTGTTTGGCACGCAAGCAGTCCTGTGTTATAGCTTCACCAGGCAAATACCTCATTTTTAGGTATGCCTGGTGCTGCTCCTGGCATGCCCTCCTGCACTCTTCATTGAATCGGGGTTGATCCCCTAGCTTGATAGTAATGGTAGAGATGGGGATATGCCAGGCCATGAGGTTACAGATTGTGTTCGACTACAATTCTGCTGCTGATGGCCCACAGCGCCTCATGGATGCTCAGTCTTGAGTTGCTATATCTGTTTGAAATCTATCCCATTTAGCACAGTGGTAGTGCCACACAACTTGATGGTGGGTATCCTCAATGTGAAGGTGGGACTTCATCTTCACAGTGACCGTGCGGTGGTCACTCCTATTGATATTGTCATGACAGATCCATCTGCGGCAGGCAGGTTGGTGAGGATGAGGTCAAGTATGTTTTCCCCTATTGTTGGTTCCCTCACCACCTGCAGCAGACCCAGTCTAGCAGCTCTGTCATTTAGGACTCAGTCAGTAGTGGTGCTACCGAGCCACTTTTGGTGATGGGCATTGAAGTCCCCCACCCAGAGTACATTCTGCGCCCTTTCCACCCACAGTGCTTCCTCCAGGAGATGCTCAACATGGAGGAGCACTGATTCATCAGCTGAGGGATGCGCTACATGGTAATCAACAGGAGGTTTCCTTGCCCATGTTTGACCTGATATGGTGAGACTTCGTGGGGTCCGGAGTTGATGTTGAGGACTCCCAGGGCAACTCCCTCCCGACTGTATACTGCCACCTTTGCTGGGTCTGTCCTGCCCGTGGGACAGGACATACCCAGGGATGGTGAAGGTGGCGCCTGGGACATTACCTGTAAGGTATGATTCCGCAAGGATGACTATGTCAGACTGTTGCTTAAATAGGCTATGAGACAGCTCTCCCAATTTTGGCACTAGTTAGTAGGATGCTCAGTAAGATGTTAGTAAAGAGGACTTTGCAGGGTCGACAGAGCTGTGTTCGCCGTTGTTGTTTCCGGTGTCTAGGTCGCTGCCGGATGGCCTGTCCAGTTTCATTCCTTTTTTGTGACTTTGTAGCAGTTTGTTACAACTGAGTGACTTGCTAGGCTTGTACTTGTCTTTGCATTCTTATCATTGCAGTAAAGACCAACATGCCATTTGCCTTCCTAATTGCTTGCGAAACCTGCATACAAATTTTCTGTGTTTATTCTACAAGTGCACCAAAGTCCCCCTGAACATCAAAATTTACAAGTTTCATGTATTTTAAAAACAATTCTACTTTTCTATTCTTATGACCAAAGTGAATAACTTCACACTTCCCCACATTGTACTCCATCTGCCACCATGTTGCCCATAACTTAAAAGGCGGAATTTTCCGCTCCCACAAGCAGTGGGAATCGTGGCAGGTGGGTGCACTTTATTTGGCGGAAGGCAAAAAAATCTCTTTCCCAACGGCAGGATAAACTGTGCAAATTTTGTGCTCTCGACTTTCAAAGCAGGTTAAAGGCAGGTTGAGTTTCCCAATGGATAATGTTGGGAACCACATTTGTATTCATTAACACCTCCTGCATGCTAATTAAAAGACCACCTCACTGAACTTAAGTTCGTCCTCCAAATTAAGCTCCCCACCAGCAAGAATTTATAAAGTTTAGTTTTACAACTGTACATAAGTGGCATGCACCTGGCAAGCTTCATCACATTCACAACTTTGAGGTCAGTAGATGTTGCTTTTTCCTTCTTGGGGACCTCGCATAACTTCACTTGTGCCGAGCATTTTAACTAAAGGTATGGCAGGGGAGCTCAGTCCCTTGTGTTGCATGGCCTACAGTATGTGGGAAGTCTTAGACGCTGCTGGCAGTCTGGATGACCACATCTGCAGGAAGTACCACCGGTTTGACCAGCTTGAGCACCGGGTTTCGGAGCTTGACTGTCAGCTGGAGGCACAGTAGTGCATCCACGAGGCTGAGAGTTACGTGGATAGCATGTTTTTAGATGTGGTCACCCCGCAGCTTAAGGAAGTGCAGTCAGAGAAGGAATGGGTGACCACCAGTCAGAAGAAGGGAGGTGGGCAGGTAGTCAGGAAAGCCCCAGAATGCATCTCACTCAAGAACAGTTTTTCTGTGTTGAAAAATGGTGAGAGTGACGGTTCCTCTAGGGAGTGCAGCCAGAGCCCAGCTGCACAAGGCGGGAGGAAAAAGAGAGGAAGAGCAATAGTGGTAGGAGACTCAATAGTGAGGGGTGCAGACAGGCATTTCTGCGGCCACAAACCTGATTCCAGGGTGGTGTGTCGCCTCCCTGGGGCCAGGGTCGAGAATGTCTGCAGGGCATTCTGAAGGGTGAAGGGTGAACAATCAGAAACCGTGATTCACATTGGTACCAACGCCATAGGTAGAAAGAGGGATGAGGTCCTGCAACAAGAATTTAGGGAGCTAGGTAGCAGATTGAAAAGCAGGACCTCAAAGGTTGTAACCTCTGGATTACTGCCGGTCCCACGTGCTAGTGAGTACAGGAATATGCGGATAGAGCAGATGAATGCATGGCTGAAGAGTTGGTGCAGGTGGGAGGGCTTTAGATTCCTGGATTACTGGGTCCGTTTCTGGAGAAGATGGGACCTGTACAAGTCCGACAGGTTGTACCTGAACTGGAACAGGACCAACATCCTTGCAGGGGGGTTTGCTAGTGCTGTTGGTGGGAGTTTAAACTAATTTGTTAGGGGGGTGAGATACGGAGTGGAGGTATAGTAGATGCACAGACAAGTACAGAAGGAAAAACAAAGTCAGTCTGGAAGGCCCTCTGGTTCTCGATTGATTTATGAGCAGGAACAGTTTCTCCCTATCTACTCTTTACAGACCCTTCATGATTTTGAAAACTTCTATCAAGCCTCTTCTTAGCCTTCTGCTCTCCAAGGAAAACAGTCAAAAAAACATTATTGCAACCCCACCTCCTCTTTCACACCACCCCTGCACCGTCTAGCCTGAAGATCCTATTCCCCAGAATACTGAGCTGCTAGTTCTGCCCCTCCCTCAACCATGTCTCCATGATAGCAATGATATCATATCCCCATGTGTTAATCAACATCCTCAACTCATCTGCCTTACTCGCGAGACTCCTTGCATTAAAATAAATGCCATACAGCCTTGCCATGCTCCCTTGTGCCTTAACTTGACTATATACGCTCTGCCTTCCAGACTGACTTTGTTTTTCTTCTGTACCTGTCAGATATGTAGGCAAACCTCAGAGAAGTGTAAAAATAACAGGGTAATAACAGTACGGGATTTCAACTTCCACAATGTTAACTGGGATAGACAAAGTGTGAAAGGCTTAGAGGATGCGGAATTCTTAAAATGTATCCAGGAGAACTTTTTAAGCCCGCACATAGAAAGCCCTACAAGTGGACTAGGAGAAGCTACTTGTAGGAAAATCTATATCAGAGCACTGGCAGTCGTTCAAAAAGGAAATGGTGAAAGTGCAGGGCCAACATGTTCTCATAAAGGTGAAGGGTGGGACCAATAAGTCCAGGAAACCCTGGATGTCAAAGAATGTACAGGATTGGATAATGAAAAAAAGGGACTCAAAACAGCAGACGCCCTAGAGGAGTATAGAAAGTGCAGGGGGTTACTTAAAAAATAAATTAAGAGAGCGAAGAGCGGGCATGAAAAAACACTGGTGGGTAAAATAAAGGAAAATCCAAAAGTGTTTTATAAGTATATAAGGGGCAACAGGATAACCAGGGAAAGAGTAGGGCCCATTAGGGACTAAAGTGGCAATCTGTATGAGGAACTGGAAGACGTATGTGAGGCTTTAAATGAGTACTTTGCATCAGTATTCACTATAGAGAAGGATGAATTAGGTATAGAAATCAGGGAGGGGGACTGTGATACTCTTGAACAAATTAGCATTGAGAGGAAGGAGGTATTAACGGTTTTTGTGGGCTTAAAAGTGGATAAATCCCCAGGCCCAGATAAGATGTATCCCAGGCTACTGTGGGAGGGAAGGGACGAGATCGCAGGGGCCCTGACATTAATTTTCAAATCCTCTCTGGCCACACAGGAGAGGTACCAGAGAATTGGAGGACAGCTAATGTGGCACCATTATTCAAGAACGGTGGTAGGGATAAACAAGGGAACTATAGGCCACCTATTGTCTAACGTCAATGGTAGGGAAACTTTTGGAAAAAATTCTGAGGGACAGAATTAAGCTCCACTTGGAGAGGCAAGGATTAATCAAGGATAGTCAGCATGGCTTTGTCAGGGGGAGATCATGTCTAACAAATTTGATTGAATTTTTTGAGGAGATGTGTAGATGAGGGCAGTGCAGTTGATATAGTCTACATGGACTTCAGTAAAGTTTTTGACAAGGTCTTTCATGGGAGACTGGTCAAGAAGGTATAAGGAAGGTATAAGGAACATAACTTTTTATTTCTGTTGAACTATTATAAAGAACATGTCATTTTATTTTCTGTTGGACTGTGGATTAGAATTGCAGTGGCTACAGGTTGAAAGACATGTCCACTGGAACAGGATGAGGGATATATACAATGTTGCAGTCCTGGAACAGAGTGTGCCATGAAAGACAGGATGGTGCTGGAAAGGAGTCCTGGACCAAGGGAGCTGCCTGTCAACAACGTTTTAATTGGCTCCTGACCAGGTGACCAGGTTTTGTGTGAGAAGCAGTGCAGCTGAATAGCTCCTAGCCTGAAAGGAACAAGATCTAAAACCTCTTTCTCCTGTGTATGGAAGATTCCAGTAATTCTACAATAGCTAGCTGGCTTTTTTTTCTTCTCATTTCTCTATAACCTGCTCCCTCTGAAAACCCGTCAAGAGGAAAAGGTGAAAATCACTGTTAGAGACTTTGAAAGGCAAAGTGCTCAACCAGTGAACTAAATGCTGAAAGTGCTGGAAGACCACTTCATGTCATCAACAAGAACTGAAAGGAATTTGGAAGACATCGATCAAAATCAGCCCATTGAATCGTGCTATTGAATTGTTTTATCCCGCCCTTAAAATCTATGTTTTGTGTGTCATGTATGAATGTGTGTGTGTGTATAGGGATTTAAGAAGGGGCTAGAGTTTAAGTTATAGTGTTAGAAGTTAGCAGTTCATATTTCTTTCTTTTGCCACTAGTTAAAGACAATTTGTTCAAGAAACAGTTATGTACTTATTAAGTTTACAAACCTGGTGCTTGTATTCTGTTAACCTAAATTAAACAGTTAGGTAGAATTTGGGCAATCTGGTGGTTTGATCAAACCTTTTCACATTTGTCATGGCTCAGGGAACAGTGGAGCTTGATATTACAGCGCACTATCCCCAGTGAGTCGTGACAAAGTTATGAGCCCATGTGATGCAGGGCAATTTGTCAAATTGGATCCAAAATTGGCTTAGTGGCAGGAGGCAGAGGGTGATGGTCAAAGGTTGTTTATGTGACTGGAAGCCTGTGTCCAGCGGCATACCGTAGCATTTGGTGCTCAGTCCCTCTCTGTTTCTAGTGTACATTAATGACCTAGACATGAATGTAGGAGGTATGATCAGTAAGTTCTCAGATGACACAAAAATTGGTGGTGTGGTAAATAGCCTTAGACTACAGGACAATATTTACCTGGGAATGGGCTGGTCATATGGGCAGAACAGTGGCAAGTTGAATTTAATCTTGAAAAGTTTGAGGTGATGCATTTAGGGAGGACTAATAAGGCAAGGGAGTACATGGTGAATGGTAGGACCCTAGGAAGTTCAGAGGATCAAAGGGACCTTGGTGTGCATGTCCATAGATCCTTGAAGGCATCAGGACAGGTAGATAAGATGGTTAAGAAGACATGAGATACTGGCCTTTTTTGGTTGAGGCACTGAATACAGGAGCAGGGAGGTTATGATGGAGCTGTATAAAATGTTAGTTAGGCCACATCTGGAGTACTGTGTGCAGTTCTGGTCGCCACGCAATAGGAAGGATGTGACTGCACTAGACAGGGTGCAGAGGAGATTCACCAGGATGTTGCCAGGGCTGGAGCATTTCAGCTATGAAGAGAGACCAGATGGGGTTGTTTTCCTTAGAGCAGAGAAGGCTGAGGGGGGACCTGATTGAGGTGTACAAAATTATGAGGGGCATGAATAAGGTAGATAGGAAGAAACCTTTTCCCTTAGTGAAGGGGTCAATAACCAGGGGGCATAGATTTAAGGTAAAGGGCAGGAGGTTTAGAGGGGATTTGAGGGAAAATATTTTCACCCAGAGGGTAGGGGGTATCTGGAACTCACTGCCTGAAAGGGTGGTGTTATGACACAGCAGTTGGTAAAGACTGAGTTGTTTATATCCGAGAGGGAAATTTGAAACAACTGCCGTAACCTATATTTTCAATTGGTACGTTTGAGATGCAGCTCTGAATTCAGGAATAAGACTACCAAGCCTCAAGAGGTTTTTTATATAAAACTAAAATAAACATTTATTAATTTACAACAAATTAAACACATACACATGTCTACAAATTACTACCATAATAACTTTTAAACAAATCTCCAAAGTAATCAATCCCAAGTGAATCTCCATCAAGGCAACAGTAACCCATTGACTTTAAACAGACACCAGGCAAAGCACATTTGACCTTACGAATTCAAAATGAGTTTCCTTGCAATTTGGTTCCTCTGCAGACACAGTTGGAGGCTTTTAGGCTGGTTAGATCTTAAATGACTCCACCTTACACTCAATCTCCTTTCCCGCTTTATACCTAGCTTCCCATTTGTACGTAAATTTTCCATGGCATTTAACTTCACTTCACATCTTCTAACAAGAACATTTTCATCCCAATAGTTTCATTAATAATATATAAACATATTGCTTGGCGTCTCCCAGCTAGATGCAAGATTTTATTCCCACTCTTGAATGTTTTATTCAACAGATGCAAATGTACATTTTACCTTTTAACTTCCTTACTGCTAACCTAATTAACTTCACAAATTACTGTACATCAAAGTACCCAGACTAGCTGGCATTAATCCAATTAAGACACACACAGTCAAACACATAGACACAGACCCCACTACAACTCTATTTTAAAAATAATTTCCAATAACATTATAGACATGAATAATTCTTTATGGCAGTGGTAGAGGCGGGAACCCTCACAACATTTAAGAATTACTTAGATGAACACTTGAAATGCCATAGCATACAAGGCTATGGGCCTAGTGCTGGAAAATGGGCTTAGAGTAGATAGGGGCTTGATGACTGGCGCAGACACGATGGGCCGACGGGCCTCTTTCCGAGTTGTAAAACTGTATAAATCTATGACTTATGGGTCTTATAACTATGAGATCCCAGCAAGGTGCAGAACTGCTGTTCATTCTGTGCCATTTGCCACCTGCTGCTGTTAGAGGCGGGGATGAAGGGATGGAGGGAGGTGGAATGCCTCCAAGGGGAACAGCTCTTAGAGGGCAGCTAACTCGCGACTCCAAACCTCCATCCTTCTGGGTGAATGGTCATGATTGACAAGGGATCATGTGGTTAGCCTTTCTATGCTACCAAGGCAATGGTCTCTCTGGAGTCTCGAGGGAAGTGGAGAAAAACAGAAAAGTGCTTGAGTGAGGTTTCTTGCACATGGCTTTCATTGCCCTGGTCAAAAAGCAATGTGTCTCCATGTGCATTCATGTATGAACAGCAGGAACACCCATCTCTGGGCCTCCAGGATGTCCTTTACCTAAAAGGGGCGGGATGGAGATGCCGTGTCTAGATCGAGGTCAGGCGAATAACTTAGCACTGGCTTCCTGACTTTGAGATGGAGGGAAACCTGTAAGGGACATGCTTACTTAAACTATCACTTCAATTCATTCACACACCCACTGAGGCATCGATGATGTAGGCTGCAGGCAACCTTACCTTGGTAATGACTCTCATCCAGATGAGGAGAAAGTGGGCCTGTCACCGGTTGGCACAGGGCCAGGAGGAGCAAGGGCCTGAACAACAAGAAGCAGCGGAGTCTCTAGAAGTTCAAGAGACTGGTGAACATGAACCACTGCAATGGTGAGCATTGGCCCGACCATGGGTGTATCGCTGGTAGAGATGAGCGAAAGGCAATGCCAGAGGCACCTCGTAAGCCCCAGGAAGTGGTTATTCACACCTGTAAGCTTCTCCAATACGAGCTGTGGCCACAAAGACTCTGGAGGAGTAATGCCAAGGTCCTGGGGTACAGTGAGTGAATGTCTTTCTGGGTGCCCTTTAAACATGTACTAGAACTTTTGACCTCATGAGGTAACTGTGGGATGGACAACTTCCTGCCCCACCACAAGATTCGCCAAGCTTGTCGCGGGTGCATAATTAATTAGCTCAAAAGCGTAAGATTGCGCATGTCCACCCTCTCCATCACCCAGCGGGAATCACGTGGACTATCTCGCTGGCCACCTGACTTAGTCTGCACAATGGAAAATTCCGCCCCATGTATCTATATCTTTGCAGCCTCTCTGTGTCCTCCTCACAGCTTGCATTCCCACCTAGCTTGATATCATTAGCAAATTTAGATCCATTACTCTTTGTCTCTTCTTCTAATTCATTAAAATAAATTGTAAATAACTGAGGCCCCTGCATTGATTCCTGTGGCACCCCATTAGTGACAGCCTGCTAATTAAAATGTTGATTGAAGGCACTCTTTACATGTCATCTGGATTTTCCACATGACGGACTGTCCCCTTGATGTGGCTAGAGCCCATGGATGGCATAGTGGCGGTCTCCCCATGGCATGCTAGGGTGTGGTGGAATTGCCAGATGTGCATCCTTCAAAACAGTCCAGCATGGATCCATTGGACTGCAAGAACCGCATCCACAGCGGCAGGCCATCCTGTAGAGGGATTCCCCTATCTGAATGATGGCATGGCAACTGTGGCCACAATATATTTTGTACCATTTACAAATCTTCAGAGGATACCTCCATCTGAAGGGGCCCTCGCAGTTCCCCTAACTACAGTAGCCTCACCTACGTCTTCTGATGAGACATCCAGGAACCCAAAGCCTTGGGTGCTTCCATTGGCCCTTCCAGCTGCAGAGCCTGTCCGCTATCCATAATTGAACAGGCTCCCTCTTGTTTGGCTGCCTTCTTGAAAACCTCCGGGTTCCTAACCCAGAATCCAATATATTGATTGGGAAGTAAGATTTAGCTCTTGGTCTCTTTGCTGTGTTTTTTGTATGATTGCGGTTTGAATGATCATATGTCTCCAGGATGTCCCATCAAGTTTTTCTGGATCACTATGTGCCATGACGTTTGTCATCAAGCTAAATCTGAAAGCACAAAGTATCACAGAATCACACAGTGCAGAAGAGGCCCTTTGGCCTATTGAGTCTGCACCGACACGTGAGAAACACCTGACCTACCTACCTAATTCCATTTACCAGCACTTGGCCCATAGCCTTGAATGCTATGATGTGCCAAGTGCTCATCCAGGTACATTTTAAAGGATGTGAGGCAACCCGCCTCCACCACCCTCCCAGGCAGTGCATTCCAGACTGTCACCACCCTCTGTGTAAAAAAGTTTTTCCTCACATCCCCCCTAAACCTCCTGCCTCTCACCTTGAACTTGTGTTCCCTCGTGACTGACCTTTCAACTAAGGGGAACAGCTGCTCCCTATCCACCCTGTCCATGCCTCTCATAATCTTGTACACCTCGATCAGGTCGCCCCTCAGTCTTCTCTGCTCCAACAAAAACAACCCAAGTCTATCCAACCTCTCTTCATAATCCTGAATATTAAATAATATATAGGCACACAAGCAATTACATTATAGAATCATTTACCTCCTGAGTTCAAGTAGCTGGTTCATGAATGCTTCACATTAATGTGGTCTCCTGGCCAGCCTCTCACCTTGCAGTTTCTGTAAACTTGAGCTCATGTATTATTCTGCTACCTACATTCTAACTTGTACCAAGTCCTGTTCATCCATGTGTTTGCTGACCTCTGTTGGCTTACTTTTCAACAATACCCCAATTTTAAAATTCTCGCCCTTGTTTTCAAAATTACTCGTGGACTCACCCCTCCCTTCCTCTGTAACCTCATCCAGTCCTACAATCTTTCGAGATCTCTGCACTTCTCCAATTCTAGCATCTAGCACATCCCCAATTTTAATCACTGCACTATTGGTGGACTTGCCGTCAGCTGCCTAGGCCCAAAGCCTTTACTGCTGAAACCGCTCTGCTTCACTACCCCTCTCTCCTCCTTCAACCAAGCTTTTGATCCTACCATTTTATGTGGCTCAATATCAATTTTTCTTTGATAATCCTTCAGTGAAAAGTCTTGGGATGCTTTAGAGCATTAAAAGTACTAAGTACAAGTAGTAGTTGTTACTCCTTTCCCTGATTTTTTAAAAAATTGATCTTGCTTGACTTTTGAAGCCAGTAGGAAACCTTGGTAATGAAAGAGAACAAGTCCCCACAGATTGTGCAATGTCATTGGAAACAATTTCAACACAGCACCAAAATTCCGAAAGGGGTGAAGTGTATAATATTTACAATCCTATATTGTGTTTTTCAGCTGTAGGATTGGTGGAACTATAAATACCTATTCCAATGAATTCAGAAAGGTCAGTTTCGGAAAACAGGAACAGCTTCAGTAACAAAACCAACTCTGCCATCGCTACAAGGCAACCACCCCGCATCCTTGTGGTGGATGTAACGCCTCCTTTTTGGTCAGATATTTGTACCAATCTCTGTGAAGCTCTGGAAAATTTCTTTGCTTTAGCCTGCAGTATGGGAGGGCCGCCTCGTCTGCCTTTGTTCAGTCTATATGTGGTTCACAACCAACAGGAATGTCTTCTTCCTTTTGTGGTATGTAAGATATCAAGCCAAGGCAATGCAGCTGGATTTCATTTAGTTACTTGTCATGTAATTATTCTGAAATTGTAGCTCTGCTTGAATTGAAAGTTCATAAGCCAACTCATTAACAGTAATAATGCTTGTTTGTGTCAGTTTATTAGCCAGATGATAACATATTTCACTACATAAAACCATTATTTCCAGTTGGTCAGAGGCCAGAGCAATCAATGTAAACCACAGAATTTGGCTGTGCTTTTAATATGCAAACATAAGCGAAAGTTGGGTTTTCAAGGACTTTTTGAAGTGTAATTTACTGAGAATTTACTGCTTCTAAAAAAATGTTTCTCTAAGTTTTAGTTTTTTTTCTTTCAGGGATGACAAGTTTCCTTTTAGCAAAGGATGGAGTAGTGGTATTGTCACTTGACTAGTAATCCAGCGATCCAGGATAATTCTCTGGGGACCAGGGTTTGAATCCCACCATGGCAGTTGGTGGAATTTGAATTCAATAAAAAAATCTGGAGTTGAAAGTATAATTTTCGATTGTTATAAAAACCCATCTGGTTCACTAATGTCCTTTAGGAAAGGAAATCTGCTGTCCTTACCTGGTCTGGCCTACATGGGACTCCAGACCCACTGCAATATGGTTGACTCCTTAAAATGCCCTCTGATCAAGGCCAATTAGGGATGGGCAATAAATATGCTGGCCTAGCCAGTGACGCCCACATCACATGAACAAATAACATTTTTTAAAAAGCAGCAGAGCTAAGCCTCAAAAAACACCACTAAAACAGATTTACTAGAGCTAGCACACGCAGTTTAAAACTAAGGGGTTCTCCCATTTAAGACAGAGATGAGCAGAGTTCTTTTCTCGTGAAGCTTTGGAATTCTCTTCATCAGAAAGTGGTGAATGTGGGGTCAATGAATATTTTTAAGGCAAAGGTAGATAGACTGTTGACTAACAAGTTATCGGGGGTAGGCAGGAATAGGTATGTCTTAAGTATGTCCTTGGGTATGTTCTGCCCGAAGGACAGAGGTGGCAGCACAGTGGTATACAGTTGGGAGGAAGTTGCCATGGGAGTCCTCAACATCGACTCCGGGCACCATCTAGTCTCATGGCATCAGGTCAAACATGGGCAAGGAAACCTCTTGCTCATTACCACATACCGCCCTCCCTCAGCTGATGAATCAGTGTTCCTCCATGTTGAGCACCATTTGGAGGAAGCACTGAGGGTGGCAAGGGCGCAGAATGTATTCTGGGTGGGGGACTTCAATGTCCATCACCAAGAGTGGCTCAGTAGCACCACTACTGACCGAGCTGGAAGAGCTTTAAAGGACATAGCTGCTAGACTGGTTGTGCGGCAGGTGGTGAGGGAACCAACAAGAGGGAAAAACACATTTGACGTCATCCTCACCAACCTGCCAGCTGCAGATGCATCTCTCCATGACAGTGTCAGTAGGAGTGACCATCGCATAGTTGTTATGGAGATGAACTCCGGCCTTCACATTGAGCATACCCTCCATAACGTTGTGTAGCATTACCACCGTGCTAAATGGGATAGATTTCGAACTGATCTAGCAATTCAAGACTGGGCATCTATGAGGTGCTGTGGGCAATCAGCCACAGCTGGAGTACTGTGTGCACTTCTGGTCGCCACATTATAGGAAGGATGTGATTGCACTGGAGGGGGTGCAGAGGAGATTCACCAGGATGTTGCCTGGGATGAAACATTTAAGTTATGAAGACAGGTTGGATAGACTTGGGTTGTTTTCGTTGGAGCAGAGAAGATTGAGGGACGACCTGATCAAGGTGTACAAGATTATGAGGGGCATGGACAGGGTGGATAGGGAGCAGCTGTTCCCCTTAGTTGAAGGGTCAATCACGAGGGGACATACGTTCAAGGTGAGGGGCAGGAGGTTTAGGGGGGATGTGAGGGAAAACATTTTTACCCAGAAGGTGGTGACGGTCTGGAATGCGCTGCCTGGGAGGGTGGTGGAGGCGGGTTGCCTCACATCCCTTAAAAAGTACCTGGATGAGCACTTGGCACATCATAGCATTCAAGGCTATGGGCCAAGTGCTTGTAAATGGGATTAGGTAGGTAGGTCAGGTGTTTCTCATGTGCCGGTGCAGACTTGATGGGCCGAAGGGCCTCTTCTGCATTCTGTGATTTGTGCCACACAAATGCCAGGCAATGGCCAACTCTAAGAGGAGAGAATCAAACCATCACCTCGTGACATTCAATGGCATTACCATCACAGATTTTTTTTTCATTCATTCACGAGATTGAGCTCCGCTGGCTAGGCCAACATTTATTGCCCATCCTTAGTTGCCCTCGAGAAGGCAGTAGTGAGCTGCCTTCTTGAATGTCGTCCATGTGGTTTAGGTACAGTGCTGTTAGGAAGGGAGTTCCAGGATTTTGACCCAGCGACAGCAAAAGAACGGTGATATATTTTGAAGTCAGGATGTGAGTGCCTTGGAAGGGAACTTCCAGGTAGTGGTGTTCCTATCTAGCTGCTGCCCTTGTCCTTCTAGTGGTTGTGGATTTGGAAGGTGCTGTTGAAGGAGCCTTGGTAAATTCCTGCAGTGCATCTTGTAGATGTTACACACTACTCCCACTGTGCGTTGGTGGTGGAGGGACTGAATGTTTGTGGTTGTGGTGCCAATCAAGCGGGCTGCTTTGTCCTGGACAGTGCCAAGCTCATTGAATGTTGTGGGAGATGCACACATCCAAGCAAGTGGGGAATATTCCATCACATTCCTGACTTGTGCCTTGTAGATGATGGACAAGCTTTGGGGAGTTAGGAGGTGAATTACTCATCGCATGACTCCTAGCCTCTTACCTACTCTTGTAGCCACAGTATTGATGTAGCTAGTCCTATTCAGTTTCTGGTCAATGGTAACCCCCAGGATGTTGATATTGGGGGATTCAGTGATTGTAATGCCATTGAACATCAAGAGGCGATGGTTGGATTCTCACTTGTTGCAAATGGCCATTGCCTGACACTCGTGCAGCCCGAATGTTACTTGCCACTTGTCAGCCCACGCCTGGATATTGTCCAGGTCTTGCTGCACTTGGACGTGGACTGCTTCAGTATCTGAGGAGTCATGAATGGTTCTGAATATTGTGCAGTCATCAGCAAATATCGCCACTTCTGACCTTATGATGGAAGGAAAGTCATTGATGAAGCAGCTGAAGATAGTTGGGCCTAGGACACTAGCCTGAGGAACTCCTGTAGTGATGTCCTGGAACTGAGATGATTGACCGCCAACAACCACAACTATCTTCCTTTGTGCTAGGTATGACTCCAAACAGCAGAAAGTTTTTCCCCCATTTCCCATTGACTCCAGTTTTGCTAGGGCTTCTTGATGTCACACTCGGTCAAATGCTGCTTTGATGTCAAGGGCAGTCACTCTCACCTCACCTTGGGAGTTCAGCTCTTTTGTCCATGTTTGACACAAGGCTGTAATGAGGTCAGGAGATGAGTGGCCCTGGCAGAACCCAAACTTGCCGTCAGCGGGCAGGTTATTGCTAAGCAAGTGCTGCTTGATAGCACTGTTGAATACCCCTTCCATTACTTTTCTGATGATCGATATTAGACTGATGGGTCGGTAATTGGCCGGGTTGAATTTGTCCTCCTTTGTGTGTACAGGACATACCTGGGCAATTTTTCACATGGCCAGGAAGATGCCAGTGTTGTAGCTGTACTAGAACAGCTTGGCTAGTGGCGCAGCAATTTCTGGAGCACAAGTCTTCAGTACTATAGCTGGAATATTGTCAGGGCCCATAGCCTTTGCAGTATGCAGTGCCTGTGGCCGTTTCCTGATATCACGTGGAGTGAATCAAATTGGCTGAAGAGTGGCATCTGTGATGCTGGGGACCTCCGGAGGAGTCTGAGATGAATCATCCACTCGGCACTTCTGGCTGAAGATTGTTGCGAATGCTTCAGCCTTATCTTTTGCATTGATGTGCTGGGCTCCTCCATCATTGAGGATGGGGATATTTGTGGAGTCTCCTCCTGAAGTGAGCTGTTTAATTGCCCACCACCATTCACGACTAAATCTAGCAGGACTGCAGAGCTTAATCCGATCCATTGGTTGTGGGATCGCTTAGCTCTGTCTATCACTTGCTACTTATGCTGTTTGGCACACAAGTAGTCCTGTGCAATAGCTTCATCGGGTTGACACCTAATTTTTCAGTATGCCTGGTGCTGCTCCTGGCACGCCCTCCTGCATTCTTCATTGGACCAGGGTTGATCCCCTGGCTTGATGGTAATGGTAGAGTGGGGGATATATTGGGCCAAGAGGTTACAGATTGTGTTCGAGTACAATTCTACTACTGCTAATGGCCCACAGCGTCTCATGGATGCCCAATTGCTAGATCTGTTCGAAATCTATCCCAATTAGCACAGTGGTAGTACCACACAACATGATGGAGAGTATCCTCAATGTGAAGGCGGGACTTCATCTCCACAACAACTGTGCAGTGGTCACTCCTACAGAAACTGTCATGGACAGATGCATCTGCAGCATGTTGGTGAGGATGAGGTCAATTTTGTATTTCCCTCTTGTTGGTTCCCTCACCACCTGCTACAGACCCAGTCTAGCAGCTCAGTCAGTAGTGGCGCTACCAAGCCACTCTTGGTGATGGACATTGAAGTCCCCTACCCAGAGTACATTCTGTGCTCTTTGCCACCCTCAGTGCTTCCTCCAAGTGATGTTCAACATGAAGGAACACTGATTCATCAGCTGACGGAGGGCAGTACATGGTAATCAGCAGGAGGTTTCCTTACCCATGTTTGACCTGATGCCATGAGATTTCATGGGGTCCAGAGTCGATGGTGAGGACTCCCAGGGCAACTCCCTATCAACTATATACTACCGTGCGCCATCCTTACTGGGTCTGTCCTGCCAGTGGGACATTATCTGTAAGGTATGATTCCGTGACAATGTCAGGCTGTTGCTTGACTAGGCTGTGAGACAGCTCTCCCAATTTTGGCACTAGCCCCCAGATGTTACTGAGGAGGACTTTGCAGGGTTGACAGGGTTGTAATTGCCATTGTCGTTTCCAGTGCCTAGGTCGATGCCAGGTGGCCCATCCGGTTTCATTCCTTTTTTGTGACTTTGTAGCAACTGAGTGGCTTGCTGGGCCATTTACAGAGGGCACTTAAGAGTAAACCACATTGCTGTAGGCCAGATGTCCAATGTAGGCTAGACCAGGTAAGGACATTAGTGAACCAGATGGGTTTTTACAACAATTGACAATGGTGATCATTAGACATTCAATTCCATATTTTTTATTGAATTCAAATTCCACTACCTGTCATGGTGGGATTCAAACCCAGGTCCCCAGAGCATTACCCTTGGTCTCTGGATTAGCAGTCCAGTGACAATACCACTACACCATCACCTCCCCAACTATTAAGATCTTAGGGGTTACCGTCATCCAGAAACTGAACTGGACTAGCCATATAAATACTGAGGCTTCAAGAGCAGCTCAGAGGCTAGGAATCCTGCGACGAGTAACTCATCTCCTGGCTCTCCAAAGCCTGTCCAATATCTACAAGGCACAAGTCAGGAGTGTGATGGAATACTTCCCACTTGCCTGGATGAGCGCAGCTCCCACAACACTCAAGAAGCTTGGCATCCTGGACAAAGCAGCCCTGATTGGCACCCCATCCACAAACATTCACTCCTTCTACCATTGACGCACAGGAGCAGCAGTGTTTACCGTCTACAAGATGCACTGCAGGAATTCACCAAGGCTCCTTAGAAAGCACTTTTTAAACCCATGATCACTATTATCTGGAAGAACAAGGGCAGCAGCTGGATGGGAACACCACCACCTGGAAATTCCCATCCAAGTTACTCACCATCCTGGCTTGGAAATATATCGTCGTTCCTTCACTGTCGCTCAGGCAAAGTCCTGGAACTCCCTTCCTAATGGCACTGTGGGTGTACCTATGCCACATGAACTGCAGCGGTTCAAGAAGGCAGCTCACCATCACCTTCTCAAGGGCAACTAGGGATGGGCATTAAATGATGGCCCAGCAAGCGAAGCCCTCATCCCATGAATGAATAAAAAAGTGAATGAGGAACATTATTAAGAAAACATACATAGCAGTAGCAGATCTGTAGGGCTCAGAAAAGCTCAACAAGAATGATGTAATAACAATTCAGTGTTTTTAACTTAGCTAATGTGGCACAGTATTCAGTTAAGGTTTTGAAAATTCAAATTATCCACCATTCTAAGACAGATTTTTTCCACGTTTAATTGCCACAGGGAGGGGAGTAAAAAGATAAGGCAAGTAATTTCAAACCACTTCTAACTTTAGGAGTGGCATTACTAGCAGAACACTTGCTCTCCTGGAGGAGAAACATCAAAAGAATAGGGGCTAATCTAAATTATGTACAAAAATTACATGGAGACTTATATCCTGGACTGTCACTTGACATTATTGGTGCATGATTGGGTAGTACTTTAATACGTAACATCTTTTTCTGCTGCAGCAAGTGAAAGGAAACTTTCCCAGGCTCCAATCTTGTGTTGCTGAATTGAGGTCAATGCCAAAAGAAGGTTGCATACGTGAAAAGCCAAGCTCTTTAAAACATGCTGTGGAGGATGGCCTCTTGCAGTTTAAACAGTACATGAGGCATGTGACAGTGGGAGGATCACTTAATAGTTGCTCAGTGGAGGTAAAACATATTTACATTTGCTATAAATGAGTTTTATTGTCTTACAGCTGGTTGCCATCTCATAAATATTGCAATTGTATATTTTGTTAAAAGGGGAAACTGACATTTTAAAATTTGCCTCACTTATATTATGACCAGTAAAATCTCCCATGAGATTGATCATGGCGAGTCGAATGATCTGTCTTTTATAACAGTAGGGCTGCTTATTCCATTTAGGGAATAACATCAGAGCAACTGATCTACAGTGAATGAATACCAGTAAATCAAATTCCACTTTTATTAAATGGTATTCTGCGACTTTTCCTGATTCTGTGGGGGATTGGATTGCACAATTCTGTCAATTATTCTGTAAAATGTGATCATCTTTTTGTATTGCTTTACCTACGTATTTTTTTAAAGCTAAGAATACACAGCTAGGTGGTATACAAGAAGCACAAAATGGAGGGAGATCTACCTTTGGCAGAATCCCTGAAACATGGAATAAGTGGCTAAAAAACAACCTTTATGTTGTTTAATGGGATTTCCCTATAAGAGAACACCCAAAAAATTAAATCATTTACAACTAGGACATACTCAAACAACTAGGAGTCTACCACGATGTCAATGATGGGATTTCTGCCAATCTTATACAAAAATTATGGCAGTAGATTGGCAAAACACATGGAAATTCTTTCCCCTGGTATTAAGCAGTATTGGGGAAGGGGAATGATGTTTCTTTGTACATTGCCCTTAGGTATCATTAGGCATACCCTGGACTTTGATAGGACTCGGGGGATGGCCTTAAGTTCTTGGAACAGTCATGAGCTTAGTTAGGCGTGGGGTGGCACTGGGCCCTAGATTTTGACAGTTACTGCAGTGTGGCTGCTGGAGTTTGGCAAAGTGGGGACATATGAACATAAGAAATATGATCATGGTTGATCTTCAATCGCAACTCAACTTTCCCACCCCTTCCTCAGATCCCTATATTCCCTTAGTGCCCAAATATTTATCAGCCCTAGTCTGAAATATTCTCACAAACTGACCACCACAATCCACTGAGGTAGAGAATTCCAAAGATTCACAACCCTTTGAGTGAAGAAACTTCTCATCTCAGTCCTAAATGGCCAACTCCTTATCCTGAGACTATGCCCACTAGCTCTATACTGTCCAGTCAGTGGAAATGACTTTCAACATCTACCCTGTCAAGCTCTCGAAGAATTTTATACATTCCAGTAAGATCATGTCTCACTCTTCTAAATTCCAGAAAATATAGATGTATTTTGCTCAATCTGTCCTCACATGACAGCCCTCTCATCCCAGGAATAAATCTAGTGAACCTTTGTTTACAACCACCTCTAAAGCAAGTATATCCTTTCTTATGTCTTATCAAAGCCCTGTATAATTAAAGAAAGACTTCCTTATTCTTACACTCCAAACCCCTTGCAACAAAAGCTAAGATACCATTTGCCTTCTTAATAACTTCCTCTGATTCATATACAAGGACCTCCAAATCCTTTTGCATGCCAAACATTTTACAGTTTCTCACCTTTTAAAATATATTCTGACTGTTAGTTCTTCCTACCAAAGTGAAGAATTTCCCTCTTCCCTTCAGCCGCTTTCTTGCCCAATCACTCGATTAGTCTATATTCCTTCGCAACTTCTTTACATCCTCCTCACAGCTTCTTTTTCCACCTAGCTTTGAATCATCAGCAAACTTTGATATATTACACTAGGTCCCCTCACTTAAACCATATTATAAATAGCTGAAGCCCAAACATGGATCCTTGCGCACTCCACTGGTTACACCGTGCCAACCCAAGAATGACCCATTTACCCCTAAGGCTGGATTTTGCAGGGTGCCATGTTTCCCATCCCACCAACTCAAGTCAGGCGGCAGCCCACCAACGAAAAAGATAGCTTCCCCGCAGCTATTTTCCACTTAATGAGGCATTAATTAGCTCATGGCAAGACTTCTACCCCCATCTGGGGAGGAGGTGCCACCTTAGAGAGCTTCTGGCAAATCTGATTAGAGAGCTCTCTAGTCCCAACAGTGCCAAGCTGGAGCGGTGGCCCCTGCTGCCGGCCCCTAAAGATGAGGAGGTTATGGAGGCCACGCTAAAAGTATGTCCAGGGTATCAGCAGGGCCTGGCTGCCAGGCCCTAGCGAGGAGGTAAGTGAGGGGGATTAGGTGGCAGGTTTGAGAGGCCAGGGTGGGAGGGTTAAAGGAACCCAGAAGGGGTTTCCTCCGATGGGTACAAGAGACCCTCAAAGGAAGGTTCCACCCTGCCCCCTTGGCCGACACCAGTCCACCCAGCAAAAACTGCCAGGCTACACACTTTGCCTCCCCCTGCCGTGGGTAAAATATTGCCACGGGTGGGATGAGGCACTTAAGTGGTCATTAATTGTCCACTTAAGGACCTCAATAATTGTTCACTTAAGGGCCTCAGTAGGCCCAAAGGTGTGCAGGCTGCCTGGTGTCTCAGACCTCTCCCCGCCAACATGGTAAAACTGGAGAGAGGTGGCGCAGTGGGCAGGTCATGCACTTCATTTTACGAGCCGCCCGCCTTCAAACCTGTTGGCAGGGGAGCCGAAATTCCAGCCCCTATTCTCTAATTCTGTCCTTTATCCAATTCTTAATCCATGCTAATATTTCTGAAAAAAAGATTTTTGTTGAAACTTTCGATCTTGCACTCATCAGGACAATTCGCAAGAATACCAATATATGGGAAACGACAAATTTATACCGCATGAGAAGTCAGTGCTGATAGGTTAGCAAGTGGACTCTGATTGGTAGATGTGTTGCCATGGAAAATGCACCAGTTGATGGTGACTGACAAACACTTTTTGAAATTTAACCAGGCAACTTGACTCTGATTGGTCCGATTTGCCCTGAGGAATGAACCAGCGAATGGCTGTCACTTATTTTGTTTAGCTGAAACAGTTGTGTGTGCATATTCTCACTGTCTGCAAAGATCAGGGCCCTGTGTATTAATATATGTAGCTTCCAGTACACGCAAGTGCACCACATTGCGAGATCAACTGACAATCTTAAATTGGTTGTCAGTGTAATTCTTAGCGCAGTGAGGATTATTTAGCAAATGTTTTTCAATTGTGGAATCATACCTAATGTTGGACACTGTGTTCTGAGCTTTGCAAGCACGGGCTGGTTGGGTGCGGTCTGTACTTTGCCCGTTGCAAAAAGCGGAAGGGTCATGCTGTTTGATACGATCCGCCAATCTTTGGGATGATGGCCTACATACCTAGCATCACACTGGCACTGAAATTCATATACCACATTACTCATTTGCATGATAGGCAGGTTTTTAGCTTGACGGCAGCATCCTGTTAGTGGTGAATACCACTTGTGTTGCTACTGCATAGGAGCAGCATGAAACAGCTAGCTTTCCTGTTACTCAAATTTTTGAGATACCTTGCCCCTCCAGGGTAATCTGAGGAAGACTGGGCACTTTTCAGGGCCGGAAGTGGCGGCCTTAGGCCCGTTCATGAGTTTGCACAACATACAGCACAAAATGACCTCATCAAATGAATCAAGTTAATTAAATGAGTAATTAAATTAAGTTAACTAATTAACATAAGTAACAATGGCAGGACAGGTGTTATGTTGCAGTTGTGGAATGTGGGAGCTTTTGGACACCAAGGGAATCCATGACGAACACATCTGCAGAATGTGTAAGCAGCTAGAGGAATTCTGGATCAGGATTATTGATCAGGAAGCCAAACTGCAGAAACTGTGCAACATAAGGGAGGGGGACAAATACCTGGACACTTTGTTCCAGAAGACGGTCACGCCTGTTAGAACAGGTTCAGCAGTGCGGGACAGGAGGATGTGACAGTGAGTGAGGCAGATAAAGGGACCGAGCAGGCAGTTGTGGAGGAGCCTCAGACTATGCAATTGTCAAGCAGGTTTGTGGTGCTCACAGCCTGTGTGGACGAAAATGAAATCTGCAAGGTGGATGAGTAGGCTGGCTATGGCACCATGATACAGGAAGCCGTTCAAGCAGGGAGGGCAAACAGGAATGTAGTGATAGTAGGGGGCAATATAGTGAGGGGGATTGACACTGTTCTCTGCAGCAAAGAGAAAGAGTCCAGAAGGCTGTGTTGTCTGCCCGGTGCCAGGATTCAGGACATCTGCTCAGGGCTGGAGAGGAACTAGCAGTGAGAGGGGCAGGATCCAGTCGTCGTGGTCCATGTAGGTACCAATGATGTAGGCAGGACAAGGAAAGAGGTTCTGCATAGTCAGTATGAGAAGCTTGGCACTAAATTGAAAAGCAGAACCTCAAAAGTAATAATCTCTGGATTATTACCTGAGCCACATGCAAATTGGCATAGGGCAAGGAAGATTAGAGTGATGAATGAGTGGCTCAAAGACCGGCGTGGGAGAAGTGGGTCCCAGTTTGTGGGGCGCTGGAACCAGTACTGGGGAAAGTGGGGACTGTACAGTTGGGACAGTCTCACCTGAACCATGCTGGGACGATTGTTGCATAACTAGGGAAGTAGAGAGGGCTTTAAACTAAACAAGGCCGGGCGAGGGATCAGCTTTGGTAGATGTGGCAAATCAAAGGGTAGATTCAAGGCAGGAGACCATAATAGTAATATAGGAAATGCGGGTCATAGAATAAGAGGAAGGGGCGGAGAGATAAAACCTAAGAATACAACAATAGTCAAGACTAGATGTTACAAAGGTAACAAAAAGACAAAGCTAAAGGCTCTATATCTGAATGCATGTAGCATTGATAGCAAAGTAAATGAATTGATAGCGCACGTTGAAGTAAATAAATAGGATCTGAGAGCCATTACGGAGATGTCACTGCAGGATTGGGTCCTGAATATTGAGGGGTATATGACATTCAAGAAGAATAGGAAGCTGGGCAATGGTGGAGGGGTAGCACTGTTGATCAAGGATGGCATTGGTGCAATAGTTAGAGTTGACCTTGGTTCAGGAAACCAGGATGTAGAATCAGTTTGGATGGAGATGAGGAGTAGTAGGGGAAAGAAATCACTAGTGGGAGTGATCTACAGGCCCCCTAACAGTCAAGAAATATTGGGTGCTTGTGATAAAGGGACAGCAATAATCATGGGTGAATTTAACCTACATATAAACTGGAAAAATCAGGTTGGCAATAGCCTGGATGAGGAGTTCATATAATGCTTTCGAGATCGTTTTTTTTCGAGCAGCATGTTCTGGACTCAACCAGAGGGCAGGTTATATTAGACTTGGTATTGTGTAATGTGACAGGATTAATTAATGACCTCAGAGTGAAGACACCCCTAGGTAGCAGCAACATGTTTGAGTTTTACATCTGGTTTGAATGGGAGAAGAATGGGTCGAAGACTGATATTTTAAACTTAAGTAAGGGCAACTATGTAGGCATGAAAACTGAGATAACTGAAGTGAACTGTGTAAGTAGGCTAGGGGATAGGTCAACAAAGAAGCAGTAGCAGACGTTTAAGGGGATATTTCAGAATACTCAAAATAAGTGTATTCCTACTATGAAGAAAAATTCTAAGGGGAGGACACACCATCCATGGTTAACTAAAGAAGTTAAGGAAAGCATCAAACTTAAGGAGAAACCTGGAGAAAGATGCAGGTCAGATGATAGGTCAGAATATAAAGAATGGCAGAGAATGACTGAAAGGTTAATCAGGAGAAAGGAATTAGAGTATGAGAGGAAGCTAGCTAGAAATGTAAAAACAGAAAACCAAAGTTTCTACAGGTAATTAAAAAGGAAAGTAAAGTGCATGTTGGTCCTCTAGAAAGTGACAATGGGGAGTTAATAATAGATAATAAGGAAATGGCGGATGAAATGAACAAATATTTTGTTTCTGTCTTCACTATAGAGGATACAAAAAAATTTCCAGTAATGTCTGTAAATCAGATGGTGGAAGGGCGAGGGGAACTGGTGAAATTATAATCACTAGGGAAACAGTACTGTGCATACTGATGGAGTTGTGGGCTGACAAGTGTCCAGGTCCAAATGGACTTCATCCTAGGGTCTTAAAAGAGATGGCTAATGAGGTAGGAGCTGCATTGGTGTTAATTTTCCAAAATTAGTGATATTCTGGAAAGGTTCCATCAGACTAGAAAGTAGCAAATATATCCCATAAGACCATAAAATGTAGGAGCAGAAGTAGGCCATTCGGCCCATTGAGTTTGCACCGCCATTCAGTGAGATCATGGCTGATCTGATAATCCTCAGCTCCACTTTCCTGCCTATTCCCCATAGCCCTTAACCGAATAAAAATCTGTCCATCTCGGCCTTAACAACCCAGCTTCCACAACTCTCTGGGGTAAAGAATTCCACAGATTCACTACCCTGTGAGAGAAGAAATTCCTCCTCATCACTGATTTAAATGGGTGCCCCCTTACTGTGAGATTATGCCCTCTGGTCCTAGACTCTCCCACAAGAGTAACAACCTCTCAGCATCTACCCTGTCAAGCCCCCCTAAGAATCTTATATGTTTCAATAAGGTCGTCTCTCATTCTTCTAAGCTCCAATGAGTACAGGGCCAACCTACTCAACTTCTTCTCATAAGAAAATCCCTCCATGGTCTATGTGAACCTTCTCTGGACTGCCTCCAATGTCAGTATAGCTTTCCTTAGATAAGGGGACCAAAATTGTTCACAGTACTCTAGGTGTGGTCTAACTAGTTAACTAGTGCCTTGTATAATTTTTGCAAGACTTCCCTATTTTTATAAAAGCAAAAATTGCACCTCTACACAGATGCTGCCAGACCTGCTGAGTTTTTCCAGGTATTTTTGTTTTTGTTCCCTATTTTTATACTCCATTCCTTTTGAAATAAAGGCCAACGTTCCATTTGCCTTCCCTATTACCTGCTGAACTTGTATGTTAGCTTTTTGGGATTCATGCACAAGGACTCCCAAATCCCTCTACGCTGCAGCCTTCTGCAGTCTTTCTCCATTTAAATAATATTCAGCTCCTCTATTCTTCCTGCCAATGTGCATAACTCTCACATTTTCCTACATTATATTCCATCTGCCAAGTTTTTGCCCACTCACTTAACCTGTCCAAATACCTCTGTAGACTCCTTGTGTCATCCTCACCACTTGCCTTCCCACCTATTTTTGTGTCATCCGCAATCTCGGCGATAGTACATTCACTTCCCTCATCTAAGTCATTGATATATATTGCAAATAGCCCAGCACTGATCCCTGTGGCACTCCACTAGTTACATGTTGCCATCCCAAAAATACCCCCCTTATCCCAACTCCCACAGCAGTTTAGAAGAGTACGGGATAACTTGATGTATATAAGATCCTGAATGGCATTGACAAGCTGGACGTGGAAAGAATGTTTCATCTTGTGGGTGAGTCCAGAACTAAGGGTCACTGTTTTAAAATTAGGGGTTGCCCTTTTAGGACAGAGATGGGGAGAATTTTTTTCTTTCAGAGGGTCGTGCGACTTTGGAACTCTCTGCCTCAGGTGTTGAAGTGTTGGAGGCAGGGTCATTGAATATTTTTAAGGTGGACATGGATAGATTTTTGTTTGGCAAGGAAATCAAAGGTTATTGAGGGTAGATGGGAATGTGGGATTCGAAATATTAACGGATCAACCATGATTTTATTGAATGGCAGAGCAGGTTTGAGGGGCCAAATGGCCTACTTCTTCTGCTATTTCATATGTTTGTACGGAGTACTGTGTAGGGTATTGGTCTCCTGATTTAAAGGAGGGATGTAAATGCATTAGAAGCAGTTTAGAGAAGAGTTACTAGACCTCCCTAACAGCACTGTAGGTGTACCTACACCACATGGACTGCAGCAGTTCAAGAAGGCAGCTCACCACCACCTTCTCAAGGGCAATTAGGGATGGGCAATAAATGCTGGCCTAGCCAGTGACATCCACATCCCATGAATGAATTTAAAAAAACTAATAGCAGGAATGTCTTATGAGAAAAGGTTGGACAGGCTAGGCTTGTATCAGCTGGAGTTTAGAGGTATAAGAGGCGACTTGACTGAAACCTTTTAAGATCCTGAGAGGGCTTGAAAGGGTGGATGTGGAGAGGATTGTCCTCTTGTGGCAGAGCCTAGAACTAGGGGTCACTGTTTAAAAATAAGAAATCGCCCATTTAAAACAGAGATTAGGAGAAATATTTTTCTTTCAGAGTCTTTGGAACTCCCTTCCTCAAAAAGCAATGGGAGCAGAGCCTTTGAATATTTTTGAGGTACAGCTAGATAGATTCTTGATAAACAAGAGGGTGGAAGGTTATTGGGGGTAGGCGGGAGGTTACAACCTGATTCATGACCTTATTGAATGGCGGAGCAGGCTCGAGGCGCCGAGTGGCCTACTCCTGCTCCTAATTCATATGTTCGTATGTAACCAGTTCCCACCAACATCCTGCCTGGTAACTAACACAAAGCAGTCTTTTCCTCTGTTTTGCACAGCAGCAGCTGTTTCTGTCTCCCTCTCTGGGTCCATGATTATGAGCTCTGTGACCAGAAAGACTAGGTACTCCTCTTTATCAAGATGTAAAACCTATCACTTGATTTTAAATAGGTTTTGCCCTGGGCCTCTTTCCCCATGACAACCAAATCACATGGGGCCTTTCTCCAGGCAGAGTTTATCGATGATCTCACCATTCCCCATTCAGAACATTTTGTTTCACCTGAAATTAAAGAAGACAGTTTACAACATATTTCTTATAAAGTCTCGCATTTGTAACAGCTGGCAAGATCAAAATTAATTGCTCATCTCTAAATGCTTATGAATTTATAATGCAAAATCATAGACACAAACAAGTGTGACAGAATGTGATAGTAGGATAGTAGGGCTGAAAAAAGCAGATATAAGGGGTTTTTTTAGAGGTGGGGCGGTAGTACTGATTAGGGAAGACAGTGTTGTTTTGAAAAGAGAGGATCTCCTTGAAGGACAGAATCATTTGGTTAGAGTTGAGAAACAAGAATGGTATGATCACACTACTAGGGGCATTTTAGAGACCTCCAAATAGTGAGAGAGATAGAGGAGAAAATCTGGAGAGTAATCACAGAGAGGCATAAGAACTACAGGGTGGTAATATTGTGGGAACTTTAGGTGCATCTGGTGCTGTTCCTGCCATATTCTCCTCATTGATCTCCTGGCTTGATAGTAATGGTAGGTTGAGGGAAATGCCGGCTCATGAGGTTACAGATTTGCGGCTGAGTACAGTTCTGCTGCTGTTGATGGCCCAGAGCACCTCATCTGGTAGACATGTTCTGAGTCTATCCCATTTAGCACAGTGCTAGTGCCAAACTACTACTACTGGGCTATCCTCAGTGTAAAGATGAGACTTTATCTCCACAATGACTGTGCAGTGGTCGCTCCAACCAATACTTTCAAGGACAGATGCAACTTCAAAGCTACATTGGTAGTTGGTTTTCTCACCACCTGGCACAGACCCAGTCTGGCGGATATGTCCTTCAGGACTCAGCCAGCTCAGTCAGTAATGGTGCTACTGAGCCACTCTTGGTGGTGGGAATTGAAGTTGAAAAAAAACATATTGTGCCCTTGTTACCCTCAGTTCTTCTTCCAAGTGGTGTTCAACATGGAGGAGTACTGATTCATCAGCTGAGCGGGGCAATAGGTGTAACCAGCAGGAGGTTTATTTTTCCATGTTGGACCTAATACCATGATGGTGATGGAGGAGTCTGGGACACTGGCAATAAGGTATGATCCTTTGAACATAACTATGTCAGGCTGTTGCTTGACTAGTCTGTAGGAAAGCTGTACCAATTTTGACATAAGTCCCCAGATGTTAGTAAGCAGGACTTTTCAGTGTTGACAGGGCAGGTGTGCCTTTGTTGTTTCCAGTGTCTAGGCCGATGCCAGGTGGTTCTGTTCCAAGGAAAACAACCCCAACCTATCCTCATAGCTAAAATTTCCCAGTCCTGGCAACATCCTCGTAAATCTCTGCATACATGTATTTCCTGCACTGTGGTGACCAAAACTGTACACAGTCCTCAAGCTATGTTTGAACTGATGTAGCATACAGTTCTAGCATAACCTCCGTGCTCTTATATTCTATGCCTCAGGTAATAAAGGAAAGCATGGTATTTGCCTTCTTAACCACCTTATCGACCTGTCCTGCTATCTTTAAGGATCTCTGGGCATACAATCCAAGGTCTGTTCTTTTACACTGCTCAGTATCCTCCCATTTATTATGTATTGCCTTATTACACTTCCCAAAATGTATTACCTCATATTTCTCCAGAGTGAACTTCATTTTTAACTTTTCTGCCCAACTGACTACATCGTTTATATCTTCCTGCAGCCTAAAGGCTTTCCTCCTACACTGACAATTCTTGTATGATCTGCAAACTTCTTTCATATGCCCCCTATGTTTGAGTCTAAATCATTAATATAAACTTCAAAAAGCAAGAGACTGAATACTGAGCCATGTGGAACCCCACTGGTAACAGCCTTCCAGTCACAAAAACATCCGTCAACCATTTCTCTTTGTTTCCTGCCACTAAGTCAGTTTTGGATTCAATTTGCCACTCTCCTGTGGATCCCGAGGGCTTTAACTTTTTTGACCAGCCTGCCATGTGAGACATTGTCAAAAGCTGTGCTAAAATCCATGTAGACCACATCGAACATATTTCCCTCTCCATTCCTACTTGTCACCTCCCCAAAATACTTATGGGTTCCACCATATTTTCTGAAGGCGGAGACTCATACTAGGTATTGGTAACAGCCCTCCAATGTCACATCCAAGTTTGCATTCCTACAGTGCAGATTTAACTAATGAGAGGATGCAGGCGATTCTATCATGGACAGCATTACAACTAAGGCCAACCATTCCCTGTTTCTCATTAACACATACTTACTTTCCACGATGGGCCCCTGAACAACTGATTGCTACACCCACTTTCACCACCTCCCTTGCTTAGAGACTGTAAAACCAGCATTCCATCTAATCCTGCGAGTTAAAATTATCCCGATTGAATCTAGTAATTTAAGTTGCCCTGGCAGCCTAATGAGTTAAAGGCACCACCTGCGGCATATAAATCTGAGAGGCTCAAAGTAGATACAAAAAGTAGATACAGAAAAACACACAGCAGCATCTGTGGAGAGAACAGATCCTTGGTCTGTGCTGGGTGAGCCCATAACAGCCAAGGTGGCTATTGGGCACTGCAACAACCACGTTGCCCTTAATCTAGCAAAGTTGAGCAAATCAGGCAGATGTGTCACTCCTGCGGCAACGTTTGCATGTGTGAATGTGGGATGATAACAAGATTGGCCTCACCTGTAATGCTGGAATAATTTGATGAAGTTCTCCTTCAAACCTCACACATGAGGTGTCAGCTGTGGCTCAGTTCATAGCACCCTCGCCTTTGAATCAGAGGGTTGTGGGTTCATGTCCCACTCCCGGAAACCAAGAACTGTGATTGTACTCGAAAGAGTTGCAATCTGTGACTGTTGATAACTCGAAAGAGTTTCAAACCTCACAATGAAGGATGGTCAGTTGGGTTCTGGAGCATAGCCAGCACCCATGGAATTACATCCCTTAATGCCCTCAGGAGGTGATGAGAAAATTTGAGGAGGAAAATCATGAAACCAAATAATTGAAAGTAGTGATTAAATGCAGTTGCAGAAAACCATGTGCAAGAGCAAAGGTTGTTAGTACTCATTCAGCCGAAAAATGTTAATGAATTAAACATTGAATTTTAATAACCTTTGTCTATTTCTATCCTTTCAGATTACAGTACTCACCAGCCAGCCTGGGAAGTATGTGGTGAAGCAACTAGAGTCAGGTCTCAGTGAAACAGATTTAGTCAGCGTTAGGCGGTTGCAGGTACTGCATATCTCTAGATGTAACCCAGCGGAATTGATGGACATGACGTGGGACACACAGTCAGCCTTATCTAGCGAAGAAAATAACTCTGATGGTTTGTACTTACAGCAATTGGAATCTTTTTGCTTAAGCGGTGGGCTTTTTGTTTATAGTTTTTTCTATCCTATCAAATTGTTAAACTAAGTAATTCAGCAAACAGTGATCAAACTTGTGACCTTGCTGGTTTGCACAGCTGAGCAGCACATTGTTGATGCATTTGCACACTCAGCTACCAGAGAAGCTCAATGTACTGATTCAGTTATCTTTACCACCTACCTATGACATAATGGGGTAGATTTTGACTTGGGGCAGAATTCCACCCCCCACCCCCCCTGTTGGGGTTGTGCGGGAGCGGGCGCGAACCCGATCAAGTCCATGCCGCCATTTTACGTGGGCAGGCCAATTAAGGTCTATTAAGCTCCCTGTGCGGGCAGGGGATGGGATTCCCTAAGTCGGGGCCTGCACTGTTTCACGCATGCGCACGAAAGGGCGCAGAAATCTCCCTAAGGCCCAGAGGTGCCTCAGGAAGATTAGTTAAAGTTTTTAAAAGCTAAATAAAGGGAAGAAAGTATTTTAAGACATGTCCCCTCAGTGTCAAATGAGCTGGAATATGTCAAGGAACATTAATGATAAACTTTATTTAATTTATAAAAACTTCATGAAACCTCATCCTGCCTGTGGATGAGGTTCCATGAAAAATGTGAAGGCCGCCTGGGCTGTTCGCCTGCCCCCCGACCTTAAGGTTGGACAGGCAGCTCATTTAACTATTTTAATTAGTTTCTAGCAGACCTTAATAGGCCTTTGACAGTTCGGCGGGCGCGCAGCCGACTCGTCTGCGCACCCGCCGAGCTAGAAATCTAAATGACGCGCAGTGACATTGGGATGCACGCCTGACGTCACCGTGCGTCATTTTACGGCCCCACCCCCGCTCGCCGACCCAAAAATTCTGCCCTTGGTGTAACAATGCAAAATGAATGATAACAAATTGTCAGCCCATCTTCATCTGTTACTATTTTATTTCCATTGGAACTCACTGCTATTGGCTTCCATTGTCTGCCAATTCATTATCAAAATTATCCTCAACCAGCCTATGCAGATGCAGGACCATGGTAGTGTTTTATCCTTCTCCTGAAGAATTTTGCATTATTTTACAGGCTTACTCCTGACTGCTTCTTCAGGTTTCTGGGAAAAAGAGATAGATGCTCCTTCAACTATAGTTTCAAGATGGGAATTCAGATCGTTATAACTTTTTCATCCATTTTCCTTTGATTTGCCTCCCACGCTTGAACACATTAGCCTAGAAATTTGATAGCATCTGAAAACATGTTAGAACGTTATTGCAATTATTCAGATGTACAGTCAGTGCTACTCGAGTCTGTTTGGAGGATGTTTCAGCGTCAAAAATTTTGTATGTCTCCAAAAGACACCCAACATCCCCTAAATGGGCAGTACACTCTGGCTGCAGACAGAAGAGGATGCTTCTTAAGAGAAAAATGGCTCCAACAGGTTCAGACAGGGCATCCAGGTTCTACAGTTGTGTGTTAGGGGTCCAGGTACAGGCAGTTTGGTCCTGTTTCCTTTTAGGGTCAGAAAACTCTCCAAGCCCCACCTTCGCTGCTAATGTGAAGAAGTCGCAGAGGAGGTTAGGATCTCAGCTCGCAGGATAAGCTTGCAATTCTGCAAAAAGTTCTATGACCTGATCAGAGTTACCCTGTTACTCTTTTCTCACAGCTCCACTTGTGGCCTCACCACACTCAGTTACTTCCCTTCCCTGGTTCCCTTGGATCATCTACAGCCATTGCACCACACTTAACTCAACCTCCCTTTTCTCCTACTCATATACTCTGCACATCTAACTCTCACAATTATTGAAAATCTCACTGCTATATCTCACATTTTACATTCTGCAAACCAACCATTTGACCACGACAGGCATATCCCAAGCACCTCACAAGACTATCAATAAGACGATCCCTGACACTTTTTTGCTGGTACTGTATATCTCCAGATGTAATCGAATTGAAGGACATGGCATGGAACACGCAGTCAGCTCTGTTTGAAGGTTCTACGCAGCTGGCACCAGGATAGCACTTGTTGCTCAGTGGCCAGCCTGTAACCTGACTGCCTGGTTGCAACAGAGATGACACAGGGTCTGCATGATGAAACAAGGACACCTGTTGAACAAGTGGGCCTGGATTTTTATCCTTGAGGCGGGTGGTGGGGGTGTCCTGCTCGGCCTGCCTGCCTCGTGAGAAAGTGCCTGCCAAGGCAGCATCTTCATTGCTGGGGTCCAGGTGTGAGCTGGAGTCGGGCCAGCCAACCTTGGGAGAAGTATGGAGGCAGCCAAAGTGGTTATGGGGTGCAGAGGCAGGCTGTTTAAAAGGCCTGCCTCAGTGCCATGGGACTTTGTCCCAGTGAAAAATAGAAACACGAAGGCCCTCTTGCCCTCACCCCTCACACCCCCTTCACCTTCCAAACACTCCCCATGCCCCATCCATGCCATCTGATGCCCCCACCCACTCCCTATGTCCCCTCATGCCCCCTATGCCAGGCTCTGCCCTTCCACACACCCAACTCCTATGTCCCCTCATGCCCCCTACACCAAGTGGTGCCCTTCCACCCACCCCAATGTCCCCCCATACTCCCTATGCCAGGCTCTACCCTTCCACCTACTCCTATGTACCTTTTTTTCCCCTATGCCAGGCTCTGGCACTTCCATTCCCATTGATCCACTGTAAAATTTCTAGAACCAATGAACACCACAGTGTAAAGTGGAATGTGTAAAAAAAAGCTTTGAAAAAATGTAATCCATTGATCACTTCCTCCTATGAAAGAAAGTCTGGACAGCAAACTAATAAAAGTATCAATCGTCCAGGCCCTTTTGAAGTTTCAAAAATCACAAACCACATTGAAACCACTTGAGTTATGTCAACAAACATTGGAAAATTGACTGCAGAGATCAGAGGGCCTGTGCTGTCAATCAAAAAAATGTTTCCCCTGGGACAGGTGCTATGTTATTTTAATAGATGCCTGGGCTCAGCCAAGCCTCATGATGTATGCTTTTGAACTTACCTTTTCAAAGGTCCCCTCACGCACATTAGGTTTCACACTGCTCTAAGGGACTGTGAACCACAACTCTTTAAAAACTTGGCCCCACTCCATGAAAATTGTAGAGGAGTAGGAGATACCTATCTCCGCAGTGGAGACAGCCAGGTCGGAAGTTCTGGATGTGGGTTTTGACAGGAAACAGCACACACCCTTTAAAGGCACTCCTTAAAGTTGCACATCCTGTGAGGTCAGGAATCCCAGAATCAGGACCCGTCTGGCATTTTTAAAGGGCCCCCAAGTCATCCCCACTTGGTGAAAATCCAGGCCAATATGTCTTGCTTCAGAGATTGGTTTGTATTATTTCAGCAAAGTCTACAAACAAAATTACAAATTAATTGTGGATGAGGAAGGCAATTTGATTCATCTTAATTCATTCATCTAAAAATGTGCTAATCTCTCCCAGTTGTTTCTGAATGATCCACACTTTTCACCTCCACCTCCCTATTTGTAAGACTGTTTCACAATTTGATCAGTAGTTTACACCACAGGGGTATTTCTGACATTGTGTTTGCTGTCAAAGATAACTATGCACACAGGATGCAAGATACACTACCTGATTTTCATTGAAAAGGTAACTTTACAACAGCATACGGCCTGCTCTCCTCATAGTCTCAGCAACTATGATTGCAATGTTTTTGCAGAATGTACCATTCATAAAAGTCCATTAGCCGGTTCAAACAATTTCCAGACTTAATCATACATCCCCAAGGCCACCTGATGGAGAAAAAGGTGGAATTCATCTTACCTATCATGACTGGATTTCACCCAGATTGAGTTGCATGGACCATCCAGTTTCACCCAGAAAATATTTGTTTGCCAGCTGTTAGTAAATTGTGTTGTAGATATTTAATGAGAAATGATTACCACTACAGTTGCTACAGTTATTTATTCAATGGACGCCTTTTTTTGCTGTGCAGAATGCTCCATCCTGGGGACAGATATCGATCTGCAGACTGTTGAGAATGACACAATCAGCCTGGATAGCTTCTTCAAGAGTTGGTTACACAATCATGGAACAGACAAGGAGCATCTCCATTTGCTGCTTCCAGCAGTACGTCTTTCCAGCTCTGCAGAAAGAAGTAATCAGTGCTATGAGTGATGACTAGGAAAAGAGGTTGACTAAAGCTACCTTTAAGTGTTTTCTCTATATTGTAAAGCATTTCAGAGTTCAAATGATGGCACAGTTGGCAAGGACAGTCTGTGACTAGACCATAACAGGCTATCGAACCATGGTTTAATCCCTAGTCTGCACTTGAGTTAGCTGATCTTTGGGCTAGAAGATTTATCAGGTTCAGCATAGCTGTGGAAAAGGACAATGTATAATCAATCAATCATAAAAATACTTAACTCAAAGAGGGCTAACTTCAGTGAATTGAAAAGGGATCTAGCCTAGGCAGATTGGAATCAAAAATTGGTAGGTCAAAGAATAATTGAACAATAGGAAGCCATCAAAGAAGAGATTGTTTGGGTAAAGAGTAGACACATCCCTATGAGGGGGAAAGGAAGGCCATCCAAAGCTAGAATTCAGTGGATTACTAAATGTATAGAGGTTAAATGAGATGGAAAAAGAAGGCTTATTATAAGGTTCATAATACAGTTGGGAACCAAGCTGACTATAGACAGTACAGAGGAGACCTAGAAAAGGGCAAAGAGAGATTATGAGAATAGTTTAGAGACTAACATAAAAGAAGGTGCAGAAACAGAGAAAACTGGGGATGTATGAACACAAAACTCTAAGGTGGAATAACCAGTTAAAAAGCATATGAGGATTCTTTGCCTGATTAATATAGGGGAAGAGTGCAAAAGCAAGGAGGTTATGCTAAACCTTTAAAAAGCACTGGTTAAGATTGAGTTGGCATATTGTGCAGAATTTTACCACCTTTGAAGATTTTCTGAGGTTAGGACCAAAAGTGGATTTCAGTCCCTGGCTGCCTGCTTATGTGATCTCACTGGAGATAGCCTATTAATAGGACATCTCTAGGAGCACTACCCAATTAAGTAAGGATAGTGAATGGAACAAGCACTCAGCTGGCTCAGCGGGAGGACCCGCAGAAGAGGTGGGAGCTGCTACTGCAAGCAGGAGAATATGAGGGGCGCCTCCAGATGGAAGATATGTGAAATTATTTTGAACTATTTGTGGTCACAGCCGCCAAGTCATCATCGTGGAAAGGGGTCCCTGTGGCCCTGTGGCAATAGCAGTTCCAGGGTCGGTGGGTGAGAAGAGGATAAACAAAGGTGGCTTTGCTGGCACCCATCTGCAGCATCATTAGTTGCTGGTAAGTTTCTGGTGGCATCCCCAATCTGGCCCCAAGCGGTCAGTTTCTAGCCACTAATTCACCTGGAGGCGAGAACGCATCAAGTGGCTAACCCAATGCACAATTCTGCAAATTTCTTTATACCTAAACCTATCTCTGAGATCCTGCCCCTGTTGTAATATGTCTTTAAGGGATATCAGCATGACATCTCTAGAAGGAAAATGTATGATGCGATCCACTCTTAGTTTCACTTCTGCTTTGAGCAGAGCACACACACAGCTCTGATGTCTTCAAGCTTTATACTTATTTATAACTGTTTTCATGTGCCTAGTCTTAATAAATTAACCCATAATGTGTTTCCCCAACCCTTATGAGCAATTCGTGGCTTGTAGGGTAAATAAGTCCATATGGTATTATAATAACACATCAGCTCCTTGTGTTCAATTCTGGATGCAAGGCTAAGGAGAAGGTGCAGAACAGATTTATTAGAATGGTAACAGGGATGGGGGCGGTTTCAGTTAGGTGAGAGACTGGAGAAGCTGATCGTTTTCCTTAAAGAAGAGGAAGTTAGGAGATTTCATAGAGGTGTGCAAAATCATGAAAGGTTTTGATAGAGTAAATAAAGAGAAACTTTTTCCAGTTACTGGAGGGTCAGTAACCAGAGAAAACAGATACGACACACAGAAAGCAGACACAATGGAAGCAGATTCAATAGCAACATTCAAAAAAATTTGGATAAATACTTCAAGTGAAATAATTTACAGGGCTATAAAGAAAGAGCAGGGAAGTGGGATTAATTGGATAACTGTACCAAAGAACGGCCTCCTCTGTGCTGCATCATCTATGATTCCAAGGATGGTGCTAGAATTGACCTCAACATCTCAGGGCAAGGGAGTGGAAAATATTAAGCTGGAAAACAATTTCTAAACAATGCCCAGAGAAATTGCAATTGTGTGGTTGTCAGCTGAAGACAAGTTTTATTGCTAGACTGTGATGCACTTTCAAGGTCAATGTTAACTTTCTGGCTCTGAAACATAAATAATATTCACTTGGCAAACTACTCCAGCCTATGGAACCATATCCCAACATAAGTCAACTTCTGCAAAAGAAGGAGATGAAAAAGAACAAAGATGAGAGTTGACTTTCATGAATATTAGTTTTGAAGTGATGATCATTTATACTTGAGTTTGCAGTGACCTTACTTATGTTAAATTGATTAGGTTTTCTTCAGTTGCCAAATTTAAAAATAACAGTCAGTTCTATGTTATACTGGTGATAGAAGTTCCACTTCTGGCATGAATCCCACTACTGGCAGGCACAAATCAGAGAATCAGGGCCTATTATAGCTGTATTTCCAGCTCAGTATTTGTGCTCAGGGACTCCATACTTGCAGTGGAGCTCTGCAGAATAATCTTCCCGGGGGAATGCTTAAACCTAAAAAGCATACAGCTGCCTCACTCAAAGTCTGATAATTAGTTTATTAACAAGTGTCACCCAATTTGTTGTAAGCATAAACAACCTTTATCTGTGTGAAACATCCAAGTATATAATTTCCTGGCAAACTCCCTACTGTGGTTGATTATCTATGGCTATCATGCCACACAAAAGTTTGGCAGTCATTTAAAAAATATCAAAGCAACAGCATTTTTGGCTGTACAACGAATTCATGTGAATAGAGTTGTAAACTCATGCTGATTACCTCGGGATCTCTAACATCCCTTTTGAAAGTAATATAATTAATAGTACAACCAGCCAGTGTCATATAGTACAGAGAAGATGCTAATCCTATTCTTGGCTCTTGTAGTCGATTGTGAAAGTTGAATAGAAAATATAATTGATTTCAATTAAGATTTACTTTGATCCTGATAATTGGCTCTATTCAGACCTCTTACTACATTATAAGAACATAACAAATAAGAGCATGAGTAGACCATTCAGCCCCTCAAGCCTGATCCGCCATTCAGTACAATCATGGCTGATCGACTTCAAACTGCCTTGATTCCTATCCCTGAACGATCGGAAATGTGTTGATCTCAGTTTTGAATATACTCAATGATGTAGCATCCACGACCTTGTAGAGTAGACAATCCCAAGGATTCACAATCCTCTGAGTGAAGAAATGTCTCCTTGTCTCAGTACTAAATGATAGACCCCTTATTCTAAGTATGTGCCCCCATGTTCTAGATTCCCCCATTCAGGGGAAACAACCTCTCAGTGCCTACCCTGTCAAGCCCCTTCAGAATCTTGTATGCTTCAACAGGATCAACTCTTATTCTTCTAATCTCCAGACAGTATTGGCCCAGTTTACTCAGTCTCTCATCATAGGACAACTCTCTCATTCCAGGAACCAGTCTAACGAACCTTTGCCGTACTACCTCCAAGGGAAGTATATCCTTCCTTAGATAAGAGGAGCAGAACTGCACACACTATTACAGGTGTGGTCACGGAAAAGTTCTATACAATTGTAGCAAGAATTCGTTATTCTTGTACTCCAATCCCCTTGGAATAAAGGCCAACATGCCATTTGCCTTTCCAATTCCATGCTATACCTGCATGCTAACTTTCTGTGTTACTTGTACACCCAAGTCCCTCTGATTTCAAAGTTTCACGCCTTTTAAAAAAACATTCTGGCCCGTAACCTCTGATTAGCGTTGGAAAGTGCTGGCCTGCAGAAATTAGAAGAAAGACTTACCTGGTCTTGAAAATTGTGTGGCCGGAGCTCCTTGGGGCCTGCAGCGCAAGACTCCTCGCAGGCCCCAGCGAAGTGTAGCTCCAGCGAATTCAAGGAGGCCATGCCCCCTTTTTTACAGCATTAGCTGCCATCAAGCAGGTAAGTTTAAAGTGTTATGACACAGCAGTTGGTAAAACTGAGTTATTTAAAAATCCCAGAGGGAAACTTTAAACAACTGTCATAACCTATATTTTTAAGTGGTATGTTTGAGATGCAGCTCTAAATTCAGGAATCAGACCACCAGTTCTCAAGAGGTTTTTATAGCAAATTACATGAGACATTTATTAATTTACACAAGTCAAACATATACACATGGCTACAAATTACTACTATCATAAATTTTAACAAATTCCCCAAATAATCTCCACTAAGGCAACAGCAGCCCACAGACTTTAAGCAGACAACAGGCAAAGCATTTTCACCTTACAAATTCAAAATGAGGCTCCTTTCACTTTGGTTCCTTTGCAGTCACAGTGGTAGGGTTACAGGCTTTGATCTTACATTGCCTCTGCTCTGCACACACAAAACTGCTATCGATTATACCTAGCACATCTCATTGAATGTAAATTTTCATTGTATCACCATTCCCTTTGAACTCCACCTCTTCTAACAATAAAACCCCTTTCATACTACCAATTTTATTAGTAATATAAACATTGCTTGGTCTCAGCTAGCTAGGTGCCAAATTTCACTCCCCTTCTTGAATGCTCTATTCAACAAAATGCAAATGCACTCTACATCCCTTACAACTCAAAACTAGTATACATGAAAGCTCCCAGACCTGCTGGCTTTAATCCAATTAAGACACACCCACAGACTAACCTAAAAGCAAAATACTGCAGATGCTGGAAATCTGAAACAAAAACAGAAAAAGCTGGAAAAACTCAGCAGGTCTAACAGCATCTGTGGAGAGAAAGATGGAGTTAACATTTCGAGTCTGTGTGACTCTTCTTCAGAGCTAAAGAGAAGTGAAAATGTGATGAACTGTATACTGTTTAAGGGTGGTGGAGCAGGTGAAGCTGGATAGAAGGCTAGCAATAGGCAGAGGCAAAGGAGATAAATAGACAAAGAGGTGTTAATGGTAGTGGTACTGGCTAAAGGAGGTGTTGATGGTGGCATTAAGGTAGAAAGCAGAATGTGATAATAACAGGACAAGGGTCAGGGGTTCTGATGTTGGGGGGGGGCGGGTTCCAAGGTAAGGGGGTGGATCTGGGTCGGTGGGGGAGGGCAAGGGAGGATTCCCATGAGGGTTGGGGGTGTGGGGGAGTCCCATGAGGTCGGCCTGGGCCTTTACAATAGTTATCCAGAAGTTAGAAAAGGTTTTAATTCTTCGAACTTTTTCTGGGTAACTATTGGTATAACCCCGGCAGAACCATACAAAGTTTGCGATTTAAACCGCATTTTCGGATGGTTCCAGAGGAAGTTAGTATTTTTGGGCAATTGCCGTGCAAACCCTTACTCGGCAACTTGCCAGAGGGATCCCCCAGCACATCTTTGGGGTAGCCCTCAAATCCGACACTGGGGAGCGCGGAAGTTACAGGCCTCTGTTTTTCTACCCTTACTACCTTACACTTCCCCACGTTCTATTCAATCTGCCACTTTCTGCCCACTCACTTAACCCATCAGTATCTCTTTGCAGCCTCATTATACTCATTTGAATGCCAAATATAACAAATTAAACAATCAAACAAATTGATGGGGGGAGGGGTGGATTGTCCCTTAAAGGGGCAACCATAAAACAAAATCCCAAAGGAAACTTACTAACTTCAAGTCAAAATGTTGTTCTGGGGAGAAACGATGCACCCACTGATGACGGAAGGCACAGCAGCCTTTTTTCTACTCTTTATTAAACAAACTAAACAATCACAATTTGGGGGCAGTGGTGGGTTTTGGGGGGGGGGGGGGGGGGAGTGCTGCGGAGATGGTCCTGTGAAAGGATGCCCAAAAACAAACCCCTCAAAGGAAACTTACTAACTTCAAATCAAAATGTGGTCTGGGGAGAAACAATGCACCCCAGCCCCCGCAGTGCCCACCAATCACGGAAGGCACAGCAACCTCTTTATTTCCTCCTCACAGTTTACATTTCCAATTAACTTTGCATTACCAGCATCTTAGATACATTATTCTTGGTCTCTTTGTCTAAGCCATTAATATACATTGCAACCAGCTGAGGACCCAACACTGATCTTTACAGCACTCAACTTGTTGCAGCCTGCCAACTATTTAACCCTACTCTCTGCTTCCTGACCTTTAACCAATCTTCCAAAGAAGCAAAATGATGCGGATGCTGGAAATCTGAAATTAAAAACAGAAAATGCTGGAAATACTCAGCAGGTCTGGCAGTATCTGTGGAAAGAGAAACAGAAGTAACATTTCAGGTCAAGGGCCTTTCTTCAGAACTGAAGGAAGGTAGAAATGTATTGGCTTTGAACAAGTGAAAGGGAGAAGGGGGAGGAAGAACAAACGGAAGGCCTGTGGTAGGTGGAGGATGGTTTTATGGGAAAGATTTCATGATACAAAAGGCAAAGGGAGTAGTAATGGTTGTAGTAAAGAAATAAAATATTTGTCGAGAGGGGGTGTGAATGACAAAATAATGAACAGCTGTGCCCAAAAGCAAAATATGAAAAACAAGATTATGTCCAGCACATGCAAAAAAACCCAGAAACAAAATGTTTCAAAATGTCAGAGTTCACGGTCTGAAATTGTTGAACTCAATATTGAGTGCATGAGGCTGTAAAGAGCCTAACCGAAAGATGAGGAGTTGTTCCTCAAGCTTGTGTTGAGCTTCAGGGATCAGTGCAGCAGGCTGAGGATATAGATGTCCATAAGAGAGTAAGGTGGAGAATTAAAATGGCAAGCCGCCAGGAGATTGGGGTCATGCTTGTGGGCTGAGTGGAGGTGTTCCCTGATGTAGAGGAGACCACATTGTGAACAGGGAAGAAAATCCCACCCGCGATCTGTTTCCCTCTCCACAGATGCTGCCAGACCCCCTGAATATTTCCAGCATTTTCTGTTTTCAAACCAATCTTCTATCCATGCAAAGATGTTATCCACACCACCATGTGCCCTTATCTTGCATATTATCCTTTTTTGAGCTGCATCTTATCGAACACCTTTTGAAAATTCAACTATATTACATCGAAAAGGAGTAAATTAATCATGGGTGACTTTAACCTCCATGTAGATTGGGAAAATCAAATTGGCAGATGTAGCCACGAGCAAGAATTCATAGAGTGTATTCAGGAAGGTTTCCTATCCTAGAACAATATGTTGTGGATCCAACCAGGGATCAGGCTGTTTTGGACTTGGTAATGTGTAATGAGGCAGGTTTAGTAAATGATCTCAGAGTGAGAGATCCCCTAGGAAACAGTGACCATAACATGATAGAATTTAGCATTCAGTTTGAGAGTGAGAAACTTCGGAAATAACTGCTCTAAAGTTAAATAAAGGTAATTACAAAGGAATGAGGGCAGAGTTGGCTGGAGGAGACTGGGAAAGGAGTTTAGCAGAAAAGACGGCAGATGTTCATGACTCACAGCAAAGATATACCCCAATGAGGAAGAAGGATTGTAGAAATGGAATAAACTAACCATGGTTAACCAAGGAAGTTAAGAATAGTATCAAAGTGAAAGAAAAAACATACAATGCGGCAAAGATTAGTGGTAAGCCAGAGGATTGGGAAAGTTTTAAAAACCAACAAAAGATGACCAAAAAAATAATAAAGAGGGAGAAAATAAACTTTGAGGGTAAACTAGCAAGTAATGTAAAAATAGACAATAAGAGCTTCTTTAAATATATAAAAAGGAAGCGAGAGGCCAAAGTCAATATAGGCCCCTTAGAGAATGAGGTTACGGAAATAATAATGAGGAACCAGGAAATGGTAGAAAAGCTGAATAAATAATTTGCACCAGTCTTCATGGTAGAAAACACCAATAGTATGCCAAAAATACTAAATAATCATGGGGCAAAAGGGGGAGAGGAAATAAATACAATAACTAACACTAAAGAAAATATACTAGGGAAACTAATGGGGCTAAAGGCCAATACGTCACCTGGACCTGATGGGTTGTATCCTAGGATATTAAAGGAAATAGTTGCAGAGATTGGGGTGAACTGGTAGTAATCTTCCAAGAATCCTTAGATTTTGGAAAAATCCCAGAGGATTGGAAAACTGCCAATGTAACACCCTTATTCAAAAGAGAAGGGAGACAAAAGACAGGTAACTATAGGCCAGTTAGCTTAACACCTGACATTAGGAAAACGTCAGAGTCTATTATAAAGGATGTAATAGCAGAACATTTAGAAATGCATAATATAATCAAGCAGAGTCAGCATGGCTTCATGAAAGGGAAATCATGCCTGACAAATTTATTAGAATTCTTTGAGGAGGTAACAAGTAGGATAGATAAAGGGGAACCAGTAGATGTAATATATTTGGATTTCTAGAAGACGTTCGATAAGGTACCACACACAAGGCTACTCAATAAGAAAAGAGCCCATGGTGTTGTGGATAGTATATTAGCATGGATAGAGGACTGGCTAACTAAAGGAAGACAGAGAGTTGGGATAAGGGGGGGCATTTTCAGGATAGCAACCTGTAACTAGTGGAGTGCCAAAGGGATCAGTGCTGCGGCCACAATTATTTACAATATATATTAATGGCTTGGATGAGGGAAATGAATGTACTATTGCCAAGTTTGTGGATGACACAAAAATAGGTGGGAAGGCAAGTGGTGAGGGTGACACAAAGAGTCTACAGAAGGATATAGACAGGTTAAGTGAGTGGACAAAAACTTGGCAGTTGGAACATAATGTGGGAAAATGTGAGGTTATGCACTTTGGCAGGAAGAATAGAGGAGCTGAATATTATTTAAATGGAGAAAGACCGAAGAAAGCTGCAGCACAGAGGGATTTGGTGGATCCTCGTGCATGAATCCCAAAAAGCTAACATACTAGTTCAGCAGGTAATAGGTAAGGCAAACGGAATGTTGGCCTTTATTTCAAAGGGAATGGAGTATAAAAATAGGGAAGTCTTGCTAAAACTATACCAGGCACTAGTTAGACCACACCTAGAATACTGTGAACAGTATTGGTCCCCTTATCTAAGGAAAATACACTGGCATTAGAGGCAGTCCAGAGAAGGTTCACTAGGTTGATTCTGGGCATGGAGCGATTTTCTTATGAGGAGAGGTTGGGCCTGTACTCATTAGAGTTTAGAAGAATGAGAGGCAACCTTACTTAAACATATAAGATTCTTAGAGGGCTTGACAGGGTAGATCCTGAGAGGTTGTTTCCTCATGTGGGACAGTCTAGGACGAGAGGGCATATTCTCAGAGCAAGGGGCTGCCCATTTAAAACAGAGATGAGGAGGAATTTCTTCTCTCAGAGGGTAGTCAGTCTGTGGAATTCTTTACCACAGAAGGTTGTAGTGGCTGGGTTGTTAAGTATATTCAAGGCTGAGGTGGACAGATTTTAATCAGTAAGGGAATCACGGGTTATGGGGAAAAGGCAGGAAAATGGGAGTTGAGGGTTATCAGATCAGCCATGATCTCATTGAATGTTGGTGCAGTCTCAATGGGCCGAATGGCCTACTTCTGCTCCTACATCTTATGGTTTTACAGTTTCCCTTTTTCTACCATACTACTTACATCTTCAAAATCTCTAATAAATTTGTCAAGCACAATTTCCTTTTCGTAAAACTATGTTGACTTTGTCTGATTATCCTATGATTTTCTACACGCATTGTTAAGACTTCCTTAATGATAGATTCCAGCATTTTCCTGATGATTGATGTAGGGTAACTGATCTATAGTTTACTGTTTTCTCTTTCTTTTCTCTCTTGAATAGTGGCGTTACATTTTCTAACTTCCAATCCTTTTGGGTCATTTTAGAATCTAGGAATTTTGGAAAATCATAACTAGTACATCCATTATCTCAGTAGCTATCTTGTTTAGGATAAGACCCTGGGGATTTGTCCACTTTTAGTCTTTTAAGTTTCTCCAATATTTTTTCCCCTGCTGATATTAATTACCTTAAGTTCCTTATTCTTATTAGCTTCTTTATTTCTGGTATGTAATTTGTGTCTTCTACTGTGAAGACAGAGACAAATATTTGCTCAACATCTCTGCCATTTCCTCATTCTCCATGATAATTTCTCCCCTCTCTGTCGCTAATGTTTACTTTAGATATTTTCCTTATTATATACTTGTGAAAGCTCTCACAATCTGTTTTTATCTTCCTGACTAGTTTATTTTCATTTTCTATTTTTTCTTCTATTTATCAACTTTTTGGTCGCTCTTTACTGGCCCTCCCCTCATACCTACACGATTGGCTTTGTTTAAGTTTAAGATTCTTGTTTGAGATTGGAGTACATCACCTTCAAACATAATATGGATTTCAATTGCATTATGATCACTTCTTCCCAGATGATCTTTTATAATGAGATTATTAATTAATTCTGTCTCATTTTACAATATTAGATCTAAAATAGCTTCAAAAGACAAATTCATGTGTTCAAGGCCCTGAGTCATGGACGCACACATGGGGCAGAATTTTTAGCTTGGTGGGTGGGCATGCACCTGACACACTTGAGCGTTAAATAAAGCGTGTTGACGTTGGCCGAGTGTGCTGACATCAACACGCACTCTCGCGATATTTCGCAAGGCGGGCGCATGATGGAGACAGAGGTGCGCCCGCCGTTAATTAAGTAGTCAGTTAAGGCCCTTGAGACACCAATTGTCTCCGACTTTACGGAGCCTGTGCGATTTTTAGGCCATTGCATGGACAAAATGGGCAGGTGGGCAGGCCACAATTTGCAAAGCCTCATCCATGGGCGGGATAAGAGGAGTCAGTGGCCTTGTCAAAGTGATTATTGAGGAGTGAAGGATGGTTACTTCTGTGAACAGGACAGCTTCATTTCGCTTCAGAGCTGCATTCAGATATTTTAGAGGCTTCAGTTAAGGACTCAACTGTTGCTTTCCAGGCCCCCAGAGGATTCACACCGCATGGGGCCTTCCAGGTATCAGACCGCCTTCCCTTATCCTGGTAATGGGGATTGTGGTCTCCACTGGAGGCACCTCCTCTGAGGAGGAAGAGAGGGCCAGAAGGGGGAAGAGATCAGGTGTCCCTGTTCAGCTCCCAGGGGAGCAACCTGTGGGAGGAGAGGCACAGGCACAATGGGTGCAGGGCCGACAGGAAGTCCAAGGCGGAAGGGGCCACAGAAGATGCCAATATCCTGCTGACAGGGTTTACAGGTGGCAATGCAGTTACCTCATTATGCCTGAGGTGCAATGCCGACAGGCTCCATTTTTCATGGGAGGCAGTGACCTCCACCTGTCAGAGGATCAGCCCTGAGGTGGACATCCCATGCCAGTGGCTCTGAAGGTCACGGTGGGCCTCAACTTCTATGCCTCCGGTTCTTTCCAGGGCTCAGTGGGGTATCTTTGTGGAGTGTCCCAATCAGCTGTCTATAGTTGCGTCAAACTGGTGATAGAAGCTCTGTTCACGTGTGCATTGACTTTCATTCATTACCGTACGGATGAGGCCAGCCAGGCAGAGCGAGCCAGAGGCTTTGCAGTGATTGCTGGGTTACCCTGCGTCCAGGGTGGAATCGACTGCACACATGTGGCCATCAAGGCATCAGTAGGTGAGCTGGGAGCCTTCATCAACAGGAAGGAATTCCACTCCTTGAACCTGCAGATAGTATGTGATCACAAGATGCATATTCTGCAAGTGTGTGCAAGGTACCCTAGCAGCTCCCATGTCCTTACATCCTCAGGCACACCCAGGTTCCGAGGCTCTCCCAACTGGATGGATGGTTGCCGGATGACAAGGGCTATCCCCTCAAAAGGTGGGTCATGATGCCTCTCCGCCGCCCAGGAACAGAGGCCGAGCAGCGGTACACCAGGAGCCATGCTTCCACAAGGGCGGTGGTAGAGAGAACCATAGGTCTTCTCAAGGTGTGCTTCCTATGCCTGGATCATTCAGGGGGCGCGCTGCAATACCCCCCAGATCGTGTGTCACTGACAGTGGTTGCATGCTGCAGTCTCCACAATCTGGCACTGGCAAGGGGAGACGCAGTAGAGGAAGAAGATCTTGACGTAGCTGCACAGGCAACAGATGATGAGTCCAGTAGTGAATCCGAGGACGAGCACGGTGAGGAGAACGCTGATGGTATAGATGCAGACCTGGGTAACCTACAGGGAGGCAGGGACACCCAGGACACTTTGATCCAAAGCTCCTTCAGCTAAACTACCAAATAAGAATCACCACCACATGCCAGGGCTGCAGGCTCCACACTCAATCTCTGACAGGACCAGTTCCTTGGTCAACAACATAAACTATGTACCTTTGCAATAAAGATTCAGGAGACACACCTCCATCATAACATCATGGCCTACCCTGCGCCTACAGAACATATGAAGCATACAGAGGCCGGTTGCACAAAATAACATATCATTTACTTATGAATGTTGAAAGTCGCAGAAATTAACATGAACTGGTGTTTTCCATCAAACCATTAAAAAAATGAGGGAACCAAATATCACCCATGATAAGCCCATGTTATCCTTAAGGTACTTTAAGTTTTCGCTTGCAGATGCTACGTTTATGTGCTCCCCCCCTCACTGGCACCGGCATTGGAGACAGCCTGTTCACTCTGCTGTCTTGTTGGCCTTGATGACCTTGGCGGTCGTCCTCTGGCCCGTGGAACCTGTGCTGGCCCCGCCTGGGAGGGAGCAGCCAGTGCCACGGCTGGCATCTCCCCAGTCCAGTCGCCACAGCCTCATCAGATGCCACGGTCACTGGCAGAGGGGCGGAGGAGCTGCTGCCATTATCCAGAGTGCCCTGAGAGGAGTCCGCAGAGACGACAGGCAGCTTGTGCACCAGCGTCAGGTCGCTTTGGACCTCCCTGCTCACCATTGACAGATGGACACCCAGCTGGGACACTGGGTGCCCAATCCATTTCCCGCACTGACACTGACCAGCTAAGGTCATTGCCGGTGTGAGGGCTTGCAGGTCTGAGTGCATCTCCAGGAACCCCTGATTGAGTCCCTGGAGGAGCCTCTCCATGAGAGTCGCCACTGTCTCCATGGAGGAGGCATTGCGCTCGCCCATGAGGGTCAACGCAGTGCTTATGCTCCACATGGACTCCTCCACAACAGACAACATGGCACGCATTCCCTCATGTATCTACGCTAAATCCTCCAACACCCCTTGCTGGACATCCAGCATCTACTGCCTCAGGGACAACTCCAGGGGCATCATCAGCCATCGACTGAGCGTTGTCCTGGTCCCCAGCAGTCCTCCAACTACTGACACCCTGGGCACACTCTGCCTCTGCCTGCACCTCAAGTGAGTGTGAGGATCCCTCACCAATGTACATTGATAAACTACACGGCGATGTTATGCCCACTGAGGTGCTGGTATCTGCACTGGTGCCTGCTTGACAGAGAGGGTGTGACGCAGGTGCGTGGTGAGCATGGTGGTCCTCAGGGGTGGGTATTCAGGCTCCTCATAACAAACTGCTGGCAAGCCTAAAAGGGAGAAGAAGGACATGTCATTAGTTTAAGTCATGAAACTGTCACTGTGCATGCCTGGCGCCCTGATGAGACAGAGATTTGCATCATGGTGCCCTCGTCTTTCGATTATCAATGCGGATTGCAGGTTCCAGGCTCACATCAATATAGAGACTACACTGGAATGGTAGCAATAACTGACATTCTCACCTCAGTGCACTGCACTCTTACCTTCCTCTGGCACCCCAACCTCCCCATGGCCACTTGACCGAGGTGCATGGTGCCTCTCCAGCTCCAGGGTCTCCTGCTCGTATCACGAGAGGATGAGGAGGTGTGAGTTCTCCCACCGGTCCATGACCTCTCAGCATCGTTATGGGATGTTTTCTCCTGAAAGCATTGATTCCTGAAAGAGGAGCATTGATTCATCCACTCTTGATGTGCAGCGCCATTGCAGCCTGGTCAATCCCACCTGAGGAGCACCATGGGGAGATGGGCAGCTCTTAACTTTTCTGCAAAGTGACCCATGCCAACACGGTACTTACCCTTCCCAATCGCAGCAGATCATTGAAGCGTTTCTGGCACTGGACCCATGTGCGCCTCACTACGTCATGGCTGCTGATCCTGAATGCTACCTCCTCCCAGGCCTTTTTGGTAAGATAGGGGGGCCTCCTCCTCTTGTCCCTGGGGTTTCTCTTCTCAGTGCCACCTCCTCCAGGAGAACTACAAGGCACTCGTCTGAAAAACGCGGGGCCAACTGTCCTGCCAGCCTGCCCTCCCGCCTACCGTATCCACCCGCTACATTCTCCATTGGCAACACTTCCGCGTCCTTCGATGGCAGCGCCCCAGGGGCTGCCGAGGCCTCATTTGAATCGGCTGCTGGATCGCCGTTGGACCCTGCGGACATCATGCCCCCACCACCACCCGCCCTTTGCGGAGATTCCAGGCCCCGTATCACTTGATTGGCCCACCTGTGTAAAATTGCGGAGCGCTGCCGATCACAGGCAGCGGTCAGATTCCCGGCTGCCCCTGCATGCCCCCGCCGATCCCGCATGCCAAGGGTAAAATTCTGTCCATGAGCTGAATGGACTCCTCCAAGACTATGATCCTGCGCCACCTCAAGGAACTCTGACATGTAAATAAAGTTTGGTGCCCAGAACTGGATGCAGTACTCCAGCTGAAGCTGAACTAGTGTTCTTTTATAAGTTCAACACAATCTTTTTGCTCTTGTAATCTATCTATGACCCTATTACAAAAACCTAGGATACTGTGTGCATTATCAACCATGCTCTCAAACTGTCCTGCCATCTTCAATGACTTATGCACACATACACCCAGATTCTTCTACTCTTGCACCCCCTTCAGAGTTGTACCTTTTATTTTACATTGTCTATCCATGCTCTTGAATTGTTTCACATTTCTCCACATTGAACTTCATCTGCCACTTGTCTACCTGTTCCGTCGACTTTCTATGCCCTTTTGAAATTAAGTATAGAGTGTATTCGGGACAGTTTCCTAGAACAATATGTTGTGGACCCAACCAGGGATAAGGCTGTTTCGGATCTGGTAATGTGTAATACGGCAGGTTTAATAAATGATCTCAGAGTGAAAGATCCCATAGAAAACAGTGACCATAACATGGCGGAACTTAGCATTCAGTTTGAGTGTGAGAAACTTGGGTCGGAAACAACTGTGCTAAACTTAAATAAGGGTAATTACAAAGGAATGAGGGCAGAATTGGCTGGAGTGAACTGGGAAAGGAGCTTAGCAGAAAAGACGATGGATGAACAATGGCAGACGTTTAAGAAATAGTTCATGACTCACAACAAAGATATACCCCAGTGAGGAAGGAGGATTCTAGGAAGGGGATAAACCAACCATGGCTAACCAAGGAAGTTAAGGATAGTGTCAAATTGAAAGAGAAAACGTACAATGTGGCAAAGATTAGTGGTAAGCCAGAGGATTGGGAAAGTTTTAAAAACCAACAAAAGATGACCAAAAAAATAATAAAGAGGGAGAAAATAAACTTTGAGGATAAGCTAGCAAGTAATATAAAATGGACAGTAAGAGCTTCTTTAAATATATAAAAAGGAAGAGAGAGGCCAAAGTGAACATAGAAAGAAGAGAATGAAGATTTAGAGAATGAAGCTAGGGCAATAAATAATGGGGAATCAGGAAATGGCAGAGGAATTGAATAAATAATTTGCATCAGTCTTCACGGTAGAAGATACTAATGGCATTCCAAAAATACTAAATAATCAAGGGGCAAGGGAGAGGAAATAAATACAAAAACTATGACTAGAAAAAAAGTACTAGCAAAACTAATGGGGCTAAAGGCCAATAAGTCCCCTGGACCTGATGGGTTGCATCCTAGGATATTAAAGAAAGTAGCTACAGAGATAGTGGATGCACTGGTAGTAATCTTCCAAGAATCCTTAGGTTCTGAAAAAGTCCCAGAGGATTGGAAAACTGCCAATGTAACACCCTTATTCAAAAATGGAGGAAGACAAAAAAAACAGGTAACTATAGGCTAGTTAGCTTAACATCCTTCATTGGGAAAATGTTTGAGTATATTATAAAGGATGTAATACAGAGCATTTAGAAATGCATAAAATAATCAAGCAGAGTTAGCATGGCTTCATGAAGGGCAAATCATGCCTGACAAATTTATTAGAATTCTTTGAGGAGGTAACAAGTAGGATAGATAAAGGGGAACCAGTAGATGTAATATATTTGGATTTCCAAAACACGTTTGATAAGGTACCACACGTAAGGCTACTTAATAAAACAAAAACCCATAGTGTTGGGGGTAGTATATCAGCATGGATAGAGGATTGGCTAACTAATAGAAGACAGAGAGTTGGGATAAGGGCGGCATTTTCAGGATAGCAACCTGTAACTAGTGGAGTGCCACAGGGATCTGTGCTGGCGGCCACAATTATTTATAATTTATATTAATGACTTGGATGAGGAAGTAAATGTACTATCGCCAAGTTTGCGGATGACACAAAAATAGGTGGAAAGGCAAGTGTTGAGGATGACACAAAGAGTCAACAAAGGGATATAGACAGATTAAGTGAGTGGACAAAAACATGGCAGATAGAATATAATGTGGGAAAATGTGAGGTTATGCACTTTGGCAGGAAGAATAGAGGAGCTGAACATTATTTAAATAGAGAAAGACTGAAGAAAGCTGCAGCACAGAGGGATTTGGTGGGTCCTTGTGCATGAATCCCAAAAAGCTAGCATTCAAATTCAACAGGTAATAGGTAAGGCAAACGGAATGTTGGCCTTTATTTCAGAGGGAATGGAGTATAAAAATAGGGAAGTCTTGCTAAAACTATACCAGGCACTAGTTAGACCACACCTAGAATACTGTGAACAATTTTGGTCCCCTTATCTAAGGAAAGCTATACTGGCATTGGAGGCAGTCCAGAGAAGGTTCACTAGGTTGATCCCGGGGATGGAGGGATTTTCTTATGAGGAGAGGTTGAGTAGGTTGGGCCTGTACTCAATTGAGTTTAGAAGAATCAGTGGTGCCCTTATTGAAACATATAAGATTCTTAGGAGGCTTGACAGGGTAGATGTTGAGAGGTTGTTTCCCCTTGTGGGAGAGTCTAGGACCAGAGGGCATAATCTCAGAGTAAGGGGTCACCCATTTAAAACAGAGATGAGGAGGAATTTCTTCTCTCAGAGGGTAGTCAGTCTGTGGAATTCTTTACCGCAGAGGGCTGTAGTGGTTGGGTCATTAAGTATATTCAAGGCTGAGATAGACAGATTCTTAATCAGCAAGGGAATCAAGGGTCATGGGGAAAAGGCAGGAAAGTGGAATTGAGGAATATCAGATCAGTCGTGATCTCATTGGATGGCGGAGCAGAATTGATGGGCTGAGTGGCCTACTTCTGCTCCTACGTCTTATGGTCTTAAGTTGGACATAATCCTCCTCACAGTTCACAATGCTTCCAAGTTTCATATCACCTGCAAGTTTTGAAATTCTGCCCTGTATGCCAAGGTCTAGGTCATTAATATGTTTCAAGAAGAGCAAGGGTCCCAACACTGACCCCTGGGGAACACTGAAATGGCCTAGCAAGCCACTCAGTCCAAGGGCAATTAGAGATGGGCAATAAATGCTGGCCTAGCTAGCGACACCCACATCCCATGAATGAATAAATAAAACATATCTTTCGCTGCTGGTCAAAGCATAGCCACCTTTCTTGTGACTCCCAAGGGCATGCATCTTGGCCCAGCTGAGCATGGTTGTTTCTGTCCTCCATCCTCCAAGGGGGACTGCCCACAGCTGCCTCTGCTTCTCTCACCTCCTCCTGCTCACTAATGCCATGCTGTTCAAAGAGGACCCACCAATGTGAGTGGATCTGCACTGGTGGGGGCATGCTTGTATGATGTGATGGTACTGTTTTTGTTACCTTGGCTGCTTCAGCTGCTCTCTTGATGTGACAGTGCTTTGTCAATCACCCCCCAAGACTGACCCCTTGTTGGAACACAAGGAGGAGATCATGAGAACTAGCCTTTGACAGCTGAATGCTCTACAGTACTGCTGAATCTTTAGCATGCTGTCAAATGGGAAGGAGTGCACTCAATCCCCTTTATCTACAAAATTCACTATCACCCTCCTCCAGGTATTCTCATCCATCCATCACTCATTTAGCTCTGTGAGGCCACCCTGACGATTTCCATTGGTGCCCCTGACAGACACTATAGCAAACCAGGGCAATCCTCCATCAGGGTGAGCCCTCTCCCTTTCCTCCAGCAATGACAAACAGAGTGGCACTGTGACCAATTACCTCTCTGACCAACGTTAGCAGCTCATTAACATAAGAAGCTGGATGCATCAATGCTGCCAGTTCCTCAACAGAATCTAGAACTAGGGGGCACAGTTTCAAAATAAGGGGTCTCCCACATAAGAAGAGGATGGGAGGAATTTCTTCTCTCAGAGTGTTGTTAGTGTTTGGAATTCACACTCCCAGCGAGCAGTGGAGGCTGGGTCACTGAATATATTCAAGGCTGTGTTGGATTTTTGATTGACAAAGGAATCACTTTGGAAGGAGTAATTTGACAAGGAAGTATTCAATGAACGGCATGACACTAGGAAGTTCTGAGGAACAAAGGGACCTTGGCGTGTGTGTCCATAGATCTCTGAAGGCGGAGGGGCATGTTAGTGGGGTGGTGAAAAAGGCATATGGGACACTTGCCTTTATCAATCGAGACATAGATTACAAAAGTAGGGAGGTCATGTTGGAGCTGTATAGAACCTTGGTGAGGCCACAGCTGGAGTACTGTGTGCAGTTCTGGTCGCCACATATAGAAAGGATGTAATTGCACTGGAGGGGGTGCAGAGGAGATTCACCAGGATGTTGCCTGGGATGAAACATTTAAGTTGTGAAGACAGATTGGATAGACTTGGGTTGTTTTCATTGGAGCAGAGAAGACTGAGAGGCGACCTGATCAAGGTGTACAATATTATGAGGGGCATGGACAGGGTGGATAGGGAGCAGCTGTTCCCCTTAGTTGAAGGGTCAGTCTTGAGGGGACACAAGTTCAAGGCGAGGGGCAGGAGGTTTGGGGGGATGTGAGGAAAAACTTTTTTACCCAGAGTGGTGAAGGTCTGGAATGCGCTGCCTGGGAAGGTGGTGGAGGCGGGTTGCCTCACATCCTTTAAAAAGTACCTGGATGAGCACTTAGCATGCCATAACATTCAAGGCCATGGGCTAAGTGCTAATAAATGGGATTAGGTAGATAGGTCAGGTGTTTCTCATATGTCAGTGCAGACTCGATGGGCCTCTTCTGCACTGTGTGATTCTGTGAATCAAGGGTTATGGACCAGGTAGGAAATTGGATTTAAGGCCACATCAGATCAACCACGGTCTTATTGACTAGCTGAGCAGGCTCGATGTGGCGAATGGCCTACTCCTATTTTTGCTTCTATTTCTTATGTTCTTATTCTTTATTTCCACAACTTGTCTTTTCACCAGTTACCAATATAGGGAAGATCTAAAATGTAAAAATAATGTGGTCTACATAATTTATTTCTTTCTCATTCGTAGCCTGTCTGAAATGTGATGTTCAGGAGAGACTTATCAGTCCTGCGCTCCTTCCTGGGCCAACAACCTTCACTGAGAAAACTGAGAGCCTCCGAGACTACCAGAATACAAACAAAGCAACAAACACAGGACCTCTGCAGCACAAACTCCAAGTTATAAAGTAAGTAGCCTTCTTCTAGTTAGATCGCAGCTAGAGTACAGTATTGGAAGGATGTGGTCGCTCTATAGAGCATACAAAGAAGATTTCTGTGGGTATTGCCAGGAATGGAGAATTTTAACTATGAAGAAAGATTGGATAGGCTGGGGTTGTTTTGTGTTGCACAGAGAAGGCTAGGGGAGGTTTAATTGAAGTATAAAATTATGAGAGGCCTAGGTAGAGTTGGTTGTAAGAACCTGTTTCCATTCACAGAGAGGTCAATAACTAGGGTATATAGATTTAAAGTAATTGGTAAAAGGATTATAGGACAGTTGAGGAGTGGTGGGGTCTGGAACTCATTGCCTGAAAGGATGGAAGATGCAGAAACCCTCATTGCATTAAAAAAATTGGATATGCATTTGAGATGCCATAATCTTCAGGGTTGTGGACCAAGAGCTAGAAGGTGGAATTAATACAAGTTGTTGATTAGGCTGGATAATTCTTTCTCAGCTGGCATGGACATGATGAATAGCTCCTTCTGTGCATATGTTTCCTTGTTTTTATGCTTTTTCTTCTGACCAATGCAGCACAGTTTGTTATCAAGGTTTCCATTTTAGTCCATAGATCCGCCCCTCCATATACCTGTAACCCCACTAGATCTCTGAGTTCCTCCAATTCTGACCTCTTGTATATCCCTGATTTTCATCACTCTACCACAGGAAGCCATGCCTTTGGCTGCCTAGGCCCTAAGTTCTGGAATTCCATCCTTAAACCTCTCCCCCTCCTTTTCCCCACTTTCTTTAAACCAATCCTTAAAACATAGCTAAAACAAAAATACCTGGAAAAACACAGTAGGTCTGGCAGCATCTGCAGAGAGGAGCACAGTTAACGTTTCGAGTCCGAAACGTTAACTGTGCTCCTATCCGCAGATGCTGCCAGACCTGCTGAGTTTTTCCAGGAATTTTTGCTTTTGTTTTGGATTTCCAGCATCCGCAGTTTTTTGCTTTTATCTTAAGACATAGCTCTTTGATTTAGCTTTTGGCCACCTGTCCTAATATCTTTTTCTATGGCTCGGTGTCACATTTTGCCTGATAACCTTTCTTTAGCATGCATTTTTCACCTCTGAAATGGACACCGGGCAGTCAAATTTCAAGCCCTAGATGCTTATTTACATCCTTACCTTATAGGGCTCTGAAAGCTGACGGTGTTTGTGAATCCATATTATATGGGCTGCCACTTATCATCAGACCCACAAACTGTTGGAAGCTGGACTGGGATGAACTGGAGACAAACCACCAAAACTTTCATGCACTCTGTCATTCTTTGAAGGTAGGAATGAGAAGCAAAAAGCCATTACTAAATAATAAGAGTAAGGACAGGAAAATAATATTTTATAGCTGCAATGTGAAAAGGTCTGAAACTAATTTCACTGCTGCTTACTTTTCATTAAATCTAATGAAAAACATCAAACATTGAAGTGGCTCATTGATTCATAGATGGAGACACCCATTTATTCATATTGTAGGCTTTCAGATGACAATCTCACTCAATATTTAATATTAATGATCAGCTTATGTCAGGAATTGTAAGTATAGTTGCACCAGATAGAATTGCTGTAGTGAGCTTTTGTTAATATAAATTATACATTCACTATTAAAGATTGGTTCTGCAATGATTGTAATGACTATACAAGATCAGGCATGAAATATAGATATTACTTTATTAACTGTCCATGAGAAAAAGATGAGTATAATAAATATGCATTAAATATAGCAAACAGAAGGTTGTCGGTTGAAGCACCACACCAGAGACCTGAGTACAAAATTTGGACTGGCACTTCAGTGCAGTACTGATGGAGGTACCATCTGCCAAATGAGACTTTTAAGTTGAGGCCCCAACAATCATCTTCTCAGGTGCATGTAAAAGATCATATGCCAGTATTTAACTGAAATCTACAGTTGAAATTCTCAAGTTCACAGCCTTAAGCAGGGTTTTAACAAGGTCTCCACTGGATGAGCAATTAGGCTAAGTTAATTAAAGAAGCAGCTGAAACTGGTTCTTCTGTAACTGGGTTAGCTCACCTTTGTCATAGGAGCATATAAAGCCAGCCAACTTAGTGCGACTTATAGTTGAATGCGACTTAGAATAGAATTCTGGGAGTTGGGTGATTAAGGGAGTTGGAGAAGAGAGGGTGTGAAGGGAAGGAGGTGCTCTTTTACTTTTGGCTTTGGCATTTGATAAAGCAAAAGGAGTGGCGACCTTAAAGAGCAAGGGGAACCAGGTCCGAGACCAGAGCGGGACCGGGAGCCAGTACAAGAGGAGCGGCAGCCTTGGTGAGTAGGACCAGGCGAGTATTTCTACTGTCCAATCTTTAAAGTTCAGATTAAATAGTGTTTAAAGTTTAGATTAAGTAGTGTTTAAAGTATAAGAAGTAAGGTCCCTAGCCTATATTTAATATTCCTTAAACTAGATGAAGTAAAAGTAAAGAGAGTAATTAAAGAGTAAATTATGGCGGGGCAGTTCCGCCATGTGGAATGCGCCTCCTGTGTGATGTGGGAAGTTAGGGAAACTTCCAGAGCCCAGGGCGACCACGTGTGCAGGAAGTGTCTCCAACTGCAGCTACTTGAAATCCATGTTTCAGAGCTGGAGCTGTGGCTGAAGTCAATGTGGAACATCTGCAAGGCTGAGATCTTCTTGGGTAGCACGTACCATGAGGTGGTCACACTGCAGGTAAAGAGTGCACAGGCAGAAATGGAATGGAACCAGACAGAGTAAAAGCACTGGGCAGGTAGAGCAGGAGTCCACTGGGTCCATCTCTCTCTCTAACAGATTTTCCATTTTGGGTACTGCTGGGGGAGATGGTTTCTCAGGGGAATGGAGCAGGCGCCAAGCCCATGGCACCACAAATGACTCAGCTGCACGGGGTTGGGGGTGTGGGATAAAAGAGCAGGAGAGCAATAGTGATAGGGATTCTATCATAAGGGGAACAGATAGACATTTCCGCAGCTGCAAACATGACACCAGGATGGTATGTTGCCTCCCTGGTATCAGGGTCAAGGATGTCACCAAGCAGCTGCAGGATATTCTGAAGGGGGACGGTGAACAGCCAGAGGTTGTGGTCCATATCGGTATCAATGACATAGGCAAAAAGAGGGAAGAGGTCCCGAAAGCAGAATATAGGGAACTAGGAAATAAATTAAAAAACAGGCCCTCAAAGATAGCAATCTCAGGATTACCCCTTGTGCCACGTGCTAGCGAGATCAGGAATAGGAGAATAGACCAGATGAATGCGTGGCTGGAGAGATGGTGTAGGAGGGAGGGATTTAGATTCCTGAGGCATTGGGACTGATTCTGGGGAAGATGGGGACTGATTCTGGGGAAGATGGGACCTGTACAAGCTGGATGGGTTGCACCCCAGCAGGACCAAGACCAATATCCTTACAGGGGTATTCACTAGTAACGGGGGAAGGGTTTAAACTGGAGTGGCAGGGGGATGGAAACCTGAGCAGGGAGACACAGGAGAGGGAAACAAAGATAGAAATGAAGGACAATAAAATAGAAAGCAGAAGTGGAAGGCAGAGGAAAAAAAGGGCTAGCAGCAAATAGGGCCATAGTACAAAAATAGATGTGTAAAAATTTTAAAAAGACAAATCTAAAAGCACTGTATCTGAATGCACGGATCATTTGCAATAAGGTAGATGAACTAGCAGCCCCAATAGATGTTAACAGGTAAAATATGATTGCAATTAAGGAGAAATGGCTGCAGGGTGACCAATACTGGGAACTGAAATTCGATGTTTAGGAAGGAATATGAGGTAGGGTGGCATTGTTAGTTAAGGATTAAATCAGTGCAATAGTGAGAAAGGATATTGGCTCAGAAAATCTAGATGTAGAATCAGTCTGGGTGGAGCTAAGAAGCGACAAGGGGCAGAAAACATTAGTGGGAGTTGTCTATAGGCCTCCAAATATTAATGGTAAGATAGGAGGTGGCATTAAACAGGAAATTAGAGATGCATGTTACAAGGGTGCTACAGTAATCATGGGTGATTTTAATCTGCATATAGATGGGCAAATCAAATTAGCGATAATACTGTAGCAGATGAATTCCTGGAGTGTGCATGAGATGGTGTTTTTAGACCAGTACATCCAGGAACAGGCTATCCTAGATTTGATATTGTGCAATGAGAAGGGGTTAACTAATAATCTTGTTGTGCGAGGTCCTTTCAGGAACAGTGAACATAACATGATAGAATTCTTCATCAGGATGGAAAGTGAAGTAGTCCAATCCGAAACTAAGGTTGTAAATCTAAACAAAGGAAACTATGAAGGTATGAGGGGTGAATTGGCTACAATAGATTGGGGAACTTCATTAAAAGGCATGACAGTGGATAGGCAATGGCTAATATTTAAAGAATGAATGTATGCATTGCAATAGTTATACATACCTTTCTGGCACAAAAACACAACAGGAAAAGCAGCCCAACCATGGCTAGCAAAAGAAATTAAGGATAGTATTAGATACAAAGAGGAGCCATATAAAGTTGCTAGAAAAAGTAGCAAGCCTGAGGATTGGGAGCAGTTTAGAATTCATCAGAGGACTAAGAGATTGATTAAGAGGGGAAAAATAGAGTATGAGAGTAAACTTGCAAGGAACATAAAAACAGACTGTAATAACTTCTATAAGTATGTAAAAAGAAAAAGATTGGTGAAGACAAATGTAGGTCCCTTACATTCCAAAACAGGAGAATTTATAATAGAGAACAAGGAAATGGCAGATCAATTAAACAACTACTTTAGTTCTGTCTTCACGGAGGAAGAAATGCTAGGAAACTAAGGGTTTAGTGAGAAGGACGAATTGAAGGAAATTAGCATTCCTAAAAAAAATAGTGCTGAAGAAAATAATGGGACTGAAAATTGATAAATCCCCAGGGCCTGATAATCTACATCCCCGGGTACTAAAGGAGGCGGCCATGGAAATAGTGGATGCATTGGTTGTCAGCTTCCAAACTTCTATAGATTCTGGATCAGTCCTGGCAAATTGGAAGGTGGCAAATATAATCCCACTATTTAAAAAAGGAGAGAGGGAGAAAACAGAGAATTACAGACCAGTTAGCCTAACATCAGTAGTAGGGAGAATGCGAGAGTTTATTATAAGGGATGTGATAACAGTACACTTAGAAAATATCAATGGGATTAGACAAAGCCAACATGGATTTATGAAAGGGAAATCATGTTTGACAATCCTACTGGAGTATTTTGAGGACGTAATTAGCAGAATAGATAAGGGAGAACCAATTGATGTGGTGTATTTGGATTTTCAGAAAGCTTTTGATAAAGACCCATATAAGAGATTAGTGTGCAAAATTAAAGCACATGGGATTGGGGGTGATATATTGGCATGGATTGAGAATTTGTCAACAGAGAGTTGAAATAAATGGGTCTTTTTCAGAGTGGCAGGCGGTGACTAATGGGGTACCGCAGATATCAGTGTTTGGGCCTCAGCTAGTCACAATATATGTCAATGATTTGGATGAGGGAACTAAATGCAATATTTCCAAGTCCATGTGTGTAATATCCAGAGTGTAATAAGCAGCCTAAGGCATCAAAGGCAAGCACAACAAATGATAGCATCTACCCTTACCACCAAACAAGCTTAAATGTCAACAGGATACACACAGAACATGCTGGAATATGGGACCCATACTTGTCCTATATAAGTAAACCTATAAAAGATACAAAACAGTGGAGCTCCTGGAGAAGTTTAATCTTGAAGGAGTCCCTGATATGTGATTTAAAATGTTGTAATTGGTATCTATTTTCCAAATGTAATGTATATAACCACAGTTGGTTTATTATTGTGTTGATTTGATTTAATAAAGAAGTATTAGCCGGATGGTTCAGCGTAAAACTGTGACAAAGCTAAACTAACCCCCACCCCCTCATCCTTCTTGACCTTTCTGCAGTCTTTAGCACAGATGGCCACATCCTCCTTTAACACCTTTCACCTGTTTCTGTTCTTATCTAAAACAAAAACAGAATTACCTGGAAAAACTCAGCAGGTCTGGCAGCATCGGCGGAGAAGAAAAGAGTTGACGTTTCGAGTCCTCATGACCCTTCAGCAGATGCTGCCAGACCTGCTGAGTTTTTCCAGGTAATTCTGTTTTTGTTTTGGATTTCCAGCATCCGCAGTAGTTTTTTGTTTTTATCTCTGTTCTTATCTAGTTAATCACTTGCAAGAGTATCACTTGCAATGGCTTTCTTCGCACTGCTGCACCTTTACTTTTGGTGTCCTTCAAGGACCCCTTGGCAACATCATTGAAAGCACAGCTTTCATATGTACACTGACAACACCCAGCTCCACTGTTACTGATTAACGTTTTCGGTGTCTCTCCCCACCCATAATGGTGCCAGTGCCCACCAATCCTATGCTAATTAGGTGCCCTTCTCCTGAATCGAAAGCTCTGGGAGGGTTAGCGCTAAAGGCCAGCAGTGGGACAATTCTGAACAATTGCAAGACCAAAGTATTTTCAGGAGTGAGGAAGTATGAATCCAAGAATACTTTGCAGCTCTGTGCAGTCGTGAAATTCACTTGGGTTCGTCGCTTACACTTTCACCATGACAAACAAACATTTTTTCAATTTCCTGAAGAGCAAATACCCAACATATGGGGCAGAACTGGGCGCATGCCCAACCAGATCGGACATGAAATCGCACGAGAAGAAGTCGGACAAGCGTCCCGATGTCATCCCGCTCTTGCACAACACTTAGGTCGACGGGTGCACGCAACAGTTTTCTTCTTGGAAGGTTGATAATCGGCCTGCTTCAACACTTTCTCACCATTCCCAAAGTGGGTAAAAAGTCTGTGAAGGTATGAAACAAATCAACAGAGGTGAGAGTGCTACCAACTGAGCCATGGCTGTCACAAGCATGGGACACATAGGCAGCGATAGAGCAGCAATGCACAGCAGGAGAGAGGAGCCTTTAAAAACAGTGTGGGAGGAAGAGGCAGAGCAGCAAGGCAGGGCAGGAAAGAGGAGCCTTCATAAACAATATGGGAAGCACTGGTAGTGGCAAAGCACAGCAGAAGAGGAGGAGCCTTTGAACACAGGGAAACACTGGTGAAAGGCAGGGAGATATCACAAAGTGATGCCACAGGACAAGGAGTCACATGGAGTTAGTACTCTGGTAAGCTTTTAATCTTTATTGTAATCTAACTAAATTAATCAACTAAAAGTAAGGATATATAATATCAATTAATTAATGGAAAACTAAAGCCAATTTGACAATTTATCATATTTTACAGTGTTCAATTAATTAATCAATTCTAGGGATAGAGTTAAAATTAAAAAGAAAGGAATAGCAACACAAGGTTCTGAACTTTCCAATAAAGTAAAATATGAGGTGTACAGGTAATCAGCTAAGTAAAACATTTAAGTTAACTGCCCTATAAAATAAAGTGATGTCAGCACAAGGCAAGAACCTGATTGGCAAACAGCTGGTGATTCCTAAACAAAAACAGAAAATGCTGGAAAAACTCAGCAGGTCTAACAGCTTTGTGGAGAGAAAAACAGAATTAACATTTTGAGTCCGTATGACTCTTCTTCCTCTTTTATCTTAGCTGGTGATTCTTTATTTATTTATTTAAGTCTTAATTTTATCTCTGTTAAGTCTCTAATAAGTGGAGGCAGGGAAGTTCAGTCGGGTGAAATGCACATCCTGTTCCATGTGGGAACTCCAGAACATTTCTCATTTCATGGGCAACCATATGTGCAGGAAGGATTATTAGCTAGAGCAGTGTATCTGTGAGATTGAGAGTGTCATGGATATGGTAACCCTGCGGTTTAAGGTTAGAAAGGCAGATAGGGAATAGAAAACTCCTAGACAATCAAGAAAAACCAAACAGGTAGTTCAGAAGTCCTCTGAGCACACCTCGCTCTCCAACCAGGAACCAGTTCTGAATACTGGTGAGAGTGATAATTCCTCTGGGGAACACAGCCAGCACCAAGTCCATGGCACCATGGCTACCTCAACTGGAGAGGGGCAGGAGGAGGATTGGAAAAGCAATGTGTTATGATCTCAGCTGAGGTTACCCCTGGGTTCCCAGAGTGGAACCCAGCTTGATAGATCCTAACTTGTATTTGTTTGTTTAGATATGCGGAGAGTAGCTACTGAACAGAGTCACAGGAGTCAGCTGATGAACTTTTAACAAAAGAATAAAACATATATTAAACAAGAAAAGATGAACAATATTACAATACTCTTTCACCCACAACTATACCTTTACAGATATATACAGATTTGTAAGGATAACACAAGTTACAAAAGCTATCTTATCCTCTAATGTCCACAATAAGATCAGATATGCTAAGGCCAGAGTGGACAGGGAGCAGCTACTTTTAGGTTAATCTGTGTCAGAGCAGTGGGACTCATTCAAGAAGCAAATAGGGAGAGTACAGGGCCAACATATTCCAGTAAAGACAAAGGCTGGGACCAACAAAGCCAGGGAACCCTGGATGTCGAGGGATGCACAGGATTGGATAAAGAGAAAAAGGGAGTCTTATGGCAGATACCAAGGGCTCAAAACAGTGGAAGCTCTAGAGGAGTATAGAATGTGTAGGGAGCAACTTAAAAAGGAAATTAGGAGAGCAAAAAGGAGGCATGAAGAAAACATTGGCAGGTAAAATAAAGGAAAATTCAAAGTTATTTTACAGGTACATTAAGAGTAAGAGGATAACTAGGGAAAGAGTAGGGCCCATTAAGGACCATAGTAGTAATTTGTGTGTGGAGTGAGAAGACGTAGATAGGGTTCTAAATGAATACTTTGTGTCGATGTTCACAAGTGAGAGGGATGATATGGGTATGGAAATCAGGCAGAAGGACTGTGATATAATTAAAGAAATTAGCATAGAAAGGGAGGAGCTTCTAAGTGGTCTGGCAGGCTTAAAAATAGATAAATCTCCAGGCCCGGTTGAAATGTATTCCAGGCTGTTGAGTGAGGCAAGGGAGGAGCTAGCAGGGGCACTGGCAATAATTTTTAATCCCTCTCTGGCCACAGGAGAGGTGCCAAAGGACTGGAGGACAGCCAATGTGGTACCGTTATTCAAGAAGGGAGAAAGGGTTAAACCAGGGAACCACAGGCCAGTCAGTCTAACCTCAGTGGTGGGGAAACTATTAGAAGCAATTCTGAGGGACAGACTTAATCTACACTTGGAGATGCAGGGATTAATCAAGGACAGACAGCATGGTTTTGTTAAGGGGAGGTCATGTCTGACCAATTTGATTGAATTTTTCAAAGAGATGACCAGGTGTGTAGATGAGGGCAATGCATTTGACGTAATATACTTGGACTTCAGCAAGGCTTTTGATCAAGTCCCGCATGGGAAACTGATGGCGAAGGTAAGAGCCCATGGGATCCAAGGCAATTTGGCAAATTGGATCCAGAATTGGCTGAGTGGCTGGAAGCAGAGGGTGATGGTGGAGGGGTGTTTTTGTGACTGGATGCCTGTGCCCAGTGGGGTTCCACAGGGGTCGATGTTAGGCCCCTTGCTGTTTGTGGTATATATAAACGACTTAGACTTGAATGTAGGAGGGTTGATCAGTAAGTTCACGGGTGACTCGAAAATTGGTGGGGTGGTAAATAGTGAGGAGGATAGCCTTACATTACAGGAGAATATAGACTGGCTTGTCAGATGGACTGATCAGCGGCAAATGGAATTTAATCCGGATAAGTTTGAGGTGATGTACTTGGGCAGGACCAACAAAGAACGGGAATACACGATGAATGGTAGGACCCTGGGAAGTATCGAGGATCAGAGGGACCTTGGTGTGCATGTCCACTGGTCCCTTAAGGTAGCGGGACAGGCAGATAAGGTTAAGAAGGCATATGGAATATTTGCCTTTATTAGCCGAGGCATAGAGTATAAGAGCAGGGAGGTTATGCTGGAACTGTATAAAACGCTGTTTAGGCCACAGCTGGAGTATTGCGTGCAGTTCTGGAATCTGCATTATAGGAAGAATGTGATTGCACTAGAGAGAGTGCAGGGGAGATTTACCAGGATGTTGCCTGGGCTGGAGAGTTTTAGTTATGAGGAGAGATTGGATAGACTGGGGTTATTTTCCCTGGAGCAGAAGAGATTGAGGGGGGACATGATTGAGGTGTATAAAATTATAAGGGGCATAGACAGGGTAGACAGGAAGGAACTTTTCTCCTTGGTTGAGGGATCAATAACCAGGGGGCATAGATTTAAGGTAAGGGGCAGGAGGTTTAGAGGGAATGTGAGGAAGAATTTTTTCACCCAGAGGGTGGTAGGAATCTGGAACTCACTGCCTGAAAGGGTGATAGAGGCAGAAACCCTCATAACATTTAAGAAGTATTTGGACGTGCACTTGCAATGCCATGCATGCAAGGCTATGGGCCTAGTGCTTGAAAATGGGATTAGAATAGTTAGGTACTTGTTTGACCGGCACAGAGTCGATGGGCCGAAGGACCTTTTTCTGTGCTGTAGACCTCTATGATTATGAGTTCATGTATGAATAGGCACCCTGTGGTCAGACACACCACACTCTGAAATCAAGTAACAGATACCACCTCAACCAGATGCTATGGATCTCCTCAACTCCCCCCAGATGCTTGTCACACCATGAACCAACCAGCCTCACTGAACTCTGTCCTTCACAAGAGAGTTTACAATCTCCACTTTCCAGGAACTCGCTTTGGAATCTTCTCCCAAACCGACACTTTTTCTCAGACACCTTCTGCAAGGGTTCACCTCCTTCCACGCACTCTCTATCATTGACTCAGCATTAACAGTACACCACTGTGTCACATGCTCATAGCAAAGAGTTACAGACCTTCAGCCATCTCTTTGGACCTTCTTGCCTCTTGCACACTGTTCTCCCTTTAAATCTGCTTTCTGCAGCTTTTGTCTCTTTAAATCTGAAGCTTGGAGCCTTTCTCTCTGCCCCTCACTCTTAACTTCACTTAACAGGACCTTTTCCAAGTTTCTGTCCTTCCTTTGACTAGAAGGTCTTCTTGGGACTTTTGCCTGTTGCACTCCCCTGGATTTTAGAGTCTTTACTTTAGCTTGGAACTTGCTATCTGTTCCCTTCTAGGCTGATTCTGCTTCACAGTTGCCTTCGAACCAACTGAACTCAAACAGCTTCCGAAATCAAACTGCTGTTTCTCTTCTTCTGTGAGTGTCTGTGGGGGGGGGACCTGTCTCTCTGGACCCCTGTTGCTAGGCAACAGCACTGTACTTCTACTCTTGTTTGTTGAGCTTAGCGTCCAGCTGTAAAACTCAAATTAGAAATGCAAGCACCTTTTTAAAGTAAAACTTAAACTCAATTTGACCTTTCTTAACACACAGATACAGAAATACAAATCAAATTTAAACATTAAAGCTAAAACTCATTCACAACACCCACAAAATATAAATATAACTTACTTCAACTGTCCCTATTTCCTAACAAATATTAATACGAAATTCTACAGTTAAGTGGAAGGTCAGGTGTTTTTGCCACCACAGACATGAATCCAGGATTGTATGTTGCCTCCTTGGTATCAAGGATTTCACTGAGCAGCTGCAGAGCACTCTGAGGGGAAAAAGTGAAATAGCCAGGGGACATGGTCCATTTGGGTACCAAAGGTAGAAGGACCTGCAGGCAGATTTCAGAGAGTTAGAAAGAAAATTAAGAAGCAGGATCTCAAAGGTTGTAATCTCCAATTGTAATTGCTGCAGGTGCCACATGTGAGTTATTATAAAAATAGGGGGATAGGCCAGTTGAATGCGTGTCTGAAGAGATAATGCAGGAGGGAGGGCTTTAGATTTCTGGAACATTGGGACCACTCCTGGGTGAGATGGGACCTGCACAGGCCAAATGGATTTCATCTGAACGGAGCTGGGACCAATCTCGTTGTGGGCTATTTGCTACTGCTATTGGGGAGTGTTTAGACTAACTTGACGGGGGATGGAAACCAGGAGGCAACATTAGAGAGGAAAAACAAGGTACACATAGAGCTGGGAGAGACAGAGAGCCCTAGAGTAAAGAATAGTTAGGTGATGTCAGAGTAAGAGCAAATGCGATAAAATCAAAATTAGGTTTACAGTGCAAGTGTGTGAATGCACAAAGCGTGGTAAATAAGGTGGGTGAGTTTTTTTTATTCATTCACAGGATGTGGGCTTTGCTGGCTGGGCCAGTATTTATTGCCCATCCCTAATTGCCCTTGAGAAGGTGGTGGTGAGCTGCCTTCTTGAACCGCTGCAGTCCATGTGGTGTAGGTACACCCACAGTGCTATTAGGGAGGGAGTTCACAGAATCACACAGTGCAGAAGAGGCCCTTCAGCCCACTGAGTCTGCACCGACACGTGAGAAACACCTGACCTACCTATCTAATCCTATTTACCAGCACTTGGCCCATAGCCTTGAGTTCCAGGATTTTGACCCAGTGACAGTGATGGTGAGTGACTTGGAGGGGAACTTCCAGGTGGTGATGTTCCCATCTTTCTGCTGCCTTTGTGCTTCTAGATGGTAGTGGTCATGGGTTTGGAAGGTGCTGTCTAAGCAGCTTTGGTGAATTCCTGTAGTGCATCTTGTAGATGGTATACACTGCTGCTACTCTGCATCAATGGTAGAGGGAATGAATGTGCTAATCAAGCAAGCTGCTTTGTCCTGGATGATGTCAGGCTTCTTGAGTGGTGTGGTAGCTGCATTCTTCCAGGCAAGTGGGGAATATTCCATCACACTCCTGACTTGTGCCTTGTAGATGGTGGACAGGCTTTAGGGAGTCAGGAGGTTCGTTACTCATCGCAGGATTCCTAGCCTTTGACCTGTTCTTGTAACCACAGTATTTATATGGCTAGTCCAGTTCAGTTTCTTATCAATGGTAACCCCCCAAGATGTTGATAGTGGGAGAGTCAATGATGGTAATGCCATTGAACATCAAGAGTTGGAGGCACAGATAGTCATGTGGGAGTATGATATTGTGGTGATAACGGACCTGGCTTAAAAAAGGGCAGAAATGGGTACTAAATATTCTTGCAAAAAAGATATTGAGGAAAGATAGGGAAGGAAAGAAAGGAGGAGGGATGACAGTATTGATTAAGTACCCTTTATGTTACAGTGCTGGAGAGAGAGATGGAATGTCTTAGAGGGGTCAAGAACAGAACGTATTTGGTTAGAGATAAGAAAGAAAAGAGGTTTCATTACACTACTGGGTATATTCTTTAGGCTCCAATGAATGAGAAAAAGGTAGAGGAACAAACTTGCAAGGAAAATTATGATTCTGTGAGTATTGCTATGTCAGTCGTTTATTGGTTAGCTCTAATGCTTTCTGAATCTTTGGAATTCTCCACCCCGCAGAGTTGTGATGCTCCATCGTTGAATATATTTAAGGCTGGGATAGAAAGATTTTTGGTCTCCCAGGGAATTAAGGGATATGGCGAGCGGGTGGGAAAGTGGAATTGAAGCTGAAGATTATGATGCATTATCATATTGAATAGCGGAGCAGGTTTGTTGGGCTGTTTGGTCTACTCCTGCTCCTATTTCTTGTGTTCTCATGTTCTCTCTCTATTTTGGCACAACTCCACAGATGTTAGTGAGGATTATTTACAACAGTCCAGTAATTTCACGGAACCATTAACTGATCTTAGCTTTTTATTCCAGATTTATTTAATTGACTGAACTTAAATTCCCCACCTGCTGTAGTGGAATTTGAATTGACGTGCTCCAGATTATTAGTCCAGGCCTCAGGATTCCTAGTTCAGTAACATAATTATTAGACTACTGAAACCTACAAACTCCTGTGTGGCATCTTATGGAATACCTTCTGAAGTTCCGAATGTACTCCATCCACACATACCCTGCTACTTACACGCTCAAAAAACTCTAATTTGTCAAACATGATTTTCCTTTCATAAAGTCATGTTGACTCTGCCAAATCATTTTGTGATTTTCCAAGCGCCCTGTTACCACACCCTTATTAATGGATTCCAGCATTTTCCTGCTTCTGATGTCGGGCTAACTGGCCTATCGTTCCCTGTTTTCTCTCTCCTTTTTTTCTTGAGCAGCGCAGTTATATTTGCTTCCTTCCAATCCACGGGAATCATTCTAGGGAATTCTGGAAGATCTAAACCAATGCATCCACTATCTCTACAGCCACCTCTTTTAAAAATGCTAGGATGGAGGCCATCAGGTTCAGAGGATTTGTCGACTTTTATTCCCATTAATTTTTCTAGTACTTTATCTTTACTAATATTAATTATTTTACATTCTGCAATTGCATTAGTCTGTTCCTCACTGGAGTGTTCTTTGTGTCCTCTATTGTGAAGCTGGACTCAAGATATTTGTTTTGTAGTCATGATATTACCTTTATTCTCCATTATAATTTCTTCTCTCTCTGTCTCTAAGTCTCTTACTTTTATTCTTTTATACATGTAAAAGCTCTTACAATCTGATTTTATATTTCTTAGTAGTTAACTCACATATTCTATTTCCTCCCTCTTCACTAATTTGGTGGTCAACCTTTGATTATTTTTAAAACCCTCCCAATCCTCAGGTTTTTTGGCAACATTGTACATTTCTCCTATTAATCTAATACTATCCTACTCTGGTTAGCCATGGATGTACCACATTTCCAATGGAGATTTTATTCCTCAAAGTAATGTATATTCATTCAGAATTATGAATTATTTCTTTAAATGATGGCCATTGCTTATCTACCATCATAACTTTAAATCTAATTTCCCAATATACCTCAGCCACCTCGCCCCTCATACCCCCGTAATAGGCTTTGTTTAAATTCAAGACCCTATTTTAGCTCCTAGTCTCAAACTTGATGTGAAATTCTATTATATTATGATCACAAGCCCTAGCTGATCCTTTGCAATAGGATCACCAATTAGCCCTATCACGTTACACAATACCAGATCCCTAGTTGGTTCCTGGACATATTGTTTACAGAACTGTTTCAAATACATTCCATGAACTCATCCTCCAAGCTACTTTTGCCAATTTGGGTTTGCCCAGTTGATGTGAAGATTAAGGATCCCTATGATTATTGCATTACCCTTGCTACTTGCACCTTTAATTTCCTGATTGCCCAAAATTATCATTAATGTTTGAGGGTCTATCAGATAATAATCCCATGAATGTTTTCTGTCCCTTGTTATCCACTAGATCCACCCATACTTGAGGGCAATTAGCGATGGGCAATAAATGCTGACCTAGGCAGCAATGCCAACGTCCTGTGAACGAATAAAAAAATACTGACATTCTAAGATAAGACCCTTTCCCTTTACTGCCTTAGTCACATGCTTTACTCTCAAGGTTACTCCAGCTCTTTTTCTATTTTGCTTATCTTTTGTAAAATCACAGAGTGCAGAAGTGGCCCTTCGGCCTATTGAGTCTGCACCGACACGTGAGAAACACCTGACCTACCTACCTAATCCCATTTACCAGCTCTTGGCCCATTGCCTTGAATGTTATGACGTGCCAAGTGCTCATCCAGGTAAGTTAAGTCCCCTGATTACTTAGCCCCCAACCTTGGTCACCTGGCCACCACATTTCAGTAATGGCCACTAGATCAAACCCCTTAATCTCTATTTGTGCTATGAATTCATCTATCTTGTTATGAATGTTTTGTGCATTCAGATAAACAACCTTAAATCTTAACTTTTTACTATTTTTCCCTGATGGCCTTGTTCCAAAGAGACTTAGGGATCCATGTACATAGATCATAAAAATGTCATGTTCATGAACCCTTAAGTCTCTTTCGAACTGTTTATATTTTTCACCATTTAGAAAGTATGCATGACAATATCCTATAATACCTCTATATAAGAACAATAGGGCAAAATGGCAATATGTTTTATAAACACAACAGATTTTAGCAGTGGGACCAATTGACTGAACAAAATATGATGCAGTGCATTGCCGAGCTCAGATTCCATAGCAATTGCTTTCCTTTGTGGCTTTCTTGATGTCAGCAAATTTATATTGTGCATCTCATTGGTGGTACTCCTGGTCCCAGACACAACATTGACACACTTTGCCTCCCACATATGAAGCTATGCTGCTTGTGGGCCACTACTTCATCCACAAGCATAGATGCGTCACAGTTCTTATACACATATCTGTCCTATTCCCCTGCTTTGGACAACTGTTTTAGCCACCACAGCTGCTGTCATCACAATTATTAGACTTTTATGGCACTTGCTCTGTTATTATTTATTCTTTTTTTTCTTTGCTAGCCTGAGTGGCACAGGTATTAAATTATCGCCCAGCAGAGATATATAGAGCTGCATCTAGTTTGTGCAAACGCCCGCAGATTAGTGAAAAACCAAAATATTGCAGCTGCTGGGAATCTGAAAGAAAAACAGAAACCGCTGAAAGCGCTCAGCATGTCAGCCAGCATCTGCGGAGAGAGAAAACAGAATTAATATTTCAGGTGAATGACCTTCAACAGTTTTTAAGCAAGTGCAGAGCCAGGGAAACTAAGACATTTATACACAGTTCCATGCCAACTCCATGCTCACCCTTGCAGAGTGCAGAAGGTCATTGAATCTTTTAAGGTACTAGATCCAAGTGTGCAGCACAACATCCTGCCTGCTCACATGGGCAACCACCTCCATCCATGCCGCCTTCATGCGATGAGGTGGCTTCCTCTTACCATCCCGTGGGATTAATATCTCCCACTGGCTAGAACTATTATCAGCACCCTGCTGTCCAAGAAAATGGGAGATGTGGTTATGATCTGCAACTGTTGAACTCAGTGTTGAAGCTGGAAGGCTATAATCTGCCTAATCTGAAAATGAGGTGCTGTCCCTTGAGCTTCATTGGAACAGCGGAGGAGGCTGAGGGCGTGAGAGGCCAGAGTAGAAGTGGGATGGCCACTTTAATTCCCCACCCAACTTCCACTCTGACTTTGCACAAATTCAAGGCCCACCCTAATAACTCCAGAAGTGGAGAAATTAACTTTTCGAAAGGAAACTAGACGAGTACTTGAGAGAAAGAGGAATAGAAAGATATGCTAAAAGGCTGAACCGTGTAGATGGAACGGGAAGAAACTTGCATGAAGTATAAGTGCCAGCACTTTGGGCTAAATGGCCTATTTGCTATATATATATATCACATGTAATCTATGAAGCAAATTGAAATACAACAATAACCTCTTCTGCCGCTAGGACTTTATATCATTTCCACAGTTTACTGAGGACCTCATGTGGCAGGATCAATTTACTGCAGCATGGTGGAAAAGGAGAAACTACTGCTGCAATAGCTATAGTGAAACAATGTCATAGTGAAACATCTTCTCAAAGATCACCCGTTGTTCCATTTGTTAGTTTTTCCTGTCAGCCTTTGGTTCATTTTTATCCTGGTTCTTTAACCTGTTTACCAATTTTACCCTCTTATCCAATGAAGTTATCTTTCTTCCAATTTAGAAGTTCTAATTTAGCTTTTTCCTTTGCTATTCTCCATGGCCTGAATTTTACCCTTGGCATGGGCACGCAATCAGCAGGCCCGGAAGCTGATGCAAGATCCACCACTGCCCGCGATCGGATGCTGACTCCAATTACACGTTGGCTGACCAATTAATGGCTGGCCAGCATGAAATGCGCGCTGACGGTGGCTCAGCATTGCTGGCGGGAGCGTGGCAGGCACCAGGTCCAATGTGGTTCGGTAGGGGGGATTTAAAAGTGAACAGTGAGCTCCCTGAAGGCTGCCAAGAGGTGTTCAGGAGCCTCAGGGAGCTTTCTGACATTGTCTGGAAGGAGTAATAAATTTCATGATTTATGCGGCCTCAGGACCCACAGTCCACGCCAGACGGGAGGGCAATGCCAGTGGGCACTTTACCCACTGCTTCTCAGACGATTGCCTGCGTGCTCTGCTAGAGACAGTGAGTGCTCAGTGGGAGATATTAATCCCACGGGATGGTAAGAGGAAGGCACCTCATCACATGAAGAAGGCATGGATGGAGGTGGCTGCCCATGTGAGCAGGCAGGATGTTGTGCGCCACACTTGGATCTAGTACCGTAAAAGGTTCAATGACCTTCTGCGCTCTGCAAGGGTGAGCACGGAGTTGGCATGGAACTGTGTATAAATATCTTAGTGGGTGGCCAGACTTTGTGGCGTGCACGGGTGAGAGATGCAGAGTGCCAAATGGCACATATCCCTGTGCCGTCAAAGCTTGGGAAATGTGCTCGCTTAGCTTGGATGTGTGCAAGGGTGGGCTGTACCAACCTGGGGGTGGTGGCAAAGCTGGTATGGTGTGGCAGGTAGAGGGCGGACTAATGAAAGCACTTTTGTCCATACAAGAGAAGGAAATCATAATGCACAGGAACGTGCATGAACAGATGGTGGGCTGCCCAACCTCATGATCCTATCGAAGTTTGAGGCAGAGGCCCTTCATTTGGCGTGCAAGGTCCACAGTTGGCGGAGAAGCAGGGGTCTCGGAGTAAGGTAAGGGTCCAGTGGACAGGGAAGAGACGGGGGGGGAGTGGATAAGAGATGTAGGGAATGAAATGTTCAAACCAAGAGTCCCCCTTGCTGGTCCATTTACAATGCTTCACTGAAGCAGTTGTCCATTGTGACAAGCAGCTGCAGTGCATGCACCATGCCTTTGTAATGATGTTTGCAACTGACAGTTTCTCTTCCTCCCACAGATGCGCCATCCTCACGGTGCGCCACAGACCCTGAGGACCCTCCCTTGACCCCCTGAGGAGGAGCCGCAGACAGATGAACCCGCGTTACATACTCTCTCCTTAGCATGGACACAGGCACGATCCTGGCAATAGCATGTTGGATCGGATGGGAGTGCCCAGTGGTGAGGATATATCACACTCTCATGAGGAGCTGGCGGAGGCAGAGAGGCCACAGGGCACCGGCAGTTGCAGGATCACTGAAGTGCTGAGTCCAAGGCAGATGATGAGCCTCTGGAGTCATCCATCAGGCGGCAGATGCTGGATGTCCAGCGGGAAGATCTGGCAGACATCCCTGAGGGTTTGTGTACCATGGTCTCTGTCCTGGAGGAGTCCATGTGGAGCATGAGCACTGTGTTCACTCGAAGTTCCAAACGCACAGTCTCTGCCATAGAGTCTGGCGACTCTCATGGAGAGGCAGCTCCAGGAACAGAATCAGGGGTTTCTGGGGTTGCGTTTGGACCTGCAAGCCCACACACTGGCAGTGATCTCAGCAGGTCAATGCCAGTGTGAGAGATGGATAAGGCACCTAGTAACTCTGCTAGGTGCCTGTCCATCGATGGTGAGCAGGGAGGTTCAAACTAAGCTCACATTGGCGGATGAGCTGCAGCTCGCATCGTTCTGGATGATGGCAGCAGCTCCTCCACCCCGCTGCCAGTGACCGTCGCATCTGTTGAGAATGCGACGACTGAGGAGTGCCCAGCCATGGCATGGATGCTCCCACCCATACGGTGATTGCACAGGCTCTGCCAACCAGAGGACGGCTGCCAAGGTCATCAAGGACGATAGGATTTCATAGTCAACAGGTGGTCTCCAATGCTTCTACCAGTGAGGTGGGGTTGTGGGGGAGGAACCAAGATGCAGCACTTGCAAATGGAAGATTAAGTCACTTTAAGCACAAAAGGGGTTGTCATGGGTGAAGTAACTTCCATTGAGATCGTTCTGTTTAATTTGTATGTTCGAGACCAACATATAAACACCTCATTATGTGTAATGGCCTGAATGTGCTTCATGTCTTTCTGAGGTGATGGGCCTGGGAGTTGCATGTGATACAGGGGAAGGGCTGCAAACTTTATTTCAAGGATCATAACTTGACTTAAGGGTGACAGGATGGCCTCGTCAGGAACGATCAGTGAGGTGGCATCACCCTTGCCCTCACTTTCAAGCCATGCCTTGGACGCCTAGCTGAAAGGCCTCCCTGGTTTCCCTGTCTTCTAAGGTCCCTCACTTCTGCATGCACTTCCTCACCTTGGGGCTCCTCTGCCTCCTCCTTAGACCCAGCATTTGAGTCGCCCTCTGCAGCCTCTGGAGCAGCATCGCTGTCTTCATTCTCCAGTGGGTCCCCCCTTGACAGAGCCAGATCGTGCAATGCACAGCAGACAACAATAATAAGTGAAACGCACTCTGGAGGATATTAAAGTGCTCCCCCTGATCAGTCCAGGCAGTGGAATCTCATTATGAGTAGCCCAATGGTCCTCTCAATTACTGCCCTTCTGGAGGCATGACTTCGATTAGCTCTCCTCCACTTCTGCCCTTTGATGTCTGAGTGGCGTCATGAGCCACCTTTTCAGGTGATAGCCTTTGTCCCACAGGAGACAACCGTCCAACCAAGCTGGAACGACAAAGAGCCTTGGCACCTGGGAGTGTCAGAGGGTGTAGGCATCTTGACAGCTTCCAGAATACTTGGCGCATACCTGCAATATCTGAGTCTTGTGGTCACAAACAAGCTGGATGTTGAGGGAGTGGAATGCCTTTCTATTGATGAAGGCACCCAGCTCAACCGCTAACGCCTTTATGGCCACACGCGTGCAATCTATGGCTCCATGGATGCGGGGGAACCCAGCAATTGCAGCAAAGCCTCTGGCTCGCTCAGTCTGGCTGGTTTCATTGTTCCGGAAGTGAATGAAGTCACTGACCCGCCTGAACAGAGCATCAGTAACCAGCTTGATGCAGCTGTGGGCAGCAGATTGGGAAACACCACATAGATCTCCCATTGAGCCCTGGAAAGAACCTGAGGCAAAAAAATTCAGGGCCACTGTAACTTTAAGAGCCATTGGCATAGGGTGGCCACCTACACAGTTTAAGGCAATCTCTGGGCCAATTATCTTGCATTTGGAGGTTACAGTGTCCCTCCTTCAGAGCCTCCTTCAGCACTGAACCTCGGACATGTCCAGGTAGCAAGAGCGCTGCCTATAAACTCTGCCTGCTGGATAATGGCACCTTCTGCAGACCCTTCTGCCTTGCACTTCCTGCTGGCTCAGCACCCCTTTTAGCTGTGCCTCTGTTTCCACAGGTCGCACTCTGGGACACTGCCTGCGGGCACCTGACCTGCTCTCCTTTCTGGCCCTCTCCTCCTCTGAGGAGATCCCTCCAGTATAGTAGACAATCCCCATTTTCTTAAAGATGATTGCACACAGGATAGTGCACTGAAGGGGCCTCTCGGCAGAAAGCCTCTGCAGAAGCTGAAATCAAAGAGTTCTCCAGAACACAGGAAAAATGCCAGAAACTGTCTGTAAACCAACTCCAACCAACTCACAGCAAAACTCCTACCTATTTACCTTGCCATGGATTGAAGTTTCATGAAAAACATGAAGGCTGCCTGGCCAAATGGCATGAAATCGCACGGGCCACGTAAAATCGCTGTGAATTGCCTTTTCAATTTGCCTAATTGCCCCTTTAATTGTCAGTGAGATGCCCTCCCAACGTCATCACCTGCTACTTTACGTGACATTGGGACTGTCATGCGCCCACTGCAACACCGTAAAACTGAGGCTCATGAGTAATCTAAACCTTGCGATACAATGACCACACTTACCCACATCTTCCCCCACAGACACTTGGTCCACATGGGCTACCTCATTCCTCAGCATGGGATCCAGCAATGCTTCCTTCCTACTTGGACCAAGAGCACACTGGTCAAGGAAGTTCTGCTGAACATGTTTCAGAAATTCCCCCTCCTTTCCCTTTACTTCAATATTATTCCAATCAATATTTAGTTAATTAAAGTCCCCTAATATCACCAGAATATGGCTGGAATTTTACACAGAACCGGTAGCCCCATGCCCAGCTGAAAAGTCAGGGGTGTGCTCCTCCATTTGGCCAAGTTGCCCCACAACAATTTAACAGCTGTTAACAGGACATGAATTCTTCCCCCATCTGGGAGGAAGTCCCAGCTCTGAGAGATGCCAGCTAATCAATTGGCCAGCAGTTCTTTTGCCACTGGGAGTGGTATGGTGGCCCCTGCTGGGACAGCAGCCAGTCCCCAACAAAGATGGGTAAAAACAGAAATGCTGGAAATGCACAGGAGGTCTGGCAGCATCTGTGGAGAGAGAAAAAGTGGAGCTAACATATTGAGTCAAATAAGGCTCTTCTTCAGAACTGAAGTAGGGTAGAAACGTGAGAGGTTATATGCCCTTGAAAGGGGGGAGTGAGAGGAAGAATAAAAGGGAAGGTCTGGGATAGGATAGAGGGCGGGAGTGATTAAATAACAAATGTTACGGAACAAAAGCCAATGAGAGTGGTAATGGTTGTATTGAGGAGACAAAACGTTCTCCAGAGTGAATGTCAATGCCAGAATAATGAACAGTTCTGTCCAAAAGCAAAACATGAAAAACAAGGTTCAAACTGGCACATGGCAAAAAAAAAACAGAATCAAAATGAGAGTCATGAATGAAATTAAGTTCAACAAATAAAATTGTTCAACTTAATATGAAATAATGCTGAACATCTGAAATAAAGACAGAAAGTGCTAGAAAAATTCAGCAGGCCTGGCAACATCTGTGGAGAGAGAAACAGCGTTTTGAGTATGAATGTGATGTATTTTGTGCTGTACAAGAGTGGGTGGAGCAAGTGGAATAAAATAGAAGGTCAGGGATAGTGGGAGCTAATGAGAAATTTGACAAAGTTGTCATGGATGTAGGACAAAGGGAATGTTAATGGTAATGTTAAAGATGAAAGAACGTGCTAATAGTGGCATAAAGGTAAGAGAGCAGAATGTGTTCATAGCAGAACAAAAGTCAGTGCTCTGTGAAAGCACAATATAAAAACAAGTGACAGATGGCTCTGTCATTTTCGTTTTATTTAGTTTTTATCCTTTTCACCCAACCCCCGCCACCGCCACCCCTCCGAACCCCACCCCCCGGCCAAACCCCCACAGGGCCATCCCTTACACTCTCTCTTTGGAGAGCAAGGTTTGATCAGGGATAGTCAGCATGGCTTTGTCAGAGGGAGGTCATGCCTAACAAGTTTGATTGAATTTTTTGAGGAGGTGGCCAGATGTGTAGATGAGGGTAGTGCAGTTGATGTAGTTTATATGGATTTCAGCAAAGCCTTTGACAAGGTCCCACATGGGAGACTTATAAAGAAGGCAAATGCACATGGGATACAGGGTAATTTGATAAGGTGGATTCAAAATTGGCTTAGTTGTAGGAGGCAGAGGGTGATGACAGAAGGATGCTTTAGTGACTGGAAGTCAGTGTCCAGTGGCGTACCACAGGGATCCGTGCTGGGTCCCCTATTATTTGTCATTTATAGAAACAACATAGATGACTATGTGGGGGGTAGGATTAGTAAGTTTGCGGATGAAACAAAGATTGGTAGGGTGGTTAATAGTGAGGTTGAGTGTCTTGGGCTACAGGAAGATATAGACGGGATGGTCAAATGGGCAGATAAGTGGCAGATGGAATTTAACCCTGAAAAGTGTGAGGTGATACACTTTGGAAGGAGTAATTTTGACAAAGAAGTGTTCAATGAACAGCATGACATTAGGAAGTTCTGAGGAACAAAGGGACTTTGGTGTGTGTGTCCATAGATTTCTGAAGGCAGAGGGGCAGGTTAGTGGGGTGGTGAAAAAGGCATATGGGACACTTGCCTTCATCAATCGAGGCATAGGTTTAAAAAGTAGGGAGGTCATGTTGAAGTTGTATAGAACCTTGGTGAGGCCACAGCTGGAGTACTGTGTGCAGTTCTGGTCATCACATTATAGGAAGGATGTGATTGCACTGGAGGGGGTGCAGAGGAGATTCACCAGGATGTTGCATGGGATGAAACATTTAAGTTATGAAGACAGGTTGGATAGACTTGGGTTGTTTTCATTGGAGCAGAGAAGACTGAGGGGCAACCTGATCGAGGTGTACAAGATTATGAGAGGCATAGACAGGGTGGATAGGAGCAGCTGTTCCCCTTAGTTGAAGGGTCAGTCACGAGGGGACATAAGTTCAAAGTGAGGGGCAGGAGGCTTAGAGGGGATGTGAGGAAAAACTTTTTTACCCAGGTGGTGACGGTCTGGAATGCACTGCCTGGGAGGGTGGTGGAGGCGGGTTGCCTCACATCCTTTAAAAAGTACCTGGATGAGCACTTGGCATGTCATAACATTCAAGGCTATAGGCCAAGTGCTGGTAAATGGGATTGGGTAGGTAGGTCAGGTGTTTCTCACGTCGATGCAGACTCGATGGGCCGAAGGGCATCTTCTGCACTGTGATATTCTGTGATTCTCTCTCTCTCACTGTCTTCTACTGACTCCCTATTGCCGCTTTTGCTTGTTCTCTGGCACAATTTTCCCTCAGGCTCACAGTCTCTGTCTCCCAGTGACACCCCCCTCACTGCCACTTTAACTTGTGGTGATGGATAATTAAGCAACTCACTGGAGGAGGAGAGTCCACAAATCTCCCCATCCTCAATAATGGGGGAACCCAGCACATCAATGCAAAAGGTAAGGCTGAAGCATTTGCTACAATCATCAGCCAGAAGTGCTGAATGGATAGACCATCTCAGCCTCCTCCCCAGCATCACAGATGCCAGTCTTCAGCCAATTCAATTCACACCACGTGATATCAAGAAACACCTGAAGGCACTGGATACTGCAAAGGCTTTGAGACCTGACAATATTCCAGCAATAATACTGAAGACTTGTGCTCCAGAACTTGCCATGCTGTTCCAGTACAGCTAACACACTGGCGTCTACCTGGCTATGTGAAAAATTGCCCAGGTACGTCCTGTAAACAAAAAGCAGGATAAATCCAACCCAGCCAATTACCGCCTCATCAGTCTACTCTCCATCATCAGTAAAGTAATGGAAAGGGTCATCAACAGTGCTATCAAGCGGCACATGCTTAGCAACAACCTGCTCACTGACGCCCAGTTTGGGTTCCACCAGGACCACTCAGCTTCTGACCTCATTACAGCCTTGGTTCAAACATGGACAAAAGAGCTGAACTCCCAAGATGAGATGAGAGTGACTGCCTATGACATCAAGGCAGCATTTGAAGCAAGTGTGGCATCAAGGACCCCTAAAACTGGAGTCAGTGGGAATCAGGGGTAAAACTCTCCACTGGTTGGAGTCATATCTAGCACAAAGTAAGATGGTTGTGGTTGTTGGAGGTCAATCATCTCAGCTCCAGGACATCACTGCAGGAGTTCCTCAGGGTAGAGTCCTCAGCCCAACCATCTTCAGCTGGTTCATCAATGACCTTCCTTCTATCATAAGGTCAGAAGTGGGAATGTTCGCTAATGATTGCACAATGTTCAACACCATTCGCAACTCCTCAGATACTGAAGCAGTCCATGTCCAAATGCAGCAAGATTTGGACAACATCCAGGCTTAGGCTGACAAGTGGCAAGTAACATTCGCGCCACACAAGTGCCAGGCAATGACCATCTCCAACAAGAGAAAATCCAACCATCGCCCCTTGATGTTCAATGGCATTACCATCACTGAATCCCCCACTATCAACATCATGGAGGTCACCATTGACCAGAAACTGAACTGGACTAGCCGTATAAATACTGTGGCTACAAGAGCAGGTCAGAAGCTAGGAATCCTGTGGTGAGTAACTCACCTCCTGACTCCCCAAAGCCCGGCCACCATCTACAAGGCACAAGTCAGGAGTATGCTGGAATACTCTCCACTTGCCTGGATGAGTGCAGCTCCCACAACTCTCAAGAAGCTTGACACCATCCAGGACAAATCAGCCCGCTTGATTGGCACCCCATCCACAAACATTCACGTCCTCCACCATCAATGCCCAGTAGCAGCAGTGTGCACCATCCACAAGATGCACTGCAGAAATTCACCAAGGCTCTTTAGACAGCACCTTCCAAACCTACGATCACTACCATCTAGAAGGATAAGGGCTGCAGATAGATAGGAACACCACCATCTAGAAGTTCCCCTCCAAGTCAGTCACCATCCTGACTTGGAAATATATCACCATTCCTTCACTGTCGCTGGGTCAAAATCCTGGAACTCTGTCTCTAACAGCACTCTAGGTGTACCTACACCACATAGACTGCAGCAGTTCAAGAAGGCAGCTCACCACCACCTTCTCAAGGGCAACTAGGGATGGGCAATAAATGCTGACCCAGCCAGCAAAGCCCACATCCCATGAATGAATAAAAAAAATCTTGTGGGTTGCTGGCACTGTTTTTCATCTGACTCTCTTTCTCTCATGCTCTCTGTCTGTTTCCTACTGACTCCCTTTTGCCAATTTTATCTGTTGCTCTCCTGTGCTGTTTTGTCTTTCTGTATCTCTCTCATACTGACTCCCTGGCACCCCTTTTACCTGTTGTTCTCTGGCACTAGTTTCCCTCAAGTTCACTGTTTTTGTCTCCCACTGACTCTAGTCCCCACTGGCACCTTTACTTGTGGGTCACTGTCTCTGACTCTCGGGTCCGCTTTCTCTGACCAACCTAATCAATCCTTTTTTGCATTGTTATTTTGTCTACCCACGCCACCCAACTTCTTTCTAAACTTGACCTGACAAGGCTGTGCCAGAATTGTAAACCTTGGTGAAAGAGAATAACTGGGAAATTTCACACTGAATGCTGGTAGATATTTGACCAGTAAATATACATATGTGAAATACATTTACCTGTATCGCACCTAAGATGTTTTCTACTAAAATTAATTCATGTGGTTGAAACCATGTTAACAGGGGCTCACCTGTAGATAGTCAACAATTTCACCATTGGCTTCGTGGGAAATAATATTGTTAGTTTAGTTTGAAATCTGCAGATTTTCATCTGCGCCTCAGTGATAGCACTCTCTTACCTGAATCAGAAAGTTGTAGGTTCATGCTGCAATCCAGGAATTTGAACAAATAATATAGATTGGGAGTGCCATACTATGGAGCTGCTGTCTTTCAAATAAGATTAAGTCTACCCTTTCAAGTGGATGTAAAAAAATCCCATGACAATATTTCACGGAAAAGCTGGATGGTTCTCATCTATGTCCTGGCAATATTTAACCCTCAACAAAATCATTAAAATCAAATTATCTGGCCATCAACACATTGCTGTGTTTGGGATGTTGCTGTGTGCAAATTGGCTGTTGCATTTCCTACATTACAGCAATGACTGCACCTTTTAATTGGCTGCAAAGTGCTTTGGGAATGTGCAAATATTAGCCCATTTTCTTCTTTTCATTTCATAGAAAAGAGATTGGATGCTTCTAGCTCGATCTGAACCTCAGGTAATGGGACCCACTTGGTCTGTTCATGTTGACTCCTATTACGTCATACTGCCTTCCACCACACTGACACTCCTGGTGAAGTCCGTAGCGGTGCAAGAACTTCTTTTACCCTGCGACCTTCCTTACAGACCTGATGAACCACCAGAAACAGCTCTAAGTAGAATAGAGGTGAGTGACTGCGCTGGTTAGTCATATAGACTTGGGAAGAGAGGAGGTATTGGGGTGAAGTGAGCTAACACCCATATTCAAATAGAATTTACTCAGATATTAAAGAACTTTTAATTATTTTTGTTCTTACATACGAACAAGGAGCAGGAGTAGGCCATTCAGCCCCTCAAGCCTGCTCCACCATTTAATAAGATCATGGCTGACCTGATAGTAACCTGAAATCTGCATTCCATCTACCCATGATAACCTATCACCCCCTTGCTTACCAAGAATCTATCCACTTCTGCCTTAAAAATACTCAAAGACCCTGCTTCCACCACCTTTTCAGGAAGAGAGTTCCAAAGACTCACGACCCTCTGAGTGAAAGAATTTCACCTCATCTCTGTTTTAAATGGACGACCCCTTATTTTTAAAGAGTGACCCCTAGTTCTAGATTCTCCCACAAGAGGAAACATCCTCTCTACATCCATCCTGTTCCCTCGGATCTTATATGTTTCAATCAAGTCACCTCTTACTCTTCCAAACTCCAGCGGATACAAGCCTAGTCTATCCAACCTTTCCTCATAAGACAACCCACCCATTCCAGGTATTATTCTGGTAAATCTTCTCTGAACTGTTTCCAACACATTTACATCCTTCCTTAAATACGGTGAACAATACTGTACACAATACTCCAAATGTGGTCTCACCAATGCCCTGTACAACTGAATCATAACCTTTTTTTTTTGCAAAAATATACTTTATTCATAAAATATCTTCAATCACATTCCAAACCATTCCAAAAACACCATTTCTACCTCCCTAGCACCTACTTCTCACTAGCACCCTCTGTTGGATGCTCTTCCTCCTGTTGAGTGCAAGAGCCCTTCTCCTCGATTCCCTTCTGAGTCGCGGTGTCTGCGGTGACTTCTCCCAGAATTTTTTTTTTTTGTAAAAATATACTTTATTCATAAAATATCTTCAATCACATTCCAAACCATTTCAAAAACACCGTTACAAGGGTACAATCCAGGTTAAACTTTTACAAAATGTATCACCAGGTGCATCAGTACAAACAATATTACAATCATTTACAGCCTTTCATTTTGAGCTGTACAGCCCGAGGGGCTCTAAACAGTTCCCAGTCTCTCGGTGCGCTGTGGCAGAAAGGTCTTAGACAGCGACCCCTCCCCATTGCACCTTTGCGGCAGCTGCCCCAAGCTTTAGTGCGTCCCTCAGCACGTAGTCCTGGACTTTGGATTGTGCCAGTCCGCAACAATCGGTCGGGGACAACTCTTTGTGCTGGAAGACCAACAAGTTTCGGGCAGACCAAAGCGCGTCTTTCACCGAGTTGATGATCCTCCAGCTGCAGTTGATGTTTGTCTCGGTGTGTGTCCCTGGGAACAGCCCGTAGAGCACAGAGTCCTGTGTCACAGAACTGCTCGGGATGAACCTCGACAGCAACCACTGCATCTCTCTCCAGACTTTCTTTGCAAAGGCACAATCCACAAGGAGGTGAACAACGGTCTCTTCCCCACCACAGCCACCTCGAGGGCAAGGTGCAGAGGGGGTGAGACTCCTGGCGTGTAGGAAGGATCTGACGGGGAGGGCCTTTCTCACCACTAGCCAAGCTACGTCTTGGTGCTTGTTGGAAAGTTCTGGCGATGAGGCATTCTGCCAAATGACTTTGACAGTCTGCTCGGGGAACCATCCCACAGGGTCCACCCTCTCCTTTTCCCTCAGGGCCTCTAGGACGTTACGTGCTGACCACTGGCGGTGACTTCTCCCAGAATTTATTTTTTTTTTTTTTTGTAAAAATATACTTTATTCATAAAAAATCTTCAATCACATTCAAAACCATTTCAAAAACAACATTACAAGGGTACAATCCAGGTTAAACTTTTACAAAATGTATCACCAGGTGCATCAGTACAAACAATATTACAATCATTTACAGCCTTTCATTTTGATCTGTACAGCCCGAGGGGCTCTAAACAGTTCCCAGTCTCTCGGTGCGCTGTGGTAGAAAGGTCTTAGACAGCGACCCTTCCCCATTGCGCCTTTGCGGCAGCTGCCCCAAGCTTTAGTGCGTCCCTCAGCACGTAGTCCTGGACTTTGGATTGTGCCAGTCCGCAACAATCGGTCGGGGACAACTCTTTGTGCTGGAAGACCAACAAGTTTCGGGCAGACCAAAGCGCGTCTTTCACCGAGTTGATGATCCTCCAGCTGCAGTCGATGTTTGTCTCGGTGTGTGTCCCTGGGAACAGCCCGTAGAGCACAGAGTCCTGTGTCACAGAACTGCTCGGGATGAACCTCGACAGCAACCACTGCATCTCTCTCCAGACTTTCTTTGCAAAGGCACAATCCACAAGGAGGTGAACAACGGTCTCTTCCCCACCACAGCCACCTCGAGGGCAACGTGCAGAGGGGGTGAGACTCCTGGCGTGTAGGAAGGATCTGACGGGGAGGGCCTTTCTCACCACCAGCCAAGCTACGTCTTGGTGCTTGTTGGAAAGTTCTGGCGATGAGGCATTCTGCCAAATGACTTTGACAGTCTGCTCGGGGAACCATCCCACAGGGTCCACCCTCTCCTTTTCCCTCAGGGCCTCTAGGACGTTACGTGCTGACCACTGCCTGATGGACTTGTGGTCAAAGGTGTTTTTCTGCATAAATTTTTCCACCAGGGACAGGTGGTACGGCACGGTCCAACTACTTGGAGCGTTCCGCGGCAGCGTGGCCAGACCCATCCTTCGCAACACCGGGGACAGGTAGAACCTCAGCACGTAGTGACACTTGGTGTTTGCGTACTGAGGGTCTACGCACCGCTTGATGCAGCCACACACAAAGGTGGCCATCAGTATGAGGGCGATGTTGGGCACGTTTTTTCCCCCTTTATCTAGAGGCTTGTACATCGCGTCCCTGCAGACACGATCCATTTTCGACCTCCAGATAAAGCGGAAGATGGCTCGAGTGATCGCCATCGCGCAGGAGTGTGGAATGGGCCAGACCTGCGCCACGTACAGCAACAGCGAGAGTACCTCACACCTGATGACCAGGTTCTTACCCGCAATGGAGAGGGAGCATCGCTCCCACATGCCCAGTTTCCTTTTCACCATAGCCACTCGCTCCTTCCAGTTTCTAACGCATGCCCCGGTCCCTCCGAACCATATCCCCAGCACCTTCAGGCCGTCAGCCCTGACAGTGAAGGGGACAAAGGATCGGTCAGCCCAGTTCCCAAAGAACATGGCCTCGCTCTTCCCACGATTTACCTTGGCTCCCGAGGCCAGTTCGAACTGGTCGCAGACGTGCATCAGTCTGCGCACCGACAGCGGATCCGAGCAGAAAACGGCGACGTCGTCCATGTACAGGGAGGCTTTTACCTGAGTGCCTCCACTGCCTGGGATCGTCACTCCTCTTATGCCCGGATCCTTCCTGATGGACTCGGCAAAGGGTTCTATGCAGCACACGAAAAGGACAGGCGAGAGAGGACAGCCCTGCCTGACTCCAGATTTAATCGGAAAGCTATCTGTTTCCCACCCATTGATTGAGACTGCGCTACTGATGTTAGTGTAGAGCAGTTGGATCCAATTTCGAATTCCCTCCCCAAAGCCCATTTTGGAGAGCACATCCCCCATGTAGGTGTGCGATATTCTGTCAAAGGCCTTCTCCTGATCCAAGCTGATGAGGCAGGTATCCACACCCCTGTCCTGTACATAGGCAATCGTATCCCTGAGCAGCGCCAGGCTGTCAGAGATCTTCCTGCCTGGCACAGAGCAGGTCTGGTCAGGGTGAATCACCAATTCCAGAGCGGATTTGACCCGGTTGGCGATGACCTTGGACAGAATCTTATAGTCCACATTCAACAGTGAAATGGGTCGCCAATTTCTAATTTCCTCCCTTTCCCCCTTGTGCTTGTAGATGAGGGTGATGATGCCTTTCCTCATGGATTCTGACATGCTGCCGGCCAGGAGCATACTCTCGTACACTTCTAGCAGGTCTGGGCCGATCAAGTCCCACAGAGCCGAATACAACTCCGCCGGCAGGCCGTCGCTTCCGGGGGTTTTACTCTTCTCGAAGGACTCGAGGGCCTTAGTCAGTTCGTCAGGAGTTAGCGGTTTGTCCAGGCTCTCCCGCGTACTGTGGTCTAAGACCTCCGTGATAGAGGACAGGAAGGACTGGGAGGCCGTGCTGTCCGTGGGCTTCACGTCATACAGTCCGGCATAAAAGGATTTGCTGATCCTCAGAATGTCGGACCGTGATGACTTTACTGAGCCGTCTTCTTCCTTCAGGCTGCTGATCACAGAGCGCTCTCTGTGTACCTTTTGGAAGAAGAAACGTGAGCACGTCTCATCCTGCTCCACGGAGCGGACTCTGGAACGGAAGATGATCTTGGAGGCCTCCGAGGCAAAGTGCGAGGCTTGCTGGCCCTTCACCTCTTGGAGCTCCTCCTTGACATCGACCCCCATCGACTGCAGCCGGAGCAGATTCTGCATCTTTTCCTGGAGTCGGGACATTTCCCTCTGTTCCTTTCTAGCTTTCTGGGTGCCTTTGCGGATGAAAAACCTCTTGATGCTTCCCTTGATCACTTCCCACCAGTGTGTCAGGGACTCAAAGAGGGGTTTCACGGTTCTCCAACCTTTGTAATCCCTCTTGAGCTCCTCAATGTTCTCTGGGGTCAGCAGTTGCACATTTAGCTTCCATGCCCCCCTGCCCACCCTCAGGTCTTCCTCCAAGTGGCAGTCCGCCAGTAGGAGGCAGTGGTCAGAGAAGAACACCGGCTTGACGTCGGTGGATCTGACTGTGAATGCACGGGACACAAACAGGAAGTCTATCCTGGAACGAATGGACCCGTCTGGCCGCGACCAGGTGTATCTACGCTGCGCTCCGTCTGCAGGGTTGCTGAAGACGTCGTGCAGCTTGGCATCCTTAACTGTTTCCATCAGGGATCTGGACGTAGCGTCCAATCTGCTTCCGGCCCTGCCGGATCGTCCAGCCGCATCGATGATGCAGTTGAAGTCCCCGCCCAGAATGACCGGCCTGGAGGTCGCCAGCAGCAGTGGGAGCTGCTGAAAAACCTCCAGCCGCTCAGCCCCTTGTGCCGGGCCATACACGTTAATTAACCGGAGTGGAGCGTTCTTGTACATTACGTCTGCTACGAGGAGTCGCCCGCCCACCACCTCCTTGACCTCGGAGACGGTGAAGTTGCCTCCCCGCAGCAGAATACCCAGGCCGGAGGAACGAGAGTCGTTTCCGCCCGACCAGATCGATGGCCCGTGGGACCACCATTGTGACCATTGCCTGTAGGAGCTGAGGTGCGGTATCGCACACTCCTGCAGAAACAACAGGTCAGCTTTGACCTTGGCTAGGTAGTCCAAGGTCGCAACACATCGCGTAGTAGATTTAATGCTACGCACATTTATGGATACAATCTTTAAACCCATTTTAAAGCATTTATTCTCCTACCAAACCCACTGTCTCTGAGAGTCCCAGACCTTTAGTCTGCTCCTTCATACCCGTAGTGAGCTCAAATTCCTTCACTTTGGATGGGCTGAGGTAGATCTCCTTGGCCGTGTTCTGCTCCAGTGGCATCTGGAGGTTCACGTGGAGAGCGGGTTTTGAGATGACCTTTGCTGGAGAAGCTTCTCCAAAACTCACCCCCTCTGGGGTGTTGCTGTTCCCGGCTTCCTGGAGCTGGGGTGCGATGATTGCCTCACTGCTCCCAGATTCCAGGGGCTGTGGTGCACTGGCCTCCTCAGGTTGCAGGCAAAGTTGGGGTGCGCTGGTCTCCTTGTTGTCTCCAATTTTCTGGAGCTCGGGTGTCTCGTCCTCCAACGCCCTGGAGCTTTGCCGCCTCTTCTGTCGGTGCCGCTCTGGCACTTCATCATCCGAAGAGCTGCTGCCCTTGTCATCCGTGTCGGATGGGAGACGCCTCTTGCCGCTTCTCTGGGAAACGCCTTTGCTTCTTCTTCGCTCCCTCTTACTTTTCTTGTTCTTCACCGTCCGCCACTCCCCCTGCTGCTTTTCCACTGCTGCCTCCTCCTCCATTGATTCCTGAGGACTGGGAGGTTCAGGGGGTAGTGCTGTTGATTGGCTCTCTGTTGCCTCAATCTCTTTCTCCACCTTGTCTCTCTCTGTGTCCTCCTTTGTCCCGTTGAGCTCCCTGGGGGCCTTGGTGGTTGGAGTGACACGGAACCTTTCTTCTGCTTCCCCCTGGTCGGCTTTGGCTGCCTGTGCGTAAGTACGGCAGCGTTTGGGGCAGGTCCTGTAGAGGTGACTTGCCTCGCCACACAGGTTGCAGCACTTGGCCTGTTTGCAGTCTTTTGTCTGGTGCCCTTCCTGTTTGCAGATCTTGCAGAGGGAGGCGCTGCAGTTGGCCGCCACATGACCAGCCTTGCCGCATGAGCGACAATGCTTGGGTTGCCCAGCGTAGACCAGGTAGCCCCGGTTTCCCCCGATAGCGAAACTGGAGGGAGGGTGGAAAATGGCTCCCTTACCATCGGTCTTTAGCGTGACCTTAAACAGGCGTTTGCCTGTCCAGATCCCCAAGTCGTCTCGAATCTCGGTGCCGCTCCCCACCTTATCGAAGTACCTGGTGAGGAAGGTGACCACGTCGGCGACAGGGACGAAGGGGTTGTACACATGCACCATCACCTCACGTTCCCGTTGCAAAGGCAGAGAAAAGTGCGGCTCCGCCGTCAGGATCTTCATCTCCGGCAGGTCTCTCTTCTCCTCGAACACCCTCAGGAGCCGGACGCAGTCTGCCACTCGCTTGAACGTGACGTCAAAATAACCACCTTTGCGGGAGTCGTGCAGGGTGAAGATCTCCGTAGCTTGGAAGCCGCACGCCTTCAACAGGATCCTCCTGGTGAAGAAGCCCCGATCCATAGGTGATCCTCCTTCGCTGTGGTTCACCGTGACTCGAACGGTGATAGGTAATCCACGGTATGGATTTGGATTGCGATTGGTTATCGCCCTTCCATCCCGACCTTGCCTTGGCAGGACCATGGTGTCGCCCCTGCAACACTTGATCTTAGCCAAAAGGCCGAGAAGCGATCTTCTCCCAGAATTTTTTTTTTTTTTTTTTTTGTAAAAATATACTTTATTCATAAAAATCTTCAATCACATTCAAAACCATTTCAAAAACAACATTACAAGGGTACAATCCAGGTTAAACTTTTACAAAATGTATCACCAGGTGCATCAGTACAAACAATATTACAGTCATTTACAGCCTTTCATTTTGATCTGTACAGCCCGAGGGGCTCTAAACAGTTCCCAGTCTCTCGGTGCGCTGTGGTAGAAAGGTCTTAGACAGCGACCCTTCCCCATTGCGCCTTTGCGGCAGCTGCCCCAAGCTTTAGTGCGTCCCTCAGCACGTAGTCCTGGACTTTGGATTGTGCCAGTCCGCAACAATCGGTCGGGGACAACTCTTTGTGCTGGAAGACCAACAAGTTTCGGGCAGACCAAAGCGCCTCTTTCACCGAGTTGATGATCCTCCAGCTGCAGTCGATGTTTGTCTCGGTGTGTGTCCCTGGGAACAGCCCGTAGAGCACAGAGTCCTGTGTCACAGAACTGCTCGGGATGAACCTCGACAGCAACCACTGCATCTCTCTCCAGACTTTCTTTGCAAAGGCACAATCCACAAGGAGGTGAACAACGGTCTCTTCCCCACCACAGCCACCTCGAGGGCATCGTGCAGAGGGGGTGAGACTCCTGGCGTGTAGGAAGGATCTGACGGGGAGGGCCTTTCTCACCACCAGCCAAGCTACGTCTTGGTGCTTGTTGGAAAGTTCTGGCGATGAGGCATTCTGCCAAATGACTTTGACAGTCTGCTCGGGGAACCATCCCACAGGGTCCACCCTCTCCTTATCCCTCAGGGCCTCTAGGACGTTACGTGCTGACCACTGCCTGATGGACTTGTGGTCAAAGGTGTTTTTCTGCATAAATTTTTCCACCAGGGACAGGTGGTACGGCACGGTCCAACTACTTGGAGCGTTCCGCGGCAGCGTGGCCAGACCCATCCTTCGCAACACCGGGGACAGGTAGAACCTCAGCACGTAGTGACACTTGGTGTTTGCGTACTGAGGGTCTACGCACCGCTTGATGCAGCCACACACAAAGGTGGCCATCAGTATGAGGGCGATGTTGGGCACGTTTTTTCCCCCTTTATCTAGAGGCTTGTACATCGCGTCCCTGCAGACACGATCCATTTTCGACCTCCAGATAAAGCGGAAGATGGCTCGAGTGATCGCCATCGCGCAGGAGTGTGGAATGGGCCAGACCTGCGCCACGTACAGCAACAGCGAGAGTACCTCACACCTGATGACCAGGTTCTTACCCGCAATGGAGAGGGAGCGTCGCTCCCACATGCCCAGTTTCCTTTTCACCATAGCCACTCGCTCCTTCCAGTTTCTAACGCATGCCCCGGTCCCTCCGAACCATATCCCCAGCACCTTCAGGCCGTCAGCCCTGACAGTGAAGGGGACAAAGGATCGGTCAGCCCAGTTCCCAAAGAACATGGCCTCGCTCTTCCCACGATTTACCTTGGCTCCCGAGGCCAGTTCGAACTGGTCGCAGACGTGCATCAGTCTGCGCACCGACAGCGGATCCGAGCAGAAGACGGCGACGTCGTCCATGTACAGGGAGGCTTTTACCTGAGTGCCTCCACTGCCTGGGATCGTCACTCCTCTTATGCCCGGATCCTTCCTGATGGACTCGGCAAAGGGTTCTATGCAGCACACAAAAAGGACAGGCGAGAGAGGGCAGCCCTGCCTGACTCCAGATTTAATCGGAAAGCTATCTGTTTCCCACCCATTGATTGAGACTGCGCTACTGATGTTAGTGTAGAGCAGTTGGATCCAATTTCGAATTCCCTCCCCAAAGCCCATTTTGGAGAGCACATCTACCATGTAGGTGTGCGATATTCTGTCAAAGGCCTTCTCCTGATCCAAGCTGATGAGGCAGGTATCCACACCCCTGTCCTGTACATAGGCAATCGTATCCCTGAGCAGCGCCAGGCTGTCAGAGATCTTCCTGCCTGGCACAGAGCAGGTCTGGTCAGGGTGAATCACCAATTCCAGAGCGGATTTGACCCGGTTGGCGATGACCTTGGACAGAATCTTATAGTCCATATTCAACAGTGAAATGGGTCGCCAATTTCTAATTTCCTCCCTTTCCCCCTTGTGCTTGTAGATGAGGGTGATGATGCCTTTCCTCATGGATTCTGACATGCTGCCGGCCAGGAGCATACTCTCGTACACTTCTAGCAGGTCTGGGCCGATCAAGTCCCACAGAGCCGAATACAACTCCGCCGGCAGGCCGTCGCTTCCGGGGGTTTTACTCTTCTCGAAGGACTCGAGGGCCTTAGTCAGTTCGTCAGGAGTTAGCGGTTTGTCTAGGCTCTCCCGCGTACTGTGGTCTAGGACCTCCGTGATAGAGGACAGGAAGGACTGGGAGGCCGTGCTGTCCGTGGGCTTCACGTCATACAGTCCGGCATAAAAGGATTTGCTGATCCTCAGAATGTCGGACCGTGATGACTTTACTGAGCCGTCTTCTTCCTTCAGGCTGCTGATCACAGAGCGCTCTCTGTGTACCTTTTGGAAGAAGAAACGTGAGCACGTCTCATCCTGCTCCACGGAGCGGACTCTGGAACGGAAGATGATCTTGGAGGCCTCCGAGGCAAAGTGCGAGGCTTGCTGGCCCTTCACCTCTTGGAGCTCCTCCTTGACATCCACCCCCATCGACTGCAGCCGGAGCAGATTCTGCATCTTTTCCTGGAGTCGGGACATTTCCCTCTGTTCCTTTCTAGCTTTCTGGGTGCCTTTGAGGATGAAAAACCTCTTGATGCTTCCCTTGATCACTTCCCACCAGTGTGTCAGGGACTCAAAGAGGGGTTTCACGGTTCTCCAACCTTTGTAATCCCTCTTGAGCTCCTCAATGTTCTCTGGGGTCAGCAGTTGCACATTTAGCTTCCATGCCCCCCTGCCCACCCTCAGGTCTTCCTCCAAGTGGCAGTCCGCCAGTAGGAGGCAGTGGTCAGAGAAGAACACCGGCTTGACCTCGGTGGATCTGACTGTGAATGCACGGGACACAAACAGGAAGTCTATCCTGGAACGAATGGACCCGTCTGGCCGCGACCAGGTGTATCTACGTTGCGCTCCGTCTGCAGGGTTGCTGAAGACGTCGTGCAGCTTGGCATCCTTAACTGTTTCCATCAGGGATCTGGACGTAGCGTCCAATCTGCTTCCGGCCCTGCCGGATCGTCCAGCCGCATCGATGATGCAGTTGAAGTCCCCGCCCAGAATGACCGGCCTGGAGGTCGCCAGCAGCAGTGGGAGCTGCTGAAAAACCTCCAGCCGCTCAGCCCCTTGTGCCGGGCCGTACACGTTAATTAACCGGAGTGGAGCGTTCTTGTACATTACGTCTGCTACCAGGAGTCGCCCGCCCACCACCTCCTTGACCTCGGAGACGGTGAAGTTGCCTCCCCGCAGCAGAATACCCAGGCCGGAGGAACGAGAGTCGTTTCCGCCCGACCAGATCGATGGCCCGTGGGACCACCATCGTGACCATTGTCTGTAGGAGCTGAGGTGCGGTATCGCACACTCCTGCAGAAACAACAGGTCAGCTTTGACCTTGGCTAGGTAGTCCAAGGTCGCAACACATCGCGTAGTAGATTTAATGCTACGCACATTTATGGATACAATCTTTAAACCCATTTTAAAGCATTTATTCTCCTACCAAACCCACTGTCTCTGAGAGTCCCAGACCTTTAGTCTGCTCCTTCATACCCGTAGTGAGCTCAAATTCCTTCACTTTGGATGGGCTGATCTTCTCCCAGAATTTTTTTTTTTTTTTTTTTTTTTTGTAAAAATATACTTTATTCATAAAAATCTTCAATCACATTCAAAACCATTTCAAAAACAACATTACAAGGGTACAATCCAGGTTAAACTTTTACAAAATGTATCACCAGGTGCATCAGTACAAACAATATTACAGTCATTTACAGCCTTTCATTTTGATCTGTACAGCCCGAGGGGCTCTAAACAGTTCCCAGTCTCTCGGTGCGCTGTGGTAGAAAGGTCTTAGACAGCGACCCTTCCCCATTGCGCCTTTGCGGCAGCTGCCCCAAGCTTTAGTGCGTCCCTCAGCACGTAGTCCTGGACTTTGGATTGTGCCAGTCCGCAACAATCGGTCGGGGACAACTCTTTGTGCTGGAAGACCAACAAGTTTCGGGCAGACCAAAGCGCGTCTTTCACCGAGTTGATGATCCTCCAGCTGCAGTTGATGTTTGTCTCGGTGTGTGTCCCTGGGAACAGCCCGTAGAGCACAGAGTCCTGTGTCACAGAACTGCTCGGGATGAACCTCGACAGCAACCACTGCATCTCTCTCCAGACTTTCTTTGCAAAGGCACAATCCACAAGGAGGTGAACAACGGTCTCTTCCCCACCACAGCCACCTCGAGGGCATCGTGCAGAGGGGGTGAGACTCCTGGCGTGTAGGAAGGATCTGACGGGGAGGGCCTTTCTCACCACCAGCCAAGCTACGTCTTGGTGCTTGTTGGAAAGTTCTGGCGATGAGGCATTCTGCCAAATGACTTTAACAGTCTGCTCGGGGAACCATCCCACAGGGTCCACCCTCTCCTTATCCCTCAGGGCCTCTAGGACGTTACGTGCTGACCACTGCCTGATGGACTTGTGGTCAAAGGTGTTTTTCTGCATAAATTTTTCCACCAGGGACAGGTGGTACGGCACGGTCCAACTACTTGGAGCGTTCCGCGGCAGCGTGGCCAGACCCATCCTTCGCAACACCGGGGACAGGTAGAACCTCAGCACGTAGTGACACTTGGTGTTTGCGTACTGAGGGTCTACGCACCGCTTGATGCAGCCGCACACAAAGGTGGCCATCAGTATGAGGGCGATGTTGGGCACGTTTTTTCCCCCTTTATCTAGAGGCTTGTACATCGCGTCCCTGCAGACACGATCCATTTTCGACCTCCAGATAAAGCGGAAGATGGCTCGAGTGATCGCCATCGCGCAGGAGTGTGGAATGGGCCAGACCTGCGCCACGTACAGCAACAGCGAGAGTACCTCACACCTGATGACCAGGTTCTTACCCGCAATGGAGAGGGAGCGTCGCTCCCACATGCCCAGTTTCCTTTTCACCATAGCCACTCGCTCCTTCCAGTTTCTAACGCATGCCCCGGTCCCTCCGAACCATATCCCCAGCACCTTCAGGCCGTCAGCCCTGACAGTGAAGGGGACAAAGGATCGGTCAGCCCAGTTCCCAAAGAACATGGCCTCGCTCTTCCCACGATTTACCTTGGCTCCCGAGGCCAGTTCGAACTGGTCGCAGACGTGCATCAGTCTGCGCACCGACAGCGGATCCGAGCAGAAGACGGCGACGTCGTCCATGTACAGGGAGGCTTTTACCTGAGTGCCTCCACTGCCTGGGATCGTCACTCCTCTTATGCCCGGATCCTTCCTGATGGACTCGGCAAAGGGTTCTATGCAGCACACAAAAAGGACAGGCGAGAGAGGGCAGCCCTGCCTGACTCCAGATTTAATCGGAAAGCTATCTGTTTCCCACCCATTGATTGAGACTGCGCTACTGATGTTAGTGTAGAGCAGTTGGATCCAATTTCGAATTCCCTCCCCAAAGCCCATTTTGGAGAGCACATCCCCCATGTAGGTGTGCGATATTCTGTCAAAGGCCTTCTCCTGATCCAAGCTGATGAGGCAGGTATCCACACCCCTGTCCTGTACATAGGCAATCGTATCCCTGAGCAGCGCCAGGCTGTCAGAGATCTTCCTGCCTGGCACAGAGCAGGTCTGGTCAGGGTGAATCACCAATTCCAGAGCGGATTTGACCCGGTTGGCGATGACCTTGGACAGAATCTTATAGTCCATATTCAACAGTGAAATGGGTCGCCAATTTCTAATTTCCTCCCTTTCCCCCTTGTGCTTGTAGATGAGGGTGATGATGCCTTTCCTCATGGATTCTGACATGCTGCCGGCCAGGAGCATACTCTCGTACACTTCTAGCAGGTCTGGGCCGATCAAGTCCCACAGAGCCGAATACAACTCCGCCGGCAGGCCGTCGCTTCCGGGGGTTTTACTCTTCTCGAAGGACTCGAGGGCCTTAGTCAGTTCGTCAGGAGTTAGCGGTTTGTCTAGGCTCTCCCGCGTACTGTGGTCTAGGACCTCCGTGATAGAGGACAGGAAGGACTGGGAGGCCGTGCTGTCCGTGGGCTTCACGTCATACAGTCCGGCATAAAAGGATTTGCTGATCCTCAGAATGTCGGACCGTGATGACTTTACTGAGCCGTCTTCTTCCTTCAGGCTGCTGATCACAGAGCGCTCTCTGTGTACCTTTTGGAAGAAGAAACGTGAGCACGTCTCATCCTGCTCCACGGAGCGGACTCTGGAACGGAAGATGATCTTGGAGGCCTCCGAGGCAAAGTGCGAGGCTTGCTGGCCCTTCACCTCTTGGAGCTCCTCCTTGACATCGACCCCCATCGACCGCAGCCGGAGCAGATTCTGCATCTTTTCCTGGAGTCGGGACATTTCCCTCTGTTCCTTTCTAGCTTTCTGGGTGCCTTTGAGGATGAAAAACCTCTTGATGCTTCCCTTGATCACTTCCCACCAGTGTGTCAGGGACTCAAAGAGGGGTTTCACGGTTCTCCAACCTTTGTAATCCCTCTTGAGCTCCTCAATGTTCTCTGGGGTCAGCAGTTGCACATTTAGCTTCCATGCCCCCCTGCCCACCCTCAGGTCTTCCTCCAAGTGGCAGTCCGCCAGTAGGAGGCAGTGGTCAGAGAAGAACACCGGCTTGACGTCGGTGGATCTGACTGTGAATGCACGGGACACAAACAGGAAGTCTATCCTGGAATGAATGGACCCGTCTGGCCGCGACCAGGTGTATCTACGCTGCGCTCCGTCTGCAGGGTTGCTGAAGACGTCGTGCAGCTTGGCATCCTTAACTGTTTCCATCAGGGATCTGGACGTAGCGTCCAATCTGCTTCCGGCCCTGCCGGATCGTCCAGCCGCATCGATGATGCAGTTGAAGTCCCCGCCCAGAATGACCGGCCTGGAGGTCGCCAGCAGCAGTGGGAGCTGCTGAAAAACCTCCAGCCGCTCAGCCCCTTGTGCCGGGCCGTACACGTTAATTAACCGGAGTGGAGCGTTCTTGTACATTACGTCTGCTACCAGGAGTCGCCCGCCCACCACCTCCTTGACCTCGGAGACGGTGAAGTTGCCTCCCCGCAGCAGAATACCCAGGCCGGAGGAACGAGAGTCGTTTCCGCCCGACCAGATCGATGGCCCGTGGGACCACCATCGTGACCATTGCCTGTAGGAGCTGAGGTGCGGTATCGCACACTCCTGCAGAAACAACAGGTCAGCTTTGACCTTGGCTAGGTAGTCCAAGGTCGCAACACATCGCGTAGTAGATTTAATGCTACGCACATTTATGGATACAATCTTTAAACCCATATTAAAGCATTTATTCTCCTACCAAACCCACTGTCTCTGAGAGTCCCAGACCTTTAGTCTGCTCCTTCATACCCGTAGTGAGCTCAAATTCCTTCACTTTGGATGGGCTGAGGTAGATCTCCTTGGCCGTGTTCTGCTCCAGTGGCATCTGGAGGTTCACGTAGTGAGCGGATTTTGAGATGACCTTTGCTGGAGAAGCTTCTCCAAAACTCACCCCCTCTGGGGGGTTGCTGTTCCCGGCTTCCTGGAGCTGGGGTGCGATGATTGCCTCACTGCTCCCAGATTCCAGGGGCTGTGGTGCACTGGCCTCCTCAGGTTGCAGGCAAAGTTGGGGTGCGTTGGTCTCCTTGTTGTCTCCAATTTTCTGGAGCTCGGGTGTCTCGTCCTCCAACGCCCTGGAGCTTTGCCGCCTCTTCTGTCGGTGCCGCTCTGGCACTTCCTCATCCGAAGAGCTGCTGCCCTTGTCATCCGTGTCGGATGGGAGACGCCTCTTGCCGCTTCTCTGGGAAACGCCTTTGCTTCTTCTTCGCTCCCTCTTACTTTTCTTGTTCTTCACCGTCCGCCACTCCCCCTGCTGCTTTTCCACTGCTGCCTCCTCCTCCATTGATTCGCTGTCCTGAGGACTGGAAGGTTCAGGGGGTGGTGCTGTTGATTGGCTCTCTGTTGCCTCAATCTCTTTCTCCACCTTGTCTCTCTCTGTGTCCTCCTTTGTCCCGTTGAGCTCCCTGGGGGCCTTGGTGGTTGGAGTGACACGGAACATTTCTTCTGCTTCCCCGTGGTCGGCTTTGGCTGCCTGTGCGTAAGTACGGCAGCGTTTGGGGCAGGTCCTGTAGAGGTGACTTGCCTCGCCACACAGGTTGCAGCACTTGGCCTGTTTGCAGTCTTTTGTCTGGTGCCCTTCCTGTTTGCAGATCTTGCAGAGGGAGGCGCTGCAGTTGGCCGCCACATGACCAGCCTTGCCGCATGAGCGGCAATGCTTGGGTTGCCCAGCGTAGACCAGGTAGCCACGGTTTCCCCCGATTGCGAAACTGGAAGGAGGGTGGAAAATGGCTCCCTTACCATCGGTCTTTAGCGTGACCTTAAACAGGCGTTTGCCTGTCCAGATCCCCAAGTCGTCTCGAATCTCGGTGCCGCTCCCCACCTTATCGAAGTACCTGGTGAGGAAGGTGACCACGTCGGCGACAGGGACGAAGGGGTTGTACACATGCACCATCACCTCACGTTCCCGTTGCAACGGCAGAGAAAAGTGCGGCTCCGCCGTCAGGATCTTCATCTCCGGCAGGTCTCTCTTCTCCTCGAACACCCTCAGGAGCCGGACGCAGTCTGCCACTTGCTTGAACGTGACGTCAAAATAACCACCTTTGCGGGAGTCGTGCAGGGTGAAGATCTCCGTAGCTTGGAAGCCGCACGCCTTCAACAGGATCCTCCTGGTGAAGAAGCCCCGATCCATAGGTGATCCTCCTTCGTCGCTGTGGTTCACCGTGACTCGGACGGTGATAGGTAACCCACGGTATGAATTCGGATTGCGATTGGTTTTCGCCCTTCCATCCCGACCTTGCCATGGCAGGACCATGGTGTCGCCCCTGCAACACTTGATCTTAGATACTACACTTGATCTTAGCCAAGAGGCCGAGAAGCGATGATCTTCTCCCAGAATGCTTCAGTCACTTCTTACTAGCACCCTCTGTTGGATGCTCTGCCTCCTGTTGAGCGCGAGAGTCCTTCTCCTCGATTCCTTTCTGAGTCGCGGTGTCTGCGATGACTTCTCCCAGAATGCTTCAGTCACTTCTCAATAGCACCCTCTGTTGATCTTTAAAAGTTTCCCAATCTTCCAGCCTGCCACTGACCTTTGCAATTTGGTATGCCTTAGCTTTTGCCTTTATGTTATCTTTAACTTCCTTGCTTAACCATGGATGCTTTTCCCCCCTCTTGCTGCCAGACCTGCTGAGTTTTTCCACCACTTTCTATTTTAATTTCTTTCTCAGGCAAGTGCTTGTACTTAAGGCCTCCCTTCTAATGAACGAACAAAGAGAACTTTTCCATCTGATGTGTCTCTGACGACTAACCATTTTAAGATAGTAACAACTTAAGAATCATATTTCTCTACTTAACAAAGACTAAAAGTTAACATTACTACAATGTAAAGATTCACCCTTTCCTTGTACAGCAAATTTATATTTAACCATATAAGTGGGCAGATTAATGCGTAGGCTGCTGTCCACATGGTCTGTGCAAATAGGGAACTCCCATTAAAAATCACCTTCAGGGAAAAACTGCATGCAACCACTGAATCAAAATATTCTCGCATTTAAAGATATTGTGTCACGACTCAGGGGATAGTGCACTGTAATATCAAGCCCCACTGTTCCTCAAGCCGTGACAAATGTGAAAAGTTTGACCAAACCACCAGATTGCCCCAATTCTACCTAACTGTTTAATTTAGGTTAACAGAATATGAGCACCAGGTTTGTAAACTTATTAAGTAAATAACTGTTTATTGAACAAACTGCCGTTAACCAGTGGCAAAAGAAAGAAATACAAACTGCTAATTTCTAACACAATAACTTAAACTCTACCCCCTTCTTAAATCCCCATACACACACACACATACACACACACGTACAGGACACATAAGACACACAAAAACATGGATTTTAAGGGTGGGATAAAACAGTTCAATAGCACCATAAGACATAGGAGCAGAAATTAGGCCATTCGGCCCATCGAGTCTGCTCCGCCATTCAATCATGGCTGATAAGTTTCTCAACCCCATTCTCCCTCCTTCTCCCCATAACCTTTGATCCCCTTACCAATCAAGAACCTATCTATCTCGGTCTTAACTACACTCAATGACCTTGCCTCCACAGTGTTCTGTGGCAATGAATTCCATAGATTCACCACTCTCTGGCTAAAGAAGTTTCTCCTCATCTCTGTTCGAAAAGGTCTTCCCTTTACTCTGAGGCTGTGCCCTCGGGTCCTAGTCTCTCCTACTAATGGAAACATCTTCCCCACGTCCACTCTATCCAGGCCTTTCAGTATTCTGTAAGTTTCAATCAGATCCCCCCTCATCCTTCTAAACTCCATCGAGTATAGACCCAGAGTCCTCAAACGTTCCTCATATGTTAAGCCTTTCATTCCTGGGATCATTCTCGTGAACCTCCTCTGGACCCTCTCTAGGGCCAGCACATCCTTCCTGAGATACGGGGCCTAAAATTGCTCACAATATTCTAAATGTGGTCTGACCAGAGCCTTATAAAGCCTCAGCAGCACATCCCTGCTTTTATATTCTAGTCCTCTCGAAATAAATTCCAACACTGCATTTACCTTCCTAACTACCAACTCAACCTGCAAGTTAACCTTAAGAGAATCCTGGACTAGGACTCCCAAGTCCCTTTGCACTCCAGATTTCTGAATTCTCTTCCCATTTAGAAAATAGTCTATGCCTCTATTCTTCCTACCAAAGTGCATGACCTCACACTTGCCCACGTTGTATTCCATCTGCCACTTCTTTGCCCATTCTCCTAACCTGTCCAAATCCTTCTGCAGCCTCCCCTCCTCCTCAATACTACCTGTCCCTCCACCTATCTTTGTATCATCTGCAAACTTAGCCAGGATACCCTCAGTTCCTTCATCTAGATCATTAATGTATAAGTGAAAAGTTGTGGTCCCAACACTGACCCCTGCGGAACTCCACTAGTCACCGGCCGCCATCGTGAGAAGGACCCCCTTATCCCCACTCTCTGCCTCCTGCCAGACATCCAATCTTCTATCCATGCTAGTACCTTGCCTCTAACACCATGGGCTCTTATCTTACTGAGCAGCCTCCTGTGCGGCACCTTGTCAAAGGCCTTCTGGAAGTCCAAGTAGATAACATCCATTGGCTCTCCTTTGTCTAACCTACTCGTTACCTCCTCAAAGAATTCTAACAGATTTGTCAGGCATGACCTCCCCTTGATGAAACCATGCTGACTTGGCCCTATTTTACCATGCACTTCCAAGTATTCTGAAATCTCATCCTTAATAATGGACTCTAAAATCTTACCAACGACCGAGGTTAGGCTAATCAGCCTGTAATTTCCCATCTTTTGCCTCACTCCCTTCTTAAACAGGGGGGTTACATTAGTGATTTTCCAGTCCTCTGGGACCCTCCCTGACTCCAGCGATTCCTGAAAGATCACCACTAACGCCTTCACTATCTCTTCAGCTATCTCCTTCAGAACTTTGGGGTGTAATCCATCTGGTCCAGGTGATTTATCCACCTTCAGACCTTTCAGTTTTCCTAGCACCTTCTCCTTGGTAATGGCCACCATACTCACCTCTGCCCCCCGACTCTCTTGAACTTTGGGATGTCACTCGTGTCTTCCACTGTGAAGACTGACGCAAAGTACCTATTCAGTTCCTCCGCCATTTTTTTGTTCCCCACTACTACTTCTCTAGCGTCATTTTCCAGCGGCCCAATGTCCACTTTTGCCTCTCTCTTACCCTTTATATATCTAAAAAAACTCTTGCAATCTTCTTTTATATTACTGGCTAGTTTACCCTCATATTTAATCTTCTCCCTCCTTATTTCTTTTTTAGTTGTCCTCTGTTGGTCTTTGTAGGCTTCCCAATCCCCTGGTTTCCCACTGCTCTTCACCGCATTGTATGCTTTCTCTTTAGCTTTTATGCTTTCCCTGACTTCCCTTGTCAGCCATGGTTGCCTCATCCTCCCTTTAGTATGCTTCTTCTTCCCAGGGATGAATTTTTGCTGTGTCTCCCAAATTACTCCCAGAAACTCCTGCCATTGCTGTTCCACTGTCTTTCCTGCTAGGCTCATCTCCCAGTCAATTCTGGCCAGCTCCTCCCTCATGCCTCTGTAGTTGCCTTTATTCAACTGTAATACTGGTACATCTGATTCCAGCTTTTTCCTCTCAAATTGCAGGGTAAATTCTATCATATTATGGTCACTTCCTCCTAAGGGTTCCTTCACCTTAAGCTCCCTTATCAAATCTGCCTCATTACACATCACTAAATCTAGAATTGCCTGTTCCCTAGTGGGCTCCACCACAAGCTGCTCCAAAAAGCCATCTCGTAGATATTCCACAAATTCCTTTTCTTGGGATCCACTACCAACCTGATTTTCTCAGTCTACCTGCATATTGAAATCCCCCATGATCACTGTAACCTTGCCTTTCTTACCTTGTCTATCTCCTGGTGTATCTTGTGCCCCACATCCTGACTACTGTTCAGAGGCCTGTACATAACTCCCATTATGGTTTTATTACCTTTGCGGTTCCTCAACTCTACCCACACAGATTCTACATCATCTGACCCTACGTCATTTCTTGCTATCGATTTAATTTCATTTCTTACTAACAAAGTAACCCCACCCCCTCTGCCAATCTGCCTATCTTTTCGATAGGATGTATATCCTTGTATATTTAGCTCCCAGTCCTGATCCCCTTGCAGCCATGTCTCCGTGATGCCCACCACATCATACCTGCCAATTTCAATCTGCGCGACAAGCTCATTTACCTTATTTTGTATACTGCGTGCATTCAGATACAACACCTTCAGTCCTGTATTTCCTGTCCCCTTTCTCATTGTTGTCCCTTTATCTGATGTGCTTGAAGTTATATTCCTAGCCCTTTCCAAACACTCTGTCCTATTTTGTGTTCTGGAGAATTTAATAGCCTCTCCTGGGCTCTCCTTACTTTTCAGTTTTTCATAATTTTCCATGAAGTTGAATCCACCCCCCACACGCTAATCTGCTGCTTTGTTTCCCATTAGTCATACTTCTTGGAGTTTTACCCTTCCCTCCCCCCACTTTCTAGTTTAAAGTCCTGTTGACCACCCTATTTACCCTTTTCGCTAGAACATTGGTCCCAGATCGGTTTCACCAATTCCAGAGTACAGGATTCAATGGGTTGATTTTGCATATTCCTTTCCGTTCTTGTTGATGACATGAGGTTGTCTTCCAGCACTTTCAGTATTTAGTTCACTGGTTGAGCACTTGCCTTTCAATGTCTCTAACAGTGATTTTCCCCTTTGCCTCTTGACAGGGGTTTTCAGAGAGAGAGAGCAAGTTATAGAGATATGAGGAGAAAAAAACCAGCTAGCTATTATTGTGGAATTACTGGACTCTTCCACACACAGAAGAAAGAGGTCTTAGGTCTTGATCCTTACAGGTTAGGAGCTATTCTCCTGCCCTGTTCTTCACACAAAACTGGGTCACCTGGTCAGGAGCCAATTAAAAAAGCAGTTCCCTTGGTCCAGGACTCCTTTCCGGCACCATCCTGTCTTTCATGGCACACTCAGTTCCAGGACTGCAACATTGTATATATCTCTCACCCTGTTCTGGTGGACATATCTTTCAACCTGCAGCCATTGTAATTCTAATCCACAATCCAACAGAAAATAAAAAGATAAAAGCAAAATACTACGGATGCTGGAAATCTGAAACAAAATCAAAAATTGCTGGAAAAACTCAGCAGGTCTGACAGCATCTGTGGAGAGGAAGACAGAGTTAATGTTTCAAGTCCGTATGACTCTTCATCAGAACTAAAGAGAAAAAGAAATGTGGTGAAATATAAGATGTTTAAGGGGGTTGGGACAGGTGGAGTTGGATAGAGGGTCAGTGATAGGTGGAGGCAAAGGAGAGATTGCCAAAGATGTCATAAACAGAAGGTCAAAGGGGTGTTGACGGAGGTGATATTAGCTAAAGGATGTGCTAATGGTGACATTAAGGGTAGAAAGCAGGATGAGCAAGTGACAGATGGCCCTAGTGGGGGTGGGGTGGGGGAAGGGATCGAAATAGGCTAAAAATTGGAGATAAAACAATGGATGGAAATAAATTTTTTAAATAATAATTGAAATAGGTGGGAAAAGAAAAAATATATATAAAAATATGTATAATAATTATTAGAAAAAGGGATCAAAAAGGGGGTGAGGATTGTTTTATCTCCACCTTTTTGGATATGTTCCTTACAATTGTCAGAAAGGGTGAGGCAGAGTCAGAAAATTCACTACAATATACGTACAAAATTGAGCAGTTTCACTTAAATGTAGTATTCTGTGATGTGATTTGCTTTATTATTAATGCAATGTGTAAACCTGTCACAGGTCTACTTCTACGTATCATTTACTACATTTTGTTTTTCAATAATTAGGGTGACAAGAGGAGGGGACTAGTAAGAGGGCTACGAGAACACCAATGTTCATGGTGCCCAGGGCCCCACAAATCCAAAAAAAAAACAAAAGTTTTTATTTTGTACTTTTGTAGAACATATTGGATAGCCTAGATGTAGAATCAACATATAACCCACTGAGTCTGAGAAGTAATCTGTATAAACATCTCAGAGGAACTTTGGTTAGAACACCTTATCGTCAGCAACCAAAGCAAGTACAACGTAAAGAACAAAATCATCCTGAACAACCATACAGACAGGTATTTATATTCATTTATATTTGTGATTTCCCACACTGTTCCCGCTAAGTTGTGGGTGTGCAGCCACGCATCAGATACTTACAGGCTTACGTACTTGTAGTGGTTTGTGTAAGCTTGACACAGTAAGTATTTAAAATTTTTATCCAGTGTTCTAATGCTGAGAGCAAGCTAGTGTGTAGAAAAAAACTCTCACAACAAATTAAAAAGTAGATACAAATAATAGAGACTAAGATATGGCAGAACAGGTGGTGTCTGGACTGCAGTATTGGGAATTTGTGGTCAGCGAAAGTATCCAGAGTGAACATATTTGCAAGTAGATACCTTCATCTTGAATCTCTCTGACTCAGTCATTTGTCTGGAATGCAAGCTGGAAACACTTTGAATACATAAGAGGAGCAGGACAGTGAGGGGGGCAGGGGGGTTGCGGGCTGTGGTGGCAGCGGAGGGTTCCTTGTTATCAGGCACTCTGTGTCTCATCGGGATTTTGGCATCGGGAAGGGGGGAATGGCTATAAACTGCCCCCCTGCCCTTGTCTCCAACCCCACACCCAGACACCACCACCCACCCCCCACCACTGCAACCTTCACCACACGACCCCATCCAACCTCATACACCTTTGGTCTGGGTGCTATGGTGTTCCTGGGCCTCTGGTGGGTGCTAGCAGTGACAAGTAGCTGGCCTCTGATTGGCTGACAGCTTTGAATGGTCAGGACTTCCACTGCTGAGTAAATCAATTGGAGGGGAGGCCCAACGATGGCTACGTAAGGGCACCTGATTTTGTCAGGCCTCCCCCAAGGAACTGATGGGGATTCCTTACCGCTTTTTCAACCAGCGGGCAAGACTCCTGTTGGCTCCACAAAATCCAGCCCTTAGGAGTCAGTAGGGGATCTTATAGGAAACAGTAATCATAGTATTAAAATGTTTAGATTAGATGTTTTACCAGCACTTGGCCCATACCCTTGAATGCTATGACATGCCAAGTGCTCATCCAGGTACTTTTTAAAGGATGTGAGGCAACCCGCCTCCACCAACCCCCCAGGGAGCGCATTCCAGACCATCACCACCCTCTGGGTAAAAAAGTTTTTCCTCACATCCCCCCTAAACCTCCTGCTCCTCACCTTGAACCTGTATCCCTTCATGACTGACCCTTCAACTAAGGGGAACAGCTGCTCCCTATTCACCCTGTCCATGCCCCTCATAATCTTGACACTTCGATCAGGTCGCCCCTCAGCCTTCCCTGCTCCAACGAAAACAACCCAAGTCTATCCAACCTCTCTTCATAACTTAAATGTTTCATCCCAGGCAACATCCTGGTGAATCTCCTCTGCACCCACTCCAGTGCAATCACATCCTTCCTATAACATGGCGACCAGAACTGCGCACAGTGCTCCAGCTGTGGCCTCACCAAGGTTCTATACAACTCCAACATGACCTCTCTACTTTTGTAATCTATGCCTCGATTGATAAAGGCTAGTGTCCCATATGCCTTTTTCACCACCCCACGAACATGCCCCTCCGCCTTCAGAGATCTATGGACACACACGCCAAGGTCCCTTTGTTCCTCAGAACTTCCTAGTGTCATGTGTTCATTGAATATTTCCTTGTCAAATTACTCCTTCCAAAGTGTATCACCTCACACTTTTCAGGGTTAAATTCCATCTGACACCTATCTGCCCATTTGACCATCCCGTCTATATCTTTCTGTAGCCCAAGTCACTCAACCTCACTGTTAACCACCCGGCTAATCTTAGCGTCATCCGCAAACTTACTAATCCTACCCTCATCTATGTCGTCGATATAAATGACGAATAATAGGGGACCAAGCACAGATCCCTGTGGTACGCCACTGGACACTGGCTTCCAGTCACTAAAGCAGCCTTCTGTCATCACCCTCTAGACTGAATCTTGGGCCAATTTCAGGAGGTTGAGAATGGATCAGATGCAAGAGATAGAGATGAAGATGAAACAGAAAAAGGATCCATATGACAGATGTCAGGTTGTTAATATAAGTGAGAAACAAGCTGAATAAAGAAAGTTCAGAGAGGAAGTGAAAAGATGATCAGAGACAGACTACGAGAAGAGACTGACATCTAACATCAAGCGGAATCCAAAAGCCTTCTATATGCTGGGCTTCAGGCTGAATTCATTGGTCCTGTGAGCTTCCTTCGGTAGTCTGATACCGATTTAAAGATGTAGACAGCTGATTTGGCTAGTACCCTGGAGACAGTAGCACTTGGCTAAATTCTTTAAAGAAGTCGCAGTCAGCAGCAGGGGCATCCCTGGATGGTCATGGTCAACAAACAGGGTTCAAAGCTTGCAAAAACAAAAAATACCTGGAAAAACTCAGCAGGTCTGACAGCATCTGCGGAGAGGAACACAGTTAACGTTTCGAGTCCGAATGACTCTTCATCAGAACTAAGGAAAAATAGAAAAGAGGTGAAATATAAGCAGGTTTAAGCGGGGGTGGGACAGGTAGAGCTGGATTGAGGGCCAGTGATAGGTGGAGATTGCCAAAAGATGTCATAGACAAAAGGAGAAAGAGGTGTTGACGGTGGTGATATTAGCTAAGAAATTTGCTAATGGGGACATTAAGGGTGGAAAGCAGGACGAGCAAGGGACATATAGCCCTAGTGGGGGTGGGGTGGGGGGGAATCGAAATCAGCCAAAAGGTAGAGAGAAAACAATGGATGGAAATACATTTAAAAATAATGGAAATAGGTGGGAAAAGAAAAATATATATAAATTATAGGAAAAAAGGGGATCGGAAAGGGGGTGGGGAAGGAGGAGAGAGTTCATGATCTAAAGTTGTTGAACTCAATATTCAGTCCAGAAGGCTGTAAAGTGCCTAGTCGGAAAATGAGGTGCTGTTCCTCCAGTTTGCGTTGAGCTTCACTGGAACATTGGAGCAGGCCAAGGATGGATATGTGGGCATGAGAGCAGGGTGGTGTGTTGAAATGGCAAGCGACAGGGAGATCTGGGTCATGCTTGCAGACAGACCGAAGGTGTTCCGTAAAGCGGTCACCCAGTCTGCGTTTGGTCTCTCCAATGTAGAGGAAACCACATTGGGAGCAACGAATGCAGTAGACTAAATTGAAGGAAGTGCAAGTGAAATGCTGCTTCACTTGAAAGGAGTGTTTGGGCCCTTGGACGGTGAGGAGGAGGGAAGTAAAGGGGCAGGTGTTGCACCTTCTGCGGTTGCATGGGAAGGTACCGTGGGAGGGGCTTGAGGTGTAGGGGGTGATGGAGGAATGGACCAGGGTGTCCCGGAGGGAACGATCCATGCGAAATGCTGCCGGAGGGGTGAAGGGAAGATGTGTTTGGTGGTGGCATCATGCTGGAGTTGGCGGAAATAATGGAGGATGATCCTTTGAATGCGGAGGCTGGTGGGGTGATAAGTGAGGACAAGGGGGACCCTATCATGGTTCTGGGAGGGAGAGGAAGGTGTGAGGACGGATGCGTGGGAGATGGGCCGGACATGTTTGAGGGCCCTATCAACCAACCTGGGTGGAAAACCTTCAAAGCTTGCAAGGTGGGGTGGAGAGTGAGGAAGGAAGGACCCTTCTCGGGTCTTCTTTTGTCAGCATCTTAGCTGTTTGCCCTGCTTTCTGCAGAAAAAGTGGAAGTTTAAACATACAAAGGATGGGCCTGACACATGACTGTCACCCAGTAATTCAAACATGGTCATGATTAGTGTAGTCCCCCTTGTAACTTAATCAGTTCATGTCTGGGAATCTTCTCTCTCGGCCCAATTCCGTTGTAGCTTGATGAGGTCATGCCTGGGAAGCCCCTGCTGAATATCCAAGGTTATTGCCTTGATGCCTTGCTAATGAAGACAGGATACGTGGCTCATTCATATTCCCCTGAGGTCACTGTCCTTGATGGGTCTTCACAGACGTTGTGTCTCCATCTCAGTGGGTTGAAATATGGAGATGCAATTGGGTAGTCATCTTTGTTGCAAGCTTAAGTCACACTTTTAGTTTGTGTTTTAAAAAGTTTCTGTTTTTAAAAGTTCAGCTTGGTTTTCCAGACTAAACTCATTATTTGGCATAAAGCATGTTTCCGTGATAATTTTCCGTGCCCGCTGGCAGCAGGTGTGATAGGAGGCGTGCGCGGACAAGATGACGCAATCGGTTTCACGATGGTGGGAAGGCAGGTCGCAATCATCCGCTCAGCCCAACAATGGCTGGCTGTGTTTCCCACCAACAGTCATCGGGGAGCTCATTGTAATACATCAGCATACATTAAAGGACCATCCTGCCAGGCTCTTGGACTCCGCTGGATCGTCATTCTACTTCGGTGGGAAAGCACGTCAATGTGTTTCACAACAGCACACAGGCGACATGCACTTGGCAGCCTTCACTTTGGGGGAACTGAGTGAACAGCATCGTTTTCCACGGCTCGCTATGGTCGCCTATTGCTTTGCAGGCTCCAGGGGTGCCGGGGGGCCTGGGTGAAGTGCCGCCCTGCCACAGAGGCGACTGTTTTTGGGGGATGGTGTTCGGAGGCAACTGCTGCCCAGTCTCGGCGGCGACTGTTGCTGTTTTCTGTGGGGGTGGGGGGAGGGGGTAACTAGTCCTTGGCATTGGATCCCGTGCACAAGAACTCGAGGTGGGGGGCAGGGTAGGCGAGGGAAGTGGCCACGCAGTAGGGACACCTGTATAAACTGACCATTCCTCTGCAACTGAGACAGTTCAGGCACAGCCACAGTGATATGATTGGGGTTAGGCTTCTAGCCTGCCCGCCCATGCAAGCAATGCGGAGGCCTCCAAGTACTCCAGATCTTACCCCACACCACCCCAATGAGAACCAGTGTCACCGACAGCTGCGCATGTCTAGGGACCTGGTCGCTCATATCTGCCACTTACTGCAGGACTTGGCTCCAAGGGGGTATGGAGGGCATCAGTGCCAGTGGCTGTGAAAGTTACTGCAGCACTCAATTTCTATACCAGTGGCTCCTTTCAGGGCTCCGCAGGTGACCTCATGGGATGTCACAAGCCACCACCCACAAATGCATCTATGAGGTCACGGTTGCCATCTTCTCGAGGGCACACAGCTTTGTGCATTTCGCCAGGGACCGGGACAGCCAGGATGCAATGGCCATTGGATTTGCCCGGGTCTCGGGATTCCCACAGGTGCAGGGTGCGATCGACTGCACCCATATGGCGCTCAGGTCTCCGTCGCTGCACAAGGTGGACTACATCAACCGCAAGGGATTCCACTCACTGAATGTGCAGCTGGTATGTGACCACCGGAAATACATCCTGCGGGTGTGCGCATAGTTTCCCAGGGAGTGTGCACGACGCCTACATCCTCAGTTGGTCACAGATCCCTGGAGTCTTCCAGGGTCCACAGAAACTGCAGGGATGGCTCCTCAGGGACAAGGGCTACCCGCAGATGCCGTGGCTGATGACACCCGTGTGGCGGCCTCAGACTGCATCAGAGCGACGGTATAATGAGGCTCATGCTGCAGCTCGCAACTTGGTGGAGCAGACCATCGGGATGCTGAGGATGAGGTTCTGGTGTCTGAACCGGTCTGGTGGAGCCCTGCAATACAGTCTGCAGAGGGTGTCATGCCTCATCATTGGCTGCTGCGCCCTTTACAACTTTTCGCTCCAACAGGGTGATTAGCTGGCTGAGGAGGTGATGGAGGAGCTGCACGTCTCCTCTGATGAGGAGGATGCTGACAGGGATGAGGGTGAGGAGGTCCTCGCACCGGCTAGAAGAAGCAGGCGCACTCGGGAGGCCCTCATAGCTGCTAGATTTGTGGAGGATGATGACGACATGCAGTGAGGTAACCTCACAGATCCCCACAGCACATTTGTGATTGTTTGACTCCAGTTTGGCTTAGGCAGTGCAAATACCCTCCGTGAGAATGCTCCTGTCATGGAGATGCAATGGAGGCCCTAATAGTCACTCGATTGCAGGAGGATGATGACGACATGCAGTGAGGACACTCTATAAATCTTCACATGGCCTCTGAGAATGCCTGATTCCTATCTGGCCAAGGGCAGCTTGCTTGCACTCCATGATCAGGGTCATATCGTAGAGATGCAACCAAGAAACTTTAGAAGCATCTGATACTTTGTCCGTCTTCAGCACCTGAACCCATCAGGAGCTGGTGCACAGCGTCAGTGTTCACAGTTGCTGAAGAGATGGGGTCAGCCTCTCCTTAAAGGTGCTGAGAGCACATTGAGACAATGAGAGAACTCTGTGGTGCCTGACCACTGCATTCTGGTAGCAATGACAAGCACCACTGAGGTGCAGGCATCAATAATGTCTCAAGGAAGTGTGCGGCCAGACCATCACTTTGGTCTGAAGGCTGCACAGAACACAGGGAAGAGGCCCTAGACTGCTACACCTGCCTTTATATTGTGCAGAAAGGTTTCACATCTGAGTGACATGAACACTGCTCATCAGAAGAAGGAGCCATAGGCAGGGAGACACTCTTGAGAGTTTATTGACAATAGTGAACAGTATGTACAAGTGATTAACACCCATGCGCAGGCTGTGCAACTAATTCTCCTTAACTGGGGTGCTTTATCGACCCCCTTAATCACATTTTGATTTGATGTTTGTAAGTTTCCTTTAAATTTTGTCTTTGGTTTTACAGCTACCCTAAGTTAGGGGCTGTGTTTACTTTATCCCTCATTTTGTTAATTTAGTTTATTTGGTGGACTCTAAAAGAGTTAATTCTCCTTAACTGTCCTAGCCTTGCCTCTACATCTTGGTGCTCACCGGACATCCGCAGTGGAGGTGGAGGCAGCCTGCTGACTGCAACGCCCTGTCTGTGATGACTTTGGCAGGCGTCCTCTGGAGGGTCGAGACTTGGAAGGCCCCGGACTGCTTTCGGGGTCCTGCTGTGTGGCAGTGGCACCCTCCTCAACCTGTGAAACTGGAGCTGCTGAGGTCACAGGAAGAGGGGATTTGGATGGGCCGGTCACTCCCAGAGTCACCTGGGTGGATGGGCCCAGAGTATGCACTCGCTGATCCTTCTCCCTTTGGGTGCCCGCGGGCCCCTGGCTGACTCTTTGAGGGGAAGTGGTAGCTGGAGAGAGATCGAGCTGCCCCGCACCCCTGTCATGTACACACTGTTGTTGGCCAACTATGGCATCAGTGATGGAGTTGAGTCCACACAGCAATGCAGGAGCGACATCCTGAACCAAGGTTTCCATGGTCTTATGGCATGCTGGCACTATCACCTCAGACTGAAGGCAGACGGACCCCTCCATCGTGCCTTGCAATCTGAGGAGTACAGCGGACATCCCTTCCCGGTGTTCCCAAGCTTGCCTTTGCAACTCCAGCAACTGAGATGTGACCAAGTCCAGAGGCTCGTCATCTGAATCGGACTCAGCAAATTTCTGGCCTCCAGCAGTCCTCCGAATGCCGGGGACCTGAGAAGCCTCTGCCGCCGCCTGCTGTGGATCAGGCAGTGTGATGTGCTCACCAAATTGTGATCCCATGTCTATTGTAAAACTAGGTCCCACCAAGCTGTGTGTCTCTGCGCTGGTGGAGGGTGTGGATGAGCGCTGTGATGGAACTTCGAGGAGGGTGCCTTCAGATTCGACTTCGGAGGTTTCTTCAGGGCTTGCTTGGAGGCCCTGGTTCATGGACTCTGTCGGCTGTTTGGCAGATGTGGCTGCGAAAGCAAGGAGAGATAATTAGTGCATGGCAGTGGCCTGTAAAACAGGACACATCGCTCACGGCATGGTTGTCTGATGGATGTTGCACTGCTGGATCCTCACTTAGTAGAGCAGTGCCGACCTCACCATCAGCGCCAGATTCTTGACGGCCAGCTAGATGGCTCTGTTTTCAAAAGCCCGTGTGGAACTTGATTTCGGGCATTCCTCCAGCGGACTGTGACCTCTCTTGTTGTGTGCCAGCTTGTCCTGCATGGATAGAGATGGAGAAAGTGTAACCAGGACACCTGCTGGGCCAGATGATAAATGTGCCTGGCCTGTGCCTGTCTCACGGGCAGCAGTGGTGAGCTGGTAGCGATGAGCTGTGTGTTAGCGGCTGCCAAACATGACAGCCGGCGTGATGCAATGGCAGGGTGATGGTGGGAGGGTGAATGAGAGCCCGCCTGCCATGGAAACAGCGTGTTTCTTGGTAGTGCATAAGTAATGAGGCATGTTTGGGATGATAGGGCGTGAAAACCCGCCATCGCAGCCAGCGGGTAAATCGACATTTTACCCGCCCGCTTCCACACTTAGTGCAAATCTGGGAAAAATCCGCCCGATGTATTCTAAATAAATCTAGGGAAAAGGTATCAGAGGCATTATTGCTTATTATCATTGATTTAATCATTCATTAGAAAAAAGGTGTCGCGCCAGAGGACTGGCAGACAGCTAGTACAATTCCTATACTTAAGAAGGGGAACAGAATATGTCCAGGAACACAAGAGCACAAGAATTAGGAACAATGTTAACCGGAAAGCTGTGAAGTGCCGGGTCAGAAGATGAGGTGTTGTTTCTCGGGCTTGAATTGATCTTATTTAAACACTGTAGCAAACCAAGGACCGGAAGGTCAGAGTGGGAGCAAGTTGTGAATTGAAATTGATGATGCTAACGGGGTGGTGGAGGCAAATTCACTCATGGCTTTCAAAAGAGAATTGCATAAGCACTTGAAAAGAAAAAAAATGCAGGGCCATGGGGAAAGGCTGAGTGAGTGGGACTTCTAGAGAGCCAGCATGGACTCAACAGGCCGAATGGGCTCCTTCTGTGCCGTAACCATTCTATGATTTTAAGACCGTTCTGCCACTGGTCACAAGTTCTACATTTACTCTTCCAAACCCTTCAAGAATTTGACCACCGCTACCAAATCTACCCTAAGCAATCTCTGCTCTAAGCAGAACAACCCCAGTTTCTCTGGTCTCTCCACATTTGTTCAGGAAAGGGTGGAACTACAGGCCAATTAATTTAAACCTGGTGGTGGGAAAGCTTTTAGAAATGATGGGCGGAATCTTCTGCTCTCTCTGGCAGCATGTTTGGAGGTAAGAAGGGCATTTAATTAGGCAGGAGGATGACATACTTAAACCCCGCTCCCTTCCCACCTCCACCAGAACTAAGTTATGTGCGGGAAGGCCCAAGCCAACCTTGCTGCCCTGCTGCCACTTGAGGCCCTTAAGGGCCAATTAATGATCACTTAAGGGCCTCATCCCGCCACTGCTGATATTAACCCAGCTGCAGACGAGCCTGTCACCATGCAGCCTGTACATCAGCTACAATTAGCGGCCAGCTTGTCACCTCCTGGGCGGAGGGGGGTGGGGTGGTGTCGCTCAATCAAAGGCACTCAGTGCCTGATCAAGGGATTCAACATCAGGAAGGTGGGTCCACTGAGAGCCAATTCCTGCCCTTGCTGCTGACCACCACCCCTCCCCCCACACCCCTCTCCCAACGGCCTCCACCCGGCAAACATCCTTCCACACCCCCCTCCCCAACACATTGCTTAGCTGTGACCTGGGCCACTCCACGATCCTGGGACTCTGGTGCCTTTCCTTCTGGCAGCAGCCAGAGGCGCTGCTGAGCCTCTGTTTGGCCAGCAGCTGACAGATAAGACTTCCGCCCCAGTGTGCTGATTTCAGGGAAGGCCCGCAGGTGGCGTCGTCACTGATTGGCACGTGGCTCAGCAGACCTTCCCGAAAAGAGGCAGCACGGATCTTCGCTGGCTGTCCAGCTGACAGGCGAGACTCCTCAACAAGGTTCCGCCCAAGAATTTGTGACAAGATTAACAGTCACTTGGACAAATGTGGATTAATTAAGAAAAGCCAGCACAGATTTGTTTAAGGAAAATCATGTTAATTCATTTTCTTGAGTTTTTTAGATGAGGTAATGGAGAGGATTGATGAGGATAATGCAGTTGATGTGGTGTGAAAAGGCTTCCAAAATGCATCTGATAAAGCGCCACATAACAGTCTTGTCAACAAAGTTAGAGTCTGTGGAATAAAATGAACAGCAGCAGCACGAATATGAAATTGGCCAAGTGACAGGAAACAGAGTAGTGGTAAACGGTTGTCTTTCGGATTGTAGGAAGGGTTATCGTGGGGTTCCTTGGGGGTCAGTGTTAGGATTCCTGCTTTACTATGATCTGAAGAGGAAAAATTTGCAGGCCCATGGGGAAAGGGTGGCGGGGGAATAGGGGGTGTGTGGTTTGTGTGGTGGGACTAAGTGAGTTGCTCTTGCAGAGAGCCAGCACGGACATAATGGGACAAATTGTCTCTTTTTGTGTTGTAACTATTCTATGATCCACACCATATTGAGACAGTCACAACTGAGTTGGGCTGGTCATGTAGCCAGAATGCCTGACACTTGCTTGCCAAAGCATATCTTCTAAGGAGAGCATGAGTCTGGAGTGAGCTCTCATGGCAGTTAAAGGAAACGGACTACGAGTATACTCTGAATGCTTCACTTTTGAGTTTTGATATTGATTTGAGTCCTGGAGAAGCTCATTCAGGTTTGCTGCACCCAGTGCAACTGGATAAAAATGATGCAGCATCCTTTCAAAGTAAGAACATATAAGAAGCAGAGAGAAAACGAAAGCAGAGGAAATCCTGAACCAACAACTCATGCAAAACTCAATCGCCTGTGGTATCCTGTACTATTTTCAGCAGAATCTTCCAGGCAGAGATCAGCCTTAGCCACTAGAACCCTACCAAACACCACAGATGATGAACATGGTCATCTTCGCCTTGACCTACCATTCCAGTAAATCTCTGCACCCTTTCCAAGGCCATGACATCCTTCCAAAAATATGGTGCCCAGAATTGGCCACAATACTGCAGCTGGGTCCTAACAAGTATTTTATAAACCATGTCTTTTAGCATAACTTCCTTGCTTATGTGATCCATGCCTATATGAAGCCAAAGATCCTAGATGCCTTTTTAGCAACCTTTTCAAATTGCCTTTCCATCTTCAATGATTTATGTACACATACACTCAGGACTCTATGTTCCTGCATTTCCTTTAAAATTGTATGTAGTTTACTTTGGGGTGGCGTAGTGGTAATGGCACAGGACCAGTAATCCAGAGACCTAGGCTAATGCTCTGGGGCACAGCAGCTGGTGGAATCTAAATTCATTTAAATAAAAAGTCTGGAATTTGAAGGCTATTTTCAGTAGTGGTGACAGTGAAACTGTCATCGATGGTTGTAAAAGTACGCTTGGTTCACTAATGCTCTTTGGGGAAGGAAATCTGCCATTCTTACCCACAGCAATGTGGCTGATTCTGCCCTCTGAAATGGCCTAGCAAACCATTCAGTTCAAGGGCCGTTAGGGATGAGCAATAAATGCTGGCCTTGCAAGCAGGGCCTGGGAGAGAAATCATGGTCCCTGGTGCTTCTCCTGTTTCCGGGCCCTTTTAACCTCCACACCCATTTAACCCTCCACTTCAGTCATGCATGATATATTTTCCTCTTTCCAGATTCACCAATCAATCACAAAAAAGTCCTAGTAAATGATAACGCCCATTGTTGGCATCTGGTCACAAATATCGTCCGACATATATGCAGCATGGATCATTAATATTAAGAGGAGCAATGATATAATGCAGTGTTAGTTTGTGTGCACCCAATAGGTAATTCCACGTAACTATTAAACAAACAGAGATTACAAATTTTACTTTAACAGCATCATGCAATATTATTAATTTGACAGGAAAATATCCCATTGATTATTTATAACACTGTGCAGATGATAACACTGATTTTGGTGACTGCCTCAGCCCCCATTAACATGCTCGGAACATTGCACCATATGGATATGGTGACAGTAAATTCATATTTGGGGGAAGATTAAACTTGCAACCCAGATAAACTGCACAAGATCTTTTCTGTTCTATAGAAGATTTTCTCCTGCCCGGGTGCATGATATTCAGTATAATTACTGAAGAGTTGTAATTCGATTCTATTTTATCAGTAATCGCACAGGGTAGAAAGATCAAATTACTCCTGAACAACAAAGTGGAATGGTTGACTAACATAGGTCTTCGCTGTCAGTGAGAGTTGAAGCCCTCAGGTGTCTCTGTGCGACACAGCTTTTAAGAGGGCAGAGCACAAAGACTGAATGGTTCACAACTGTATCTGTGTTTTCTTGATCAGCAAGTCTGAAAACTCTTCTGATTGCTTCTTCTCACTATAATATATTTTCAATATCTACTATGCAACACAACTTTATCGTGATATTTCAATACCTCAAAAAACTCATTAAAGCACCAAGGTAGAGTGGGATAATAGGTAAGTGGACAAAAGGACAAGATTGAAGTCAATGTAAAGGACTCTTGAGAATTATGTGCAGTGTAAAACAGGTTATTGATTCACTATGGACCCTTAACGCACCCCTGTCCTGGCAATTTCACCCCACAAAGCCTGCTCAGTAAACTTCCATTAGCAACAAAATAAACAGAACTCTAGCCATGATTCCACCCTCTGTTTGCAAGATAATTATGGATGACAAAGGCCATCTAGCCCAGTTCATCTCATCCATCCCAGAATGACATACAAACATATGTATTAGGAGCAGGAGTAGGCCATTCGGCCCCTCGAGCTTGCTCTGCTATTTGATAACATTGCCTTCATTATACCAGTCACTACTAGAACTCAGAAGTACTTAATTGGCTATAAAGTGATCTGGGACTTGTGAAAGGTGCTGTATAAATGTAGGTTTTGTGTTTCTTCCATTACACCTGCATGCAGTAGGTAGAGTGACAGTAACAAGGGTGAAATTGGAGGCTCAGTTGGAGGCCTTGGGGAAATCAACTATATATCGCCTTCCAGTCCGAAAAAAACTGTTTACCACTATACTCTGCTTTCCTTTGCTTAGCCAGTTTTGTTCAAGAAGGTGGCTCACCACCTCCACCTTCTCAAAGGCAATTAGAGATGGGTAACAAATACCTGCAGTGCTCACATCCCATGGACCAATAAAAACAGCTGTACTGTCACTGTCCTTTAATCCCATGGGCTTTAATTTTTCTAACAAGTACATTTTGTGATTGTGCGGTTTCGTTATCTCAGATAACTAGGGTGTGATGCAGAATGATGCCAACAGCATGGGTTCAATCCCTGTACTGGCAGTGGTAGCTCATGGATGCCTGCCTCCTCTCTTGGCCCCACGCTTGCAGAGTGGTGCTCCTCAAGCTATATATAACTAATTGTCTCTCTTGCTAATGGAGAGAGATGCCTATGGTCCTTTGCGGACTATGGTTAATTATTTATTATGTGATAATTTTTTTAGTGGAATTGTGATATAGTAGCCATCACTGAGACGTGGTTGAGGGAGGGGCAGGATTGGCAGCTCAACATTCTGGGATATAGAATCTTCAGGCGAGACAGGGGAGGGGGTAAAAGAGGAGGAGGCATTGCATTATTAGTTAAGGAGTCAGTTACTGCAGTAAGGAGAGATGATATCTTGCAGGGGGCATCGAATGAAGCTTTGTGGGTAGAGCTTAGGAATAAAAAAGGGGCAGCCACATTGTTAGGTGTTTATTATAGGCCCCCAGATAGTCAGCGGGAAATTGAGGAGCAAATATGTGCACAATTTACGGAGGTGTGAAAAAACAATAATAGGGTAATTATATTAGGTGATTTCAACTTTCCCAACATTAATTGGGATAGACGTAGTGTTAGGGGCTTGGACGGAGTGGATTTCTTGAAATGTGTACAGGAGAACTTTTTAGGTCAATATGTAGAGGCTGCAACAAGGGAAGGCGCAGTGCTGGACCTAATTCTGGGAAATGAAGCCGGACAGGTAGCTGAGGCGGTGGTGGGGGAGCAGTTTAGTGATAGCGACCACAACATGGTACAATTTAAGCTTGTTATGGACAAAGAAATAGACAAGTTGCATAAAAATGTTTTGGATTGGGGGAGAGCGGATTTTAGTAAAGTAAGGCAGGATCTGACCAAGGTAAACTGGGAACAGCTACTTGTGGGGAAATCTACAGAGGAGCAGTGGGGGGGGCGTTCAAAAAGGAACTGGGGAGGGTACAGGCTCAACATGTTCCCTCTAGGGTGATAGGAAGGAGAAACAAGCCTAGAGAACCATGGATGACCAGAGATATTCAGGAGATGATGAGAAGGAAAAGAGAGGCTTTTAGCAGGTACAAGGGGAGGCATTAGTGAAGTACAGAAAGTGCAGGGTGGAGCTTAAGAAAGCAATTAGGAGAGCAAAGAGGGGATATGAGAAAGCTCTGGCTGGTAGAAGTAGGGAAAATTCCAAGATACTCTATAAGCATATCAATGGGAAGAGAATAAGCAAGGAAAGAGTAGGGCCCATTAGGGACCAAGGGGGCAATCTATGGGTGGAGCCAGAGGACATCGCTAGAGTGTTGAATGAATACTTCACATCCATCTTCACCCAAGAGAATGAGGATGAAGGTATGGAACTTGGGGAGAGAGACTGCGAGGTTTTTGAGCAAATTGATATAGGGAGTGACAAGGTATTGGAGATGTTGGCAGGCTTAAAAGTGGACAAATCTCCAGGTCCAGATGATTTGTGTCCCAGACTGCTGAGAGAGGCAAGGGAAGACATCGCAGGGGCTCTGACCCAAATTTTTAATTCCTCTCTAGCCATGGAGGAGGTGTCAGAGGACTGAAGAACAGCTAATGTGGTTCTGCTATTTAAGAAGGGTTGTAGAGATAAGCCAGGGAATGACAGGCCAGTGAGTCTCACGTCAGTGGTAGGAAAACTATTGTAGAAAATTCTGAAGGAGAGAATCTATCTCCACTTGGAGACGCAAGGTTTGATCAGGAATAGTCAGCATGGGAGGTCATGCCTAACAAATTTGATTGAATTGTTTGAGGAGGTGACCAGGTGTGTAGATGAGGGCAGTGCAGTTGATGTAGTTTATATGGATTTCAGCAAAGCCTTTGACAAGGTTCCAAATGGGAGACTTATAAAGAAGGCAAATGCACATGGGGTACAGGGTAATTTGATAAGGTGGATTCAAAATTGGCTTAGTTGTAGGAGACAGAGGGTGATGACAGAAGGATGCTTTAGTGACTGGAAGCCAGTATCCAGTGGCGTACCACAGGGATCTGTGCTTGGTCCCCTATTATTCGTCATTTGTATAAACGACATAGATGACTATGTGAGGGGTAGGATTAGTAAATTTGCAGATGACACAAAGATTTGCCGGGTGGTTAACAGTGAGGTTGAGTGTCTTGGGCAACAGGAAGCTATGGATGGGATGGTCAAATGGGCAGATAAGTGTCAGATGGAATTTAACCCTGAAAAGTGTGAGGTGATACACTTTGGAAGGAGTAATTTGACAAGGTGGTATTCAATGAACAGCATGACACTAGGAAGTTCTGAGGTACAAAGGTACCTTGGCGTGTGTGTCCATAGATCTCTGAAGGCGGAGGGGCATGTTAGTGGGGTGGTGAAAAAGGCATATGGGACACTAGCCTTTATCAATCGAGGCATAGATTACAAAAGTAGGGAGGTCATGTTGGAGTTGTATAGAACCTTGGTGAGGCCACAGCTGAAGTACTGTGTACAGTTCTGGTCGCCACATTATAGGAAGGATGTGATTGCACTGGAGGGGGTGCAGAGGAGTTTCACCAGAATGTTGCCTGGGATGAAACATTTAAGTTATGAAGACAGGTTGGATAGACTTGGGTTGTTTTCGTTGGAGCAGAGAAGACTGAGGGGCGACCTGATCGAGGTGTACAAGATTATTAGGGGCATGGACAGGGTGGATAGGGAGCAACTGTTCCCCTTAGTTGAAGGGTCAGTCACGAGGGGACATAATTTCAAGGTGAGGGGCAGGAGGTTTTAGGGGGGAATGTGAGGAAAAACTTTTTCACCCAGAGGGTGATGACGGTCTGGAATGCGCTGCCTGGGAGGGTGGTGGAGGCGGGTTGCCTCACATCCTTTAAAAATTACCTGGATGAGCACTTGGCACGTCGTAACATTCAAGGCTATGGGCCAAGTGCTGGTTAATGGGATTAGGTAGGTAGGTCAGGTGTTTCTCACACGTCGGTGCAGACTCGATGGGCCGAAGGGCCTCTTCCGCACTGTGCGATTCTGTGAAAATGCATTTTGAATGCCCATGTACACATCAACCACAATACCCTCACCAACATTCTCCACTACATCATTAAAGAACATGATCAAGTTAGTCAAATGCAATTTTTCTTTAACAAATAAATGTTGCCTTCCATTTATTAACCCACACTTTTCCATGGACAGGTTAATTTTGTCTCAGATTAATGTCCCTATTAATAATCAGAAATGAGGAGCTCAGTCCATTTGTAAGCAGATTCACAGATGTTCTCTCAGCCACTTCTTTAATTTCCTCATCTGAATGAGCAGCATTTATTCAAAGTACAGCATCGATGCAAATGTATGTTGGCTTGTGGTTTTAAATAGCACACATTCATATCAAGGACATATTACCCAATACTCATATTAGCATCAGATAGTAAAAATAGGGGGAATTTATGTTCATTCGGGATCAGCTATTTGGTCAAAGTCTTACTCATTATCATTTTTAACCAAAAAAATTAAGTTAGTTAGACAATAGCCATACGATCACTGATAACCAATTGCATAATACCAAGTAATATTGACCAGAAATGTCTTAAATTCAGCCCCTGTACTGTGCTCAGCTAGCCGATCTTGTGTGAGCCAGCAGTTGGGGTGTGAAAATTGGCTTATGGCTTTATGCTCTTGATTGCGATCCAGTTGTGGAACTGTTAGAACATGCAGACTTCTGGGTGTCAGGTGAGGGTAAGATAGGCTTGGTTATGATGCCCTTCACAGTTGAATAGATTGCTAACACTCACTGATTCAGTTCACACATGGAAAACAGTTGCCAGTGTCTGTAGTGTGACACTCCAACTTATAGTGTTTTCAGGGGGGATTCAATAATTTAAAACAGCAATAATTTACATTTATAGAGCACCTTTAATGTAGTAAGCACTAATTGAATCAGATGATAAAGATTAGACAAAAAAAAACAAATTGTCTTAAAGTTACATATACATTTTGCTCACCTCACTTGTCAAAGGTTAAATACCCTGCTAAAAGATGCGGGTACAGTTGATGCCAAGTATACAAAGCTCATAGAGATTAGTAGAATTCTGAAAACTGTGAAAAGTAACTCTATGTGTGAATTTCTCAATGGCTTGATTGAAAGGCTTGAGCAAAATGCTTGGTTTGTGTAGATGTTAAATACCTACTTGGCCCAAAAAGAATATCCTGGTGTAGTGTATGTATACTTCCTTTATCACAGGTGACACTAGAGACTCCATTCTGATCCAATCCCTTTTGCTAAGCAAATCATATTTTTCAAAAAGGCGCTGCTGAACAAGGTAGTCTTTGAAGTATCCCAAGAATACAAAAGCCACTCAGTGTCTTGGTGTGGATGCCAAAGCACAAATTAAAATATTGTGGTATTTGACTGCAGCGGTGGAGGATAAAATAAGACTGGCAAAACGTTCCTGTCACCATTTTTAAATAAACCTTTCATTAATTTTGTTTTTTACTGCTCTTCAGCAGTAATAAAGGTGAGCTACATTTTCAGCTTCTGCGTCCTGAAACTAGGGAGGGAACTGGAGTACCAGCGCTGAAAAGGAAGCTGAAATGTTTAAAGTAACTTCAATAAACCCAGAAAGTGCACAAGCACCTGGAAATTCCCGGATTTGATCCAAAGTCTGTGCTAACATAGCAGATCTCAGTTTGTCTGCTGCATTCTGGGTTTGCAGGAGAGACAAAAGAAAATTGAATGGGAAAGAGGATCTTTTTATTACAAAGAGAAACATTCCCATGATATTCTAAACATTGAGTTATGAACAAATGTACTCTTCAGGTAAAGCAGTGTTAGAGGGCCTGGAATAATTGGACCAAGGCACAGAGACATAATTGAGTCTTCATTTCACATGCATTCTGTTTTCATTTTTGTATTTCCATAATGAGATTCCTATATTTGCATTTACAATGCCAATTGCCTATGTAAACTTGTCATGCCATTATTATCATCCTGCTAGTAATGGCACAGCACTAGATATTAAAGCTTATATTGCACTGTAAAAAAAAGTTGAAAACAAAACTGAAGGAGAGGTTGACTTTAACTTATGTCCAGCTGACCAGTGGTGCGTGCCAGCAACCCACCATCCTTACAAAAAAGACCTGGCCCAGGTCTCATTTAAATTGAACCAGTAAGCTGACAGGTAAATAAAAGCCCAGAAGTCACCCAGCCGGCAGCAAGTTAAGTCTCAGGACAGATCCCAACCAAGGAAGTGGATAGGATAGGACTGAAATAGAGCCAACCCTGATTATTTTCACAAGGCACAGAGGAAAGTTCCTGCTTCCCCTACCTCCACAAAACTGAACTTTCTAGGGTCTCTTCGGCTTTGTCAGCAATGAAACTGTCAGGAATTGCACTCCGACTAGTTCTATCCCAAAATACCAATTGGAGTCCTATATATTTCATATTCCCCAAAATTTGCATATTAAAAGCGACCAATGCCTGAAGCAGCCATTTTAGTCGACCCTCTAAAAGTGGCGATCGGTTGATCATCGGTATTGATGGGGCAGTAAGTCTGTCAGCCCAATATTTGAGGCCGTTACTACCTCCTTAACACCCATTTTTATAAGTTAAAATCATCCCTAATGAGTCTTTTCTAACGCTGGTCGTTGGCGACAGAGGAGTTTCCACAACTCACAGCTAGGAAGCAACAAAGAACTGACAAATCTACATTAATGAATCGGAGCAAACAGCAACAGCTTGCATTTTTGTAGTGTCTTTAAAGTAGCAATTAAAGTTCGCAGCTAGCAAAACATGTCATTAGCACAGGTTCCAAAATAAATACAAATGCAGCAAAACAAATTACCAGAGGAAGCTTCTTGAGATCTTATTGAAAAATTGTGCATACATATGTGCAGGTATGACTGGTTTTCAAAAAAAGAATTGTTACAGCACGTGGTTAAAAGAAATTGCATGCAAAGAAGTTTAAGTGCCGTAGGTAATTTATAAATCTCATGCTTTGGGGTCCTTTGTTTTATTTCCAGGCCTTCACTAACCTTGTGAGGATTGAAACTGTAATTAATAGGTTTGAAATTTGAAATTGGCCAACCGATTGGAACTTCAACATCCAGAAGAGTTACCAGGATCTCATGGGTTTTTGATTGATCAAATAGACTTTTAGTCTCTTGCATTATGACTGCACTTATCAGAGACCGCCACCAAATCAAAGCTAAAAGAAAAAGTTTTTTGACAGTCTTCTCAAAGCCTTTCTCTTGAAAATGCTAACTTTTGCTGATTTGTTTCCATGACCTTGAGTACCCATGTAGGAGTCTAGATTGTGTGTGATTTTCATCGCCCAACATCAGAGTGGAATTTAATGCCCTCCCCTGAGGTGGGTTTGGTGGCAGGGCGGCATTTAATCGGGCAGGAATGTGGTGGGTGGGGGTCCCTCCAGCCTTCCCATCTTTGCCCGCCCCTATTAAGTCTGGGATGGGAATGCTTGTGGACGGCCGTCAATTCTCATCCCGCTGCCACTGGTTTTCACCCAGCAGCGGGTGGGGGAAGCTCAAAAAGCCAAGCAGGAAGCCTAAAAAGCAAACCCTGTTGGGGTTACTTGCGGGCTTCGGGGGAGGGGGGTGGGGGTCCTAGTTCATAGGCACTCAGTGCCTGTTTGAGGGACCTGGCATCAAGAAGGGGGGCCCACTGAGAGCCACCCAACTGCCTTTGCTGCTGACCCCCCTCCCCCCTGCCATCACTTGCTTGTAGTCTGGGCCCCGAATGATCCTGGGCCTCAGGTAAATGTATTACCACCTCTCCAGTGGCATTGCTGAATAATGAAGAGCTGCCAGTTTCTGATTGGCTGGTATCTCTTGACCTCTGCTCCCAGGGTCCTTGTTCCTGAGAAAGCCCTGCTGCTGTCTAGTTAAGTGCGTGATTGGCACATAATGTGATGGGCCTGCCCAAAAGAGACAACATAAGGCTCTCTCTGGCTGTTCAGCCAGTGGGCAAGACCCCCGTTACCTACATTAAATTCCACCCTTGGTGTCTGTGCCTTCAGTGACCTAAGCTCTGGAATTTCCTCCCTAAACTGTCTCTTTATCTATCTCCCCTCCTTTAAACACTCCTTAAGACCTATCTCTCTGACCAAGCTTTTGATCACTTGTCCTAATATCTCCTTCCGTGATTCAATGTCAAATTTTGTTTCTTCTGAAGTGTCTTGGGACATTAAAGGCACAATATAAACGCAGGTTGTTGTTTCTGGGCAAGCTAATTTACCGGAGTCAAAGCTCATTTGTCACCATATGATGGCAAAGCACACTTGCTTTTCAGGAGGTGGTGGGGCACTGGGGAATGGAGCAGTTGCTGGATAGTGATAGGGCTGCTGATATTCCCTGCCTTCCCATCTAGCCCATTAGCACAGACATTAATTGTGCTCCAATTGTTGCCCTGGCTTAGATCAGCTAACACAGCACAGATTGGAAATTGAATCTAAAGGTCCTCTCAGCCAATGGGAAAATCATTGCATAGACACCAATAGGAAATGTTATTATTTTGTTATGGCGATAGACTATTAATCACCTCTTCTTTTTGTTCTCTTCCAGCAACAGAACAGGCCATACCAAAGTAAAATAAAAGCTACTGTGGCCCCCCTCCCATTAGCCCGTCAGTCCACCAATCAGCCTAAGAGCTTCCGGCCTGCATTGCCTATGAGCACTTGCTCTTATAGAAGAGCCCCATTTCCAGATGATGATGAGTTTCTGTCAGGTTTCTGATGCTTTATTTTACTCTAGTTTACCACATACTGATGTTAAAGCAGTAGAGTGTAATTTTTCTGGCACCTGTAGCTATTGTGAGACAGGGGTTGAAAATTGCAACGGCCCCAGGATGGAGAAACTGGGTGTGTTCCATTTCCTGGTCAGAAAATGTACAATAACAAAGTTTTCGGTGAGATTTTCGGTTTACACCTCCAGTCACTGCTGCCTGTCGTAGAAATTTCACGTCTAGTTGTTAAGCTTGCAAGAACTTACCCTTCATTTCAGAAACCCAATTTAAATCTAGCTAGACCAAAAAGGTAAAAGCAAAAAATCTCTGTCTGCTAGCTACGAGGATCCTAAGTGAGGTGAATTTTGGGAACATAGAAACAGGAGTAGGCCATTCAGTGCCTCAAGTCTAATCTACTTTGTATGGTATAGCCTAATGTCTATAGGGTGTACAACACACTGATTAAGCAGCAAGTTGACAATTCTACTGTTAACAATAGGAAAGGTGCTATGATGACAAAGGAAGGGATGTTTTTCTGAAGTTTGGTTGAGGTACCTTTTTGGCGCAGAATAGAGAGAGTTTTGCGCTTCATGTAATCTGTCCAAAGACTGACTGGGAGTGCCAAAATGTAAATATTGGGTATCCAAAATGAAAACTGCTCCACTTATTAACATTGCTGCCTTGATGAACAAGGATAAAAAGTTTTAAACGCGGTTATTCCTTTTGCCCGCAGCAAAACATTTTCACATTTCCATAGCTGTATGAAGAACATGAAAGAACAACTAGTAAAAACAAAAGTCAGTGACATGATGGAAGATAAGATTCACGAGTTGAATTTGAATTGCTTATCTCAGCATGCTGTTATCAAAAATAGATCACCAGCTTACTTCCCCCAACTGACTGACTGTAGTTGGGAGAACCTTGCGGGAGGGTCATCTCTTCACTAATAGGGAAACGTGTGTGACATGAGAAGCCAAAATGATAGAGAAAAACTGGGGTAAAAATACGCAGGGAGCACAACTGGTTAAAAATTAGGAGAATGGAAGTAAATACAGTGTGCCATACCACCTACACTGGTAAATCAGCATATGGTTATTAGCATAGTAATAAACATAACCTTTTCCTCTAGGTTCTTAATTTTAACTTGAGGTGGTTATTTGCAGTTCCTGTTAAGTGAATAATCTTTTACACAGCTTTTATCAAGAGCATTCTCCCTCTGGTACTTTACTGTGAAATAATCCAAAAAATGTGTTGTGCGATTTCATGAATACTTTCAACTGTACTGAGAGATTTCTATCATTGTAAAGCTTTAATATTATTTTTAATAGTTGGTAAAATATTTCAATAAATTTCTCGCGACAGTTGAAAAGACATTGAACAGCTGCTAATTTCTGTAAACTTGATGAAAGGAGTCATAAAAAAAGTTAACAATTAATGGTGCACTGCTGCAGCATGTACAGTGTAGCCACACAAGTGTTCATTTGGAAATTATAGACTCTGTATTGTTACGACCTGATTAAGGACCAGTGACTTTCTGTTTAAAGTAGACAAAGTTTAAAATCCCACTTACGCACCAGGAGAATAAAGCCACAAGATTCCATGTTTTAAACAAAAAGAAACTTTACCATACAAAGTCAGAAAAGTAAAATGATTTACAATATCTATCCCACACTCCAACATTCAGAATTAACATGAGGTAAATATGAATTAACAGACAAACTGTGGTTGAACACACCACACTGCACATTAAATGGCAAAAAGGCAGATCCCACGGATTTCTCAGAAACCCATCCACAGTGACCACTATGAGTCACAAAATCTCATTAAAACTCTATCTCCCTCATAAGGGATTTCAACTCCTCGTTTTCAAAGCTTCTGAATTCCCTCAAAAGCCACTCCAAATCAGACTATCTCAATGACTGCTCACCTCCCTATGGTTCAATCTCTTTTCCTGAGACTGTGTTACTCGGGATTCACAAAGCTGCCCTCCTGCTTCTAATTACCAGCACACTTCCAACTCTTTTGCAGACCACTAGCTTCACTAAGCTGGCACTGCCTTGGGTTTCTCTGAACTCCAGTCCCCTGGCTCCACCAAGCTATAAATGGCTCCTAGGGATTCTTCTGAGCCCTAACCCTCTCCAGCATGGAAACCTGCGACCTCTGCCATCTTCTCAGCTCCCCAGGACTTCGCCTGAGCCCTAACTGCACCAAACAGCTCCCAGGGCTTCTCTGTGAGCTGCAAACTGCGCAAGGTCCAAACTGCAACTCTCCGCTGCCCTGAATGGCTACCAGGGTTTTTCTGAACCCTAACTGCCTGGAGCCTGCTAATAGTAGCCTCTTTTCGGTATGAAGCTTCTTCCCCTGCTGCAAAACACTCAAATAAATTGAAACCAGAGAACCTTCTTATGCTTCACCCATCTCCATGACGATGTAGCCTTTCAGGCGAGCTCTGCAGAACGTTGCTGCACACTCACCTCCAGTTCACCCAAAGTGCAGGCACCAAGTGCACATCGCCACTGTGCTGTTGTGAAACATGTCAGTGTGCTTTCTTGCCGATGTGGACGGACGATCCAGCGGGGGTGCAAGACGTTGATATGCTAGGGTGGGGTGGCCTGATCTTGATATGCTGATCTATTACAATGAGGTTCCCAATGACTTATGGCGGGAAATGCGGCCCGCCGTTGGCAAGTTGAGCAGACAATTGCAACCTGCCTTCCCGCCGTTGTGAAACCGATCACACCATATTGTCCACTCACATCACCTATCACGCCTGCCGCCTGTGGGCACAGAAAGTTCTGCCCCAGATGTTTGACCACATAATTCAGGTTGACATTCCAGTGCAGCACTGAAGAAGTGCTGAGCTATTGAAAGTACCATCTTTTGAATGAAACTTTAAACCAAGACTCTGTCTTCCCACTAAATGACCCCACAGCACTATTCATAGAATTATAGAGATCCTTCGGCCCATCGTGTCTGTGTTGGATCTCTGCAAGAGCAACTAAGCCGGTTCCACTCCTCCTCACCCTTTCCCCATACCCTGTAATTTTTTTCATTCCAGATAATTATGCAATTCCTTTTGAAAGCCACAACTGACTCTTCATCTACCACACTCTCAGGTGATGCATTCCAGATCCTAATTGTTCACTACATAAAAAGTTTTTCCTCATGTTCCCCTTTGGTTCTTTTGCTATTCACCTTAACTCAGTGTTCCCTGGCTTTCAACCCTTTTGTCAATGGGAAGACACTTTCTCCCTCTTTATTCTGTCCAGACCCCTCATGATTTTGAATACCTCTATCAAATCTCTTCTCAACCTTCTCCACTCCAAGGAGAACAGTCCCAGCTGCTCCAACTAATCCACTTAGCTTAAGTCCCTCATCCCTGGAACCATTCTTGTATATCTTTTCTGCACCCTGTCTAAAGCCTTCACATCCTTCTTGAAGTATGCTACCCCGCATTAGACACAATACTCCAGTTGAGGCCAGTGTTGTCCAAAGGCTCACCATAACTTCCTTGCTTTTGCATTTCATCTCTCTATTTATAAAGCCCTGGATCCTGTATACCTTTTTAACCCACTTTCTCAACCCGCTCTGCCATCTTCAACAATTTGCGCACATAAACCCAAAGTCCCTCCGCTTCTGCACCCCTTGATAATTGTACCATTTATTTAATATTGCTTTTCTTTCTTTGTCCTATCAACATGAATCGCTTCACACTTTGCTGCATTAAGTTTCATCTGCTATGCGTTGACCCCTTCCATGTCCTCTGGAAGTCTCACTAACCCCACTGTTCAAAGTACTTCCAAGTTTGATGTCATCCGTGAATTTGAAATGGTGACCTGCACATCAAAGTCTGGGTCATTAATATAGACCAAGAGCAATAGTGATCCCAGTACCGACCTCTGGGGAGCCCCACTGAATACTTTGTTCCTGTCCAAAAAGCAACCACACACCACTACTCTTTGCTTCCTGTTGCTTAGTCAACTTCGTATCTATGCTGCCACTGTCCCTTCTATTTCGTGGGTTTTAACTTTGCTGACAACTCTGTTGTGTGGCACTTATGTACACTGCATTTTGGAAGTCCACGTATAGATTACCGTCATCAACGCTTTCTGTTACTTCATCAAAAAAGTTAAACCGATCCATGCTGGCTTTACATTTGTCCAGGCGGCTGTTAATTTTGTCCTGGATTATAATTTCTAAAAGCTTTCCTAGCACCAAGGTTAAACTGACTGGCCTATAGCTGCTGGTCTTATTCTCACACCCTTTTTTGAACAAGGGTCTAATATTTGAAAATCTCCAGTCCTCTGGCACCATTCCTGTATCTAAGGAGGATTGGAAGATTATGACCAGAGCCTCCACAATTTCCTCTTATTTCGCTCAGTATTGTTGAAAAAAAGAGACATACTATCAAAGGTTTTCTTCTTGCACTCATCAGGAGTCTGTGGCGTAGTTGTATTGTCACTGGACTAGTACTCCAGATACCCAGGGTAGTGCTCTGGGGACCTGGGTTTGATGGTGAATTTAAATTCAATAAAAAATCTGGAGTCTAATGATAACCATGAAATCATTGTTGTAAAAACCCATCTGGTTCACTAATGTCTTTAAGGGACGGAAACCTGCTGTCCTTTCCTGGTCTGGCCTACATGTAACTCCAGACCCACAGCAATGTGGCTGACTCTTAATTGCCCTCTGAACAAGGGAAATTAGGGTTGGGCAATAAATGCTGGCCTAGCCAGTGACACCTGCATCCCATAAACAATTTTTTTTTAAAAATCAGTTTGGACAGGACATGGCCTGATATGACAGCTTCAAAATAAATGCAAAATATAAAACGTTGTCTCTAAGTAAATTTAAGAACTTGTGTCAAAATATTAAATACAAAATGGGAATGTTTAAAGCTGTGTAAACAAATCCCTGGTTTGGCCTACATGTGATTGATGTGGTTGACTCTTAACTGCCCTCCGAAATGACCCAGTAAACCATTCAGTTCTCAAGGGCAATTAGGGATGGGCAATAAATGCCAGCCAAGCCAGTGACACTCACATCCCATGAACCAATTTAAAATGGACAGATTCTCAAGAGTACCAAATCTCAAAGTGGACAACAATTTATACTGCATGAGAAGAGGGTGCTGATTGTTGCAGTATAAATTGTTGTTCCCTTTGAGATTTGGTATCCTTGTGCCTGTCCTGATGATTGCAAGATGAAAAGCATCAACAGCATGTCTCTTTTTTCAGCAATACTCAAGTTCTATACTACCGAGCATCTATTCCCTCAGTATTCTAGATGCATCTCATCTGGTCCTGGTGACTTTTCAACTTTAACTACAGCCAGCCTTTCTAATGCCTTCTCTATCAAATTTTCACCCAACCAGTCTTTCAACTAGCTCCTCTTTCACTATGTGGCAACTTCCTTGGTAAAGACTGATGCAAAGAACTCATTTATAACATCAGCCATGCTCTCTGTCTACATGCATAAATTCCCCTTTTGGTCCCTTAGCGGTTTTATCCTTCTTTTTACTCTTTATATACCTACAGGAGAACCAGTGAGTTCTTCCCAGTGTCCTGACCAATATTTAATCCTCAATCAATGTTACTAAGGCAAATGATCTAGTCATTACCTCATTTGATATTTGTGGGAACTTGTCACACACCTGTTAGCTGCCACATTCCTACAATGCAAGAGTGATTACACTTCAAAAAAGGTGTGATGCAATGTGGATTATCCCAAGGTGAAAGTCACTATATAAAGCCAAGCCTTTCTTTATTTTCTTCCTACAGTCGTGTTTGCACATCGAGCATGGTTATGTAGTTATTTCATGCTCACACAGACATTAGCCAGGCTTGAAATACTTACAGAGTATAAGTAACAGAAAAGTTGTAATTAAGAGGGCAATTTTACATATTACTGATGAGGCAAAACTTGCATTGGTATGGGGAAAGACCAGGTAAGTGGGGTTAATTGGATAGTTCTTTTGAAGAGCTGTCACAGGCATGGTGTGCTGAATGGCCTCTGTCTGTTCTGCACAATTCTATGAAAGGTTTCCTCTCAGTTCAACTAAAGGTTACTTACCTATGTTATCCAGTAGAATAAGTGTAGATTATTTTTCATTGTACAACTCATACGAACATGGAGCAGGAATTGGCCATACAGCCCCTCAAGTCTACTCCGCCATTTAATAAGATCATGCCTGATCTAATTGTAACTTCCAACCTACCCTTGATAACCTTTAATCCCCTTGTTAATCAAGAATCTATCTAGCTCTGCCTTAAAAATATTCAAAGGCCCTGCTTCCACTGCCTTTTGAGAATAGGAAGAGAGTTCCAAAGACTCACGACCCTCAGAAAAAAATTCTCCTCATCTGTCTTAAATGAGCAACCCCTCATTTTTAAACAGTGATCCCCTAGTTCTAGATTCTCCCACGAGAGGAAACATCCTCTCCACATCCACTGTCAAGGCTCCTCAGGATCTTAAAGGTTTCAATCAAGTCACCTCTTACTCTTCTAAACTCCAGTGGATACGAGCCTAACCTGTCCAACCTTTCCTGTCCAACCTTTCCTCATAAGACAAAAAGCCTAATCCTGGTATTAGTCTAGTAAACCTTCTCTGAACTGCTTCTAACACATTTACATCTTTCCTTAAATAAGGAGACCAATAGTGTACACAGTGCTCCAGATGTGGTCTCACCAATGTCCTGTATAACTGAAGCAAACCTCCCTACTTTTGTACTCAATTTACCTCACAACATAGATTTTTGCAAGCACTTGAACCATCCATAATTCTGAACTTATTTCCTCTTTTTAATTGAACATTGACAGCTTCCAATGGAGTGACTGGAAAAAAAAAGGGTCTAGTCTATATTGACTCCAGTGCCACACCAATGCGGTTTACTCTTAAACTCCAAACCATATCAAAGAGTTCATAAAAGAAATTTCTTTTTCGGGCAAACAGAAACTCTATTTATGTAGATCTATCTGTCTGGGTTGGGAGCTCAAGCATAGCAATAGATTTCTTCATGCATCGGAAATCAAACTGACAAAAAAAGATCAGCTGACTATTAAAATAGAGAAGTAAAACAAGAAAAAAATGAAAATCAAAAAATCGAAAATTGATGTGGAACTAAAGTAGATCTGACTTTAAGAAAAAAACAAGGAAGTGTACAAAGAGAACTGAAACGAACACACTTGATAAAGGGGTGGCTTACACTATTTATAGCATTGATGGAACTACTTTGTATTTCCATCATGAAACACAGTTCAGTAAAATCTGCCAACGTATTACTAAGTGCCTGACCAATAATTTAAATCCAATGAGGAATTTAGGAGAAACTTCTTTAGCCAAAGAATGGTGCAAATGTGGAAACTTCTTACGACATGAAGTGGTTGAGATAAATAGCACGGCTGCATTTAAGCAGAGGCTAACCAAGTACAAAAGGGAGAAATAATTAGGTAAGGCTGATGGGATTAGACAGGAAAAGGCTTATGTGACACATAAAAGTTAGCAAAGTTGGGCCGAATGAAATGTTTGTGCTGTATTTTCTGCATAATTCTGCATATAAGGTTATCCAAATGGAAGAAAAACCTGCATTTTCTTCCATACTAACCTCCGGGGACAAGTGCCAAAATTGGGACAGCTGTTTCACCGACTAGTCAAGCAACAGCCTGACGTAGTAATCCCCACGGAATCATATCCTACAGATAATGTCCCAGACACCATCATTGCAATCCCCGGGTATGTCCTTTCCCACCTGCAGGACAAACCCAGCAGAGGTGGTGGCATAGTGGTATACAGTCAGGAGGCAACGAAGGGAGTTGCCCTGAGAGTTCTCAACATCGATTCCGTACCCCATGAAGCTTCATGGCATCAGGTCAAACTTGGGCAAGGAAACCTCCTGCTGATTACCACATACCCTCAGCTGATGAATCAGTGCATCTCTATGTTGAAAACCATTTGGAGGAAGCACTGAGAGCTGCAAGGGCACAGAATGTACGCTGGGTGGGGGACTTCAATGTCCATCACCAAGAGTGGCTCGGTAGCACCACTACTGACCGAACCCTAAAAGAGATAGCTGCTAGACTGGGTCTGCAGCAGGTGTTGAGGGAACCAACAAGAGGGAAAAGCATACTTGAACTCATCCTCACCAACTTGCAGATGCATCTGTCCATGACCAAATCGGTAGGAGTGACCACCGCACAGTCCTTGTGGAGACAAAGTCCTGCCTTCACATTGAGAATACCCACCATTGTGTTGTGTGGCACTACCAACGTGCTAAATGGAATAGATTTCGAACAGATCTAGCAATTCAAGTCAGGGCATCCATGAGGCGCTGTGGGCCATCAGCGGCAGCAAAATTGCACTCGAACACAATTTGTAACCTCATGGCCTGCCATATCCCCCACTCTACCATTAAAATCAAGCCAGGTGATCAACCCTGGTTCAATGAAGATTGCAGGAGGGCATGCCAGGAGCAGCACCAGGCATACCTAAAAATGAGGTGTCAGCCTGGTGAAGCTATAACACAGGACTACTTGCATGCCAAACAGTTTAAGCAGCAAGTGATAGAGCTAAGCGATCCCACAACCAATGGATCAGATCTAAGTTCTGCAGTCCTGCCACATCCAGCCATGAATGGTGGTGGACAATTAAGCAACTCACTGGAGGCGGCAGCTCCACAAATATCCCCATCCTCAATGATGGGGGAGCCCAGCACATCAGTGCAAGGGCAGGGCCACTCAGTTCCTGACCTCATTAGGACTCAGCCAATGGTGCTACCGAGCCACTCTTGGCGATGGACATTGAAGTCCCCCACCCAGAGTACATTCTGCGCCTGTGCCACCCTCAGTGCTTCCTCCAAGTGATGTTTAGTTGGCAATGGTGGAGTTGGGGCTATACTAGGCCATGAGGTTAAAGATTGTGCTAGAATATAATACTGCTGATGATAGCTACAGCGCCTCATGGATGCTGAATTTTGGGCTGTTTGATCTGTTTGAAATCTATCCCATTTGGCACAGTAGTAGTGTCACAACACACAATGGAGGGTATCCTCAAGTGTGAAGATGAGACTTCATCTCCACAAAGACTGTGCAGTGGTCACTCCTACCAAGTGTCAAGGGCAGATACATCTGAGACAGGTAGATTGGTGAAGACAAGGTCAACTAGGTTTTTCTCCCTTATTGGTTCCCCGACAACCTTCCACAGACCCACACAGTCTAGTAGCTATGTTCTTCAGGACTCGGCCAACTCAGTTGTAGTGGTGCTACCAAGATAGTCTTGGTGAAAGACATTGAAGTTTGCCACCCAGAGTATATTCTAAGCCCCTGCTACGTTCAGCGCTTCTTCCAACTGGTGTTCAACATGGAGGAGCACTGTGATTCATCAGCCAAGAGGGTAGTACATGGTAATCTGTAGGAGGTTTCCTTGCTCATGTTTGACCTGATGCCATGAATCTTCATGGGGTCCAGAATCGATGTTGAGGACTCCTAGGGGAGCTCCGTCCCAGCTGTATACCACTGTGCCACCACCTCTGCTGGGTCTGTCCTGCCGGTGGGACAGGACATACTCGGAGAAGGTGATGGTGGTGTCTGGGACATTATCTGTAAGGTACAATTCCGTGAGGATGACTATGTCAGGCTGTTGCTTGACTAGTCTGTGAGACAGCTCTCCCAATTTTGGTACTAGCCCTCAGGTGTTAGTAAGGAGGACTTTGCAGGGTCGACAGGGCTGCGATTGCCATTGTCATTTCCAGTGCCTAGGTCGATGACAGGTGGTCCGTCCGGTTTCATTCCTTTTTTTGTGATTTTGGAGCGGTTTGTTACAACTGAGTGGCTTTCTAGGCCATTTAAGATTCAACCACACGTTGCTGCGGGTCCTAAAAGGACATTAGTGAACCAGATGGGTTTTTACAATAATCGACAATGGTTTCATTGTCATCATCGGACTTTTAATTCCAAATTTTTATTGAATTCAAATTCCACCAGCTGCCGTGGCAGGATTCGAACACGGGTGCCCAGAGCATTACCCTGGGTCTCTAGATTACTCGTCCAGCGACAATACCACTATGCCATCACCACCCCCTCAGCTCCAGGACAGCACTGCAGGAGTTCCTCAGGGTAATGTCCTTGGCCCAACCATCTTCAGCTATTTCATCAATGACCTTCCTTCCATTATAAAGGTCAGAAGTGGGGATGTTTGCTGATGATTGCACAATGTTAAGCACCATTTGCAACTCCTCAAATACTGAAGCAGTCCATGTCCAAATACAGCAAGTCCTGGACAATATCCAGGCTTGGGCTGATAATTGCCAAGTAATATCCTTGCCACACAAGTGCCAGGCAATGACCATCTCCAACAAGAGAGAATCCAACCATCGCCCCTTGATGTTCAATGGCATTACCATCACTGAATCCACCACTATCAACACCCTGGGGGTTACCATTGACCAGAAACTGAACTGGACTGTCCATATAAATACTGTGCTACAAGAGCAGGTCAGAGGATAGGAATTGTGCGATGCATAACGCATCTCCTGACTCCCCAAAGCATGTCCACCATCTAAAAGGCACAAATCAGGAGTGTGATGGAATAATCCCCACTTGCCTGGATGAGTGCAGCTCCCACAACACTCAGAAGCTTGACACCATCCAGGACAATGCAGCCCACTTGATTGGCAGCACATCCACAAACATTCACTCCCTCCACCACCGACGCACAGTAGCAGCAGTGTGTACCATCTACAAGGTGCACTGCAGGAATTCACCAAGGCTCCTTCGACCGCACCTTCCAAACCCACGACCACTACCACCTAGAAGGACAAGGGCAGCATATCCATGGGAACAACACCCCCTGGAAGTTTCCCTCCAAGTCACTCACCATCCTGACTTGGAAATATATTGCCGTTCCTTCACTGTTGCTGGGTCAAAATCCTGGTCCTCCCTTCCTAACAGCACTGTGGGTGTACCTACACCACCTGGATTGAAGCTCATCACCACCTTCTCAAGGGGGAAACTAGGGATGGGCTATAAATGCTGGCCCAGCCCCAGCGAAGCCCACGTCCCATGAATGAATAAAAAAAAACATTGGCACTTGGCAGCCCCTGTAGGCTTTTTCCTGGTTGGCAGCTCACACCCACCCCTCCCCTGCTCTCTGCTAAAATCTCTGGACTGTGACTTGAACCCATAAACCTTTGACTTGGATTGCTATCCACTGAGCCATGGAAGAGGCCCTAGAGTGTGCACAGAAGTCCTGGGGCTGGATTTTCAGCTCAGTGTGGGACACGTGCCCGACACACAAGCGTGAAATAGCGTGCAATGTTTCGGTTGGCAGACATGCACGGGACCTGTCAGCGCGCCTGCCAACAACCAAGAGCGTTGTTAAGCCCATTAATAAATTAATTAAAGTGAATTTTTCCCTGCCCGTCCAACCTTAAGGTTGGCGGGTGGGCGAGAAGGCCATGTGACCTTTGGATTTTTGAGGAAACCTCATCCACGGCGGGATGAGGTTTCCCATGTTAATTAACAATAAAAATGTTTAAATCTCATTTTTAAATTATCCCTGCTCATGTGACAGAGTTACATGAGGGGTCATGTTTACCTTAATTTTAAAATCTTCTTTTTATTGTTAGAAATCTGCAGCTCCAAGGCAGCTCTGTGCCTTCAGGAAGCTTTCATTGAGCGCACCCGCGTGCATGTGCTGACTTCCATGCCTACCCCCCCCCCGCCCCCGACACACCCACCCACCCACCCAGGCATCGCTGAGTGTTTCAGCGCAAGATTCATGCTGGCTGGCTGTTAATTGACTAGCCAGCATGAAATCGCGGTTGGGGCCCAATCGTGGGCGGTGGATCGCCGTGCGGCCGCTCCTGGGCCCGCCCGCCTGACAAGGGGAAAATCCTCCTCCTGGTGAGGGGTTTAACACTTCAGCCTTCTGATTCAGAGCAGAGATTACAACTAACTGGGTGAAACTGAAACATTACCACTTCAGTCAACCGGTCATGGGAGAAAGCATGTGCTTCCTGACATGAAAGGAGGAAAAAGGTCATCCCAGATTGTTCTGACATCAATTCTACAGGGAGAACTGAATCTGTGTTCCTGTAACCTCTGATAGAACATTGTGGTATCCGATGTCAGGTGAAGCTGACCTGCAATCCTCCCCACCTCACACCACCACCCGCACCCCCTCCCTTCGCACTCCACCAAAATCCTCCTTTCCCCATCAACCCTGACAACCTCACCAGAACAAAAAAAAGAGCAATTTCATTTCGTGCAGTGAAGGAACAAAAAGATAAGATCAACAATCTCAAGAAACAACATTTTTATGCAATAGCTATCCACCTGATGATTACAAAGTACATCTTAGTCATCAGTTTTTAAATGAACAATATATTTTGTTTGGATGAACAAGCTGTGTTTAAACAAGAAGATCTGGTCAAAATGTAATTTAAAACGTGCATATTTTTGTTACAAGAAATTATTACACATCTGTATTAAATAAAGTCAGAAACCAAATAACTTACGCAAATGAGCTTTAAATACATCACATTATGATTTAACAGCCAGCTCCAGCAGCACAGGCTATGGGGAGTGAACCAAACAAAATGTGCCCCCTTTAACATGAATTTCACTCCCTCCCTTTTGAATATTTACCACACTCTTAAAGGGTTGGATGGCTTCTTCAAAGTACTCTCTAAGACTGCGTGGTTAAAACACCCCTCTATATCCTATTAACTTTCTGCCCACCCTGTACTTAAACAGCACCCTCCATTATGTCAGCATCCCTCAAAGTACTTTGGAGCCATTGAAGTACTTTTTGAAGTGTAGTCACTATTGTAATGGAGACCATACAGCAGCCAATTTGAACAGAGCACTAACAGCAATGAGGCGATGACCAGATGATCTGTTCTAGTGATGTTGGTTGAGGGATAAATATCAGCCACCATATTCTTTGAATAGTGCACTGGCATCTATCACATCCACCAGAGAGGGTAAATAAGGAAAGCGAAAAGATTAATAACATTCAAAATAAAATTGGAAAATTTAATCACACGCAGCTTTATCATCTCATCAAAGACGGCACCCTCCTTACTGCTCAGGAATGTCAGCATAGATTATAGGATTAAGGAGTGAACAACCTTCTGCTTCACAGGCAACAGCGCTACCAACTGAGCTGCAGCTACCCTGCCAGTTGGAGTCTACCACATTACAAACCAGGTAAATTCAGGGCACTGTTTTGGAAACAAACTGACCTTTGATGAACTAGATTTAAAAAACAAATGAAAATTCAACACCTGGGATTTCCTGGGAATCTTCCAGTTAATTTTGTATTACAAAAGAAAAATCGATGCCAGCTCAGGGTAGCAAAAATTGACAGGAGAGAATTAAACGATAGTGAAAATCTTCAGCAGGTTTGTTGTTGCACACTTTGGAACTAGCTAGTGCCTTTATTTAGGTAGCAGACAAAACAAAGCCAGGATCCATTAATTTACTAAGGTAACCATGTGGTTTCAAAAGATATACAATTTAGTTTTAAACTTTTTACTGGAAGGATTTACTACAAAGTACCAAAGAATGCATCAGGTGTCCCAAGATGACCAAAAGGTGAAACATACAAATATATTAATTAGAAGCAGGAGTAGGCCACTCGGGTCCTCGAGCCTGCTCCACCATTCAATAAAATCATTTATCCTGCACCTTTAACATAGTTAAAGCAACTCAAATCACTGTGGATACATAAGGAGATATAAGGGCAGGTGCCCAAAAGCCCGGTCAAAGGAGTAGATTTGAAGGGGCACCTTAATAGAGGAGAGAGTTGTTGAGAGGCAGAGGTTTGGGGAAGGAATTCCAGATCATAGCATCTTGTCAAAAGAATATACAACCATCAACAGTGGAGGGCTTAAAATCAGGGGTGTGCAAGAGCCCAAAATTGGAGGAGCGCAGATATCTCGGAGAGTTGTAGGACTGAAGGAAGTTATAGATAGGGTGTAGCGAGTCCTGGTAGGGATTTGAAAACATGATACAACATTAAAAAGAGTTAATAATTTAAGCACCAAGAATTTAATTTTTTTGAAAAATTGACAATTGTTACGAAGTGAAGTAGTTCCATGGTAATTCATAAGTCAGCCACAAGCTACGTGGCTAATTGAGAATCCAGGAAGGGCTAATTGCACTCTTTTTAGTAATAAAAAACATGATAATAGACAGTATCCTTGGGCATGTGATCCCAACACCAATTTGTATGGCATATTTGTGTGAACTTTAACCTTTTTATACATTTGTTAGTAATATGGTGAGATGAGAAGCAGAGTGTCCAGGGCCAGAATTTTCAGTTCGGCAAGTGAAGGCGGGACCCGCTTGCTGAGGCGTAAAATAACGCAGGGTGACGTCGGGCGTGCGTCCCGATGCCACCGCGCTTCATTTCGATTTTCAGTTTGGCGGGTGTGCAGCCGAGTTGGCTGCGCACCAGCCGAACTGTCAAAGGCCTATTAAGGCCATTTAAAAACTAATTAAACTAATAAACTGAGCTGCCCGTCCAACCTTAAGGTTGGAGGGTAGGCAAAGAGCCCAGGCGGCCTTCGCATTTTTCATGGAACCTCATCCACAGGTGGGATGAGGTTCATGAAGTGTTTATAAATTGAATAAAAATTTTTATAAAAATTCATTGACATGTCCCAGCTCATGTGACACTGTCACATGAGGGGACATGTCTTAAAAATGTTTTTCTTTTCTTTATTTAGATTTTTAAAACTTAAACTAATCTCCCTTTGGCACCCCTGGGCCTCAGGGAGATTTCTGCGCTCTTTCGCGTGCATGCGCGAAAGACTGCAGGCCCCGACTCTGAGAACCCCGCGCCCCGCCTGCACAGGGAGCACACAGCGCTTCCGGGTGCACGTCACGCTGGGTGGGCCTTAATTGGCCTTTCCACATAAAATGGCGGCATGGACCCGATCGGGTCCGTGCCCGCTCCTGCCTCCGCCACCCCCACAACGGGGGGAAAATTCTCCCCCAAGTGTTTATTGTTTGTCGAGCGCTTTACTTTCTTGGTTACTGAATGATGAGAGATGTTTGCAAAGTAATTACACATGTGGAATAGATTTATCGGTGTTGCGAGGCATATTCTGTTAAAATTAATGCTTGTAGCGAAAATGGAGCAGCCTTAGCCACACCTGTGGCTCAACAGCCATTTCTACTGGACAACGCAGAGCAAGTTTAATATTGAGTTATCTTATCAGGTCATTTTTTGTGTATGACCTGATGAACCATCACAAAGGTCCCTTGCCAGCAAACTGACAACTGGGCGTGCTTCCAGAACCACATGATCCCATCAGGTCACAGCAGGGCAGGGAAGAAGTCTGACAGAGAAACATCTGCAAGTGACCACACACACTGTTGACATTGGTCTTGGGTCAAGTGAAAAACAGACGATGGCAAATCAGGAGACATTCTTGACCCATAAGCATTTTCTTTTGATTTTAACTGAAGTGAATACAGGGCATGGTATAAAATGGGAGACTGATTCGCTTTTATTCAAGGCCATATTCAGCTCTGAGACATTATGAGGAACGCGGAGAACATAATGCTCTGGAGATGTTTGAGGCTCATACAAGCCATTCAATGTTCTTTGTGCTGGCTGATAAATACCTCAAGTTTGTATGGTAATACAACGGCTTTTTTTAATTTAAGGAGTTGTTGTAGTTTTCGTATCCACACAGTCTTCCCTTGGAGAGTAGTGAAATAGTACAAGGATTCGCAGGCTAATACTCTGTAACCATGAGTGCTCCTTCTGTGGCTGTAACCAGGTGATTGACAAGGGTGTGGGTGGGACATGAGTCATAGATAGTAAGAGACCATAAGACATAGGAGCAGAAATTAGGCCCTTCGGCCCAATGAGTCTGCTCCGCCATTCAATCATGGCTGATAAGTTTCTCAACCCCATTCTCCCGCCTTCTCCCCGTAACCTTTGATCTCCTTACCAATCAAGAACCTATCTATCTCGGTCTTAAATACACTCAATGACCTGGCCTCCACAGCCTTCTGTGGCAATGAATTCCATAGATTCACCACTCTCTGGCTAAAGAAGTTTTTCCTCATCTCTGTTCTAAAAGGTCTTCCCTTTACTCTGAGGCTGTGCCCTCGGGTCCTAGTCTCTCCTACTAATGGAAACATCTTCCCCACGTCCACTCTATCCAGGCCTTTCAGTATCCTGTAAGTTTCAATCAGATCCCCCCCTTATCCTTCTAAACTCCATCGAGTATAGACCCAGAGTACTCAATCGTTCCTCATATGTTAAGCCTTTCATTCCTGGGATCGTTCTCGTGAACCTCCTCTGGACCCTCTATGGGGCCAGAACATCCTTCCTGAGATACAGGGCCCAAAATTGCTCACAATATTCTAAATGTGGTCTGACCAGAGCCTTATAAAGCCTCAGCAGCACATCCCTGCTTTTATATTCTAGTCCTCTCGAAATAAATGCCAACATTGCATTTGCCTTCCTAACTACCAACTCAACCTGCAAGTTAACCTTAAGAGAATCCTGGACTAGGACTCCCAAGTCCCTTTGCACTCCAGATTTCTGAATTCTCTTCCCATTTAGAAAATAGTCTATGCCTCTATTCTTCCTACCAAAGTGCATGACCTCACACTTGCCCACGTTGTATTCCATCTGCCACTTCTTTGCCCATTCTCCTAACCTGTCCTTCTGCAGCCTCCCTGACTCCTCAATACTACCTGTCCCTCCACCTATCTTTGTATCATCTGCAGACTTAGCCAGGATGCCCTCAGTTCCTTCATCTAGATCATTAATATATAAAGTGAAAAGTTGTGGTCCCAACACTGACACCTGCGGAACTCCACTAGTCACCGGCCGCCATCCTGAGAAGGACCCCCTTATCTCCACTCTCTGCCTCCTGCCAGACAGCCAATCTTCTATCCATGCTAGTACCTTGCCTCTAACACCCTGGGCTCTTATCTTACTGAGCAGCCTCCTGTGCGGCACCTTGTCAAAGGCCTTCTGGAAGTCCAAGTAGATAACATCCATTGGCTCTCCTTTGTCTAACCTACTCGTTACCTCCTCAAAGAATTCTAACAGATTTGTCAGGCATGACCTCCCCTTGATGAAACCATGCTGACTTGGCCCTATTTTACCATGCACTTCCAAGTACTCTGAAATCTCATCCTTAATAATGGACTCTAAAATCTTACCAACGACCGAGGTCAGGCTAATCGGCCTGTAATTTCCCGTCTTTTGCCTCACTCCCTTCTTAAACAGGGGGGTTACATTAGCAATTTTCCAGTCCTCTGGGACCCTCCCTGACTCCAGTGATTCCTGAAAGATCACCACTAACGCCTCCACTATCTCTTCAGCTATCTCCTTCAGAACTCTGGGGTGTAATCCATCTGGTCCAGGTGATTTATCCACCTTCAGACCTTTCAGTTTTTCTAGCACCTTCTCCTTGGTAATGGCCACCATACTCACCTCTGCCCCATGACTCTCTTGAACTTTGGGGATGTTTCTCGTGTCTTCCACCGTGAAGACTGACGCAAAGTACCTATTCAGTTCCTTCGCCATTTCTTTGTTCGCCACTACTACTTCTCCAGTGTCATTTTCCAGCGGCCCAATGTCCACTTTTGCCTCTCTCTTACCCTTTATATATCTTAAAAAAACTCTTGCAATCTTCTTTTATATTACTGGCTAGTTTACCCTCATATTTAATCTTCTCCCTCCTTATTTCTTTTTTAGTTGTCCTCTGTTGGTCTTTGTAGGCTTCCCAATTCCCTGGTTTCCCACTGCCTTTCGCCGCATTGTATGCTTTGTCTTTAGCTTTTATGCTGTCCCTGACTTCCCTTGTCAGCCATGGTTGCCTCATCCTCCCTTTAGAACGCTTCTTCTTCCTAGGGATGAATTTTTGCTGTGTCTCCCAAATTACTCCCAGAAACTCCTGCCATTGCTGTTCCACTGTCTTTCCTGCTAGGCTCATCTCCCAGTCAATTCTGGCCAGCTCCTCCTTCATGCCTCTGTAGTTGCCTTTATTCAACTGTAATACCGTTACATCTGATTCCAGCTTTTTCCTCTCAAATTGCAGAGTAAATTCTATCATATTATGATCACTTCCTCCTAAGGGTTCCTTCACCTTAAGCTCCCTTATCAAATCTGCCTCATTACACATCACTAAATCTAGAATTGCCTGTTCCCTAGTGGGCTCCACCACAAGCTGCTCCAAAAAGCCATCTCGTAGACATTCCACAAATTCCTTTACTTGGGATCCACTACCAACCTAATTTTCCCAGTCTTCCTGCATATTGAAATCCCCCACGGTCACTGTATCCTTGCCTTTCTTACACGCCTTTTCTATCTCCTGGTGTACCTTGTGCCCCACATCCTGACTACTGTTCGGAGGCCTATACGTAACTCCCATTATGGTTTTTTTACCTTTGCGGTTCCTCAACTCTACCCACACAGATTCTACATCATCTGACCCTACATCATTTCTTGCTATCGATTTAATTTAATTTCTTACTAACAAAGCAACCCCACCCCCTCTGCTAATGGGGCTTTTTGAGCTCCCACAACCCATATAATTAAGTGAGGATGCCACTCTTCTCTAACTCACTGGATGCAAGTTCCCGCTGGATGTCGACCCAAAATTCAGAGCCAGAGCTCTGATCTCCATATCTGGAGTGGTTTTTAAACCCCTGGATCTCCTGACTTAGGGGTAGGAATGAGTTCGTGACAGAGAACGGGCGGATATGCAACCGATGAACTTTGATGCAGAGAAACAAAAAAAAGAGTTTGATAGGAAGAATGAGGAGAAGCAATATAAAACAAAGGGCATAAAAATATAAAAAAGGATATAAAAAGTGGTATAAAATAAAGGGGATGCAGGAATAGAGAGACCTGGGAGTATACATACACAAATTGTTGAAGGTGACAGAGCAGATTGAGAAAGTGGTTTAAAAAGTCACATTGGACACTGGACTTTATAAATGGGGACAGAGTACAAAAGCAAGGAGTTATGATGAACCTGTATAAAACACTTTGGCCTCAACTGGAGTATTGTGTCCTATTTTAAGATGGATGTGGGAGCTTTAGAGAGGATGCAGAAAAGGTTTACAACAATAGTTCCCAGGATGAGGGACTTCAGCTTGGAAAGCTGGGGTTCTTCTCCACAAAGAGAGGGTTGAGAGGAGTTTTGATAGAGGCGTTCAAAATCACGAGAGGTCTAGACAGAGCAGGTAGAGGGCAACTGTTCCCATTGGCAGAAGGGTCAAGAACCAGAGGACACTGATTTAAGGTGAATAGCAAAAGAACCAAAGGCAATATGAGGAAAAACCTTTTTAACGCAGTGAGTGATCAGGATATGGATATTTGTCCCATACGCTAATACACTGTATGGGGCAGCTTAGATAAGGAGCCAACAGTGCAAGAAACTGAACCAAGAGGGAGAGAAACTGAACCTTCATTCTCCCACATCATGTTTGTACTCCAAACTACAGCATCAGAGTTACCTCTGAACAGTCACACAGTGAACCAGAATCACAAAACGACACAGAATAAGCCGACTGAAAGGAATCCATACATCTTTATAGTACAGTACACCCAATAGGCTATTATTATAATAGAAAACAAATAATTGCTCTGAAATACAATATAATCTTAAAAATAGGAAAAGAAACTACATGCCCAGTGTAAAAAAATAATGCCTGGCATAAAGAAAATAAGTCTGTCGTGAGGAGTTAATAGTTTTCATACACAAAATTAAACTTTCCAGCACGTTTTGGTGAGTTCAACTCATTCACCTTTGGTAGTTCGTGGAAAAAGCATTCCTGCCAGATTCAGCATCACCATTTGGGCGCTGTTCCAATTTGTTCTTAAGCCACATCATCTATTTCTGTGGCACAGTTCTCTCATCCATCTTTTGAAAGAGGCTTCCCCACTTGTTCTCCTCTTCCTCTCCCCACCTCTCAATTGAGTCATCCTTGACCTCACCACAAGGCAGGTGGAGCATTGTAATCCAGTGTGGTTTCAAATTTCGACACAGGAGGTTTCCAGAGACAGGAAGCCCGTTCCACGTAGTTGATAAAAACAGGAGGACAGGCTAAATGGGTGGTCAAAACAAGAGGATTGCTCATTCCCTCCTACATTTATCACTGCTAGCTCAAGAAGAACTGAGCTAGAATAAATCAGGGCTATTTTCACATTTAAAAAGAAGAGAAAAAGAAATTTGTCAATTCTGGTACCCGATTCCTCGCAAACGTTTTCTCAGACTGTTGCCATTGTATCTCTGTTTCACAGCTTAGCTGAACACAAGCAAAGAATAACTATCATGTTGTTCATAAGATGAGGTAACAACACTCTGTCCCTGCTTAAGACAGCAATGACAGACTTTTGGGAAAAAAAACACAAAGTGGATGAAGAACCACATTTTGTTTTAAGAGCTAAAACAAATTGAACCCATCAAAGGCTCCCAAGATCTTCGTAAATAGACTCCTGGTTAATGCTGAAGCTATCCACTGACGCTTCCTTCTCTGGTCTCTTGGTCTTCACAACCTTACTGTAAATGCAGTTATTTGAGCTGTTGAAATTGCCTTTGAGTGTTGGTCGCTCAGAGTTAATCAGCTCCTTTCCAACCTCCTTGAAGTCTGCCCGCTTGTCTTTTACAAATGGTCTGCTGGTTGGTTTTGGTGCCGTCAAGGGCTTGGGCTTTTTTGGTTTGGTAGCGAGTAGCTGGCTACTGCTCGAGGGAGGTGGAACTGAATAATCGTCCTTGTTGGGTTTGTATGGGACCTCGTGCCCCACCACACAACCCAAACCCTTTATCTTCCAAGCGCCCCGATCTCCTGTTTGGGCTTCATCGTAGATGGCAAGGGGCGTGGGCAGCGGGTGGGGAGCCCTGCCTTCAGGGGGCTGGTGGAATGCCCTTCCCTCTGGCTCATCATAGATGTGCTCGTCTGCCCGAGAGGAGATAGCCACTTGTGAAAACTCATAACTCACCTGCTCGTAAATGTCCGCATACAGAGGTTCTGCCCTCTGCCCAGGCGCCTTCCTGTCCTTGAAGCCCTGCCGCGGTTGATCTTGGGCACTCAGGGCTTTCGGTTGCATACCCTTGGGGACACTGTCAACTGGATCAGAATACAGGCAGTCAGAGTTGCATTTGCCAACGGTCAGGGCATCAACCGGGTCGGAGTAGATGGAGGCGGGATCAGCGTTCACTGTGGGCAGTTTGGGAGACCTCGGCGGCGTCGGTGGCCCTGCACTGGGGGGATCTGGCAGGCTACGGGTTTTGAGGAGTTTGGACATGTCCTTCTCCTCCGAGCCCCGCAGCTCCTTTTTGGCAGCCGCTGGTCCTTCGGGTGCAATGGATTTGTTGACAGGGCTTCCCATTGCCCCGCTGTTGCTGCTGTTCGCCACTGCCTCCGATGAATTAAATGGTGGTGATAATTCGGCAGATGGATATTCAGCAGTCCGCTCCAATGAGGTCAAGGCTGGGTTGTCACCAGGCTCCAATGAGTGAAAGCTGCGACGGCAGCCCTCTGCCTGGGCCTTCTGCTCCAGGATGCTACTTTCCACCAGTAAGAATATATCATTGCCATGCTTGGTCTCGAAAGTGAAGTTCCCTGGACCAGAATCACACCTGCGCCCAGCCTCGAACGAAAACATGACCTGTGAGCAAAAGGAAAATCCCCGTTAAGGTGACATTTAGGAGCAGGATTACTTTTACATTAAAAGAAAAATCACATAAAAGGTCAGAATGAAAGAAAGAATTAACTTATATTTGTACAGCACCTTTCTCAACCTCAGGATGCCCAAAGGGCTCTATACTTTTTAAGTGCAGTCACTGTTGTAGGAAACGCTGCAGCAAATCTGCGCACAGCGAGATTCCACAAACAGCAATATGCTAATGATGAGATAATATTTCCATATAAAAGTGAAGTTGGTTGAGAGATTGGCTAGGACGCTGGGGAAAATTCTCCTGTTCTTCTAAATACTGCCACCGCACCTTTGACATTCACCTGAGGGGACAGACGGGAATTCATTTTAACAATTCATCTGAAAGATTGTACCTGACAATGCAGCGCTTCTGCAGTACTGCACTGAAGTCAGCCTAGACTTTTGTGCTCAGTAACCTTCTGATGCATAGGCAAGAGGGTTATCTGCCTCGCTGTGGCTGAGACCACGATGCTCTGGCAGTGCTCAAGACTCATGCAAGTCATTCAATGTTCTTTCTGATAGCTGATACACACTCAGGTTTGTGTGGTAATGTAATGACTGCTTTTACTTCAGACCCTCTGGGACATTCTCCTTGGATACAATTTTCACTACAAAAGGACACCATGGATTTCAATTACTCAAGTAGGCATACTGTCAACAGGCAACACTAGTGCTCAATCATAAAATACGCAAGTACAACACATCTCATTGATGTAGAGCCTCAGTCACTATGCAACAAGTGCAAGTGTAAAAACATCATGTATCAATTAAAATCGAGTCTTCAGAACAGAATTGGGCTATTCGGCACACTTGGTCCGTCCATGTTGTATTGGTATATTTACCCTGCTCATGAGCTGCCTCCCACCTCTCTTCATGCAACCCAATCTGCATATCCTTCCATCACTTTCTGCCTTAGATGCCTTTTAGGGGAAGCTAGATAAGCAAATATTTTATAAACAGATGGTGAAAAATGGTACAACTCTTTTAAATGAGCAAAGTTAGAAATAGAGACCATGTTACCAATTGGAAGAGACCAAAACCAGAGGCAATAAATATTAGGATAATCGCTAATAATTCTATTAAGGAAATATGGAGAAACTTCTTCTGGTTAGAATGTGGAATGCATTAGCACAAGCAACAGTTGAGAAGAACAGCATAGATGCTGTAAGGCAAAGCTAGGTAAGTGCATGTGGGAGAAAATAGAACCATATGCTGAAGGGGTGAAGTGAAGTGAAATGGGAGGTGGCTCATGTGGAGTAGAAAGTTGGACTAAAATTCCTGCAAGTTCTATGTAACAAAAAAAAAACTAGTACACTGCGCACAGAAGAAAATGGATGTCAGGCATCAATCTGCAATGCAGTTGGAACTCCTGCTAGTGAGCATTACTGAACAACATAAATGTGGAGCCTGCATCAAGAGTCTCTGAACTGGATTTCCTCTGGTGAGCCACTTCCTCTGTGCAGCAATCTTTAATAAAACTTAATATCTTGGGTTGGAACAATAAACGCAACAGGTGACGCACTACGTCAAAGATCACGTTGCCTCGTGCTGAGGAATGGAAAATAAATCTGCAATGTTGCAGTTAGGTTGAAATATCAAGAGCAGGAGGTTATATGTAGTTTTCAGCCTTGCAACCGCAATAGAATTATATTTAGGATGCAACAAAAAGCTTTCTAATTAGCTTGTTGATAACCAATGGTGTGAAGAATCAATATTCTTTCCCTGTGGTATTTTATGTTACGTAATTTCCAACCAAGTACATAAATAATTTGAAGTGATTTAAAGATTAGCCTTGTGCAGCTGCATTTTTTGAGAGTCATCTGCTAGCTTCCTATAGCATTTGCAAGCTAAGTGCATCAGAAATTGCTTAATGTCTTCGACATATGTGGAAGTTGATAATCAAAGGTCACAGATTTAAGATAATTGACAAGGGGGGGGGGGGGGGGGGGGGTGGTGTGCGGTTGGTGGAATGAGATGGGGAAGAACATTTTTAACACAGTGAATTATGATGATCAGGAATGCACTGCCTGAAAGGTTGGTAGAAGCAGTTTCAATAGCAACTTCCCAAATGGAATTGGGTAAATACTTGAAAAATAAAATCCCGGAGGGCTGTGGGGAAAGAGCAGGGTAAGTGGGACTAACTGAATAGCGCTTTCAAAGAACAAACACATTGTGCCGCACAACCTCCTTCTGTGCTGAGTTTAAGTGGACGACAAATATTATTGCAAGCTTAATACTTAGGGCCATCATTAACTCTCTGTTGTGAGAAATCCGTTTGATCATTTGAGGAAAGTTGACTTTGGAATGCCTGGGACCATGTTACTCTATGTATGTCTCTCTCTATGTGCTTGTTGCCTGACTGCAAACATCCTATATGAAATGCACTGGGGCAGTCTCAACCTAGTTCCTTGTGACCACAGGCTCACGTCAGTTGGCAAAATTTAGAAGAAGAAAACTTTCCCCATATAATCAGATTGAGATAAAAATTTTGCCGATTGTCAGACCAGACTTCCCTTTTCACCCAATTCATCCTTGTAAGTTCCCCAATTCTCCTGCATGCTTAAGCCATAATTTAATTGAATGGTGGGACAGGCTCGAGTTGGGTTGTCAACTCTAATTGGATCATTTTCAGGAGGTATCATCACATGACGTCCAACTACCCACTGCCACACTCCTGCCATTGGTTGCCCAACATGTCCATATTTGTAGCACACTGCCTTCACGCAATCAGACACTTTGGTAACCAATTATTTTTAACTGTCAGGCAAGCAGTCTTTTCTCTCCATGCCAGATATTTCTACAATAGTGAAATTCTCCAAAGTGCTTTCCTGGAATAAAATTTGATACTGAACTACAGAAGGACATATTAGGACAGATGACCAAAAGCTTGGTAAAAGAGGTAGGTTTTAAGGAGTCTTGTTACAACTGTACAGAGCTTTGTCAAGACTACACTTGCAGCGCCGGGCACAGGTTGGTCTCCATATCTGAAGAAGGATATACTTGCCTGAGAGGCGGTACAGCAAAGGTTCACTAGGTTGGTTCCTGGGAGGAGAGGGTTGACCTCTGATGAGAGACTGAGTAAATTGGGTCTGTACTCTCTTGCAGAAGACTTATAGGTGGTTTCATTGCAACATACAAGATTCTGTTGGGCTTAACAGGGTAGAGACTGAAAGGACAGTTTCCTTGGCTGGGGAACCTAGAACATGGTGGCACAGCCTTAGGATAAGAGATTGATCGTTTAGGATTGAGATGAAGAAAAATTCCTCCACTCAGAGGGCTGTGATCTTTGGAATTTTCTACCCCAGAGGGTAGTAGATGCTCCATCATTGAATATAATCAAGGCTAAGACAGATAAGATTAAATAGCCGTTTGGTTGTACAGAGCCTGTGTATTGCTGAAATAAATAGATTTTTTTGTCAAAGCTTTTCATCTTGCACTCATCAGGACAATTCGTAAGAATACCAAATGTAAAGGGAACAACAATTTATACTACATGAGAAGAGAGTGCTGACTGGTTGGCAAATGGACTGATTGGTAGAGGTATTGCCATAGAGAATGCACCAGCTGATGGTGACTGACAGTTAACTGCCAAGCATTGTTTGAAATTTAAACCAAGCAGCTTGACTCTGATTGGTCAAGGCATTGCCGGGAGGAACAAACTAGCAAATGGACATCACTTATTTTGTTTAGCTGAAACAGATTGTAATGTGTGTACATGTTCTTTTCGTCTGCAAGGAACAGGACCCAATATATTAATGTGTAGCTTCCAGTACATGCAAATGCATCACACTACGAGCCTGACTGATGATGTTAAATTGATTGTCAGTGTAATTCTTAGCACACTGAGGATTATTTAGCAAGTGTTGTCCAATCGCGGAATCACATCTAATGTTAGACACTATGACCAGAATTTTTCTGTCGGCGATTTGGGGGCGGGGCCCGCTCGCCGACAGGAAAATGATGCGGGATGACGTCGGGAGGAACCCCCGACATCATCCCACCTCATTTAAATCTTCCGGAAGGAGGGCGGACAGCGAAATCAGCTGTCCGTCCGCCGACCTGTCAATGATCAATTGAGGCCATTGACAGGATAATTAAGCTAATTAAAGGCCCTGCCCCTCCAACCATAAGGCTGGTGGGCAGGGCAGGCCAGGAGCCCCGGCGGAAAGGAGAAAAAACATGAAACCTCATCCACTTGCGGGATGGGGTTTCATGTCTGTTTAAAAAATCTTTAATAAAGTTTATGTAATATTTATTAACATGTCCCATCTCGTGTGACATTGTCACATGAGGGGGACATGTTAATAATTTTTTTATTTTGCTCTTTTTGATGTTTATTAAACTGTCACCAATCTCCCTGAGACAGCACTTAGTCTCAGGGAGCAGTGTGCTCTTTCGTGTGCATGTGCGAAAGAGAGCACTTTGACAGTTGGGGAATCCCACCCCCCCAATCCCACCCCCCCCTCACCCCCGCACAGGAAGTGCAAAGCGCTTCCCATCAGGCAGCCTGCTGAGCGGGCCTTAATTGGCCCACCCACTCAAAATGGCGGTGGGGCCCGTTTCAGCGACGGAGTTCAGCTGCCCGCCCACCGTCAAGCCTGCCCATCGAGGGCTAAATTCTGCCCTATGTTTTGAGTTTTGCAAGCATGGGCTGGTTGGGTACCGTCTGTACCTTGCCTGTTGAGAACAGCGGAAAGGATATGCTGTTTGATATGATCAGCCAATCTTTGGGACATATGGCCTAACATACCTAGCATCACACTGGCACTAAAATTCATATACCACATTACTCATTTGTGTGATAGGCAGAACATGCTTTTGGCTTGACAGCAGCATTCTGTTAGTGGCAAAAACTACTCTTGTTGCAACGGCATAGTAGCAGCGTCAAACAGCTGGTAGATACCTTGCCCTTCCAGGGTAATCTGAGCTAGACTGGGCATTTTTCAGGGCCAAAAGCCTTAGGCCTATTCATGAGTTTGGGTGATATACAGCGCAAAATGATCTGATCAAATGAGTAATGTGTTATAAAGAATTTCAGTACCAGTGAGATTTAAATTTCAAACAATGCTTGGTAGTTAGTTGTCAGTCACCATCAACTTGTGCATTCCCCATGGCAACATCTCTACCAATCAGAGTCTACTTGCCAGCTAATTAGCACTCTCTTCTCATATAGTATCAATTGTTGTTCCCTTTACATTTGGTATTCTTGCGAATTGTCCTGATGAGTGCAAGAGAAAAAACTTCAACAAAAAAAATCGTTTTTTATTTAGCAACAGTTAAGATTTTGGATCTCTCAAGGAATCAACAGGTGTGGGGAGTGGGTGGGAAAAATGCATATGAGGCAGATGATCAGCCAAGATCAAATTGAATTGCAGAGCAGGTTAGAGGGGCCAAATGGTCTACTCCTGCTCCTATTTCTTATGCTATCTATTAAAGGAGAAAAGTAAGGCAGAAAGGCCAACAGGTTTAGGGAAGGAATTTGAGAAGTTAAGGCCCAAGAAGTTGAAGGCATGGCCGCCAATGGTGGGGCAATTAAAATCAAGGATGCATTAAACGACATGGAATGATCTTACTAACAGGCAGATGGTGATTAGGTTCTTTATATGGCTTCACAGCAGACACCTAATCTGCAAAATACCTGACTAGATACTGCTGACCATATCCAAGTTTACCTTATCCCGGCCGTAACGTCGCAGAAGTTTGTAAGGCCAGTTGAACAGAACTTGATTTGTTTTGGTATCTTTCAGTAGGAGGTTCTCTTTGTCTGCTTTAAGAATGTATGTCCCATGGAGATTGCACCTCTCTGCCGCTTCTGTCTTCTGCACGTTTACCCAGAACTCATTTACTGTGGATGGAAAGGAAGAAGGAAGAATGCCTGTTTAATCACAAGATTGAGTCATTAATAAAGTAAGAAGGAGAGAAAGATGGATGGAAGGAGAGAGAGAGAAAGACTTTATCTCAGGGTAACTAGAGACTGATAATAAATGTCCACCTTCCCAACATCACCCACCTTCTGAGAATCAGTGATTTATTTTAAGCTCTGAAGCCTGGATCTGGTCTATTGTGGATTTTTATTTTAAGAAACACACATTTGCCTTGTCCTTTTCTCTTCATAAAACAAAGGTTTTCTTTCCAAAAAACATTTTAAAGCTGTAAAGAGTTTTCAGTTGATCACTTTACAGGTAAGGTGACAATCAACATGATGATTGGATATAACTACTTAAAAGGACATATTTGCAGGGCTATGGGTAAAGAGCGGAGGAACAGGACTAATTGGACAGCTGTCTTCACAGACATGATGGACCAAATGGCTTCCTTCTGTGCTGAAAGATTCTTTGATTTTGTGACTAGTATTACCAGATCAAGCTAAGGAAGGAGGGAGACAGTGACATAGTGGTAATGTCACTGGACTAGTAATCCAGAGGACCAAGCTAATTCTCCGGAGACAGGGGGTTCAAATCCCACCACAGCAGCTGCTGGAATTTAAATTCTCATTACTGAGTCTATCATTAACGGTCATAAAATCCCATCTGGATCACTAATGCCATCCTTACCTGCTCTTGCCTACATGTGACTCCAGACCCACAGCAATGAATGTGGCTGACTCCTAACTGCCTTCTGAAATGGCCTAGCAAGCCACTCAGTTCGAGGACAATTTGGGATGGGCAGGGCAGGCAGAATAAGAAGATCCTTCCTTGGAAAGTAATGGAGTAGAGGAACAGGGGATCTCAGGGTGCAGATACTTACATCACTAACAGTAGTGATGCAGGCTAACAAGTCCATATAAAAGGCAAACAAGGCACTGGGGGTTTATTTCTGGAGCAAACAGAATTGAGAACTAAAAAAAAAGTTATGTTAAACTTGTTAAGAACCTTGGTTAGACCACCATGGTAGTTCTGGTCATGATATTATGAAAAGGATACAGAGGCACTGGATAAGGTGAAAAAAAGTTTTACTAGAATTATACCAGAATTGAGAGGTTATACCTATCTGGAAAGATTGAACAGGTTGGGTCCCTTTTCACTAGAAAAAGGCTGAAGGGTGACCAGGTTGAGGTCTTAAAGGTTTGAAATGGCAGAGGTGGAAAAAATGTTTCTACTTGCAGGGCAGACCAGAGCTAGGGGCTATAAACATAATACAGTCACTAATAAATCCAATAGGGAATTTAGGAAAAATTTCATTACCCAGAGAGTGGTTAGAATGTGGAATTCACTACCACATGGAATTTTTAAAATATATATTAGGGGCAGGAGTAGGCCACTCAAGCCCCTCGAGCCTGCACCACCATTCAATAAGATCATGGCTGATCTGACTGGAACCTCAACCCCACATTTCTGTCTACCCCTGATAACCTTTCACATCCTTATTAATCAAGAATCTATCTAGGTCTGCCTTAAAACTATTCAAAGACTCCACTTCCACTGACTTTTGAGGAAGAGAGTTCCAAAAACTCACTACCCTCTAAGGGAAAAAATTTCTCCTCATCTCTATCTTAAATAGGCAACCCCCTAGTTTTAAACAGTGACCCATTGTTCTAGATTCCACCTTTTCCTAACTTCCTGTCCTTCCTAAATGCCACATACCATTCAATACAGAGGTCCCAATCTATGTCACCTTGTAACCACGTCTCTGAAATGGCTATCAGCTCGCACTTATTTATTTCTATTTGCGCTCAGTTCATGTTTTGTTTTGAATGCTACTTGTATTTAGATAGAGCCGTTAGTTTTGTCCTTTTATTATTTTTGTAGCATCTAGCCTTATCTACTGATTTACTCTTAGATTTGTACTCTTTGCCCCTTCCTGTCACAGTCTGTTTATCATTTCCTATATTTATACATTACTCTCTTGCCTTGTCTCTACTCTTTGGTTTACCACATCTTCCCAAATTTGATCCCTTGCCCCCACTATTCAGCTTAAAACCCTCGCTACTTGCCTAGTTATGTAGCTCGTGAGGACACCAGCCCTTGCACAATTCAGCTGTAGACCGTCCCAATGGTATAGATCCCACTTTCCCCAATACTGGTGCCAGTGACCCACAAACCAGAACCCACTTCTCCCACATTAGTCTTTGAGCCACTCATTTCTCGAATCTTATTTTTCCTATGCCAATTTGCATGTGGCTCAGGTATTAATCCACAAATTATTACCTCTGAGGTTCTAATTTAGTGGCTAGCTTGTCATACTGATTATGCAGAGCCTCCTTCCTCATCCTGCCTGTGTCATTGGTACCTACATGGACCATGACAACTGGATCCTCCCCATCCCACTGTAAGTTCCTCTCCAGCCCGAGCAGATGTCCCAAACTCTGGCAGCGGGCAGGCAACAAAGCTGTCTGCACTCTCTTTCTTTGCTACAGAGAACAGTGTCACTCCCCGTCACTATATTGTACCCTACTATCACTATGTTCCTTTTTGCTCCCCCCCACTTGGATGGCTTCCTGTACCACGGTGCCATGATCAGTTTTTTCATCCACCCTGCAGCCCCTGCTCTCATTCAAACAAGGTGAGAGAACCTCAAACTTATTGGATAATCGCAGAGGCTCACACTCCTGCCCTCTGGGTGCCCTTACTTGCCTCACTCGCAGTCACACCCTCCTGTCCCTGACCAAATCAGGAAACCCTATCCTAAGTAGTGTGATTGCCTCCTGGTAACTTTCCCCCTCCATGATATGTTGCAGCGTCTGCAGCTTAGACTCCAGCTCAATGACTCTGAGCCGAAGCTCCTCGAGCCGGAAACACTTACTGCAGACGTGTTTGCACTGGATCACAATGTTATCCAGGAACTCCCACATGCTGCAGCCTTGACACACCACCTGTCCTGCCATCCTTAATACACAAGATAAGATCACATGGAGTTAGGGGTAATATATTAGCTTGGATAGAAGATTGGCTAACCAACAGAAAGCAGAGAGTCAGGATAAATGGGTCTTTTTCTGGATGGCAAGCTGGAACTAGTGGGGTGCCACACGGTTCGGTCCTTGGGTCCCAACTATTTACAATCTATATTAATGATTTGGATTCAAAGGTTGAAGGTACTAAGGCTAAATTTCAGATGACACCAAACTAGGTGGGAAAGTAAGTTGCAAGGAAGAAATAAGAAATTTACAAATGGATATGGACAGGTTAAGTAAATGGGCCAAAATATGGCAGATGGATTTTAACGTGGATAAGTGTGAGGTTATCCATTTTGGTCAGAAGAATAAAAAGGCGACTTATTATTTAAATGGAGAGAAACTTCAGAACGCATCAGTGCAGAGGGATCTGGGTGTCCTCGTGCATGAATCGCTGAAAGCTAGTATACATGTACAGCAGGTAATAAGGAAGGCAAATGGAATTTTGGCATTTATTGCTAAAGGAGGAGAGCATAAAAATAGAGAAGTGTTGTTGCAACTGTGGAAGGCATTGGTGAGACCGCACCTGGAGTACTGTGCACAGTTTTGGTCCCCTTATTTGAGGAAGGATGTAGTCGCACTGGAGGCGGTTCAGAGGAGGTTCACCAGATTGATTCCAGAGATGCGGGGCTCGTCTTATGAGGAGAGATTGAGCAGTTTAGGCCTATACTCGCTAGAGTTTAGAAGGATGAGAGGAGATCTAATTGAGGTATATAAGGCGCTAAAGGGGATAGACAAAGTAGACATGGAGCGGATGTTTCCCTTTCTGGGGCATTCTTGAACGAGAGGCCATAGTTTTAGGCTAAGGGGTGGTAGATTTAAATCAGAGATGATGAGAAGGAATTACTTTTCTCAAAGGGTCGTGAATCTGTGGAATTCACTACCTCAGAGTGCAGTGGAGGCCAGGATGCTGAATAAATTTAAGGAGGAGATAGACAGATTTTTAATTAGTAATGGGTTGAATGGCTATGGGGAGAGCGCGGGAAATTGGAGTTGAGGCCAAAATGAGATCAGCCATGATTGTAATGAATGGCAGGGCAGGCTCGAGAGGCTGAATTACCTACTCCTGCTCCTAGTTCTTATGTTCTTCTGTTCTTATTGTGTATTAAATAATTAATTATATTAATCACTAATTTACGTTGTTTTCTTATATATTTAATTAACTTTACCACCAATGAGAGTGCCTTGACTACACTGAAGAACCTTGAATTAATAGTAAACTGAACTGGGGCTACAGTAACCACATTCAACCAGTTAGCTAATTAACTACTCAGCTCCTACAGCGGAGAATGAGTTTACCTTGTCTAGAGCAGGATTTTCCCGTCTGCGAGCGGGAGGCTGGGCCTGTTTGCCGACGCATAAAATGACATGCGGTGATGTCGGGCGAAACCCCCGACGTCACCATGCCCCATTTAAATTTTCTGGTAGGCGGGGGTGCAGGAAAATCAGCTGTGCCCCCGCCAACCTGTCAATGGCCAATTGAGGCTATTGACAGAGTCATTTAGCTAATTAATGGACCTGCCCGTCCAACCTTAAGGTTGGCGGGTAGGCCAGGAGCCCCGGCAGGAATAAGAGAAAGTCTGAAACCTCATCCACGGGTGGGATGAGGTTTCATGTAGGTTTTAAAATTTTTTAAAGTTTTTGTAAAAATTATGGACACGTCCGAACTCATGTGACAGTGTCACATGAGGGGACATGTCAGGAATTTTTTTTTTCTCTATTTTTTACTTTTGTCACAAAACAGCCGATCTTCTCTGAGGCAGCACTTAGCCTCAGGGAGACGAGTGCGCTCTTTTGTGCGCATGTGCGAAAGAGCGCACTCTTGATTTAGGGAATCCACCCCCCCTTACAGCGCTTCTGTGCAGATGTCACGCTGGGCGGGCCTTAATTAGCCCGCCCACATGAAATGGCGCTGCGCTCCCAATTGGGGGCGCCAATCGGAGGCGCGCCTGTGCTGGCCCGCCATTTGACTTCCCCTCCAACGGGGGGAAAATCCTGCTCCAAGTCTTCATTCAGTTAGTCAGCTGCACTCCGTAAGTTCAGGCAAATAGAATGGCTGCATTTAAGGGTAAGCTAAGTAACAGGAAACTTGAGAAAGAAAGGAATATGCCAAGAGGGTTAAATGAAGAAAGGCAAAATGAGTTTCACATGGAGCATGAACACATGAACCTGTTGGGTTGAATTGCCAGCTTCTGTACCATAAATAGATAATTTATAATATATCAAAAATTTCAGATACGCCAAGATAGCAGCACAGGACAAGATTGCCTCAAGGATGTGAAGGCCATGTTTAGGCACGAGATGTTTTTATTTCAACAGATAAAATGTGTTGTCAGGTAGAGTGACTGTGGTCAAGACATGGCTCGTTTAACAGCTGGATGGTTGCAGTGAGTAAATGACAGGGGCAAGGGTGGGGTGCTGCTCTGGAAGGATAAGCCTTTCACTTAGATATTAAACAGAGGTCCAGTCTGCCCCCTCAATAAAAGATCCCACAAGGCTCTTTGAAGTGCAGGGGAGTTCTGCCAGGTATCCTCGCCAATATGCACCATTAGAACAGATTCATCTCCTTGCTGTTTGTGAGATCTTGCTGTGCATAAGTTGGCTACCACTTTTCCTACATTGCAACAGTGACTACACTTCAAAAGTACCTCATTGACTATAAAGCAAACTGGGATGTCCTGAGTTTGTGAATTGAGCAAGTTCTTTGTTTTAACGAAGGAAGATGGCATCTCCAGTAACACCTCAGTACCACACCAGAGTGTCAGCCTGGATTATCTGCTTAAGTCTCTGCATTGGGACTAGAACCCAAGAACTTTAACTCAGAGGTGCAAGAGTGCCACCCACCGAGCCACAGCCCTGCAGATGTGCCATTTTCACCGACACCTACTGACAAATCAAGTAAGCATGCAGGATCAAGGAGATCTCTCCCCACAATGATACTGATGGTCTTCACTGTAACTCCTGTCACTCATTTTTATTGGCACTCTGAGGTTTCTGGGGGGGGGGGGGCCCTCAGTTGCGTACAGCAGGATCCCACAAAAAGCAAGGAGATGAACAACCAGATAATCTATTCTAATGAATTATTGGCAGAACTCCCTTTCTCCTCTTTGAATAGTGTGGTGGGATCTTTTACTGATCCTTTGTCAGTGGCATATAGTTTTCTTCAAGAAACCACCAATACATAGATGCGTAATTCTATTTATAGACATGGTACCGTTATGAATACGAGCGCAGAATAGAAGCACTCATTTCCTGTTTGCATCAGAAAGATTGGAAATGTAATGCTCTGGTTGGCAGCCAGACTATTGACTGATCACGGTTGGCTAACCATCAAGAGAACACTCCCCAGCCCACATAGTAAATAAGTCCAGTCACTGTTTAGCCCCCAGGTCTTTACAATCCGTGTAAATTGTTGCTCAGTGGATAGCACTCTTGCCTTTGAGTCAGAAAGTTCCGGGTTCAAGCCCCAGTCAGAGATCTGGCCCAAAGTCCAGTGCAGTACTGAGGGAATGCTGCACTGTCAGAGCAGCCATCTTTCGGATGAGACATTAAACTGAAGTACCATCTGTTCTCAGCTGGAAGTAAAAGATCCCACGGCACTATTATGAAGAACAGTCCTCTCTGGTATGCTGGCCAATATTTATTTACCCGTCAATCAACAGAGGGGACAAGAATTACCCTGAGGGAGGAAGGTTCTCAAGCCAGGGTTCTGCTCTCTCTCTCCTTCCATTTTCATTGCTTCTCCGCAGTGGAGTTTATGCGGTCAGTTTCTGATTGTGTTGCAACTTGTTGGATGAGGTACTGCCACATGGCAAGATTTACAGCAAGTTCATCCTATGCACCAAAATTAATTTGTCCCCTTTTCCATTAGGCCTTCAGAGCATCCTTTATTTTTATTCATTCGTGGGATATGGGTGTCGCTGGCTAGGCCAGCTTTTATTGCCCATCCCTAATTGCCCTCGAGAAGATGGTGGCGAGCTGCCTTCTTGAACTGTTGCAGTCCATGTGGTGTGGGTACACCCACAGTGCTGTTAGGGAAGGAATTCCAGGATTTTGACCCAGTGACAGTGAAGGAACAGTGATATATTTCCAAGTCAGGGTAGTATGTGACTTGGAGGAGAACTTCCATATGGTGGAATTCCCATATGTCTGCTGCCCTTGTCCTTCTAAATGGTAGTGGTCGTGGGTTTGGAAGGTGCTGTTGAAGGAGCTTTGGCGAGTTCCTGCAGCGCATCTTGTAGATGGTATACACTGTTGCTACTGTGTGTCAGTGGTGGAGGGAGTGAATGTTTGTGGATGGGGTGCCAATCAAGCTGGCTGCTTTGTCCTGGATGGTGTCAAGCTTCTTGAGTGTTGTTGGAGCTGCACTCATCCAGGCAAGTGGAGAGTATTCCATCACACTCCTGACTTGTGCCTTGTAGATGGTAGACAGGCTTGGGGGAGCTTTTTTTTTATTCATTCATGGGATGTGGGCATCACTAGCTAGGCCAGCATTTATTGCCCATCCCTAATTGCCCTTGAGAAGGTGGTGATGTCTTCTTTAACCACTGCAGTCTATGTGGTGTAGGTACATCCTCAGTGCTGTTAGGGAAGGAATTCCAGGATTTTGACCCAGTGACAGTGAAGGAACGGCGATACATTTCCAAGTCAGAATGGTGAGTGGCTTGGAGGGTAACTTCCAGGTGGTGGTGTTCCCATGTCAGGAGGTGAGTTACTCACCGCAGAATTCATAGTCTCTGGCCTGAGCCATGACTGATGCTTCCTCAAGATTACACACTTCCATCTCTGTAACATTGTCCACCCATGACCTTACCTTACTCCCACTGAAATCATGATCCACACACCCTTGCCACCTCAAGAATTTCACCATTAATGTCATTGTAAAGAGCTTCCTGATCTCATTAAATTCCGATCTCCGCTAATTTCCCAGCCATCAGGTATATTTTGTAAATTTGAACTGAATTTTGGAATGTGAATGTTGCTGGCAAGACCAGCATTTATTTTCCACCCCTAGATGCCCTCTGGGCCACTTCAGAGGACAGTTAAAAGTCAGTCATTTTGATGTGGGGACAGGAGTCAAACATAGGTGCAGACTGGATAAGGATGACAGGATTTCTTCCCTAAAGCACATCAGTGTACCAGATGGATTTCTCCTGGTCAATACACTACCCCCAATCCCATGGACAGCTCTCTGGTCATTTTTTTTTTGTGACCATTTTTTTTACTTCCACTTTTAAAATTCTAATTCTCAAACTGTATGGTGGGATTTTAACTCAGTGAATTATTAGTCCAGGCCTCGGGATTGCTCAGTCAGATAACATAACTATAACACCAACATGCCATTCCTTGGGCTTCATCCCAACATTAATTCTCCAGGTTCCAGGTAGGGGAATAACATGCAATGGCCCAGACCTCACTCTGAAGCTCCCATGGCTAGCTAATGTAACCCCACTATTTAAAAAGGGAGGCAGAGAGAAAACAGGGAATTATAGACCAGTCAGCTTGACATCGGTAGTGGGGAAAATTCTAGAGTCCATTATAAAAGATTTAATAGCCGAGCATGTGGAAAACAGTGTCAGAATCGGACAGAGTCAGCATGGATTTATGAAAGGGAAATCATGCTTGACAAATCTACTGGAATTTTTCGAGGATGTAATAAGTAGAGTTGATGAGGGGGAGCCAGTGGATGTGGTTTATTTGGACTTTCAGAAGGCTTTCAACGAAGTCCCACATAAGAGATTGGCATGTAAAATTAAAATGCTTGGGATTAGGGGTAGTGTATTGAGATGGATAGAAAACCGGTTGGCAGACAGGAAACAAAGAGTAGGAATAAACGAGCCTTTTTCCGAATGGCAGGCAGTGACTAGTGGGGTACCGCAGGGATCGGTGCTGGAACCCCAGTTATTCACAATATATATTGATGATTTAGGTGAGGGAACTAAATGAAATATCTCCAAATTTGCAGATGACACAAAGCTGGGTGGGAGGGTGAGCTGTGAGGAGGATGCAGAGATGCTTCAGTGTGATTTGGACAAGCTGAGTGAGTGGGCAAATGCATGGCAGATGCAATATAATGCAGATAAATGTGAGGTTATCCATTTTGGTAGTAAAGACAGGAAGGCAGATTATCTGAATGGCTATAAATTGAGAGAGGGGAATGTGCAACGAGACCTGGGTGTCCTTGTACACCAATCACTGAAGGTAAGCATGCAGGTGCAGCAGGCGGTAAAGAAGGCAATTGGTATGTTGGCCTTCATAGCCAGAGGATTCAAGTACAGGAACAGGGATGTCTTGCTGCAATTGTACAGGACCTTGGTGAGACCACACCAGGAATATTGTGTGCAGTTTTGGTCTCCTTATCTGAGGAAGGATGTACTTGCTACAGAGGGAGTGTAGCGAAGGTTTACCCAACTGATTCCTGGGATGGCGGGACTGACATATGAGGAGAGATTGAGTCGATTAGGATTATATTCGCTGGAGTTTAGAAGAATGAGGGGGGATCTCATAGAAACCTATAAAATTCTAACAGGACTAGACAGGGTAGATGCAGGAAGGATGTTCCCGATGGTGAGGGAATCCAGAACCAGGGGGCACAGTCTGAGGATATGGGGTAGACCATTTAGGACTGAGATGAGGAGAAATTTCTTCACCCAGAGAGTGGTGAGCCTGTGGAATTCGTTACCGCAGAAAGTAGTTGAGACCAAAACATTGTATGTTTTCAAGAAGGAGTTAGATATAGCTCTTGGGGTGAAAGGGATCAAAGGGTATGGGGAGAAAGTGGGAGCAGGCTATTGAACTGGATGATCAGCCATGATCATAACGAATGGCGAAGCAGGCTCGAAGGGCTGAATGGCCTCCTGCGCCTAGTTTCTATGTTTCTATCCCGCACCCTTGCTCTGTGGCCCTGTCCATCCCAAACACATCCCTCCGTTAAAATTAACTTACAGCGGTGAGAAAAAAGCCTGGGTGCTTCTAGCTTCTCTCCAGTTGTTTAAAAGATCCCATGTTACTATTTTGAAGAAAAGCAGGGAAGTTATCTCTGGTGTCCTAGTCAATACTTATCCCTCAACCAACGCCACTAAAACAGACAATATGCTCATTTGCCTCTTTGTCTTTGCAAGAGGCAAATTGTGTTGCCACATTTCTTACATTACTTCCAAAATACCTTATTGGCGCTAAAGGACTTCGGGATGTCCTGAGATCATGAAATGCACTAAACAAACACTTGAGGATGTACATCATAAACTGTAAATAGATAAACAAGGCCAAACGACAGTGGATCCACGTTTTTAAACTGTACTCAATCTCAAGCGTGACTGGAAATGAAAAGTGCTCATCGTCATTCTGGACCCTACATTTATAAACTGGGAGACCTATCTGCAGCTTGAAGAGAAGGAAATAAAGAGACACAATACTTAACGGTGGAATGCCAGCCAATCCGCCCTGCTTACCTTCCGACCGAGAGTAGTAGATACTGTTCTCTGCCATCTCCAGAGATTTTGAATTTGCTCCAGAACAGGGATCAGCAGCAGGAGTCTGCAATGAAAGGGTGAGACAACATCAAGTAGGAAGCTATCAAACGGACACCCAAAAGCATCTCTGGGTCCAATACGGCAAGCACCTTGGGTGATGTACTGGTTATGCTACTGGACTAATAATCGAAAGAGCATGAATTCAAATCCCACGACTCGCATTCAGTTTTTAAAAAAAACTTGGATCTAAAAAAGCTGGTCTCAGTAATGATGACCTTGAAGCTGTTGAATTGGTGCAAAGTCCCAGCTGCTTCAAAGATGTTCTCTAGTGAAAGAAACCTGCTGTCCTTACCCCATCTGGCCCTGTATGTAACTACAGTTCCACACCAGTTGATTCTTAACCACCCTCTGAAGTGCTGCGGTGAACCACTCAGTTGTGTCGAGAAAGCAGCCCACCACCTTCTCAAGGCAACTAGGGAAGAATGACAAGTGCCCACATCCTAAGAATGAATAAAAGGTGAACATATCCCTCTCCCCAGCCAGTATTTTTCATCTCATTGACTTCAGCACAACCCTTATTACAATTTTCACTTCAAGAGCATACGTCAGGGTTCCCAGATGCTTTGAAAAGCACAAAAAAAAATTGTTCCCTTTCTTCTCCCCGGTTAAGGTAGCTCTCCTTGGGTCAGCACTCCTACATGGAAGCAATGGACTATGCTGAGTCCAGAAGGGGTAAGCTGGGGTTGTTCTCCTGAGAGCAGAGAGGGTTAAGAGGAGATTTAATAACGATGCTGAAAAAACACAAATTGTTTTGATAGAGTAAATGAGGAGGAACTTGTTTCCAGTGGTAGGAAGGTTGGGAACCAATATATACAGATCAACAAAACTGGAAGCAACAAAAACAAAAAATCAGCAAGTTGTTGTGATCTGGAATGCTCTGACGAAAAGGAAGGGTGCTGGAACCAGATTCAACAGTAACATTCGAAAGTGAATTGAATAAACACTTGAAGGGAAAAAAATATTATAGGGACTTGGAGGAAGGGTATGGGATTGGATAGCTCTACCAGAGAGCCAGTACAGGCACAGTGAGCCAAATGGCTTCGTTCTGTGCTGTACCATTCCGATTCCTGGTAAATCTCCTCAACATTGGACTCACTGGGAATGCAGTTTCACACAGCTTTTCAACCCATTCAGCAGCCGCCTGTTTTTCCGCAGCAAAGGTGTACAGTTTCTCTTCGGTTTCAATGGTGAAAGCAGACATGGACTCCTTCGGACACACTTCACTCGATATGTGCGCAATGCTGATGCAGTCAGACAGCCGGATAATCTTTTTGTCCATTTTTTTGGTGGCCTGCTTCTCCGACACGTTGGCCCCATCCTTGCTGTCATAGAATTCCAGCCGGGATATTCCATACTGGCTAGCCGGATACAAGACAAACCAGTTCTTCTTCCAGTGTTTCTGCAAAAAGCACAATAAAGGAATGTAAGTGACCATGGAAGACACGGGACCAATTGGGCCCACTAAAGACAATTCCTTCCCACAGCTGCCAACTGTGAACCATGTTCAATTCATTGCATCTCCCAAGTCATACTTTACAAAAACATTCAAACTTGGGCTGATAAGTGGTAGGTAACATTGGCACCTCACAAGTACCAGGCAATAACCATCACCAACAAAAGAGAATTAAACCTTCTCCCCTTGACATTCAGTGGCATTGCCATTGCTATATCCCCCACAATCAGCATCCTGGGGGTTACCATTGACCAAAAACTGAACTATACTAGCCATATAAATACTGTGGCTACAAGAGCAGGTCAGAGGCTGGGAATTCTGCAGAGCAACTCACTTCCTGACTCCCCAAAGCTTGTCCACCATCTACAAGGCACAAGTCAGGAGTGTGATGGAATACTCTCCACGTGCCTGGATAAGTGCAGCTCCAATAACACTCAGGAAGTTTGACACCATTCAGGACAAAGCAGCTTGCTTGATCAGCACCCCATCCACCAACCTAAACATTCACTTCCTCAATCATCAATGCAAAGTGGTAGCAGTGTGCACCATCTACAAGATGCACTGCAGCAACTCATCAAGGCTCCTTCAGCAGCACCTTCGAAACCTGCGACCACTACACCTAGAAGGACAAGGGCAGCAGGCGCATGGGAACACCAACACCTGCAAGTTCCTCTCCGAGCCTCACACCATCCTGACTTGGAATCAAATTGCCATCCCTTCACTGTCACTGGGTTAAAATCCTGGAACTCCCTCCCTAACAGCACTGTCGGTGTACCTACACCACAGGGACTGCAACAGTTCAAGGCAGCAGCTCACCACCCCTTCTGAAGGGCAATTAGGGATGGGCAACAAATGCTGGCCTAGTTAGTGATGCCCACACCCCAAATGAGAATAAACAAATGTGCTATGGACAATGCTTTCTAAGAGACTGGGTTTCCCCAAATTCATTCTGTACAAGACTCACAGCCAACAGGCAAAGGAGGTTTTCATCCCCTCAGCTGTATTTACTGTAGTGATTGTGTTACTGGCCTAGTAATCCAGATGTCTCTATTAAGTATGTCAGTTCAAATCCTACCATAGCAGTTTGAGACTTTAAGTTCAGATTTTAAAAACTTGGTAATAAAAAAAAAATGCTTTCAACTGGTTCACTGGAAGCACTGGAAGTGACTAGCCCCACGCCAACATGGTTAACTCTTAGCTGTCCTCTAAACTGGTCCCAGAATGCCACTCAGTTCAGTGCTCAGGGATGGGCAATAAAATCCTGGAACTTCCTACCCAACAGCACAGTGTACATATATAGCTCTCCGTTTTAAGTTGCCCTGTTTTGAAATCAGCCTGCAGTTAATGGTGTCGGTATTCACGTTTAGCGCCAGGAGATTCATTTTAATGTCGTTTCATGCCTGGTCTGACATAGTGTCGCATGATCTGGTCGGTACCATTTTGGAGCTCCCTCTCGCCGCCGACCCTCCCACTCCCTGATCCCGCCCCCTCCCGCCAGTTGCTGCCAACCCTCCCTCTCGCCGCTGACCCTCTTGCTCCCCGACTCTCCCTTTCGTTGACCTTCCCACTTGTGGTTACCTCCACAACACTGCAACTCAAAACTACTCTTGCTCCCAAGCTGCTCTTGGTGCCTCTCACTGCTCATCTCACAAACCCTCGATCACAAGAAGGGCTCAGAAGAGGAAAGCGGGATGTGGGAGAGGCTGGCATTGGGAAGCTCGGCATGAGGGAGGGTCAAGGAGCAGGAGGTTTGGCGAGCTTGATCGATGGCAGCTGCGAGAGTCAGCGAGGGGGAGAGGTAGTGGTGAGCTCGAGGGTCAGCGAGGGGGAGAGGTAGTGAGCTCGAGGATCAGCTAGGGGGAGAGGTAGTGAGCAGGTAGTGAACCGGAGGGTTAGCGAATGGGAGAGGTGGCGAGCCGGAGGGTCGATGAGGTGAGGGTCACTGAGGCAGAGGGTTGGCAAGGCAGAGGTTTATCAAGCAGGAGAAGCGGTGAGCCAGAGGGTCAGTGAGTGGGAGAGTCTGTTATCCAGAGGGTCAGCGAGTGGGACAGCCAGCGAACTGGAGGGTCAGTGAATGGGAGAGGCAGTGTGCCGGAGGGTCAGTAAACAGGAGAGGCTACGAGCCATAGAGTTGGTGATCCAGGGAGCTAGCGAGTGGGAGAGGCTGCATATTTCTTTCATATTTTTTAATTTATTTTATTTTTAAATTTACGAATAAAGGAATTTAGCAATGTAAAGTGTTTCTACAGGGCATAGTGTTGTAATGTTTTTTTCTAATGAGAAAGATTCTACAGAACCTAACTACAGCTTTTACATTGGTTGTAATGGGAAAATCTGACTCACCTAATATGGCTTCATTAAAGTTTCACTTTTCAGGAACACAACTTCAACTTTGGGCAAGGAATTACTGACCATACAGACTGCCATGGTTCAGGATGATTGGACTTAATGGACGGCTAAAGTTCATAAAGGAAATACAGAGGAAGAGTGCTGATCTGCTGCTTCAGCCAGAATGATTCAACTTCCTCGTCACTGTAATCTTTCCAAAGGTTTAAATTGGCTAATGTGTGTCTCTTACAAATAGCTGACTGCCAGAACTTTTACTTGAATGGATATTTCGACAAGCCTGATCACCACAACCTTCGGAAGGACAATTAGGGATGGACAATAAATGCTCACCTTGTCAGCAATGCCCATGTACTTTAAACAATTTTTAAAAAGCAACCAATTACCTCACATGTAGCTCTGAGGAAACATGCTGTATTGTCGGAGGTGCCATCATTCAGCAGTGATATTAAACAGAACTACCCCCCTGACCTCTCAGGTATAAAGATCACATAGCACTGGGAGTTATTCCTAATATCCTGGTCGATATTCATCCCTCAAGCAACATCGAAAGACAGATTATCTGGTCATTACCACAATGCTGTTTGTGGGAGCTTGCTGTGTGCAAACTGGCTGCCACATTTGCTACAGTACAATAGTTACTACACTTCAAAAGTACTTCAATGCCTGTAAAGTGCTTTGAAACGTTCTGAGGTTATGAAGGGTGCTACATAAAAAAAGTCTCTCTTTTTCCTTCTTGCCACTTTCTGAAAAAGAATAAGAGAAAAAGCCCAGTAGAGGTCAGTGCTGTTTTCAGTGCATATACAAAAGGTGAAAAGTCAGGCTTGTCCAAACATCCACAAGTAAACTAGTCAGTGCTGGCAGTCAGCTATTTTCAAGAGATACATATGAACCAATTTAAACCTTTGGAAAGGTTACAGTGATGAGGAAGTTGAATCATTCTGGCTGAAGCAGCAGATTGAGAGACTCTCCTTAGGTACTTCCTTTGTGAACTTTAACCCATTAAGTACAATTAGGAAGGCCAGAACCACTGCCTTCAGTCCCTGGCACAGGCTCCCTTCCATGGCTATCAAGTCAATCACTCTTCCTGATGGCTGCCTGAGGCTGAACCAGACTATTCGCAACCTTGATGCGCATTTGACCCCGAGATGAGCACCTCACCACATATCAGTTCCACAACAGGACTGCCTATTTCCATCTCCCCAACAACGTTCGCCCGTACCTATGCTTCGGCTTATTTATTGCAGGAACCCTCATCCATACCTTTGTTACTTTGAATGTAACTGTTCCAACACTCTACTGCTCCGCCTCCCACATCTAACCCTCCATAAATTTGAATTAATCCAAAATTCTGCTACCGTATCCTCACCTACCTACTCCTCTATTCACTGGCCTACACTGACTCCTGGTCTGACAACTCCTCGGTGTACTGTGTACAGTTTTGACCTCCTTATCCAAGGAAAGATATACTTGCCCGAGGGGGATGGGAACGAAGGTTCACGACACTGATCCCTATGATAAGGCAGCTGTCCTATGAGGACAGATAGAATAGAATGGGCCTTTATTCTGGAAAGTGAACTCATTGAAATGTATAAAATTCTTAGAACTTTACAGGGGAAACGCTGAAAGACCTACTGGTGGAGAGTCTGGAACTAGGGGTCATAAGAGGTCGGCCATTTACAACTGAGTTAAGGGGAAATTTCTTTGCTCAGAAGCTTGTGTATCTTTGGAATCTTGTCACCCAAAGAGCTGTGGACACCTAGTTGTTGAGTAAATTCATGACAGAGATAGATGGACTTTTGGACGCTAAGGGAATCAAGGGATATGGGGTAGGACAGGAAAGTGGAGTTGAGGTAGCCATGACGAAGCCCTGCACATTATTCCTTTTCAGAAAATAATCCAATTCCCTCTTGAATGCCTCAATTAAACATGCTTCAATCACAGACAGCGGGTTCCAGATCCTAACCACTCACTGTATGAAAAAGTTTCTCCTCGCGTCACCATTGTTAATCACCTTAAATCTGTGCCCTCTGGTTCTCCAACCTTTCATTAATGGTAACAGTTCCTCCTTATCTACTCTGTCCAGATCCCTCATGATTTTGAATAACTCTATCAAATCTCCTCACAACCTACTCTCCTACAAGGAAAACAGTCCCAACTTCGCTAATCTATCTACATAACTGAAGTTCCTCATCCCTGGAACCATTCTCATGAATCTTTTCTGCATTCTCTCTAACGCCTTCACATCTTTCCCAAAACGTGGTGCCAAGATTTGGACGCAATACTCAATTGGAGGCCGAACCAGCATTTTTACACAGGTTTAACACAGCTTCCTTGCTTTTGTACTCTATACCCCTATGAATAAAGCCCAGGATAATGTACGCTTTATTAACCGTTCTCTGAACTGTTCCTGCCATCTTCAATGATTTATGCACAGATATACCCAGGTCCCTCTGCTCCTTCATTTTATATCGTCTCTCTGCATTCTTCCTACCAAAATGAATCATTTCCCACTAGTTGGTGGCCTATAGAACACACTGAGTAATTTAATTACCCGTTTTTTTTTGTTCCTTAGCTCTAGCCAAATAGATTTTGTCCTTGACCCCTCTGGAATGAACTCTCTCTCCAGCACTGCAATGTTCTCTTTGATCAATACCGCCACCCCTCCTCCTTTCCTCCTTTTCCTTTCTTTCCTGAACACCCTATATCCAGGAATATTTAATACTCAGTCCTGCCCTTCTTTGAGCCACATCTCTGCTATCGCCACAACATTTTATTTCCACTCAGCTTTCTGAGTCTGCAACACACCAATCTTATTTATCACACTCCACACATTCACATACATGCATTATAACCCTAATTTAGGAACTTAGGAACAGGTGTAGGCCATTTGGCCCATTCAGCCTGCTCCGCCATTCAATTAGATCAAGGCTTATCATCTACCTCAATGCCACTTTCCCATGCTATCCCCATATCCCTTGATGTCATTAGTATCCATAAATCTATCAATCATACTTAACGATTGAGCTTCCACAGCCCTCTGGGGTAGAGAATCCCAAAGATCCACCACCCTCTGAGTGAAGAAATTTATTCTCATCTCAGTCTTAAATGGCGTGTCCCTTACTTGGAGTCTGTGTCCCATGGTTCTAGACTCACCAGCCTGGGGAAACATCCTAACTACACCTATCCTGTCAATCCCTGTAAAAGATTTTAAGTTTCAGTGAGCTCACCTCTCATTCTTCGAAACTCTAGAGAATACCAGCCCAGTTTCCTCAATTTATCTGTTCTGATGAAGAGTCATACGGACTCGAAACGTTAACTGTATTCCTCTCCGCAGATGCTGTCAGACCTGCTGAGTTTTTCCAGCTATTTTTATTTTTGTCCTCAATTTATTACTTTGCCTCTTATGCTAAACCTACCTAATCCCCTACTATTTCCTACTATAGTATTATCCATTGCTCCCAATATTCTTTGCATCTTGATATTCCTCGCTAGTATTACCTCCTGGCTTCCATACCCCTGCCAACCCTTACCAAAAGCACTAAATTGCCCCACAAGGATATTAGTCACTGCTCTGTTTAGGTGCAACCCTATCTAATCTACACAGGTCCCATCTACCCCAGAACCAATCCCAATGTCCCAAGAATCTGAAGCCTCCCTCCTGCACCATCTCTCTAGCCAGGCATTCACCTGCTCTATCTTCCCATTTCTATACTCACTTGCACGTGCTACCAGGAGTTACTACTTTTGAGGTTCCACTTGCTAATTTCCTACCTAGCTCCTTAAATTCTGACTGCAGGACCACATCCCCCTTTTCTATCTATGTCGTTGGTACCAATGGCTGCTCACCACCCCCCACCCCAACACACACACACACCTCCCACCCCCCTCTGGCCACAGAGCACCCTTTCAGTGATATCCTTGACCCTGGCATCAGGGAGAATACACCATCCTGTATTCATATCTGTGGCCGCAGAAATGTCTGTTTCCCTATCGAATCACCTAGCACTATTGCTCTTCCAGGCTTCTTTGTACTCCCCTGTACAGCTGAGCCTGCCTTGGTGCCATGGACTTGGCTCTGGCTGCGCTCCCCAGATGAACCATCACTCTCATCAGTATTCAAAATTTAATATTGATTGGAGAGTGAGATACACTCAAGGGACTCCTGCACTACCTGCCTATTTCTGCTTGACTGCCTGATGGTTATCCATTCACTCTCTCCCTGCGTTCTCTTAAGCTGCAGGATGACCACATTTTTAAACATGTTATCCACAAAGTTCTAAACCTTGCGGATTTGCCGTAGTGACACCAGATCCTGCTCAAGTTCTGAAACCTGGAACTCAAGATGCTGTAGCTGATGGCACTTCCTACACATATGGTTAAGGAAATGCCCTGGAGTTCCCACATGAAACAGGATGTGCACTCCAGGGATCAGAGCTGCCCTTCCATTCCTCTATTAGATAATAAAATTACTATTTAAAAAATAAAGACAAACCAACTACTCACTTCTCTTCCACTGGTGAAGATGGTAGGTTTTAAGGAGCACTTTAAAGGAAGAGTTTAAAGGAGGGAGAGGTATAGAGGTTTTGGGAGGGAACTCCAGACCTTCTGATTCATAAATAATCGGAACAAAAAATTAACAACAGATAAAGTCCTTGGGCATGTGCTCGTGCACAGCGTATTTTTTTACTCATTCATTCTTGGCAAATCTGCATCTCTGGCAAGGTCAGCATTCACTAAGGAAGGGATAGTGGGTCTTTCTTTTGATACAACTGAGTGTCTTTAGAGGGCAAGTGACTCTAGAGCTGGAGTAACAATAGGTCACATTTAAGGAAGGAAAGTGGCTGTCCTTACCAATGAACCAGTTGTGTTTTTACGAGAATTCAACTGCTTCATGGTCATTTTTCGCTTCCAGATTTTTTTTTTTTAAAATGCTGAATTCAATTTTCAGCCTACTGTGATGAGATTTGAACTGGCATCCTCTGCATTACTGTACCAGTATGCATTTGTACTTTGTGTGTTGATTAGTAAGACAGAGGTGAAAAGAAGAGTATGCAAGCGTTTTTTGATTACCAAGTGCTTTAACTTCATTGGTTGTGAAATGTTGGGAGATATTTGTTAAGCAACCATACACACATAAATATATACTTGGATATTGACAGCACGTGCACAAAAGACAGCATAGGAGCAGGAGTAGGCCATTCATGCCCTTCGAGCCTGCTCTGCCATTTGATAAGATCATGGCTGTTCTGATTATGGCCTCAACTCCACCTAACTGTTTTCCCCAAAAACCCTCAACTCCCTTAACTATAAAAAATCTGCCTTGAATAAACTCAATGACCCAGCCTCCACTGCCCTCAGGTGAAGAGAATTCCACAGGCTAACAACCCTTTGAGAGAGAACAAAAAGTGTCCTCATACTCACCTTGTGGTTTTAGTCTCCCCCACAAGAAGAAACATCCTCTGGGTATCCACCCCAACAAATCCCCTCAGGAGCATATGTTTCAATAAGATTACCTCTCATTCTTCTAAACTCCAATAGGTATAGGTCCAACCTGTTCAACTTTTCTTCATAAGATAACCTCTTCATCCCAGGAATGAGTCAAGTAAATATTCTCTGAACTGCTTCTAAAGCAATTATATCCTTTTTCAAATAAGGAGACCAAAACTGTACACAGTATTCCAGATGTTATCTCACCAAGGCCCTGTATAGCTGCAGTAAAACTTCCCTACTTTTATATTCCATTCCCCTTGCAATAAATGTAAACATTCCATTTGCCTACCTAATCATTTTCTGTCTCTTCATACTAATTTTTGTGATTCAGGTACCAGGACATCCAGATCCCTCTGTACTATAGAGTTTTCCATTTATTCATTGACAGTATGTGGGCATCACTGGCTAGGCCAGCATTTATTGCCATTTCCCAACTGCCCTTGAGAAGGTGGTGGTGAGCTTCCTTCTTGAACCGCTGCAGTCCTTAAGATGTAGGTATACTGACAGTGCTGTTAGAGATCAAGTTCCAAGATTTTGACCCAACGACAGTGAAGTATACTGCTTTTCTATTCTTTCTGCCAAAGTGGACAAGTTCACATTTTCTCACATGATACTCCAACCAAATTTTTGCCCACTCACTTAACCTGCCTATATCCCTTTGTAGATTCTTTATCTCCCCTTGTACACTAAGTTTATTACATATCTTGGTGTCATCAGCAAATTTAGATACCATCTATTCGATCAGCTCTTCCGAGTCATTAACATAGATTGTAAATAGTTGAGGCTGCAGCACTGACCCCTGTGGCACACCACTAGTTACAGCTTGCCAACCCAAAAATGACCCATTTATCCTTACTCTCTGGTTCCTGCTCACTAACCAATCCTTTATCAGAGGCGTTTTCTACTAAAATTAGCACATTAGGTTAATATAGTGTCACTGTAGCCACACCTTTCGGTAGTCAGTGATTCCTATTGGACAACATGTCCTTGGCAATCTGATATGCGTCTGAATCAGTGCTATCCTGCAGACTATAACTACAAAAGGGAGCTTTTGTTCACACTTCAGCTATGCTGCACTTGGCTAGGGAGTGATCCATACTGCCCTGGGTAACAATATTGGGGTAAAGGATTGCAAATCCTACCAATGGTACTCACTCCCTGAGAATGAATTTTAAAAAAAATTAGCACTTGTGTTGCTCCCATTTTCAGTATATAAAAAAGGTGAAAGGTCAACCTCATCCCCATACCCCTCTCAAGAGTCAGCTCTGGCAGCAAGCCAGGCATATTGACCAATTAAAATTTTTGGAAATATTACAGTGATAAACTGAATTGTTCTGGCTGAAGCAGCAAATCACAACACCATCTAACATACTTTAAACCCTTGTTCAACCGAGCACATTAATTATGGCCAAAACTGTAAATAAAACAGAAATGTTTAAAGAGTGGAGAAAGGGCAAGGTGAAGTATTATTAAGTCCTCTGCAAGGCTCCAGGGCAAGTGTTGTCATGTGCTTAATTGGGAATGCAAATTTGGCTAACTGCACTCCTGATTAATCTATTCAAAAAATGAGTAACAGACATTGCATTCACTATTTGCGTAAATGATTTGGGCGGAGCAATCAGATCTACCATATCCAAATTTACAGATGACATCAAATTGGAGGGGTTCTTTTATATTCACTCATATTTATTTTACATATAAAAGGTTGGGAATTTTGCAGTGAGTAACTCAACTCCTGACTCCCCAAAGCCTGTCCACCATCTACAAGGCACAAGTCAGGAGTGTGTTGGAATATTCTCCACTTGCCTGAATGAGTGCAGTTCCCACAACACTCAAGAAGCTCAACATTCACTCGCTCCACCACCAACGCATAGTAAAAACAGTGTGTACCGTCTACAAGATGTATTGTAGCAACTTATCAAGGCTCCTTTGACAGCACCTTCCAAACCCACGATCTTTACCACCTAGAAGGACAAGGGCAGCAGTTGCATGGGAACACCACTACTTGCAAGTTCCTCAACAAGCCACAGCCCTTCCTGACTTGGAACTATATCACCATTGCTTAATAAAGACATATATTGTCGAAGCTTTTTGTCTTGCACTCACCAGGGCCCAAGCCATTTGCTCACCGTGCATACATAATGCTGAAATCGGGCGCATCAAAGGCAGACTGCAGGATAATGGCTACACTGATTAGATCATTGCTCGCTGTATATCACGCAAACTCATGGAGTGGACCTAAAGCCACCACGTTTGGTCCTGGAAAGAACCCGGTCTACCTCAGATTACCCTGGAAGGTTAGGGTATCTCAAAAATTTGAGCAACAAGTGAAGATAGCCATAGCTGCTACTATGTAGTAACTACACAAGCGGCATTCGCCACTAACAGGATACTGCTGTCACGCCAAAAGGATTTTCTGCCCATCACACAAATAAGTAATGTGGTATATGAATTTCAGCGCTGGTGTGATGCCAGGTACATGGGCCATACATCCCAAAGACTGGCGCAACATATCAAACAGCATGTCCCTTCTACTGTTCACAAAAGTTCCCCTCCAAGCCAATCACCATTCTGACTTGGAAATATATTGCTGTTCTTTCACTGTCACTGGGTCAAAATCCTGGAACTCCCTCCCTAACAGCACTGTGGGTGTACCTACAACACATGGACTGCAGCAGTTCATGAAGGCAGCTCACCACCACCTTCTCAATGGCAATTGAGGATGGGCAATTATGGAACAATGTTCAGCACCATTTGCAACTCCTCAGATACTGAAGCAGTCCATGTCCAAATGCAGCAATGGTCAGTTCCAACAACACTCAAGAAGCTTGACACCATCCAGGACAGATCAGCCACTTGATTGGCACCACATCCACAAACATTCACTCCCTCCACCATTGGTACACGCTACTGCTGCTGTGCATCATCTACAAGATGCATGGCAAAAACTCACCAAAGCTCCTTAGACAGCACCTTCCAAACCCATGACCGCTACCACCTAGAAGGACAAGGGCAGCAGATATACATATGAACACCACCACCTGGAAATTCCCCTCCAAGCCACTCACCATCCCGACTTGGAAATATATCACCATTCCTTCACTGTCATTGGATCAAAATCCTGGAACTCCATCCCTAACAGCACTGTGGGTGTACCTACAGCACATGGACTGCAGCGGTTCAAGAAGGCAGCTCATCACCACCTTCTCAAGGGCAATTGGTGATGGGCAATAAATTCTGGCCTAGCCAGCGATGCCCACATCCCATGAATGAGGTAAGAAAATGGGCAGGAGAAACTCAATTTTTGAGTAAAGAAACGAAGAAAGAAAAAGACTTGTATTGCTATTATGTCTTTCATGACTTCAGGAAGAGCTTAAGTTGCAAAACATTGCAGATAAGTTCTACACAGTAAAATCCCACAAACAGGATCAGCTCTATGGATCAGTGCATCTAATGGAACACCATAGAATAATAATCAGTTAACAGTCAGTCCAGCTCCAACTCTCATGAAAATACGTCCACACAAAAAAGAAATTGAGGCAATTTTCCCAAAATTGGATATTATGGACAGAATTTCAAAGGTGTTTGGAGCTGCACAGTAAATAGCTGGCTGGTGATCATGTGTGGACAGGCAATAACCAGCATGCTACACATACATAATAAATATCAGTGGTTAGGGAAGAACCACTTCACAGATCCAAGATCGAAATCCATAGTTGCTCCTACGGGAGAACTGTACAAACAAGCCTCTACAAAACACATCAGTAGCATTCCTGTTCTATGAGTCACGTCCCCATTTTAATGCAATCTTTTGACAGTGAGCGTTCTAAAATACCACCTGCAGCATAATGACACTTTAATTAATTAAACAGCCACTTTCAAAAACAGTTCCTCTGACATGTCTTCCTTTTTCTTTAACCGAAGTTTTCCACCCATGGTGGTTGACAGGGCCCTCAACCGTGTCCGGCCCATCTCCCGCGCATCCACCCTCACACCTTCCTCTCCCTCCCAGAAACATGATAGGGTCCCCCTTGTCCTCACTTATCACCCCACCAGCCTCCGCATTCAAAGAATCATCCTCCGCCATTTCCGCCAACTCCAGCATGATGCCACCACCAAACACATCTTCCCTTCACCCCCCCCCGGCGGCATTCCACAGGGATCATCCCCTCCGGGACACCCTGGTCCACTCCTCCATCACCCCCTACACCTCAACCCCCTCCCACGGCACCTTCCCATGCAACCGCAGAAGGTCTAAACCTACCCCTTCAGTTCCCCTCTTCTCACCGTCCAAGGGCCCAAACATTCCTTTCAAATGAAGCAGCATTTCACTTGCACTTCCCTCAATTTAGTCTACTGCATTCGTTGCTCCCAATGCGGTTTCCTCTACATTGGAGAGACCAAACGCAGACTGGGTGACCGCTTTGCAGAACACCTTCGGTCTGTCTGAAAGCATTACCCAGATCTCCCTGTCGCTTGCCATTTCAACACTCCACCCTGCTCTCATGCCCACATGTCCGTCCTTGGCCTGCTGCATTGTTCCAGTGAAGCTCAACGCAAACTGGAGGAACAGCACCTCATCTTCCGACTAGGCACTTTACAGCCTTCCGGTCTGAATATTGAGTTCAACAATTTTAGATCATGAACTCTCTCCTCCATCCCCACCCCCTTTCCGATATCCCCCTCCTCCCCGCCTTTTTTTCCCAATAATTTATATAGATTTTTCTTTTCCCACCTATTTCCATTATTTTTAAATGTATTTCCATCCATTGTTTTATCTCTACCTTTTAGCCTTTTTCGATTCCTTCACCCCACCCCCACTGGAGCTATCTGTACCTTGTCCTGCTTTCTACCCTTAATTAGCACATTCCTCAGATAATATCACCACCTTCAACACCTCTTTGTCTTTTTGTCTGTGACATCGTTTGGTTATCTCCACCTATCACTGGCCCTTTATCCAGCTCTACTTGTCCCCCCCCCCACCGAGCCTTAAACCAGCTTATATTTCACCTCTCTTCTATTTTTACTTAGTTCTGTTGAAGTCATTCGGACTCGAAACGTTAATTGTGCTCCTCTCCGCAGATGCTGCCAGACCTGCTGAGTTTTTCCAGGTATTTTTGTTTTTGTTTAATGACACTTTAATTGTGTATTCTCTCTCACCCCTTCATTCTTGCCCTTTATCTTTAAGTAACAATGGCAACACGCATACAGTATTGTTCAACCTTGTAAATAGGGTCCACGCCATTTGTTCACCATGCAAGCTTGATGCTGAAATAGGGCGCATCAAAGACATAAGAACTAGGAGCAGGAGTCGGCAATTCAGCCCCTTGAGCCTGCCCCATCATTCAATACGATCATGACTGATCTCATTTCGGCCTCAACTCCAATTTCCCACCCTCTCCCCATAGCCTTTCAACCCATTACTAATTAAAAATCTGTCTATCTCCTCTTTAAATTTATTCAGTGTCCCGGCATTCACTGCACCCTTGAGGTAGTGAATTCCACAGATTCATGACCCTTTGAGAAAAGTAATTCCTCCTCATCTCTGATTTAAATCTACCACCCCTTAGCCTAAAACTATGGCCTCTCATTCTAGAATGCACCAGAAGGGGAAACATCCGCTCCATGTCTACTTTGTCTATCCCCTTTAGCATCCTGTGGGATAATGACTACCCTGATCAGATCAATTTGTGCTGTATATCGCACAGGTACATGGCCATCACTTTCGGCCCTGAAAAGTAACCAGTCTACGTCACATTACCCTGGAAGGGCAAGGTAACTAAAAACAGGTGAAGCTAGCAGTTTCACACTGCTACTATGCAGTAGCAACACGAGTGGTATTCGCCACCAACAGGATCCTGCCGTCAAGCCAAACAGATGTTCCGCCCATCACACAAATGAGTAATGTGGTATATGAATTTCAGCACCTGTGTAATGCTAGGTATGTAGGCCTTATGTCCCAAAGACTGGTGGATTGTATCAAACAGCATGTCCCTCCGTTGTTTGCAGACCAAACGCAACCAGCCCGCGTTTGCAAAATTTAAAACACATAGCGCCCAACATTAGATGTGATTCCGTGATTGGACAACTTTTGCTAAATAATCCTCAGTGTGCTAAGAATAATGCTGACAACACTGACAATTAAGCTTACCTGATCTGGCCTTCATGGGAGTCCAGACCCACAGAAATGTGGTTGACTCTTAAGTACTCTCTGAAATGGCCTAGCAAGCCACTCATTTGTATCAAATCACTAAAAAATCTAAGGAAATGAATGGAACTGGACAGACCACCTGGCATCGACCTAGGCGCTGGAAACAACAACAAACTCAGCCCTGTCGACCCTACAAAGCCTTCCTTCTTAACATTTGGGGACTGGTCAAGCAACAGCCTGACAGTCATCCTCAGAATCATACCTTACAGACAATGCCCCAGACTCCACCATCACCATCCCTGGGTATGTCCTGTCCCACCAGCAGGACAGACCCTGCAGAGGTGGCAGCACAGTGGTATACATTCAGGAGTCAGATGCCCTGGGAGTCTTAATAATGAATCTGGACACCATGAAGTCTCATGGAATCAGGTCAAACACAGACAAGGAAACATCCTGTTGATTACCACATACGGCACTCCCTCAGCTGGTGAATCAGTACTCCATGTTGAACACCACTTGGAGGAAGCACTGAGGGTGGCAAGGGTACAGAATGTACTCTGGGCGGGGGATTTCAATGTCCATCACCAAAAGTGGCTGGGTGGCACCACTACTGACTGAGCCCTAAAGGACATAGCTACTAGACTGGGTCTGCGGCAGGTGGTGAGGGAACCAACAAGAGGGGAAAACATATTTGCCTCATCGTCACCAACCTGCCTGCCGCAGATGCGTTTGTCCATGACAGTATCGGTAGGAGTGATCACCACACAGTCCTTGTGAAGACGAAGTCCCGCCTTCACATTGAGGATACCCTCCATCATGTTGTGTGGCACTACCACCGTGCTAAATGGGATAGATTCCAAACAGATCTAGCAACTCAAGACTGGGCATCCATGAGGCGCTGTGGGCCATCAGCAGCAGCAGAATTGTACTCGAACACAATCTGTAACCTTGTGGCCCGGCATACCCCTCACTCTACCATTAGTACCAAACCAGGGGATCAACCCTGGTTTAATGAAGAGTGCAGGGCAGCATGCCAGGAGCAGCATCACCTAAAAATGAGGTGTTAACCCGGTGAAGCTATACACAACCCTACTTGCGTGCCAAACAGTATAAGCAGCAAGTGATAGACAGGGCTAAGCAATCCCACAATCAATGGATCAGATCTAAGCTGTGCAGTCCTGCCGCATCCAGTTGTTAATGGCGGTGGACAATTAAACGACGCACTGGAGGAGGAGGTTCCACAAATATCCCCATCCTCATTGATGTGGGAGACCAGTACATCAGTGCAAAAGATAAGGCTGAAGCATTCACAACAATCTTCAGCCAGAAGTGCCGAGTGGATGATCCATCTTGGCCTCCCCGGGAGATCCCAGCATCACAGACACCAGTCTTCAGCCAATTCAATTCACTCCATATGATATCAAGAAATGGCTGAAGGCACTGGACACAGCAAAGGCTATGGGCCCTGACAACATTCCAGGAATAGCACTGAAGACGTGTGCTCCAGAACGTGCCACACCCCTAGCCAAGCTGTTTCAGTACAGCTACAACACTGATTGGAGGTGACTAGTTGTGTAGATGAGGCTAGTGCAGTTGATATACTCTATATGGACTTCAGTAAGGCTTTTGACAAGGTCCCGCATGGCAGAATGGTCAAGAAGGTAAGAGCCCATGGGATCCTGGTCAATTTGGCAAATTGGATCCAAAATTGGCTTCCTGGCAGGAGGTAGAGGATAATGGTCGAAGGTTGTTTTGTGATTGGAAGCCTATGATGAGTGGTGTACTGCAGGGATCAGTGCTGGGACCCTTGATAAAGGTGGTTAAGGTGGCATATGGGACACTTGCCTTTATTAGCCGAGGCATAGAATATAAGAGCAGGGAGGTTATGTTGGAGCTGTATAAAACGCTAATTAGGCCACAGCTGGAGTACTGTGTGCAGTACGGAAAGGCGGTGGCATAGTGTATTTTCACTGGACTGGTATTCCAGACACCCAGTGTAATGTTCAGGGGACCTGGGTTCAAACCCCACCGTGGCAGATGGTGAAATTTGAATTAAAAGTCTAATGATGACTATGAAACCATTGCTGATTGTTGCAAAAACCCATCTGGTTCACTAATATCCTTTAGGGAAGGAAATCTGCTGTCCTTACCTGGTCTGGCTACAGAACCAGAGCAGAGCAATGTGGTTGACTCTTAAGTGCTCCCTGAGCAAGGGAAATTAGGGATGCGCAATAAATATGGCCTAGCCAGTGATACCCACATCCCATGAATGAATAAAGAAACAAAAAAGTTCTGGTCGCCACACTATAGGAAGGATGTGATTGCCCTGGAGAGGGTGCAAAGGAGATTCACCAGCATATTGCCTGGGCTGGAGCATTTCAGCTATGAAGAGAGATTGGGTAGGCTAGGGTTGTTTTCTTAGAGCAGGGGCAGGGGGGTGGGGGTGGAGAACCTGATAGAGTTACAAAATTATGAGGGGCATAGATAGGAAGAAACTTTTCCCCTTAGCGGAGGTGTCAATAACCAGAGTTTAGAGGGGATTGGAGAAAAAAAAATTTCACTCAGAGGGTGATTGGAACACACTGCCCGATGGGGTGGTAGAGACAGGAACCCTCACAACAGATTTGGATGAGCACTTGAAACATACGGGCCAAGTGCTTGAAAATGAGATTAGAATAGATAAGTGCTTTATGGTCACGATGGGCCAAAGGGCCTATTTCTGTGCTGTATGACTATGTCTGGCATCTACCTGGCAACGTAGAAAAGTTCAGGGGTATGTCCTGTACACAAAAAAAAGGACAGATCCAACCCAGCCAATGACCGACCCATCGGTCTACTCTCCATCATCAGTAAAGTGATGCAAGTGGTCATCAACAGTGCTATCAAGCGGCACTTGCTTAGCAATAACCTGCTCAGCGCTCAGTTTGGGCTCCGTCAGGGCCACTCATCTCCTGACCTCATTACAGCCTTGGTTCAAACATGGACAAAAGAGCTGAACTCCAGAGGTGAGGAGAGAGGACTGCCTTTGACAGAGTGTGGCATCAAGGAGCCCTAGCAAAACTGAAGTCAGTGGGAATCAGGGGGCAAGCTCTCTGCTAGTTGGAGTAACTAACGAAGGAAGATGGTTGTGGTTGTTGGAGGTCAATCATCTCAGCTCCAGGAGTTCCTCAGGGTAGTGCCCTAGGCCCAAGCATCTTCAGCTGCTTCTTCAATGACCTTCCTTCCATGATAAGATCAGAAGTGGGAATGTTCGCTGATGTTTGCACAATGTCCATCGTCATTCACAACTCCTCAGATACTGAAGCAGTCCATGTCCAAATGCAGCAAGACCTGGACAATATCCAGGCTTGGACTGACAAGTGGAAAGTAACATTCATGCCTCACAAGTGCTAAGCAATGACCATCTCCAACAAGAGAATCTAACTATTGCCCCATGACAGTCAATGGCATTATCATCACTGAATTCCCAACCATCAACATCTTAGGGGTTACCATTGACCATAAACTGAACTGGACTAGCCATATACTGTGGCTACAAGAGCAGGTCAGGGGCTGCGTGTGTATACCTGTGGCGTGTAATTCACCTCCTGACTCCCCAACGCCTGTCCACCATCTACAAGGCACAAGTCAGGAGTGTGACGGAATACTCTCCACTTGCCTGGATGAGTGCAGCTCTAACAACACTCAAAAAACTCGACACCACCCAGGACAATGCAGCCTGCTTGATTGGCACTCCATCCACAAATATTCACTCCCTCCACCACTGACGCACAGTGGCAGCAGTGTGTACCATCTACAAGATGCACTACCACCTGGAAGTTCCCCTTCAAGCCACTCACCCTCCTGACTTGGAAATATATCGGCCGTTCCTTCACTGTCACTGGGTCAAAATCCTGGAACTCCCTCCCTAACAGCACTGTGGGTGGACCTACGCTACAGGGACTGTAGCGGTTCAAGAAGGCAGCTCACCACCGTCTCCTCATGGGCAATTAGGGATGGGCAATAAACGCTGGCCCAGCCAGCGAAGCCCACATCCCACGGATGAATAAAAAATGATTACGATTGTCAGTCGGGTTCACAGTGCGGCGCATGTGTGTGTACTGGAAGCTACATATACTAACATGCAGGGGCCCACAGGGCCCTGTTCTTTGCTGACAGAAAGAACACGTACACGTTTTGCGACTGTTTCGGCTAAACAAAAATAAGTGACAACCATTTGCTGCTTCATTCCCCAGGGCAATTTCTTCACCAGAGTCAAGCTGCCTGGTTTTAATTTCAAACAACGTCACCGTCAAACATTCTCCGCGGCAATGCCTCCACCAGAGTACACTTGCCAACCAATCAGCACTCTCTTCTCGTACACATGTTGCTTCCCCTGACATTGGTATTTTCTCGCGAATTGTCCTGATGAGTGCGAGACGAAAAGCTTCGACAAAAAAAAAAGGGGTGATCTAATTGAAATGATAAAGGGGTTCAATAGAGAGAAGCTGTTCCCTCTGGTGGGGATATCCAAAACAAGGCGGCACAATCTTAAAATTAGTGCCAAACCATTTAGCAGTGAAATCAGGAAGCATTTTTTCCCCACAAATAAAAGGGGTAGTAGAAATCTTGGAACTCTCTCCACGAAAGGGCTGTACATGCTGGGAGTCAGGTGAGATTTCCATAACTGAGATGAGTAAATGTTTGATAGAGATATTAATGGACATGGAGCAATGTTGGGCTAATGGATTTGAGGTGCAGATCAGCCATGATCAAACAGAATGGCAGGACGGACTCAAGGGGCTGAATGCCCTATGCCACTAATGCAAATAGATATTCCAGCCAAAATAAAGCATGACCAGGAAGAAAAACAAAAAGACCCCATGCGAGTAAAGACTTCCCCCACCAACTCAAAATAAATAGTCAGTCACCACAGCTTTACAATTTTAACACACACTGACTGTTCCACATGCTTTTAGAAGTGCTTACCGCGGGTTAGCCCCTGCCCTGCCACTGGTCTTTCGTTGTGTTAGCAGATCCCAGCCAGGGCATTATTTGGTGACACTACAGTTGGGCTGAGGTATTCTCCAGCTGCGGAGGAGGAGGAGGATGATGATTCCCAATCCAGCCCTACACCACCACCACCTCCTCCTCACTTTAATCCTGAGAATTCTGTTTTTCCAATTCCTTGTATATTCGTTCATCACTCTCTACACTCCACGCCGTGCTTTCAGACTCTTAAACCACACACTTTGGAATTCTCTCCCTAAATCCTTCCGCCTGTCCCACCTCCCCTTTAAAGCCCATTCCTTTGACTAAGCTTTAAGTCACCCGTCCTTTTTTTCCCTTCCGGTGTCCAATTTTCTCCGATTGTGCCTCTACAAAACTATTTTCTACCTTAGTCACCGGACCAGTATTTCAGAGACCTACATGTGACTCCAGACCCACAGCAATGAGGGTAACTCTTAAATGTCCCCCGAACAAGGGTAATTAGGGATGGGCAATAAATATTGGCCTAGCCAGCGATGCCCACATCCCATGAGTGAATAAAAAAAACTGGAAGCTTTTATTGCTGTTGATGACTCAGTGCCAGACCCAAATGGAGGTGTCAGGAGCAGAAAGGATTAGGTTGAGTGGGAGTTAAAGAGAAAAAAAAAATCAGGCTATAGTCTTACTACCATTACAGAGTGGTTACTTCAGAGTTACAGGAATCATTCACGGACAATCTGATTTCCTTCTCTCAGGAAACAAAGAAAAACGCAAATATCCTTTGGGACAGTGTAAATTTCCCAGTCACTGCACAAAAGAAAACACAGCATAATGAGTTATAGAGGGAAATCTTCTGTCATGACAATTGAACTATATTTTTTCTACTTGCTCATCTGCTCTTTGCTTGGCAATTAAAAGTCCAAAAACGAGTTCCTGGTGATTTGCCACTGAAGGATATCAGAAATGTAAGCAGTAGGGCAGCATGCAGCCCCTTGAGCCTGCATTGCCATTCAATAAGATCATTGGTGAGCTGAACTCCATTGCTCCGTCCTATTCACATCCAGCTTGATTCCACTAGAGTCCAAAAATATACTCAATGACCGAGTACCCACAGCCCTTTGGGGTAGAGATTGACGACCGCCTAAGTGAACAAATTTCACTTCGTCTCAGTGCTAAATGGCTGTTATCGTAAGGCTATGACCTCCAGCTCAAGACTCTCCAAGCCAGGGATCTCTCAGCAGCTACCCTGGCCTGGCAAGCCCCACTTAGAATTTTAGATTTCATTGAGATCACCTCTCATTCTTCTAAACTCCAATATCTGACCTTGCTACCCAATCACTCCGAATAGGACACAAGCTGAACAGGAATCCATCTAGTGAACCTTTGTTGCACCCTGAGGAGAAACATGGATCTGTAACTAGAGAAATCAAAAGAGGAATTTTTATTTCGTTATCCTTGGTGCTTTATCAGAATGGAGATATCTCAGACACGGAGTCACAGCTACAGAGAAATTGGCTTCACCAATTTTGTCTCACCTCAAACCTCCGCCACCCCCGGATCTTCACACTTTTCCCGAAGAGAGTCTGTCATACATACCAGCAAACGAGTTAGGAGCAAGAGTAGGCCACTCGGCCCCTCGAGCCTGCTCCACCATTCAATAAGATCATGGATGATCTGACTGTGACCTCCACTCTACATTCCTGCCTACACCCAATAACTTTTCACCCCCTTGCTTATCAAGAATCTATCTAGCGCTGCCTTAAAAATATTCAAAGACTCTGCTTCCACTGTCTTTTGAGGAAGAGCACTCCGAAGACCGACTACCCTCTGAGAAAAAAAAATTCTCCTCATCTCTGTCTTAAATGAGCGACTCCTTATTTTTAAATAGTGACCCTTAGTTCTAGATCCTCCCACAAGAGAAAACATCCTCTCCACATCCACTCTGTCAAGCCCCCTCAGGATCTTAAAGGTTTCAATCAAGTTGCCTTTTACACTTCTAAACTCCAGCGGATACAAGCCTAACTTGTCCAACATTTCCTCAAGACAATCTGCCCATTCCAGGTATTAGTCTAGTAAACATTCTCTGAACTGCGTCTAATGCATTTACATCTTTCCTTAAATAACGAGACCAATATTGTACACAGTACTCCAGATGTGGCCTCAACTGTGCCCTGTACAACTGAAGCATAACCTCCCTACTTTTGTAATCAATTCCCCTCACAATAAAAGATAACATTCTATTAGCTTTGCTAATTACTTGCTGCACCAACGTACTGGCCTTTTGTGATTCATGCACTAGGGCACCAAGATCCCTCTGAATCTCCGAGCCCTGCAATCCCTCACCATTTAAATAATATGCTTCTTTTTTAATCTTCCAGCCAAAATGGACAATTTTATATTTGCCCACAAAATACTCCATTTGCCAAATCTTTGCCCACTCACTTAACCTATCTTTGTCACTTTGTAGCTTCCTTATGTCCTCTTCACAATTTACTTTTCTTGCTGTCTGTGGCATCAGCAAATTTAGCAACCATTCCTTTGGTCCCGTCATCCAAGTCATTTATATAAATTGTCTGTCCAATAGTGAAAAGGGAGATTTACATTCATATAGCACTCTCTTGACTTTGAGGGGAGGCGATGGCGTAGTGGTATTGTCACTGGACTAGTAATCCAGAGACCCAGGGTAATGCTCTGGGGACCTGGGTTCTAATCCTGCCATGGCAGATGGTGGAATTTGAATTCAATAAAAATCTGGAATTAGAATGATGACCATGGAACCATTCTCAATTGTTGTAAAAACCCATCTGGTTCACTTAGGGAAGGAAATCTGTCATCCTTACTTGGTTTGGCCTACATGTGACTCCAGACCCACAGCAATGTGGTTGACTCTTAATTACCTTCTGAAATGGCCTAGCAAGCCACTCAGTTGTAACAAACCACCATAAAGTCACAAAAAAAGGAACGAAACCAGACAGACCACCCGCATCGACCAAGACACCAAAAAAAACAACGGCAATCTCAGTCCTGTCGACCCTGCAAAGTCCTTCTTACCAACATCTGGGGGCTAGTGCCGAAGTTGGAAGAGCTGTCTCACAGTCATCCTCACGGAATCATACCTTACAGATATTGTCCCAGACTCCATCCCACTGGCAGGATAGGCCCAGCAGAGGTGACGGCACAGTGGTAGACAGTTGGGAGGGAGTTGCCCCAGGAGTCCTCAACATTGACTCCAGGACCTATGGAGTCTCATGGCATCAGATCAAACATGGGCAAGGAAACCTCCTGCTGATTACCACGTACCGCCCTCCCTCAGCTGATGAATCATTTCAGTGCTCCTCCATGTTGAACACCACTTGAAGGAAGCACTGAGGGTGGCAAGGGTGCAGAATGTACTCTGGGTGGGGGACTTCAATGTTCATCACCAAGTGTGGCTCGGTAGCACCACTACTAACCGAGCTGGCCAAGTCCTAAATGACATAGCTGCTAGACTCTACCATTACCAGGGATCAACCCTGGTTCAATGAAGAGTGCAGGAGGGCTTGCCAGGAGCAACACCAGGCATACCTAAAAATTAGGTGTCAACTTGGTGAAGCTATAACACAGGACTACAGGACTACTTGTGTGCCATACAGTATAAGCAGCAAGTGATGGACACTGCTAAGCGATCCCACAACCAATAGACCAGATCTGAGCTCTGCAGTCCTGCCACAGGTGAATGATGGTGGACAATTAAACAACTCACTGGAGGAGGAGGCTCCACAATATCCCCGTCCTCAAAGATGGAGGAGCCCAGCACATCAGTGCAAAAGATAAGGCTGATTTGCTATAATCTTCAGCCAGAAGTGCCGAGTGGATGATCCATCTCAGCCTCCTCCAGTGGCCTCCAGTATCACAGATGCCAGTCTTCAGCCAATTCGATTTACTCGTGATGTCAAGAAACAGCTGAAGGCACTGGATACTGCAAAGGCTACGGGCTCTGACAATATTCCAGCAATAGTACTGAAGACTTATGCTCCACAACTTGCCACGCACCTAGCCAAGCTTTTCCAGTACAGCTACAACACTGCCATCTACCCGGCTATGTGGAAAATTGCCCAGGTACACAAAAGCAGGACATATCCAACCTAGCCAATTATTGCCCCAGTCTACTTTCAATCATCAATAAAGTAATGGAAGGGGTCATCAACAGTGTTATCAAGCGGCACTTGCTTAGCAATAACCTGCTCACTGACGCCCAGTTTGGGTTCCACCAGGGCCACTCAGCTCCTGACCTCATTACAGCCTTGGTTCAAACATGGACAAAAGAGCTGAACTCCAGAGGTAAGGTGAGAGTGACTGCCCTCGACATCAAGGCAGCATTTGACCGAGTATGGCATCAAGGTGCCCTATCAAAACTGCAGTCAATGGGAATCAAGGACAAACTATCCGCTGGTTGAAGTCAAAGGAAGATGGTTGTGGTTGTTTTAATGTAGGAAACACAGCGGCCAGTTTGCAAAATACCAGGATCCCATAAATAGCAATGAGATAATTGACCTAGCCTTACGATGTTGAGGGATAGATGTGTCATGGCATCTCTTCTGTCCACCTGAGACAGCATTCACAGTCTCGGTTTAACGCTTCATCTGAAAGAAAGCACCTCCGGATGTGCAGCACTCCCTCAGTACTGCAGTGAACTATCAGCCTGGGCCTGTACTTAAGATTCTCGAAACGGGAACACACAAACCTCTGACTCAGTCCAATAGCTCAGACTGAGATTTCCAAATGTAGGGAAGCTTTGAGCTGCTGGAGATCTTCCAACTCTGTCATGTAAAACGTTTGCAGTCGTGTAAAACGTTTGCAGGGAGAAAATGTTTATCCAACTGTGCAGTGTCTCACAAAGGTACATTGCTTGTGCATCAGCTAAAATACTACACAATTCACCCCTACCCTCAACAATACTTTCAGACTGTGGAATATAATTATTTGCAATGAGATTGTATCCTCACCACATATTTTCAGTTCAAGGTCACACAGTAACACTTGCAATAATTTATTTTTAGTTGTAAGATATTGCAGAATGACTAGATAGTCAACAACCTTCCGGATTTTGTGTGGATGCTCAGCATTTTCGGTCCCCTTGCTTACTTGTGTTGAAACACCAAAGTCGAGCTGTCTCATGCCTGGACTTGAGCATCTGAAAAAGGTGTTCCTCACAGGTCCCCCAGCCCAAACACTGACTCAACTACTGATGGGCAGGCATGAAAAGAACAGTATTCGCAATATTAGCAGAAGTGATTCAATTGATAACGAGGAAATACATTAAAAGTTAGGAGAGACAATATCAAGAGTACAATTTCAAAGTGGGTGCAGGAACAGAAAGACCTGGGAGTAGACGTACACTAAGCACTTAAAGTAGCAGGGCAGGTCGAGAAAGTGGTTAAGGCGGCATACAGGATCCTGGGCTTTAAGTACAAAAGCAAGGAAGTTATGAAAAACCTTTGTAAAACACTGATTTAGTCTCAACTGGTGTATGGTGTCCAATTGTAGGCACTGCACTTTAGGAAGGATGCAAAAGTTTTAGTGAGGGTGCAGAAAAGATTAAAGAGAATGGTTGCAAGGATGAGTGACTTCAGTTACATGGACAGATTGGAGAAGCTGGGCTGTTCTCCTTAAAGAGAAGGCTGAGAGGAGGTGTGAGAGAGGTGTTCATAATTGTTAGGGTCTAGACAGAATAAGTATAGACAAACTGATCCCATTGGCAGAAGGCTGAGACCAGAGGATATGGATTTAAGGAGATTGGCAAAAGAATAAAAGGTGACATGAGGAAAACCTTTTTACATAACAAGTGGTTAGGATCTGGAACACGCTGCTCATAAATATGGTGGATGCAGATTCAATTGTGGCTTTCAAAGGGGAATTCACATAATCCTAACAGCAGAGGAGGCCATTCGGCCCATCGTGTCTGCACCAGGTCTCCAAATGAGCGCAATGACCTAGTGCCATTGCCCTGCCTTTTCCCTGTACCTTGTTTCTATTCAAATAATCATCTAATACCCTCTTAAATGCCTTGATTGAACCTGCCTCCACCTCACTTCCAGGCAGCGCATTCCAGACCCGAACCACTATACTCCGTTCATTCACATACATGCATAGTAACCCTGATTTAGATTTTGTTACTTTCTCCCTTACCCCGACATTACTTATTAACTTACTATTCCCTGTACTAGTGCTATCTGTCCTTCCCAGTATTTTGTGCACCCTAGTATTCCTCTCTAATATTTTTTCTTGGTTCCCATACCTCTGCCGAGTTAGTTTAAGGCCCTCCTAACAGCGCTAACAAAACGCCCCACAAGGAATTCAGTCCCAGCTCTGTTCAGGCGCAACCCTTCTGGCTTGTACAGGTGCCATCACCCCTAGAGCCAGTCCCAGTTCCAGTGTCCCAGGAATCTAAATCCCTCCCTCCTGCAGCATCTTTCCAGCCACACATTCATAAGAACAAAAGAACTAGGGGCAGGAGTAGGCGATTCAGCCCCTCGAGCCTGCCTCACCATTCAATACATGGCTGATCTCATTTCGGCCTCAACTCCAATTTCCAACTCTCTCCCCATAACCTTTCAACCCATTACTAATTAAAAATCTGTCTATCACTTCCTTAAATTTATTCAGCTTCCCGGCATCCACTGCATTCTGAGGTAGTGAATTCCACAGATTCACGATCCTTTGAGAAAAGTAATTCCTCCTCATCTGTGATTTAAATCTACCACCCCTTCGCCTAAAACTATGACCTCTTGTTCTAGAATGTCCCAGAAGGGGAAACATCTGCTCCACGTCTACTTTGTCTATCCCCTTTAGCATTTTACATACCTCAATTAGATCTCCTCTCATCCTTCTAAACTCTAGCGAGTATAGGCCTAAACTGCTCAATCTCTCCTCATAAGACAAGCCCCGCATCTCTGGAATCAATCAAGTGAACCCCCTCTGAACTGCCTCTAGTGCAACTACATCCTTCCTCAAGTAAGGGAGCCAAAACTGTGCACAGTACTCCAGGTGCGGTCTCACCAATGCCTTCCACAGTTGCAACAATACTTCCCTATTTTTATACTCTCTTCCTTTAGCAATGAATGCCAAAATTCCATTTGCCTTCCTCATTACCTGCTGTACCTACATACTAGCTTTCAGCGATTCATGCACGAGGACACCCAGATCCCTCTGCACTGAAGCATTCTGAAGTTTCTCTCCATTTAAATAAGTCGCCTTTTTATTCTTCCGACCAAAATGGATAACCTCACACTTATCCACGTTAAACTCCAACGGCCAAATTTTGGCCCATTCACCTAACCTGTCCATATCCATTTGTAAATTTCTTATTTCTTCCTTGCAACTTACTTTCCCACCTATTTTGGTGTAATCTGCAAATTTAGCTACAGTACCTTCTATCCCTGAATCCAAGATTGTAAATAGTTGGGACCCAAGGAACGAACCCTGTGGCACCCCACTAGTTCCAGCTTGCCATCCAGAAAAAGACCCATTTATCCCGACTCTCTGCTTTCTGTTGGTTAGCCAATCCTCTATCCAAGCTAATATGTTACCCCTAACTCCGTGTGATCTTATTTTGTGTATTAATCTTTTGTGCGGCACCTTATCAAAGGCCTTCTGGAAGTCCAGATATACTACATCTACAGGATCCCCATTATCCACGTTGCTTGTCACATCTTCAAAGAACTCTAGCAAATTAGTCAAACACGATTTACTCTTCATAAAACCATGCTGACTCTGATGGATTGCATTTTGACTTTCCAAATGCCCCATTACTACTTCCTTAATAACGGATTCCAACAATTTTCCAACGACAGACATTAAACTAACTGGTCTATAGTTTCCTACTTTCTGCCTCCCCCGCCTTTTTGAATCATCTGCCTTATCCTCCTATTTCTGTACTCACTGGCACATGGCACTGGGAGCAATCAGGAGATTACTACATTAAAGGTCCTGCTTGCTAATTTTCTACCTAGCTCCCTAATTTCTGATTGCAGGATCACGCCCTCCTTCCTACCCAAGTCATTGGTCCCAATGTGGATATGCATACAAGGCTATGGACCTAGTGCTGGAAAATGGGATTAGAATAGTTCGGTACTTGTTTGAACGGTGCAGACTCGATGGGCCAAAGGGCCTTTTTTTGTACTGTAGACCTCTATGACTCTATGACCTCTGGCTGATCACCCTCCCCCAGAAGAATGTCCTGCAGCCACTCTGTGACATCTAGGGAGGCAACATACCATCCTGGAATCACATCCACAGCACAGAAATGCCTGTCTGTTCCCCTAACCATTGAATTCCCTATCACTACAGCTCTTCCTTTCTTCTTCCTCCCCTCCTGTACAGCTGAGCCGCTCATGGTGCCACAAACTTGGCTCTGACTGCACTCCTGAGGAACCAGCGTCTTCACCAGCTTCCAAAACGGAAAACCGATTTGTGAGCAGGACCTCAGGGGACTCCTGCACTACCTGCTAACTTCTCTTGGACTGCCTGATTGGTCACCCATTCCCTCTCTGTCTCCAGGCCCTTAAGCTGCATTGTGACCACCTCTCTGAACGTGCTATCCACATAGCTCTCAGCCTCGCGGATGCACATAGCGACTACAGCCACCACTCGAGCTCTGAAACCCGGAGCTCAAGTTTCTGCAGCTGACAGCACTTCCTACACATGTGGTCATCTAGAACACCTGTAGCGTCCATGACTGCGCACATATTACAGGGCACGCATTCCACTTGACTGAGGTGCCCTGCCATGCCTTAACTCTACTAACCTTACGTTAACTTTATTCTACTTTGGATTATTTATATTACTTAATTATATTGGCCCCAAATTTCCCTTATTCCTGGTGCCTCTAGGTTAAATCCAAGTATAGGAATTTTAAAAATATTACACTTTTCTATGTGCTCACCAGTTCCTACTTGCCAAGACCGCCACTCTTTTTTCTGAAGGTAGAGAAAAGAAAGCAGCACGTCCTCCCTGAACTCGCTCAGTCACCAAAATCCAACTGAAGCTCTCTACTGCAGCCAAACACAGCACTCCAGTGCAGACAAAAATTGGATGATTATCTGAAGAGAAAATGTTTGCAGGGCTAGAGAGAAAAGATGGGAGAGCGGGGATTAGCTGGGCTACTCTTGCCGAGAGCCAGCATAGACATGATGGACCAAATGGCCTCCTTCCATGCCGTAACCATTCAATAATCCTAAACTGCAATATGGAAAGAGACCAATTGGCCCAATCTGTCATGTTGGCATTTACACTCGGCACAAACAAATATTCCAAATCACCAGGCCTGCTCTTATATCACATCATCCTAGGAGATGATGGTGGCGTAGTGATGTCACTAGACAAGTTATCCCAAGGCCCAAGTTAATTCTCTGAGACATAGGTTCAAATCCCTCCATGGCGGCTGGTGGAATTTAAATTCAGTTAATAAATCTGGATTGTAAACTAATCTGAATAACGGTAACCATGACAACCACCATCAATTGTTGCAAAAACCTACCTGGTTCACTAATATGCCTGTAGGGAAGGAAATCAGCCATGGTCTGGCCTACATGTGACTCCAGACCCACAGCAATGTGGTTGACTCTTAAATGCCCTCTAGCAAGCCACTCAAATTCAAGGGCAATTAGGCCTTGTCAGTGATGTCATATCCAATGAAAGAATTTTTAAAAATTCCTCCATCCAATCTAATCAAACCATCAGCTCTGGATGTGAATTCCACAGTCTCACAACTATGTGTGAAGCGTGTTCTCCAGCCCTCTTGTATCTCTTGACCCCTCAATTTATTAGAAACAGTCTGCTTCTGTCCACATTGATTTGCTTAATTTTGAAAGGTTCTATCAGTCAATATAAAAGGAATGAAACCGGACAGACCACCCGGCATCGACCTAGGCACCGGAAACGACACGGCAAATCCAGTCCTGTCGACCTTGCAAAGTCCTCCTCACCAACATCTGGGGGCTTGTGCCAAAATTGGGAGAGCTGTCTCACAGACTAGTTAAGCAACAGCCTGACGTAGTCATACTCATGGAATCATACCTTACAGATAATGTCCCAGACACAGTCCCTATGTCCTGGGTATGTGCTGTCCCACTGGCAGGACAGACCCAGCAGAAATGGCAGCACAGTGGTATGCAGTTGGGAGGGAGTTGCCCTGGGAGCCCTCAACATCAACTCTGAACCCCATGAAGTCTCATGGCACCAGGTCAAACATAGGCAAGGAAACCTCCTGCTGATTACCACATTTGTAATCAATTGATTTGGGCAATCACAGCCTGTGGGAAACATCTCCACCTAACCTTTTTTTGAGCTCAAAAATAAATGACAGAACTTGAGACGGACGCAACCTGACAGCACCAGGGATTGCGCGCAATTTCTGGAGCAAGAGTTCGAGATGGAGGCCATAGTGCCAAGAGTTACAGAGAAACCAGTGCAGGAGCATGGGGTGAGCAGAAAAAGGCAGGAAGGAGCGGTTAGAACAGGAGCACCCAAGCAATTCAAATTCTTAAACCCACTGGAAGCTTGAACATCCCGAGGGCGAAAATGAAGTCTCTCCATAGCTCCATTTTTAGATTGCAGTGACCCCAACAAAGAAGAGATGGTTCAAAGGGGGAGGATTAGCCATACAGCAGGAAATACATTAGTGAGGGGCTGACACCATCGTTTACAATCCAGACTTGGATATTTGGCTGCCTTCCAGGCGCTATCATAAGGGATGTAGAACCATATACACAGAGGGAAGCCATTTGGCTCATCATGCCTGCTCTTTGAAAGAGCTATCTTGTTAGTCCTGCTTCCTTTCCATAGACCTGTAGATTATTTTCAAGTGTTTATCTGATTGCCTTTTGAAAGTTACTATTGAATCTGCTTCCACCACCCTTTCAAGTAGTGCGTTCCAGATCACGACTCACCATGTAAAGAAAAAACGTTCCCTCGTGGCACCCCTGGTTCTTTTGCCAATCGCCCCAAATCTGCATCCTCAGCTCACAAAGCCTTCTGCCAATGGAAACAGTCTCACCTGGTTTACTCTTACAATTTTGAACACTTCAATCAAAATTTCATCTTAACCCTGTCTGCTCTGAAGGAGAACAACCCCAGTGTATCAGACAGGCTGAAAGGACAGGCGAACAGGGAGGGCCAGCAACCAGTTATCATGGTCCTTGCGGGAGCTAATGGTGTTGGTAACATGAAGCCTGAAGTTCTGATGGGTTAGAACATTAAGAAGCGGCATCGAAGCAGAACTTTCCAGGGGGTAATCTCATTCATCAAGTCCCCAGCCAAATGCTGGAGTAGATTACTAGAAATCTGGAACACTCTCACCCTCTCTCTCCAAAAAGCTGTTGAGGATGTAAGTCAGTTTGAAAATTCCAAAGCAGAGATCAGTAGATTTTGGTTAGGCCAGGGTGTTAAGGGTTATGGAACCAAGGTGTGCAGATGGAGTTAAGATACAGATTCACCACGATCTATTGGAATGGTGGAACAGATTGGATGGGCTAACGCCTCCGCCTGATCCTATGCTCCCAACAGGGGAAAAAAAGAGGAAAGATATTAGGGAAATCAATGAAGGGTTGGAGGAGTGATGTCAGAAGAGGGATTCCACTCTGTTGGGTACAGGCACCATAACTGTGAGACAGATGAGATCTATTCCACAAAGAAGATGCAAACTTTTATGAAAATGCCTGCCTGAGCATAAGGCTAGAAAGGAACATAAAAGCTATTTTGAGGGTATACCTACTTTCGGAAAATGTAGAACAGTGAAATCTTCTCGCCATGTTTAATTGCAGGGGCTGGAGAGGTCCTGGTAGGTCTAATTTTCAATATATTATGGGGATTTTAACCAAATCAATTTATTTACATTTGGTGCAAAATTATGGAACAAGTTTTTATTCAATAGGAGATAATGACCACATATTTGATCAAATTGATGAGTAGATTAAGGGTCCCAGACCGTGGGTCGTGATCCCACGGGGATTACAGGCCAATTGTTGCGCTCCGAGAAACCAATGGTGACTGTTGAACAGAGATCTGGCAGGACACTCCTAAGATTGGCTAAGGGAGTGCAGGCAGTTCAAGTTTCTGGCACCACAAGCAGCCTGTCTGTACAGGAGGAAAGGAAGAGAGAAAGAGCAATAGTAATAGGGGATTCTATAGTCACAGGTACAGATAGGCGCTACTGTGGCCGTCAACGTGACTACAGGATGGTGTGTTGCCTCCCTGGTGCCAGGGTCCAGGATGTCACTGAACGGCTGCAGGGCATCCTGAAGGGGTAGGATGATAAGGCAGAGGTCATGGTACATGTTGGTACCAATGACATAGGTAGAAAGAGGGATGAGGTCTTGCATCAAGGATTCAGGGAGTTAGGCAGTAGACTAAGCAAGATCTCTCGGGTTGTAATCTCTGGATTACTCCCAGTGCCACGTGCTAGCGAGCTCAGAAACAGGAGAATAGCGCAGATACGTGGCTTAAGAGTTGGTGCAGGAGGGAGGATTTTAGATTCCTGGATCACTGGGACTGTTTCTGAGGAAGGTGGGACCTGTACAAGCGGGACGGTCTACATCTGAACCACAGCGGGACTAACATCCTTGCGGGCAGGTTTGTTAGTGGTGTTGGGAGGAGTTTAAACTAATTCGGCAGGGGGAGGGTAGACAATGTTAGCAGAATAGGGACACATCATAAGACAGTAAAACAATCAAGTCAGAGGAAGTACAGCTGCATTAAGTTTCAAGGGAGTAAGGCAAGGCTGGATGGCCTCTACTTTAATGCCAGGAGTATTACAGGCAAGACGGATGAGTTAAGGGTGAGGATTGACACGTGGAATTGTGATATTGTAGCCATCACTGAGACGTGGTTGGAGGGAGGGGCAGGATTGGCAGCTCAACATTCCGGGATATAGAATCTTCAGGTGAGACAGGGGATGGGGTAAAAGAGGAGGAGGAGGCATTGCATTATTAGTTAAGGAGTCAGTTACTGCAGTAAGGAGAGATGATAACTTGGAGGGGGCATCAAATGAAGCTTTGTGGGTAGAGCTTTGGAATAAAAAAGAGGCAGCCACATTGTTAGGTGTTTATTATAGACCCCCAAATGGTCAGTGGGAAATTGAGGAGCAAATATGTGCACAATTTGCGGAGGTGTGTAAAAACAATAACAATAGGGTAACTATATTAGGTGATTTCAACTTTCCCAACGTTAATTGGAATAGACAAAGTGTTAAGGGCTTGGATGGAGTGGGTTTCTTGAAATGTGTACAGGAGAACTTTTTAGCTCAATATGTAGCGGGTCCGACAAGGGACAGCGCAGTGCTGGACCTAATTCTGGGGAATGAAGCCGGACAGGTGGCTGAGGTGGTGGTGGGCGAGCATTTTAGTGATAGCGACCACAACATGGTACAATTTAAGCTTGTTATGGACAAAAAAATAGACAAGTTGCAAAAAAATGTATTGGATTGGGGGAGAGCAGATTTTAGTAAAATAAGGCAGGATCTGGCCAAGGTAGACTGGGAACAGCTACTTGTGGGGAAATCTACAGAGGAACAGTGGGGGGCGTTCAAAAAGGAACTGGGGAGGGTACAGGCTCAACATGTTCCCTCTAGGATGATAGAAAGGAGTAACAAGCCCAGAGAACCATGGATGACCAGAGATATTCAGGATACAATCAGAAGGAAAAGAGAGGCTTTTAGCAGGTACAAGGGGAGCAGATCAGCAGAGGTATTAGTGAAGTACCAAAAGTGCAGGGTGGAGCTTAAGGAAGCAATTAGGAGAGCAAAGAGGGGATATGAGAAAGCTCTGGCTGGTAGAAGTAGGGAAAATCCCAAGATATTCTATAAGTATATCAATGGGAAGAGGATAAGCAGGGAAAGAGTAGGGTCCATTAGGGACCAATCTATGGGTGGAGCCAAAGGACATTGCTAGGGTGTTGAATGAATACTCCACATCCGTCTTCACCCAAGAGAATGAGGATGAAGGTATGGAACTCGGGGAGAAAGACTGCGAGGTTCTTGAGCAAATTGATGTAGGGAGTGACAAGGTATTAGAGGTGTTGGCAGGCTTAAAAGTGGACAAATCTCCAGGTCTGGATGATTTGTGTCCCAGACTGCTGAGTGAGGCAAGGGAGGGGATCGCAGGGGCTCTGACCCAAATTTTTAATTCCTCTCTGGCCACGGGGGAGGTGCCAGAGGATTGGAGAACAGCTAATGTGGTTCTGCTATTTAAGAAGGGTTGTAGAGATAAGCCAGGGAACAGCAGGCCAGTGAGTCTCACGTCAGTGGTAGGGAAACGGAGAAAATTCTGAAGGAGAGAATCTATCTCCACTTGGAGAGGCAAGGTTTGATCAGGGATATAGTCAGCATGGCTTTGTCAGAGGGAGGTCATGCGTAATAAATTTGATTGAATTTTTTGAGAAGGTGGCCAGGTGTGTAGATGAGGGTAGTGCAGTTGATGTAGTTTATGCGGATTTCAGCAAAGCTTTTGACAAGGTCCCACATGGGATACAGGGTAATTTGATAAGGTGGATTCAAAATTGGCTTAGTTGTAGGAGACAGAGGATGATGACAGAAGGTTGCTTTAGTGACTGGAAGCCCGTGTCCAGTGGCGTACCACAGGGATTTATATAAACGACATATGTGGGAGGGTAGGATTAGTAAATTTGCAGATGACACAAAGATGGGCCAGATGGTTAACAGTGAGGTTGAGTGTCTTGGGCTACAGGAAGATATAGACGGGATGGTCAAATGGCCAAATAAGTGGCAGATGTAATTTAACCCTGAAAAGTGTGAGATGATACACTTTGGAGGGAGTAATTTGACAAGGAAGTATTCAATGAACGGCATGACACTAGGAAGTTCTGAGGGAGAAAGGGACCTTGGGGTGAGTGTCCATAGATCTCTGAAGGCGGAGAGGCATGTTAGTGGGATGGTGAAAAAGGCATATGGGACACTTGCCTTTATCAATCAAGGCATAGATTACAAATGTAGGCAGATCATGTTGGAGTTGTATAGAACCTTGGTGAGGCCACAGCTGTTAGCTTCTCCTTATGCTGCAACAAATTGGGAACTCAAATGCAAAATAAAAATAAAGGAGCTCTATTACAGAGGATTTCCAAAACTCCTTTTTTTTGATTGTAGGGGGAGCAAGGGGGAGGGTCGAAGCCACTTCTATACAATATTTAGGGGACTAAATTGAATTTTTCCAGTTAGGCATTGCCCTGTCATCACTAGACTTAGTCATTAGCTACCAGCAACAACATTGAAGAACACTGGTTTAATTGCAATGTTCTCTATTCTCTCCTAAAGCCACTGACCATTGAATGCAGTTTCACCCTCCAATGTCAAAGTTGCCACGTGCTAAATGTCAAGGCTGGACAGCAAGTGCCAGCTGGCTATTCAACTGCGGAGAGCATCACAGCCAAGCCTATTCCTTTCACCACACATTTTTCTAACACAGGCTTACCAGCAGCAATACCACTTCTGGCAACTGCCTTGCATGTTATTCTTCGCTGATGCTGTCCCACTGCGACATCACTGGTAGCTTCAGCCGTGGCTCAGTGGGTAGGATTCGCATCAGGGTCAGAAAGCTTCACCCCAGAGACTTGTCCACAAAACAATAAATAAATAAATAAATAAATCGAAGCCGACACTTCAGTGCAAGAACTGTGGATTGCATGGCTGCGGGCGCCATCTTTTGGAATAGCCATTTAAACCCTTTGAGGTGGGTGGCAATATTCGAAGAAGAGCGTTCTCCTCAGTATTCTGGCCAATATTTATCCCTCACCCAATATTTATCACATTGCTATTTGTGGGATCTTGCTGTGTGTCAAACGGCTGTTGCGTTACCTATAGTAACTACACTTCAAAAGTACTTCATTGGCTGTGAAGCCCTTTTGGGACATTCTGAAGTTGTGAAAGGCATGATGGGACACACAGATTGCATCCGTGTGGTAACCTTCTTTAATCCTAAAACAAAACTCTAAAACCCAAATAAACAAGTAAGAAGGTAGCAAAAATTTGAACAGCGACAAAACAAAAGTTGCAGGACTTCTAAAATAATAATTTCCCCAAGAACAAACTGCCTCCAGGAGAACAGCTCTTACACATCTCTTCATTCTTCCGGTAGGCTAGGTCAGTGTTGGTATTGCCCGATCAAAAAAAAACATTGACTAGCCACAGGTGTGGCCACGATGACCCAGTTTTAACCTGATGCACTCATTTTAAAAGAAAAAGAAAGACTTCCATTTATATAACACTTTACACAACCAACGGAAATCTCAAAGCACTTTATATCCAATGAAATACTTCTTGAAGTGTGGTCACTGTTGTAATATGAAAAAGGCAGCTGCCAATTTGCGCACTGCAAGATCTGATCAAAGAGCAGTGAGATAATTAACCAGATAATCTATTTTTGTGATGGTGATTGCAGGATAAATATTAGCCAAGACACCAGGGAGAACTCTGCTGATCTATTTCAAAATAGCATCATTGGATCTTTTATATCCTGTGAGGGCCTCAGTTTAATGACTCATCCGAATGATGGGAGTTGTGCAGAATATCTTCTATGCAAAACACAGCTTATTAACTGAGCGAGCATCTTCCGCCATTCAGTAACTAAGGAAGTCAAGCATTAACAGTGCTATCAAGCGACACTTGTTTAGTAATAACCTGCTCACTGATGCTCAATTTGGGTTCTGCCAGGGCAACTCAGCTCCTGACCTCATTCTAGCCTAGGATCAAACATGGACAAAAGAGCTGAACACCACATCTGAGGTGAGTGCCGTTGACATCAAGGCAGCATTTGACCGAATGCAGCATCAAGGAGCCCTAACAAAACTGGAATCAATGGGAATGAAGGAGAAAGCTCTCCACTGATTGGAATCATACCTAGCACTAAGAAAGGTGATTGTGGTTGTTGGGGGTCAATCATCTCAGTTCCAGGACATCACTGCAGGAGTTCCTCAGGGTAGTGTCCTAGGCCCAACCATCTCCAGCTGCTTCATCAATGACCTTCCTTCCACCATAAGGTCAGAAGTGAGGATATTCGCAGATGATTGCACAATGTTCAGCACTGTTCGCAACTCCTCAGTTACTGAAACAGCCCATATCCAAATGCAGCAAGACCTGGACAATACCCAGGCTTGGGCTGACGAGTGGCAAGTAACATTCACGCCACACAAGTGCCAGGCAATCACCATCTCCAACAAGACAGAACCTAACCATCGCCCCTTGACATTCAATCGCATTACCATCACTGAATCCCCCACTGTCAACATCCTGGGAGTTACCATTGACCAGAAACTGAACTGGACTAGCCATCTAAATACTATGGCTACAAGAGCAGGTCAAAGGCTAGGAATCCTATGACGAGTAATTGACCTCCCGACTTCCCAAAGCCTGTCCACCATCTACAAAGGCACAAGTCAGGAATATGATGGAATACTCTCCACTTGCCTGGATGAGTTCTAACAACACTCAAGACACCATTCAGGTCATAACAGCCCTCTTGTTTGGCACCCCATCCACAAACATTCACTCCCTTCACCGTCGACACACAGTGACAGCAGTGCCATCTACAAGATGCACTGCAGGAACTCACCAAGGCTCTTTAGACAGCACCTTCCAAACCCACGACCACTACTATCTAGAAGAGCAGCAGGTGCATGGGAACGCCACCACCTGGAAGTTCCCCTCCAAGCCACCCACCATCCTGACTTGGAAATATATTGCCGTTCCTTCACTGTCACTGAGTCAAAATCCTGAAACTCTCTCCCTAACAGCACTGTGGGTGTACCTACACCACATGGACTGCAGCGGTTCAAAAGGGCAGCTCACCACCACCTTCAAGGGCAATTAGGGATGGGCACTAAATGCTGGCCTGGCTAGCGACACCCACATCCCACAAATGAATAATATCAAAAACTCACACCAATCAGAAATCACTTGCTAGCTCTGTTAATCATCTTAGCATTTTATCAAATGCATGCCAAGTCTTACAAACACATGCCAGCCAAGTACAAGTGTTAAGTCTACAGGCTCAAGGACAATGGGTAAATAAAAATGAGCAATGAGACAATCAGAAAACAAATTAACTGGAATTTATAGCAAATTATCAGGCCACTATGCACAACTGGTCTGTACTAATACCCCACACAAGCCCCCTCCCACTCAACACAATCTGACTCAATCAACAAATCCTTCTATCCCTATTCCCTCCATGCATGTATCTTCTTTTATTTAGTTCCCTTCCCACGCCTTGTGGCATATGAGGCAGCCAAAGCATGTGCTTACATCTGTTTCCATACCTAGTTTTTCCTGGAACAGTTTGCTAGCCTATTGCCACATGTATATATCTAGCTTTCCCTTAAAGGAATCCATGTTAGTCCCACAATCATTCCATGTGATAGTGAGTTCCACATTCTCACCATTCTGGGTAAAGAAATTTTTCTATCAGATTTATTACTATCTTGTAGTTAGCGGGCAACACTGGATCATGAAAGATTGCCTTCGATCTCATGTTCACAACATTTTCTTCATCTTTCCTTGCGGGCGAGTCAGCAATAACAAATTGTGAAAAAAATGTCACAGGTTTTTCACGAACGGTTTATATCATAAAGCAAAATGGCGACAATGATTTGACATGTAGACAATACAATGCCAGGCTTAGTAGAACAAGGTCAAGGGAGCAGGAGGTGGAGTTCCCAGAGAGGATTAGTTTAGAAAGGCCATGAGGTGGGGCTGAGATGACATGGGTTCAGGGCAAGGGCAAGAGGGAGGCACCCAAAGCAATGGCTTCAATCCTACTGATAAAGTAGTCCATGATCTCCTTTGCACTTGTTGGGTGCTGGTTTGAATAGACTGTCAGTGGTGGAGAGGAGCCGGGTGTTAATTTTGCTCCTAAAATAATTTACATTTCTATAGCGTCTTTAACATAGTAAAACTCCCCAAGGTATTTCACAGGAGAATTATCAAACAAGATTTCACACCAAGTCACATCAGGAGAGGTGACCAAAAGTTTGGTCAAAAAGGTCGCTTTTAAAGAGCATGTTAAAAGGAGGAAAGGTTAGGGAGGAAATTCCAGAGTTTGGAGCTGAGGCAGCTGATCCTAGATTGTTGTGTTGGTTCTACAATGGAGGGAGGCATATTGTGCTTATGCGGAAGCAAGTAGAGTTGTTGGAAAGGGGTGGGTGATGAGATACACTGAAGATATTTGAGATTGCCTTGTCTGATTAATCAAGACCATGGTAGTGGAGGCCATCCTAGATAGCAAGGTTTTTAAAAAAAAATTCATTCATGGGTAGATGTCAGTATTGTAGACGTACTGGAACCGCGTCACAAGAGGCACGACTAGCCCTGGAGCACAAGTCTTCAGTACCACAATCAGGATGTTGTCAGGGCCCATAGTCTTTATTGTATCCAGTGTGCTCGATCACTTCTTGATATTGTGTGGAGTGAATCTAACTGGTCAAAGAATGGCTTTCATAATGGTGGGGACCTCAAGAGGAGGCCAAGATGGATCATCCACTCAACACTTCTGACTCAAGGTGGTTGCAAATGCTTTCACCTTACCTTCTGCACTGACATGCTGGTCTCTGCTATCATTGTTGGATGGGGATATGCATGTCCATAGAGCCTCCTCCTCCAGTTACTCATTCAATTGTCCACTACCATTCACAACTGGATGTGGTAGGATTGCGGAGCTTTGATATGAGCCATTGTTTGTGAGGTTTCTTAGCTCTGTCCAAAGCATGCATGCCAAACAGCAGAAGTGACATGGAGTCCTGTGTTGAGGCTTCACCAAGTCGACATCTCTAAGTACACTGATGCCAGTCCTGGCATGTTCTTCTACATTTATCACTGAATCTTAGCTTTGATAATAACAAAATGCTGCGGATGCTAGAAATCTGAAACAAAAACAAAGTGCTAGAAAAGTTCAGCAGGTCTGGCAGCATCTGTGGAGAGAGAAACGGTGTTAACATTTGAGTGTGCTGAAGAAGAGTCATATTGGATGTGAACCATTTACCTTGTTTCTCTCTCCACAGATACTGCCAGACCTGCTGAGTTTTTCACCACTTTGTTTTAATTTGTGATCTCGTGGCTAGTTGGCAATGGTGGAGTTGGGGCTATACTGGGCCATGAGGTTAAAAATTGTGCTAGAATATGATACGGCTACTGCTGATGATGGCTACAGTGCCTCATGATGCTCAATGTTGGGCTGTTTGATCTGTTTGAAATCTATCCCATTTGGCACGGTACTAGTGCCACGACACACAATGGAGGGTATCCTCAAGTGTGAAGATGAGACTTCATCTCCTCAAGGACTGCGCAGTGGTCAATCCTAACAAAAGTGTCAAGGGCAGATGCATCTGAGACAGATAGATTGGTGAAGACAAGGTCAGCTAGGTTTTTCTCCCCAACAACCTTCCATAGACCCACACAGTCTAGCAGCTATGTTCTTCAGGACTCGGCCAGCTCAGTCATAGTGGTGCTACCAAGCTAGTCTTGGTGAAAGACACTGAAGTTCGCCACCCAGAGTATGTTCTGAGCCCCTGCTACGTTCAGCGCTTCTTCCAATTGGTGTTCAACATGGAGGAGCACTGATTCATCAGCTAAGAGGGCAGTACATGGTAATCAGCAGGAGGTTTCCTTGCCCACGGTTGATCTGATGCCATGAGACTTCATGAGGTTCAAAGTCAATGTTGAGGACTCCCAGGGTCACTCCCTCCTGACTGTATCCTTCCCTATTGGGCATTAGTAAGCCAGACAAGTTTTTAATGTCAATCCTGTAGTTTTCATGGTTATTATTAACTGGAATAAAAAGCTAGAATGAGTCAATTAACTGAACTTAAATTTCCAGCTCCCATGATGAGATTTGAACTCATGTCCCTGGATAATTTGTCCAGCCCTTTGGATTACTTGTCCAGTAGCATAACCACTATGCGACTGCACCCGTGTCAAGGGTTGACTGTGATTATGGATATATCAAAGAACAGGAGGAGCCCATTCAGACCCTTGAACCTGTTCTGCGATTCGTTTAGACTATGGCTGCTCTGTACCTCAACTTCCATCTACACTCCTTGGCTCCATAACCCTTAGGTTCTTGTGTAGCAAGGATACTATCATTTTCAGTTTTTATATTTCAAATGACTCCCAATCTCAACAACTTTTTGAGGAAGAGTTCCAGATTTCCACTATGCTTTGTGTCACAAAATCCTGCTTGACAAGGCCCCTGAATGTCCTTCTTTTTTGAATTATTACTGGGGGTTTCTGCCTCTACCACACTCTCAGGCAGTGAGTTCCAGATCCCCATCACCTTCCGAGAGAAAACATTCCCCTCGAACCCCCTGTAAACCTCCTAGCTCTTGCCCTAAATTGGTTATGAATCCCTCAACCAATGGGAATGAGGCCTTCCTACCCACTCTAACTAGACTGCTCAATTTAAAACACTTCAATTATCTTAAAACAACTCAATTAGACCACCCTCGAATCTAATATACTAGAGGGAATACAAACCTCAACTTCCATCTACACTCCTTGGCTCCATAACCCTTAGGTTCTTGTGTAGCAAGGATATTATCAATCTCAGTTTTTACATTTCAAATGACTCCCAATCTCAACAACTTTTTGCAAGCTATGCAGCTTGCCCTCATAATTTAACCCTTTGAGCACCAGCAGGAGATTTTATGGAGGGAGAAATATAGGGAGGACAGTGAAATCAGAGCAGACATGATCAAGGACTTGCCATGCAGGTGATGAGGCAGTAAAACAGGTAGGACATCTCAGTGTAAAACTTAGCATGGGGCAAGGAGGGGGGGATTGTTCTGTTCTACTAAGCATGAGAAATGAGACACTCAATTCAGCGGATTTGGAGAGAGACTGCATTCAAGCCACCTTCTTCCAACTGAGGTTCCTGCATCCTCCAGCCAGCTGTGTAACATAACCGTGCAACTGTGTCCCAGGTCAGGATATAATGTGAGCACAAACTAGACTGGCGTTAAGATTCTCCGGGGCATTGGAGGTTAATCTAGTGAATGCTGCTGCAAGTTTAAACCCAGGAGGAAAATCACAGGGACATTAAAGGTGCAGGGTTTTCAAAGAAAATCATTTCCTTTGAACATTTTTCCATGAGACCATAGGACATAGGAGGAGTAGGCCATTCGGCCCATCAAGGCTGCGCCGCCATTCAATGAGATCATGGCTGACCTGATAATCCTCAGCTCCATTTTCCTGCCTCTTCCCCATAACCCGTGATTCCCTTACTGATTAAAAATCTATCTCAGCCTTGAATGTACTTAACCACCCAGCCTATTCAGACCTCTGCGGTAAAGAATTCCACAGATTCACTACCCTCAGAGAAGAAATTCCTCCACATCTCTGTTTTAAATGGGCGCCCCGTTACTCTGAGATTATGCCCTCTGGTCCTAGACTCTCCCACAAGGGGGAAACAACCTCTCAGCATCTACCCAGTCAGGCCCCCTAAGAATCTTATATGTTTCAATAAGGTTGCCTCTCATTCTTCTAAACTGCAATGAGTACAGACCCAACCTACTCAACCTCTCCTCATAAGAAAATCCCTCCATACCCGGAATCAACCTAGTGAACCTTCTCTGGACTGCCTCCAATGCCAGTATATCTCTCCTTAGATAAGGGTACCAAAACAGTTCACAGTATTCTAGGTGTGGTCTAACTAGTGCCTTGTATAGTTTTAGCAAGAGTTGCCTATTTTAATATTCCACTCCCATTGAAATAAAGGCCAACATTCCATTTGCCTTCCCTATTCCCTGCTGAACTTGTTATGTTAGCTTTTTGGGATTCATGCACAAGGACTCCCAAATCCCTCGGTGCTGCAACCTTCCTATATTCTTCCTGCCAAAGTGCATAACTTCACATTTTCCCACATTATATTACATTTGCCAAGTTTTTGCCCACTCACTTAACCTGTCTATATCCCTCTGCAGACTCCTTGTGTCATCCTCGCCACTTGCCTTCTCACCTATTTCATTTCGTTCATCATTTCTTTTGTGAGTTATGAAAATATTGGTAATGGGAAAAGGAATGTCAGACTGGGCAGGGCAGCTGGAGGAGGATTGATATGATATGATAAAACCTTTACGATTATATTCAAGCAGAGTCAACAACCAGAGAACAAACTGTTCAAAAACATGATCCCGTTGAAATTCACTGAAACTTTTTTTTTGTTTTGTTCTGCATGCACAGCTGTTCAACACCTGTTTTGCAGATTTAAAAAATAAACTTCCAGCAATATTGAAAAAGAGAACTTGCATTTGTAAATTCTGACTGAAACATCTGTGATTCATAGAACTGTACAGCTGAGAAGGTGGCCATTCAGTCCATCATGCCTGTGCCATGATAGTGGGACTATCCAATTAGTCCCACTGCCACCACCCTCATTTACCCACTACCCTGCAAGGTTTTCCTTTCCAAGTATATATCCAATTCCCTGTTGAAGGAGGAGAGCCAAGCAGACAGATTGCAAAGGGTGAATTGGAACATAGGAACAGGGGTAGGTCATTCAGCCCCCTCAAGCCTGTTCTGCCATTCGAGGAGATCATGGCTGATCTGTGACCTAATTCCAATTACCATCTTTGCCCTCTAATTACCAACCCTCCTGCCAGTGGAAAGAGTTTTGCTATGAATGTCATAACTTAGGGCATAAGAATTTAAGAAAAACTGAAGCGGAATGTGGGGAAGGGAAAAAAATAGAGGGAAGATGCAGTTCTCGCAAGTTAGGGAAACAGGAGGAACAGAATGAGGGAAATTGCCCAGCATTCAGCATGTGAGAGAGGGAGCACGAGCGGGCAAGCAAGAGTGTGCAAGAAAGAGAGAGAGAGAGCCAAAAGGAGAGAGTAAAAAAACAATTGCGCACATCAGGACCAGAAGAGGAAACAGTGGGAGAGCCACCAGGCACAGCAGCAGGGTGTGGGTGTCAATAGGAGTGAGCAAGGCACCAGCAAAGGAACACAAATAGGAGCAGGAGTAGACCATTTGACCCATTGAGCCTGCTCTGCCACTCCATACAATCATGGCTGATCTTGAGCTTCAACTCCACCTTCCCGCCCACTCCCCATGGTCTCTTTATTCCCTGAGACACCAAAAATGTTTATCCCAGCCTTAAATATATTCAACAATGGAGCATCCGCAGCCCTCTGGGGTAGAGAATTCCAAAGATTCGTAACCCTTAGCAGGAATTAGCAACAAGAGCCAGCAGCATCAGCAGAGCCTGCAACTAGGAGCCAGCAAGGATCTTCAGGGATTCTACAGCAATGACAAACATGTGACCTTTCCACCTTGAGCAAGGACCGGTCAGTAAAAGCCCACTATAGCCTATACTACCTCTTCCTATACTGACGCGCCACTCCAAATTCTGTGGGTTGTCCCTCTGCAGAGTCTCTTGCGTCTCTCTCAATTCTGCTAACGGAATCATAGAATCTTAAAGCACAAAAGGCAGCCATTCGGTCCATCATACTTCTGCCAGCTCTTTGAAAGAGCCATCTTGTTAGTCCTGGTCTCCCTGTTCTTTCCCCCTCAGATTTGCAAATTTCCCCTTTTCAAGTATGTATTCACTTCCCTTTTGATAAAAGGTCATCGACTTTGCCGCTCCACAGGCTTCCTGAGCTTTTTCCAGCATTTTCTGTTCTTATCCTGTTTGAAAGTTACTATTGAACCTGCTTCCACCGCCCACTTTCAGACAGAAAACTCAAAAATCATAAATTTGCTGCATGAAGAAGCAACACTCATCGTCCCTCCAGCTCTTTTGCCAATTATTTTAAATCTGTAGCCTCTAGCTGCTGACCATCCTGCCAATGAAAACAGTTTCTCCCTCTCTATTCAATGAAAACCTCAATTTTGAATAGCTCCGTTAAATCTTTCCTTAACTTTCTGTGTTTTAAAAAGGAAAACAAACCCAGCTTTCCTAATCTCTCCACATAACTCTTCCTCATTCATGTTGCCATTCCAGTGAATCTCCTCTGCACCATCTCACTGCTTTCAGAATTTCCAGAATTGGACACAATGCTCAAGTTGAGGCATAAAAAGTGATTTATAAAGGTTTAGCCTATTTCCTGGATTTTATACGCTATGCCTAGAACACCCCAGGTTTCTCTGTCCCCAAAACCCCTTTACACTAGCACACATTTTTTTTTAGAGTTTGTGAAGTGTTGCACCAAAATGCTAAGTAACCCTAGTGACAATACTGCACTTACGAACATACAAACATATGAACTAGGAGCAGGAATAGGCCACTTGGCCCTTCGAGCCTGCTCCGCCATTCAATAAGATCATGGTTGATCTGACTGTAACCTCCCACCTACTCCCGGTAAGTCTTCACCACCTTGTTTATCAAGAAACTATCTACCTTTCCCTTGAAAACATTCAAAGACTCTGCTTCCACTGCCTTTTGAGGAAATGAGTTCCAAAGACTCATGACCCTCGGAGAAAAAAATTCTTCTCATCTCTGTCTTAACTGGTGTTATGACAACAGTTAGTAAAGGCTGTTATTTAAAAACCCAGGGGGAAACTTTAATCAACTGACATAACCTGTTATTTTCAACTGGTATGTTTTGAGTTGCAACTCTGAATTCAGGAATAAGACCACCAGTTCTCGAGGGGTTTTTATATCAAACTACACAAGACAAATTAAACATATACACATGGCTACAAATTACTACTATCATAACTTTTTAAACAGATTCCCAAATTAATCTCCACCAAGGCAACAATAACCAATAGATTTAACCAGACACCAGCATTTTCACTTTACAAATTCAAAATGAGGTTCCTTTCAATTTGGTTCCTTTACAGACAGTTATAGGCTTACAGCTGCTTAGATGTTACATGCCTCTGCCCTGCCCACACGAACTCCCCTCAGGTTATATCCAGCACTTCTCTTTGAATGTAAATTTTCATTGAATCACCAGGTCCTTTGAACTCCACCTCTTCTAACAATAAAACCCCTTTCATTGTACGAATTTTATTACTAATATAAACATATTGCTTGGTGTCTCCTAGCTAGGGGCAAGATTTCACTCCCACTCTTGAATGCTCTACTCAACAAAATGCAAATGTACCTCTACCTCTGTTTACTTCTCAAAACTACTATATGTCAAAGCACCCAGACTAGCTGGCTTTAGTCCAATTAAAAACACACACACATATACATCCACAGACTAAATCTCTATTTTAAAAAAATAATTTCCAATAACATTATATACATTAATCGCTTCATGACAACTGGGTAGCCCCTTATTTTTAAAACAGTGACCCCTAGTTCTAGATTCTCCCACAAAAGGAAACATCCTCTCCACATCCACCCTGTCAAGACCCCTCAGGATCATAAATGTTTCAATCAAGTCACCTCTTACTCTTCTAAACTCCCAACAGATACAAGCCTAGCCTGTCCAATCTTCCCTCATAAAATAACCTGCCCATTCCTGGCATTAGTTTGGGAAATTTTCTCATTTGCATAGAAATACACAGAATGAACAGCATCAAAACAGGCCATTCAGCCTAACAGCTCCATGCCAATATTGGAATCCCCCCGCAAAATGGAAACACCTTTTCCCCAATCAAACCCTTTCATAATCAGATAGGCTTCTATTGGGGCAACTCTCAGTCCTCTCTTTTCCAGACTCAGCCTGTTTCAATACAAAGTTTCTTTTTAAAAACTTAATAAAACACAGGAATAAATTATTATGCTGGGTCAGTTGCTGCCTTTGGCCCATTAATTGTCTTTGAAGTTAAGCAGAGGATAGATAGAAATAAAAACAGAAAATGCTGGAAAACCTCAGCAGGTCTGGCAGCACTTGTGAAGAGAGAAACAGAGTTAATGTTTCGAGTCCATATGACTCTTCTTCAGAGCTGAAGAGAGGTAGAAATGTGATGGGTTTTATGCGGTTGACAAGGAATGGGCAGGGCATTGGAGCAGTTGGCAGGTGGAGCAAAGTAGAAGATCAGGGATAGGTTGGAGGTCAGGAGAGATAAAATGACAAAGATGTCATGGTCACAAGACAAAGGTAGTGCTAATGATAGTGTTAGATAGCAGAATGTGTGAATAGCAGAACAAGGGTCAGTGCTTTCTGAAAGCAAAACTTGAGAACAAGGTACAGACTGGCATGGGATGGGAGGTGGTGATGGGCGGGGATGGGGTGAGGGGGAAAAAAAAGAGGAAAAATATCAAAATGGAGGACAGAGTTCATGGTCTAAAGTTGTTACACTCAAAGTTAACGCCAGAAGGCTGTAAAGTGCCTAACCAGAAGATGAGGTGCTGTTTCTCCAGTTTGCGTTGGGCTTCACATAGACAGAGCTGTCTTGCACAGATCAAAATAAACATTTGGCCATTTTAAACAGATTAACTTGTCATGCTCTTCCTATATAAGGATTACAGCTGAAGTCTAACATCGCTGCATGGGCAGAACGGTGCTGTTAGAAAAGTTAAATGTAAAACGTAACACTTGGCCACAATACTCACAACTCAGGTGTGTGAATCCACAATTATAACCACTGATGTGAAGTGAGAGTGTGCATGATCATAATGATAGTGTTAGATAGCAGAATGTGTGAATAGCAGAACAAGGGTCAGTGCTTTCTGAAAGCAAAACTTGAGAACAAGGTACAGACTGGCATGGGATGAGGGGTGGTAATGGGCGGGGATGGGGAGAGGGGGAAAAAAAAGAGGAAAAATATCAAAATGGAGGACAGAGTTATGAGAGAGAGAGAGCGAGAGATGGTGCATTTGTAATCTGTTCTGCACAGGTATAAAAAACAAAGCTTGCATTTATATAGCGCCTAGAATGTTAAAGGCAATCGCAAGGCACTTCACAGGAACACCAAACAAAATTTGACAGCAAGTCACAAAGGTGGGTGGAGGTAACTTGATCAAAGAGGTAGGTTTTAAGGAGGACCTTAAAAGGAGAGAGACGGAGAAACTGAGGGGCTTAGGGAGGGAATTCCAGATCTTATGGCTGACCGCATGGCCTATTGAAGGGAGTGAGGGATGCGCAAGAGGCCATGGCTGGAGCAATGCATAGATCTGAAGGTTATAGTACTGGAGAAGCTTACACAGAGACAGGGTAGAGAAGGATCATGAACTGTTTTGAACACAAGGACAAGAATATTAAAACTGAGGTGTTGCCTGCCCGGGAGCCAATACAGGTCAGTGAGAACTGGACTTGGTATAAGTTAGGATATGGACAGCAGGACTTTGGAAGTTTACAGAGGGTAGCAGGTGGAAAGCCAGGCTGTAGAGCAGGAGCAGTAACTCTGCCTAGAGTAGACAATTAAGGCCGCTTGCCTATGCCTGTTTTCAGATTCCTGAGGAAAACCGCTGCCTCGAGTTATCATAGCAAGTGGCCGCAAGTAGTTGTTTTCTCCCCCGCCACCCCCCACTCCTCAAGTTTGATTTAGAACCAGGAGAAGGCAGGAGTGCTCTTTCCAGTTCCACAGCACTCAAGGGCTGCTACCTGTTCACAATCAGCTCTCCTCCCTCCCTGGGACTTGCCTTCAATTCATTGCCAGCGAAGCTAACAGTCTGACATTGATCCTTATTAAATGGGCAAACTACCTGGGGAGATCAGGATGGCAGTTTTCCCATAGAATAGGGTTGACAACTCTAGTTGAATGTATTCTTGGAGGTTTCATCACTCAACCCCACCCGCCCGCCACCACGTTTCCGCCATCAGTTCTATCCACACTGTGCTATCCACAGCCAATTGTAAAGCACCAAGCTTCCTTTTTACCCAATTGGATGTTTTTGAGTGTCAATCAAACACCCTTTTAACCACATCTCCAATATTATTATCCCTATTAAACAGAAGCTTTGAAAGAAAATAAATACAATTGTTTTGATGCCTGTGACTATTCCTCCTTGGATTGCTTTCAGCAATGGCTAGAGATTATACTTCAATTCTTGGAGGCTCAGAACAATCCTGGAGGGCTGATAATAACCAGCCCTTAGAACCATAGAAAAGTTACAGCACAGAAGGAGGCCATTCGGCCCATCTTGTCTAATCCCACCTTCCTGCACCCGGCCCATAGCCCTGCACCTTACAGCACTTTAGGTGCAGATCCAGGTACTTTTTAAAAAGAGTTTAAAGTTTCTGCCTCTACCACCAACTTGGGCAGCAAACTTCAGACACCCACTACCCTCTGCGTGAAAAAGTTCTTCCTCATGTCCCACTCATTCCTCATTCTGCCACTTATCTTGAATCTTTGTCCCCTGGTTCTAGAATTCTCCACCAAGGGAAACAATTTTATCCTGTCCACTCTATCTATTCCCCTCATACTTTTGTACACCTTATCGTTGATGAGTCAATAACCCAATTTTGGGTCATCGTTGGGCCTCCTGGTGATTGATGAGGTGTCCATTTCGACTCAGCAAACAGGAGTATCCTTCCCTTTCCTGAATAGATGCAGCTGCAACAAGAAGCTGGAGACCATTTAGAACAATGGTGTCCACTTGATTAGCATCTCATTCGGCAGCCTAAACATCATCCCCTGCACCAGTGGCACATTGTGGCAGTGGTGTGGATGCACTGCAGCAACTTACCAAGCCTTCTTTGACAGCACTCTTCTGGTGGTTAAAGTCAACCTGCACCTAAAACTGGAGTGTTCAGATAAGAATACACAAATCTGCTACAGAAACTATAATAAAAGGAGTCGGTGTTAGTTTACAGGGCCAGTAATCCATAGGCCTGGATTAATAATATGGAGCTGGAGTTGTCAACTCTGCATTGATGTATTCCCAGAGAGGTGACCACGTGACATTTGATTGTGACACCGCCCATGTCAATAACCAGGAGGCACAGATTTAAAAGTAACCGGTGGAAGGACTATTCAACCATAATGAAAGGCAGCACTGGTTTAAAGGGGTCATATAGTCCTCCTCTTATTTCTAACATACTTATGATTAGTGGGGAGTTGAGGAGAAACATTTTCACCCAGAGGGTGGCAAGGGCCTGCAACTTGCTGCTTGAAAGGGTGACAGAGGCAGGAACCCTCATCACATTTAAGTATTTTTTCATGATTTTATATTTGTTATGCACATGAACTGTACTAACCTACAAGGCTACGGACCAAGAACTGGAAAGTGGGATTAGGCTGGATAAGTCTTCACTGGCTGGCACCGACACTATGGGCTGAAAATAGCCTCCTTCTCTACCACAAATTTCTATGATTGCGTGTGATGCTTAATCACAAGGAATTTGATCATGCAGCATTTTCCCACCGTTTGCAAATTTTACAGCATTTACTTCAGTACTGTCACCAAGTCCTGAATAAAATACTTGGCTGTTTTATGGGTTTAAACTAACTTGGCGGGGTGGAGGGATGGGAACAACATGAGAAAGGAAAAATAAGGTGCACTAGGATTGGGAGAGGCAGTCAGCACTAGAGTAAGACTCAGTAAGGTTTTAGCTAGAGTCAGATGGAATGCAATGCGGTATAAATTAAGTTTACAGTACATGCACGTGAACACACAGAGGTTGGTGAGCTACAGGTGAAAGTAAACAAGTGAGAATATGATGTCATGTCAATAACAAAGATCTGGCTCAAAAACAGACTGGGTACTAAACATTCTTGTATACACAAGATGTTCAGGAAGGATAGGGAAGGAATGAAAGAAGGAGGGGCTGGCAGTATTCATTAGGGAGAATATTACACTGCAGGAAGAGATCATGTCTAAGGAGGGTACAAAGACTATTTGATTAGAGATAAGAAAGAATATAGAGGTACCATTACACTACTGGGTGTATTCGATAGACCACTTACTAGAGAGAAAGATATAGAGGAACATATTTGTAGGGAAATTACAAAAGAAGTGCAAAGGCTATAGAGTAGTTATAAGCAGGAGTTTTATCCTAATGTAAGTGGGGTAGTAATATTATAAAGCCGGAGGTGGGGGGGGTGCGGTGCAGCTGAGGGTGAGAGTTCCTGAAGCGCATTTAGGAGAATTTTCTAGATCAGTATGTTTCCAACCCAATAAGGACATGAACATTTCTGGATCTGGTTCTGAGGAATGAGATGAATCAAGTAGATCAAAAGTCAGGAGGGGAACATTAGGGGGACAGTGATCATAGTGCCAGAAGGTTTAGACTAGTTGTGGAAAAGGACAAGGAGCAATCCAGATTAAAAATAATTAATTGGAGAGCCAATTTCAGTGGAGCGAATAGAGATCTGTCCCAGTTAAAATGAAATCAAAAATTGGCAGGCAAATAAAAGCAAAATGCTGCAGATGCTGGAAATCTGAAATAAAAACAGAAAGTGCTGGAAAATCTCAGGAGGTCTGGCAGCATTTGTGGAGAGAGAAACAGAGTCAATGTTTCAAGTCGAATGTGACTCCTTCAGAATGATTGGCAGGCAAAACAGTCACGAAACAATGGGCTGCCTTTAAAGACAAAATAGTTTGGGTACAAGTGAGGTATATTCTCACGAAGGGGAAAGGTAGGACAAACAAACCCAGAATTCCCTGGATGACGAAAGAGCTAGAGAGTAAGATGAAGCAGAAAAAGGGTGCACATGACAGGTGTCAAGTTGATAATACAAGAGAGAACCAGGCTCATTATAGGAGGTTTAGAAGGGAAGTGAAAAAATAAATAAGAGAAGCAGAGAGTATGAGAAGAGACTAGAAGCTAACATAGAAAGAAATCCAAAAATCTTCCAAAGGCATACAAATAGTAAAAACATAGCAAAAGGAGTGTCCAATTCTGGGCACCACATGGATGCGAAGGCTTTGGAGAGGGTACAGAAAAGATTTACAAGAATGGTTCAAGGGATGAGGAAATTCTACCAAATGGATAGATTAGAGAAGCTGGAACATTCTCCTTAGAGAAGAGAAGGTTGAGAGGAGACTTGATAGAGGTATTCAAAATTATGAGAGCCCTGGACAGAGTAATTAGTGAGAAATTGTTCCCATTAGCGGCCAGAGGAGTCAAATTTAAAGATGGTTGGCAAAAGAATCAAAAGCGACATGAGAAAAAAAACATTTTTATGCTGTATGTGGTTGGGATTCAGAATGCAGTGCCTGAGAGTGCAGTCGCGGCCGATTCAATCATGGCTTTCAAAAAAGAGTTGAACAATTTCCCGAAGGAAAATGTTTGCAGAGCTACAGAGAAAGGGTGGGAGAGTGGGACTAGCTGAACTGCTCTTACAGAGCAGGATGGGCTGAATGTTCTCCTTTGGTGCCGTAACCATTCGATGATGCTACGACGGATTTATAAATTATTTAATCGTCTCACGAAAAACACAAAAAAAAGTGGAAAGATTTAAAGATAAACAATGGTTCAAAGAAAATTACTTCTGCAAAGCATCTACCACAATAAGAAACAAGTAAATCCCACTGATTCAGCAAAAGCACTGATATAAATAACTTCAAACTAAGGTTTTCGTAGAATTTTTTGACTTTTTACAATAAACAGCAAGTTATAAAAATAAAATAAACCAAAACCAAGCATGATTTAATTCACCAACTCCCACAACCCACCGCTGAAACCCAACACCAAAGGAGGGGAGAAGCAGCAAAGCTGCCTGCCTGCTGTAATCAAACATATTGTAGAACAGCCAACATCATAGGCTGACATGAACTCTCCCTCCACCAGTCTGTGTTATTTTCCTCTCTCCTTCCTTCACCCAGTTAATGTTGAGTTCTCTCTCTCTTTGTTCCCCCAACCCACCCCCATCATTTGTCCCTCCCTATATTAGTTTCTCAGGATTTGCAGAGTTTCTGGGCAAGTTCTGTTGGCCCCGACTGCTTCATTGTCGGTTGCAAGAATGACGACAAGTGTTTCCAAATAGCGGGGAGAGCAGAGGGCACAGAAAACACCGCTTGGTTGCGAGCCTCAACAACTGTGGTACTGCACACCCAAGGATTATTTCTCCCAAATCGCCAGCAGCAATGCACGAGAGGCCATACGCTTCTCAGAGAACTGCAAAGTCTCACAACCCTCAGAAAAAAATTTTCCTCATCTCTGTCCTAAATGGTTGACCCTTTATTGAGAAACAGTGACCAAGTTCATTTCCTACAAGAGAAAACATCCTTCCAAACATCCACCCTGTCAAGTCCCCTCAGGATCCTAAAGGTTTCAGTCAAGTCGCCTCTTACTCTTCTAAACTCCAATGGATATAAGCCTAGCCTGTCCAGCTATTCCTCATAAGACAACCCGCCCATTCCAGGTATTAGTCTAGTGAATCTTTTCTGAACTGCAACTAATAGCTTCTAACATTTTCCCTTTGACAGATGTTAAGCTAACTGGCCTATAGTTTCCTGCTTTTGTCTCTCTCCCTTTTTTGAATGAAGGAGTTACATTATCTATTTTCCAATCAGATGGAACCTTCCCCACATCTAGTGAATTTTGGAAAATGAATCAAAACCCATTTCTCCTACACCAATCTTTGAGCTACACATTTAACTCTCTAATCTGGTTTGCTCATGGATCAGGGAGTAATCCAGAGATTACAACTTTGAGGTTCTGCTTTTTAATTTAGCCCCCATCTTGTCATATTCCCTAAGCTTTCCTAGTCCTACCTATTCGGTTTGTACCCATGTGGACCATGACCACTGGATCCACCCCCTCCCTGATGCAAGTTCCTCTCCAGCCCTGAGCAAATGTCCCTACCCCTGGCACTGTGCAACATAGCCATCTGACCCCTGCTCTCGGTTGCAGAGAACTGTATCCATCCCATTGACTATGCTTCCCCCTACTTGAACGGCTTCCCGTACCACAGCCAGTTTGCTCATCCATCTTGCAGCCCCGGCTTTCATCCATACAAGCTGTAAGAACCTCGAACCTGTTGGACAATTGCAAGGGCTAAGGCTCCTCCGCTTCTACCTTCCTGATCCCCTTACCTGCCTCACTCACGGTCACACTCTCCTGTCCCTGACCACTGACCATATCAGAAGACACTATCCTAAGGGGCGTAATCATCCCCTGTGACAATGTCAAGGGATGATGGTTAAATTCTCTTTTGTTGGAGATGATTGTTGCCTGGTACTTGTGTGGCGTGCCAAGCCTGGATATTGTCCAGGAATTTGGGCATGGACTGCTTCAGTATCTGAGAAGTCGCGAATGGTGCTGAATATTTTGCAATCATCAGCGAACATTCCCACTTCTGACCTTATGATGGAAGGCAGGTCATTGATGAAGCAGCTGAAGATCATTGGGCCGCGGACACTACCCTGAGGAACTCCTGCAGTGGATGTCCTGGAACTGAGATGATTGACCTCCAACAACTACAACCATCTTCCTTTGTGCTAGGTATGACTCCAACCAGCGGAGATTTTTCCCCCTGATTCCCATTGACTCCAGTTTCGTTAGGGCTCCTTGATGCCACACTCGGTCATGCTGCCTTGATGTCAAAGACAGTCATTCACCTCACCTTTGAAGTTCAGTTCTTTTGTCCATGTTTGAACCAAGGCTGTAATGAAGTCAGGAGCTGAGTGGCCCTGGCGGAACCCAAAACTGAGAGTTAGTGGACAGGTTACTGCGAAGCAAGTGCCACTTGATAGCACTGTTGATGACTCCTTCTAATCACTTTACTGATGACAGTTAGTTGGGGGATAAATATTGGCCAGGACACCAGGAGAACGCTCCTGTTCCCTAATATAACCATGGGAATTCTTTTGATAAGGTAGAAGAGCCCTCAGTTAACCTCTCAGCCGAAACAGTGACAGTGCAGCCTTCCCTCAGTACTGCACTGGCAGTGTCAGCCTGGATTATAGGCTCAAGTCACTAGAGTGGGACTTGAACCTACAACGTCTTTCTCAGACGTGAGAGCGCTGGAACCTATATTAGGAAATTCTTCACCACCCAGAGTGGTCAATACATGAAATGGGAGCAAAAACTTTGGAATGCTTCAAGAAGTTTCAGCATTCGTCACTCCCAGATGACTGAACAGAGTTGGACCAAGCAACTTTCCTCATCCACCTGGTGAAGGCTGATGTCATTAACACATGCAAAAAAAGCCAGTTGTGCAAGATTCAAGAGCACAGTTAACACCCTTAGAACCATACCCTATGAGTACCATGTGAGTCAACTCACCCAGGAATTAGAAGTGTATGGGCTCAGTCATGACTTAAGTTTCAGGGACATCAAAGAGTCAATATTTCATTACGTATAACAGGCTGGGCCAGGGTTACCATTCAAGGCAATTCTCAGTGATTCAGCTCTTAACTACTGATTATTGTTTCTTGCTGATCGATATCCAACAATAACCTTAAAATAAAGTACACATGCCCTCCAAGCAAGGTTTGGAAATTGCAGAGCGAGAGAAGGCAAGTTAGAAGATACTTATATATTGAAATGGACTTTGACATACAGGCATTGTTCACCCACATATATGTAATAAAGAACAGCTGATATTCACGGATACCAGGAATTGTATGGTAAAACCCACCAACAGCTAGGATGCTATGTGTGAAATGAAGGCATACATAAAGGCAGTTAACATGACATCTGCAATGTCCAAGTACCCAATAATATCACCAAGTTAACCAGTTTAAAAACTCAGACACTCCATTGCACCTTTAACACAGAAAGAGTGTTCCAGATAGCACAAATTGAATGAAACAAAAGGAAATCGATGCCATGCCAAAGAAGGTGATACGAAGAGCGGTGATTACATTACGCAGGTACTTCAAAAAGTACCAGCTGTAAAGCGGCTTTGGACTTCTAGTTTGTGAATGGCATTGTATTCCAGGAATTCAGTAGAAACTTCTTTACCCCAACAATGGAATTTGCTACCACAAGTCGCGGTTGAGAAGAACAGTACAGATGCAATTAAGGGAAAGCTAGAGGGGGAGATGATGTTGTAGTGGTAATATCACTGGACTAATAATCCACAGGCCTAGGCTAATGCTCTGGGGACATGGGTTCAAATCCCAGCATGGCAGCTGGTGGATTTTAAATTCAATTAATAAAATCTGGAATATAAAGCTAGTCTCAGTACTGGTGACCATGAAACTCATTAGATTGTTGTTTAAAAACCCATATGGTACACCAATATCCTTTAGGGAAGGAAATCTGCTGTTCTTACCTGGTCTAGCCTACACTTGACTCCAGACCCACAGTAATCTGGTTGACTCTTAACTACCCTCTGAAATGGCCTAGCAAGCTACTCAGTTCAAGTGCAATTAGGGATGGGCAACAAATGCCGGCCTTGCCAGTGACATCCACATCTCATGAAAGAATGAAGGAAAAAAAAGAGGAAGAAAGGAATGTTGTAATGATAAATGAAGAAGCCAAGAGGCTTATGTGGAGTATTATGTTGGGTTGAATGGCCTGTTTCTGTGCTGTATTGTTTTTATTTACGGGATGTGGGCGTCACTGGCTAGGCCAGTATTTATTGCCCATCCCCAACTGTCCTTGAGAAGGTGGTGGTGAGCTGCCTTCTTGAACTGCTCAGTCCGTATCTGAGCAATATAAATACAAATTTCTTTCTTTCTAAATGCTTGGATAAAAGGAGGAGTTTTATGAAGGTTCTCACTTTTAAAATAAAACAACCAGCTCTCCACCCTGGGTTCGAAGGTTGCAGTATCAAGACTCAGTCGTGTAATTATGTAAAGTGGGTATGGCAACATAATATCTCCTCCATCCCCACCCCCTTTCCGATCCCCCGTTTTTCCAATAATTTATATAGATTTTTCTTTTCCCACCTATTTCCATTATTTTTAAATGTATTTCCATCCATTGTTTTATCTTTGCCTTTTAGCCTATTTCGATCCCTTTCCCCCCACCCCACCCCCACCACGGCTATCTGTACCTTGCTCGTCCTGCTTTCTACCCTTAATGTCACCTATTGGCACATTCCTTAGCACACCACCTTCAACACCTCTTTGACTTTTTGTCTATGACATCTTTTGGCTATCTCCAACTATCACTGGCCCTCTATCTAGCTCTACATGTCCCACCCCCACCTTAAACCAGCTTATATTTCACCTCTTTTCTATTTTTCCTTAGTTCTGTTGAAGAGTCATACGGACTCGAAACGTTAACTGTGTTCCTCTCCGCAGATGCTGTCAGACCTGCTGAGTTTTTCCAGGTATTTTTGTTTTTGTTTATTATAGTAGTGATGTTACTTGATGAGTAATCCAGAGGCCCGGGCAAATGATTAGGTTCGATCAGATCGAGTTCAAAATCCCAATATGGCAGATGGGGATTTGTCAATCAAATAACTCTGGAATTCAAAGCTAGTACGAGCTAATAATGACTATGAACTACCAGGTTGTCATAAACCCACCTGGTTCTTCAGGGAAGAAAATTGGCCATCCTTACTTGCCTGCAAATAACTGCAGACCCACTGCAACATGGGTGACTCTTGGTTGCCTTCTGAAATTACCTAGCAAGCCACTCAATTTTATACCAGAATTTTAAATACCAGAAGGCAGCTCACCAACACCATCGAGGGCAATTATGGATGGGCAGTAAATGCTGGCTTTGCTGGTGATACCCACATCTGAGAGAGAGAGAGAGAGAGGGGGAGGGAGGGAGGAAGAGAGAGAGAGAGAAAATATGAAGAGCCATGCTGTCAAAGACTCCATCCCATCAAGTTAAATTGAGGACAAAAATAAAAATAAAAATACCTGAAAAAACTCAGTAGATCTGACAGAATCTGCGGAGAGGAACACAGTTAACGTTTCGAGTCTGTATATGACTCTTCAACAGAACGAAGGAAAAATAGAAAAGAGGTGAAATATAAGCTGGTTTAAGGGGGGGGGCGGTGGGACAAGTAGAGCTGGATAGAGGGCCAGTGATAGGTGGAGATAGCCAAAAGATGTCATAGACAAAAGGTCAAAGAGGTGTTGAAGGTGGTGTGCTAAGGAATGTGCTAATAGGTGACATTAAGGGTAGAAAGCAGGACGAGTAAGGTACAGATAGCCGTAGTGGGGGTGGGGTGGGGGGAAGGGATCGAAATAGGCTCAAAGGTAGAGATAAAACAATGGATGGAAATACATTTAAAAATAATGGAAATAGGTGGGAAAAGAAAAATCTATATTTGCTGAACGTTCAGTGCTCAGCAAAGGACTCAGTTTCATACCCTTGCACCCTCATCTCCATGAATTTCGGGCTGTGCACAATGCTGAACTCTTCTTCTGCCGTCTTCGTCTCCGTGCTCACTTCTTTGGGCAGGAGTCCTCTCCCCGTTCAACGGATCCTTTTACCCGCCTCCAATATTCTCCCTCCACCTGGACCCCTCCCTCTGGATTCTTACCTTCTCTTGATCTTTTCATTGAGAACTGTCAGCGTGACATCAGTCGTCTCAATTTCTCTGCTCCTCTCACCCACTCTAACCTGTCTCTCTCTGAACTTGCTGCATTCCGTTCTCTCAGGTCCAACGCTGACATTGTCATCAAACCTGCTGACAAGGGTGGTGCTGTTCTTGTCTGATGCACTGACCTCTACCTCGCAGAGACTGAGCGTCAACTCGCAGATACTTCCTCCTACCTCCCCCTGGACCATGACCCCACCACTGAACATCAAACCATTGTTTCCAGGACTGTTACTGACCTCATCTCCTCTGGAGATCTTCCTTCCACTGCTTCTAACCTCATAGACTCCCAACCTCGGACGGCCCGCTTCTACCTCCTACCCAAAATCCACAAACAGGACTGTCCCGGCAGACTGATCGTGCCAGCCTGTTCCTGCCCCACAGAACTCACTTCTTGCTATCTTGACTCCATTCTCTCTCCCCTTGTCCAGTCCCTTCCCACCTACATCCGTGATTCCTCATACACCCTACATCATATCAACAATTTCCAGTTCCCTGGCCCCAACCGCCTCCTCTTCACCATGGACGCCCAATCCCTCTACACCTCCATCCCCCACCGGGAATGGTCTGACAGCTCTTCGCTTCTTCCTCGAACAGAGGCCCGAACAATCCCCATCCACCACTACTCTCCTCCGTCTGGCTGAACTTGTTCTCTCACTGAACAATTTCTCCTTAAACTCCTCTCACTTCCTCCAAATAAAAGGTGTGGCTATGGGTACCCACATGGGCCCCAGTTATGTCTGTCTCTTCATGGGGTATGTGGAACATTCCTTGTTCCAGTCCTACTCCGGACCCCTCCCACAACTCTTTCTCCGGTACATCGATGATTGCTTTGGTGCTGCTTCATGCTCTCGTCTGGACCTGGAAAAATTTATTAATTTTGCTTCCAATTTCCACCCCTCCATCATTTTCACATGGTCCATCTCTGACATTTCCCTTCCCTTCCTTGATCTCTCTGTCTCAATTTCTGGTGATAGACTGTCCACCAATATTCATTACAAGCCTACTGACTCCCACAGCTACCTCGCCTACAGCTCCTCACACCCCGCTTCCTGTATTGACTCCATCCCATTCTCTCAGTTCCTTCGCCTCCGTCGCATCTGTTCTGATGATGCCACTTTCAAAAACAGTTCCTCTGACACGTCTTCCTTCTTCCTTAACCGAGGTTTTCCACCCACGATGGTTGACAGGGCCCTCAGCCGTGTCCGGCCCATCTCCCGCGCATCCGCCCTCACACCTTCCTCTCCCTCCCAGAACCATGATAGTGTCCCCCTTGTCCTCACTTATCACCCCACCAGCCTCCACATTCAAAGGATCATCCTCCGCCATTTCCGCCAACTCCAGCATGATGCCACCACCAAACACATCTTCCCTTCACCCCGCCGGCGGCAATCCGCAAGGATCATTCCCTCCAGGACACCCTGGTCCACTCCTCCATCACCCCCTACGCCTCAACCCCCTCCCACAGCACCTTCCCATGCAACCGCAGAAGGTGCAACACCTGCCCCTTTACTTCCCCTCTCCTCACCATCCAAGGGCCCGAACACTCCTTTCAAATGAAGCAGCATTTCAGTCGCGCTTCCCTCAATTTAGTCTCCTGCATTCACTGCTCTCAATGCAGTTTCCTCTACGTTGGAGACTGGGCGACCGCTTTGCGGAACACCTTCGGTCTGTCCGCAAGCATGACCCAGACCTCCCTGTCGCTTGCCATTTCAATACTCCACCCTGCTCTCATGCCCACATGTCCGTCCTTGGCCTGCTGCAATGTTCCAGTGAAGCTCAACACAAACTGGAGGAACAGCACCTCATCTTCCGACTAGGCACTTCACAGCCTTCCGGACTGAATATTGAGTTCAACAATTTTAGATCATGAACTCTCTCCTCCATCCCCACCCCCTTTCCAATCCCCCCCTTTTTCCAATAATTTATGTAGATTTTTCTTTTCCCACCTATTTCCATTATTTTTAAATATATTTCCATCCATTGTTTTATCTCTACCTTTTAGCCTACTTCGATCCCTTCCCCCCACCCCACCCCCACTAGGGTTTCTGTACCTTACTCGTCCTGCTTTCTACCCTTAACGTCACCTATTGGCACATTCCTTAGATAATATCACCACCTTCAACACCTCTTTGTCCTTTTGTCTATGACATCTTTTGGCAATCTCCACCTATCACTGGCCATCTATCCAGCTCTACTTGTCCCACCCCCCTTAAACCAGCTTATATTTCACCTCTTTTCTATTTTTCCTTAGTTCTGTTGAAGAGTCATACGGACTCGAAACGTTAACTGTGTTCCTCTCCGCAGATGCTGTCAGACCTGCTGCGTTTTTCCAGGTATTTTTATTTTTATTTTTGTTTTGGATTTCCAGCATCTGCAGTTTTTTGCTTTTAAGTTAAATTAAGGTCCCTTCTCACTGAAACTGAAGCACTATCAAAGACAGCAGGGAGTCCTGACCAATCTCCCTGCAATTAATATCACCCAACACAGAACAGCCAGCAGCTGTACATCTTATTACTGTTTGCAGGGATTTGCTGTGCTCCATATGACTGAATTTTGGCTGCGGACAATTTTCTCCACAGTAATTCATTCTGATTGAAGCACCTATGAAAAGTCATGCTGACATTCCTCCCTGAAACCCCAAAACAAATTATCTGGTTATTTACCACATTTAAATGTCGTGTTTCGATTACCTACAGAACATTGACTCTTAAGGTGCCCTCAGACATTCTAGGGATATGAAAGACACCAAGCTCATCTGGATCATTAATGGTCACTAGCTTGAGCTGTGGAGCTGCATACCATCATTAGTAAGCAACTTTGAGTGAAGAGGGCAGAAAATTAGGAAGGACGAAAAAAGAGAACAGCCTGCAAGACAGTTCCGCCCCCTCAGGGGAAGTGGTTACCATTTAAATAAAATTAAAACAAATGGAGGAAACAGCGTAGGCGTCTGGTGAAATCGTCCATGATTAATGCACCACTGAGACAACTAAACCACTATACGTGAAAGAAAGAACTTACATTTACATAGTGACTTTCACAACCTCAGGATGTCTCAAAGCGCTTTACAGCCAATAAAGTAGTTTTTGAAACGTAGTCACTGCTGTAACATCGGAAACAAGCCAGCCAATTTGCTCACAGCAAGCTCCCACAAACAGCAATGTGACATGACATCAGTTTCAGTGATGTCGATCTAAGTATAAATACTGGCAGAACACCCCTGCTGGCAAACCCTCATCACATTTAATGAAAATTCTTGAATCTGCATTTGAAGTGCCATAATCTACGGGGTTACGGACCAACAGCCTGGAAGGTGGCACTAGTCCCATTTCCCACTAGAACAAATTTAAGGGACCAAACGGCCTCCGTCACTGCCATAAATTTTCTTGCGCTTCATCCTCAAAGTAGTGGTCATGAAATATTTTACATACGCTCAGAAAGTCAGACAGGGCTTCAGTTTAACATCTCATTCAAAAAAGATGGCACCCCTGATAGTGCAGCACAACCCCCCCCCCCCCCCCCCCCCCCCCACCACCCCCACCCCCCATTACAGCACTGGGAGCACCAGAGATTCTATGGTCAAGTCTCTGGCACAAGGTTTGAATCCAGGACAAAGCTCAGTGTGCTACCCACTGGGGCCCCAGCTGACACCTGGCCATAATGTGGTTGGTGTGTTAAAATAGAGAAACTGAAGAGGAAATCGTCCAATTTCCACAGAAAAGTTCGTTATCAGAAATAGAGGTGGATCTCAAAAAAGATATCACTACTCGAGCATCAGCAAGTTCTCCCTGGTGACGTGGCCAACATCCAGCCCTCAGCCAGCACCAGGGGGGAAAAAAAAATCACTTGATCTTTCACGCTTGCTGTTATTTTGTATGGGATGTTACTGTGTGCAGAATACTTGCAGGGTTTGCACACATAACACTTCAAAGTACCCCACTGAAGGAAGTACTCAGCAGTTGGGACACAGTAAGGTGCTACAGAAGTACAATGTGTTGTTAAGAGCAGGATTAAAGGCAAATCTCGGGCTTCTAATACTTACTAAAGCCAAAGCAAACCAAGCATTGGGGAGTCATTAATGGAGGAAAATAGAAGTTATGTTAAACTTGTAATGAACAGTGTGAGACCACACTTTTAAAGATTATTGTATAAAGATCTGGTCTTTGTTTCATGAAAAAGATATAAAAGGTACCGGAGAAAGTGCTAATAGGTTCACAGGGACTGACCGAATAAATCTAGCTGCAAAGGATGGGGCTCTTTTCCCTAAAAGCATACAAGATTCTAAGAGGGCTTGACAGGATTTAAAAAATTTTTTTTATTCATTCACTGGATGTGGGCTTCGCTGGCTGGGCCAGCATTTATTGCCCATCCCCAGTTGCCCTTGAGAAGGTGGTGCTGAGCTGTCTTCTGGAACCGCTGCAGTCCGTGTGGTGTAGGTACACCCACAGTGCTGTTAGGAAGGGAGTTCCAGGATTTTGACCTAGCGACAGTGAAGGAACACCTGACATTCCAAGTCAGGATGGTGAGTGACTTGCAGGGGAACTTCCAGGTGGTGGTGTTTCCATCTATCTGCTGCCCTTGTCCTTCTAGATGGAAGTGGTCATGGGTTTGGAAGTGGTTGTCGAAACAGCCTTGGTTAATTCCTGCAGTGCCTCTTGTAGATGGTATACACTGCTGCTACTGTGCGTCGGCAGTGGAGGGAGTGAATGTTTGTGGATGTGGTGCCAATGAAGCGGGCTGATTTGTCCTGGACGGTGTCAAGCTTCTGGAGTGTTGTGGGAGCTGTACTCATCCAGGCAAGTAGGGAGTATGCCATCGCACTCCTGGTTTGTGCCTTGTAGATGGTGGACAGGCTTCAGGGTGGTGAGTTACTCATCACACTATTCCTAGCCTCTGACCTGTTCTTGTAGCACAGTATTTATATGGCTAGTCTAGTCCAGTTTCTGGTCACTGGCAACCCTCAGGATGTTGATAGTGGGGAATTCAGTGATGGTAATGCCATTGAACATCAAGGGGCAATGGTTGGATTCTCTCTAGCTGGAGATGGTCATTGCCTAAAACTTGTGTGGTGCAAATGTTACTTGCCACTTGTCAGCCCAAGCCGGGATATTGTCCAGGTTATGCTGCATTTGGACATAGACTGCTTCAATATCTGAGGAGTCGCGAATGGTGCTGAACATTGTTTGCTGATGATTGCACATCCCCACGTCTAGCCTTATGATGGAAAGGTCATTGATGAAGCAGCTGAAGATGGTTGGGCTGAGGACTCCTGCAGTGATGTCCTGGAGCTGAGATGACTGACCTCCAACAACCACAACCATCTTCCTTTGTGCTAGCTATGATTCCAACCAGCGTAGAGTTTTCCCCAATTCCCATTGACTCCAGTTTTGCTAGGGCTCCTGGAAGCCACACTCAAGTCAAATGCAGCCTTGATGCCAAGGGCAACCACTCTCACCTCACCTCGGGAGTTCAGCTCTTTTGCCCATGCTTGAATCAAGGCTGTAATGAGATCAGAAGCACAGTGACCCTAGCGGAACTCAAACTGGGCATCAGTGAGCAGGTTATTGCTAAGCAAGTGCTGCTTGATAGTACTGTTGATGCCACCTTCCATTACTTTACTAATGATCGAGAGTAGACTAATGGAGCAGTAACTGGCTAGGTTGGATTTGTCCTGCTTTTTGTGTAAGGATACACCTGGGCAATTTTCCACATTGCTGGGTAGATGCCAGTGTTGTAACTGTACTGAAAGAGCTTGGCTAGGGGCATGGCAAACTCTAGAGCACGAGTCTCCAGTGCTATTGCCAGAATATTGTCAGGGCCAAAAGCCTTTGTGCTATCCAGTGCCTTCAGCCGTTTCTTGATATCACGTGGAGTGAATTGAATTGGCTGAAGACTGGCACCTGTGAGCTGGGGACCTCTGGAGGAGGCCAAGGTGGATCATCCACTCGGCACTTCTGGCCGAAGATTGTAGCAAATGCTTCAGCCTCATCTTTTGCACTGGTGTGCTGGGCTCCTCCATAATTGAGGATGGGGATATTTGTGGAGCCTCCTCCTCCAGTGAATTGTTTAATTGTCCACCACCATTCACAACTGGATACCGCAGGACTGCAGAGCTTAGATCTGATCTGTTGGTTGTGGGATCACATAGCTCTATCACTTGCTGTTTATGCTGTTTGGCAGGCAAGTAGTCCTGTGTTGTAGCTTCACCAGGTTGACACCTCATTTTTAGGTATGTCTGGTGCTGCTCCTGGCATGCCCTCCTGCACTCTTCATTGAACCAGGGTTGATCCCCTGGCTTGATGGTAATGGTAGAGTGGGGGAATATGCCGGACCAGAGGTTACAGATTGTGTTCGAGCACAATGTTGATGGCCCACAGTGCCTCATGGATCCCCAGTCTTGAGTTGCTAGATTTGTTTAAAATATATCCCATTTACCACGGCAGTTGTGCCACATAACACGATGGAGGGTATCCTCAGTGTGAAGGTGGGACTTCGTCTCCACAACAACTATGCGATGGTCACTCCTACTGATACTGTCATGGACAGATGCATCTGCGGCAGGCAGGTTGGTGAGCATAAGGTCAAGTATGTTTTTCCTTCTTGTTGGTTCCCTCACCACCTGCTGCAGACCCAGTTTAGCAGCCATGTCATTTAAGACTCAGCCAGCTCGGTCAGTAGTGGTGCTATCAAGCCATTCTTGGTGATGGACTTTGAAGTCCCCCATCCAGAGTACATTCTGCTCCCTTGCCACCCTCAGTGCTTCCTCCAAGTGATGTTCAACATCAACTGAGGAAGGGCAGTATGTGGTAATCAGCAGGAGGTTTCTTTGCCCATGTTTGACCTGATGCCATGAGACTTCATGGGGCCCAAAGTCAATGTTGAGGACTCCCAGGGCAACTCCCTCCTGACTGTATACCACTGTGCTGCCATCTCAGCTAGATGGGGCAGGACATACCAAGGGATGGTGATGGTGGTGTCTGGGACATTATTTGTAAGACATGACTCCGTGAGAATGACTATATCAGGTTGTTGCTTGACCAGTCTATGAGACAGCTCTCCCAATTTTGGCACTAGCCCCCAGATGTTAGCAAGGAGGACTTTCAGAGTCGACAGGGCAGAGATTGCCATTGTCGTTTCCGGGTGGTCCATCTGGTTTCATTCCTGTTTTGTGACTTTGTAGCCAGTTGTTACAACTGAGTGGCTTGCTAGGCCATTTCAGAGGGCATTGCTGTGGGTCTGGAGTCACATGTAGGCCAGATTTTCTTCCCAGATGGGTTTTTGTTGTTTTTTTTTACAAAAATCATTAGACTTTTAACTCCAGATTTTTATTCAGTTCAAATTCCACCATCTGCCATGGCAGGATTTGAACCCAGGTCTCTGGATTACTAGTCCAGTGACAATACCATTACCCCATCACCTCCCCCTAGATTTTAAGAAGCTGTTTCCCCCAGCTGGAGAGTCTAGAACAAGTGGTTACAGTCTCAGGGTAGGGGGTCAGTCATTTAGGACTGAGATGGGTAAGACTTTCTTCACTTAAAGGGTTTTGAATCTTTGGAATTCTCTACCACAGTGGGCTGTAGATGCTCAGGCAAGGTCAGGGTGGATAGGGAGCAGCTGTTCCCCTTAGTTGAAGGGTCAGTCACAAGGGGGCATAAGTTCAGGGTGAGGGGCAGGAGGTTTAGAGGAGATGTGAGGAAAAACTTTTTTACCCAGAGGGTGGTGACGGTCTGGAATGCACTGCCTGGGAGGGTCGTGGAGGCGGGTTGCCTCACATCCTTTAAAAAGTACCTGGATGAGCTCTTAGCACGTCACAACATTCAAGGCTATGGGCCAAGTGCTGGTAAAGGGGATTAGGTAGGTAGGTCAGGTGTTTCTCACGTGTCGGTGCAGACTCGTTGGGCCGAAGGGCCTATTCTGCACTGTGATTCTGTGATAAGGCCAACATACCACTTGCCTTCCTAATTGTTTGCTGCATCTGCATGTTTGCTTTCAATGACTTATGAAGAAAGACACCCAGATCACTTTGGACATCAACATTTCCCAATCTCTCACCATTTAAAAAAATACTCTACATTTCTCTTTTTCCTACCAAAGTGGATAACTTCACATTTTCCACATTATATTCCATCTGCCATGTTCTTGCACATTAACTCAGCCTGTCTAAATCCCCTTGAAGCCACTTTGCATCCTCCTCACAACTCAGATTCCAGCCTAGTTGTGTGTCCTCAGCAAATTTGGAAATACTACATTTGGTACCCCATCCAAATCATTGATATAGATTGTGAATAGCTGGGGCCCAAACACTGACGCTTGCAGTATCTCACTAGTCACAGCCTGCCATTCTGAGAATGACCCGTTTATTCCTACTCTGTCCTTTAACCAGTTCTCAATCCATGGCCAGTATATTACCCCCAATGTCATGTGCTCTAATTTTGCTATGTGGGACCTTATCAAAAGTCTTCTGCAAACCCAAATACACCACATCCACTGGTTCCCCCATATCTATTCTGCTAGTTACATCCTCAAAAAACTCCAACAGGTTTATCAAACATGATTTCCCTTTCATAAATCCAAGTCGACTCTGCCCAATCCTACCATTAATTTCTAAGTGTTGTTATCACATCCTTAATAATAGATTCTAGCATTTTCCCCTACTTCTGATGTCAGGCTAACAGGTCTGTAGTTACCTGTTTTCTCTCTCCCTCCTTTCTTAAATAGTGAGGTTAGATTTGCAAAATTAACACCATTGAATGTGGAGAAGAGGTGATTAGATTCTCTTTGCTCTGCCTTAGAAAAGTGATTTACAGCCAATGAAGTACTTTTAAAAATGTAGTTACTGTTGTAATAAGCAGGGAGGCTAATTTTGACACAGCCAGGTGTCACATACAGCAATGTGTTAACAAGATAACCTATTTTAGTGATGTTGATAAAGGGATAAATATTGCCCAGGAAACCAGAAAAAACGCCTGACTAATGGTGATATTTATTCCACCCTCTCTTAAATCAGTTAATCAACACCCTATTTGCTGCTTTGATTCAGCATCTAATAACTACAACTCTATATAATAATGACTCCCTGTCATGTCTTTTGAGTTGTGATTCTCACACTTCAGTAACTGTGTGAGCAACCAATTCCCTAAAATCTAAAAATCTAGAAAAAAAAATTTAAAATAAAGGTCCAAGAAGCTCATTCCACTAGATTCTGTGAATCTCCCACAAGGACACAGTGGCGTAGTGATCTTCCTCAGGACAAATAGTCCCAAAAGCTGAGCTAACGATTTAGGGAACACAAGTTCAAATCCCACCATGGCAGCTTTGAGAATTCAGGTCCAGTTAAACACAAAACTGCAAATTAAATTTAAAAATCTGGCACCAGAAAAAGTGACAATGAAGCTGTTGGATTGTTGTACAATCGACATTCTCTCTAAGCTGCGCGGCAATCAGGACTGTGCCACACAAGGGACCTGATGGGCCGCGCACGAGAAACATACCCTTTAAGATGCTCGCACAGGTGGCAATCTTAAAGGAACTGTGCAAACAAGCCGTGCACAGCGAGGGGACATGAGAGGGAACAATCCCCACTGGTTCACTAATGTCCTGCAGGGAAGGAAGCCTGGTCGGAGAATGAGTGCGAGATTCCAATACCACACCAACATGATTGGCTCTTAACTGCCCTCTGAAACGTCCTAACAAAGCTATGCAATTCAGGGCAACCAGGCAATAAGTAGCAGCCTTGCCAGTGGCACTGATGTTCCTAGAGCAATTTAAAAAAAAAATGTATGGTCACAAACCACTCCCTCCTGTTATCAGTGCAAGCTCATTTTAATAGACGGTACATGTAAAATTAACCTTGAAACACAGCACATCACTAGTGGGACAATGCTTTTGATACAGATAACAGACAGATACAAAGACAACATGTGCATTAATCCTAGAAATCGAGGAAATCGTCAACCATACTTGCAAACCTCAAGCATATTTTTTGAACAGAATCTTGCCACTGCATCATTTACATAACTCACCATTTCCCTTTGTTAAACAGTCACTACCTTTTTGTATTCATGCAAATTTCAGACTCCATTTATCAAACAAGAAGAGGTATATTGATATAACAACAAAATACTGTGGAAACTGGAGATGTAACATGCTGGAAAAGCTCAGCAGGTCTAGCAGCATCTGGGGAGAGAGAAACAGAGTTAACGTTTTGAGTCCAATATTACTCTTCCTTGGAACTCACGTGGAGCTTATTCACTTCGGAAATTAGATGAGGTGCATTGTTGTAACTGCACACATCCCCCCCCCCGCCACCGCCCAAATAATTAACTACCCCTTGTGGGAACCACGGGACTGCACAGCTTCCAAAGGTACAATTCCAGAGAATTTGAGGAAATAGAAACAAAAAGAAACTTGGATCCCATTATGATGCCCCATCCCTGCCAACAGCTCCAACCCCTCCATATCCACAGCGCCTGTACTGCAAGTCCAGAATATGCAGTGTTTTCCTTCTTTTAATGAGCTCCAGCAACAATACAAACTTGAATGGGAACAGTGGGAAGGCCATTCACATTCTTATATCATGGGTACTTACAGCCTGTCATGCCTTTGCTGGCTCTTTGAATAAGTAGTTGTACTTTTCCACACCCCCAAATTTTGTCTGTACCCCTGTAAGTTCCTCATTTTCATCTATTGTCCAAATCCCTATCAAAATTATTTATGGAATCAGCTTCCACCTTTTCAGGTACAGCACTTCAGATCCTGACAACTCAAATTAAATAATTTTCTCCTCCTCTCCCTTCTAGATCTTTTGCCAATGATTTTAACTCTGTGACCTCTGGTTATTGACTTACTTACCAGAGGGAACAGCTTTACTCCATCTGTTCCATCAAAACCCATCATCATTTTAAAAACCTCAAGCCCGATCCATCATTCAATTAGATCATGGTTGATCTGTACCTCAACTTCATTCATGCATCCTTGATCTTTTCTGGTGTGCAACCAATTCTTCACACACCTTGGATCTTCATTCCAATGGAAATACCTCCATCGGTGTTAACTCCGATGTTTCAATTAGCTCCTGGACTTCATTTATCCTTCATATCTGACTTCAAATTTGGACAACAGTTTGTCAATGCTCTCTGCTAACTGCACCTATATGTCAACTTTATCCTACCATGAGACCTCTGACTTTAACTCTGGACTCCCTCCTGTGTCCTCTATCTTGTAGAAATAGAGAATAGATATATGTATTCTGATAATTGCTACATAACCAGGCCTATGTAAGAGTTTTCCCTGTACCCATTCTTGCACACACTTTAGCTGCTGCTCCAAAATTGAACCAATCGTATTTCCTCTTTTTTTACAACTTCTCTCTTTAGCCCTCATAGACCCCTCTTCTCCTTTTGTCATGTCTCCTGTCTCCCATTTCGGATACTCTGCCCACCCAAATCCCTACCTCAACCTTCAAAACTCCTCACCCTCCCTACACCCCTGATACCATCCCAGGCTTACCCCTCCTCTTAGATAAGCTTCCTACAGCTTTCCTCTGCGCTTCTCTTGGTCTCCTCCAAAAGGGCCCAGAGAGACACTTGCCACTGCCTCCTTATGAGCAGTGACCCCAAATTCCCCATTCGCCCCTCAACAATATTCGCACCCTGCACACCGACTGGAGCCTAATCCTGCCAATCTCCTCCTCACCCAACTATCTTTCTCGCTTCTAATCTTGTGGACTCTACAAAATCAGCTATCAACACCTTTCTCCACATATTCTTCCAGAATTCAATTTTGAAGAAGGCCCTGTCATTCATGAGCTCATTCTGGATGACTGCACCAACGTCCTGGCCTTGAAGGAAACATTTCTGGCCTTCCCCCTAAATGAAGCCTCCTCACCTGGCTATAGCTATCACCACTGCGTCACCCAGACCATCATGGTGGTGTGGTTTATATCACCAAATCACACCTTGGTCTATCCCCTACTCCTCTGGCACTTTCTCTTCTTTTGAGCATATCACCTTATTTATTCTCTCTTGCACACCCCCCCCCAATCCCCCCATTAAAATCCTCACCCGCTACTATCCACCCAAGCGCCATAAAAATTTTCTTACTAAGATACCGCCACTGCTGTCCTCCCTCAGCCCCTGCACCAAGTGACTTCTTAGCCTCGGTGATTTCAACCTCTATTTCAACTCATCATGCTCTCTCTCCTTTGAGATCACTGCCCTCCTAACCTACCTTAGTGTCTGTTTTCATACAAAATGCCTCAACCCATATTCATGATCTCACCCCCAGCCTTGCCATTTCACATGGCCTCACTACTCCCATCCTATCAATCAAGCCATCTCTAATTACTTCTTTGCACTGCTCTCCTCCTACACCTCTGTTTCCCCTTCCAGCCCTAGCTCCAACTCTTTTTTTAAAAAAAAGCACACTCTCCCAATTCTGCACTTTCAAAATCCCATCTTGCTGCCCTTTGGCCCTTCATTCACCATATTTCTACAGCTACCAAGTTGCTCAACTTCACCTTTGACGCCCCAGTCCCCATTAAAACTATTACACTCTCTCACCCTTGCTGCCCTCCTTTCCACTCCCTTGAGTTCAACGGATGCAGACTTTAATGGGCATGGTGGGCAACAACTTTAGCCATTCTCCGCCAGAGGCTCAACCACACCAGGTACTCTCAGATCCTTCTCTCCTCCATCAAAACTGCTCACTACTTCCAGGGTCATTCTAAATTGCAAAGTTAGCCCCTAGCTTTCTTACTGCAAATTGCCTTCTTAAATCCCTCTCCAATAAGTGCAACTTCTTTATCACTAAGATTAAGACCAGCTATCTCTGTCATTTATTTCCCCACCCTTGCCCTGAGCTTGCATCGTTCTCTCGTATCTCCCCCCATGCCCTTTGAGCTCATCTTGTCCATGAGACCCACCTCCTGTTCCCCCCGTTTTATCTCCTCCCCTCCACAGATGCTGTAAAACGTGCTGAGTATATCCAGCATTTTACAATGTCAGCCGTGGTTCAGTGGGTTGCACTGTTCCCTCTGGGTCAGAAGGTTGTGGCTTCAAGTCCCACGCCAGAGACGAGCACAATATCTAGGCTGACATCACAGTGCAGTACTGTCTTGTGAATGAGATGTAAAAGATTCTATGGCACTATTTTGAAGAGGAGTAGGGGAGTTCTCCCTGGTGTCCTGGCCAGCATTCACTAAAACAGCTTATCTGGTTGCTTCTGGAACTTTGCTGTGTGCAAATCAGCTGCAGCGCTTCCTATGTTTCAATAGTGACTGCAAGTTCTTCACTGACTGTAAAAGTGCTTCTGGAATGCCGCGAGGTCATGAAAAGGCAAGATATAAATGCCAATCTTTCTTTCATTGTGGAAGCTACAGTAGTTTGATACTAGTGCTGTTCATTGTTCCTTCAAACTTTCCTCTTCTGTTCCTCCCAAGTTCCAAATTCCCATGTCTTTCCGCTTCCTTGCAGCCTCAGTGGGCTCAAGTTGATAAGTATATCACATTCATACTTTCCCAAGGACCTCAATGTTGTGGAATACTTTACCTCTGTCAAGTTTTTCTTCCTCCTCTTGATGTTTAAAATCCAGCCTTCCTGACTTACTTAGTTTTCTGGTAAGAGGGAGTGGTGAATTTCTTCTATTTATCACCATGGTATGGGCATCTCTGGCAAGACAAGGCTGGCAATTTATTGCCCGTTACTAGATGTCCTTCTTTTTGAAACACTGCAGCAGCTTGATACAACTCAATGGCCAATATGGATGGCAGTCAAGAGTCGACATCGACATACATTGACATGTGACTGGAGTCACACTAGGCCCAGACGGTAAGGATAGCAGGTTCCTTCCTTGGAGAAACCAGGTGGGTTTTTATGACAATTCAACAGCTTCATGGTCACTTTTATTAATGCCAGCTTTGGAGGTTTTTTTTAGAAAACACTAAATTAAAATTCTGAGACTAGCCAGCTGTTAATTGAACTCGCATTCAATTATTAGGCCACCTCTCAGATTAATAGTCCAACAACACAAACATTACAAAACAATACCAGTGGCTGATTTAGAACCAAGATTATTCTATGCAGTGACACAGTGTGAATTTGCTAAACCCCTCTTCGTGTAGGATGGTCTTTACACTGAAGCATCGAAGCTTTATTTTCACACGATGAAGCCAGGAGTAGAGAAGGCAGTTTGTGCATCAAGCACTCGTCCAGGGTAAAGCACACAAAGCAATGACTGGTTGCAAAACTTCCTCACAAAAGGGTGTGACAAGAAAAGAGAAAGCTAATGATCTAATTCAAAGATGCAAAGTCAATAACCAAAAACCAAAGAGAGCATAAGTTCAAAGTAAACAAATTTCAGGCAACATTAGAAGCAGGAAGAGGTTAAGGGGTCAACTGCAAATGTTGAAGAAAGACAAACTTGCATTTATCCATCACCTTTCATAACCACGTAGTGTTTTATGGCCAATGAGTTACTTTTGAAGTTTAGTCTAGTCACTGTTGTAATGTAATGTAGGAAACATGGCAGCCAATTTGCACTCAGCAAACACCTATAAACAGCAATGTGATAATGACCACATCATCTGTATTTTTAGTGATGTTGATTGAGGGGTAAACATTGCCCAGGACACTGGGGATGACTACCCCACTCTTCTTCAAGTATCATAGGACCTTTGACACCCATCTGAAAGGGAAGATGAGGCCTTGGTTTAATGTTTCATCGAAGACATCTGTGCAGCACTCCCTCTGTACTGCACTGGAGTGTCAGCCAGATTTTTGTGCTAGTGGGACTTGAACCCAGAACCTTCTGATTTAGAGGCAAGAGAGCTGCCAACTGAGCTACAGCTGATAACAAATGCCGGAAGCAAATTTCATTTACATAGCAATTCTAATATGGATGAATTCCCCAAGGAGCTTTACAGGAGCAATTGTCAAACAGTTGACATTGATCCAGATAAGGAGATATTAGGACAGGTGGCCAACAGTTTAGTCAAAGAGAAAATTTGTAATAAGTGTTTTAAAGGAAAGAGAGGTGGAGAGGCTTAGGGAAGAACTTCCCAATACACAGTCTGGATGGTTGAAGGCACAGTTGCTACTAGTGTAACAATGAAAATCAGAAAACTTCTGGTAACAAACATAATAAAATGTTGAAAACCTGCAGGTCAATCTGAAAGAAGAGTGTCTACTCAAGAAAACCTTAACCTTTGGTTTCTCTTTCAATGCTGATGCACCTGCTAGGCACTTCCAACATTCTCCACAAAGAGTGGAAGTATTTTCTTCCTTTCTCGATAACCGCAGCATGTGAAAAAAACTTCCAATAAAAACATTCAATTTGTCTTCAATTGAATCCCTTAAAAAAGATGGGTTGTGTTGGCACTGAAGACCATGAAGCGATCAACAGCAACGGTTCAAGGTGGTGGCTCACCATCACCTTCTCCAGGGCATGGGCAATAAATGCTGATCTTGCCCCAGATGCCCACATCCCATGAAAGAATAAAAAGAAAATCTTGGTGTTACTCTCTGGAACTCCCTTGCTAAAATTTACCACTTTGCTAGTTATCTCTCCTACTTTCTCAAAAAGCTACTTTTCCAATCATGATTTGGTCATTGCCAGTAACTCTCACACCACATTCAATATTCCCTTTCTATTCTGTGAACCGGTTTGAGACATGTACCATGTGAAAGACGCTGTAGAAGCGTAGCTTATCTGGACTGCCATAACTAATAATAGGTTATTAGGATGGACAAAGGTAAACCAATAACCTAAAATGTTCAGTTGGTAGCATTCTTACCCAAGTCAGAAAGTTGCGGATGCAAGTCCCACTCCAGAAACTTGACCCCATAATCCATGGTGATACTTACAGTGAAGGGAGATGGCACCTTTGCACTGTCAAAGGTGCCGTCTTTCATATGAGAAATTAAACCAAGGCTCATCTGCCCCCTCAGGGGATCTTTTACGTCCACATGAAGACTATTTCAGAGAAGAGAGAAGGGCAGAGCATGGTGCCCTGGACCAATAATTATCTCTCAACCAACATTGCCATAACAGGTGGATCTGATCATCTTTTTCATTGCTATTTGTGGGATCTTTCTGGGCTTTGCTAATTGTTGCAATGTAGGAAATGTGGCAGCCAATGACTACATCTCATACTTAAGGTACAAGATTCTGAGGAGGCTTGACAGCGTAGATGTTGAGAAGATGTTTCCACAAGTGGGGAAATCTTGAACTAAGGGACATAGTTACAGAATTAAGGGGACACTCATTTAAAATTGAGATGTGAAGGAATTTCTTCTCTCAGAGGGTGGTGATTGTCTAGAATGCTCTACCTCAGAGTTGTGGAGGCTAGATCACGGAAAGTATTTAAAGAGGAGGTAGATAGATTTTTTAAATAATCAGGGAGTTGAGGGCTATAAGGAGCTGGCACAAAAAGGAGTTGAGGCCTGGGGCAGATCAGCCATGATCTTATTGAATGGCTGGGCAGGCTCGAGAGGCCAAATGGCCTACTCCTGTTCCTATTTCTTATGTTCTTAAATAGTTGTAAAGCATTTTGAGATACTCAGATCATGAAAGGCACTATATAAATGCAAGCTCTTTCATCTATCTTTAACACTTCGGGTCCAGTTATATGGGAACTGTGGTTCAACCTTGGTGACTAACTGGTTAAGTTGGAATTCTATTGACGTGGTAGGTATGTTACTCAACAAAGATGAGAAGGGGGGTGGGGGCAAGAGACATGAAGGAAAAATTCCAAAAATTTTTCTCACTTTGGAAATCTGTTGATGACTAATCACCTTTCTCAGGATATTCACACCATAAAAACTGCAGAATGCTCATCACAGTGCAAATCATATCAAAAATGGGAGATGGTAGCATAGTGGTACTATCCCTGGATATAATATAAAGGCCCAGGCTAATGCGCTTTGGACATGCATTCAAATCCACCCCGGTGAAATTTAAATTCAATTAATAAATCTGGAATATAAAACTAGTCTCAATAATGGTGACCATAACAACTATCACTGATTGTTGTAAAAATCCCATCTGGTTCACTAATGCCCCTTAGGGAAGGAAATCTGCGTCCTTATCTGGTCTGGCCTACATGTGACTCCACAGCAATAACTGCCCTCTGAAATGGCCTAGCAAGCCACTCAGTTCAAGGGCAATTAGGAATCGGCAACAAATGCTGGCCTTGCCTGTGACGCCCAAATCCCATGAAATAAAAAACCTTTTCCATGTTTCAGTTTCTTGCAGGCTTAATGTAGTCAATTGCTTCAAAATCAAAATGTAACACTGCAATATAGTACACACCACAGGGCTTAATTTTCTTTGTGGAATTGAAAAGGAAGGCACTACAAAAGGCAAAGAGAAATTAAGCCAAACAGACTACCAGAGTTGCCCCGGGCTCCCAAATCATCTAAAGTTTGAGATGTTACAATCAGCCTCCTGACTCCAGGATAAGGAGCAGATGGGAAAATAAAGGAGGACAGAGATATCCTGAAATTGTCTACCACTTTCACCACACAGACTGCAGTGGTTCAAAGTGATGCTCCTCCACCTAATACCTCCCTAAATCAAATCTAAAAAGAATGGAAGAGGAGGGAAGGAAGAGGAAAATCAATCCTGACCATTAATTAGTGACCTCTCAGAAAATGCACATGGAAGGGTACAGTAATGCAGTGATAACACTGCTGGATTTAATAACCACAGATCTAATCCCATCGAGAATGTGAATTCATTTTTTTTCTTTTAGACGTAAAACGCTGATCTCAGCAAAAGTGGCCACAAAGCTGCTGGATTATAAAAGCCCAACTGGTTCACTGTGGAGTCCTTTGGAGATGGAAATCTACCATCCTTACCCAGTCTGGACCCCAGGTACAACTCCAGAACCACACCATTGTGTTTGACTCTTAACAGTCCTCTGAAGTGGTCTAGCAAGGCACTCAGCAATTCACGAGGGCAGCCCACCATCATCCGCTCAGGGTGACACGGGATGGCCAATAAAACACCCGCAACACCCACATTGCAAGAATAAATACCCATCCCTCTCCTCACAGGATCCTCTCCCCAAAACCGACACCCAGTGCCTGGGCTCACCGACGAAGGATGAGAGAAGGTACCAGATCAAAAAAGAGAGAGGAAAACTGGGGCAAAACACAAACACAGTTATACACACACACACACACACACACACCAGAAATACCCCCTTTAAATATCACCACCTCCAACAAAACTCCTTATTTAATTCATCCAGAACTGATCACCAAACCTCTCAGGAGCTATCTTTTTTTTTGAATGTTCAGTACTTATTGTACGAAAAACAGGGTTAAATTGCAAAAATCTCCAAACAAATCGGTACTGGAAATAACCGTTCTGAATTAAAAGTCCATCTCTTTAAACATTCCGAGATAAGCATAAAGGGAGGGGAAGGGTCTACGAATAATGCGTTAAAAATCTGCAATAAAAAAGTAAATTAAACAAACAGACACAAGTAAGCGGACCTACATTTAAACACATCTAGCATCTACATTCTCCGGACGATCTTCGCCCCAATCAACGTCTACAAGTCATTTGGGTCTGAAATCTACTGAGTTCTAACGTAAATAAGCAAATGCAATTTGAGTACCGCACCCGATCCCTTACCTTGCCGAATTTAAGTTGCAAGACATGCAACTGGCCCTCTTTAAAGGCCCTGTCCATGTTGCAAATCCCTTTTCTCTCTCTCTCTCTCTCTTTCTGTGCCTCTTCTCAAAACAAAATCGAAGTTTTTAAGTTTCTCCTCCAAACTTCCGTGCAAAATTCTCTACTTCCGCATCGTCACGCCAGTCAAAGCATCCAAATTCGGTCTAAGCTTGTTGGACCACTTGTTGCTGGAATCCGTGACTGGCCTCAACACCCCCACTTCCTCCCAGTCAGTTTGCAGAAACTCCACTCCAACATCAACTCCAGTCTTGTTTCTCCTTCTCTGCCACAGGACTCGTTTTTGAAACTGGGCGGGGTTGTCCCTCGCACTGCTGTTTCAAAATAGCAGTCACCCCCCCCTTTCTCCTCTATTTGACAGCCCAAACAGGAATGCAATCCTTTTAAGTGCCCGGCTCACGGTGCACAGCTTTGGAAAATGCTGCACCTTGGGGACATCAGAGAAGGAGTCAAGTCTCGGCTCTGCAGATTTGATCTGGAATGCACTGACTGAAACAATCACAGAATCACAAAGGAAGCAGATGAACAGGAACATTGAAAAAGAGAACTGGACCGAATACTTGAAAAGCAGAAAATTCCACAGTTATGTGGAAAGAGCGAAGTGGGGGGAGGGGGTGGTGGGACAAATTCGATTGCTTTTTCAAAGAGCCAGCACTGTGACAATAGGCCGAATGGCCTCCTCTTTCTGTGTGATATTAAGGTCTTAACTGGGTGATTAGAAACAGTAGGAGGCATGAGCGAGATCAAAAATATACATAGGAGGATCAGAGAGGATGTAGGCATGTGATTCTCTCACCTGATATCAAGAAATGGCTGAATACAGCAAAGGCAATGGGTCCTGACAACATTCCAGCTGTTGTACTGAAGACTTCTTTATTCTTTCATGGTGATGTGGGTGTCACTGATAAGTGACAGCATTTGTTACCCATCCCTAATTGCCCTTGCTAGGCCATTTCAGAGGGCAGTTAAGAGTCAACCACATTGCTGCAGGTTTGCAGTTACATGTAGGCCAGATGAGTAAGTACATTAGTGAACCAAATGAGGTTTTACAACAATTGATGATAGTTACATAGTCACCATCACTGAGACTAGCTTCATATATAAATTCCACCAGCTGCTGCAATGGGATTTGAACCCATGTCCCCAGAGTATTAGACTGAGTCTCTGAATTACTAATCCACCACCATCGCTTCTGGAGTTATGCTTGAGAACTAGCCGTGCTGTTAGCCAAGCTGCTCCAGTACAGCTACAACACTGGCATCTGTCATTGCACTGGCATTCTGCCGAAGGGTCATGAAGACTCGAAACGTTAACTGATTTCTTCTCCACCGATGCTGCCAGACCTGCTGAGTTTTTCCAGGTAATTCTGTTTTTGTTTTGGATTTCCAGCATCCGCAGTAGCTTTTAGCTTTTTGTTTTTAACACTGGCATCTACCTGACAATGTAGAAAATTGCCCAGGTATGACCAGTGCTGGCCATTATGAATCAAATTTTATTTTTTCTGTTTGTTTATGGGATGTGGATATTGCTGGCCAGGCCAGCATTTATTGCCCATCTCTAATTGCCTTTGAGAAGGTGGTGGTGGGCCAAACTGCTTGCAATGCTGTTAGGTACACCTACAGCGTTGTTAGGAAGTTCCAGGATTTTGACCCAGCGACTGTGAAGGAACGGCGATATATTTCCAAGTCAGGATGGTGAGTGGCTTGAAGGGGAACTTCCAGGTGGTGATGTTAGCATGTTAACCCTTGTCTTTCTAGATGGTAGCGTTCGTGGGTTTGGAAGGTGCTGTCTGAAGAGCCTTGGTGAGTTCCTGCTGTGCATCTTATAGATGGTACACACTGCTGCCATTGTGAGTCGGAGGTGGAGGGAGTGAATGTTTGTGGATGGGTGCCAATCAAGTGGGTGGCTTTGTCCTGGATGGTATTGAGCTTTGAGTGTTGTTGGAGCTGCACTCATCCAGGCAAGTGGAAAATATTCTGTCCCACTCCTGACTTGTGCCTTGTAGATGGTGGAGAGGTTTTGGCAGGATTCCCAGCCTCTGACCTGCTCTTGCAGCCACAGTATTTATATGGCTAGTCCAGATCAGTTTCTGGTTAATGGTAACCCCCCAGGATGTTGATAGTGGGGAATTCAGCGAGGATAATGCCATTGAATGTCAAGGGGAGATGGTTACATTCCCTCTTGTTGGAGATGGTCATTGTCTGGCGAATGTTACTTGCCACTTATCAAACCAAGTCTGAATATTGTCCAGGTCTTGCTGCATATGGACATGGACTACTTCAGTATCTGAGGAGTCGCGAATGGTGCTGAACATTGTGGAATCATGTGCAATCATCAGCAAACATCCTCACTTCTGACCTTAAGATACAGGGAATGAGCAAATCACTCCTAAGTGCCGCTTGATAGCACTGTTGATTACACTTTCCATCACTTTACTGATAATTGAATGTAGGCTGATGGGGCGGTAATTGGCTGGGTTGGATTTGTCCTGTCCTTTTTGTACAGTGTTGTAGCTGTACTGGAACAGGTTGGCTAGTGGTGCAGCAAATTCCAGAGCACAAGTTTTCAGTGCTATTGCCGAAATGTTGTCAGGGTCCATAGCCTTTGCACTATCCAGCGCCTTCAGCCATTTCTTGATATCACTTGGAGTGAATCAAATTGGCTGAAGACTGGCATCTGTGATGCTGGGGACCTCTGGAGGAGGCCAAGATGGATCATCCACTCAGCACTTCTGATTGAAGATGGCTACAAATGCTTCAGCCTTATCTTTTGCACTGATGTGTTGAGTTCCTCCATCATTGAGGATGGGGATATTTGTGGACCCTCCCCCTCCAGTGAGTTGTTTAATTGTCCACTACCATTCACAGCTGGATGTGGTAGTGCTTAGATCTGATCTGTTGGTTGTGGGATCACTTAGCTCCATCTATCACATGCTGCTTCTGCTGTTTGGTAGACCATGCAAGTAGTCCTGTGTTGTAGCTTCAACAGGCTGACACCTCATTTTTAGGTATAACTGGTGCTGCTCCTGGCATGCTCTTTGCACTCTTCATTGAACCAGGTTTGATCCCCTTGCCTGATGGTAATGGTAGAGTGGGGGATGTGCCAGGCCATGAGGTTACAGATTGTGGTTGTATACAATTCTGCTGCTGCTGATGGCCCACTGTGCCTCATGGATGCCCAGTTTTGAGTTGCTAGATCTATTCGATATCTATCCCATTTAGCACGGTGGTAGTGTCACACAACACGATGGAGGGAATCCTCAGTTTGAAGACAGGACTTCGTCTCAACAAGGACTGCGCAGTGGTCACTCCTACCGATGCTGTCATAGACAGATTCATCTGCGGCAGGCAGGTTGGTGAGGGTGAGGTCAAGTATGTTTTTCCCTCTTGTTGGTTCCCTCACCACCTGCTGCAGACGCAGTATAGCAGCTATGTCCTTTAGGGCTCGGCCAGCTTGGTCTGTAGTGGTGCTACCAAGCCACTTTTGGTGAGAGACATTAATGTCCCCCACCCAGAGTACATTCTGTGCCCTTGCCACCCTCAGTGCTTCCTCCAAATGGTGTTCAACAATGGAAAGGGTGGTAACCACCAGGAGGCATCCTTGCCCATGTTTGATCTGGTGCCTTGAGACTTCATGGTGTCCAAAGTTGACGTTGAGGACTCCCAGGGCAACTCCCTCCCGACTGTATACCACTGTGCCGCCGCCACCCTGATGGGTCTGTCCGATTGGTGCCAACAGCAAGGGTGGGGTGGATTCAGGACCTCCGTCCTTGCTGTACTCATGGTGGAGATCGCGATGTAGGTCAGACCTGCTTTCGGACAGTAAACTGAAGAAGATGTCCTGTCCAGAAAAAAGCAGGACAAATCCAACCCGGCTAATTACCACCCCGTCAGTCTATTCTCAATCATCAGCAAAGTGACGGAAGGTGTCAGCAACTATGCTATCAAGTGGCACTTACTCAGCAATAACCTGCTCACTAACACTCAGTTTGGGTTCCACCAGGGCCACTCAGCTCCTGACCTCATTACAACCTTGGCTCAAACATGGGCATGGATGTACGGGAAGACCACCATCTGCAAGTTCCCCTCCAAGTCACACTCCATTCTGATTTGGAACTATATTGCCGTACACCGTCACTGGGTCAAAATCCTGGAACTCTGTGAGTGGGGGGGCTGGGTGGGTCCCCCCAATTTACTGTCCTAAATTTGGGCAAATGCCATTGAAGTTGGTTATTTGGGTTTCCACCAGAGATCATGCTGCAGCCCTACAATCCTGAGCACTTTGTGTTCCTCTGACATTGGCTTCCCCTGAATCCCCTACTCCCTTCAGCTCACCATTGATGATCAAGCCTTTAGCCATCTAGGCCATAGGCTCTGGAAATCCTTTCTTAAGCCTCTTCACCTCTCTCCCTTCGATTTACTTGGTTAGAACCCGCCTCTTTGACAAGCTTTTAGTCACATGTCCTAGTATCTCCTTCTTTGGCTCAGTGTCAAACTTTATTTCATTATGCTTCCGTGGAACACCTTGGGACATTAAAGGTGCTACATAAATTCAAGTCTTTGTTGTTGAGTCACAGCAGGAAATTGAGGAAACATATAGTCCCATCCCCATTTTCAATGGAAATCCTATCATGCTGCTCATTTACCTGTACAATGTTTGATAAATCTGAAATAAAAACAGAAAATGCTAGAAATACCCGGAAGGTCGGATAGCATCTGTGGAGAGAGAACCAGAGTTAATGTCTGGGTCACGATGATCTTTCATCATTCTGGTGAGGGTCATCATGACCTGATACTTTAACTCTGTTTCTTTCTCACAGATGCTGTCTAACCTGCTGAGTATTTTCTGTTTTTAAGAACATAAGATGTAGGGGCAGAAGTAGGCCATTCGGCCCATCGAGTCTGCTTTGCCATTCAATGAGATCATGGCTGATCTGATAATCCTCAACTCCACTTTCCTTCCTTTTCCCCATAACCCTCGACTCCCTTACTGATTAAAAATGTCTACCTCAGACTTAAATATACTTAATAACCCAGCCTCTACACCCTCTGCTGTAAAGAATTCTACGGATTGACTACCCGCTAAGAAATTCCTCCTCATCTGCGTTTTAAATGGGCGCCCCCTTACTCTGAGATTATGCCCTGTGGTTCTAGACTCTCCAACAAGGGGAAGCAACCTCTCAACATCTACCCTGTCAAGGCCTCCTAAGAATCTTATATGTTTAAATTAGAAGAATGAGAAGCGACCTTATATAGGCGCAGCCTACTCAGCCTCTCAACAAAGAACAAAGAAAAGTACAGCACAGGAACAGGCCCTTCGGCCCTCCAAGCCTGCGCTGATCGTATTGCCTGTCAACTAAAACATTTTCCACTTCCGGGGTCTATATCCCTCTATTCCCATCCTATTCATGTATTTGTCAAGCTGCCTCTTAAACACCACTATCGTACTTGCTTCCACCATCTCCTCTGGCAGCGAATTCCAGACACTTACTACCCTCTGCGTAAAAAACTTACCCCGCACATCTCCTCTATAGTTTTCTCCTCTCACCTTAAATCTATGTCCCCTAGTAATTGACTCTTCCACCCTGGGAAAAAGCTTCTGACTATCTCCTCATAAGAAAATCCCTCCATACCTGGGATCAATGTAGTGAACCTTCTCTGCACTGCCTCCAATGCCAGTATATCTTCCCTCAGATAAGGGGACCAAAACTGTTCACACTATTCTAGGTGTGGTCTAACTAATGCCTTGTATAGTTTTAGTAAGACTTCCCTATTTTTATACTCCATTACCTTTGAAATAAAGACCAACGTTCCATTTGCCTTCCCTATTACCTGCTGAACTTGTATGCTAGCTTTTTGTGATTCATGCACGAGGAACCCCGAATAGAAACATAGAAACTAGGAGCAGGAGTAGGCCATTCGGCCCTTCGAGCCTGCTCCGCCATTCATTATGATCATGGCTAATCATCCGGCTCAATAGCCTGCTCCCGCTTTCTCCCCATACCCTTTGATCCCTTTCGCCCCAAGAGCTATATCTAACTCCTACTTGAAAACATACAATGTTTTGGTCTCAACTGCTTTCTGTGGTAACGAATTCCACAAGCTCACCACTCTCTGGGTGAAGAAATTTCTCCTCATCTCAGTCCTAAATGGTCTACCCTATATCCTCAGACTGTGACCCCTGGTTCTGGACTCCCCCACCATTGGGAACATCCTGCATCTACCCTGTCTAGTCCTGTTAGAATTGTATAGGTTTCTATGAGATCCCCTCTCATTCTCCTAAACTCCAGCGAATATAATCCTAATCAACTCAATCTCTCCTCATTTGTCAGTCCCGCCATCCCAGGAATCAGTCAGGTAAACCTTCACTGCACTCTCTCTGTAGCAAGTACATCCTTTCTCAGAAAAGGAGACCAAAACTGCACACAATATTCCAGGTGTGGTCTCACCAAGGCAGCAAGACATCCCTGTTCCTGTACTCGAATCCTTTGGCTATAAAGGCTAACATACCATTTGCCTTCTTTACCGCCTGCTGCACCTGCATGCTTACCTTCAGCGACTGGTGTACAAGGACACCCAGGTCTCGTTGCACATTCCCCTCTCAATTTATAGCCATTCAGGTAATAATCTGCCTTCCTGTTTTTGCTACCAAAATGGATAACCTCACATTTATCCACATTATACTGCATCTGCCATGCATTTGCCCACTCACTCAGCTTGTCCAAATCACACTGAAGCATCTCTGCATCCTCCTCACAGCTCACCCTTCCACCCAGCTTTGTGTCATCTGCAAATCCCTCTGTGCTGCAGCTTTCTTCAGTCTTTCTCCATTTAAGTAATATTCAGCTCCTCTATTCTTCCTGTGAAAGTGCATAACCTCACATTTTCCCACATTACATTCCATCTGCCACATTTTTGCCCACTCACTTAACCTGTCTATGTCCCTCTGTAGACTCTTTGTGTCATCCTCACCACTTGCCTTCCCACCTATTTTTTGTGTCATCTGTAAACTTGGCACTAGTACATTCATTTCCCTCATTCATGTCATTAATATATATTGTAAATATTTGTGGCCCCAGCACTGACCCCTGTGGCACTCCAATAGTTACAGGTTGGCGTCCTGAAAATGCCCCCGTATCCCAACTACCCGTCTTCTATTGTTAGCCAGTCCTCTATCCATGGTAATATACTACCCCCAACACCATGGGCTCTTAGTAAGTAGCCTTATGTGTGGTACTTTCCAGCAACTGCAGTATTTTGCTTTAATAAATGTGTTGGCAAGAGACTCTAAACCAAAGTCAAGAGCAGCATGCGGCTGCTGGTGATATATTTTACTAAACCAGGCTATTTTTTTTATTCTTTTATGGGAAATGGGCATCACTAACAAGACCAGCATGTATTCCCATCCCTAACTGCCCTTGAACTGAGGGGACAGTTAAGACACTGTGGGTCTGGAGTCACATGTAGGCCAGATCAGGTAAGGACAGCAGATTTCCTTCCCTAAAGGACATTAGTGAACCAAATAGGTTTTTACAACAATCAAATGATAATTTCATGGTTACCATTACTGAGATTAGATTTCAATTTCAGATTTATTAATCAATTGAATTTAAATTTCACCAGCTGCCATGGTGGGATTTGAACCCACGTCCCCAGAGCATTAGCCTGGCCCTCTAGAATACTAGTCCAGTGACGTTACCACTGCACCACCCAGAAGGAAAAAAAAGTTCGGACCAGTACTCTTATTTCCCAGTTTTTACTGTTTACTCATTCTAGGCAGTCTCCCCCCTTCTGTCTGCCTAAAAGAGCTGATGGGCCCTCCATTCAACATTTCATTTGGAAGGCAGCATCTCTAACAGTGCAGCACTTCCTCAGTACTGGTGTCAGGATGGTCAGCCTAAATTTAACACAAATAAATAATCGTAGCTCAAAAAGAAGAAGCCAGTTTCTTTATCACTTAACCAAATTATCTTCAAGGTTCTTACACAGCATGTTTGTGTTCTCGCTGATGCAAAGTATAAAAAGGGAACAGTGGAAAAGTCAAATTCAGAAAGCAACACATGGCCTGGATTATGTTGTCAAATCCATGGATTAGGACCCATACCCATTTAGAGGTGAGAAAGCTACCCTCTAAATCATAGCTGATCCTTCACATCGTAGGAAATTTACTCAACATGAATGATCAATGGCACTGAATTAAAGGGGGATATTCAGCACAAAACACCCAAAAAAATATGACAGGAATGAAGTATGAAGGCATTGAAATCCTGGAGGGGAAGGAATAGAGTGTATGGGGAACAAAGGTTAAACCACTCTTCAATTCACAGAGAGAAGGAAAGGTGTGTGTCTGAGTGGGACATTGTAACTTGGGAGTGACAAGCGAGAGAAACTTAGAGGAGCATTTTGGGATTTTCAATCATTTTATCACAGAATGGAGATGAAGGGGGTGGAAATGCGCTTGGTATTAATTTATATTAAAATGTGGTTTTATGTTAAAATTGTGGAATTCCCTTTCCCAGAGGCAGGGACAATGAACATTTTTAAGGCCGAGTTAGGTTGACTCCTGTGTCAGTCAAGAATCTAAGGGTATAGGGAGTAGATAGGAAAGCAGAGGTCACAATCAAATCAGCCATGATTTCATCAAATGGCGGAGCAGGTTCAAGGATCCGAATAGCCTACTCTTGCTCCTATTTCGTATGTTCAAAATTGCCACTGTAGGGAAGAGATTATAACAGTCACATTCGGGGTTACTGATCAGAGGTCAGATCGCAGTCTGTTCAAATAGACTCAGACAATGGATGTTCACATTAACAAAACACATTGTCAAACATTCACACTCGAGACCTTGGAATGTTTCATTTCTTTCAATTCTCGCAGGACCCAATTCCAAGATACTCACGTGGTTCGGGGTGGCAGGTGGTGGAGGGGTGCAAGGGATTTCATTGGCAGTTTTTCTAGTCAAATCCCTCAACAGGTACAGGTTTGGGGGTTACACTCCCTAGACCAAGGGTCATAAAAATAATACAGAGGCACATACATCAGTTCGTTACCAGGGTAACCCGAAACCACGACCCTGCAACCTCCTTCACCTCATTTAAAAAAACAACCGGGTGGTTTTCAAGATAGAAAGCATTAAACCGTGGAGTCTTTCTGGATAGATGCGCTAAAAGAGTTCATTCAGTTTTTCTCACTCATACCCATCGGGTGTTAGTGGACTGTTGGATTCAACAAAGGATAAAGGACCTCAGTTATAGGGAGAGATTGGAGATGGTTCTCCTTAGACTCTTAGAGCAGAGAAGGTTCAGGGGAGCTTTTTTAAAAAAACAAGTGAGTTATGATCATCTGGAATGTGCTTCCTGAAAGGGTGGTGGAAGCAGATTCAACAGTAACTTTCAAAAGGGAATTAGATAAATCCTTAAAATAGAAAACACTGCTGGCCTGTGGGGAAGGAGCAGAATGATGGGGGGTGGTGGAGAAAAGAGAGTGGGATTAATCAGTTAACTTCACCAGAGCTGGCACGAGCACGATGGGCTTCTGCACTCTGATTGCAAATGGTCACCTATCAAATGTGTGTTAACCGTCATTTGTCCTCTTCCTCTTTCGCTTTTGATTGCAGAGCATAACTCAAATCATTACTTCCTTTTTAAAACTAAAAAGCATTGCTGCAAATGGGAGTTTACAGAACCTTAAAAGGTCAGTCTCCATTTTACAAAGATATACAATAATAAATTAGAACAAAAAAGCATAAGGAGGAGAAGCAGGCCATTTGACCCTTCAAACCTGCTTTACATTAAGTAAGATCGTGGGTGGTCTATCTCACCTCGACTATGCCCATATCCCTTGCTTCCTTTAGTATCCAAAAATCTATCAGCCTCTGTCTTGAATATACAGAATGACTGAGCATCCACTGATCTCTAGGGTAGAAAATTCCAAAGATTTGAGTGAAGAAACTTCTCTTCATCTCAGTCTTAAATGGCTAATTCCTTATTCTGAGCTTGTGATCCCTCGTTCTAGAATCCCCAGCCAGAGGAAACATCCTCCCAGTATATATCCTGTCAAACCGCTGAAGAACTGTATGTTTCAGAGATCATCTTTCCTTCCGAACTCAAGAGAATAGAGGCCCTAATTTCTCTTCATATGACAATCTCCTTCTACCAAAATCAGTCTAGTGAATCTTATCGGCACTCCAAAGGCAACCAAGTAGAAAAGGAGACTTTTTTCCCCATTTGTGGGATGTAGGTGTCGCTAGCCAGGCCAGCACTTATTCCTAATTGATAAAAACAAAAAGCTAAAAGCTACTGCGGATGCTGGAAATCCAAAACAAAAACAGAATTACCTGGAAAAACTCAGCAGGTCTGGCAGCATCGGCGGAGAAGAAATCAGTTAACGTTTCGAGCCTTCATGGCCCTTCGGCAGAACTGAAGCATAGTTAGAAGAAGGGAGAAATATAAATTGGTTTAAGGTTGGGGTGGGGGGTGGTGGGGGGAGAGAGAGACATTGAGGGTGTGGTGATTGTGGAGATGAGCAGATAATCAAAAGATGTCACAGACGAAAGGGTCAAAGAGGTGTTTTGTGTGAGAAAAGTGCTAATTAAGAATGGAGGACAGGATATTCAAAGTACAGCTCTAGTGGGGGTGGGGTGGAAAGGCTAACAAGGTTTTAGTTTTAGATTTAAAAATAATGGAAATAGGTGGGGAAAGAAGAATCTATATAAATTATTGAAAAAAAAGCGGGGGGGGGAGGGGGGGGGGAAGAGACGGGGTGGGGATGGGGGGAGGGGGAGTTTAAGATCTAAAGTTGTTGAATTCAATATTCAGCCCGGAAGGCTGTAAAGTGCCTAGTCGGAAGATGAGGTGCTGTTCCTCCAGTTTGCGTTGGGCTTCACTGGAACAATGCAGCAAGCCAAGGACAGACATGTGGGCAAGAGAACAGGGTGGAGTGTTAAAATGGCAAGCGACAGGGAGGTTTGGGTCTTTCTTGTGGACAGACGGCAGGTGTTCCGCAAAACGGTCGCCCAGTTTGCGTTTGGTCTCTCCAATGTAGAGGAGACCGCATTGGGAGCAACGAATGCAGTAGACTAAGTTAGGGGAAATGCAAGTGAAATGCTGCTTCACTTGAAAGGAGTGTTTGGGCCCTTGGACGGTGAGGAGAGAGGAAGGGGCAGGTGTTGCATCTTCTGCGTGGGCATGGGGAGGTGCCATAAGTGGGGGTTGAGGAGTAGGGGGTGATGGAGGAGTGGACCAGGGTGTCCCGGAGGGAACGATCCCTACGGAATGCCATCAGGGGGGGTGAAGGGAAGATGTGTTTGGTGGTGGCATCATGCTGGAGTTGGCGGAAATGGCGGAGGATGATCCTTTGAATGCGGAGGCTGGTGGGGTGATAAGTGAGGACAAGGGGGACCCTATCATGTTTCTGTGAGGGAGGATGCGCGGGATATGGGCCGGACACGGTTGAGGGCCCTGTCAACGACCGTGGATGGAAAACCTCGGTTAAGGAAGAAGGAGGACATGTCAGAGGAGCTGTTTTTGAAGGTAGCGTCATCAGAACAGATGCGACGGAGGCGAAGGAACTGAGAGAATGGGATGGAGTCCTTACAGGAAGTGGGGTGTGAGGAGCTGTAGTCGAGTTAGCTGTGGGAGTCGGTAGGCTTGTAATGGATATTGGTGGACAGTCTATCATCAGAAATTGAGACAGAGAGGTCAAGGAAGGGAAGAGAAGTGTCAGAGATGGACCATGTGAAGATGATGGAGGGGTGGAGATTGGAAGCAAAATTAATAAATTTTTCCAGGTCCCGACGAGAGCATGAAGCAGCACCGAAGTAATCATCGATGTACCGGAGAAAGAGTTGTGGGAGGGGGCCGGAGTAGGACTGGAACAAGGAATGTTCCACATACCCCATAAAGAGACAGGCATAGCTGGGGCCCATGCAGGTACCCATAGCCACACCTTTTATTTGGAGGAAGTGAGAGGAGTTAAAGGAGAAATTGTAAATATATTTCCAAGTCGGGATGATGAGTGGCTTGGAGGGGATCTTCCAGGCAGTGGTGTTCCCATATGTCTGCTGCCCTTGTCCTTCTGGATGGTAGTGGTTGTGGGTTTGAAAGGTGCTGTCTTAAGGAGCCTTGGTGAATTCCTGCAGTGCATCTTGCAGATGGTACACACTGCTGCTACTGTGCGTCAGAGGTGGAGGGAGTGAATGCTTGTGGATAAGTTGCCAATCAAGCGAGCTGCTTTGTCCTGGATAGTGTCGAGCTTCTTGAGTGTTGTTGGAGCTGTACTCATCCAGGCAAGTGGAGAGTATCCCATCACACTCCTGACTGTACACAATGATACCAAGCATGTCAAAGGATTAGAAAGGATGCAGAAAAGATTCACAAGAATGATTCCAGAATGAGCAACTTCAGTTACATAGGTAGATTGGAGAAGCTGGCGCTCTTCTCTTCGGAGAAGGTTGAGAGGAGATTTGATAGAGGTATTCAAAATCATGTGGGATGCGGACAAAGTAGGTAAGGGGAAACTGTTCAAACTGGTGGAAGGATCACAAACCAAAGGGCACAGATTTAAAGCAATTGGCAAAAGGAGGAATGGCAATACAGGAAAAACATTTTCACACAGCAAGTGGTTAGGATCTGGAGTGTACTGCCTGAGAGTGTGGTGAGGCAGATTCCATCATGGCATTCAGAAGGGAAATGGTTCATTATCTGAAAAGGAAAAAAGTGCAGGGCTATAGGAAAAGCAGCGGCACCATGTGAATTGCTCCTGCGCAGGGCCATTGTTTATTGTTTCTGTCATTTCCTTATACCCCATTATAATTCTCCCATCTCTGCCCCAAGGGGTCCACATTTACTTTTCTTGCCTACCTACAGAAAAAGTTTTATGATCTATTTTTATATTTTTTTTAAAATTGGAAGAAGTGGGCAGTTCTACTTAATGGAAGCATTACGTGACTCTGCCCACCTGTGATTGAAACCTCATCCAAGCCTTTATTAACTTGACTTGAATATTCCAATTAAATATTAGGAAGACCAAAGTCATTGTTTCATTCCCCGCCACAAACTTCATTCCCAGCCGTTCACTACCATCCTTCTCCCCTGGCCCCTGTCAGGGCTGAACCAGACCTTTCACAATACTGACTCCTATTTGACCCTGAACCGAGCTTCCAACTCCATATCCTTTCGATCATCAAGAACACTCAATACCATCTCAGTAACATTACCTGTCTCTGCCCCTGCTGATGTTGGAACTCTCATCCAAGCCATTACCACTTCTGGGCTCAACTATTCCAAAGATTTCCAGGCTGCTCTCCAACCTTTGTAAACTTGAGCTCATCCAAAACCCTGATGCCCATATCCTAGCTTCCAGCAAGTCCATTGTCCTCTGTGCTCACTGCCCTACACTGGGTCCTATTCCTGCAATACTTCAAATTTAAAATTCTCATCCTTGTGTTCAAATCCCTCCATGGACTCACCATAGAAAATTTATGACACAGAAGGAGGTCATTCAGCCCATCAAGTCCGTACCATTGTTTCTTCCTATGTACTTTATCCACAGTGTAGCTACTGTAATGGGGCCTATGAACTACTTCCACAAGTGAATTCTTACCTTTGTCATTTCTAATCTCTACCCAAACTGATTCTACATCTTGAACTTCTGAACTAAGGTCATCTCTCACTATCGTACTGAGTAATAATTAATTAACAGAGCTACTCCGCCAGCTCCTCCCTTCACCAGTATTGGTGCCAGTACCCCACAAATCAAAATCTATTTCTCCTACACCAATCTTTGTTCCACTTATTCAACTCTCTAATCTCATTTACCCAACGCCAATTTGCTCAAGGCCCAGGTAGTAATCCAGAGATCAGACCAGAACCCAAGCTGCGGTCTAATGAATGTTGTATACAGTTCTAGCAGAACCTCCCTGCTCTTATATTCTATGCCCAGGCTAACAAAGGAAAGCATGCCATGTGACTCCTTACTCGCTTTATTGGCCTGTCCTGCTAGCTTTCAGAACCTCTGGACATACACTCCAAGGTCTATCTGTTCCTCCACAGTATCCTCCCATTTATTGTATCCTCCCTTGCCTTATTACACCTCCCATAGTGTATCACATTACATTTCTCTGGAATGAACTCCATTTTTAACTTTTCTGCCCAACTAGCAGCACTTATATCTTCCTGCAGCCTAAGGCTTTCCTCCTCACTGTTAACGCAAACGTCTTTATAATGCCCACTATATTTGAGTCTAAATCATTAATATAAACTACAAAAAGGGAATGAGTACCGAGCCCTGCAGAATCCCCATGATAAAGACCTTCCAGTTACAAAATATCCCTATCAACCATTATGCTTTGCTTCCTGCTACTAAACCAATTTTGTATACAAATTGCTACTCTCCCTTGGATTACCTCCTACAGTCACTCACCATCTGAACTTGGAACCATATTCGCCGTTCCTTCACTGTCGCTGGGTCAAAATCCTGGAACTCCCTCCCTAACAGCACTGTGGGTGTACCTATGCCACTGCAGCAGTTCAAGAAGGCAGCTCACCACCACCTTCTGAAGGGCAATTAGGGATGGGCAATAAATGCTGGCCCAGCCAGCGAAGCCCACATCCCAAGACAGAATAAATAAAAAAGGAAAATACTGTGGATGCTAGAAATCTGAAATGAAAACAGAAAATTCTGGAAATATACAGCAAGATCTGGCAGCATCTTGAAGAGAAAAACAAAATTGACGTTTCAGGTTTGTGACCCATTGTCGGAACTGGGAAATGTTAGAAATGTAATAGGTTTTGAGCAAGTAAAAGGGGGAGAGTGGGAAAAAGAACAAAAGGGAAGGTCTGTTATAGGATGGAAGATAGGAGAGATTAAAATGTCAAAAGATTTCATGGTGCAGGGTCAAAGGGAGTAGTAAACAAACTGTCTAGGGGAGTAGTGATGGATTATATAAGCACTATGCTGCTATTGTACCTGTTTCTCTCTACCTCCCTCCTATTTCTATTACTCCCTCTCTACCTACATCCAGGTCTTCCCTCTATCCCTTCCTCTCTGGCCTCAACCTCTCCCCCCATACTGTTTCCATCGCTCTGTCATCCTCTCCTCTACTATCTCCCTCCCTCCTGGCTCGACCTCTCCCTCTCTATTGTCTTTCATTGCCCCTCTCTGGTAAATCTCCCCCTCCCTCATCTCAACCTCTAACTATCTATCTATCTGCCTTCCTGACTGTCTCTTGCTACCCACCACACACCACTTTCTCTCTCTTAACAAAAACAGAAATACCTGGAAAAACTCAGCAGGTCTGGCAGAGAAGAACAAAGTTGACGTTTTGAGTCCTCATGACCCAATTATTATTTTTTTACTTTCTCTCTCTTGTTTCTCCCTTTCTATTGTCTTTTTATCTTTCCACACCTGCTATCTCCCTCTCTCTACTCTGTCCATGTCTGTCTGACTCTCTCCCCCCTCATCTTAACCTCTTCCTCTCTACTGTCTGTGTCTCTCATCTATCTATCTATCTCAACCTCTCCATCTCTCCCCCCAATGTCCCCCTATCTATATCTCTGCTCTCTCTGTACTATTCCTACCTCCCTCCCTCTACTATCTCTCTCCATCGCGCCCCTCCCTGTCATGTGACCCAAGTTGTCACGTGATCGCTTTTGTTACGCTCTCCTTTGTCACATGATCGGACTCAGACACTGGAAAATGATGCAACTGTACGGTGGAGTGGAGGGGTGAGTGAGTGAGTGAGCGAGCGGAGAACTGAAGCCTTGCTTTAACCTCGGGTTGGAGGGGCTTAGTTAGCGGCTGTCGGCTGGTTCGATCCCCCCCGCAACGAGCGGCCAGGCTCCCGGGCCGGCAGCGGAGGCGCCTTCCCGGCGGAATCGGGGAATTACTGGGAGAGGGTTCAAGCGCCCGGGGCTGGGGCATCGCAACCTTCCCCCCGACCCCCTTTCCCACGCTGGTAACTCCTCACACCCCTCCTTCCATATCCCCTGCAGCCTAACCCTCTCACCTTCCCTCTGTACCCATGCCTGCTCCGCAACTAGGCTGGGCTGTTACCCCACCAGTCACAATTCAACTCGTTTTCCTTTTTTATGTTGTTTCATTAATTTATGGGGAGTGAGCGTCACTATTATAAGGCCAGCATTGATTGCCCATCCCTAATTGCCCTTCTCGAACTGCTGCAGAGAGGTGTCAGCTGTGGCTCAGTTCATAGCACCCTCGCCTTTGAATCAGAGGGTTGTGGGTTCATGTCCCACTCCCGGAAAACCAAGAACTGTGATTGTACTCGAAAGAGTTGCAATCTGTGACTGATAACTCGAAAGAGTTTGAACTGCTGCAGTCCATGTGTTGTTGTCCCCTGCAATGCTGATAAGGATGGCGTTCCAGGGTTTTGACCCTCGGTCGCAGTTGGCCCCGTAGCCAGGGAAGACAATTTTTATCAGCGATTTCCTTTGTGGAAAATGTGCCCATTCCATGGTCAAAGTATCCCATTGCAAGAACGGATGGCACCTCACAGGGAAAGATGTCCAAGTGATACTTTTAAAGGAGTGGAGGAGAAAGCAAGTGAAAGGAGAGTTGTAGGTAGTTGTGGGTGTCTGTGAGGTCACCACCTTCCCAAGGGCAATTAGGAATGGACAATAAACGGTGGCCTAGCCAGCGAGGCTGACATCTCATGAAAGAATTTTTTTAAAGTGCTGGAAGAAGATGGAATAGTAGGACTTTTTATATATTCAAACAGAAATCAATTTTAATTTCCCTCTTAGAGGAGCAACTAGATCGAATGTGGTGCTTATTGATGCAAATGGGAAGATCAAGTCCAAGGTAGATGGTCCAGCCACCAACCACTGGGTAAGGAATAGTGTCTATCGTCCCGGTAGTCAGGCAGTGCAAGTTTTCGACAAATCAAACTCTGTCAGTTTACAGCAGACCCAGACATGAGGCAAATTGGGGGAGTTTTGGAAGTCATAAATCTGGTGTCACATGTTTTTCCAAAGTGTATTATATTTACCATGTCATGTGTGTTGAATCTTTATCCCAAACGATAGCATTTTGAAATAAATTAATCCTATTTTCCTTTGAGGGAATTAATACAAACATCCTAGTCATAGAGTCATTATGGCACAGATGGAGACCATTTGGCCCATCAATTCCGTGATGGCTATCTGTAGAGCAATCCAGTCAGTCCCATTCCTCTGCTCCATCCCCGTATCCCTGCAAGTTTATTTCCCTCAATTCCCCATCCAGTTTTCTTTTGAAATCACTGATCGTCTCCGTTTCCACCACCCTTGTAGGCACCTGTCACTATGTTTAAAAAAAAGTTCTTACTTGCAACACCCCCCCCCCCCCCCCCCCAAACCCTCACTGCTCCCGTGCTGCCTGTCGCTCTTGCTGCCGAGCAATCCAGTCACTTCCATTCCGCTGCTCCATCCCCGTAGCCCTGTAAGTTTATTTCCTTCAAGTGCCCGCCCAGTTTCCTTTTGAAATCATTGATCGCCTCAGTTTCCACCACCAGGCACCTAGTTCAAAGTTCTTAACAGTCACTGTGCAAAAAAATTTCTTCCTCACAACATTCACCAAGGCTCCTTAGACAGCACCTTCCGAACCCACGACCGCTACCATCTAGAAGGACAAAGGCAGCGGATAGATAGGAACACTACCACCTGGAAGTTCTCCTCCAAGTCACTCACCATTATGAATTGGAAATATATCGCCGTTCCTTCACTGTCGCTGGGTCAAAATCCTGGAACTCCCTTCCTGACAGCACTGTGGGTGTACCTACACCACGTGGACTGCAGCGGTACAAGAAGGCAGTTCACCACCTTTTCAAGGGCAACTAAGGATGGGCAATAAATGCCTACCCCAGCCAGCAAAGCCCACATCCCATGAATGAAGATAAAAAAAATGTCACACTTGGCCAAATGCTGCCTTAATGTCGAGTCGCTCTCACCTCACCTCTAGAGTTCAGCTCCATGTTTGTAGCAAAGCCGTAATGAGGTCAGGAACTGAGTGGCCCTGGCGGAATCTAGACTGAGCAGCAGTGAGCAGATTACTGCTGAGTAAAAGTACTGCTTGATAGCACTGTCGACGATCCCTTCCAACACTTTGATGATCAAGAGTAAATTGATGGGGCAGTAATTGGCTGATTCGATTTGTCCTGGGTTTTGTGTACAGGACAATTTCCTGGACAATTTTCCACACTTTTGGGTAGATCCACATCAACTAATCACCTTTCTGATGTCACTCCTTGTGTTTTTGGAAATACACATATCGAGTCCGTGCTCTTCACCAGCATTCTCTCTTATTTTCCACAACTGCTGCTGGTGAATTCTGATCAGGTCTGTGCTGTTGCTCTCTCTCTTTCTTTCTCTCTGCCTCTCTCTCTTTCTACCCCTCCCCTCCCCCCTTTTTTCTGTCTCTCTTTTCCTCTCTCTCTTTCTTTCTCCCCCTCTCTCTATCGCTCCCTCTTGGCCCTTTTCTCTCTGCCTGTCTGTCTGTCTCTTCCACCATTTTCTTATGTAGTCTGTTCCACAAATTGACCATTCGATCATTTAACTATTGTTTCCTCAGATTAGTTTTGAAATAACCTTTCCAGTGGAGGTGAGGTACTTTGATTCTCCTGAACATTATCTACATTATCTTGTCACTTTAGAATCCTAAAAACAGAAATCACATCACCTCTTCACTTTCTCCTTCCACACCCAATTTACATAATCGCTTATCCTAAGGCAATTCCTCCATTCCCTCAATCTGTTGTTGTTTAAGCAGAGATGAAACAAATTACTTGTAAAATGGCATGAAGAGCTGTCAATTCCTAGTGAGATTTATGTCACTTTGTTACAACCGGATGGGAGGAATGCGTGAATTATCAAACCCCACTACCTCACAGTTTGTACCATTAATTTAAATGTTTAATTTTCTCATTAAAATGGCTAATTGTGCACTTATACTCATAGTACCCAGAAGAAAAGAGACTCTGACCAGGCTTCTTTCAAAAACTCAAAATGATTAATTTATTTTAAAACAAAACTTCTTTTAACAAGTTGCAAGTGCTAGTTAACACACAATTGGAATCAAAGTATAGATATCTATCTCTTCGTAAAAAATTTCCCAGTACACACACAGACAAACAAAGGACGAGCAGATATAGTCTCTCTCACTGCAGAGACAGGCTTTGGAGGATGAGCATTATAAAATAAAGGATCAAGTCTGCAGGGTCTCGATGCTGTCGACCTGGAGTTCTCTTGTGTGAAAACAGGCCACTGGTCCCGGTGGATGTCTGGAAGTTCTCAGCAACCGGTCTCAGCTTTGCAGGTCCAAATGCAGACGAATGACACTCAGATGAGGGTTCTCTGGCTACAGGTTGATAGCCAAACACAATTTCAGGCATGGTAGAGAGAGGGAGCCGGTTAAGGGTAGCTTTCCATCCTCAGCTTGTTCCCCAACAAGACTGAAAGCAAAACTACAGGTTCAGCCTCTGCCAGGTGATTGCCCTTTTGTCTCCCGGCTTTTTATTAGTTAGAGTGCTTTATGGTTCAAAGCAAACAAACAACGCCTTCTCAAGTACCATAAAGCTCAGGTGATTTCTTGGAAGAGGCCTGCTTGTTGACAGTTCCAAGAAGAACTTATGACCTTTTTAAAAAAAAATCCCAGGTTTGCATCCAGATGTCCAGATCATGCCATGTCCTTCCATTTTGTAAACGAGTTATTCAGTCCTGAGGGATATGGTTCTAACATGCCTCTCCGCTCTTAAGTGATGAAACGCCATTTTCAAATGTGGTTCATTGCAAAGGATACAGAAAAAGATAAGTGCAACATATAAACAGAATTCAAACGTGCACTCACTGCGCCATTCGCTCCTTATACAGAATCTGTACAGTTTTCTGACTTTCTTGCTTTCCAGACAATTATAAAAATTTACATTCTTGATGATGCATCAGCAATTAAATTATCTTTTCCAGCGATATGAACAATTTTTAAGTTATAAGGCTGTATTAGCAAGCTCCACCAGAACAGTCTGTCATTCTGAGTCTTACATTTTTCAACAGACTAAAGGATTATGGTTCGTATATACCAATGCCATGGCAGATTATATATACCTCAAAATGCTTAAGAGCCAATAACAATCCCAGGTTTTTCTTTTCTACCATAGAGTATCTCTTTTGATGCTGATTTAATTCTTTTAGAAAAGTACTCCACAGGGTTCTCAATGCCCAATTCATCATCTTGCAATAAGACTGTTAGTGACTTGGGGCTGGGTGCATCGATTTCCAGCTTGAAAGGCTTGGCGAAATTAGAGGTGGCTAATACTGGTTCCTTAGTTAAAATTGCCTTCACCTTCTCAAAAGCTGTCTGGCATTCTGTTGACCATACCACCTTTGCTTTCTTTGGCAATGAATCCATTACTGGAACCACTATTATGCCGAAGTTTTGGCACAAATTTACGATAGAAAAACCGCACATCCCTAAAAATCTCACGATTTCCCGTTCAGTTTTAGGGACAGGGAATTCCATCATAGCCTGTATCTCTGCTGTTCTTGGCAAGACTTGTCCCTGCCCATGATGTGCCCTAAATAAGTTACTTGCGCTTTTGTGAACTCACTTTGTGCAAGGCTTATTACTAGATCTGCCAATTGTAATTGTATAAATAGGGCTTCCAGTTGTTTTAAATGGTCTTCCCATGTGTTGCTATGAACCAATACATCATCCAAGCGAACCACACAGTTCGGAACATTAATGATCACCTGATTCATTAATCTTTGGAAAGTGGCTAGAGCAATCTTTTAGTCCGAATGGCATTCGTCGGCATTTGTATAGCCCAATTGGCGTGACAAAAGCAAATATTTCATTAGCTCACGATGTTAAAGGTACTTGCCAGTATCCTTTCAACAAATCTACCTTAGGAACATGGCACTGCCAACCCTGTCAATACAATCTTCTAGACGAGGAATCCGTTTTTGTTACAGCATTAACCTTTCTATAGTCAGTGCAGAATCTGGTTGACCCACCAGGTTTAGGCACTAAATTGACTGGAGAACACCAACTGTTTTGACTAGGTTCAATTAGGTGATTTTCTAACATATGTTAAATTTCTGCTGTCACTTGTGCTTGTTCTCTGGACTTAAACAATAAGGACGTTGCTTTATAAGAGAAGACTCCCCTACATCCACATCATGTGTGGCTAAAATTGTAGACCCTGGTTTATCCCTACCGATACCTGCAGAATTTAAAGGGAACCTCACTAGATCCTCTCGTTGTCCTACTTCTAAATATGAAACTATGGTATCTAACTGTCCTAATATTTCAGTGTTAGCCAACCAGATAGTCAATTTGTGAACTGTCTAAGCCTCACTGTCACTGTCTCTTTCATCCTCCACTATGCTTATGACCCGACATACCTGCCCTTTCCCATCTTCCTCTCTATGATGGAATCGTTTTAACATATTGATATGACACAGCTGATTCTTTTTCTTACAATCTGGGGTATTTATCAAATAATTTACTTTACTAACCCTCTTAATTACCTTGGATGGACCACTGAACCCCGTGCTTCCCGAGGTTCCCTCTGTTGTTCCCCTTGGTTGTAATGTTCGGGTCATAGCTTGCTTATCTGCCCATTCTTTCATTTTTGTTTGAGAAACTTTAAGATGTTCTCGAGCCATATTGCAGGCTCTCGTGAGCCATTCCTGGAACACAGGCACATAATCTAACATAGAGGGTTCGTCCATCTCTCCTAAAAACTTTTATTGATTAACTTCAGAGGACCTCTTATCTCATGTCTGTAAATTAATTCAAAAGGGCTAAAACCAATAGATTCATTTGGTGAATCTCTGGGGGCAAATAATAGAAAATCCAGTCCCTTGTACCAATCATGGGGATATTCATGACAATATGCTTTGATCATTGTTTTGAGAGTTTGATGGTACGTTTGTGGATGATATGCTGTGGGCTTTAATTGTTTTATACCCAAACTCATTATGTTCTGAAAAATTTTAGATGTAAAATTGGAACTGTAACCTGATTAGGTCTCTACTGGTAATCCATATCAAGTAAAAAATTGGGATAACTTCTCTATCACTACTTTAGCCATAATTGTCCTTAAGAGATGGCCTCTAGAAGTCGAGTTTTCATAACCATAATAGTAAGGATGTGCTGGTGTCCTGCTTTAGTTTTTGATAATGGTCCCACATCATTGGTGGTTCACATTGGTACCAACGACATAGGTAGAAAGAGGGACGAGGTCCTGCAACAAGAATTTAGGGAGCTAGTTAGCAGATTAAAAAGCGGGACCTCAAAGGCTGTAATCTCTGAAATACTCCTTGTGCCACGTGCTAGTGAGTATAGGAATGGGAGGACCTAGTCAGGTTACACTTCCAATTTTATGTCTAAAATTTTTCAGAACATAATGAGGAGTTTGGATATAAAACAATTAAAGTCCATAGCATATTATGCACAAACACAGGGAGCTTTAGAGAGGTACCATAAAACTCTCAGAACAACGGGCAGGATGAATGTGTGGCTGAGGAGATGGTGCAGGTAGGTGGGCTTTAGTTTCCTGGATCACTGGGTCTGTTTCTGGTGAAGGTGGGGCCTGTACAAGTCGGACGGGTTACACCTGAACTGGAACGGGACCAAAATCCTTATGGGGAGGTTTGCTAGTGCTGTTGGGGGGGGGTTTGAACTAATTTGGCAGGGGGATGGGATACAGAGTGGAGTTACAGTAAGGGGTGATGCACAGCCAAATATAGAAGAGAAATTAAGTCAGTATGGAAGGCAGAGCAAATATGGACCTGTTAAGAAGGCACAAGGGAATAATGCATGAATAAACACTGACGGGCAAGATAAAGGAAAATCTCAAGGTATTCTATAACTTTTAAGGGCAAGAGGATAACCAGGAAAAGAGTAGGGCCCATAAGGGACCAAAGTGGCAATCCATGCGTGAAGCCAGAGGACATAGATGAGGTTTTAAATGATTACTTTTCATCTGTGTTCACTATGGAGAAGGACGATGTAGGTGTAGAAATCAGGGAGGGGGACTGAGATATACTTGAACAAATTGGCATTGAAAGGGAGGAGGTATTAGCCGTTTTGGTGGGCTTAAAAGTGGATACTTCCCCAAATCCTCTCTGGCCACGTGAGAGGTGCCAGAGGACTGAAGGACAACGAATGCAGTACCATTATTCAAGAAGGGTAGTGTGGATAAACCGGGTAATTACACGCCAGTGAGTCTAACATCAGTGGTAGGGAAACGATTGGAAAATATTCTGAGGGACAGAATTAATCTCCACTTGGAGAGGCAGGAATTAATCAGGGATAGTCAGCAAGGCTTTGGCAGGGGGAGATCATGTCTAACAAATTTGATTGAATTTTTCAAGGAGATGACTAGTTGTGTAGATGAGGGTAGTGCAGTTGATGTAGTCTACATGGACTTCAGTAAGGCTTTTGACAAGGTCCCGCAAGGGAGAATAGTAAAGAAGGTAAGAGCCCATGGGATCCAGGGCAATTTGGCAAATTGGATCCAAAATTGGCTTCGTGGCAGCAGGCAGAGGGTGATAGTCAAAGGTTGTTTTTGGGATTGGAAGCCTGTGATGAGTGGTGTACTGCAGGGATCGGTGCTGGCATCCTTGCTGTTTGTAGTGTGTATTAATGATTTAGACGTGAAATCAGGAGGTATGATCAGTAAGTTCGCAGATGACACGCAAATTGGTGGTGTCGTAACTAGGAGGAAAGCCTTAGATTACAGGACGATATAGCTGGGCTGGTAAGATGGGCAGAGCAGTGGCAAACGGAATTTAATCCTGAGAAGTGTGAGGTGATGCATTTTGGTAGGACTAATGAGGCAAGGGAATACACAATGAATGGTAGGACCCTAGGAAGTACAGAGGATCAGATGGACCTTGGTGTACATGCCCATAGATCCCTGAAGGCAGCAAGACAGGTAGATAAGGTGGTTAAAAAGGCATATGGGACACTTGCCTTTATTAGCTGAGGCATAGAATATAAGAGCAGGGAGGTTATGTTGGAGCTGTATAAAACACTAGTTAGGCCACAGCTGGAGTACTGTGTGCGGTTCTGGTCGCCACGCTATAGGAAGGGTGTGATTTTGCACCAGAGAAGGTGCAGAGGAGATTCACCAGGATGTTGCCTGGGCTGGAGCGTTTCAGCAATGAAGAGAGACTGGATAGGCAGGGGTTGTTTTCCTTAGAACAGAGAAGGCTGAGGGGGAACCTGATAGAGGTATACAAAATTATGAGGGGCATAGATAGCAGAGGCATCAGTAACCAGGGAGCGTAGATTTAAGATAAAAGCAAAATACTGCGGATGCTAGAAATCTGAAACAAAAACAGAAAATGCTGGAAAAACTCAGCAGGCCTGACAGCATCTGCGAAGAGATGCTCTGAAGAAGGGTCGTTTCGAAACGTTAACTTTGTTTTTCTCTCTCCACAGATGCTGTCAGACCTGTTGAGTTTTTCTAGCATTTTCTGTTTTTGTTTGGCATAGATTTAAGATAAGGTTTAGAGCGGATTTGAGGAAAGAACATATTTCACTCATAGGGTGGTTGTAATCTGGAACACACTGCCTGAGGGGGCGGTAGAGGCAGGAACCCTCACAACATTTGAGAAGTGTTTAGATGAGCACTTGAAACACCAGAGCATACAGGGCTAGGGGCCAAATGTTGGAAAATGAGATTAGAACAGATAGGTGCTTGATGGCTGGCACGGACACAATGGGCCGAAGGGCCTGTTTCTGTGCTGTAAAACCCTTTGACAGTCCACTAACACCCTGCTGAATGGTTCCTCAAAAACTGGCATGGGAATTAAGGGTGCTGGTTTGATTACAACTTGAGGTTTTCCTACCGTCTGGCAGATATGCCATGTTTTACAAAACTACACCATGTCCTTATGAAAACCTGACCAGTAAAACTGCTAGTTTATCTGCGCTTGAGTTTACCGTATCCCTACCTGTCCTGCCGTAGGAATTTCATGTGCTGTCTGTCATATCTCTTCATAATATTTGGGCGGTACTGCTACCTGATGAACAACCCTCCACCACTCCTCTGCAGGTCTGTGAGGAGGTCTCCGCTTCCTCATTAGGATTCCATTTATAACGATAACATTCTGGAACTGCCTCAGCTTCAGTTTGGGCTGATTGTGCTATCTTTCTTAACTCTGGATCAGCTTGTTGAGCCTCAACTAGAGAGGGTTTGTTCAACATCTCTTTCAGATTATTTAAGTCTTTAAAGAAAGTTTCAGCTAGCCAAATACCTGTCTGTGGTATCACTTTGGCCTTCGATGATTGGCTTTGCTTAGCCGGTGCTCGGCTTATCTCACACGAAGGAAAAACTCCTGGAACCTTTTCCTGTAACTGCTTTGTCTCTTTAACCTCACTTGGGTTTACTGTAATTATGGGAAAAGCTACTATCTTTGCTCCAGCTAAATTATTTCCCAGGAGTAAATCAGCTCCATCTACTGGTAACTTCTGAACAACCCCTACCGTCACTGTCCCAGACGTTAGGTCACACTCCACTTACACCCAGTACAAACTACAGGTATATACTCTCCTCCAACGCCATTGACTAAAACTTTGGCTTTTAATGCGCTCTCTGGTGGAAAAGTTATGCCTTTCCCCAGCAAAAGTGTTTGACTGGCTCCTGTATCTCTTAAGTATGATTATAGGTTTAGCTGTCCCATTTGAGGGATAAGGGGTTACATTTCCCCTTGACACAAATTCTCTAAAACTCTCATTCTCTCATTCACCTCACCTGAGGTGTTCACACACTTTCACAGCTGCAGTTATCGCTAAACTTGATCTGTTGTACTTTCAGTCAGGGCTCCTTTTCCTGAATCACCCGTATGTACCCCAATAAGTTCAATGGATTTACTGTGCAACTTCTGGCACTCTGCACAAACGTGTCCCACCTTGTTACGATGGAAACACTTAGCCCTTCGAATATCACTTCCATCCTCGGCATCTTCCTTTCTGGCCAGAGGAGGGGTTTCCGGGGAATTCCCAGCTGTCCCTTCTCTTCCCTGGCTACTTACCTTCCTTTCACCTTCCCACCTTCTATATTTCTGGGTTTGTGGGGGGGAGGGGGAAACGGAAAAGGGTTTGGATTTATGGATCAGCTCATAATCGTCAGCTGTCTCTGCTGCCTGTCTGTGTGGTGACCCTCTGTTCTTCAATATGGGTTCTAACTGCTGGAGGAAGTGAACCTTTAAATCCAGGAGAATTATTTCCCCAAGAGCTTCATGTGTTGTCTCTATCTTTAATGCCTGTATCCAGTGGTCAAAATTACTTTACCCTCTCAAACTCAATATAGTTCTACCCAGGCTGTTTCTTTATTCTGAAATTTCTGCCTGTATGCCTTGGGGACTAACTCATATGCACTCAGAATAGCTTTTTTTCTGCATCATAATCCCCAGATACCTCTTCTGACAGCGATGCATAAACCTCATGAGCTCTACCCACCAACCTACTCTGTAAGAGCAAGGTCCAGATTTCCTTCGGCCACTTTATTTGCTTAGCCACCTTTTCAAACGAAGTAAAGAATGCCTCTACATCCCATTCCTCAAACCTTGGGAGGGCATGCAAAACTTAAACGTCTCTCCACTGGGCTTTGGGTTAGAGGTTTTTTCATCATCAGAACCTTCTTCTGTATCTGAGGCCTCTTTTTAAAGCTCAGCCTTTTAAGCAGGTATTCCCTTTCTTGTTCCTTCTCTATTTCCACCATTGCTAACTTCTCCCTCTGGAACTCAAGCTCTCTTGCCTTCTCTCATTCCTGCCTTTTTGCTTGTTCCCTTTGAAATGCTCTCCCTTTTCCTTTTCTTCTGCCTCCAATTCAAGTTTCTTCACTTGCAACTGAATCTTAGAAGAAAAATCCCCGGGTTAGCATCCAGATATCCAGATCATGCCATGTCCTTCCATTTTGTAAAAGAAAAACTCAGTCCTGAGAGAGATGATTCTAACAATTTTATATTCAATTGACTCAACCCATGTAGAATGTGGTCTCTTTGGTGTCCCTTCTAGTTTCAAATGCCGTGCTATTACCTCAACTGTGTCTGCTTTCCTCACCCCTATGGATAACTCTAACTCCAACTTATCCGCCAATTCCGTTAGCTGGGTCTTGGTTACTTGTTGTAAACCAGCCAGGATTACATTTCCATCTGTAGAAAAGTTTTAGCAACTTCCAACTCCGTTTTAGTTTACCAATGCCTAAGAAACCTGGTCTCTGCCCTTTTACCCCATACCAATTATTATTCTGCTTCTGATCACCTGCTGTCTGCATTCCAAATCCTGCAAGAGCCCCCAGTTTATGTTGCGAGAGGGATGGGAGGAGTGCGCGGGTTACCAAGCCTCAGTACTCCAGAGGCTGTACCATTAATTCAAATGTTTAATTTTCTCACCGAAATGGCCAATTCTGTACCTATACTTATAGTAAGTACCCAGAAGAAGAGACTCTGACCTGCCTTCTTTCAAATACTCAGAATGATTAATTTATTTTAAAACAAAACCTCTTTTAAGTTGCAAGTACTAGTTAACACAATTGGAAAAGAAAGTATACCTATCTATCTCTCCCTAAAGAATTCCCCCAGTATACGCGCGCGCGCGCACACACAAACACACACACAGACAAACAAAGGACAAATAGATAGTCCCCCTCTGCAGAGATGGGCTTTGGAGGATGGGCGTTATAAAATAAAGGATAAAGTCTGCAGGGTCTCGATGCTGTCGACCTGGAGTTCACTTGTGTGAGATGGCTGGAAGTTCTCACCAACCGGTCTCAGCTTTGCAGGTCCAAATGCAGACTAATGACACCCAGATGAGGGTTCTCTGACTGTAGGTTGATAGCCCCACACAATTTTAGGCAAGGTAGAGAGAGGGAGCCAGTTAAGGAAGCCTTCCATTCTCATCTTGTTCCCCAACAAGACTGAAAGCCAAACAATAGGTTCAAACTTAATGTTTGCCTCTGCCATGTGATGGCCTTTTTGTCTTCCAGCTTTTCATTAGAGTGCTTTACAGTTCAAAACAAACAAACAAACAACTCCTTCTCAAGTATGATTTTGCTCAGATGATTTCTTGGAAGAGGCCTGCTTGTTGACAGTTTCAAGGTGAACTTATGACTTTTTAAAAAAAAAAATCCCCGGGTTAGCATCCAGATATCCAGATCATGCCATGTCCTTCCATTGTGTAAAAGAAAAACTCAGCCCTGAGAGAGATGATTCTAACAAATTTATATATGGTTGCTTGGGGCAGACAAGGAGCACTGGGGCCAACAAGAGGGGCGATTGGCTGTCTGGGATGGGCAGGGAGGGCAGTTGGCTGGCTGGGACCAACGGGAGGGGTGATTGGCTGTTTGGGATGGGTGGGGTGGGGTGTGATTGGCTGTTTGGGACGAATAGAATGATTGGTTGGTGGGGTGGGTTGGATAGGGTGGGCTGGGTGGCTGGTGGGGTGGGAGGCGGTGCCATGTGATGATTTTGCTGAACTTTGGCCTCTTTGTGTTTACCCCTCGACAGCTGGTTGGAGTGGACAGATGTTTAGAAAGCATCAATAATATGGTCCAGGAAGCCAAGATAGCAGCCGGGGTTAATCCTTACATACCGCTCAAGTCCTTGGTAGGTAAACTGTAACTCTACAGAGCTCAAGCCTGTCCAACACTAATCTAGCTTTTTCAGTAACGCTTAGAATACAAGGAAGATAACAGTTTTCTGTTGGATGACCTCTCTCCACTCTCTGGCCCTCCTTTCTGCATGTGACGTCTTAATACTGCACTGTTAAATACTTCTAAGCTGCAAATTTGGTTCTCCTTTTCTCTCTGCATTCTTGTTGCATGTTGAAATGAACCCACAGTCTGCTGCTTGAACCCATTTCTTCCCAGGAAGCTCCCTCAACTTCCTTTTCGTGTTACAAAATATAAGTTTTTAAAACTCAAATCTTGAGAAATAATGATGAATTTGTACAAAATATTGCGAAAGCAATATTTGGAGTTGGAGTTATTGTCTCATTGTAGGGGGGCATGAAAGCCCCAGGAGCAGGAGTAGACCATTCGGCCCCTCCAGCCTGCTCTGCCATTCAATTAGGTCCTGGCTGATCTTCTACCTCAATGCCATTTTCCTGTACTACCCCCACGCCCGTTGCTATCTTTCATATCTAGAAATCTCTCGACCTTGGCCTTGAACATACACAATGACTGAGTCTCCACAGCCTGCAGGGTAGAGAATTCCAAAGATTCAGTACCCTCTGAGTGAAGAAATTCCTCCTCATCTCAACCCTAAATGGTCTACCTTTATTCTGAGACTGTGTCCCCTGGTTCTAGACACCTCCCCCCTCCCCCCACCAACCAGCCAGAGGGAACATCCTTCCTGCCATCACCCTATCTAGCCCTATAAGAATTTTGTATGTTTCAATGAGACTGCCTCTCATTCTTAGTTTGGGCCCAGTCTCCTCAATCTCTCCTCATAGGACAATCCCGCCATCCCAAGGCTCAGTCTGGTGAACCTTCGTTGCACTCCCTCTATGGCAAATGTATCCTGCCTTAGGTAAGGAGACCAAGTTGTACCCAATACCCCAGGTGAGGTCTCACCAAGGCTCTATACAATTGCAGCAAAACATGTTCACTCCTGTATTCAAATCCTCTTGCAACATACCATTTGCCTTTCTGATTGCTTATTGCACCTGCATGTTAGCTTTCATTTGACTCATGAACAAGGGTACCCAGGTCCCTTTGGACATCTGCACTTCCCAATCTCTCCCCATTTAAGAAATACTCTGCCATTCTGTTTTTCCTACCAACGTGGGTAACTTCATGTAGGACGACTTTGGAATTCTGTGCCTCATAAGGTGGAGGTAGATAGATTCTTATTAAGCGAGGGAATCAAAGGTTGTCGGGGGCAGATGGAAATGTGAAATTCGAAACACAGACAGATCAGCCATGATCTTATTGAATGGCAGAGCAGGCTCAAGGGACCGAATGGCCTACTCCTGTACCTATTTCTTATTTTCTAGAGCGCAGGCAGTGTAATTTCAACAGGATGGTACCAGAAATGGGGAAGCTATATTTCTGAGAACACATTAGGAGTATTTCCTCTGGAGCAATACTTTATTTTCCATATGCGGTGTGTGTGTACATAATATATATATATATATATATATCTATCTACTTGTTTTTAATTGTGTAATTTGATTGTGAAATTTGCTGCTCTTTGGACTCTATTGATAAGCTCATGCAGTGTCTGAGTTTGAGGGTTCAAAGAGCAGAGATCAGTGTGAAATAAATTCTATAGGGAGAGATTGGCACTGATATGCAAATTAAAAAGGGAGCGGTAATGGGAGGGGCTCAGTTCCTCTGCTTTGGTTGTAATTTGCTCTTGGTCTCAATTTCCTGACAATAATAGAAGCCATCATTGAGAAAGCAAGGAAGTTATGTTAAACCTGTGTTACACACTAAGATGGGAGGAGTGCGCAGTCAATTCTAGCCGCACTTCTCCACAGGTTGTAACAATAGTTTAAATGTTTAATTCATCCATAAAACTGGCCAATTGTTTACCTTGGATACTGTAATTCCCAGTATAAAAAAAACTCTAACCAGGTTTCTTTCAGTAAACACAAAAAATACTGATTTATTATAACCAAACGACTTTTTAAAGACAAGTTAATAAATACAGTAAAACAATCAAGTCAGAGGGAGTACAGCTGCATTAAGTTTCAAGGGAATAAGGCAAGGCTGGATGGCCTCTACTTTAATGCCAGGAGTATTACAGGTAAAACGGATGAGCTAAGGGTGAGGATTGACACGTGGAATTGTGATATAGTAGCCATCACTGAGATGTGGGTGGAGGGAGGGGCAGGATTGGCAGTTCAACATTCTGGGATATAGAATCTTCAGGCGAGACAGGGGAGGGGGTAAAAGAGAAGGAGGCATTGCATTATTAGTTAAGGAGTCAGTTACTGCAGTAAGGAGAGATGATATCTTGGAGGGGGCATCGAATGAAGCTTTGTGGGTAGAGCTTTGGAATAAAAAAGGGGCAGCCACATTGTTAGGTGTTTATTATAGACCCCCAGATAGTCAATGGGAAATTGAGGAGCAAATATGTGCACAATTTGTGGAGGTGTGTAAAAACTATAACAATAGGGTAATTATATTAGTTGATTTCAACTTTCCCAACATTAATTGGGATAGACATAGCGTTAAGGGCTTGGGTGGAGTGGATTTCTTGAAATGTGTACAGGAGAATTTTTAGCTCAATATGTAGAGGGTCCAACAAGGGACAGCGCAGTGCTGGACCTAATTCTGGGGAATGAAGCTGGACAGGTGGCTGAGGTGGTGGTGGGGGAGCGTTTTAGTGATAGCGACCACAACATGGTACAGTTTAAGCTTGTTATTGACAAAAAAATAGACAAGTTGCAAAAAAAAGCTTTGGATTATAGGAGAGCAGATTTTAGTAAAATAAGGCAGGATCTGGCCAAGGTAGACTGGGAACAGCTACTTGTGGGGAAATCTACAGAGGAGCAGTTGTGGGGGGGGGGCGTTCAGAAAGGAAATGGGGTAGGGTACAGGCTCAACATGTTCCCTCTAGGGCGATAGGAAGGAGTAACAAGCCCAGAGAACCATGGATGACCAGAGATATTCAGGATACAATCAGAAGGAAAAGAGAGGCTTTTAGCAGGTACAAGGGGAGCAGATCAGCGGAGGCATTAGTGGAGTACAGAAAGTGCAGGGTGGAGCTTAAGGAAGCAATTAGGAGAGCAAAGAGGGGATATGAGAAAGCTCTGGCTGGTAGAAGTAGGGAAAATCCCAAGATATTCTAAAAGTATATCAATGGGAAGAGGATAAGCAGGGAAAGAGTAGGGCCCATTAGGGACCAATCTATGGGTGGAGCCAGAGGACATTGCTAGGGTGTTGAACGAATACTTCATATCTGTCTTCACCCAAGAGAATGAGGATGAAGGTATGGAACTCGGGGAGAGACACTGCGAGGTTCTTGAGCAAATTGATATAGGGAGTGACAAGGTATTGGAGGTGTTGGCAGGCTTAAAAGTGGACAAATCTCCAGGTCCAGATGATTTGTGTCCCAGACTGCTGAGTGAGGCAAGGGAGGAGATCGCAGGGCCTCTGACCCAAATTTTTAATTCCTCTCTGGCCACGAGGGAGGTGCCAGAGGACTGGGGAACAGTTAATGTGGTTCCACTATTTAAGAAGGGTTGTAGAGATAAGCCAGGGAACTACAGGCCAGTGAGTCTCACGTCAGTGGTAAGAAGACTATTGGAGAAAATTCTGAAGGAGAGAATCTATCTCCACTTGGAGAGGCAAGGTATGATCAGGGATAGTCAGCATGGCTTTGTCAGAGGGAGGTCATGCCTAACAAATTTGATTGAATTTTTTGAGGAAGTGACCAGGTGTGTAGATGAGAGTAGTGCAGTTGATGTAGTTTATATGGATTTCAGCAAAGCCTTTGACAAGGTCCCACATGGGAGACTTATAAAGAAGGCAAATGCACATGGGATACAGGGTAATTTGATAAGGTGGATTCAAAATTGGCTTAGTTGTAGGAGACAGAGGGTGATGACAGAAGGATGCTTTAGTGACTGGAAGCCCGTGTCCAGCAGTGTACCACAGGGATCTGTGCTGGGCCCCCTATTATTCGTCATTTATATAAACGACATAGATGACTATGTGGGAAGGTAGGATTAATGAGTTTGTGGATGACACAAAGATTGGCCGGGTGGTTAACAGTGAGGTTGAGTGCCTTGGGCTACAGGAAGATATAGACGGGATGGTCAAACGGGCAGATAAGCGGCAGGTGGAATTTAACCCTGAAAAGTGAGAGGTGATACACTTTGGAAGGACTGATTTGACAAGGAAGTATTCAATGAACAGCATGACACTAGGAAGTTCTGAGGAACAAAAGGACCTTGGCGTGTGTGTCCATAGATCTCTGAAGGCGGAGGGGCATGTTAGTGGGGTGGTGAAAAAGGCATATGGGATACTTGCCTTTATGAATCGAGGCATAGATTACACAAGTATGGAGGTCATGTTGGAGTTGTATAGAACCTTGGTGAGGCCACAGCTGGAGTACTGTGTGCAGTTCTGGTCGCCACTTTATAGGAAGGATGTGATTGCACTGGAGGGGGTGCAGAGGAGATTCACCAGGACGTTGCCTGGAATGAAACATTTAAGTTATGAAGAGAGGTTAGATAGACTTGGGTTGTTTTCATTGGAGCAGAGAAGACTGAGGGGCGACCTGATCGAGGTGTACAAGATTATGAGGGGCATGGGCAGGGTGGATAGGGAGCAGCTGTTCCCCTTAGTTGAAGGGTCAGTCACAAGGGGACATAAGTTCAAGGTAGGAGGTTCAGGGGGGATGTGAGGAAAAACCTTTTTACCCAGAGGGTGATGACGGTCTGGAATGCGCTGCCTGGGAGGGTGGTGTAGGTGGGTTGCCTCACGTCCTTTAAAAAGTACCTGGATGAGCACTTGGCACATCATAACATTCAAGGCTATGGGCCAAGTGCTAGTAAATGGGATTAGGTAGGTAGGTCAGGTGTTTCTCACATGTCGGTGCAGACTCGATGGGCCGAAGGGCCTCTTCTGCACTCTGTGATTCTGTGAACGTTGCAAACTTTTAAAAATAACTTGAGAAAGAATGTCCAAAATTCAATGCCTTTCAAATTTTTCAAAAAACGGGCTCCTTACACCTGTATCAAAAAACTGGTACTGGTTCAGCTTCAACTGGAATATTGCGTCCAGTTCTAGGCACCACAATTTATGAAGGAACTGATGGCATTTGAGAGGGTGCAAAAGAAATTCATGAGAACGGATGAGGAACTTCAGTTTCGTAGATTGGAGAAGTTGGGATTGTTGCTCTGCTTCCAGGTCTCAGCCGAAGCCTGTGATTCACTTCACGCGTCGTCCTAAAGTTTGCCCGGAGGTCCTAAGGCAAGAAATTCTGCCTCGCTTAGCTGGTCTGATATCAGTCCCACACCGACATGCTTGACTCTTAACTGCCTTCTGAAGTGGCCAAGCAAGCTACTCAATTACTCCAAAACTGCTCCAAAAAAATATCGATTCCAGTTGTTCAGGAAGGCCATTTTGTCAGGGCAACTAGAGATCTCTTAACCTTCTCTGCTCTAAGGAGAACAACCCCAGTCGTTCCACATAACTGAGGTCCCTCATTGCTGGCCCTATTCTAGTAAATCTCCTCTTAACTAAAGATGGCCTTGCCGAGTCCCAAGTGAGAATGAATGAAATCATAGAATAAAATGGCACTGAGTGCAACCATTCAGCTCATTATGCCTGTTCCAACTCTTTGAAAGAGTTATTGAATTAGTTCCAACCATCTCCTCCTCCATTCTTTCCCCATTGCCCTGCAAACTTCTACATTTCAGGAATTCACACAATTCCCTTTTTAAAGTTATTATTGAATCTGCTTACACCACTCTTTCAGGCAGCATATTACAGATAAATATCCTGCTGTATTTAAGAAAAATCAGATCTCTCACTTTTGCCAATTACTTTAAGTCTGATATCCTCTGCCACTGGAAACGGTTTCTTCCTTACTCTGTCAAAACCCTCTAAAATATTGACGACCCCCATCAATTCTCCTCCTTACTGAATAAAGGAGAACAATCCCAGCCTATCCACAGAATTGAAGTCCCTCATCGCTGGTACCATTCTAGAGATGAGGAGAAATCACTCCACTCAAAGGGCTGTGAATTTTTGGAACTCTCTACCCCAGAGGATTGTAGATGCTCCATCGTTGAATACATTTAAGGCCGGGCAGATGGATTTTTGGTGGTTTAGGGGATTAAGGGATGTGGGGAGCTGGTGGGAAAATGGAGTTCAAGCCTAAGATCAGCCATGATCGTATTGAATGACAGAACAGGTTTGATGGGCCTTGTGGTCTACTCCTCCTATTTTAAAGCCTTTGTAGTCTTCCTAAAGTGCAGCACCCAGAATATTAAATAAGGTCATTTCAGAAGAAATGACTTTTCGTCAGAACTGGAAAAAGGTTATAGACATCTAAAGTTACAGAGGCAAGGAAAGGCAGCGGGGGGGAGGGGGTGATGGGGAGAGCAGGAAAGAACAAAAGGGAAGGTCTGTGATAGGGTGGTAGGTAAGAGTGACTAAATGACAAAAGGGATGATGGCACAAAGCCAAAGGGAATGATAATGGGACAAGAAAAGAAACAAAAGATTGTCTAGAGCTGAGGGTGCTAATGCCAGAATCATTATTAGCAACTGCTATCCAAAAAACATGGAAGCAGCGATTATGATTCCCAAATTACTGAACTCAATTTTTGCATGAAATATGCGTACTATGACAGCACGGATTACGTGAAGTAAAAGCTGATACGTAGAATAAATTTTAGGGTATAGATTAATTTATAATCATTTCCGATAAAGTTCATTTAATTTGCCTGCAGTTCCACCATTTAAAATGGCAAAAATTTTGAATATGATTTTCCTACCAAAATATTAATCCAAAAACAAGGAAAATAATTACTTTAGTGTCCAGACGATTGGTTATATGATCATGCCAATGTGTTACTAAAATGGTTTATATTGACGGGGATAGAGTGCCTCAATTGGTATTTTCGTGTGCGTCCCATAGCCTGGAGACCCAATAGCACTGGAGACCTGGGGACAGATTTTCACCCTTGGTTGGGAACCGCAAGTCGGTCCATTTGCTGACATGATAGCCCCGGCTTCTAAAAAGTAGTGCATTCACCCTATATTTTGGTATCCGGGAGTCGGGTTCAGACTGGAGTTGGGGCTGCCACCTCCTGAGGCAGACCCCAGGCAGCAACGGAGGTGGGCGGATGGCAAAGCAGGTTAGAAGGCCCGCTTCCACCTACTGGGGCATCAGAAGCCCTGCTAGGCCTTCTAGCACTCCCTGTCCCCCCAACCTACCATGCTCCCTCATATTTCTCATGGCCCTTCGTGCCTACTCATATCTCCCACACCCCCATCCATCCTGCGCATCCTCCACACTTACTCATCCGGTGTCCACTAGGTACAGAACCAATGAGCCATGTAACAATACTGGCAGGCCTTTGAAATGTTCATAAAATTAAAAAAAAGCACTCAGCTATTCAAAAATCCCTGAGAAAAAATTGCCCCTTACATTCTCATAAAGCTGTCAACATAAGAACATAAGTAATCAGAGCAGGAGTAGGCCGTTCAGCCCATCAAACCTCTTCCGCCATTCAATAAGATCAAGCTGAATCTGATTGTGGCTTTAACTTCACTTTTCTTGCCTGCTCCTGATAACCCATGATTCTCTTATCAATCTAACTCAGCCATGAATATATTCAATGAGCTTCCATTGATCACTTGGAAAGAGAATTCCAAAGACTAATGACCCTCTGAAAGAAGAAATTACTCCTCATCTCTGTTTAAATGGAGGACTGCATATTTTTAAACTGTGGCCCCTCATTCTAGATTCCCCCACGAGAAGAAACATCCTCTCAGCATCTACCTTTTCAAGTCCCCTCAGAAACTTAACATTCCAATATTCATTCTCATTCTTCTTAACTTCAATGACTATACATCCAACCTGCTCAACCTCTTCCTCATAAAAACACAAGAAGTAAAAGTCCTCATTGAAGAAACCTTTAATCCCTAATATCCAAATAAACAAAGAGGCATTCATAAACCACTTCATGGAAGGTAGTTAATATAAGCTCATAAAATTGTCAATCAAACAAATCTAACAATCTCCTTCAAGCTGTGGAAACAGACCCCCAAGGGCTGAAGTGATTCTTGGAGCTCAGCCAAGAATTCATAATGAGGCCAATGAGTGGATGGGCCGGCGAGACGGGGGTAGAGTTGGTGAGTGGGAGAGAGAGACAGGGGTGGAGTGGGTGAGCGGGGGAGAGAGAGAGACAGGGGTGGAGTGGGTGAACAGGAGGGAAGACTGGGGTGGAGCGGGGCAGAGGGAAAGAAAGAGAGAGACGGGGTGGAGCGGGAGAGAGAGAGAGACGGGGCGGTAGTGGGTGAGCGGGGAGAGAGAGGCGGGGGTGAAGTGGGTGAGTGGGAGGGAAGACTTGGGTGGAACAGGGCAAAGGGAAAGAGAGAGAGATGGGGTGGAGCAGGAGAGAGAGAGAGAGACGGGGCCGTAGTGGGTGAGTGGGAGAGAGATAGATTGGGGGGGTAGTGGGTGAGCAGGAGAGAGGAGGGGTGGAGTGGGTGAGCAGGAGAGAGATGGGGGTGGAGTGGGTGAGCGGGAGAGAGAGACGGGGGTGGAGTGGGTGAGCGGGAGAGAGACGGGGGTGGAGTGGGTGAGCGGGAGAGAGACGGGGGTGGAGTGGGTGAGCGGGAGAGAGACGGGGGTGGAGTGGGTGAGCGGGAGAGAGACGGGGGTGGAGTGGGTGAGCGGGAGAGAGACGGGGGTGGAGTGGGTGAGCGGGAGAGAGAGACGAGAGTGGAGTGGGCGAGCGGGAGAGAGAGATGGGTGGAGTGGGTGAGCGGGAGAGAGACGGGGGTGGAGTGGGTGAGCGGGAGAGAGACGGGGGTGGAGTGGGTGAGCGGGAGAGAGACGGGGGTGGAGTGGGTGAGCGGGAGAGAGATGGGGCTAGAGGAGGGGTGAGGGGGAGAGAGAGACGAGGGTGGAGTGGGCGAGCGGGAGAGAGAGATGGGTGGAGTGGTTGAGCGGGAGAGAGATGGGGTGGAGTGGGTGAGCGGGAGAGAGATGGGGTGGAGTGGGTGAGCGGGAGAGAGATGGGGCTGGAGGAGGGGCGAGGGGGAGAGAGATGGGGCTAGAGGAGGGGTGAGGGGGAGAGAGATGGGGCTGGAGGAGGGTTGAGGGGGAGAGAGATGGGGCTGGAGGAGGGGTGAGGGGGAGAGAGATGGGGCTGGAGGAGGGGTGGGGTGGGGAGGGGAGAGAGATGGGGCTGGAGGAGGGGTGAGGGGGAGAGAGAGATAGGGCTGGAGGAGGGGTGAGGGGGAGAGAGATGGGGCTGGAGGAGGGGTGAGGGGGGAGAGAGACGGGGTGGAGGAGGGGTGAGGGGGAGAGAGAGAGACGGTGGAGGAGGGATGAGAGAGAGAGAGAGGCAGGGGTGGGGAGGAGAGAGAGACATGCGGCTGGCGGGGGGGTGAGAGAGAGAGAGACGGGGTGGAGGAAGGGTGGGGGGGGGAGAGACGGGGTGGAGGAGGGGTGGGGGGGGGAGAGACGGGGTGGAGGAGGGGTGAGGGAGGAGGGGTGAGGGAGGAGAGAGAGACATGTGGCTGGAGGGGGGGTGAGAGAGAAAGAGAGAGAGAGAGATGGGGGTGGAGGAGGGGTGAGTTTGCTGCTCTGCCACCCTTTCAGGCCGAGAGTTCTAGACCCCTACCACCTTCTGGGTGAAAAAATTCCTCCTTGACTCCCTTCCAATCCTTCCTACAATTGCCTTCGAGTCAGACTCATTATGGCACAGAAGGAGGCTATTCAGCCCAACGACTCCATGCTGACTCTGTACCGCATCTATGTCCCTTGGTTATTGATCCTTGGCTTATGAAAACAGTTCCTTTCTATCCGATGTATTGAGGCCATCCATAACTTTATATAGCCTCAACAGATCATTTGGTTTGGTGATATAGGTTGAGAAATGAGGAACTCCCCTGTTCCTTCTCGAAATTGTGTAATTGGGTCTTTTGCAACCACCTGAGGGGGCGCAGGCAGGGTCTTCACAAGATGACACCATCCCCAGTACCTCACCCAGAGTGTCAGCCTAGATTTTGTGCTCAACTCTATGGAATGGGACTCAGACACACAACCTTTTGAATCCGAGGCATGAGTGCTACCCATTTCCTTGACCCCACCAATGGTGGCTGTGCCTAAGCCCTCACCACTGGAATTCCCTCCCTAAACCCCTCTCTGCCTCTGTACCCCTATTTTTAACCTTGAAATCTACCGATTTGACAAAGCTTTTGGCCCAATGTCTCCATCTTAGGCTCAGTGTCAGACGATGCTCCTGTGAACCACTTTGGGATGTTTTCCCTACCTTAAGGGTGCTGGATTTATCTCTGTCCTTGCTGCTTTCTCAGGGAATGACTCTGAGTGGAGGGGAGCAGGAGGAGGCTATTGGCAAATTGATTCAACAGCTGAAGGAGAGGTTCCCAAAACTGAGTGAGAATTACTGCATCACTACAGATGCAATCGGGGGGATATCGACTGCCACCGATATGGGTAAGATTCAAGACAGACAATTCATTTGTGTTTTAAGATTATGAATTTATAGGCTGGGGAATTGGGTGCTTTCTGTTTCATCCAGTGGTTGCACTTTAAAGTTCGCTCTCTGCACTATCGATCCGGCCTCAGCTGGCGTGGCCAGCATTTATTGGCCTTCTCCCATTTTGGGGGAAATGGTGGCATAGTGGTAACGCCATTGGACTAATAATCCAGAGGGCCAGGCTAATGCTCTGGGGGCGTGGGTTCAAATCCCATTACGTTTGCTGCTAGAATTTAAATTCAATTAATAAAATCTGGAACTGAAAGCTCGACTGAAAGATGTGAAACTACCATCGATTGTCGCAAAAACCCATCTGGTTCACTAATGCCCTCTAGGGAAGGAAATCCGCCATCTTTACCCAGCCTGGTCTACATGTGACTCCAGATCCACAGCAATGTGGTTGACTCTTAACCGCCCTCTGAAATGGCCGAGCAAACCACTCAGTTCAAGGGCAATTAGGGATGGGCAACAAATGCTGGCCTTGCCAGTGACGCCCACATCCCATGAAAGAATAAAGGAAAAAAATCCCTAGTTGCCGCGAGAAGCGGGTGGTGGGCCTTCTTGAACTGTTGCAAATGGTTCGGTATAACTGAGTGTCTTGATAGGCCATTTCAGAGGGTAGGTGAGAGTCAACCACATTAATGTGGGGCCGGAGTCACATAAAGGCCCAGTCTGAGTAAGGATGGTAGGGTTCCTTCTCAAGAGGGACATCAGTGAAATTGTTGAACAAAAACAGAAATACCTGGAAAAACTCAGCAGGTCTGGCAGCATCGGCAGAGAAGAACAAAGTTGACGTTTCGAGTCCTCATGACCCTTCAACAGAACTAAGTAAAAATAGGAGAGGGGTGAAATATAAGCTGGTTTAAGGTGGCGGGGTGGTGGAGATTGTTGAGTTTTTTTGACTATCTAGCAACTTCACGATCCACTTTTACTTCCACCGTTTTTTAATTTTCCAGAATTTTTAAAAAGTGAGTTCTAATTCTCAAGCTGTCATGTTGGGATTTGAACTCCAGATTGTTAGTCCAGTAATGTCATGTAACCATTATCACCATTTGTCTAGATAGTTGCAAGGTGTCTCTTCCCAAGGAGAGTTGCTTGGGATGGTGAATGGTGTTTCAAACCACACCAAGAAATTAGTCAAGTGGCTGCCTGATGTCACTGCACCATGCCCCTCCGCCACACCCAAACTTGAGCCCATACTTGGCTCCTGATAGCGAGTTGCTTTGATAATAAATGTTAGCTTTCTGCATCAATCTACAAATGGCACCAGTTGTTTGGGTGAGGTCAGACTTGCTTCCAGGGTAAGCCTGTACTCTTTTGCCAGACCTGCTGCCAAGGGTTCCCTCTTGTGTTGACCGATTGTGTGGTATGCTGCATCAGGAACTAATGCAAGTCGTGTAACCTCTTTACCCCTTACCACCCCCACCCTCCCTCCCCAACAAATGCACACCAGGTGGAATTGTGTTGATCTCAGGAACTGGTTCCAACTGCAAACTCGTCAATCCAGATGGATCGGTGGTAGGCTGTGGAGGTTGGGGTCACCTGATCGGAGACGAGGGATCAGGTGAGTGAGGAGGAATCGCGGTTTTAAGAAACCCGGGCTTTAGAGTACAGGCATGGGTGTGTGCGGGCAAGACACTGGCCTTTCTTTCAGTATGTTGCAAGAGTTCCAGTATTTTACACTTGTTCCAGAGAGTTTGGAATTTTGCACCATTCTCGTACAGCATTAGTTCTGCTGGAGAAAGTGCAAAATAACGAGGATGATACCAGATCTGAGGGAATTGATTAAACAAGCTGGGCCTCTTTTCTCAATAACAGGGAAGAATGAGGGGGCAATCTGACGGAGGATTTAAAAATTATGAAGGGGATTGATAGGGTAGAGGTAGAGAACTTGCGGGGTGTCTAAAATTGGGGATCATCAACACAAGTTAGTCGTGAATATATCCGATAAGGAAATTGGGAGGAACTTCTTTACCTAGAGAGCAGTTAGAATGTGGAACTGCCTACCATGAGTGGTAGTATAGCAAGGCCTTGGAGTTCCAGATTCAATGAAGGATGCCCACTCGATAAAGACAACTGCCTATTGTATCCACTCTGGAAGAAAGCCTTTATCTGTGAAAGGATAGACTGTAGTGGTCTGTGCCAATGAAAAGGTTGCTGGACCTAAAATCCAGAGTTGGTCTTACCACTAGGTCATTGTCAATCAGCCTGCTAGCACTTGTTAGTAAGGCTGCTGGTGCCTGTGGAACTATCTCCCCTGAACCCTCTAACCCACACTCCCCACCCCACCCCAGCCCCTTCCCCCAGCAACAGTAAGTGTCTTTGATGGTGGAGCAGTGAGGAAGAGATAATGGTAATAGACATAGCTGAAATGCTTCACTTCTTATTTGCAGCTTATTGGATGTCTCACTTGGCTATAAAGACCGTGTATGATTCTATTGACAACTTCAAGCACACACCGTTCAACATCTGCCTGGTCGAGGAGGCCATGTACAATTACTTCCAGGTTAGAAGCTGTCACCATAGTGATCTGTTGTTTGATGAGGGCCTTTTAGAGGGCCACATTTAGAATTCATTGTGCAGTTCTGGTTTCCATATTGCAAAAAAGGATGTAGAAGCACTGAAGAAGGTGAAAAGAAGACCTGCAAGATTATTGCCATCATGAAAGACTAACTCTCCTCCAGAAAATAGAAGACTGAGCAGTGACCTAATGAAGGGCTTTAAGATTACAAAAGAGCTTCATAGGATAGACGTGGAGAAGACGTGGAGCCATAAATATGAGATGGTGATTAATAAATGCCATAGTGACTTTAGGAAAAATTTCCTTACCCAAAAAATGCTGAGCATATAAAAATGGAATGGTTTATGGCACAGAAAGAGGCCATTCTGCCCATTGTGTGTCTGCCAGCTATAAAAGAGCTACCCAATCTAATTCCACTTTCCAGCTCTTTGCCTTTAGCCCTGCAGGCTACAGCACCTCAAATTTATGCCCAAGTATCTTTTCTAAAAGTGACGAGAGCCTTTGCCTCGAACAGCTTATCAGGCAGTGTTTCCAGACTCCTCTGCTGAAAAATATTACTACTCAATACCCCCTAATTCATTCAACAATTGCTTTAAATCTATGCTCCCTGATTAATGATCTCTCTGCTAATGAAAATAGGTCCTTCCAGTGCACTCTATCTCAGCCGTCATAATTACATACACCTTAATTAAATTTCCCCTCAGCCTCCTCCGTTCCAAACAAAGTAACACCAGTCTATCCAATCTTTCCTATAGCTAAAATTCTCCATTCCTGGCAATGTTCTTGTAAATCTTCACTGTTCCCTCTCTAACGTAGTCACATGTTTCCTATAAAGTGGTGGTCAGAACTAAGCAATACCGTAGCTGCATTTTAACTATTTTATACAGTTTAAGTATTACCTGCCTGTTCTTATACTCTAGGCTTCAGCCAATGAAAGTTTTTTTTTATCCATTCATGGGATGTGGGCATCGCTGCCTAGGCCAGCATTTGTTGCCCAACCCCAATTGCCCTTGTTCAGAGGGCATTCAAGAGTCAACACATTGCTGTGGGTCAGAAGTCACATGTAGGCCAGACCAAGTAAGGGTGACAGATTTCCTCCCCTAAATTAGTGAACATTAGAGAACCAGATAGGTTTTTACGACAATCGGCTATGGTTTTGTGGTCATCTTCAGACTTTTAATTCCATGTTTTTAATTGGATTCAGATTTCACCATCTGCCACGGTAGGATTCGAACTCTGGTCCCCAGAGCAATACCCTGGGTCTCTGGAGTACTAGTCCAGTGGCAATAACACTACTCCTCCCATAGAATGTACGACTCACTACCACGTGGAATTGGGGCGACTACCATAGGTTAAGGAAAAGTTAGATAAGCACAAGAGGAAAGAAGGTTATTCTCATTTTTTTTCTCTATTCTTTTATGGGACGTGGGTGTCGTTGGCAAAGCCAGCATTTGTTGCCCATCCCTAATTGCCCTTGAACTGAACATTTCAGAGGGCAGTTAAGAGTCAATCAAATTGGAATCACATGTAGGCCAGACCAAGGCAAGGACAGCAGATTTCCTTCCCTAAATAACATTAGTGAACCGGATGGGTTTTTAATGACAATCTGTGATATTTTCATGGTCACCATTACTGAGACTCGCTTTCAATTCCAGATTGATTAATTGAATTTAAATTCCACAAGCTGCTGTGCTGGGATTTGAACCCATGTCCCCAGAGCAATAACCTGACCCTCTGAATTACTAGTCTAGTAATTACCATTACACTACCAACTCCCCCGACACCTCCATGGGGATAGATGTAGAGAGATGGGTGGAGGCATGGACCAGTTGGGCGGACTAGGTTTCTGTGCTGTTGAAGCTATGAAATTTATCATCATCTGAAGCCATTCATATGTCCTGCATTCACTAGGTAAAGGGTGCTGAGGCCAGCTGTTGCCACTCCACCTCAGATTGAATATCCTGAGAGGGAGATCAAATCTGCAATGTTCCAGGCCTGCAGGTCCCAAATGGTTTCCGCATGTGGTGTCGACTGTGGCTCAGTACGTAGCACCCTTGCCACCGAGTCAAAAGGTCATGGGTTCATGAACTACTCAGAGAAACTGGATGCATAATCCAGGTTGTCACTCCCAATACAGTACTGAGGGAGTGTTGTACTATCATCTTTCGGACGCAGTGTTAACAGGAGACTACACCCCTACCCATCTGCATACTCGGGTGGATATAAATGATCATATTGCACTATGCAAAGAAGAGTAGAAACATTCCCTCCGGTGTACTGAACGGCCTTTGTCTCTCAACCAACACCACTAAAATAGATTATCTGATGGTGATTTGCAGGGCAGGTAATTAACCTTGCGAATGTTCATGGAGGAAAAATTATATCCAAAACAATAAACACAATACCATCATTGAGTTTATAGAAAATCTTGTTAGGACTTCATTATTTCTGAAACTCAATAATTATTGTGTATTTCCATTATTTGACCAATGACTAAAAATCATAAGTACTTCATTGGCAATAAAAGTGCTTTTGCACGTCCAGAGATCATGAAGGGCACTTGTAAGGAGATTGTGGTAATGTCACTGGACTAGCAATCCAGAGGCCCAGGCTATTGCTCTGGGGACATGGGTTAAAATCCTACCATGGCAGCTGGTGGAATTTGAATTCAATTAATAAAATCTGAAATATAAAGCTAGTTTCAGAAATAGTGATAATGAAATTGTTGTCGATTGTCGTAAAAACCCATCTGGTTCACTGGACTCCAGAACCACAGCAATGTGGTTGACTTGTAACTGCCCTCTGAAACGGCCTAGCCAGCCCCTCAGTTCAAGGGCAATTACAGATGGGCTACAAATGCTGGCCTTGCCATTGATGCCCAGATCCAATGAAAGAATAAAAGAAAATGAAAGTCCTTTCTTTAACTAAATGTGGCAACAGTTTCCGACAAACAGCAATGAGGTAAATGACTGTTGATCTGTTTTATGGTTGCTATTTATTGACTGATAAATGCTGCACGAGGCAAAGAATAGAGAGACTTGTAATTATATAACTCCTTTCAAAGCTTGCATTGTTCAAACTCCTTCCCTGCTCCAGAAACGAATGATTATGATCTGGAACGTACTGCCTGATAGAGTAGTGGATAAAGGTTTGATTGTAGCCTTGGAAAGAAGAGTTGGATTTTTAAAAAATTCAATTCATAGATTGTGGGCATCACTGGCAAGTCCAGCATTTTTTGCCCATCCTTAATTGCCATTAAGAAGGTGGTGATGAGCCACCTTCTTGAACTCTTGCAGTCCATGTGGTGTAGGTACACCCACAGTGCTATTAGTGAGGGAGTTCCAGTGTGCGACTTGCAGCTTATAGTGTTCCCATCCACCTGTTGTCTTTGTTCTTCTAGGTGGTATAGGCCATGAGTTTGGCCTTTATTGCAAGGGGAATAGAGTATAAATGTAGGGAAATCTTGCTACAACTGTGCATTGGTGAGACCACATCTAGAGCACTGCCTACAGTTTTGCCCTCCTTATTTAAGAAGTAATATACTTGCATTGGTGGCGGTTCAGAGAAGGTTCACTAGGTTGATTTCTGCAATGAAAGGGTTATCTTATGAGAAACGGTGGGCCTACCCTCATTGGAGTTAAGAAGAATTAGAGATGATCTTATTGAAGTGTATAAGATTCAGAGGGGGCCTGACAGGGTGAGTGTTGGCGAATCTAGAACTAGGAGAGACAGTTTCTAAAAATAAAGCGTCTCCAATTTAAGATGGAGATGAGGAGGAATTTCTTTGAAATTCTCTATCTCTGATAGTAATGAAGGAATTTCTTTGAAATTCTCTATCTCTGATAGTAATGAAGGCTGGGTCATTGAATATATTCAAGGCTGAGTTATAAAGATTTTTAAGATGTATGGTAGACTAGGAATTTGGGGGACAGACAGTAAAGTGGAGTGAAGGCCACAATCAGATTAGCCATGATTTTATTGAATGACAGAGCAAAGTCGAGGGGCCAAATGGCCAACTTTATGTTATTATATCCTGAAGGTGCTGTTGAAGAAGCCTTGAGTTGCTGCAGTGCAAATTGTATATGGTACACACTGCTGCCACTGTATGTCAGTGGTGGAGGGAGTGAATATTTCTGGTGGTAGATTGAGTCCGATCAAGTGGGCTGCTTTGTCCTGGACAGTGTCAAGCCTCTTGAGTGTTGTCGGGTCTGCACTCATCCAGGCAAGTGGAGAGTATCCCATCACACTCCTGACTTGTGCCTTGTAGATGATGGACAGGCTTTGGGGAGTCAGGAGGTGAGTTACTCACTGCAGGATTCCTAGTTTCTGATCTGCTCTTGCAGCCACAGCATTTATATGGCTGGTTCAGTTCTGTTTCTGGTCATTGGTGGGGCCAGTGACAATAATGCCATTGATTGTCAATTGTTGATAGCCAATACCTGGCACTTATATGTTGCAAGTGTTACTTGTCACTTATCAGCCCAAGTCTGAATGTTGCCTAGATCCTGCTGCATGTGGGCAAAGATTGCTTTATTAACTGAGGAGTCACAAATGGTACTGATCTTTATGCAACCATCCATGAACATCCCCACTTCTTACCATATAATGGAGAGAAAGTCATTGATGAAGCAGCTGAAGATGGTTCGGCCAAGGACACTAGCCTGAGGAACTTCTGCAGTGATGTCCTGGAGCTAAGATGATTGGCCTTTAACAGCCACAACCATCTTCCTTTGTACTAGGTATGACTCCAACCAGTGGAGAATTTTCCCCCAGATTCCCATTGACTTCCATTTTCCCAAGACTCCTTGATGCCACAATTGGTCAAATTCTGCTTTGATCTGAAGGGCAGTCACTCTCAGCTCACCTCTGGAGTTCAGTTGTTTTGTCCATGTTTGAACCAAGGCTGCAATGAAGTCAGGAGCCGATTTTTCCTGGCAAATGTAAACTGTAAATTGGTGTGCAGGGTATTGCTGAGTAAGTGTGGTTTGATTGCACTGTTGATGACACCTCATTTTGCTGTTGATTGAAAGTAAACCGATGGAGTGGTAATTGGCCACATTGGATTTGTCCTGCTTTTTTGCGGACAGGACTTTTTTTTCATTCATGACATCGCTGGCCCATCCCTATTTGCCTTGAGAAGGTGGTGGTGAGCTGCTGCCTTGAACTGCTGCAGTCCCTGTGGTGTAGGTACACCCACTGTGCTGTTAGGGAGAGAGTTCCAGGATTTTGACCCAGCAAGAGTGAAGGAACAGTGATATATTTCCAAGTCAGGATGGTGAGTGGCTTGGAGGGGAACTTGCAGGTGGTGGTGTTCTCATGTGTCTTCTGACCTTGTCCTTCTAGATGGTAGTGGTCGTAGGTTTGAAAGATGTTGTCGAAGGAGGCTTGGTGTGTTCCTGCAGTGCATCTTGTAGGTGGTGCAAAGTGCTGCCACTGTTCGTTGGTGGTGGAGGGAGTGAATGTTTGTGGATGGGGTGCCAATCAAGTGGGCTGCTTTGTCCTGGACGGTGTCAAGCTGCTTTAGTATTTTTGGGGCTGCACTCATCAGGCAAGTGGAGAGTATCCCATCACACTCCTGACTTGTGCCTTGTAGATGGTGGACAGGCTTTGGGGAGTCATGATCGCCGCATGATTCCTAGCCTGGGCATCGAATGAGATCGATAACATAGCGGTAACTGTGGACTAATAATTCCAGAGGCCTGAACTAATGCTCCGGAGACATTAGTTCAGATCTCACCATGGCAGCAGGGGAATTTAGATTCAACCAAAATAAACGTGGAATTTAAAAGCTAGTCCCAGTAATGATGACCATGAAACTAACGGATTGTCATTAAAGCCCAACTGGTTCACCTATGTTCCTTGGGGAAGGAAATCTTTCACTTGATCTGGCCTACATGTGACTCCAGATCCACAGCAATGTAGTCGACTCTTAACTGATATGGCCTACTAAGCCACTCGGTGGTATCAAGCTGCTACGAATAAACATTGAAGGAGAAATATTTACAAAGATTTGGGGAAGGAGCTGGGGAGTGGGACTAATTGGATTGCTCTTTAAAAGAGCTGGTGCAATCTCCTTCTGTTCTGTGATTGTATGAACTCTTCAGATTTGACACCAACTTTTTATTCTCTCTCCATGTTACGCAGGTATCTAATCGAATGGCCCTCCTCACTCACCTGTATCGTACCTTTGAGAAGTCCAAAATTGCTGGGTTTTGTCGAAGGCTAGCAGAAGGTAAACCTAATTTTAAATGAATAATTACACCTTTTTTATTTTGGTCGTAGTTTGGCAGCGGCTCTTAAATTGCCGTGTTTTCTGTGATTCAGTTGGTAGCCTCCTGAGTCAACAGGTTCAGAGTTCAAATCCAACTCCAGAGATTTGAGCAAAAAATCTAGGCTGACAGTCCAGTGCAACACTGAGGGAATGCTGCACTGTCAAACCTTAAAACGAGGCTTTGTCTTGCCCTCTTAGGTGGATATGAAAGATTCCATGGCAGTATTTTGAAGAAGAACAGGATTGGTCTCACTGCTGTGCAGGCCGAAATTGTTATCTCTCCGCCAACATCACTGAAACACATTACCTGGTCATTCACCACAGTACTGCTTGTGGGAGCTTGCTGTGCACAAGCAAATTACCTGCAGTATTTCCCACATTACTACTGCGACTACTGCATGTGCAATAACTACTGCAAATGCAACTTATTTATTGATTTCAATCTCTCTGCTTGCAATGGAGGATTAAGATTCACAACCTCTGCCAGTCCAGTAGCATAACCGCTAGGCTACCCGACCCATTCTCAGCTTGTGGAGCGGTGCTGGTATAATGGGTGACTCAGTATGAAGCCTTTTTTCATTCATTCATGGGGCGTGGGCGTTGCTGGCAAGGTCAGCATTTGTTGCCCATCCCTAATTGCCCTTGAACTGGAGTGTCTTGCTCGGCTATTTCAGAGTGCAGGTAAGAGCCACATGTAGGCCAGACCAGGTAAGGACAGCAGATTTCCTTCCCCGAAGGGACATTAGTGGAAACCAGATGGGTCTTTACAACAATCAGTTGTACGACAGTCACCGTTACTGAGACTAGCTTTATATTCCAGGTTTCTTAATTGAATTTAAATTCCACCAGCTGCTATGGTGAGATTTGAACCCATGTCCCCAGAGCATTAGCCTGGGCCTCTGGGTTGCTAATCCAGTGACATTATCACCATGCTATGGCCTCTGCTATTTCTGTCAGCCCAGTTAACCGTGATGGATGGGGTTGAATGGGGAGAAGAAAACGCACTTAAAAAATATCTTTTAAAACTTATTTTCAGGGGCAGCTGCTGGAGACCATTTATCTTGTCATATCTTCAGAAGCGCGGGTCAGGAACTTGCCCGGCACGTTGTGGCTGTGCTGCCACATGCAGACAAGGTAAAATAAAATGAAAAGCTGTCTGTTGGTTCAGAAGTCAAGCTTTTGAGCCCTTTAACACCTTTAGTCTCAATTCTTCGCAATTCAGAAGAAGCTTCTTTACTTAGAGAGTGGTGAGAATGTTATCACAAGGATGATTGAGGCGAATAACATAGATACAATTAAGGGGAGGCTAGATAAGCATATGAGGGAGAAGGGAATAGAGGGTTATGATGGCTGGAAACAGAAAATGCTAGAAAAACTCAGCAGGTCTGGCTCAAAACGTTGACTCTGTTTCTCTCTCCACAGATGCTGCCAGACCTGCTGAGTTTTTCCACCGTTTTCTGTTTTTATTTCAGATTTCCAGCGTCCGCAGCATTTTGCTTTTATCTTCGTGTTATTGAAGGCTGGGTTCGTTGAGGAAAGGAGGGAGGAGATTCAAATGGAGCGTAAACATCAGCATGGACTGGGCGGGCTGTTTCTGTGTTGTACGCCCTATGCAACTCTTCAAAATCAAAAGCATGGCAGTCCATGTGAGCACAGCACACTCCCACAAATAGCAATGTGATAATGACCAGATTTCCCTGACCCAACAAAAATTATTAATCGGAGCCTTCAAAATTTCAGTTGACCTAGAGCTAGGCCATTTAGCCTTAGATTCCCCCTTTGTTCTGGATTTCCAACAGGAGAAGTTGTTCTCCCTACCCGCCCTATCGAATGCCTTTATGTTTCTTCTTGTGGGCACGGCACCCCACGAGATGGAGTGGCCCCGCATTAACACCGAGCTGCAGCAGATCCAAAATGCAGCCAAGATGCAGGCAAAGGAATCATTGGCTCGAAAGGCCAATTGGAGTTGGAGGAGGGCAGAGATTGCTGACAGTTGTAGGGCTGACGAAAGTTACAAAAGGTTGGTGGACATTGAGGGTCAGCGAGCACAAGTGGTGTGAATTGGGGTGCAGGCAGCAGAATTTTAAATGCCACACAAGTGCCAGGCAATGACCATCTCCAACAGGAGAGAATCTAACCATCGCCCCTTGACATTCAAAGGTATTACCACCGCTGAATCCTCCACTATCAACATCCTGGGGGTTACCATTGACCAGAAACTGAACTGGACCAGCCATATAAATACTGTGGCTACAAGAGCAGGTCAGAGGCTAGGAATCCTTTGGCGAATAACTCACCTCCTGACTCCCAAAGCCTGTCCATCATCTACAAGGCACAAGCCAGGAGTGTGATGGAATACTCTCCGCTTGCCTGGATGAGTGCAGCTCCAACAACACACAAGAAGCTCGACACCATCCAGGGCAAAGCAGCCCACTTTACTGGCACCACATCCTCAAGCATTCACTCCCTCCAGCATCAATGCACAGTAGTAGCAGTGTATACCATCTACAAGATGCACTGCAGGAACTCACCAAAGCTCCTTAGACAGCACCTTCCAAACCCATGACCACTACCATCTAGAAGGACAAGGGCAGCAAACTCATGGGAACGCCACCACCTGGAAGTTCCCCTCCAAGCCACTCACCATCCTGACTTGGAAATATACCTCTATTCCTTCACTGTCGCTGTGTAAAAATCCTGGAACTCCCTCCCTAACAGCACTGTGGGTATACCTGCACCCCATGGACTGCAGCGGTTCAAGAAGGCAGCTCACCACCACCTTCTCAAGGACAATTAGGGATGAGTAATAAATGCTGGCCTAGCCAGCGAAGCCCACATCCCATAAATGAATGGATAAAAAAATAAGCAGAAGTTTACCAACTGTGCAAGGTGGGAGGCCAGCCACGAGAGCGTTGGAAAAATGTAGGGCTAACAACGTTAATGGGTGAGGGTTTCGCCAGCAGATGAGCTGAGGCAAGGGGCACAGACAACAGATGTTGCAGAGGTGGACATAGGCAGTACCGGTGTTGGAGCAAATATGGGGTCGAAAGCTCAGCCCAGGGCCATGGCGTTGCAAATAGTCTGGTTGAACCTCGAGACAGTGACCAGAGAGAGCTTGGTGGTGAGGTAGAGCTGGGTATCGTCAATGTGGGCATATGGAAGCTGACTTATTGTTTTCGGATGATGTTACCGAGGGGCAACATGAGCTTTAAGAAAGAGTGAATGCAGTGAACTTATGACGGGGAGAGATTGAATGGCTGTGCTGCCTTTATTGCTTCTTTACATCTGTTGGTGGACGGCTGTTGGAGCCGACCTGTTTCTTTGGAAAGATTTGGGTGTGTGTTTAACTGCTCTTCCTGTTCCAGAGGCTGCTTGAGGGGGAGCTTGGTCTACCTATAGTCTGTGTGGGATCCGTGTGGAACAGCTGGAACTTCCTGAGAGATGGTAAGTTGTGATGGGACATCCCTGTGCCTCTGCGGGAGAGGACCTGGAGTGATTTACCTGTGGTGTAGTAATTTACTGCGACTAGCATATTTCCGGTTCAGTCCACTGACTTTGCCTCGTCAGCTGATCTCAGTTTCGATGGTACCATCATAGAACATTGTAGCACAAAAGGAGGCCATTCAGCCCATTGTGCCTGTGCAGGCTCTTTGAAAGAACTACTCATTTGGGAACATAGATATACAGTGCAGAAGGAAGCCATTCAGCCCATCATCTCTGTGCCGGATTAGTTCCACTCCCCTGCTCTTTCCCTATAGCTCTGCAATTTCCCCTCGTTCAAGTATTTGTCCAGTTCCCTTTTGAAAGTTACTCTTGAATCTGCTTCATCCACCCTTGCAGGCAGCACATTCCAGATTATCACAATTCACTGTTTAAAGAAAGAATTCCCCTAATTTCCCCTCCCTCTCTCTTTTGTTGCTTACCTTAAATCTGTGGACTGATTAGTGCCACTGGAAACAGTTTCTCCTTATTTACTGTATCAAAACCCCTCATTATTTTGAACACCTCTAGTAAATCTCCCCTTAAGCTTTTCTGTTCTAGGGAGAGCAATTTCACCTTTCTCAGTCTCCATGTAACTGAAGCCCCTGGTATTATTTTAATAAATCTCCTGTCCAAGGCAAATTATGTTGTTTTTGAGAATTTTTCAGACAAAATGTTAAACCCAGGCCCCACCCTGTCGGATGGACGTAAAAAGGAAGAAGTTTTCCCCCAGTGTCTTGGCCAACCAACATCATTTGAAAAGAAAACAGATGACCTGGTCATTATTGCATTGTTGTTTGTTGTCAAGAGGATATAATAATCCTCATAATGTAATTGGAATTTATTGTAAAATAGTGTAATAGTGGGATGCGCCTATGTGTGAGAGATTTAATTGAATTAGAGGCAGCTAGTCTGGGTGCTTTGGTCTAAGAAGAGAGGTTAGGTTTGAAACAATTAGATAAACATGGGGAAGTTGAGAAACATAGGTGTAAAGGGAGCATTTGTATTTTGAAATAAACCGGACTAGATTGTTTTCAAAGGAGGGGTGAAATGTGTCACCTAGACAGGTGAAGTTTAGAAACTGTGTGTTTGTTTTTCCCAAAGATTACTGGTAAAACTTAGTGCTATGAGAGGGTTTTATTATCAGGAAGATAAAATCCAAAGACATAGTGAAACAATGGGTATTTGCATTCAAAGAGGAAGATATGTATAAAGGAGCAAAGACTGTGTATAAGGGAAAGGCATTTTTAAGTATGAAAAGCCTGATTCAGCATCTATGCCTCAAGCTGTTGTCTTCAAAGGACTGAAGTTTAGAAAACTCACTTGGAAGTCGACTTGTTCAGGATATCATGTTTCTTTGCCTGGGTCTTTTAAAATCTATGTGTCTTACTGTTGCCTTAACGAAAGCGTAACTGGGAGTTAGATTGATTTGGGGATTTAGAAGTTATCATAGTAATTTGTAGATCTATGTATGTATTTAAAACCATTTTCTCATATTAATAAATGTTTAATCTAGTTTTATAAAAAAAAAACTATATGACTCGGGGTGGCCTTTTTACTACTGAATTCGAAGCACGCATCTCGAAATGCATACAAACTGAAAATTGGTTGTGACAGTTGTTTCAAGTTTCCCTCTCAGATTTGAACAGCTCAGCATTTACCGTTTCCTGTGTCATAACATAGTGGAATGCACTGCAGCTGGTACTGTGAAGGTCCACTAAATTGGTCCCTGGGACGAGGGGGTTGACTGTCCTATGATGAGCGGCTGAGTAAATTGGGCTTTTAATCTCTGGAGTTTAGAAGAATGAGAGACGATCTCATTGAAGCCGACAACATTCTGATGAAGAGTCATACGGACTCGAAGCGTTAACTGTATTCCTCTCCGCAGACGGTGTCAGACCTGCTGAATTTTTCCAGCTATTTTTATTTTTGTTTCAAATTCTGAAGGGACTTGATAATGGTAGACGCTGAGAGATGGCTTCCGCTGGCCGAGGAATCTAAAACACGGGGGGCACAGTCTCAGGGTAAGGGGCCGATCGTTTAAGACTGAGATGAGGAGAAATTTCTTCGCTCATTGGGATGTGAATCTTGGGTTGTGGATGCTCCATTGTTGAATACATTTAAGGCTGAGATAGACAGATTATTGGTCTCTCGGGACATTAAGAGATATGGGGAGCGGGCAGGAAAATGAAGTTGAAGCCCAAGATCAGCCATGATCATATGGAATGGTGGAGCAGGCTGGATGGGCTGTATGGCATACTGCTGCCCCTATTTCTTATGTTCTTATGGAATCTTGCTATGTGCAAATTGGAAAAACGTAAATATACATAATTTATTGTGAAGCCCTTTGGGATGGCTTGAGGCTGTGAAAGGTATGATATAAATGCATGTTCTTTCCTTTTTCCTAGGATTTATGGAGGTGTTGAAGGAAGCCAGACAAAAGCCAATGGGAAGGAATCTATACAAATTTACCATGATGAAACTGAAATACTCTTCAGCTCTGGGTGCAGCCAGTCTTGGTGCCAGACACATTGGTCACAATTTACCAATGAACTATGCAGAAAATGTAGACATCTTCTTTCAACACTACTTCAGTCTCTAGAGACTTATATATTGTTTTGACAACAGAATGATTGACTTTGGCCATTGAGGTCATGGTCTTATAACTCAGGATGTGATATTGTTCAACGTGCTTTTTTTTAATTGACCGGTTTTGTATATGTTCCGTGACCAAAAAAAAATCAATTTATTCGAGGTCTAATTGCATTACACTCACTTCCTGATCAGAGACGCATTGTATTCACCTGATATTACTGAACAATCTCATTGCAAGAGATACCTGTACACTGATATCTCTGTCCCCACTCTCTCAGGGAGACACCTGTACAATGACTGGTGTCTCTCAGTCCCTCTCCTTTTCTCAGGGAGATAACTGTACACTGGTGTCTCTTAGTCCCTCTCTCAGGGAGATATCTGCTCCCTGGTGTCTCTCAGTCCCCCTCTCTCAGAAATCTATATACTGACTGGTATCTCTCAGTCTTTCTCTCCCTATTAGATGGACATTCACTGGTGACTCCTTTTCCCTAAGGGAGATGGTACCTTACTCCTTCTCTGAGATAATTGAACCCTTTCTTGATTGCTTGTCTTTGGAAAAGAGGTTAGAGGGTGGGTGGGGTGGGGTGGAGGGTTGGTGGAATTGGTCAACCTGTGCATAATTCTCTCTGGTGGATGCATGGCATCTGAGGCCTTAAGTACAAGTTGCTGGCTGTCCACACTGGCCCAATACCGTATCTAATCTTTTTTATTCATTCATGGGATGTAGGCTTCGCTGGCTGGCCATTTATTGCCCATCCCTAGTTGCCCTTGAAAAGGTGGTGGTGAGCTGCCTTTTTGAACCACTGCAGTCCATGTGGTGTGGGTACACCCACAATGCTGTTAGGGAGTTCCAGGATTTTGACCCAACGACAGTGAAGGAATGGCGATATATTTCCAAGCCAGGACGGTGAGTGACTTGGAGGGGAACTTCTAGGTGGTGGTTTTCCCAGCTATCTGCTGCCATTGTCCTTCTAGATGGTAGTGGTCGTGGGTTTGGAAGGTACTGTTGAAGGAACCTTGATGAATTCCTGCAGTGCATCTTGTAGATGGTACATACCGCTGCTACTGTGCGTCGATGGTGGAGGAAGTGAATGTTGGTGGATGTGGTGCCAATCAAACGGGCTGCTTTGTCCTGGATGGTGTCAAGCTTCTTCAGTGTTGCGTGAGCTGTACTCATCCAGGCAAGTGGAGAGTCTTCCTTCACACTCCTGACTTGTGCCTTGTCGATGGAGGACAGGCTTTGGGGAGTCAGGAGATGAGTTACTCGTTGCATGATTCCTAGCCTCCGACCTGCTCTTGTAGTCCACAGTATTTATATGGCTGATCAGCGTGAAGCATTGGAGTTGAGGGAAATGTTTGCTGATGACCCAGTTTATAGTTAATGTGGACAGGTTGGCCTGATGGGGGGTGTTTCTCTGTAACTGTCAGCAGCTGAATTCTTGCTCACATTGCAGTCTCCTCTACATTGGGGAGCCCAAATGCAGACTGGGTGACTGCTTTGCAGAGCAGTACCACTCAGTCTGCAAGCATGATCCTGACCTTCCAGTTGCTTGCCATTTTAATTCACCACCCTGCTGTCATGCTCACATTTCTGTCCTTGACCTGCTGTTGTGTTCCATACATACAAACGTATGAATTTGGAGCAGTAGGCCATTTGGCCCCTCGAGCCCACTCCGTCATCAAGTAAGATCATGGCTGATCTGATTGTAGCCTCAACTCCACTTTCCTTCATGCCTACTATACCCTTTGAGTCGCTTGTCAATCAAGAATCTAACTCAACCTTAAAATTATTCAATGACACTGCCTGCACCACCCTCTGAGGAAGAGAGCTCCACAGATTCTCAGCGCTCAGAGAAAAAATGTTTTTCCTCATCTCCGTCTTAAATGGGAGACCGCTTATTTTTAAACTCTGTCCCCTAGTTCTAGTCCCTTCCACAATCCCAACCTCCAGAAACGTGGGGTTTAACAGTCCCTTGGAGAGCTTCATCGTGGTGCTGGAGCGTCGGGGCTGGGGGCGAAGACAAGCCATGTCCCCTTTTTACGGCAGCAGCTGCTGTATTCTAGCAAGTGTTTAAAAGATCCCCGAGCTTCTCGGTGTGTTAGTGAATGGGTGGGTGAATGTGTAAGTGGGTAGGTGGGTGAGGTAATTTGGCAGGTGCATAGGGAGGCAGGCGAGTGAGGGGGTAGGTGGGGGCTAGTCAGGTCGGCAGTAGAGTGGGGCAGTCAGGGTTGCTGGGGGCAGGGGGGTCATTTGTATAGTTACCCAAGAACGAGACTAAGACTTCTTTTGTCTAACATTCCCTGGATAACTAACTATCCCATTTAAGCAAGTCGGAACTGTCCGAAGTCTCCAACTCCCACAGAATTAGAGATTTTTTCAGGTGGTCCCGGGGAGCAGGGGAATTGTCCATCGGAAGTTCAGACTTCCCAGGAAAGTCCCGCATTGGGACTTCTGAGGAGACCAGTCTCCAGCGATCTGCAGATCGGAAGACCTGGGCCAGTAAAAACAGGAAGTGCTGGAAGAGTCAGATTGGACTTGAAATATTAACTCTCTTTCTGTCTCCACAGAGGCTGCCGTACCTGCTTAGTATTTCCCGCACTTGGTGTTTTTATTTCGGATTTCCAGCATCTGCGGTATTTTGCTTTTACTCCCCTCTTTTTTTTTGAACCAGGCTGACTGGGGTCACTGTCACAAAATAAGGTTCCAGAACTTTCCCATTGGCGTGCGGAGGCGGGCCCTGCACGTCCGTGTGTAAAGTGACGCGCGGTGACGTCAGGCGAGCGTCCTAACGTCACCAGGTGCCATTCGCAATATTTGGGAAGGTGGGTGCTATAAGTTTGGATGCGCAACCACCATCGATTAACGGGCCAGTTACGGCCCCTGTGGTAGCCAATTGATTTCGATTTTTCGCAGCCTGTGCGATCTTCAGGACGTCGCTCGGGCAGGCGGGTAGGAGCCATTTGTACAAAGCTCATCCACGGGTGAGATGAGGGGTGAGTGGGGTCGTGAATGTGATATTTGAGGGATTTAAGTGTGAAAGTAAATTTTACTTGCCTGAGTGAACAGGGAGATTTCAAAACTCATACCAGCTGCTAGGACAGGAGTGAAAGCCTTGGTCAGGACTCTACGGTAAAAATCATTTCCGAGGCCGGCAGCTTTCAGGAAGCCTTCCCTTAGCCTGGGAATGGGAGTCATGCTGCTCTCCACTGGAGGCACCTCCGCTGAGGAGGAAGGGAGGGCCAGAAAGGGGAGGAGGCCAGGTGTCCATATTCAGCCTCTAGGAGAGCCACCTTTGGGAGGAGAGGTGCAGGCACAAGGGGAGCAGGGCCAACAGGAAGTGTAAGGCGGAAGGGGCCGCAGAAGACACCAATATCCTGCTGCCAGGGTTTACAGGCGGTGAAGCAGCTACCTCAATATGTCTGAGGTCCAGTGCCGAAGGAGGCTCCGTCTCTCAAAGGAGTTGGTCACCTCCATCTGTCAGATGATAGGCCCTGAGACCTCCGCAAACTCTGTGGGTGGACATCCCATGCCAATGCCCCTAAAGGTCACAGCTGCCTTCAACTTCTATGCCTCTGGCTCTTTCCAAAGGTCGGTGGGTGATCTCTGCGGAGTCTCCCAATCAGCTGTCCACACTTGTGTCAAGCAGGTGACAGACGCTCTACTGAGTTATGCATTGACTTTCATCCACTTCCACTGGGATGATGCCAGTCAGACAGAACGAGCCAGAGGCTTTGCAATGATTGCTGGTTTCCCCCGTGTCCAGGGTGCTATAGGCTGCACACATGTGGCCATCAAGGCGCCAGCAGGTGAGCCCGGTGCCTTTGTGAACAGGAAGGGATTCCACTCCATGAACGTGCAGATAGTGTGTAATCACAGGGTGCTGATTTTACAAGTCTGTGTCAGGTACCCAGGCAGCTCCCACGACACTTACATACACACCCAGGTGCTGAGGCTCTTCAGTGCTCCAGCCCGGCTGGATGGATGACTGCTGGGTGACAAGGGCTATCCCCTCAGAAGGTGGCTCATGACGTCTCTCCACCATCCAAGAACAGAAGCTGAGTTGCGGTACAATAGGAGCCGCGCCTCCACAAGGGCTGTGGTAGAGAGAACCATCGGTCTTCTCAAGATGCGCTTCCGGTGCCTGGACCACACTGCAATACACCCCAGATTGTGTGTCGCTGATAGTGGTTGCATGCTGCGCTCTCCATAATCTGGCACTGGAAAAGGGTGACGCAGTGGACGAGGAAGATGTGGACACAGTTGCTCCAGATGCACACGATGAATCCAGCAGTGAGTCCGAGGATGAGCACGCACAGGAGAATGTTGAGGGGGTAGACGCTAACCTGGGCACACTCCAGGGAGGCAGGACACCCAGGAGACTTTAATCTAAAGAACCTTCAGCTAACCCACCACAGGTAGACCTTCCATACATGCCAGGGTTGCAGGCTCCATACTCGATACCTGAGTGCTAAGTCAGCCTGGATAATAACATTAACTAAGGCCCTTGTCAATAAAGCTCAAAGTCAAACAACTCACTCATAACATCATGGCTTCCTGTACACATGCAGAAGTAAGGAATCACCCTGAGGCATGGCAGCATGTCAAAATTTAATGAGCAAACAAAAGTAAATTCATAAAGCAAAACAAAAACAGTGTTAGACATTACGCCAAGTCTTCGACTAAGTACTATGGGCCAACATAAAAGCACCAGTGAGAAACCCGTGGTGTGCCTAAGGTGCCTTAAATTTGCACGTACAGGTGCTACGTCTAGGTGCTGTCCCCTCGCTGGTACTGACATCTGAGACAGCTTGCTCACTGTGCTGTCTTGTTGGCCTCGATGACCTGGGCAGTCATCCCCTAGCCCACGGAGCATTAAATGACCCTGCCTGGGAGGGAGCGGCCAGCTCCACAGCTGGCTTCTCTCCAGTTGCCGCAGCCCCATCGGATGCCAAGGTCACTGGCAGAGGGGTGGAAGAGCTGCTGCCCTCATCCCGAGTGCCTTGAGAAGAGCCCGCAGAGACGACAGGCAGCTGCTGCGCCAATGTGAGGTCGCTTCGGACCTCCCTGCTCACAGTAGATGGATGGGCGCTGAGCTGGGATAATTAGTGCCCAGACCATCTCCCACACTGGCACTGACCAGCTGTGGCCAATGCCACTGTGAGGGCTTGCAGGCCCGAGCGCAACCCCAGGATGATTGTTCTCCTGGACGTGCCTCTCCATGAGAGTCGCCACTCTCTCCATGGAGGAAGCATGGCGCTCGGCCATGAGACTCATTGCATCGGTGATGCTCTGCGTTGGCTCCTCCAGCATGGGCACCATGCCACGCGTAGCCTCATGTATCTCTGCCAGATCGTCCCGCATACTCTGCTGCAATTCCAGCGTTCACTGCCTCACGGACGACTCCAGAGGCACACCAACCAAGCAAGTACCTGGCCCCCAGCATTCCTCTGACTGCTGGTGCCCTGGGCACTCTCTGTCTCTGCCCACACCTCATTCGAGTATGAAGTGCCCTCACCGCCATGCCCCGGGACACGAGCCAAAGATCTAATTCCCACCGAGGAGCTAGTATCTGCGCTGGTGCCTCCCTGGCTGTGATGGCGTGACGCTGGAGAGTGCATTGGCTCAGGGACTTCAGGGGTGAGAGGTGGGCCCTCTGTCTCCTGCTCCCGGCCCTGCTCCAGTGATGCTGAAAGGAAGGAAAAGGACATTTGATTAGTTACAGTGCGGACAATGTCAATTTGCATGCCGCTCCGCCAGATTATTATGCGCTTGTCCTTCCATAGTTAAGGGTAAACCCATGTTGCTAAGTTCAATCACGGAGCATTCAGCAGTGCCGTGGCTTCTATGACACACACGGTGGCCTGAGTGCTTGCCAAACATACCTCCCCGTGGCACCCCAGCCTCACTGCCACCGGCGGACTCGGGGGGTATGGCACCTCTCAAGGTCCATGGCCTGCTGTTCAAAAGGCGTAAGAATGGCCAACTGGGCCTGGCCTCCACCCGTCCGCATTTGTTCCGACGCATTGTGCACCGTCTTTTCCTGAAAAGGCGAGAGAAGCATTGATTAGTCCAGCCTGCACCTGAATTCCCATCATATCCCTGCCAACCCAGCCAGAGTGGGACATTGCAGGATTCCAGTGATTCGTCAGCCCGCAGCTGCCGCACACTCACCCAAACAAGCCAGGGCTGACCTCCCCCTCCCTCACCCCGCCTCCACCATTGCCCAAATGCTGCCTCCTTCACATGCGTGGCATCGCAAGGTGACTCTTTGCTAAGCAAGGAGGCACAAGCCCATGGAGCGCAAACACCAGAAGATGGATTGGTGCCCCGCCAACTGGAAGCTCCCCTCCCAGCATCTTAGCACCCTGACTTTGACGTGCTTCGCAGTTCCAGCAATCTGCCTAGGTGCAGACCCTTGACTTTCAACCCCATTCTATACTCTGGGTGTCAGTGTCGCACATGCTGAGGATGCAGAACACATCCTAGCTCAACCTTCTCAGGGTGAACTGGATAAGGGCAATCTCTGCTGTCACACCCAGCGAGGGAGCCGTGCAGTGAGGGATTCAATGACGTTACTGTACTCAGAGTTGGTGGGGGTGTGGGGGGAAAGGGTGGCGGCTGCATTAAGTGACTTGAGGCAACATGGTACTCACCCTTCCCGAGCGCAGGAGATCATTGAACCTTTTGCGGCATTGGGGCCATGTGCACCGCACCACATCATGGGAGCTAACACTCTTGACCACCTCCTCCCAGGCACGTTTGGTCAGGTGAGGGGGCTTCCACCTCCCATCCCTCGGAAGACGGACCTCCCGCCACACTGCCACCTCCTCCAGGAGGGCAGCTAGGCACTCGTCTGAAAAGTGAGGGGCACACTGCCCCGATGGCCTATCCTCCGGCCTGGCCTGCCCCGATGGCCTACCCTCCGGACTTGCATCACCTCCATTGCCCCTCTGCAGAGCCTTTTGCCCAGCCATTGCGAGCAGCCTTTCCAAGGCTGCCAGGCCTTCCTTTATACAGGCCGCCGGGTCGCCATTGGACCCAGCGGGCTGAGTGCACCCACCACCGCCCGCCCACTCCCGCTATGCACAGGAGCCGTGTAGCACGCTGGGCGGACCTTAATTGGCCTGCCCACGTAAAATGGTAGTGTGGACCTGATCGTGGGTGACAATCAAGTCTGCTCCCGCTCGGCCTACCCAACATGGGGAAAATTCTCCCCAAGGTGTCAGCTATTTAGGACTGAAATGAGAAGTTTCTTTACCCAGAAGGTTGCAAATTTTTGAAATTTTCTACCCAGAGAGCTGTGAATGCTCAGTCATTGAGTATATGCAAAACAGAGATCGATAGATTCTTGGGACTAGTGCAGAAAAGTGGATTTGAGGTAGAAGATCGGCCGTGATCTTGTTGAGTGACAGAGCGGGCTCAAAAGAGTCAAATATGAACATATGAAATGGAGTCATAGAGTCGTACAACACAGAAAAAGGCCCTTCGGCCCATCAAGTCTGCGCCGGTCAAACAAGTACCTAACTATTCTAATCCCCCTTTCCACCACGAGGCCCATAGCCCTGTATGCCATGGCATCGCAAGTGCACATCCAAATACTTCTTCAATGCTATGAGGGTTTCTGCCTCTACCATCTTTTCAGGCAGTGAGTAAAGAAGTAGGCCATTCGGCCCCTCGAGCCTGCTCCACCATTTGATAAGATCATGGTTGATCTGTTTGTGTTGTGTTCTACTTTCCCATTTAACCCCCATAACTTTTGATTCCCTTGCCTAACAAAAATCTATCTACCTCAAAAATATTGTGGCCCTGCTCCCACCGCCTTCTGGGGCAGAGAGTTCTATAACGGTGCCCCCCCTAATTTTAAAACAATGCTCCCTAGTTCTGGACTCACCCACAAGAAGAAACATCCTTTCCATGTCCACCTTGTCAAGACCTTTCAGGATCTTATATTATCAAGTCACCCCTTACTCTTCTAAATTCCAGTGGAAACATTCCCAGTCTTTCCAACCTATCCTCATAAGACAGCCTGCTCATTCTAGGCATCAATCCAGTAAACCTCCGCTGAACCGCCTCTTAACGCATTTACATCCTTCTTTAAATGAGACCAAACTGCACACAGTATTTGAGATGTGGTCTCACCAATGCCCTGTATAACTGAAGCATAACATCCTTACTGTTATGTTCAATTCCCCTCATAATAAAGGATAGCAGTCCATTAGTCTTCTTGATTACTTGCTGTACCTGCATGCTAACTTTTTGTGACTCATGCAGGAGAACACCCAAATCCTTCTGCACCTCAGAATTCTGCAATCGTTCTCCGTTTAAGTAATATTCTGATTTTCTTATTCTTCCTGCCAAAATGAACAACTTCACATTTTCCCACACTATACTCCATCTGACAGATTTTTTGCCCACTCACTCAACTTATCTATATCCATCTGCAAACTCCTTATGTCATCATCGCAACATACTTTCCTACCTATCTGTGTTGTCTGTAAATTTAGCTACCATGCCTTCATTCCCCTCATCTAAGTCATTGATGTAAGTTGCAAAATTTCAGGCCCCAGCACAGGCCCCTGCAGGACTCCACTAGTCACATCCCGCTGATCAGACAAAGACCCGTTTATGCATACTCTAAATAGCTTACTCCAACTCCCATTTCATAAGTTTTGAACAATGTAACAGCAGCACAGCCTTTAAGTGTGCAGAAAGATCAGGCATGACCTTAATCTGGTATTGCTGACCTCTCCGGCAAAAATGTATGATAGGAGATGATCAAGAATATAAAAGGTTTAATGGACCAGGCTTGTATCCCTCTCAGTATAGCTAAAGGGGGTTATCTAAATGAAAGCAAAAAACTGCGGATGCTGGAAATCCAAAACGAAAACAAAAATACCTGGAAAAACTCAGCAGGTCTGGCAGCATCTGCGGAGAGGAATATTATCTAAATGAGATGTTTTAAGGCATGTTATGGACAGAGTGCTAAAAAACTGCTGAAATCCTCACAATGATAGTACCTTTCCCAAATCCGCTGCTGGTCTTGGATTGATTATCCAGAACAAAAACAAAAATACCTGGAAAAACTCAGCAGGTCTGACAGCATCTGCGGAGAGGAACACAGTTAACATTTCAAGTCCGAATGACCCTTCAACAGAACTAAGTAAAAATAAAAGAGAGGTGAAATATAAGCTGGTTTAAGGGGAGGGTGGGACAAGTAGAGCTGGATAGAGGGCCAGTGATAAGTGGAGATAACCAAAAGATGTCACAGACAAAAGGACAAAGAGGTGTTGAAGGTGGTGATATTATCTAAGGAATGTGCTAATTAAGGGTAGAAAGCAGGACAAGCAAGATACAGATAGCCCTAGTGGGGGTGGTGGGGGGGCGGAGGGGTGGGGGGGCGGGGGGGTGAAGGAATTGAAAAAGGCTAAAAGGTAGAGATAAAACAATGGATGGAAATACATTTAAAAATAATGGAAATAGGTGGGAAAAGAAAAATCTATATAAATTATTGGAAAAAAGGGCTATCGGAAAGGGGGTGGGGATGGAGGAGAGAGTTCATGATCTAAAATTGTTGAACTCAATATTCAGTCCAGAAGGCTGTAAAGTGCCTAGTCGGAAGTTGAGGTGCTGTTCATCCAGTTTGCATTGAGCTTCACTGGAACAATGCAGCAGGCCAAGGACGGACATGAGAGCAGGGTGGAGTGCTGAAATGGCAAGCGACAGGGAAGTCTGGGTAATGCTTGTGGACAGACCGAAGGTGTTCTGCAAAGCGGTCACCCAGTCTGCGTTTGGTCTCTCCAATGTAGAGGAAACTGCATTGGGAGCAACGAATGCAGTAGACTAAATTGAGGGAAGTGCAAGTGAAATGCTGTTTCACTTGAAAGGAGTGTTTGGGCCCTTGGACGGTGAGGAGAGGGGAAGTAAAGAGGCAGGTGTTGCACCTTCTGCAGTTGCATGGGAAGGTGCCGTGGGAGGGGGTTGAGGTGTAGGGGGTGATGGAGGAGTGGATCAGGGTGTCCCGGAATGCCACCGGGGTGGGTGAAGGGAAGATGTGTTTGGTGGTGGCATCATGCTGGAGTTGGCAGAAATGGCGGAGGATGATCCTTTGAATGCGGAGACTGGTGGGGTGATAAGTGAGGACAAGGGGGACCCTATCGTTTTTCTGGGAGGGAGAGGAAGGTGTGAGGGCAGATGCGCGGGAGATGGGCCGGACACGGTTGAGGGCTCCGTCAACCACCGTGGGTGGAAAACCTCGGTTAAGGAAGAAGGAAGACATGTCAGAGGAACTGTTTTTGAAAGTGGCATCATCAGAACAGATGCGACGGAGGTGAAGGAACTGAGAGAATGGGATGGAGTCCTTACAGGAAGCGGGGTGTGAGGAGCTGTAGTCGAGGTAGCTGTGGGAGTCGGTAGGCTTGTAATGAATATTGGTGGACAGTCTATCATCAGAAATTGAGACAGAGAGGTCAAGGAAGGGAAGTGTCAGAGATGGACCATGTGAAAATGATGGAGGGGTGGAAATTGGAAGCAAAATTAATCAATTTTTCCAGGTCCAGACAAGAGCATGAAGCAGCACTGAAGTAATCATCGATGTACCAGAGAAAGAGTTGTGGGAGGGGGACAGAGTAGGACTGGAACAAGGAATGTTCCACATACCCCATAAAGAGACAGGCATAGCTGGGGCCCATGCGGGTACCCATAGCCACACCTTTTATTTGGAGAAAGTGAGAGGAGCTTAAGGAGAAATTGTTCAGTGTGAGAACAAGTTCAGCCAGATGGAGGAGAGTAGTGGTGGATGGGGATTGTTCGGGCCTCTGTTCGAGGAAGAAGCGGAGAGCCATCAGACCATCCCGGTGGGGGATGGAGGTGTAGAGGGATTGGACATCCATGGTGAAGAGGAGGCGGTTGGGGCCAGGGAACTGGAAATTGTTGAAATGATGTAAGGTGTATGAGGAATCACGGATGTAGATGGGAAGGGACTGGACAAGGGGAGAGAGAATGGAGTCAAGATAGCAAGAAATGAGTTCCGTGGGGCAGGAACAGGCTGACACGATCGGTCTGCCGGGACAGTCCTGTTTGTGGATTTTGGGTAGGAGGTAGAAGTGGGCCGTCCGAGGTTGGGAGACTATGAGGTTGGAAGCTCTGGAGGGAAGATCTCTAGAGGAGATGAGGGCAGTAACAGTCCTGGAAACAATGGCTTGATGTTCAGTGGTGGGGTCATGGTCCAGGGGGAGGTAGGAGGAAGTATCTGCGAGTTGACGCTCAGCCTCTGCGAGGTAGAGGTCAGTGCGCCAGACAACAACAGCACCATATCCAGATCCAGATCCTAGTTTATTGTTTGAAGACATTCATCCTGAGGGGGTTAATACAATCATTTTCTTTGTTTCAAAAAGATCAGTTCAATTCATGAATATCTCCTGTTGGTTGCAGGATGGGAGAAAGTTGACACCTCTTAGGTGGTAATGTATCTTTTTGTCCTTGAGACAGTGAGGCAGTTTTTGAATACATAAGCCATGTACGTCTGACCTTTGACAGCCATCTTTACAGCATATTGGCTATTTTTAAAAAGAAAAGGTCATTTCAGAGTCAGCATTGAATACAGTTGAAAGGTAGGAATATGACATGACATTCACTGGGCATGACAGATGACTAAACAATTCTATAAAATAGGTACAGAGAAACTATTCTGTCTGATGGAGGAGTCCGGAACAAGGGGACCTGGCCTTCAAATCAGAGATAGGCCATTCAGGAGTGAGATGAGGAATGGTGGATGAGCAGGGGAGATCTCTGGAAGAGGTTTCTCAGACAATAATCATGAGCTGCATTGGTTGCAGTGTCAGGGTGTCTAGCATGGGCCTTAAAGCGGTAGAATATAATCATAGAATGATTATGGCACATGAAGCGGCTATACAGCCTGTCATATCTGTGCTGGCTCTTTGTGTGAGTAACTCAGCTAGTCTCGAGCCCCTCCCCTCCCCCCACCGCCTTTTCCCCATAGCCCTGCAAATTTCTTTAGATAATTATCCAATTCCCTTTTGAAAGCCATGATTGAATCTGTCTCTGCCACACTCTCGGGTAGTGCAATCAAGATCCTAATCACATGCTGTTTAAAAATGTTATTCCTCATGTCACCTGTGGTTCTTCTGCCAGTCTGCACAGAAAGAAAGTGAAGAAACACACCTTCCTGGTAGCAAGTTCCCACTGATTCATCTCTAAAGCTTAGTAGGTTTATTTTTATTCTTTCTGAGTATTAATTTACAAACTAGGTTTATATGGGCCAAATAACTGGTATAATCTTAAATAATCAACATATCAGGAATTTAGGATGTTGAAACAATCCTTTCTTTCCATACAGTTATGATTACTACCAACACGAGCACAAATGAGTGCTCTGCAGTAAGGAAAAGGGAACAAATATCCCCAGAGGATTCTCTAGGGAAGAGTAATCATAATATGATCGAGTTTCGCATTCAGTTTGAGGATGAGAAACTTAAGACTTAATGACTTAAACTTAAATAAAGGTAACTGCAAGGGTATGAAGACAGAGTTGGTTAAACTAGACTGGGGAAATAGGTTTAAAAAGTAAGCCCATCGATAAGCAGTGGCAAACATTTAAGGAAGAAAAAGTGTGCAATCTTGTGAAGATTAACGGTAAGCCAGAAGATTGGTAAGAATTTTAGAAATCAGCAAAGCATTATTAACAGAAGGAGAAATTAGAATATGGGAGTAAACTTGCAGGAAATATAAAAATGGACAGTAAGAATTTCTATAGTATATAAAAAGGAAGACAGTAGCTAAAGTAAACTGGTCCCTTAGAGGATGAGACTGGGGGATTAATAATGTGAAACAAAGAAATGGCAGAGATTTTGAACAAATACTTTGTATGTCTTCATGGTGTCACACTAGTATAAGTAGGTAGGTTTGTTACTTAAAAAAAATGTTCAAAGAAGTTGGTAGATGCGATGCCGACGTCAGAAGAAGGCTAGAGATAGCCAGAATTTTGTGAAAATGAAGGATTTGTAACAAGAAAACTCAAGCTTGTAACTCAGAAAAACTCATAAGATTCGGCACTCTATCCATTTTCCTGTGTGCCTTGGACAATAAGTAAAGATATGTGGAGGAAAATAGAGGCCTTTGAAAAGTGAATACTAAGACATATGCTTAAAATTGCAAAAGTAAAAAGGACTCAGAAATGATATCCAGAAAAGAAAACGTCTATTTTGGCCATTTGAGTGGAATTTGAAAAGCTACAGAGCTCCCTGGAGGGCAGCAGAAAGAAGGGTCACCCTAAGCATAGTTGGATGACAGATATCACAGAGTGGTTGCACACGAGCTACAGTGAATGTGTGAGGATGGCTTAAGACAGATAAGCGTGAGATACCAGTCTCCTTATAGGAGTAGCTACAAGCAGCAGCCGTCTTCGTGGCAGAAGACACTAAATGCATCCCAAGAATAGTAGAAAATCAAGGGGCAAAAGAGAGGGAGAAGCCTGAGAAAAAGTACTAGGCAAACTAATGGGACTAAAGGCTGACAAGTCCCCAGGACCTGATGGCCTGCATCCTAGAGTGGCTGCAGAGGTGGTGGATGAATTCATCGTAATCTTCCAAAATTCCCTAGATTTTGCAATGGTCCTAGAGGATTAGAAAACCATAAATATAAATCCTCTATTCAAGAAAGGAGGGAGACTGAAAGCAGGAAACTAATAGCTGGTCAGCCAGACGTCTGTCATTGGGAAAATGCTGAAATCCATTATTAAGCAAGTAGTAGTAGACATTCAGAAAATGATAATAAAACCATGTTGAATCTGTCTGACTGTATGAATGGTAAATCATGTTTGACAAATTTATTATATTATATATTTATATTATATATAGGGATGTAACGAGCAGGATGGATAAGGGGAACCAGTGGATGTAGTGTATTTGGATTCCCAAAAGGCACTTGGTAAGTTGGCACATGAAGTTTACTACACAAGATAAGACCTACCATAAGGTAGAATATTGGGGGAAATATATTAGCATAGATAGAGAGATTTTCTAACTAACAGGAAAAGAAGAGTTGGAATAAATGGATTTTCAGGTTGGCAAACTGTAACTAATGGATTGCCACAGGAACCAGTGCTGGGGCCTCAACTATTTACAATCTATATTAATGACTTTGATGAAGGGACAGAGTGTATTGTAGCCAAATTTCCTGATGATACAAAATAGATGGGAAAACAAATTATGAGAACATAGAGTCTTCAAAGGAATATCGATATGTTAATTAAGTGGGCATAATTTTGACAGATCAAGTAAAATGAAGGAAATGTGAGGTTATCCACTTTGGTAGGAAGAATAGATAAGCAGAATATTATTTAAATGGACAGAGGCTACAGAATGTTGGGTTCCTGGTACATTAGCATGCAGGCACAGCAAATAATTAGGAAGACAATGGAATGGCTTAATTGCAAGGAGATGGAGTATAAAAGTAGGGAAGTCTTGTTACAACTGTACAGGGTGTTGTTGAGATCACACCAATAGTAATGCATGCAGTTTTGGTCACCTTATTTAAGCAGGGAAATACCTGCATTGGAGCCAGTCCACTAGTTTGATTCCTCGAACACGGGGTTGCTCATATGAGGAAAGGCTGAAATGGTTGGGCTTATATTCACTGGCGTATAGAAGAATGAGAGGGTGATCTTAATTGAAACATAAAATTTTGCGGGGGCTGTGAAGGCCAGCATTAATTGTCCATCCCCAGTTGTCCTTGAGAAGATAGTGATGGACCTCCGTCTTGAAGCACTGATAGCATAGAATGGACCAGACCTTGTAAAGGCAAAGGGAAATGTAGTGTCGTGGTAATATCATCGGACTAGTAATCCAGAGACCCAGGCTGATGGTCTGGGAACATGAGTTAAAATCCCACCATAGAAAAATGAATTCAATTAATAAATCTGGCTTTGAATGCTAATTGAACATTGTTGTGTCTTCTCTGCCAACTCATTCTCCAGTTTGTTCAGAGAAATACTGAATTCTTTCTGTTTCTCTTTGTACTTTTCCATGGGTACAAACTCTGACTTGAGGGCATCTTGTAGTGTGTGAAGGTCTTTCAACAAGTTTTCCTTTTCCCTGCGAAGTTGCTCACTTCGTTTTGAACTCTGTCACCATGAAGGGTCCCTCCAAGTTTCTTCTGATGTTCTTCCAGGTTTTGGCTTAAGACAGCCTGCATTTCTTCAGGTTGTTGAGTCCTTACACTTTCCTTTTTCAAAACGGGAATTCTTTCCAGCTTCCTTTTGGAATCTTAGTGGCCAATCGAGATCGATTTCCCTTAGCCAATTTCGCCCTAGAAGGCTTGGTCCTCCGCCTCTCAATACCAACACTGGTAGCTTTGCCGATTGGCTTCCACAATGGACAGTTACTCTGCTTATGCCTTTTACTCAAATGTCTCCACCCATGTATGTTTTTAGTTTGACAGTTGTTTCTTCTAAACATAATTGATAGTCACCATTAGTCAGATATCTGAAGGTATGTTCCCTAATTGCTATAGTGGAAGCTCCCGTGTCCACTTCCATTCTAACAGGTTTGCCGTTAACTTTCACTGTGACAAATATTGGTTCTGTCTTTCCAACTTTCAGATTACACAATGAGTCTTTGTCAGAATCTGTTGTTTCAGGCTCTTCTACATTGTCGATTCCATTGGGCTTATTCTTTTGTTTACAAGCCTGCTTGAATCTTTCCTTGCTCTGCCTCATTATATGTCCATTTCTGTGACAATAGTAGCATTCGGTTTTTTTTAAACTGCCAATCGATGAAAGACTGCTTGTTTCCACCTCTATTAAAATTATTCTTTGATTTCGCTGCAAAGTTATTTTCTTTATTCTTTGGCTAGTGGGGGCTGTTTCCCGCTTCCTGGCATTATTTCGCCCTTTTCAGCTGGGAAACCCCAGCCAATATGGAGGGCGGCGCCATTTTGCGCAGGCTGTATGGCTTTTGAATCTCTTACTGTGCCTTCCATGGCCAGTGTTATCTCCAGCGCCTTCTTGAAATCCAGGGGAAGAATTTTTCCCTCGTCGCGTGGGTGCGCGCCCGACACAAATGGGAGTAAAATAGCGCGCGATGTCATCGGGCTAGCGTCCCGACCTCATCGCGCACCTCTAGCGATATTTTGCTCGGTGGGGCTTGCGCAAGAGGCGGCAACGCACCCGCCGACAATTAAGAGGCCCATTAAGGCCCTTAATCAATTAATTAAATGGAATTTTTCACTGCCTGTCCAGCTGTTCGGTGGGCGGGCAGGCGAATAAGCCAGACGGCATTTGCGTTTTTTGCAAAATCTCATCCACATGTTCATGTGATAGGGTCGCATGAGGGACATGTTTCCCTTATTTTTCCATTCTTTATTTTTCATCAGCTCCCTGAGGCAGCTCTGTGCATCAGGGAGCTTTTTACTGAGCGCACCTGCACACGTGCGCTGACTTCCACACTAGCCCTCCTCTTCACCCAACCCCCTCCCACACCCCACCCCCACCCCCACCCAGGCAGCTTTGAGTGTTTCAGCGCACGATTCACACTGGCTAGCTGTTAATTGGCCAGCCAGTGTGAAATCGCAGTCAGGGCCCAATCACGGGTGGCAGACTGTTGCGCAACTGCTCCTGGGTCCACCTGCCCGACAAGGGGAAAGTTCTGCGCTAGATTCACTTCAGACAATAATCTTCTCTGAATAGTCCTCATTCACACACACACGAAATGATCTCTGAGCATGTCATTCAGAGTCGTACCAAACTCACAGTGTTCAGATGCTTCAGATTTGCCACGTAGCATGCAATTGCCTCACCTGGGGCTCCATTTCATGAATTAAACCTGAACCGCTGCAGCGTGACTGAGGGCTTTTGTTGGAAATGACCCTTCACGAGGTCCACCAATTCATCGATATTTTTCGAGTCTGGGGCACTGGGTGCCGTCAAACTTTGAATCAAATCGTAAGTTTTACTCCCACATGTACTCAAGAGGGTCGCTTGCCTCTCCTCTTCCCCTGTAATCTCGTTCGCTTGAAAAGAGAATATGAGGCTTTCTATGTAATGAGACCAATTATCTGTGGCTGGTTCAAAAGGATCACTCCTCCCAACTTGTGGCATTTTGAGAGGGGATAGCTTCCTTAATTCTAACAGAACTTGCTACTTACAATCACTGGGCAAGGTGCAGTGCCAATTTTGTTCTAACTTGATTTCTTCTGTTCAATCCTGTTTTATCCTCATCGCCAGTTTGTTGTGAGGGTGGCCGAGTCGCTACTACTGATAAAGTTGAACAGCAGACACTTCTTACGTGGAAACATTAAGTTTATTTACAATGTACTCAGCAGCAACGACACGGGTGCTTTCAACTCCAACTCTATCTCCACACGGTCTGCTGAGGTCACCTGAGCTACGTTCCTATTGGCTATGAGAGATCGTGTGATCTTTCCAAACAAGAATTATTCTTAAAGGCACATTGCACACTAAATAAAACCCATAATTACTACAGTTTCCATTTGCTTACTGCTTGCAATGCCGCCTGTCTATGTGCCATCGACAAGCTGGGTTGTGTGGCTCTGTATCACATTGTTGATACGTACAGTGAGTGGTTGGGGCCCCAACACGGATCCTTGTGCGACAAATGCTCCCCATGCTTTTTGCCTTATGTCTTGTCAGTGTTCCAGCTATGTGCACTTCCTTTGAATGTTTTATTAAAATTGATGTTTTATAGACCAGCTAACCATTTCCTGATTTATATTATATAGTTTAAAGGTTTTTCAACCGTTAAGTTCATCTCTGTTATTGGGGTTTCATGGCCAGATAAGTGACCTGAAGCATTTTTACAACCAATGAAGTATTTTGAAGTAAAAACAGCAAATGCAGGAAACGTTAAGCGGGGCAGGCAGTATTGTGGAGGGAGGAACAGAGTTAACGTTTCGGGTTAATGTCTTTTCCTCAGAACTGGCAAGATGTGGAGATGTAGCAGTTTTTTTTAAAGCAAGTGCGGAGGCAGGGAAAGGAGTGGGTGGGGGGGAAAGAACCAAAGGGAAGGCCTATGATGGGGCGGGGGGCAGGGAAAATTAAGTTACGAAAGGGACGATGGTGCAAGGTAAAAGACGACAATATTGGGACAAGTAAAGAAACAAACGATGGGTCTAGGAGAAGTGTAAATGGGAATTGTAGGATCATTACCACTGTTTCACAGGATCTTAATGGCACAGAAGGAGGCCATTCGACCCATCATGTCTCCAAATGAGCATTATGACCTTGTGCCATTGCCCTGCCTTTTTCCCTGTACTCTTGCACATTGTTTCTATTCAAATATTCATCTAATATCCTCTTGGATACCTCGATTGAACCTGCCTCCACCTTACTTTCAGGCAGTGCATTCCAGACCCAAACCACTCGTTGCGTGAAAAAGTTTTTTCTCACATCATATTTGCTTCTTTTGCGAATCACTTCAAATCTGTGCCCTCTCATTCTCGATCCTTCTATGGGTGGGAGCAGCTTCTCCCTATCTACTCTGCCCAGGCCCCTCATGATTTTGAACATTTCTATCAAATCTCCTCTTAGCTTTCTCCTCTCCAAGGAGAGCAGTCCTAACCTTTCCAATCTATCCTCATAGCTGAAGTTTCTCATCCCTAGAACCATTCTAGTAAACCTCTTCCGCACCCTCTCCAATGTGTTCACATCCTTCCTAGAATGTGGTGCCTAGAACTGTACATAATATTCCAGCTGAGGTCTAATGAGTGTCTTATACTAACAATTGCTGTCTGAAAAAAATGAGGGCAGTGGTCATGATCTGAAATTGTTGAGCCCAATGTTAAGTCCAGAAGGCTGTCTTGCATCTAATTAAAAGGTGAATAGTTGTTTTGAGCTTAGGTTAAGCTTCATTAGAACAGTGTAGAAGGCAGAGGATAGAGAGGTCAGAGTGCAAGTGGACCATAGAATTAAAATGACAGGTGACCAGAAGCTCAGCATCACGTGGACTGAAGGAGGTGACCTACAAAGTGGTCACCCAATCTGTTCTTTGTCTCCCTAATGTAGAGGAGACCGTATCTTGAGCAGTGCCTACATTAAACTAAATTGAAATAAGTATTTGGAAATTTCTGTTTATTTCAGATTTCCTGATTTAAGTACTTTTGAAGTGTAGTTACTGTCAGAATGTAGGAAATGTGCAACCAAGTTTGAAGAATTAATCTTCAAAATAGTGCCATGGGATCTTTTACATCCACAAAAGAGGGCACATGGGGTCTCGGTTTAGCGTCTCATCCAAAAAATGGCACCTCCAACGAGTGCAGCACTCTCTCAGTAATGTACTGGGAACTTCAAACTGGATTGCACACATTCAAGTCTTTGGAGTTGGCTTCGAACCCACAATCTTCTGTTGGGATTTGGGCTCTATACTAAACCCCAGAGTAAGAAAGTTCTTGTTGAGTAATAGCCTTATTGGCAAAAAAGGACAATCACTAATTTAGATTGTTGTTCGATAAACCTTGTTAGTTTGCAAAGATTAACACTTAACATTCCACTAGTCAAGGCTCGGCATGACACACATGTTGGTCTGACTTTCTGTGGATCCCGGGACTTCTGAGATCCTTCTTCTTGGTTCATTGAATCTAGTCTCTTGACTTATAATGTCCTTTGAGATTTTAACTTTGTCAACTTAACACTAACATGCACATAAACCCCTATGCAGCTTTAAGACTTCAGCTCTAGTTCCCCAGTCCACCTGAACTGCTGAAGCTGTACAGCTGTCTGTCTCTCTAGCTGAAAGCAGCTTCCTCACAAAGACTATTCACTTTCTCTTAAGGCAAACACTTTAGCCTGAATTTAGGATTCTCACAGCAATTCCAAACCTGTGACAATTAGTTTAGTCACTGTTGGGTTCTTAGGGTAACCCATCCGCCCATTACAATTGCCCATCAACTGGCAATGTCCAATGCCATTCCTAACTGTCTCTCCTGACAAATGCCAGTCAGCCAGTGTCCTGCGACAAATGCTGTTCCCCGGCAAGTGTGAAGTGCTCAGTGATGCACTCCTATTTTTATAGCCTTTTTGCAGGTAGTTTATCAACATTTGGCCTAAGTATGTGCACCTGTGTCAACACAACTAACAACTTCTAAACAAACATTTGCAACTCTTGGAGAATGGGAACAATTTCCCACAATAAATTAAGCCAATCAGCTTTGCAGACTTGGCGTCCCTTCTAACTGCTGACTATAACTTCTATCTTTTTTGACAGGAGGTCCTGGAACGCCAGGCACTCTGACCACCTTCTTGACCATAACTTCATGTTTTTTTTTCTTAAAGCTCCATGTCAATTTTCAGACTTCTTAATGAAAGTTCATGAATTATCCCCATATTACATCCAAATTAAGACTTTTCATGACTAAGCTTATGTACAGTACAATTTGATAATTTAAGCCTCATTAATTACACAAATGCGCCAACGAGATTAAGTCTAACACTTCTGACTCTTGAAGTGTGTGATACCCACTGAGTCATCTTCATGCATAACGACTGCCCATCTGGGCAAGAAAGCTGGAACTCTGATGAGCTGGAACTCTACCCTAGCAAGAAATGGGAGCTCCAGGAGTGGGGAGAAAATTGGTCAAATAAATTACTGTGGGCATTGATGTCATAAGAGTTGACATTGACATCATAATGAATGAACTATATTTCTTCTTGTAAAATAAAATGTAACAGCACAGTTCATCTCCAAACACACACACAAGCCCACACAAACACACATAGGCCTTATGACAATTAACTTGGAAGAAAGTATATTGTAAATCTTTGAAGAAGCAGGACAAAGAGAATCGTGGAGTTACTAGAACAATTTAACAGGAGGTAATTTATGAACTCCAAAGAAACTCCTTAGGCTAACTTTGTTCCCATAAGTGATGTTTTAAAAGAAAATGCATTCTGGAGGAGGTGGGCATTGCTGGCAAAGCTGGAGTTCATTGCCCATCCCCAGTTGCCCCTTGAGGAGGTGGTGGTGAGTCTTATTGAACTGCTGCAGCCCAAGTGACGATGGTGGTCCCAAAGTGCCTTTAGGTAGGGAGCTCCAGGATGTTGACCCTGTGACAGTGAAGGAACAGCAATACATATCTCAGTCAAGAGTTTGTGTGACTTGGAGGTCATGGTGTTCCCAAGGACCTGCTGCTTTTGTCGTTCAAGCAGAGAAATATTAAAGTGAAACTTAACCAATTAACATGGTTAAGGTTTGAATGAGGACATCCAGAATCTGACTAGGTCTGCTCCATATGACTCCATTAAAGACCCGAGACCCTCATCATGACATCCAGGTGTCATGGCTTCACGAGTGTCTGGAAGATAATACCTGAATTCGGGGCACGGTAGTGGAGAGGCGGGGTGGAGATGGTTGTGTAGTGGTAATATGATTGGTATGACTAGTAATAATCCTGAGGCCCAAGCTAATGCTCTGGGAAACATGGGTTCAAATCCCACTACAGCTGGTGGAGTTTGAATTCAATTAATAAAATGTGGAATTGAAAAACTAGCCTCAGTTTCATGGTCACTATTACTATCATCGATTGTCATTAAAAAAAAACAAACTCATCTAGTTCACTAAGGAAATCTACTGGTTTAGTTTATGTATGACCCCAGACCCACAGCAATGTGGTCGACTCTTAACTGCCCCTCTGAAATGTGTTCAAATACAATTAGGAATGCTCGCAGCCCATGAAAGAAAAAAGATAGTGGTTATGTTACTGGATTAGTATCCAGTTAGAATGAGTTCAAATTCCATCTGGCCAGTTTAAATAGCAAAACCAGCATCAGTAAAAGTGACCATGAAGCTATCACAATGGCATAAGAATCGAAATGCTTCACTGATATCCTGAAGGGAAGGGGATCTACCACCGTTAGTTAGTGTGGACCAATATGTGACTCCAGTTGCACACCAGTGTGATCAACTCTCATTGGCCCTCGCAAGCATCAAACCAGGGCAACTAGGGATGGGTAATAAATGCCAAACTTACCAGTGATGCCCACATCCTGAGAAGGGGCAAAAATAATTATCCCTGACAATCTTATTTCTTGAATTTTCATTTCACTTCCGCACCTCGAGATAATATGATTTTAATTATCCTTTTTTTCTTCTTCTGAGGTTGGCCTCTGAACTTCTTCAACTAGTTGAACCTTCCCAGTCAGCACCATGGTAAGATCCAACAACTCATCCTTATTCAGGGTTTCTTTCTCGCTCAGTCTATTTTTTTTCCCAAAAGAGGGAACAGACTTTGGCGGGGTGGTGGGGGGAAGATTTGGTTCAGCTGTCACTGACAGCACTCTGTTATCTTACCTCAAGCCTTGCACATCAGCTTAGGTGGAAGGGGTAAAATTCCTTGATGTTTCTCCCGCTGTGTTTTGAGCTGATGGTTCAGTGGGAAATTCCTTAGCTTCCTGTGAACCTTAGGGAGATAGATCGGCATTGGAGGGAGTGCAGTGTAGATTTACTAGCATGATTCCTGGACTCCAAGGGTTAAAATACAAGGCAAGGTTACACAAACTACAACTAGATTCCCTGGAATTTAGAATGTTAAGGAGCACTCTGAAGGGAGATGGTGGCGTGGTGGTAATGTGACTGAACTAGTAACCCAGAGTCCCAGCCTAATGCTCTGGGTACATGGATTCAAATCTCACCACAGCTGCTGGTGGAATTTAAAGTCACTTAATTAAAATCTGGAATATAAAGCTTGCCTCAGTAATGGTGACCATGAAACTATCACCTGTCTAGTACACCGATGCCCTTTAGGAAAGGGAAGTTAAATCTGCCCTTATCTGTTCTGACTTCAGACCCACAACAATGTGGATCTGAGCAAGCCACTGAGTTAAAGGGCAATTAGGGATGGGCAACAAATGCTGGCCTTGCCTGTGACACCCATATCCCATGGAAGAATAAACTTTAAAAGAATTTGATTGAAGGCTTCAAGATATTGACAGGGTAATTGGAGCAAAACTAGTTGGGGAAACCAGAAATCAGGACATAGCCTAAAGATTTGGGGCCAGACCTCTCAGGAGTGAAATCTGCATGCAAAGGGAGGAAGAGGTTTGGAACTCTCTTCCACCAATGGTAGTTGATACTGGGTCAATAGTGTAAATGTGCTGAAGGTTTCACAACGCAGGTTAATCGATTTTGAAATGAAAGCAAAAAAGGCTGGAAATGCTCAAGCAGCATCTGAGGAGAGAAACAGAATTAATGTTTCAGCAGGGTCAGACAGCTAGCTGTCTCTCTCTCTCCACACATGCTGCCTGACCTGATGAGGTTTTGGTTGGGTAAGAGCATCAAGGGATACGAAACAAGGGTAGCATCATTGAGTTGGCATCCAAATCAGAATAACGGAAGAGGCTTGAAGGGCTGGATGGCTTTCTCCTATTCCTATGTTCCTCGGGGATTAAACCAGTTGAATATCACGTGATCTTCAGGCCAATAAGCTGCCTCTTCTATGACCCTGCTTTGGATACTTTGGCCAGTATTTTCTGTACAGAGCCAAGAAGTGGCAGCCAGGGCCCCAAGATGGTGGTGCTGACGCCCCCAACTGATCCTCTGTAGCAACACTGTCTCTCTGGCTGTCCAATTAACTGTTGGCAAGTGGAGCAGGAGGGTTTGGTCAGGGGTGGGACAACCATTCCAGGGACGGAGGCAGGCATTGAGGTGACTATCATGCATTCACCTGACGCCGACGGATATGTTAGTACCCTCTTTAAAGGGCTGCCAGCACCCGGGATGCAGCTGAGGACATCCCTGACTGAAGCCTTTCTTGAAGAGCCAGCCAGCAGTGCAGCCCTGCCAGTGGGAGAAGGCTGAGCTCAGTGAAGCAACACTGTGAGGGCTTGAGGACTGAGGCACTGTCAACATGGCAGAGGGAAGATCAGTGACCACTGCCGGTAGGTTCTGCTTCGACTTGGGAAAAACAGGAAGTCCTCTTCCCCAGGGCTAGAAAGAGGAGACCCCCCCCTACCTCATCAAGCAAGCCTGCGTGGAGATTACCAAGGAGGTCAATAGCTATGGGACCGCCCTCTGGCTGCACTGTCGCAAGTGGATCAACGACCTTCTTTGTTCTATCGAGGTGAGTACCCCACCCCGGTTCCTTTAGGGGTTAACGAATAAAGTATGAGGGTGAGGTTGTTGGGGAGGGTCAGTCCATCGAGTTGGTGACAATGGGGTCAGGGCACATCAGCCCTTATAATAGGAATGGAAGTAACTCGGTCAATGGGCATTTGTCTGTGAGTGGCAATCCTCGCGAGGTCACTCCAGAGTGGCTCAATTCCAATCGCATTTGAGTGCCCCCGAAATGCATAGCTAAGCTGCCACCCACGTAGGAATTATTGTGGGGCAACTAACATTCCTCTTCTTTGTTTCTGAAGGGAAAGAGAGCTGCCAGTGCCAAGGAAAGGGGCCCAGGCACTAGCGACGAACTCCCATTTCCTTACTTAAAAAAGCATATAATTGCATTAGAAGCAGTTCAGAGAAGATTCACTCGGCTGATTCCCGAGTTGAAGGGGTTATCTTATGAAGAAAGATTGGTCAGGTTGGGCCTGTATCCAAGAAGAATGACAAACATAGAAACATAGAAAATAGGAGCAGGAGTTGTTCATTTGGCCCTTCGAGCCTGCTCTGCCATTCAATATGATCATGGCTGATCCTCTATCTCAACACCGTACACCCAAGCTCTCCCCATACCCCTTGATGCCATTAGAGTCCAGAAATCTATTTCCTTCTTAAATATGTTCAGTGACTTGGCCTCCACAGCCTCTGTGGTAGAGAATTCCACAGGTTCATCACCCTCTGAGTGAAGAGGTTTCTCTTCATCTCAGTCCTAAATGGTCTACCCCATATCCTGAGACTGTGACTCCTTGTTCTAGACTCCCCAGCCAGAGGAAATATCATCCCTGCATCCAGTCTGTCCATCCCTGTCAGAATTTTATATGTTTCAATGAGATCTCCTCTCATTCTTCTAAACTCCAGTGAATACAGGCCTAGTCGGCCCAATCTCTCCTCATACGACAATCCTGCCATCCCAGGAATCAGTCTGGTGAACCTTTGCTGCACTCCCTCTATGGTAAGTATATCCTTTCTTAGGTAAGGAGACCAAAACTACACACAATCCTCCAGGTGTGGTGTCACCAAGGCCCTGTACAGCTGCAGTATGACACCCTTGCTCCTGTACTCAAGTCCTCTCACAATCAACATACCATTTGCCTTCTTAACTACTTGCTGCACCTGCATTCTTGCTTTCAGTGATTGTTGTACAAGGATACCCAGGTCCTTTTGTACATCAACATTTCCCAAACTATCACCATTTAAATAATACTCTGCCATTCTGTTTTTCCTACCAAAGTGGATAACTTCACACTTATCCATGTTATACTGCATCTGCCATGTATTTGCCCACTCACTCAATCTGTCTAAAGCACCTTGAAGCCTCTTATCACCCTCCTCATCACTCACATTCCCACTGAGTTTCATGTCATCAGCAACCCTGGAAATATTACATTTGGTTCCCTCATCCAAATCGATGATATATATTGTGAATAGCTGGGGCCCAAGCACTGATCCTTATGGTACCCCACTAGTCACCGCCTGGGGAAGAGAATTCCACAGACCGAAAAAGACCCATTTATCCCTACTCTTTGTTTCCTGTCTGCTAACCAATTCTTGATCCATTTGTTTTATTATTTGTTCATGGGATGTGGGCATCGCTGGCTAGGCCAGCATTTATTGCCCTTGTTCAGAGGGCATTTAAGAGTCAGACGCATTACTGTGGGTCTGGAGTCACATGTAGGCCAGACCAGGTAAGGATGACAGATTTCCCTTCCCTAAAGGACATTAATGAACCAGATCGGTTTTTACAACAATTGACAATGGTTTCTAGGTCATCATCAGACTTTTAATTCCAGATTTTTATTGGATTCAAATTTTACCATCTGCCATGGTGGGATTAGAACCTGGGTTCCCAGAGCATTACCATGGTTCTCTGGAATAATAGTACAATGACAATACCACTATGCCACCACCTCCCCCAAATCTGGGCTAATATATTACCCCCAATCCCACGTGCTTTAATTCTACGGACTAACTTCTTATATGAGACTTTATCAAAAGCTTTCTGAAAATCTAAATACATCACAGCCACTGGTTCTCCCTTATCTATTCTGCTAGTTACGTCCTCAAAGAACTCCAGTAGACTTGTCAAACATGATTCCCTTTTCAGGGATCTTATTGAAACAGTTAAGATCCTGAGGGGAGTTGACAAGGTGGATGCGGAGAGGATGTTTCCCCATGTCGGGGTGTCTAGAACAAGGCAACACAGTTTAAAAATTAGGGGTCTCCCATTTAAAACGGAGATGAGGAGAATTTTTTTTTCTGTCAGAGGATGTTTGGTCTGTGGAATTATCTTCCCCAGAGAAAAGTGGAGGCGGGGTCATTGGATATATCAAGGCTGAGTTAGATAGATTTTTGATTGACAAGGGAGTCAAGTGTTATGGGGACAGGCAAGGAATGTGGAGTTGAGGCCACATTCAGATCAGCCATGATCTTATTGACTGGTGGAGCAGGCTCGAGAGGCCGAATGGCCTACTCGTGCTCCTAGTTCTTGTGCTCTTGTATTTCTTGCTATTCTAACAGCCATGGAAGAGGAGGCTCTGGAACCGGCAAAGCACCATTGTGGCCGCACCATCATGGACGATGAGGCAGGAGTGCAGGAGCAAGAGGGTGAGCAGGCTCATGACCGGCACAATGGGTGAGCATGAGGGATGGTACCATGTTCCTGAGTCATCACACTGAACGCCAGCCAATTCTGGAGGCTCGTGTTTGGAAGGTCAAAATCCTTTGATCTTTCTGTTCTTTCATGCAGGTCAGGTACAAAAACAGAAAGCTGCCACCTTCAGGGAGACAGTCATCCACCCTCTGAGTGGGAGGAGGGAGCTTCAGACAGTGCAGCACCACATCATTCACCCACACCAAGGCAGGTACTCTCATGTCAGTGGGTAAGCATTCATGCTTAGATTCAGAGACACATTCACACACACACACACTGCAGACCAGCTATTGGAGCAGGCCATGACAGTCAGAGGACTATAGGAAGTTAAGCCAGTGCTGAGCCCTAGACTGAGGATGTGCCTTTGGAGTCTTCAGCAAGACAGCAGATGCTGGAAATTCAGCATGAAGTGCTTGAAGATCTGGCAGAGAATGCTAGAAGGCAGGCATACCCTGGCTTGGACAGTGAAGGAGTCCATCCAGGCTATGAGTGCTGCCATTTCCCTCTTGCCTGCATGATTCGTCTCCTCCAGCGAGAGGTGATCCAGTTCCAGCAGACCAGTCAGTGGATGCTGGGGGGGTGTGTGGACCTGCATGCCACCACCTTATCCATGTGCTCAATGGAGCAGTGACAAGGCGAGAGAGGGCAAGGCATCCACCTGAGATCAGCAGGATGTACCAGTCTGCCTTGCAAGGAAGGAGGATCTGCTGCCTTCCACATCAGGGCCTCCTCCCAGGGTGCTCTGCATTGGACAGCAGTTCCTCAGCCAGTAACGCCTGCACTTCAGTTGCTACAGTGATAGAAGAGGCTTCTGCACTTGTTCAGGACCAGCCCGGCATGTCAGAGCCCTGGTCTCAGGCAGCCAGAGGACGGCCGCAAAGGTCATCCCAGGACACGGGGCAGCAAGGTCAGCAGCTTGCTTCTGCCGCAGCTGGCAGCAAAGGGGGAGCACCACCTAGGAACACTCATAAAGGAATTAAGAAAACCCACTAGATGCACTTGGGCTTCACGAGTGAATAGATTGTTAGGGAGTTACTGCTTGTAGTAAAGATGTTATGCGTTATGTTGACATTTCCACCGATTACTGACAGTCGGCTGGAAGTGCATGGCTCTCTGAAAGGACTGTTTGGGAGGGACAATAGAATTGACCGTGCAGAAGGACCAGGTGACATTGGGTGCAGGAATTTGGGCTTGCAACTGAGGTGAATGCCAACAGTACAGGGCGAATGTGGACCTTTATTTGATTGGAAGGATGATGTGAGTAGGGTCCTCTGAATTGTGCATGTATGAGCACCCCCCCGAGACACCCTTGCGCCTCTGTCACTGTGCCTTCCATGTGCCCCTTCATGTCTTTCACGAAGCTGTGGCTGGTCATCAGCTTTCTCGCCATCAGCCTCATTTGAGGATGCTTCGCGCTCCACTATACCCTCTGATGTTGTATTTCTCCTCTGCTTCTGTCCTCGGGCTCCTCACTGCAGTCAGCGGACATCTCTTATGTGGGTATGAAGGCACATGGTGGGAGTGAAGAGCTCTGGGAGTGCCAGGGTACATAGGCATTGTGGTCCCTTCCAGGAAGTGCATAGACCTGCAAGATATGTTGACGCTGGTCGCAGACCAGATGCATGTTGAAGGAATGGAATCCCTTTCTGTTAATTAAGGCTGCTAGCAGGCCTATGGGAGCCTTGATGGCCAATAGGGGAGGCAGTATTGTCGCTGGACTAGCAATTCAGAGACCCAGAGTAATGCTCGGGGGACCTGGGTTCGAATCCCACCACGCCAGATAGTAACATTTGAATTCAATAAAAATCTGGAATTTAAAGTCTAATGATGACCCTGAAATCATTGTCGATTGTTGTAAAAACCCACCTGGTTCACTAATGCCCTTTAAAGAAGGAAATCTGCTATCCTTAGCTGGTCTGGCCTACATGTGGCTCCAGACCCACAGCAATGTAGTTGACTCTTAAATGCCCTCTGAACTAGGGAAATTAGGGATGGGCAATGAATGCTGGCCTAGGCTGTGATGCCCACATCCCATGAACGAATAAAAAAAATTCATGGCTGTGGTTCAATCACACCCTGCACCTGGAGGAATCGAGTGATGGTGCCAAACCCAATGGCTCTCTCAGACTGACTGTCCAGACCAGTGCAATAATGGATATATTGGCTGCCCCTTCTAAAGAGGACATTGGTCACCACCTTAATGCAATTTGTGCTGCTGATTGCGAGATGCTGCAAATGTCTGCACTGGGCTGGGCCCCTGGAATGAACCAGAGGAGTTGAAATTAAGGGCCACAGTGACCTTCACCTGCATTGGCATCAGGTGACCACCAATGTCAATGGGGCTCAGCTCATCCACCACCTGTGATGGCCTCTCGGGAAAGGCATAGCCTTCGGCACCACAGCTGCTCTGACATCTGGAGGTAGATCATCCTCCATCTGTCGGGCCTCGCTACAGGGTGCCACCTTCTCTGTGCTGGCACCTGCTCGTGGTCCCCTCTGCAGAAAATTCTGGTCAGTTGGTACCTTAATTGTCTTAAGTACCTTATCTTCAGATTCATGTTGCCATCAGACATACCATCCTCCCCTCATAAAATCAATACCTGGTGTGATGGCGTTGGAACGGTAGCTACGTAAATTTACACTTCCTCAACTGCCCCCGACCTGCCTGCAAACCCATCCAATATGGGCCTGAAAAATCTCGGTCTTTAATTGGTTCCCATTTATTTATTTATTTATTTATTTATTTAATCAATGATGTTTGTGTTTCTTAAATAAAGGAGTATGAACCAGAATCAACGTACATGCATGATTATAAGAAGTATTCGGCATCTGCTGCCAAACTGGCCAAAGATGAGCCCGCGAAACCCAAGGCTGACAACCTGACAATTCCAATGGTAATGGAGAGTAAATAGTGACAGAGACCATGTGGAATATAAACACCGGCATAGCTTAGATGGGTGGAATGGCATGTTTCTGTGCTGTAAATTCTTGGTAATTATTCACCGCCATTGCCTCCCCTCTACCCAAGATAGTAGTATCTTGCCCTTTCCCCCACCCGCACCCAAGGATAGAGGTGGAAGAATGACCTTGGATTACCTTTGCACCTTGTTCCCCCTCCCGACTCCAGTTGCACCGCCAGGGTGATACTCAGCTAGCCCATGTGCTACAGTCTTGGAGATCGACGCTGGGAGCTAAATAGTCAGGGGTATGTGACTTTTTGAAAGGACAGGCAGGAAGGAAAGAGTGGTGGGGTAGCTTTGTTAGTATGAGATGGAATAAATACAATAGCAAGAAATGATCTTGGATCGGAAGATGTAGAAACCAATGGGTGGAGGTAAGAAATAACAAGGGGAAGAAGACACTGGTGGGAGTAGTCTATAGGCCCCCTGAAAGTAGTGTAGGATCAGGAGATAATAAGGCATGTAAAAAAGGCAGTGCATTAATCATGGATGACTTTAATATTCATGTAGATAGGGAAAATCAAATTGGCAGCGGTAACCATGAGTAAGAATTCATAGAGTATATTCGGGACAGTTTCCTAGAACAATATGTTGTGGATCCAACCAAGGATCAGGCTATTTTGGATCTGGTAATGTGTAATGAGGCAGGTTTAATAAATGATCTTAGAGTAAAAGATCCCCTAGGAAACAGCGACCATAGCATTCAGTTTGAGAGTGAGAAACTTGGGTCTGAAACAACTGTGTTAAACTTAAATAAGGGTAATTACAAAGGGATGAGGGGAGAGTTGGCTGGAGTGGACTGGGGAAGGGATTTAGCAGAAAAGCCAGTTGATGAACAATGGCAGACATTTAAGAAAATAGTTCATGACTCACAACAAAGATATATCCCAGTGAGAAAAAAGGATTCTAGGAAGGGGATAAACCAGCCATGGTTAACCAAGGAAGTTTAGGATAGTATTAAAATGAAAGAAAAAACATACAATGTGGCAAAGATTAGTGGTAAGCCAGAGGATTGGGAAAGTTTTAAAAACCAATGAAAGATGACCAAAAAAATAATAAAGAGGGAGAAAATAAACTTTGAGGGTAAACTAGCAAGTAATATAAAAACGGACAGTAAGAGCTTCTTTAAATATATAAAAAGGAAGAGAGAGGCTAAAGTGAACATAGGCCCCTTAGAGAATGAAGCTGGGGAAACAATAATGGGGAACCAGGAAATGGCAGAGGAGTTGAATAAATACTTTGCATCAGTCTTCAAGGTAGAAGATACTAATAGCATTCCAAAACTTCTAAATAATCAAGGGGAAAAAGAGGGAGAGGAAATAAGTGCAATAACTATCATTAGAGAAAAAGTACTAGGGAAACTAATGGGGCGAAAGACCAATAAGTCCCCTGGATCTGATGGGTTGCATCCTAGGATATTAAAGGAAGTGGCTACACAAAAAAGATGCACTGGTAGTAATCTTCCAAGAATCCTTAGATTCTGGAAAAGTCCCAGAAGGTTGGAAAACTGTCAATGTAATGCCCTTATTCAAAAGGGGAGGGAGACAAAAACCAGGTAACTATAGGGCAGTTAGCTTAACATCCGTAATTGGGAAAATGTTAGAGTCTATTACAAAGGATGTAATAGCAGAGCATTTAAAAATGCATAATATAATCAAGCAGAGCCAGTATGGCTTCATAAAGGGGAAATCATGCCTGACAAATTTATTAGAATATTTTGAGGGGGTAACAAGCAGGATAGATAAAGGGGAACCAGTGGATGCAATCTATTTGGATTTCCAAAAGGCATTTGATAAGGTACCACACATAAGGCTACCTAATAAGATAAGAGTCCATGGTGTTGGGGGTAGTATATTAGCATGGATAGAGGACTTGCTAACTAATAGAAGACAGAGAGTTGGGATAACGGGGGCATTTTCAGGATGGCAACCTGTAACTATTGGAGTGCTACAGGGGTCAGTGCTGGGGCCACAATTATTTGCAATATATATTAACGACATGAATGAGGGAAATGAATGTACTAGTGCCAAGTTTGCAGATGACACAAAAATAGGTGGGAAGGCAACAGGTGAGGATGACGCAAAGAGTCTACAGAGGGATATAAACAGGTTAAGTGAGTGGGCAAAAACTTGGCAGATGGAATATAATGTGGAAAAATGTGAGGTTATGCATTTTGGCAGGAAGAATAGAGGAGCTGAATATTATTTAAATGGAGAAAGACTGCACAAAGCTGCAGCACAGAGGGATTTGGGAGTCCTCATGCATGAATCACAAAAAGCTAACATACAAGTTCAGCAGGTAATAGAGAAGGCAAATGGAATGTTGGCCTTTATTTCAAAGGTAATGGAGTATAAAAATAGGGAAGTCTTGCTAAAACTATGCAAGGCACTAGTTAGACCACACCTAGAATACTGTGAACAGTTTTAGTCCCCTTATCTAAGGAAAGATGCACCGGCATTGGAGGCAGTCCAGAGGAAGTTCACTAGGTTGATCCCAGGTATGGAGGGATTTTCTTATGAGGAAGGGTTGAGTAGGTCGGGCCTGTGCTCATTGGAGTTTAGTAAAATGAGAGGCGACCTTATTGAAACATATAAGATTCTTAGGGGGCTTGACAGGGTTGATGCTGAAAAGTTGTTTCTCCTTGTAGGAGAGTCTAGGACCAGAGGGCATAATCTCAGAGTAAGGGGTCACCCATTTAAGACAGAGATGAGGAGGAATTTCTTCTCTCAGACTGTAGTGAATTTGTGGAACTCTTTACCACAGAGGGCTGTAGAGGCTGGGTCGTTAAGTATATTCAAGGCTGAGATAGACAGATTTTTAATCAGTAAGAGAATCAAGGTTTATGGGGAAAAGGCAAGAAAGTGGAGTTGAGGATTATTAGATCAGCCATGATCTCATTGCATTGCTGGGTAGACTCAATGGGCCGAATGGCCTACTTGTCTTCCTACGTCTTATCATCAGACAGCACATGTGGCATAGAAAGCCAGGCCGAGTGTGGGGAAGACCTCTATTCTCTGTCAAAACAGTGCCATGGGATTTTTTTACATCCATCTGACAGGCAGACAAAGCCCCAATTTAATCTGAACAACGGCGCCTCCAGTAGTGCAGCACTCCCTCGTTGGTGTGTCAGACTGGATTGAACTTACTGGAATGGGACTTGCTCCAACCGCTTTCGGACTCAGAGGTGGGAGTGCTGCCCTCTGAGCAACAGCCGACACTGCAGGTTATTATATTCATGTTATCATAGAATTATAGCACAGAAGAAGGACATAATCACCTGTTGCATAACTTAAGAACATTTTCCTCATGTCGCCTTTGCTTTTATGTCACTCACCTGAAATCTGTGCCCGCTGGTTATTAATCCTTCAGCCACTGAAACCGACTTCTCTTTACTTACTTTCTCTAAACCTTGTGATTTTAAACACCTCTACCAAATCTCCCTTTACCCTTATCTGTTTCAGGTGAGTGTTGCTCAACTGAACCACCTGGTCCCTATTAACAAGACACTCTCGAATGTTGTGGGGATTCCCACGAATCTGATCATATGTGTGTTGTTTCTGGGTTTCCGATTAGGATGACTACAGGGAACCGTATCCCACAACTTATCTGGATGATTACAAGCCACTGAATGAGCGCAGGAAGCAGCAAATCTATAAACTTCCCGTCGGAAAGATCAAGGAGCACAGGGACCCTGAGGTAACGAGGAACAAACTATAATCGGATAACCAATCCTCATCGTTAGCGCATGGCTTAGATTGTGAAGGGAAAGTGCAACGAGCCAAACAGGTTATGGGTTTAACTCCCAGTTCTGTGCAGCAACTGGTTAGTGAGTGTGGGCTGGTGAGGGTGACATGGAGCTGGCATAGGTGAGGTGATAAGAGTGGTGGCGGTGGGTGTTTAAATCCTTTTTTATTGGCTAGCCCTTTTCTATCTTTTTCTGTAACCTCCTCTGGCCCCCTACTGCCGTCCCATCTCTCCACTGCACCAATCCTGTGAATCTCCTTTCCCTTCACCCCATCATTGGTGGACGTGCCTTTAGCCATCTCGGACCCACGTTCCAGAATTTCAGCTGCCTGCCCCTCTCCCTCTTCACTCAGAATCTTAGAGCATAGGAGGCCTCTGGCTCATCGTTCCTGTGCCAGCTCCTCAAAAGAAAGGAGAGAAAAAGAAATTTATGTGGTGCCTTTCAAGACCTTAGGGTGCCCCAAAGTGCCACACAGCCAATGAATTACTTTTGAATTGTACTCATTGTAACATAAGTACTGTAGCAACCAATTTTCACACAGCCAGGTCCAACAAACAGCGATGTGACATCTTTTGATTATCTGCTCCTATCACTGCTTGCTTGTCCCTACAACCACCCCCACCCCCCCAACTTCTCTCCCCCCCCACCCCCCACCTTAAACCAGCTTATATTTCACCCCTCTCCTAATTTTACTCAGTTCTGTTGAAGGGTCATGAGGACTCGAAACGTCAACTCTTTTCTTCTCCGCCGATGCTGCCAGACCTGCTGAGTTTTTCCAGGTAATTCTGTTTTTGTATTAGATAATGACCTGATCATCTATTTTCGTGATGTTGGTAGAAGTATAATTATTGACCAGAGCTGAGCACCACCCTGCTGACATTTGTGTTCCAACTATTGACAACAGGAAAGAAAGAACTTGCATTTATATAGCACCTGTCAGGACCTCAGGATGCCTCAAAGTGCTTTAAAGCAAAAGAAGTGCTTTTCAAGAGTTGTAGGAAACCGTGGCAGCTAATTTTGCACATAAACAGTTCAACGGGCTTGGGAGCTGTAACCCTTCACAATTTCCCTACCCACCACTCATACGGTCAAGATTTGAGAAAAGATCAAGTGTAAAACATAGATAGATATTGGAGCAATCAGAAACATAGGCCAGGATTTTACAGCCCCTCCCCCCTCCCCCTCCCCCACCCCTCCCATGGCGGGATATTATGGTCCTGCCGAACTGAGTGGAGATTTAAATGGCTCATTGTATCCGCCGGGGAGGTTGTGGGGGGGGTGGAGACACTCCACGGCGGAGCCGCAAGATCCTGGCCATAGAAGCAGGAGCTGGAGCAGGCTATTTGGCCCTTTGAGCCTTCATTCAATACGATCATGTTTGATCTTCCACCTCAACTCCAGCTTTCTACAATACCCCATACTTTATCTGTGATGTTGTTTGAGGGATAACTATTGACCAGGGCTCCCCTGCTGATCTTCAAAATAGTGCCACGGCCCAGAGAGAACAGGCAGAGACTAAGTTTCAATGTCTCATTTGAAAGACAGCATCTCCAACAGTGCAGCAGTCCCTTGGTACTAGGAGTGTTGGCCTAAATATTGTGCTCAAGTCTCTGGAAGAGCACTTGATCCCACAGCCCTCTGATTCAAGAGTGCTTCCACTGAGCCACTTATTGACGCATGGTTCCTCACAGTAAAAATCTCTCAGACAACCTAATGGCCTGGTACTCTTCATGGGGCTGACTAATATTTCTGGCAAGGTTGGGACGGGGAGGGGGAAGGAAAAGTGAGGTCACAATTGGCTACAGGCCGCACAGCTAATGTGATGGGGCTACAACAGTCCAGTGCTGGTCAAGGCAGGGAAAGGGTCAAGACTTTCTGAGGCATGGTAGTGCCAAGTGAGATCTAAAGTGCAACCCAAAGGACCTTCTTCCAGGGGTAATGTAAAGCAAACCTTTAGATACCGTGAGCAGATAATAATAGACAAGTGGGATGCTATGTTAAAGGTTTGCGAAGCAAGCAAGAGTGAAATTAGATTAGGCACTCTATGCGGAGAAGCTCAGTTGCTATAGCTCTGAGAATTCATGAGACGAGGGCTTGGTTGGGGCCATGAGTTACACCCTTAGGTTAGAACCTTTCATCCCTTGGTTGCAATAGTCCAAAGTTAATTGAGTTTGTTGCAGTCGCTATGAAAATTTTAAGATGAAGTTGAGTGCGTATCACAAAAAATTTCCCCCAACTTGACCCAAATGTCTCTCAGGTCACAGGATGGTTTGTGTGAGAAGCAGAAACACTACACTGATGAAGTTTGGAAGTGAAAGAGTGCTGCACTGTTGGGGTGCTGCCTTTCAGATGAGGCATTTAATGAAGGTCCCAACTGCCCTCTCAGGTGGATGTGTGAAATCCCACTGCACTATTCGAATGAAGATTTGAGGGGTGGTGGTGCTAAAGGTGGGGGGGGGCAGGGGGGGCGAAGGGCACTCTTTTTCTGGTGTCCTGGTGAATACTTATCCCTCAAACAAGAACAGTAAAACAGATTTTCTGGTCATTATCTCATTGTGGGACCTTTGTTGTGCACAAATTCCCTACAATACCAATAGTAACTACATTTCAAAAATGCTTCAATGGCTGCGAAGCAATTTGGAGAATCCAGAAATTGTGAAAGATGCTATATAAATGCAGGTTCCTTCTCTGAATTGGTGGGAGACAAAGGCAGATAGCTGGAGCAAACTGGAGTGACTACTCAGCAACTTAGCTTGTGTCCCAATCAAGTTTGGAGATATTTTTGCTGGTATTGGGGACAAAAAGTGGAAAACTGTCCCCTTTCCTAGGAGTGGCGCCTCTCTTGCAAAGATGCCCCCCCTGAAAAATTATGGTTACGAGGGGGTAATGAAGATGCTACTCCTGAAATAGACAATTGCTATCTGATTATTCCCGCCTTTTAATGTCAGTGAATATTTTTGCAAATAAAGGGATAAAAATATTGTCGAGCTAGGGTCACTTTTCTGTTGGCCCACACAACAAACAAGCATAGGTCGCTAGGTGACCCTAGTGAGGTCGCTGGGTGACCCTAGTGAGGATGCTAGGTGACCCTAGTGAGGTCGCTAGGTGACCCTAGTGAGGTCACTAGGTGACCCTAGTGAGGTCATTGGACATCTGCGTGCATCATGAGACAATGCAACAATATTATGTTGAGATGATGTGCTAAAACTGCCTAGTTGATAATAAGAGATAGAAATGAAATCTATTCTGTTATCACCTTGTGTTTTATTAGAAATGGGAAGTTCAGAGGTGATGCTAGGAAGCATTTCTTCAAGCAAAGGGTAGTTGAAATCTGGAACTTGCTCCCTCCAAAAGAAAGTATTGAGGCTGGGGAGGTCAATTGAAAATTTCAAAACTGAGATCAATAGGCTTGTATTTGGCAAGGATATTAAGATATATGGAACCAAGGCAGGTAGATGGATTTTTTTTATATTGGTTCATGCGATGTGGGCGTCGCTGGCTAGGCCAGCATTTATCGCCCATCCCTATTTGCCCTCAAGAAGGTGGTGGTGAGCTGCCTTCTTGAAGTGCTGCAGTCCATGTGGTGTGGGTACACCCACAGTGCTGTTAAGGAGGGAGTTCCAGGATTTTGATCCAGCGACAGTGAAGGAACGGTGATATACTTCCAAATCAGGATGGTGGGTGGCTTGGAGGGGAACTTGCAGACAGTGATGTCCCCATGCACCTACTGCCCTTGTCCTTCTAGGTGGTAGAGGTTGCAGGTTTAGAAGCTGCTGCCGAAGGAGCCTTCGTGAGCTGTTGTACTACATCTTGTAGATGGTACACACTGCTGCCACTGTGCATCACAGTGGTGGAGGGAGTGAATGCTGCAGGTGTCAATCAAGCGGGCTGCTTCGTCCTGGATGGTTCTTGAGTGTTGTGGGAGCCGCACTCATTCGAGCAAGTGGAGAGTATTCCAACACACTCCTGACTTGTGCCTTGTAGATGGTGGGCAGGCTTTGGGAAGTCAGGAGGTTAGTTACTCGCCACAGATACAAATCAGCCATGATATAATTTAATGGCAGAATACAGCTCCTCCTATTCCCAAAATCTCAGCTGTTCACTAATTCAAGGGTCTGCTCCTATTTGTTCTTTAAATTTTGGAGAGACAAGGCAGCATTTACTGCCCATTCCCAGCTGCCCTAAATGCATTAAAGCTCAATCTCAACATAACCGACTGGTGCATAGAACCACATAAAGGCCATACAGGATAAGGGCAACAGGGTCCTTTACCCGAGGGGCTTTAGTAAACTAGCCTGGTTTTTTAAAACAACATTTGTTGTAGATTTCATGATCATTCCCTGGGGTTAGGCCACACGTTACCAAAGCTTATTTTCTCATCTCGATGTATGCGGGATTTGAATTCACAATCTCTGGGTTAATTGTCTAATACTATACCAGCAAGACTACTCCTATTTCTATCGCATATCGTCGTTACAATCTGAAGATTGGCTCCCATATCAGTACTTAATCAACTAAGTTATATACTGTTAGAGTGCAGGCGGGTACACAGATTTACTTGATAAGAGGCAGGTGTGCAAACTGATCTCAATCTGAGAATTTAAGAAATTGAACTTCTCTACGACAAATTATTTATTTATTTCTTCATGGGATGTGGGCTTCGCTGGCTAGGCCAATATTTATTGCCCATCTCTAATTGCCCTTGTGGTGGTGAGTTGCCTTCTTGAACCGCTGCAGTCCATGTGCTGTGGGTACACCCACATTACTGTTGTGGCGGGGCGGGGGGCGGTGCAGTTCCAGGATTTTGACCCAGTGGCAGTGAAGGAATGGGTGATATTTTTCCAAGTTGTGTGGCTTGGAGGGCAACTTGCAGGTGGTGGTGTTCCCATGCATCTGCTGCCCTTGTCCTTCTAGGTGGTAGAGGTCACGGGTTTGGAAGCTGCTGCCAAATGAACCTTGGTGAGTTGCTGCAGTGCATCTTGGAGATTGTACGCACTGCTGTCACTGTGGGCTGGTGGTGGAGGGAGTGAAAGCTGAAGGTGGTGGATAGAGTGCCAATCAATCAAGCAGGCTGCTACAACTTGAATGATGTCAAGCCTCTTGAGTGCTGTTGAAGCTGTGATCATCCAAGAAAATTAAGAGTATTCTATCGGCTTTTGCCTCATAAAATGACATATGAACAAGGAGCAAAAATAGGCCATTCAAGCCCCTTGAACCTGCTCCACCATTTAATAAAATCATGGCTGATCTGATAGTAACCTGAAATCTGCATCCCACCTACCCCCGAAAACCACCACCAAGAATCTATCCACCTCTGCTCCCACCACCTTTTCAGGAAGAGAGTTCCAAAGTTTCACGACCCTCAGTGAAAAAATTTCACCTAATCTCTGTTTTAAATGGGCAACCCCTTATTTTTAAACAATGGTGCTTAGTTCTAGGTTCTTCCACAAGAGGAAACATCCTCTCCACATCCACCCTGTCAAGACCCCTCTTACATGTTTCAATCAAGTCGCCTCTTACTCTTCTAAACTCCAGTGGATACAAGCCTAGTCTGTCCAACGTTTCCTCATAAGACAACCCACCCATTCCAGGTATTAGTCTGGCAAACCTTCTCTGAACTGTTTCCAATGCATTTACATCCTTTCTTAAATAAGGTGACCAATACTGTACATAGTACTCCAGATGTGGTCTTAATAGTGCCCTGTACAACTGAAGCATAACCTCCCTACATTTGTATTCAATTCCCCTCGCAATAAATGATAACATTCTATTGGCTTTCCTAATTACTTGCTGTACTTGTATACTAAACTTTTGCAATTCATGCACTAGGACACCCAGATCCCTCTGCACCTCAGAGCTCTGCAATCTCTCACCATTTAAATAATATGCTTCTCTTTTATTCTTCCTGCCAAAATGGACAATTTCACATTTTCCTACATTATACTCCATTTGCCAGATCTTTTCCCACTCACTTAACCTATCCATATCTGTTTTGTCCTCCTTTTGTGCTCTTCACAACTTACTTTCTTACCTATGTTTGTGTCATCACAAATTTGGCAACCATCCCTTCATCCAAGTCACTTATATAAATTATAAACAGTTGAGGTCCCAGCACTGATCCCTGTGGCATGCCACTCGTTACATCTTGCTAACCTGAAAAAGACCCATTTATGCCTACTCTCTGCTCCTGTTAGCCAGCCAATCTTCTATCCATGCCAATATGTTACCCCCTATACCATGAACTTTTATTTTCTGCAATAACCTTTGATGTGGCACTCTATTAAATGTCTTCTGGAAACCTAAGTATAGTACATCCACCGGTTCTCCTTTATCCACAGCACATGTTACTTCCACAAAGAACTCCAATAAGTTGGTTAAACATGATTTCCCTTTCACAAAACCATGTTGACTCTGCCTGATAACCTTGAGCTTATCCAAGTGCCCTGCTATAACTTCTTTGATAATAGCTTCTAACATTTTCCCTACAAAGGATGTTAAGCTAACTGGCCTGTAGTTTCCCATTTTCTGTCTCCCTCCCTTTTATGAATAATGGAGTTACATTTGCTATCTTCCAAGCTAATGGGATCTTCCTCGAATCTAGGGAGTTCTGGAAAATTAAAACCAATGCATCAACTATCTCATTAGACACTTCTTTAAGACCCTAAGATGAAGTCCATCCAGACCCAGGCTCGTCAGCCCGCAGCTCCAACAGTTTGCTCAGTACCACTTCTCTGGTGACTGTAATTTTCCTGACTTCCTTCCCCACTTCCACTTCCATTATTGCTGCTTCTGGGATGTTGCTTGTATCCTCTATAGTGAAAACTGATGCAAAACACCTGTTCACTTGCCATCTTCTTGTTTTCCATTATCAATTCTCCAGACTCACTTTCTATAGGACTAATGCTCACTTTGTTAACTCTTTTCTTTTTTAAATATTTATAAAAACTCTTACTATCTGTTTTTATACTTCTGGCAAGCTTTCTCTCATACCCTCCTTATTAGTCTTTTAGTCATTCTTTGCTGTTCCTTATATTCTGTCCAATCTTCTGGCCTTCCACCTATCTTTGCACAATTATATGCTTTTTTTAAAATCTTGATACTATCTTTAATCTTTCTAGTTAACCACAGATGGTGTGTCCATCCCTTGAACATTTTCTTACTCATTGGAATGTATCTATTCTGTGCATTCTGAAATACCCCCTTAAATATTAGCCACTGCATCTCTATTGACCTATCCCTTAACCTAATTTTCCAATTCACTTCAGCAAGCTCAGCTTCCATGCCCTCAATTGCCCTTATTTAAGTTTAAAAACTTTAATCTCAGACCCACTCCCTCTCCCTCAAGCAATGTAAAATCCAATCATATTATGGTCGCTGCTACCTTCACTATGAGATCATGAATTATTCACAATTCATTGCACAATACCAGGTCTAGTATAGCCTGCTCTCTGATTGGCTCCAGAACATGCTGTTCTAAGAAACGATCCTGAAAAGATTCAAAGTATTCCTCATCTAGGCTATCTTTGCCCATCTGATTTTTCCATTCTATATGTAAATTAAAATCTCCCATGATTATCGCCATGCATTTCTGAAAAGCTCCAATTATCTCTTTCTTTGTGCTCAACCCTACCATGTGGTTACTGTTAGGGGGCCTGTACACAACTCCTACAAGTGACTACTTTCCTTTACCATTTCTCATCTCTACCCAAACCATTTCCAGATCCTGGTTTCCTGAACTTAGGTGATCCCTGTCTGTTGATTAACTGACAGAGCCACCCCTCCACCTTTTCCCCATTTGCTGTCCTTCCTAAATATCCTGTACCCTTCAATATTCAGGTCCCAATCCATGTCCTCCTGCAGTCATGTTTCCATAATGGCTATCAAATCGTAATTATTTATTTCTATGTGCACTCTCAGTTCACCTGTTTTGTTTTGAATGCTACACGTATTCAGATACAGAATCACAGAATGCAGAAGAGGCCCTTCGGCCCATCGAGTCTGCACCAACACTTGAGAAACACCTGACCTACCTACCTAATCCCATTTACCAGCACTTGGCCCATAGTCTTGAATGTTATGACATGCCAAGTGCTCATCCAGGTACTTTTTAAAGGATGTGAGGCAACCTGCCTCCACCACCCTCCCAGGCAGTGCATTCCAGACCGTCACCACCCTCTGGGTAAAAAGGTTTTTCCTCACATCCCCCCTAAACCTCCTGCCCCTCACCTTGAACTTATGTCCCCTTGTGACTGACCCTTCAACTAAGGAGAACAGCTGCTCCCTATCCACCATGACCATGCCCTTCATAATCTTGTACACCTCGATCAGGTCGTCCCTCAGTCTTCTCTGCTCCAACGAAAACAACTTAAATCTATCCAACCTCTCTTCATAACTTAAATGTTTCATCCCAGGCAACATCCTGGTGAATCTCCTCTGCATCCCCACCACATCCTTCCTATAATGTGGCGACCAGAACTGCACACAGTACTCCAGCTGTGGCCTCACCAAGGTTCTATACAACTCCAACATGATCTGCCTACTTTTGTAATCCATGCCTCGATTGATAAAGGCAAGTGTCCCATATGCCTTTTTCACCACCCCACTAACATGCCCCTCTGCCTTCAGAGATCTATGGACACACACGCCAAGGTCCCTTTGTTCCTCAGAACTTCCTAGTGTCATGCCGTTCATTGAATACTTCCTTGTCAAATTACTCCTTCCAAAGTGTATCACCTCACACTTTTCAGGGTTAAATTTCATCTGCAACTTATCTGCCCATTTGACCATTCCATCTATATCTTCCTGTAGCCCAAGACACTCAACCTCAACCAGCCAATCTTTGTGTCATCCGCAAACTTACTAATCCTACCCCCCAAATAGTCATCTGTGTCTTTTATATAAATGGCAAATAATAGGGGACCGAGCACAGATCTGTGTGGTACGCCACTGGATACTGACTTCCAGTCACTAAAGCATCCTTCTGTCATCACCCTCTGTCTCCTACAACTAAGCCAATTTTGTTAGGCATGACCTCCCTCTGACAAAGCCGTGCTGACTATCCTGATCAAACCTTGCCTCTCCATGTGGAGATAGATTCTCTCCTTCAGAATTTTCTCCAATAGTTTCCCTACCACTGACATGAGACTCACTGGCCTGTAGTTCCCTGGCTTATCTCTACAACCCTTCTTAAATAGCGGAACCACATTAGCTGTTCTCCACTCCTCTGGCACCTCCCCTGTGGCCAGAGAGGAATTAAAAATTCGGGTCAGAGCCCCTGCGATCTCCTCCCTTGCCTCCCTCAGCAGTCTTGGACACAAATCATCCGGACCTGGAGATTTGTCCACTTTTAAGCCTGTCAACACCTCCAATACCTTGTCACTCCCTATATCAATTTGCTTAAGAACCTCGCAGTCTCTCTCCCCGAGTTCCATACCTTCATCCTCATTCTCTTGGGTGAAGACGGATGTGAAGTATTCATTCAACACTCTAGCGATGTCCTCTGGCTCCACCCATAGATTGCCCCCTTGGTCCCTTATGGGCCCTACTCTTCCCCTGGTTATCCTCTTCTCACTGATATACTTACAGAATATCTTGGGATTATCCCTACTTTTACCAGCCAGAGCTTTCTCATATCCCCTCTTTGCTCTCCTAATTGCTTTCTTAAGCTCCACCCTGCACTTTCTGTACTCCACTTATGCCTCCGCTGATACAGAGCTTTTAGTTTTATCTTTTTATAACCTCTAGTTTCATCTGTTGATTTACTGTTGGATTTGTACTCTCTATCCCTTCCAGTCACAATCTGTTTTTCATTTCCCGTAATAATACCTTTTTCTTTTGTCTTGTCTCTGCTCTTTGATGTGCCACATCTTTCCAAATTTGATCCCGTGCTTGCCCATTGCACCAGTCTGTGCCCTTCTGAGAATGTTCCTGGACTATAGCAAAAGCCAAAATTCTTTCATTGATGCTCTTCAGGGAGGGAAACTGCCACCCCTATCTGGACTGGCCCTGCTGTGACTACAGTTGGCACAATGATGTTGACATTTGCTTCCCTTGGGGCACCTATAGATGGTCATTAAATAAATGTTGACAATACTCACAAGGCAATGTTTAAGGACAAAAAGAAATAAAAAGTACAGATGGATTTTTACCAATGATGTTGAATTATGCTGCTTATTTTGCATTCTCTTGTGCTCCTAGTGAAATCTGTATTTGTCTTCCCTAAAGATTCCAAATATAGATCCGTGCATCCCAACCACCTACATGGACCACTATCGAGGATGTATGCCCCCTATCAAGCCGTGCATTGAATATTGTAGACCTCACATGAATCCATACACCGCCTGCATGGATCGTTTCAGCTATGACTGCTGCTACCCATGTGGCTACCAGATATGTCCACAGACTAGCTGCACTTATGACACAAACAAGGTAGCAAAGGGGCTAGGATGTGTCCTGTCTGGGTAAATTGTTTTCGGGGTCGCTTTGAATTGATAAGGCCAGCTCTGGCCTCTGTATTTTAAAATTGGTATAGAAGAACTAAAGAACGTGTAAAAAAAAACATTTAGAATGAGAGGTGATCTTATTGAAACATAAGATCCTGAGGGGGCTTGATGGGGTGGATACCGGGAGGATGTTTTATCTTGTGGGGAAGACTAAAGCTATGGGATATAGTTTAAAATAAGACGTCCCCCTTTTAAAACAGAGATAATGAGAAACTTTTTGTCCCGAAGGGTCATTGGTGTGTGGCATTCCCTTCCCCAGAAAGTAGCGGAAGCTGCGTCATTGAATTTATTCAAGGCAGAGTTAGATTTTTGATTGACAAGGAAGTCAAGGGTTATGGCGGGGCAGACAGTAAAGCGGAGTTGAGATCACAACCAGATCAGCCACGATCTTATTGAATGGCGGAGCAGGCTAGAAGGGCTAAATGACCTCCTCCTGCTCCTATGTTCCTAATTAAAAATGATACCAGAACTGAAAGGGTATACACCTATCAGGAAAGATTGAACAGGTTGGGGCATTTTTCTCCAGAAGAGAAGTCTGAGGGTTGATAAAGGTCTTTAAAATTATGGAAGAGTTTGATTGTAAAGATGAGGGAAGATGTTTCCAAGTGTGGGGGAGTTATTTTTTATTTGCTGATGGGATGTAAGGGTTGCTGCCAAGGCCAGCGTTTGTTCCCTCTCCCCAGTTGTCCTCGAGAAGGTGACTCTATGCAGTGGAGGTAAACTCATACTACTGTTAGGGAGGGAGTTCCAGGTTTTTGACCCAGCTTCAGTGAAGGGACAGTGATACAGGTGCATTGCAAGATTAGAATACTTAGCATATCGGTGTTTACTAAAGAAGAGGATGCTGAAAAAATATTGTTAGAAGCAGAGATGGAGGTAACGGTAAGGGCTGGAAAATGATAAGCAAGATGTTCTGGAAAGGCTGGCTATGCTTAAGAGTGGGTAAGTCATCTGAACTGGATGGCTTGGATCCCAGGTTGCCAAAGAAAGTGGGTGCAGAGATAGCAGAAAGACTTGTCATAATCTTTCAATCTTCCCTCGAGATGGGGGAGGTTCCAGAGGATTGGAGGATGGCAAATGTGACACCCTTATTCAAGAAAGGTTGTAAGGACAGTCCCATTAAATACAGGCCAGTCAGTTTAACATCAGTAGAAGGTAAGGTTTCGAAGGAATAATCATGCAACAAAATCATCAGGCACCCGGAGAGGTTTGAGATAATTAAAGAGAGCCAGCATGGATTTGTAAAAGGCAGATTGTGCTTGTGCTAATCTAATTTAATTTTTCGATGAAGTAACAGACCGGGTTAATGAAGAGAATGCAATGAATGACTGTTATACGGATTTTTAAAAAGCGTTTGACAAAATAACTCGAAAGGCTAGTTATCAAAATTGAGACTCATGGAATAACAGGGTCAGTGTCATCTTTACGATCAAACAAAAAAAATGGCTTAAGGGCAGAAAACTGCAACCCATGGTAAAGGGCTATTTTTCAGAGTGGAGGGTGGTGGACAGTGGTGTTTTGCAAAGGTCAGTGGTGGGACTATTTTAAGACAGAAGTGTGAGGTGATGCAGTGGCAGAAGGGATGAAAGAGGCAATGCAGACTTAATGGCACAGTTTCAAAGAGTGTGCAGGGACAGGGGGGTTCATGTGCATTGATCTTTAGCAGGATATATTGAGAGAGTAATTAACAAAACATGGGATTTTGGGCTTCATGAATACAGGTATTGTATACAAAAGCATAAAGGCTATGCTGAATATTTATAATGCTCTGGTTAAGCCACAACTAAACTAGTGTGTCTAGTTCTGGTCACCACACTTTAGGAAAGGTATGAGGATCCTTGAGAGGGTGCAGAATGGATGTGTACATACGAATTAGGAGCAGGAGTAGAACACAGCCCCATGAGCCTGCTCCACCCTTCAATAGGATCATGGATGATTTAATTTTAACTTCAACTTCACATTCCCCTGATGACCTCTCACCCCCTTGCTTATCAAGAATCTATCTACTTCTGCCTTAAAAATATTCAAAGACTCTGCCTCAACTACCTTCTGCAGAAGAGAGTTCCAAAGTCTCTCAGCCCTATGAGAGAAAAAATTATTTCTCATCTCTGTCTTAAATGGGCGACCCCTTATTTTGAAACAGTGCCCTCTAGTTCTGGACTCTCCCACAAGAGGAAACATCCTCTCCACATCCACTCTGTCAAGACCCCTCAGGATCTTATATGTTTCAATCAGGTCGCCTCTTACTCTTCTAAATTCCAGTGGATACAAGCCTAACCTGTCCAACCTTCCTCAAAAGACCAACCCGCCCATTCCTGGTATTAGTCTAGTGAACCTTCTCTGAACTGCTTCCAATGCATTTACGTCTTTCCTTAAATAAGGAGACCAATACTGTACACAGTGCTCCAGATGTGGTCTCACCAATTCCCTGTACAACTGAAGCATAACCTCCCTACTTTTGTATAAAAGCAAAATACTGCGGATGCTGAAAATCTGAAACAGAAAAGGAAAATGCTGGAAAAATGACTCGGAGAAAGGTCTGAAGAAGGCTCATATGGACTCAAAACGTTAACTCTGTTTCTCTCTCCACAGATGCTGCCAGACCCGCTGACTTTTATGTTTTTGTCCTTCTTGTATTCAATTCCCCTTGCAATAAACAATAACATTCTATTAGCTATCCTAAATACTTGCTGCATCAGCATACTAACCTTTTGTGATTCATTCATGAGATACCCAGATCCCTCTGCATCTCAGAGCTCTGCAAACTCTCACCATTTAGATAATATGCTTCTTTTTTAATTTGTCCTGCTAAAATGGACAATCTCACATTTTCCCACACTGTACTTCATCTGCCGGGTCTTTGCCCACTCGCCTAAACTACCTATATCCTTTTGTAGCCTCCTTGTGTCCTCTTCACAGCTTACTTTCCTTCCTATCTTTATATCATCAGCAAATGTAGCAACCATTCCATCGGTCCCTTCATCCATATCATTTATATAAATTGTAAAGAGTTGATGCTGCAGCACTGATCCCTGTGGCACACGACTCATCACATCCTGACAACCAGAAAATAACCCACTTATGCCTACTTCCTGTTTCCTGTTTCCTGTTAACTAGCCAATCTTCTATCTATGCCAATATGTTACCCACTACACCATGAGCTTTTATTTTTCGCAATAACCTGTAATGAGGCACCTTATCAAATGCCTTCTGGAAATAGACATACGGTACATCCACCAGATCCCCTTTATCCATAGCACCTGTTACTTCTTCAAAGAGCTCCAATAAATTGGTTAAATGATTTCCCTTTCACAAAATCACGTTGACTCTGCCTGATTATCTTGAAATTTTTCTAAGTGCCCTGTTATTACCTCTTTAATAATAGCTTCTAACATTTTCCCTATGACAGAGGTTAAGCTAACTGGCCTATAGTTTCCTGCTTTTCATCTCCTCCCTTTTTGAATAAAGGAGTTACATTACCTGTTTTCCAATCGAGTGGAACCTTCCCTACATCTAGTGAATTTTGGAAAATTAAAACCAACACATCAACTATCTTACTAACCACTTCTTTCAAGACCCTATAATGAAATCCACAAGGACCCGATACTTGCTAAATACCAGTTCCCTGGTGACTGTAGTTTTCTTGAGTTCCTCCCTCTCTTCCAATTCCTGACTTACAGCTGTTCTTGGGATGTTATTTGTGTCCTCTTTAGTGAAGACCTGAGGGATGAGGGATTTTAGGTACAAGGTTAGGTTGAAGAAGCTGGGGTTGTTTTCCATGCAGCAAAGAAAATGAGGAGGGTTTTGATCGATGTGTATGAACTTATGACAGGTTTAGTTTAGTTAGACAAAGAAAAGCTATTCCCATTAGCTCATTGAACAAGAACTAGGTCACAAATTTAAGGTTTTGGATAAGAGATGCAATGGTAGATGAACTTTTTTATGCAGCGAGTAGTGACGACCTGGAACCTGCTGCCTTCGAGGGTGGTGGAAGCAGAATCAAAAGGAAAATGAATGGGCATTTGAGGAAAATAAAGTTGCAGGGCTTCGGGAATGACCCTATTACAGCCTTGGTTCAAACATGAACAAAAGAGCTGAACTCCTGAGGTGAGGTGAGAGTGGCTGCCCTTGACATCCAGGCAGCATTTGACCGAGTGTGGCATCAAGGAGCCCTAGCAAAACTGGGGTCAATGGGAATCAGGGGAAAAACTCTCCGCTAGTTAGAGTCATACCTAGCACAAAGAAAGATGGTTGTGCTTGTTGGAGGTCAATCATCTCAGCTCCAGGACTGCAGGAGTTCATCAGGGTAGTGTCCCAGGCCCAACCATCTTCAGCAATGACCTTCCTTCCATCATAAGGTCAGAAGCAGAGATGTTCGCTGATGACTGCAGAATGTTCAGCAAAATTTGTGACTCCTCAAATACTGAATTAGTCCATGTCCAAATGCAGCAAGACCTGCATAATATCCAGGCTTGGGCTGACAAGTGGCAAGTAACATTTGTGCCACACAAGTGCCAGGCAATGACCATCTCCAACAAGAGAAGATCTAACCATTGCCCCTTGACATTCAATGGCATTACCATTGCTGAACCCCCCACTATCAACATCCTGGGGAGTTACCATTGACCAGAAACTGAACTGGACTAGCCATATAAACACTGTGGCTACTAGAGCAGGTCAAAGGCTAGGAATCCTGCAGCAAGTAACTCACCTCTTGACTGCCCAAAACCCGTCCACCATCTACAAGGCACAAGCCAGGAGTGTGCTGGAATATTCTCCACTTGCCTGGATGAATTCAACTCTGACAACACTCAAGAAGCTTGACACCATCCAGGACAAAGCAGCCCACTTGATTGGCGCCCCTTCCACAAATATTCACCCCCTCCACCACCAACACACAGTAGCAGCAGTGTGTGCCATCTACAAGATGCACTGCAGAAATTCACCAGGCTCCTTAGGCAGCACCTTCCAAATCCACAACCACTACCACCTAGAAGGACAAGAGCAGCAGATACATGGGAACACCACCACCTGGAAGTTCCCCTCCAAGCCACACACCATCCTGACTTGGAAATATATCACTGTTCCTTCACTGTTGTTGGGTCAAAATCCTGGAACTCCCTCCCTAACAGCACTGTGGGTGTACTTACACCACATGGACTGCAGCAGTTCAAGAAGGCAGTTCACCACCACCTTCTGAAAGGTAATTAGGGGTGGGTAATAAATGCTGGCCTATCCAGTGACACCCACATCCTGTAAATGAATAAAAAAATGAAATTGATTGAATTGCTCTACAGAGAGCCAGCATGGATTAAGACGGAATGGCCTCCTTCTGTGTCATTATGACTCTGTAGTTCTAAGTGAGGATGATGTGTATCTTGGTCATGAACTTGCAGGTGATGGTGTTCCCATTCATCTGCTGCCTTTGCCCTTCTTAGTAGTAAAGATCATGGTTTGGAAGGTGCTGTTGAAGCAGGCTCGACGAGTTGCTGTGGTGCATCTTGTAAATGGTGCTACACACTACTGCCACTGTACAGTGGAGAGAATGAACGTTTAAGTTGATGGATGGCACGCTGATCAAGTCAGCAACCTTTCCCTGAATAGTATTGAGTTTATTAAGTGTTACTGAAGTTGTACACGCAGTCCTGACTTGTGCCCTATAGATGGTAGATAGGCTTTGGGGTGTCGGGATGAGTTACTCACCATAGCATTCCCAGCCTCTGACCTACTCTAGTAGACACAGTGTTTATATACTTGGTCCAGTTCAGTCTCTGGTCAATGGTAATCCCCAGGATGTTGATGGTGGGGTTTTAGTGATGGTAATGCCATTGAATAGCAAGAGATGTCTGGCCTCCAACCGCAACCATCTTCCTTTGTGGTAGGTATGATTCCAACCCATAAAGAGTTTTCTCCTGATTTTCAATGACTTCAATTTTGCTAGACTCCATGATGATGGCATTTGGACTTTCTCAAATGTTGCCTTGATGTTAAGGGCAGTCACTCTCACCTCACCAAAACTTGCGGTCATAATTATAAGACAATCACTAATAAATCCAACAGTAACCTTGGGAGAAACTTCTTCACGTACAAATTGTGAGAAGTGGAACTCGCTATCACAGGCAAGGTCGAATAGCATAGATGCAGTTAAGGGGAAGATACATAAACACACGAGGGAGAAGGAAATAGAAAAATGTGTTGAAGAGATGTGGGAGAAAATTTATGGGAAGTGTAAACATCGCCATGGAGCCAAATGGCTGGTTTATTTGTTGCAAATTCTATACAATACTTACCTGATTATGGAAACAGGAATTTACACATGCCTGCTCCATCCGTTGCTCACAATGTTTACCCCAACCCCCATTGACATCGCTTACTTTCCCCTGAACTCTAGAAGGCTTCCTACCTGCCATTAGAGGCTTATGTATCCATTTAGTACCTGAAAGATGGGGGCAGTGCCATTGAATTTCTAGGCTAAAGGATGTTTTTTTTTAATGTGTATACTTCCCAGAGAATGTAGAAATGGGAGATAAAAACAAAAAATAGTGATAAACTCAGCAGGTCTGGCATTATCTGTGGAGAGAGAAACAGAGTTAATGTTTCAAGTCCAATATGAATCCAAAGAAGAGTCATATTGGACTTGAAACATTAACTCTTTCTCTCTCCACAAATGCAGCCACACCTGCTGAGTTTTACCAGCACTCTCTGTTTTTATTTCAGATCTCCAGAATCCACAGTATTCTGTCTTTATTATGTAGAAATGTGTGCTTTGTTTTCCAGGCAGCAGAGGATGCTCTTGCCTGTTACAGGTACAAGAAATGCTTAGACAGCTTCTACGGGCCTTCAACCATAGCACAGGTGAGTCAGCATGGGAAGAGGTCAAGAAGTTATCTTGGCGCAGACAGTGGGAATGGGGAATACAAAATCAGCCATGTCTCAATGAGTGCAGGCTCAACACAATCCAGGACAAAGCACTCTCATCTGAGTTAGAAGGTTGTGGGTTCAATGGTCACTCCATTTATTGCCCATCCCTAATTGCCCTTGAGAAGGTGGTGGTGAGCTGCCTTCTTGAACCGCTGCAGTCCATGTGCTGTAGGAATATCTACTGTGCTGTTAAGAAGGGAGTTCCAGGATTTTGATCTAGCAACAGTGATGGTGGAGTGGTAATTGCCTGGATTGGATTTGTCCTGCTTTTTGTGGACAGGAATTGGGCAATTTTCCACTGTCGGGTAGATGCTAATGTTGTAGTTGTCGAACAGTTTGTTACTGAGTAAGTGCAGCTTGGCTAAGTGCTGCTAGTGCTTGAGCACAAGTCTTCAGTTCTATAGCTGGGATATTGTCAGGGCCCATGGTTTATGCCATATCCACTGCCTTCAGCCATTTCTTGATATCACGTGGAGTGAATCGAATTGGCTGGAGACTGGCAATATGATGGTGGGAACTTCAGGAGGAGGCCAAGATAGTCATCCACTCAGCACTTCTGGCTGGCGTGCTGGGCTCTGCATCATTGAGGATGGGGTCTTTTTGGAGTCTCCTCCTCTGATTAGTTGTTTAATTGTCCACCACCATTCACAACTGGATTGGTAGGACTGTAGAACTTTGATCTGATTTATTGATTGTGGAGTTGTTTAGCTCTGTTTATCAAATGCTGCCTCCATAAGAACATAAGAAATAGGATCAGGAATAGGCCATTCGGCCCCTTAAAGCTACTCAACATATGATCATGGCTGATCTTCTACTTCAACTCCATTTTCCTCCTGCCTGCTCCCCATATCCCTCGATTCTCTGAGAAATCAAAAATCTATCAACCTCAGTCCTGAATATACTTAATGATGAAGCATCCACAACCCTCTGGTATAGATAATTCCAAAACTTCACAACTCTGAGTGAAGAAATTTCTCCTCCTCAGAGTCCTAAATGATTGTTCCATTATCCTGAGTTCATGCCCCCAACTTCTAGATTCCTCTGCCAGGGGAAACAGCACTGAATGTCTACCCCGTCAAGCCCCTTCTGAATCGAATATGTTTCGATGAGCCTCTCATCATAGGACAATCCTCTCATCCTAGGAACCAATCTAGTGAACCTTCATTATACCGCCTCCAAGGCAAATAAATCCTTCCTTGGATTTGGAGGCCAAAGCTGTGGTCACACAAACGCCCTATACAATTGTAGCAAGACTTCCTTTTTCTTGTATTCCAATTCCTTTGCAACAAAGGCCAACGTGACACTTTCCTCATTGTTTTACTGTAACTGCTTGCCAACTTTGTGTCCCTTATATAAGCCTACCCAAGTCTATCTGAACATGAATATTTAAAAATATCACACTTTTAAAATTTCCATTCTTACGACCAAAGTGAAAAACCTCACCCTTACCTACATTATACGCCAGCTGCCATCTTGTTGCCCACTCAATTTACCTGGCTACATTTCTTTGCAGCTGCTTCTTGTCCTTCTTACAGTTTACATTCCTACCTAGCTTTGTATTTGTTTTTATTCATTCATGGGATGTGGGCTTCGCTGGCTGGGCCAGCATTTATTGCCCATCCCTAGTTGCCCTTGAGAAGGTGGTGGTGAGTTGCCTTCTTGAACCGCTGCAGTCCATGTGGTGTAGGTAACACCCACAGTGCTGTTAGGAAGGGGGTTGTAGGATTTTGACCTAGTGGCAGTGAAGGAAGGGTGATATATTTCAAGCCAGGATGGTGAATGACTTGGGAGGGGACATTCCAGGTGGTGGTGTTCCCATGTATCTGCTGCCCTTGTCCTTCTAGATGGTAGTGGTTGTGGGTTTGGAAGGTGCTGTTGAAGGAGCCTTGGTGAATTCCTTGGTGTATCAGCAGCAAACTTTGATAAATAACTCTTGGTCTCTTCATCTAGGTGATTAATTGTAGTCAGTCATAGAACATAAATAGCTGAGGCCCCAGCATTGATCCTTGTGACACTCCACTGGTTAAAACCTGCCAACATGAAAATGCCCTGTTTATTCCCTACTCACTGTTTCCTCTTCAGTAACCAATCCTCTACGCATGCTAATATATTACCCCCACTCCCTCTTGACTGGGCACCAGCCACTGGTGGAACTGGACATACCCAGGGATCATAATGGAGGAACTTGAGACATTGGCTGTAAAGTATGATTCCGTGGGAGTGACTATGTCAGGCTGTTGCTTGATTAATCTGTGGGACAGCTCTCTCAATTTTGGACACAAGTCCCCAGCTGCTGATGAGGACTTTGCAGGGTCAACTGAGCAGTGTGCGCCTTTGTCGTTTCTGATGCTTAAATCAATGCCGGGTCATCAGTCTGATTTTAGTAGCGGTTTGATACAATATTGCTGTGGGTCTGGGGTTACATGTAAGCCAGGCCAGGTAAGGATGGCAGCTTTCCTCCCCTAAAGGACATCAGTGAACCACAAGGGTTTTTACAACAATCATGGTCATTATTCATGAGACTAGCATTTTATTGCAGGTTTATTCATTTAAATTGCTCCAGCTGGCATGGTGGGATTTGAACTACTATCTCCAGAGCATTAGTCCAGGCCTCTGGGTTATTAGTCCAGTAACATTAACACTATGTTCCATACCTTTGTTAATATCTCCATATGTGGCCCAGTGTCAAATTTTGTTTGATAACGTTCCTGTGAAATGCCCTGGGACATTTTACTACCTTAAAGTAGCTATACAAAGGCAAGTTGTTTTAGTTATCGAAGAGTTACATCTTTAGGAGGACACACTGTGCAAAAATTAATTGCAGGTTGATGATGCTCAGCACTACTTGCTCTTAGTTTCCAGTACTGAAGTTTAATGGAATATTTCAATCTAAGAGATATTCATGATTTGCCTGTTTTTGTCCCATCAGGTTTCTAAGCAATTACCTTCAAAGGACCAAAAGAACAAAACTGGCAATTGTTTTTTCCTGAATTTTGCTGGCCTCCATTCTGATCATCAAGAGTTTACTCAGTTTTAAACGCACGGGTCAATAATCTCCTATTCCTTGTTTTTTACAGAACGAGAAATTTCCACCCGATGAGTTTGTTCCAAATCCATGCCTGTTCACAGGTAAATAAAGAAGTTCACAGGCTAACATGTACATTCACAGGTCAATACACACGCCTACAGGTTTATGATACATAGCAGCTCTCTGGGAGCTGGTCCGTTTAGTAATTGGTCTTTGGATTACTAGTCCAGTAACATTGCCATGATAATACATTGGAAAGGGTTAACATTTGCATTTAATATTTTTCTGATCTGAACTTGGTGTATTTGGCACCGTATTTAATTACCCATCTCTCCAAATTATTCTCACTTTCCCCCTTTGTCTCATCTAGCTCCAAATGTCCCAAACTGTAACGGGTATATTAAGAAAACTTCAACAATGCCCCGCCTACCTGAAGGAGGCATCAGCAAGAAACTGGAAGAGTGCGCCATCTTCCCTGCAGGTTAGTGTTCTGTTGTCTTTCATATAGTGACTGAACTGCAGATGTACCAGGTGAGGAGAACAGTGGGAAAGAAACCACACACCTCTCAGGGTCCTGGAATGGTCACAGCCATAGGAGGCCATCTTTCCGAGCTGGCTGTCTGCAACAGCAACTCAGATAGTCCCTACATGTTTCCCAGAGCCCTGCAAATCTTTATTCCACAGGTTATTATCCAATTTCCCTTTGAAAGCCATGATTGAATCTGCTTCCACCACCCTCTCTGGCAGTGAATTCCAGGTCCTAACACGTTGCTTCTAGTTCTTTCGTCAATCACTTTAAATCGGTGTCCTCTGATTCTCAACCTCTCTGCCAATGGGAACAGTTTCTCCCCATCTACTCTGTCCAGGTCTCTTACGGTTTTGAATACCTCTACCAAGAGGGGTGACAGTGCTCCTACTAAACCACAGCTGAATCCTGAATCAAAACTTCGAGATAACATATTTATTTAGCACTTTTGATGTAATAAAACAGCACACAAAAGGAGATATTAGGCAGATGACCAAAAGGGGTAGGTTATAAGGAGTTTCTTAAAGGGGGAAGAGAGAAATGGAGAGAGGTAGAGGTTTAGGGAGGGAATTCCAAAGCTTAGGGCTTTAGCAGCTGAAGGCACAGCCACCACTGGTGCAGAGATTAAAACTAGGAATGTTCAAGAGGCCAAAGTTGGAGAAACGCATATGTCAGAGGGTTATTTTTTTATTCGTTCATGTGATTTTGGGCATCACTGGCTAGGCCACTTGTTCAGAGGGCATTTAAGAGCTATGGGTCTGGAGTCACATGTAGACCAGACCAGGTAAGGATGGCAGATTTCCTTCCCTAAACCAGATGGGTTTTTATAGCAATCGACAATGGTTTCGTGGTCATCAACAGAGCATTTAATTCCAGACTTTTTACTGAATTCAAATTTCACCATCTGCCATAGTGGGATCCAAACCCAGGTCCCCAGAGCTTTACCCTGGGTCTCTGAAATACTAGTCCAGTGATAATACCACTCTGCAGAGAGAGGGAAGGGCAAGAGGCCATGGAGAGATTTGAAAGCAAGGGTGAGAATTTTAAAATCGGGACAATGTAGGTGAGCAAGCGCAGAGATGATGGGTGAATGGGACTTGGGGCAGGCTGAATTTTCAATAAGCAGAGGGTAGACATGGAAGGCCGCCTTGAATGTGTTAGAATCGTCAAATCTAGAGGTAACAAAAGCATGGATGATACAGTCAAATGAACGCCAACATGGGTTTTGACTTTACACAAAGTCCCCAGTGCATCCCCACACTCCTGAGCTAGTACTGTAGTCAATTCACACATTGCAAGCAACTGCAGCAATGCCAAGTAAACTGTTGGGGCTGCTGTTGAGTCAATAGTTAAAAGCCATGCAGTTGCCAACAGCACCACCAGAAGACACTGAATGGTGCTGCAGCATTGATGTACCAGACTAATTCTAACAGATTTTGAATGAACCTTATTTTAGGCGCACTTTTGGAAGGATGTTAAATACTTGGGCAAAGAGCAGAGGAGATTTACTTGGGATGGGGGACTTCAGTGTCATGGAGAGACTAAAGAAGCTGGGATTGTTCTCCTCGGCAGGCAAGGTTAAGGGGAGATTTAATTTTTATTAATTTGCTTATGGAATGTGGTCGTCACTGTCATTCATTGCTGATCCCAAATTGTCCTTGAGAAGGTGGTGGTGAGCTGCCTTCTTGAATACAACTGAGTAGCCTGCTAGGCCATTTCAGAGATAAAAACAAAAAACCACTGCGGATGCTGGAAATCCAAAACAAAAACAGAATTACCTGGAAAAACTCAGCAGGTCTGGCAGCATCGGTGGAGAAGAAAAGAGTTGACGTTTCGAGTCCTCATGACCCTTCAACAGAACTAAGTAAAAATAGGAGAGGGGTGAAATATAAGCTGGTTTAAGGTGGCGGGGGGGGAGAGAAGTTGGGGGGTGGTGGTTGTAGGGACAAGCAAGCAGTGATAGGAGCAGATAATCAAAAGATGTCACAGATAAAGGAACAAAGAGGTGTTGAAGGTGGTGATATTATCTAAGAGAATGTGCTAATTAAGAATGGATGGCAGGACACTCAAGGTACAGCTCTAGTGGGGGTGGGGTGGAAAGACTGACAGGGCATTACAGGTATAGATTTAAAAATAATGGAAATAGGTGGGAAAAGAAAAATCTATATAAATTATTGGAAAAAACAAAAGGGAGGGGGAAGAAACCGAAAGGGGGTGGGGATGGACGAGGGAGTTCAAGATCTAAAGTTGTTGAGGGCAGTTAATAGTTAAAACCACATTGCTGAGGGTCTGGAGTCACATGTAGGCCGAACCGGGTAAGGACGGCAGATTTCCTTCCCTGAAGGGCATTAGTAAACCAGATGGATTTATTTTTGAAACAACAATCTGGCAATTACATACTTAGCTTTACTAATTCCAGCATTTTATTCCAGATTTATTTAATTCATTTAATTGAAATACCCTCAGTTGCCATGATGGGATTTGAACTCACCTGATCATTAGTCCAGCTCTCTGGATTACTAACCTAATAACGTAACTGTTGTGTAATGAGTTAATAGAATAGCTATGCTAAAGACTAACATAGCCCATGGTGTATCAGTGACATCAGCAGTCATGCACTAGACTCTTGGGAGAGAGGATGGAACACAATATACTCATGAGAAACATACCTACTCTGTAATCTATCTTATATCTAGTGTTAATAAACCAGTTTAAAGCAAGTACCAAAGTAAGACTACAGTCTATCTAGATAAGATAGGCCAAACAAGCCAGAAGCCAGGAACCACGCCACTAGTAGATGAAACTGGTAGCAGCAGCGGTGCCACCAATCTAAAGCAGCATTGGTACAAATGAGATGGAACTACGGCAAGAGAGTGCAAGAAAACCTGGCAGAGTGAAAAATTTACAAACCTAACAAAGGAAGTGGCAAACTGGTGAGAGGTAATGATGCCCGTACCTGGTGAGCAGTCGCTGCCTCTACCCGCCCGTTTGAAAGCCTCGGTGACCCACAGAGAGGCCAAAAGTGGGAGCTATGGAAGAAGCACTTCCTCCGATAGAGCAGCATCGGGCCTTCGTGCTAAAGAGCAGAAGTACCAGGTCAGTTTGTTTCTTTATGCCATGGGCCCGGTAGCCGATGATGTCCTCCTAAGGCAGGGGATGGAAGAGTCTTCTGCAGTTTTCGACACACATTTTAGCCTGAAGCGAAACCTAGTGATAGAGTGTGCACACTTTAACCAAAGATCCCAAAGACCAGGGGAATCAGTTGAATTATTTCTTACCAGCCTATATTGCCTAGCTAGCTCTTGTGAATACTGGATATTGAAAGATGATCTCACCTGCAACCGCATAGTCGTTAGGGCCCTTGATGAAAAGCTATTTGATTTTTTTACAGACCAAGTGGTTCAATATGCAAGGCAGCCAAACTCTGGTAGATAAACCAGGCTATAATTCGTCCCAACATAGAGGCTCTAGATGACTCCGTTAACTGGGTAGGCCCAAGGGCATCGGCCCCACCCACCAAACTGGGCGAAAGGGCAGGAAAACCCAAAGCAGCCACTATGAGATGCTTGCGTTGTGGTGCAAAGAAACACAGATGCCAAAATTGCCCAGCTGGGGGCGCAGAATGCTTCTAGTGCAGGAAGACTGAACATTTCAGGCACTTCTGCAAGCCCAACAACTTTACCAGAGGAAGAGGACACAAGGATATTTAGGAAATGCACTCCGTCTAAGAAATTGGAAATCTTGACAGGTGAAATTGCAGAGTTTCTGGGGAAGTAAATGGTCTTAATTCAAAACTATTGGTCAGTAACAGTGCAAATTAAAGGCTTTGACGCCAACTTTAAAATTGACATTGCAGCTGACGTTAACATACCTCCCCCAGCTGATCATCTGGATTGGCTTCAGTCAATACCCCTTCATCCATCAGATATTAAATTGCAAGGCCCAGGTGGCACAAACCTTCCAATAAAAGGCAGGATCATTGCTCCTCTTTGTTACAAGGGGCGACAGATCATTGATTCTTTCTATGCTGTTCACAATCAATGCACGTCCTTATTGAGTGGAGATGTCGGTGGACTACTGGGTACCAGATGATAGCCTGCATTTGGACAACTCGATGCCTTTCATGGAAGAACTTCCAAAGTTTTATGTAGAACCAGTGGATTCTCAGCCTACAGCAGCTGAGGAGGTTTATTCAGTCAGCAGTGATTTCCTTTCCATCACAGAGACACCATCCACTAGACCCCTAGGGCAGACATTGAGGTTGTGGATCTCCTGGTTCTTTAGGAAGCTAGGCGAGGGGCGGTAAATACATTTGGCACTGCGGCAGAGCAGCATTCAGATCTTTATCCACGCACACCAGAAGCCAGCAACCATGCCACGAGTATATGAAACAATAACCAGGATGCTACTGTATATACCCCCATGACACTTTTTAAATACAGGTGTTCAAAAATATGAAGGATTTTGATACAGACAATAAGCCGAAATTGTTTCCACAGCAGAAGTGTCAGTAACTAGAGGACACAGACATAAGGTGATTGACAGAAGAACCTGAGGTGAAATTAAGATTAAAAGAAGTTTATGCAGTGAGGTATAATCTTGGAATGCACTGCCTGAAAGGGTGGAGGAAGCAGATTGAATAACTTTCAAAAGGGAATTGGATAAACATTCGAAGGTGAGAAAATTGCTGGGTACGAAAGTGCAAGTTGGTGAGGGAGTGTCACAAATTGGAAAGGTCTTTCAAAGAACTGCCACAGGTATGATGGGCTGAATGGACTCCTTCTGTGCTATAAGAGTAGAGGATTCTCTAGAGTTTATGGGAGCTATATGCAGTGATATCGACAAAACCTGATGGCAGGTGTGCTGGATTCTTAATCGAGCCTGGATGTCTCAGTCAAATCTCCAGCCCCCATCAGCCCCCAATTTCTCAGACAGGGAAGTGGAGGAGCAGAGTTGTTGGGAGTTGGCATGTGGCGATCCAATATCTTTGCAACTAGGTCAGGAAGGTGTGTGTTATCAGCAGGATTTCAGTGAAGAGATCCGTGAGGTTTCCCATCCCTTCCAATTATGGATTTTAGCACTTAAAACATGTCGGAAATGGTCTTGCCCTTTCCCTAGGGCCCTGGTAGTGGCACCAACGGGAGTGATTCAGAGTGGAATGAATCAAAAGTGTACAAGTAGCACATGGCACAACATTAAAGTGTATGACCTGGGTGGAAAGGTTAAATTGTGAGGACGTTTTCACAGGCTCGGTTTGTATTCACGAGTACACAACACTAAGGTGATCTAATTACTATTTATGCTGTTTGCAGGAATTGATAGGAAATAATTTCTATCGACCCTCTAAACTAAGAGAGCATAACTTTAAGAGGTTGAGATATTGTGGCCAGTGGTAGCATCCCTACCTCTGGGCCAGAAGCTCAGGGTTTAAGTCCTACTTCAGGACTTGATGGCCAGAGAAGGTATCATAGTCACAGAGGTCAACAGCACAGAAAAAGGCCCTTCGGCCCAGTGAGTCTGCACCAGTCAAACAAGTATCTAACTATTCTAATTGCATTTTCCAGCACTAGGCCCATAACCTTGTATGCCATGGCATCGCAAGTGCACATCCAAATACTTCTTCAATGTTATGAAGGTATCTGCCTCTACCACCCTTTCAGGCAGTGAGTTCCAGATTCCCACCACTCTCTGGGTGAAAAAATTTCTCCTCACATCCCCTCTAAACCTCCTGCCCCTTACCTTAAATCTATGCCTCCTGGTTATTGATCCCTCCACCAAGGGAAAAAGTTCCTTCCTGTCTACCCTATCTATGCCCCTCATAATTTTATACACCTCAATCATGTCCCCCCTCAATCTCCCCTGCTCCAGGGAAAACAACCCCAGTCTACCCAATCTCTCCTCATAGCTAAAACTCTCCAGCCCAGGCAACATCCTGGTAAATCTCCTCTGCACTCTCTCTAGTGCAATCACATCCTTCCTATAATGCGGATTCCAGAACTGCATGCAATACTCCAGCTGTTGCCTAACCAGCGCTTTATACAGTTCCAGCATAACCTCCCTGCTTTTATATTCTATGTCTCGGCTAATAAAGGCAAGTATCCCATATGTCTTCTTAACCACCTTATCTACCTGTCCCACTACCATAAAGGGCTGGTGGACATGCACACCAAGGTCCCTCTGATCCTCGGTACTTCCCAGGGTCCTACCATTCATCGTGTATTCCCGTGCCTTGTTTGTCCTGCCCAAGTGCATCACCTCACACTTATCCGAATTAAATTCCATTTGCCACTGATCAACCTATCTGACCAGCCCATCTATATCCTCCTGTAATCTAAGGCTATCCTCCTCACCATTTACCACCCCACCAATTTTCATGTCATCCTGAACTTACTGATCAACCCTCCTACATTCAAGTCTAAATCGTTTATATACACCACAAACAGCAAGGGACCCAACCCCGATCCCTGTGGAACCTCACTGGACACAGGCATCCAGTCACAAAAACACCCCTCGACCATCACCCTCTGCTTCCTACCACTTAGCCTATTCTGGATCCAATTTGCCAAATTACCTTGGATCCCATCGGCTCTTATCTTCGTTATCAGTCTCCCATGCAGGACCTTATCAAAAGCCTTGCTGAAGTCCAAGTAGACTACGTCAAATGCATTGCCCTCATCTACACACCTGGTCACCTCTTCGAAAAATTCAATCAAATTGGTCAGACATGACCTTCCCTTAAAACCATGCTGTCTGTCCTTGATTAATCCCTGCCTCTCCAAGTGTAGGTTAATTCTGTCCCTCAGAATTGCTTCCAATAGTTTCCCCATCACTGAGGTTAGTCTGACTGTCCTGTAGTTCCCTGGTTTATCCCTTCCTCCCTTCTTGAATAACGGTACCACATTGGCTGTCCTCCAGTCCTCTGGCACCTCTCCTGTGGCCAGAGAGGTATTGAAAATTATTGCCAGCGCCCGTGCTATCTCCTCCCTTGCCTCACTCAACAGCCTGGGGTACATTTTACCCGGGCCTGGAGATTTATCTACTTTTAAGCCTGCCAGACCACTTAAAGCCTCCTCCCTTTCTATGCTAATTTCTTTAATTATATCACAGTCCTTCTGCCTGATTTCCATACCCACGTCGTCCCTCTCACTTGTGAACAATGACACAAAGTATTCATTTAGAACCCTACCTGCGTCTTTCAGCTCCACACACAAATTGCCATTATGGTCCTTAATGGGCCCTATTCTTTCCCTACTTATCCTCTTGCTCTTAATGTACTTGTAAAATAACTTTGGATTTTCCTTTATTCACCTGCCAATGTTTTTTCATGCCCCTTTTTGCTCTCTTAATTTCCTTTTTAAGTTCCCCCTTACACATTCTATACTCCTCTAGGGCTTCCGCTGTTTTGAGTCCTCGGTATCTGCCATAAGCCTCCCTTTTTCTCTTTATCCATTCCTATATATCCCTCGTCTTCCAGGGTTCCCTGGATTTCTTGGTCCCACTCTTTATCTTTACTGGAATATGTTGGCCCTGTACTCTCCCTATTTCCTTCTTGAGTGAGTCCCACTGCTCTGACGCAGATTTACCTAAAAATAGTTGCTCCCAGTCCACTCTGGCCAAATCATATCTGATCTTATTAAAATTGGCCTTCCCCCAATTTAGAACTCTGATTTCTGACCCATCCTTGTCCTTTTCCATAACAACCTTGAATCTAACGGAGTTATGATCACTATCTGCAAAACGCTTCCCCACTGATACCTCTACCCCTGGCCCGGCTTCATTCCCTAAAATGAAGCCCAAGGCCGCCCCCTGTCTTGTAGGACCTTCTACGCACTGGCTTAAAAAGCTCTCCTGGATGCATTTTAAGATTCCGTTCCCTCTAAACCTATCACACTATGACTAACCCAGTTAATGTTGGAGAAGTTGAAATCCCCATCCATTATTACCCTATTATTTTTACACTTCTCTGAAATTTGCCTACATATCTGCTCTTCTGTTTCTCTCTGACTGTTTGGGGGCCTATAGTACACTCCCAGCAATGTGAGTGCTCCTTTTTTGTTTTTCAGTTCTACCCATATGGCTTCATTTGAGGAGCCTTCTAAGATGTCACCTCTCCTTACTGCTGTAATTGATTCCTTGATTAATATTGTGATGCCCCCTCCTCTTTTACCTCCTTCCCTGTCTCGCCTGAAGACCCAATATCCTGGAATATTGAGCTGCCAATCCTGCCCCTCTCTCAACCATGTCTCTGTGACAGCAATGACATCATACTTCCATGTGTTAATTTGTGCCCTCAGCTCACCTGTCTTATTCGTCAGGCTCCTTGCATTAAAATAAATACCATCCAACCTTGCCAAGCTCCCTTGTGACTTAACTGGCCTATAATTTCTATGCCTTCCAGACTCACTTGCTTTCTCTTCTAATTTTGGCTGTGCATCTCCCTCTGCTGAACCTCCTCTCAGGATCCCATCTCCCTGCCAAGTTAGTTTAAACCCTCCCCAACAGCACTAGCAAACCTTCCCGCAAGGATGTTGGTCCCATTCCGGTTCAGGTGAGCCCCATCTGCCTTGTACAGGTCACACCACCCCCCGAAACAGTCCCAATGTCCCAGAAATCTAAAGCCCTCCCTCCTGCACCATCTCTGCACCACACATTCATCTGGACTAACCTCCTATTTCTATACTCACTAGCGCGTGGCACCAGAAGTAATCCAGAGATTACTACCTTTGAGGTCCTGTTTTTTAATTTGTTTCCTAGCTCCCTAAATTCTGCTTGCAGGACCTCATCCCTCTTTCTACCTATGTCATTGGTACCAATATGTACCACAATCTCTGACTATTTGCCCTCCCCTTTTAGAATGTCCTGCAGCTGTTCAGTGATATCCTTGACCCTGGCACCAGGGAGGCAACATACCATCCTGGAGTCACGTCTACAGCTGCAGAAACGCCTGTCTGTTCCCCTTACTATCGAGTCTCCTACCACTATTGCTCTTCCCCTCTTTTTCCTCCCTCCCTGCTGTGCAGCTGAGCCACTCACAGTGCCAAGAGCATGGCTGCACTCCCCAGAGGAACCGTCACTCTCACCACTTTCCAACATAGAAAAATGGTTCTCAAGCGAGATGCACCCTGGGGATTTCCTGACTACCTGCCTGACACCTTTCTTCTGACCGATGGTCACCCATTCCCTCTCTGTCTACACTTCCTTAAGCTGTGGGGTGACCACGTCTAAAAATGTGCTATCCACGAAACTCTCAGCCTTGTGGATGCACCTCAGTGCCTCCAGCTGCCGCTCAAGCTCCGAAACACGGAGCTCAAGTAGCTGCAGCTGGTGGCACTTCCTGCAGGCGTGGTCGGTCTTGGACTTCCCACATGTTGCAGGTGGTACATAACATGGAACTGAGCTGCCCTGCCATGCCTCTAGTTGAAATAAACCCCTTGCTTTAAGTTAAATACAGTTAAAAAAAAGCATTAAATTATTTATGTACTTTAAATAAAAACTAGAACCCTTACATTTCCTTAGCTTAATCTATTTTAAACTGGAGAAAACTGTGTTCATAATGTGGCCAAACCAGGTTGATTATCAGCCTGTAAATCCTTCCAATACATGTCATGGCAGCAGGTAAGGATGGGAGAGTTTCCTGGTCAGCCATGCTGCAGAAGGCAATAGCAACTGTAGCACTTTGCCAAGCATGATCATGGACCAACCCAATGGAAGTCCATGGTCACCAATCCCCTCATAGGGCATGGTACCTGAAGGAGGAGGAATCTTAAGAGCCAATGTTGTTCAGGAGTGAAATCAGGAAGCACATCTTCACAGTGGGTAGTAGAAATCCAGAATTCGCCACCAAAAGGCTGTGGATGGTGGTGGGGTCAAATGAAAACTTAAGATTGGGATCAATAAAGTTTGTTCTGCAAGGGGTATTAAGGGATATGGAACAAAGGTGGCCAATAGAGCTAAGATCAGCCATGATCTAATTAAATGGTGGAAAACGCTGAAAGGGTCAAATGCTTCCTGAGTTTTAAGCCTCGTATCTGGTCTTCTTTCCTTCTCAGCACAAGTAAGCCAATTGTCTGGTTTCCCTTCCCAAAAGGTCGACAGCCGATTCTGTCATTATCCTGGTGTAGTCGCTAATCCATGTGACCCATACATGCGCATGCCCCGTCAGCAGGAGTACAGGTAAGTGCTTTGACCTTCCATCAGCAGATTGTAAGTACAGTGAGCTCGTGTAAATAACAGTAATCTCTGTGTTTCTTTGACAAACTGAACTGATGGCTGATAGTTTGCAATGGGATTTTACTTGGAAAGATACACAACCTACTGCAATATGAGACACCCAGAATTATACTCGTCACATCTGCTACCTTTTCTATTTGTCCTGACTTCACGCGATGGGTGGTACCTCCTTGATTCTGTACATGACAATCTAGTCACCTCATCTACCCTCTCTAGTTTTGAGTTTTAATAATGGCTATCCCTCCTTACATTTTCCACTTCTGATCCTATGGCATTGGGTGTTCTTGATGTTCCTGTGGTTTGAAACCCCTAATTTGGACCTCCTGTCACCCCACTGGGAACCTTCTGCCTCCATAGCTCTCTTAAGCTCCAAAGGTTCTTGTTTCAGAAAATGTTGAAATCAAATCTATGAGTTCTAACTTCCCTCTCCTGAAATCGCCACCTTTCGCAACTTCACTTGTACATTTGTAGTCTTGAGTGGGTAATCATAATGTAAACATAATGTTTGACCTTCTACCTGTGCCACAGAAGTGATTGATATTCTAGTTGGTATGAAAGGTTTCACAAAGCATAGTTCCTTCTCCATTAGATCTGGCACTAAACCTTGCCTCAGTCGTGCTGGCCACCGACTATTTGTGGTAAAAATTCTGCCTGTTGTTCAGCGGTGCAAAAATGCCAGAGACTCTCAGAGGCATTGGAGAGATCTAATGGCCAGCGAATTAGCGAAGTATTGATAATCAGAATTTCAGTTCTATTCTCTCCCAGGGCGGGGGTGGATGATGTTTTTGTCATGGTTACTGTTGTGTTGACGATAAATGTCGTCATTTGTTTTCTGCCTGAAGACATTATTTGCTGATGCTTCAATCTGAGTCATTTCCTTGGCAGTTTTTTTTTTGTCGGTGGTGGCTTGCGATTGCCTTCCACTTTCAGGGCAGGGTGAGGATGCAAACCAACTATACCAACCGGCCCCCTTGACACCTCAGTCGACTTAAGTGCTATTAAGTTTTTTTTTTCAATTGCTTCATTCCTTGTCTAGACTATGAGAATGCCTTCCTATCTCTCCCTTGGCCAATTCGATTCATTCATTGTAGGTGCATGTAACATAATGTGCAGCACTTTATATTCATCAGTGTTGAATTTCATCACCTGCCCAATTGCAAATAGGTCCTCGTACGAATCTTCAGCTGCCTCAACCTCCTGCCACCTTTAACTTTTAAATTTGAGAAGAGATTGCTATACATTCAAACTCGACCAAGGAATTTTCTCCACTGACCGGGCCAATATCTCAGAATGACAGAATTTTAATGGCACAGAAGGAGGCCATTCAGCCCATCATGTCTGCACCAGCTCTCCAATATGTAACCCTTCAACCATTGCTAAGAAGCATACCATCTGGTCATTAGCACAAAGCAGCTTGCGAAAGTTTGCTGCGCCACACCAACATTCAGAAAGAAGCCACAAAGCAATCACACCCTCCGCAATAGGACACCGCCCAAACTCTACATTATCAGAAATAAAAACACAGAGTCTTAGAAAAACTCAGCAGATTTGGCAGCATCTTTGGAGAGAGAAAGAGAGTTAACATTTTGAGTCCGATATGACTCTTCTTTGGAACTGCTTCAGAGCACCTTCGTTCAGTCCGCAAGCATGACCCCGACCTCGCAGTTGCTTACCATTTCAATACACCACCTTGCTCTCATGCTCACATTTCTGTCCTCAGCCTGCTGCAATGTTCCAGTGAAGCCCAACGCAAGCTGGAGAAAAAGCACCTCATCTTCCGATTAGGCACTTTACAGTGTTCTGGTCTCAACATTGAGTTCAACAACTTCAGACCATGAACTCTGTCCTCCATTTAGTATGTTTCCCCCCCTCCACACCAAGAGCCAGTCTGTATCTTATTCTCTTGTTTTGCTTTCAGGCAGCACTTCACTTATTCTGCTATTAACACCTACTCTGGTCCAATGTTTTGTTCCTTTATGACTACCATTCCGACTCTGCCTTTTTTCCATGCCATCTTTGTAATTTAATCTCACCTATCTTCCAAGCTATCCCTGACCTTCCTTTTTAGCTCCACCCTCCCCTCTCTTTTTCAATAGCATAAAACCCATCACATTTCTGCCCCCCCTTCAGTTCCGAAGAAACAACATATCGAACTGGAAATGTTAACTCTTTCTCTCTCCACAGGTGCTGCCAGTCCTGCTGAGTTTTTCCAGCACTCTTTTTATTTCAGATCCCCAGCATCTGCAATACTTTTCTTTTATTCTGCAATATCAGGTGCACTAACTTCCATCTCAGGAATAATTGTCAACTTATCCAAATCCTCCACCTCTCTCCTTCCATCACCTACTACCTCTAACAGCATAACGTTCCCAGATGTGCAATGTGTATTAAAGTGGCGACATAGATTCAGTCTTGAGTTAGAAGGTAGGGGGTTCATGTCCCACTCCAAAGACCTGAGCACGAAATGCAGGATGGCAATCCAAAGCAGTACTAAAGAAATGCTACACTATTGGAGGTGCCAACTTTCAGATGAGATGTTAAACTGCACCCTCAGCTGGATGTAAAAGATTCCATAACACTATCAAAGGATATCAGAGGAGTTTTTTGGTATCCTGGCTAACATTTATGCCTCAACTAATATCACCAAAATGTTGCTGTTAATGGGATTTACTGTGTGCAAACTGGCTGCTACATTTAATACATTACAACACTGACTACACTTCAAAAGCCCTTTGGAAAATCCTGAGATCATGAAAGGTGCTATATAAATGCAAGTTTGCTCTCTTTTACCCCAATGTGCGTCTCCACAATAATATTAAAAGCTGCTCAGTAATTTTATAACCCAAGATTTCAAATTAATTAATTTAAAAAATATCGAGTGTGGGATACAGAAAAGTATCGCACGAGGTATGCATTTCAGAGGCAGGAGTCCAGGCAAACTGTTGGGTTGAAGTAGCGGAAGTTTTACTCTACTTCTGGTAACTGAGGTGCTCCATTGTCCAACACCAAAATCCTACCCCTGGATAAGTATGAAAGCAAAAGTAAACCAGGAGAACAGGAAAATGTTTGAAAGTAATTTATTTTAACGTTTTGTTTTTTTTTTGTTTGCAGTTACAGTTGTAATAGGCTGGAGAGAACAAGCTAAATGATTTTCGTGTAGGCCACAGATAATTAAAATCGTACAGGACAATTGAAGAAACCAGTCAAAGGATCATCGATAAATTTGAAGTACTATGGGTGCCTTTTGCGCTTTACCAATACTCTCATGCCGTCCAACACTATATTCTAATCTTTACTAATCTTTAGGCAAACCACACAAACAATCGCATGCCATTCAATTCTCCACCCTAAACCTTACCAATTTTACTTGTGTGAACACCAACACTTTACACCCGGTCACCAATACCATCAATCCAAGCACAAATGTACCCCTTAATCCTGCCAATACTCAAGTGCTATCTAACGCAGTCCAACCCAACCAATATTCACCTGCTCTATAGCACATCAGGAGAGCCTCTTCACTTTACCACCCCCACTGAAACGAGTACCAAAGTATCACCAGATATACCATCTGTTATCCTTGCCAATGTCACAAGTACCTGAAGAACATCCTGTGGCAACTGTTGTACTTTGTTATGCTGACCTGTACGAATGTCCTAAGAAAAAAATAAAGGGAAACTGGATACATGTGTGAGAGAAGAGGTGACATAAGCCAGGTGCAGACCTTAAAGGAGCAATATGAAGATGTTATACTTGGAGGGGGTTGGGGGGGGGTGGGTGTGTGTGTGTGATGGGGGTGGAAATAAACACCAGTTTCAAGATTGATCAGAAGAAGCCTACCTTTTGAACCACCACCTATTCACACCAGATCTCTCAGCCTCCAGAGTGGACCTCAATGGCAGAGTGCTGGCAAAACTGAGTTAGTGCTTTTTGGTGGGGTTTGCCTTCTGGGCCGCATGGACACTAAGCTAGGCCAGATAGCAGAGTAGGCTCCGCTCAGGGTAGTCCAATTTCCCCCAGGAGATCATAAAACAGGCGTTAGACCCCTCAGTAGCAAAGGCAAGAGGCTTTATTCCTGTTTCTCGGTGGCCTCCCTAGATGCCCGAAGATCATCAGAGACTGAAATGGCTACATGCATTTTCTCGGTATCCTTAGAGCTCAGGATGCAGCCTTTCAAAATCGTTCATTTATATGGCATCCATGGTTTCTATCACTAAAACAGAGGAACGATGACCTCACCTGTTCTTGTTACCTATATGTATTCCTGGACTGCTGTTCTTGAATATTTTAATAAGTCATATGCCTTGGATATCTCTTATGATGCGACAGATGACGTGTGCCAGGCAGGTCAAATCCACGAGGGAAACCTGATCACGCTGTCACAACGATTTTGCAATTTATATTTTATTTCGAGTTGCATGCCTTGAGTTCAGTAGGTAATAAGTCCGCCAAGACATTAGAGATTTTTTTTTAGAAAACTAAATTAAACATTTATTAACAAAAGAAAAGATTTCAAGCGCATGCATAGGTCTACAAATTACTACTATAATAACTGGTAAAACTCCTAACTAACTTGGCTTCCAGTTACACCCCAGTTAAGGCAACAGTAAACAAAAAAGTAGATTTCCAATAGATTCCAGCCAGTTAACACAGTATCCTGGATAGTAGAATTCAAAGTGGCTTTCCCCAGCTTCGGCTTCTGTAGACGGCAGCTTAATGCACAAATACTGGAGGCTTTTCACACTTCTGGTAGATCTTACAATGCCTTCCAAACACATTGCCTCATCTCCCTTATACTTGTTTCTCCCTTTTAATGCAAATTCCATAGTTCCCCAATATCTTTGGAATTTTACTTTTCTCATAATATAAATCTATTCATGGTGCTAATACATTTGGGAAAAATAAACACACTGATTGGCCGAGCTTCTCTGGCTAGGTGTAACGTCCTACCATCTCTTTGAAATTCAAATTACCCTGATTTATCTAAAAATGCAAATTCTCCTCACCTCACATTCTAAAACTTCAGCCACATTTATGGATTTAGCATTTCAAACCTAGCTTATTTTGATGAGTCAAAGCCGCCAGACCAGCTGTCTCCAATTCAGTTAAATCACACACACAGAAACTATCCAAGCCCCGCTATTAACTTACTTTTACAATAAATCACAATAATATGAGAATTATTATACTTTCGTAACATATCCCTAAAGCCTTTGGATTGTGCAGCTCCAAAATGACGATCGCATGAACTCCCAACAAAATGATGCTTATGGCTTATATCTCATTTCCTCTCATTATCTACGTTCTAGTTGATTTTCTGATTCTTTCCATCAACTCAAAGATTCTCTCTTCCACTTTCATTGTCCAAACCCATCCGCTGCTTTCACACAGATGAAGTAATGATGGAAGCCATTTGGCTGATCTGGGATGACTGCAGAGTTTTGGCTTTCATTATTCTACCATTTTGGTTGTTAATCCTTCTGTGAAGAAGTGTTTGCTGCACAATTCTCAAATGTGCCTCTGTCTCTGTCCGACAGTGCACAGTGAAACTGGAAGTAGGAGGCTGTGTAAAAGTTGTAATGATAGAATGAAGTTGCAGTCCTTGTCTTCTCAGAAGGGGAAGGTGGTGGCATTGAGGTAGTGTAACTGGTAATCCAGAGACCTAGGGTAATGCTCTGGGGACCTGGGTTCAAATCCCACCACGGCAGATGGTGGAATTTGAACTCAATAAATACCTGGAATTAAAAGTCTAATGATGACCATGAAACCATTGTTAATTGTCATAAAAACCTATCTGGTTCACTAATGCCCTTTAGGGAAAGAAATCTGCTGTCCTTACTTGGTCTAGCCTACATTTGACTCCAGACACACAACAATATTGTTGACTTTTAAATGCCCTCTGAACAGGGGATGGGCAATGAATACATTCGATAAAAAAGATGGGGGTTCCACAAGAACACCTTGCATAATGCTGCAATGTTCCAGTGAAGCCCAACGCAAACTGGAGGAACAGCACCTCATCTTCCGACTAGGCACTTTACAGCCTTCCGGACTGAATATTGAATTCAACAACTTTAGATCTTGAACTCCCTCGTCCATCCCCACCCCCTTTCTGTTTCTTCCCCTTCCCTTTTGTTTTTTCCAATAATTTATATAGATTTTTCTTTTCCCACCTATTTCCATTATTTTTAAATCTATACCTGTAATGCCCTGTCAGTCTTTCCACCCCACCCCCACTAGAGCTGTACCTTGAGTGTCCTGCCATCCATTCTTAATTAGCACATTCTCTTAGATAATATCACCACCTTCAACACCTCTTTGTTCCTTTATCTGTGACATCTTTTGATTATCTGCTCCTATCACTGCTTGCTTGTCCCTACAACCACCCCCCACCCCGAAACTTCTATCTCCCCACCCCCCCCACCACCTTAAGCCAGTTTATATTTCACCCCTTTCCTATTTTTACTTAGTTCTGTTGAAGTGTCATGAGGACTCGAAACGTCAACTCTTTTCTTCTCCGCCGATGCTGCCAGACCTGCTGAGTTTTTCCAGGTAATTCTGTTTTTGTTTTGCATTTATACAGCATTGCTGGTAATTAACCATGAAGGACATTAGAGACAGACAATAAAACTTGAGGAGCAGCATTCAACTTTAAGCATGGGGCAAGGCTCTATGAGCAACCACAGCCGACATGGGGATTGAACCCATGCTCTTGACATCATTCTGCATCATATTCTAGCCATCAGCTGAGCATTGTTGGCACTTCACAGTAAGGTCAGCTGACAAAAATTTGATACAGCCACATAAGGGTATATTAGGACAAGGGACCAAACATTTGGTCAAAAACATAGCTTTTAAGGAGTGTCCATACAGGAAGAAAGAGATCCGGAGAAGTTTAAGGAGCGGCATAGCTGCCGCCGGTAGAGTGATTAAAATAGGGGGTGCACAGAGGCCAGAGAAGGAGGAGTGCAGAGATATCAGAGGATTATATAGTGCTTGAGGAGGGTTCAGAAATAGGATGCAAGATTTTATGGGTTCCCTGAACATTCATGCACAGTGAACACAAGGGTGTTCACACATGCTGCAGATCATCATGTTTTAGTCATTGAGCTCAACTTGTTCGGTCTCTTCCTCTTCTTCATCTTAAGTTCACATTAAAATGTCATTATTTTCATATCTGACTACACTACTTCATACAATCATGATGTTAATTATACTAGTTCTCACCTAGTCTTTGTCATGATGTTGCAGCCTGACTAAACTCCTACCAGCCAAGGCTTTCTTTCTGACGTCTGTTGTCTCAAAGGCCAGCAGAAATCACTGCTGTTTAGGATTGGTGAGGTATCGATGGCAATATCATGATTCAACTAAAGATACGTTAGTTTCTAAGTAAAATTAATGGTAAAGGTCCAGGTCGACAGAGCTGGTCCTCCAAATATTTTTAAGATAGGATGCCTGGAATGACACACAAAACTGCGAGTGGAGCCTTACCAATCAACTGTTCAAGGCCAGCAGAACTTCTTCAGATGTGCAGTCAAATATCTTTGCGTTGACTGAGTGTTTACTTGATAATTTTTTTAATCATCATCCAGAAGCTTTAAGCAAATCAAATTTAAATGATTTCCCTTCAACTTTTCTAATGGACAGTTTCTCATTTCCTTTTTCCAACATAACATAAATTTACCTTTATCTATAAGGTGCCTTTCCTTGGCCAACATATCTATGTAATTGCTCCAGATCCTTTTTCATTGGCCTTTATCTATCTCCTTTCGTCAATGGGGCTTATAGTTTGGGGTCATTGGAAATTGTTATATTTGTTATCATAAATTTTATTTTAAAGCTCGTTTGATAGGACAGAACTTGAGAGTTGCTGAAAAAGAGACATGTCAAAACTTTTCGTCTTGCACTCTTCAGGACACTTCGGGACAGGCTTTGGGGAGTCAGGAAGTGAGATACTCATCGCAGGATTCCTAGCCTCTGACCTGCTCTTGTAGCCACAGTATTTATATGGCTAGTCCAGTTCAGTTTATGGTCAGTGGCAACACCCAGGATGTTCATAGTGGGGGATTCAGTGATGGTGATGCCTTTGAACATCAAGGTTGTTCATAATTTTTTTCCCCCCCACCCAGAGTACTTTATGTGCTCTTGCCATCCTCAGTGCTTCCTCCAAGTGATGTTCAACAGGGAGGAAGCACTGATTCATGGTACATGGTAATCAGCAGGAGGTTTCCTTGCCCATGTTTGACCTGATACCTTGAGACTTCATGGAGTCCGGAGTCGATGTTGAGGACTCCCAGAGCTACTCACTCCCAACTGTATACCACTGTGCCACCACCTCTGCTGGGTCTGTCCCGCTGATGGGACAGGGCATACCCAGGAATGGTGACGTTGGTGTCTGGGCCATTATCTGAGAGATATGATTCCATGAGTCAGGCTGTTGCTTGATTCATCTGAGACATGGCTCTCTCAATTTTGGGACGAGCCCCCAAATGTTAGTAAGGGCTTTGCAGGGTCGACAGGGCCAAGATTGCTGTTGTCGGTGCCTATGTAGATGCCGGGTGGCCCTCCCGGTTTCATTCCTTTTTTGTGACGTTGTAGCGGTTTGAAACAACTGAGTGGCTTTCTAGGCCATTTCAGTGGACATTTAAGAGTCAACCACATTGCTGTGGGTCTGGAATCACACGCAGGCCAAACCAGATAAGGACGACAGATTTCCTTCCCTTAAGGACATTAGTGAACCAGATGGGTTTTTGTAGCATTCTCAAACGTCAGAGACTTTTATCCTCTGTAGCAGGATTCGAACCTGGGTCCCCAGAGCATTACCCTGGATCTCTAGATTACTAGTCCAGCAACAACACCACTACGTCATCACCTCCCAGCACAATTCTTAGCGCGCTGAGGATTATTTAGCAAATGTTGTCCAATTGTGGAATCACATTTAACATTGGACACTGTGTTTTGAGTTTTGCAAGCACAGGCTTGTTGGGTACGGTCAGTACCTTGCCCGTTGTGAACAGCGGCTGGGACATGCTGTTTGATATGCTCTGCCAGCCTTTGGGATGTACGGCCTACATACCTAGCATCACACTGGCACTGACATTCATATACCACATTATTCATTTGTGTGATAGGCAGAATGTAATTTTGGCTTGACGCCAACATCCTGTCAGCGGTGAATACCACTTGTGTGATAGCTTGACATGTCCCCTTTTTCAGCAACACTCAAATTTTATTTTCTCAAGTCATTTATGGAAAGTTTGAACAGCAGGAGATACAACTACTAACTGCCCAATAGATTGATCTTAGGACAATAGGAACAGGAGGAGATAGACAGATTTTTAACTAGTAATGGGTTGAAAGGTTATGGGGAGAGGGCAGGAAATTGGAGTTGAGGCCGAAATGAGATCAGCCATGATCATAATGAATGGCGGGGCAGGCTCGAGGGGCTGAATTGCCTACTCCTGCTCCTAGTTCTTATGTTCTTAAGGGAGGGTGGGGTAATCCAGGGAACTACAGGCCAGTCAGTCTAACCTCAGTGGTGGGGAAACTATTGGAAGCAATTCTGAGGGACAGAATTAATCTACACTTGGAGAGGCAGGGATTAATCAAGGACAGTCAGCATGGTTTTGGTTAAGGGGAGGTCATGTTTGACCAGTTTGATTGAATTTGTCGAAAAGGTGACCAGGTGTGTAGATGAGGGAAATACATTTGACGTAGTCTACTTGGACTTCAGCAAGGCTTTTGATAAGGTCCCGCATGGGAGACTGATAATGAAGGTAAGAGCCCATGGGATCCGAGGCAATTTGGCAAATTGGATCCAGATTTGGCTGAGTGGCAGGAAGCAGAGGGTAATGGTCAAGGGGTGTTTTTGTGACTGGATGCCTGTGTCCGGTGGGGTTCCACAGGGATTGGTGCCGGGTCCCTTGCTGTTTGTGCTATATATATATATATATATATATAGAAATGATTTAGACTTGAATGTAGGGGGTTTGATCAGTAAGTTTGCGGATGACACGAAAATTGGTGGGGTGGTAAATAGTGAGGAGGATAGCCTTAGATTACAGGAGGATATAGACGGGCTGATCAGATGGGCTGATCAACGGCAAATGGAATTTAATTCCGATAAGTGTGAGGTGATGCACTTGGGCAGGACAAACAAGGCACGGGAATACACGATGAATGGTAGGACCCTGGGAAGTACCAAGGATCAGAGGGACCTTGGTGTGCATGTCCACCGGTCCCTTAAGGTAGCGGGACAGGTAGATAAAGTGGTTAAGAAGGCATATGGGATACTTGCCTTTATTAGCTGAGGCATAGAATATAAGAGCAGGGAGGTTATGCTGGAACTGTATAAAACGCTGGTTAGGCCGCAGCCAGAGTATTGTGTGCAGTTCTGGAATCCGCATTATAGGAAGGATGTGATTGCACTAGAGAGAGTGCAGAGGAGATTTACCAGGATGTTGCCTGGGCTGGAGAGTTTCAGTTATGAGGAGAGATTAGATAGACTGGGGTTATTTTCCTTGGAGCAGAGGAGATTGAGGGGGGACATGATTGAGGTGTATAAAATTACAAGGGGCATAGATAGGGTAGAAAGGAAGGAGCTTTTTTTCCCCTTGGTGGAGGTATCAATAACCAGGGGACATAGATTTAAAGTAAGGGGCAGGAGGTTTAGAGGGGATGTGAGGAAGAATTTTTTCACCCAGAGGGTGGTGGGAATCTGGAACTCACTGCCTGAAAGGGTGGTAGAGGCAGAAACATGACATTGAAGAAGTATTTAGATGTGCACTTGCGATGCCATGGCATACAAGGCTATGAGCCTAGTGCTGGAAAATGGGATTAGAATAGTTAGGTACTTGTTTGACCGGCGCAGGCTCGATGGGCCGAAGGGCCTTTTTCTGTGCTGTAGACCTCTATGAGGAGGCCACTGAGCCCAAGACTGTTCCACAATTTAGATAGTTCGTGGCTGATCTACATCTGAACTCCATCTATCTACCTTGGCTCTGTAACCCGTTGTACCCTTGCCTAATAAAAAATGGTCAGTCTTAAATTGCTTCCTATCACCAAACCCATTGGCGAGGCGGTGGCGTATTATTAATATAATTGGATAGGAATCTGGAGGCTCAGGCTAATGCTTTGGGGACATAGGTTCAAATCCCAGCATGGTCAGGCAAGATAGGGAAAAACTGTTTCTATTGGGGGGGGAGCTGAGAATCAGAGGACGCCTATTTAAAGCTGCTTTCAAAAGAACCAGAGAGGACAAAAGGAAAAACTGTTTTCTTAAACAGTGAGTTAAGATCTGGAATAAAGGGAATTGAATTATTATTTGAAGAGAAGAGATTTGCAGAGCTACTAGGAAAATGCAGGAGAATGGAACTAGCTGAATTGTTCTCATCGAGAGCCAGCACAGAGACGATGGCTACAAAATGCTTTGGGACATCCTGAAATCATAAGCAATGCATTGTAATACCAATTGCACAAGTAAGACACGGCTTAGTGATGCCATTCTTATTTCAAGCAAAGGCCAAACTGTATTGTTGCTGAAGCAGATAACTGTAGTTAAAAGTGTAACAATTTCACTATCGTCTCCCACAGATTCTACCTCCTGCTACACCTTCATTTCCAGCATGCAACCCAAGCCTCACTCTTAGCAATATATTTGCTTCACATTTTCCTTTGCTCCCCATCTTAGTACTGGGGGCTTATTATGTTACATTACCCCGCTTGCAACAACAAACATTTATATAGCACCTTTAACACAGTAAAACTGTGGCAAATGGATTTCAATATTGGCAAATGCAAGGCCATCCAGTTCAGGCCTAAAAAGGATACAATGGTGAAAGTTTGAATGGTGAAAGTTTGGAAATAGTGGAGGTCCAAAGAGGCTTGGGTGTAAATACATAGATCATTAAAATGTCATGAACAGGTACAGAAAATAATTAAAAAGCCTCAAAGAATGTTAGCCTGTATACCTAGAAGACTAAAGTACAAGTGGGTAAGCTTCAGCTGTATAGAAACCTGATTAAGACCACGCCTGGAGTATTGTGAACAGCTCTGGGAACCACAAAGAGAAAGATATGTTGGCCTTGGACAGAAAGCAGCATATATTTACCAGAATATTACCCAGATTCCAAGGGTTAGCTAAATAAAAAGAAAGAGATTAAACAAAATATGGCTGTATTCTTTGGAATTTGTAAGAATAAGGGGCAATTTAATCAAAGTTTTCAAGATATCTAGGGGAACAGAAAAGATAGTGAAGGGGGAATTATTTTTGCTGCTTAGAGAGGTGAGAACTAGGGGACACAGTCTAAACCTTTCACTCCAGACTTTTCAAGGGTGAAATTAAAATAAAAGCAAAATACTGGAGATGCTGGAAATCCGAAACAAAAAACAGAAAACACTGGAAAAACTCAGCAGGTCTAGCAGCATCTGTGGAGAAAGAAACAAGAGTTGACATTCCTAATCCATATGACCCTTCTTCAGAGCTGAAGAGAAGTGGAAATGTGATGAAATTTACACTGTTTAAGGTGAGGGTGGGGGGATGGGGATGGGGGGGTGGTGAGGTAGGTGGAGCTGTATAGAAGGCCAGCAATAGGTGGGGACAAAGGAGATATTGACAAAGATGTCATGAACTGAAGGACAAAGGGAGTGTTGATGCTAGTTGTTAGTGCTAAAAAAGGTGCAAATAGTGTGATATAAAGACCATAAGACCAGAATTTTATTTTTTTTTTTGCAAAAATATACTTTATTCATAAAATATCTTCAATCACATTCCAAACCATTTCAAAAACACCATTACAAGGGTACAATCTGGTTAAACTTTTACAAAATGTATCACCAGGTGCATCAGTACAAACAATATTACAATCATTTACAGCTTTTCATTTTGAGCTGTACAGCCCGAGGGGCTCTAAACAGTTCCCAGTCTCTCGGTGCGCTGTGGCAGAAAGGTCTTAGACAGCGACCCTTCCCCATTGCGCCTTTGCGGCAGCTGCCCCAAGCTTTAGTGCGTCCCTCAGCACATAGTCCTGGACTTTGAATTGTGCCAGTCCGCAACAATCGGTCGGGGACAACTCTTTGTGCTGGAAGACCAACAAGTTTCGGGCAGACCAAAGCGCGTCTTTCACCGAGTTGATGATCCTCCAGCTGCAGTTGATGTTTGTCTCAGTGTGTGTCCCTGGGAACAGCCCGTAGAGCACAGAGTCCTGTGTCACAGAACTGCTCGGGATGAACCTCGACAGCAACCACTGCATCTCTCTCCAGACTTTCTTTGCAAAGGCACAATCCACAAGGAGGTGAACAACGGTCTCTTCCCCACCACAGCCACCTCGAGGGCAACTTGCAGAGGGGGTGAGCCTCCTGGCGTGTAGGAAGGATCTGACGGGGAGGGCCTTTCTCACCACCAGCCAAGCTACGTCTTGGTGCTTGTTGGAAAGTTCTGGCGATGAGGCATTCTGCCAAATGACTTTGACAGTCTGCTCGGGGAACCATCCCACAGGGTCCACCCTCTCCTTTTCCCTCAGGGCCTCTAGGACGTTACGTGCTGACCACTGCCTGATGGACTTGTGGTCAAAGGTGTTTTTCTGCATAAATGTTTCCACGAGGGACAGGTGGTACGGCACGGTCCAACTATTTGGAGCGTTCCGCGGCAGCGTGGCCAGACCCATCCTTCGCAACACCGGGGACAGGTAGAACCTCAGCACGTAGTGACACTTGGTGTCTGCGTACTGAGGGTCTACGCACCGCTTGATGCAGCCACACACAAAGGTGGCCATCAGTATGAGGGCGATGTTGGGCACGTTTTTTCCCCCTTTATCTAGAGGCTTGTACATCGCGTCCCTGCGGACACGATCCATTTTCGACCTCCAGATAAAGCGGAAGATGGCTCGAGTGATCGCCATCGCGCAGGAGTCTGGAATGGGCCAGACCTGCGCCACGTACAGCAACAGCGAGAGTGCCTCACACCTGATGACCAGGTTCTTACCCGCAATGGAGAGGGAGCGTCGCTCCCACATGCCCAGTTTCCTTTTCACCATAGCCACTCGCTCCTTCCAGTTTCTAACGCATGCCCTGGTCCCTCCGAACCATATCCCCAGCACCTTCAGGCCGTCAGCCCTGACAGTGAAGGGGACAAAGGATCGGTCAGCCCAGTTCCCAAAGAACATGGCCTCGCTCTTCCCACGATTTACCTTGGCTCCCGAGGCCAGTTCGAACTGGTCGCAGATGTGCATCAGTCTGCGCACCGACAGCGGATCCGAGCAGAAGACGGCGACGTCGTCCATGTACAGGGAGGCTTTTACCTGAGTGCCTCCACTGCCTGGGATCGTCACTCCTCTTATGCCGCTTCAGTCACTTCTCACTAGCACCCTCTGTTGGATGCCTTTCCTCCTGTTGAGTGCAAGAGTCCTTCTCCTCGGTTCCCTCCTGAGTCGCGGTGGCTGCGGACTTCTCCCAGAATGCTTCAGTCACTTCTCACCAGCGCCCTCTGTTGGATGCAGAATGTGATTATAGCAGAACAACAGAACCATGTGAAAGAACAACATGGAACAAGTAACAGATGGCCCTGTGGGGGATAGGGTGGGGGTGGGGCAAAAAGAGGATAGAAAATGGGATTTAAAAAGGGGATAATGCTACGGATAAATGAATAAAAATAAGTGGATAAAAATTAAAAATTAATGTAGAAAAAAGGGGATTAAATTAAAATATACTCCTTAACACAAAGTATGGTAGCAGTTTGGAACACTCTTCTGCAAAAAGCAGTTGGTGCTCGATCAATTGTTAATTTTAAAGTTAAGATTGAAAGATTTTTATTAACTATTATGGGAAATGGGACAAAGGCAGGTATGTGGAGGTAGCTCGTATGTCGGTCATGATCTCATTGAATGGTGGCGGAACAGGCTTCAGGGGCTAAATGGCCACTTCTGTTCTTATAAAAATACCCCAAGCTGCTTCACAGGGGCATTATCAAACAAAATTTTGACATTGAGCCACATAAGGTGGTGTTGGCACGTGTGCCAAAAAGGAGGAAAATGTGAAGAGGTTAGATAGGGAATTCCAGAGCTTAGGGAGGAGGTTATGCAAGAAGTCAGAATTAGGGTGTAGCGACTTTGGAAGGTTGTTGGGCTGGAGCATGTTAGAGAGAGATAGAGGGGGACAAGAACATGGATAAATTTGAAAACAAGGAAGTGAATTTTAAAATTGAGGCAATGTGGACTATCTTGAGAGAACTTGGCAGGGTGGATATCCAGAGGTGGTTTCCTCTTGTAGGAGAGACTATAAAACTAAGGGACAGAGTTTAAGGATAAGTGGTTTCACTTTTAAGACATGGAGAAATTTTTTTTTCAGAGGATTGTAAGTTTGTGGAATTCTCTTCCCCGGAAAGTAGTGGAGGCTGGATCTTTAAATTTATTCAAGTATGAGTTAGATAGGTTTTTGATAGACAAAGGAGTCCATTAGACCATAAAACCATCAGATCATAAGACATAGGAGCAGAAATTAGGCCATTCGGCCCATCGAGTCTGCTCCGCCATTCAATCATGGCTGATAAGTTTCTCAACCCCATTCTCCCGCCTTCTCCTCGTAACCTTTGATCCCCTTACCAATCAAGAACCTATCTATCTCCGTCTTAAATACACTCAATGACCTGGCCTTCACAGCCTTCTGTGGCAATGAATTCCATAGATTCACCACTCTCTGGCTAAAGAAGTTTCTCCTCATCTGAGTTCTAAAAGGTCTTCCCTTTACTCTGAGGCTGTGCCCTCGGGTCCTAGTCTCTCCTCCTAATGAAAACATCTTCCCCACGTCCACTCTATCCAGGCCTTTCAGTGTTCTGTAAGTTTCAATCAGATCCCCCCTCATCCTTTTAAACTCCATCGAGTATAGACCCCGAGTCCTCAAACGTTCCTCATATGTTAAGCCTTTCATTCCTGGGATCATTATTGTGAACCTCCTCTGGACCCTCTCCAGGGCCAGCACACCCTTCCTGAGAGTCAAGGGTAATGGCAGATAGACAGGAAGGTGGAACTGAGGCCACAACCACATCAGCCATGATCATCGTAATGAATAGTGGCGCAGTCTCAAAGGGCCAAATGGCCTACACCTGCGCCTAAGTCCTATGTGCCGAGTATGTCCACTTAAGATGAAGAGCAAAACTGAGTTAGTCACCAAAAAGTCAAAGGGGAAATTCAGAAGAAATTTCTTTACCCAGAGAGTAGTGAGAATGTGGAATTCCCTACTATAGGAAGTGGTTGGGGTCAATATCCCATCAACAGCCTGGGGGTTACTATTGACCAGAAACTGAAGTGGGCCAGTCATATAAATACTGTGGCTACAAGAGCAGGTCAGAGGCTAGGAATCCTGTGACGAGTAACTCACTTCCTGACTCCCCAAAGCCTGTCCACCATCTACAAGACACAAGTCAGGAGTGTGATAGAATACTCTCCGCTTGCCTGGATGAGTGCAGCTGCAACAAAACTCAAGAAGTTCTACACCATCCAGGGCAAGGCAGCCGGCTTGATTGGCATCCCATCCACATACGTACACTCCCTCCACCGCCGATGCACAGAGGCAGCAGTGTGCACCATCTCCGAGATGTACTGCAGGAACTCACCAAGGCTCCTTAGACAGCACCTTCCAAATCCACAACCACGACCATCTAGAAGGACAAGGGCAGCAGACACATGGGAACACCACCACCTGAAAGTTCCCGTCCAAGTCACTCACCATCCTGACTTGGAAATATATCGCCATTCCTTCACTGTCACTGGGTCAAAATTCTGGAATTCCCTTCCTAACAGCACCTTGGATATACCCACGCCACGTGGACTACAGTGTTTCAAGAAAGCAGCTCACTGCCACCTTCTCATAGGCAATTAGGGATGGGCAATAAATGCTCATCTAGCCAGCGATGCCCACATCCCATCAATGAATTTTTTTAAAAATAAGCATAGATACATTTAAGTCAAAGCTAGGTAAACATATGAAGGTGAGGGGGGTAGATGGTTATGCTGATACAGTTAGATGATATTAGGGTGAGAGAAGAGGAACATAAATGGTTGGGTGAGGATGAATGACCTGTTTCTGTGCTGAATATCATAAGTAATTTTATGCAACTCTCTTCTGGCAAAATTACCCCAGCGCTGTAATAACTTTAGAAATTATACCGTTTTTGCCTTAGTACAGAAACATCACAATGTTTGTAAGCTTCAGTAATACATCTGATCCTTGTACTTGCTTGAAAATGAAATCTAGTAGTCCACTGATGAGGGACTTCAGTTACGTGGAGAGACTAAAGAAACTGGGGTTGTTCTCCTTCGAGCAGAGAAAGGTTGTGGAGGTATAATCGTGCTGTTCAAAATGATGAAGTGTTTTGATAGAGTAAATAAGAAGAAACTTGTCTCCACTGGCAGGTGGGTTGGTAGTAATTGACCAAAGAACTAGAGGTGACACGAGGATTTTTTAAAAAAATGCAGTGAGTCGTTAGGATCTGGAATGCACGGCCTGACAGTATGGTGGAAGCAGATTCAATTGTGGCTTTCAAAAGAGAATTGAATCATTATCTTAAAAGGAAAAAATTTGCAGGGTTACAGGAAAGAACTTGCTACCCAGGCCAAGGTGAGTGAGAAGGTAACTGGTACACTGGAAGAAGTTACAATCGAGAGGAAGGAGGTGTTGGAAAGGCTATCTTTACTTATAATAGATAAGGTACGAGGACCAGGTGAGATGCATCCAAGGGTACTGAGGGAAGTGAGAGTGGAAGTGGCAGAGGCACTAGTGATATCTTCCAGCATTCCTTAGACACAGGGCAGGTGCCAGAGGACTGGAGAACTGTGAATGTTATACCCTTGCTCAAAAAGGGGTGCAAGGATAAAGCTGGCAACTACAGGTCAGTCAGTTTGACCTCAGTGATAGGGAAATTTCTGGAAACTGTAGTGTGGGATAAAATCAATAATCGCTTAGACAAGTGCAGGATAATTAAGGAAAGCAGCATGGATTCATTAAGGGAAAATCATGTTTAACTAACTTGCTGGTATTTTTTGAGGAGGTAACAGACAAGGTTGATAAGGGAAACGCTGTTGATGATGTGCTGTTGATGTGGTGTCTATGGAATTTCAAAAGGCATTTGATGCAGTGCCACACAACAGACTTGTGAGCAAATTCTAGTTCATGGAATAAAAGGGAAAGTAGGCATTTGGATAAGAAACTGGCTGAATAACAGGAAAGAGAGAGTAGTGATAAATGGTTGTTTTTCAGATTGGAGGAAGGTCTGTAGTGGAATTCCTCCAGGGTCAGTGTTGGAACCCTTGCTCTTCCTTATATATATTAATGACCTAGACTATGGTGGGCAGGGCACGATTTCAAAATTTGCAGATGACATGAAGATTGGAATTGTTGTCAACTGTGATGGGGATAGCCTTGAACTTCAAAAGAACATAGACATGTTGGTGGATTAGGCAGACAAGTGGCAGATAAAGTTCAATGCAGAGAAGTGTGAGGTGATTTGTTTTGGCAGGAAAGATATGGTGAGACAGCATAAAATAAAGGGAGAGCCTCTAAAGGAGGTGCACGAACATAGGTCATTGAAGATGGCAGGGCATGTTGACAGAGCAGTTAATAAAGCATATAGTGCCTTAGAATTTATTAATAGGGGCATTGAGTACAAGAGGAAGGAGGTCATGTTGAACTTGTATAAGATACTAGATAGGCCTCATCTGGAGTACTGCGTCCCGTTCTGGGCGCCATGCTTGAGGGAGGATGTGAAGGCATTGGAGAGTACACAGAGGAGATTCACAAGAACGATTCCCGGGATGAAGAACTGTAGCTATGTGAATCGGTTGGAGAGGTTGGGACTGTTTTCCTTGGAGAAAAGAAGGCTAAGAGGAGACTTGATAGAGGCACTCAAGATCCTGAAGGGTATGGACAGGGTAAATAGTGAGAAACTGTTCCCACTCAAGAGAACATCAAGAACGAGAGGGCACAGGTTCAAAATAATTGGCAAAAGGAGTAAATGTGTTGTGAGAAAAGTTTTTTCACCCGGAGTATGGTTGGAGTCCGGAACAAACTTCCTGAAAGGGTGGTGGAGGCAGGTTCGATTGAGGTATTCAAAAGGGAATTGGACTGTTATCTGAAAAGAAAGAATGTGCAAGGTTACGGAGATGAGGCAGGGAGTTGAGCTCCCTGGTAAACCTAATGAATATGCAACTGCTGCTGTACAGACTGTGATTGGTCAGGTTCTGGGAGAAATTCAATCACTTCCAAAAGATGCTCAACAGAGGCCCTAACAGCTTTTATTGAGGCCTGCATCAATCATATACTGAAGCAAAAGATAAAATTTTGGTCATCTTACACATAACATTATTCTGTTGTGTAACCTGTGAAAAAGCTGGTCACTGCCACACAATTTTATCTGACATATAAATCACATCTGGCAAAAAATAATTTTTACTATTTCTTACTAAAACTTTCAGCAACTAATTCTAAATAAATCTGTTTTTTAAAAAAATTAATTCATGGGGTGTGGGCTTCACTGGCTGGGCCAGCATTTATTGCCCTTCCCAGTTAACCTTGAGAAGGTGTTAGTGAGCTGCCTTCTTGAACCGCTGCAGTCCATGTGGTGTAGGTACACCCACAGTGCTGTTAGGGAGTTCCAGGATTTTGACCCAGCGACAGGGAAGGGATGGTCATATATTTCCAAGTCAGGATGCTGAGTGTCTTGGAGGGGAATTTCCAGTTTGTGGTGTTCCCATCTATCGGCTGCCCTTGTCCTTCTAGATGGTTGTGGTTGTGGGTTTGGAAGGTGCTGTCGAAGGAGCCTTGGTGAATTCCTGCAGTGCATCTTGTGGATGGTACACACTGCTGCTACTGCGCATCGGTGGTGGAGGGAGTGAATGTTTGTGGATGTGGTGCCAATCAAGCGGGCTGCTTTGTCCTGGATGGTGTCGAGCTTCTTGAATGTTGTGGGAGCTGCACTCATCCAGGCAAGTGAGGAGAATTCCATCACACTCCTGACTTATGCCTTGTAGATGGTGGACAGGCTTTGGGGAGTCAGGAGGCAAGATACTTCTTGCATGATTCCTAGCCTCTGACCTACTCTTGTAGCCACAGTATTTATATGGCTAGTCTAGTTCAGTTTCTGGTCAATGGTAACACCCAGGATGTTGATAGTGGGGAATTTAGAGATGATAATGCCATTGAACATCAGGGGGCGATGCTTGGATTCTCTCTTATTGAAGAGGGTCATTGCCTGACACTTGTGTGGCACGAATGTTACTTGCCACTTGTCAGCCCAAGAATGGATATTGTCCAGGCCTTGCTGCACTTGGGCATGGACTGCTTCAGTATCTGAGTCGTCACGAATGGTTCTGAACATTGTGCAATCATCAGCGAACATCCCCACTTCTAACCTTATGATGGAAAGAAGTTCATTGATCAAGCAGCTGAAGATGGCTGGGCTGAGGACACTACCCTGAGGAACTCCTGCAGTGATGTCCTGGAGCTGAAATGACTGACCTCCAGCAACCACAACCATCTTCCTTTGTGCTAGGTATGACCCTAACCAGTGGAGAGTTTTCCCTGATTCCCATTGACTCCAGTTTTGTTAGGGCTCCTTGATGCCACACTGTCAAATACGGCCTTGATGTGAAGGGCAGTCACTCTGATCTCACCTCGGGAGTTCAGCTCTTTTGTCCATGTATGAACCAAGGCTGTAATGAGGTCAGGAGCTGAGTGGCCCTGGCGGAACACAAACTGGGCATCAGTGAGCAGGTTATTGCTAAGCAAGTGCCGCTTCAGAGCCCTGTTGATGACCCCTTCCATCACTTTACTGATGATCGAGATTAGACTGATGGGGTGGTAATTGGCCAGGTTGGATTTGTCCTGCTTTTTGTGTACAGGACATACCTGGGCAATTTTCCACATAGCCAGGTATCTACCAGTGTAGATACTGTGTGTATCAACATAGCCAGTGTTGTAGCTGTACTGAAACAGCTTGGCTAGGGGCACAGCAAGTTCTGGAGCACAAGTCTTCAGTGCTATTGCCGGAATATTGTTATCCAATTTTGAAACAAAATGTTAGTGGCTTAATACACAGTGCTATTGTTTTCCACTGAAAATTGTCTAGCCCTGTCCACACTACAAAATCTCCTGCTAAATAATTAAACTTTGATTCATCTCAGCTTCTGTTTACTCAAGAAAGAAGGAACTTGCATTCACTTATCGCATTTTAAATCCAAAACCACTTCACAATCATTCTTGAACCATTGGCTACTTCTAAGTAGGTAAATGCAGCAGCCGAATAGCACAGAGCTCGATCGTACAAACAGAAAATGAGCTAATGAGAGAAACGATCTTTTGATGGTGTTGGTCGAAGGCTAAATGTTGCCCAGAATATACCAGATCAACTTGAGCCTGTGTTTATCAGTTGGCAAACGTGCTATCAAGAGAGATCATTCTACTTTAGCAGACTAAAATATTGAATGTTATATAAATACTCCTAACAAAATATTGCGTCAAGCAATGTGAACTGTGAACTTTGTGGGGAGGGTGATGTAGTGGTAATGTTAGTGGACTACTAATCCAGAAGCCCAGGCTAATCCTTTGGGAGCATGGGTTCAAGTCCCACCATATCAACTGGTGGAATTGAAGTTCAGTTAATAAAAACTGGAGTTGAAAACTCATTTCAGCAATGGTGACCATGAAACCATCACTGATTGTTGTAAAAGCCCATCTGGTTCACTACTGTCCTTTAGGGAAAGAAATCTGCTGCCTTTCCCTGGTCTGGCCTACACTTGACTCCAGACCCACAGCAATGTGACTGACTCTTAACTGCCCCCTGAAAGGGCCGAGCAAACCAATCAGTTCAAGGGCAATTAGGGGGAAAGCAACAAATGCTGGCTTTACCAGCGATGCCCACATCTCACGAAAGAATAAATAAAAATGCAGTGAGAGAAGATCTGTGAGTAGAATCTATCCATTTGTTTTACCCCAGAGGAGGTCCTCAGTTCAATCTCATGACAATTCCTGAGTTATTTACTAGTGAATAGTAGCTGAAGCAGTTTATGGTTACCTTTGGAGTACTTTCTCCTTGGTGGTCTGCAACCAAAGCTAGATAGTCACACCTACATCTCGTCAGCTGTGGCTCAGTGAGTAGCACTCATGCCTCTGAATTCGAAGGTTGTAGGCTCAAGCTCCACTTGAGACTTGAGCACAAAATCTAGGCTGATGTTTCAATGCAGTACTGGGGGAATGCTGCAATGTCGAAGGTGCCATTGTCAAAAAAAAGGTGCTGATGTTACATGAATGCCTTGTCTGTGCTCTCAGGTGGAGATTAAAGATTCCATGGCATGATTTAGAAGATCAGGTGAATTCTCCCTGGTGTCCTGACCAATATTTATTCCTCAACACAACATCATTGAAAAATATAAAAGAATAAAAAATACCCTTCTTGAGGGCATTATCACGGTGCATTTGGGAGCTTGCTGTCAGCAAATTGACTGTCCCATGTCCTGCATTACAACAGCAATTGCACTTCAAATGTATTTAATTGGCTGTAAAGCACTTTGAGACATCCTGGAGTTGTGAAAGGCGCCTTCTTTATGATGTGGGGGGGGGAGGGGGGGGGGGGTGGCGGGTTGAGAGCACCAACGCACCAACATACATTGGGCACAAGTATGCTCACTGGACATGAATTCAGTATTCAGAGCTGGCACTGTCTGGTTTAGGGGCCACACCAAACCCATCTGACTCAGAGGCAGCAATGCCCTGTCAGTCTTTCCACCCCACTCCCACTAGAGCTGTACCTTGAGTGTCCTGCCATCCATTCTTAATTAGCACATTCTCTTAGATAATATCACCACCTTTAACACGTCTTTGTTCCTTTGTCTGTGACATCTTTTGATTATCTGCTCCTATCACTGCTTGCTTGTCCCTACAACCACCACCCCCACCCCCCCAACTTCTCTCCCCCCCACCCCACCCCCCACCTAAAACCAGCTTATATTTCACCCCTCTCCTAACTTTACTCAGTTCTGCTGAAGGGTCATGAGGACTCGAAACGTCAACTCTTTTCTTCTCCGCCGATGCTGCCAGACCTGCTGAGTTTTTCCAGGTAATTCTGTTTTTGTATTGCTATTACTGGTCAGTCCATCAGATGCAAGTGGATGTCAACTCAAGTGTTTAGAGACCATATTCCAGGCTCCAACCACGAGGACTATCTGAAGTGGACCTTGGACCTATGACTTTCTTACTCAAGAGATCAAAATGCTACCACCAGGGCCTTAAGCTCATTCCAGTAACACATTATGGTGTTAAATCCCAATCTATGATTTTGGAAGCAAACTATTTTTCAATATAACCAAACGAGAATTATTTTCATTTTCATTTTTTTTTTTACAGTGAAGGTCATTAACAGAAGAACAATTTGTTTAACACGATGGTCTCTGTTTGCAGGCGCAGTTGTAACCGGCTGGCCAGGTTAAACAACATGATTTCCACAGAGTAGATTGCCAAGTATACAAGATGGCAGAAGACATTGTGTAATGTACTGTTTCTCATCATTAATACCATGACTTGGACACAGGTCATCCCACATATCCTTACAAACACTTCTCACACATGCTCTACCCCACCACCAATGTTCAAAGGCACACCATCCAAAACACTCGAACATATAATCACCCAACCACTTCACTTTACCAGTGCCATTCAAGCGTTAAGATGAGTCATATCTTTACTGACACCGTATACATCAATAGAACTTCTTAGCTTATATCAACTGTCACTGAAGAAAACAATAAAGGAGAATCAGAATCCAGTGATATACATCTAAAAACCAGGTAGTATAAGAAAAAAACTGCAGTTATAGACTTTGTTGAACAAGGGTGTTAAAGGATACGGAACCAATGGGGACAAATGGAGTTAAGATCAGCCACAAGCTACTTAAACAGTGTAACAGACTTGAGGCATTGGATGGCCTACTCCTCTTGTCCCTATGTCATACAGCATTTTTCACGATCTCACGATGTCCAAGCTGTTCGAAACAACAAATTAGTTTTGTAGGCAAGCAATGTCCCACAGACACGGAGATAAATTGCTAGTTAATCTGCTTTAACAGAGAAACATGGGAAATAGGAGCAGGAATAGGTCATTCGGCCCTTCGAACATTCAATATGATCATGGCTGATCCTCTATCTCAAAGCCATACTCCTGCACTCTCCTCATACCCCTCGGCGCCTTTAGAATCCAGAAATCTATTTCCTTCTTAAATATATTCAGTGACTCGGCCTCCACAGCCTCTGTGGTAGAGAATTCCACAGGTTCACCACCCTCTGAATGAAGAAGTTTCTCCTCATCTCAGTCCTAAATGGCCTACCCCGTATCCTGAGACTGTGACCCCTTGTTCTAGACTCCCCAGCCAGGGGAAATATCATCCATGCATCCAGTCTATCCATCCCTGTCAGAATTTTATGTTTCAGTGAGATCTCATCTCATTCTTCTAAACTCCAGTAAATACAGACCTAGTTGGCCCAATCTCTCCTCATACGATAATCCTGCCATCCCAGGCATCAGTCTGGTGAACCTTCGCTGCACTCCCTCTATGACATGTATATCCTTTCTTAGGTAAGGAGACCAAAACAGCACACAAAACTCCAGGTGTGGTCTCACAAAGGCCCCGTACAGCTGCAGTAATCCTTGCTCCTGTACTCAAGTCCTCTCGTAATGAAGGCCAACATACCATTTGCCTTCTTAGCTGCTTGCTGCACTTGCATACTTGCTTTCAGTGATTGGTGCACAAGGACACCCAGGTCTCTTTGTACATCAACATTTCCCAATCTATCACCATTTAAATAATACTCTGCCATTCTGTTTTTCCTACCGAAGTGGATAACTTCACACTTATCCACATTATACTGCACCTGCCATGTATTTGCCCACTCACTCAACCTGGCTAAATCGCCCTGAAGCCTCTTAACACCCTCCTCATTGCACACAATCCCATCAAGTTTTGTGTCATCAGCAAACTTGGAAACATTGATATATATTGTGAATAGCTGGGGCCCAAGCACTGATCCCTGTGGTACCCCAATTGACACTGCCTGCCACTCCGCAAAAGACCCATTTATTCCTACACACTGTTACCTGTCTGTGAACCAATTCTCAATCCATGCCAATATATTACCCCCAATCCCATGTGCTTTAATTTTACATACTAACCTCTTATGTGGGACTTTATCAAAAGCTTTCTGAAAATCCAAATACACCACACCCACTGCTTCTCCCTTATCTATTCTGCTAGTCACGTCCTCAAAGAACTGCAGTAGGTTTGTCAAACATGATTTCCCTTTCATAAATCCATGCTAACTTCATCTAATCCCACTGATATTTTCTAAGTGTCCTGTTATCACATCCTTTATAATAGGCTCTAGCATTTTCCCCTACTACTGAGGATGGGCTAACCAGTCTGTAATTCACTGTTTTCTCCCTCCCTCATTTTTTAAATAGTGGAGTTACATTTTCCACCCTTCAATCTGCCTGGACTGTTCCAGAATCTACAGAATTTAAGATGACAACCAATGCATCCACTATCTCCATGGCCACCTCCTTCAGTACCCGGGGATGTAGATTATCGAGCCCTGGGGATTTACTGGCTTTCAGTCCCATTAATTTCTCCGGCACTATTGTTTTAGTAAATTTCCTTCAATTCCTCCTTCTCACCAGACCCTTGGCTCCCCGGTAATTCTGGGAAGTTATTTGTGTCTTCCTCTGTGAAGACAGAACTAAAGAAGTTATTTAATTGCTCTGCCATTTACTTGTTTTCTAATGTAAGTTCTCCCGTTTCAGACTGATAGGGACCTACATTTGTCTTCACTAATCTTTTTTCTTTTTATATACTTATAGAAGCTTTTATAGTCTGATTTTATGTTCCTTGTAAGCTTACTCTCATACTATATTTTTCCCATCTTGGTCCTCCTTTGTTGAATTCTAAACTGATCCCAATCCTCAGGCTTGCTACTTTTTCGAGCAACTTTATATGGCTCCTCTTTGGATCCAATACTATCCTTAATTTCTTTTGTTAGCCATGGTTGGGTCACTTTTCCCGTTGTGTTTTTGCGCCAGAGGGGAATGTATAACTGTTGCAACACACTCATTCCTTAAGTATTAACCATTGTCTATTCACCATCATGTCTTTTAATGAAGTTCCCCAATCTATCTTAGTCAACTCATGCCTCAGAGAAACATAGAAAATAGGAGTAGGCCATTCAGCCCTTCAAACCTGCTCCGCCATTCATTATGATCATGGCTGATCATCCAACTCAATAGCCTGCTCCTGCTTTCTCCCCATATCCTTTGATCCCTTTTACCCCAAGAGCTATATCTAACTCCTTCTTGAAAACATACAATGTTTTGGCCTTAACTACTTTCTGTAGTAGCGAATTCCACAGGCTCACCACTCTCTGGGTGAAGAAATTTCTCCTCATCTCAGTCCTAAATGGTCTAACACATATCCTCAGACTGTGACCCCTGGTTCTGGACTCCCCCTTCGTCAGGAACATCCCTCCTGCATCGTCCTGTTGGAATTTTATAGGTTTCTGTGAGTTTCCCCCCATATTCTTCTGAACTCTGGCGAATACAATCCTATCCGACTCAATCTCTCCTCATATGTTAGTCCCACCACCCCAGGAATCAGTCTGGTAAACCTTCGCTGCACTCCCTCTATAGCAAGAACATCCTTCCTCAGATGAGACCAAAACTGCACACAGTATTCCAAGTGTGGTCTCACCAAGGCCCTGTATAATTGCAGCAAGACATCCCTGTTCCTGTACTTGAATCCTCTGGCTATGAAGGCCAACATACCGTTTGCCTTCTTTACCGCCTGCTGCACCTGCATGCTTATTTTCAGTGACTGGTGTATGAGGACACCCAGGTCTCGTTGCACATTCCCCTCTCTCAATTTATAGCCATTCAGATAATAATCTGCCTTCCTGCTTTTGCTTCCAAAGTGGATAACCTCACATTATATTGCATCTGCCATGCATTTGCCCACTCAGCTTGTCCAAATCACACTGAAGCGTCTATGCATCCTCCTCATAGCTCACCCTCCCACCCAGCTTTGTGTCATCTGCAAATTTGGCGATATTACATTTAGTTCCCTCATCTAAATCATTAATATATATTGTGAATAGCTGGGGTCCCAGCACTGATCCCTGCGGTACCCCACTAGTCGCTGCCTGCCATTCGGAAAAAGACCAGTTTATTCCTACTCTTTGTTTCTTGTCTGCCAACCAGTTTTCTATCCATTTCAATGCACTATCCCCAAACCCATGTGCTTTAATTTTACACGCTAATCTCTTATGTGGGACTTTGTTGAAAGCCTTCTGAAAGTCCAAATAAATCACATCCACTGGCTCCCCCTCATCAACTCTACTAGTTACATTCTCCAAAAACTCCAGTAAATTTGTCAAACATGATTTCCCTTTCGTAAATCCATGCTGACTCTGTCCGATTCTGCCACTGTTTTCCAAGCGCTCAGCTATTAAATCTTTTGTAATGGACTCTAGAATTTTCCCCACTACCGACATCAGGCAATCTGGTCTATAATTCAGTTTTCTCTCTACCTCCCTTTTTAAATAGTGGGGTTACATTAGCTACCCTCCAATCTGTAGGAACTGTTCCAGAGTCTATGGAATCTCGGAAGATGACCACCAATGCATCCACTATTTCTAGGGCCACTTCCTTAAGTACTCTGGGATGTAGATTATCAGGCCCTGGGGATTTATCGGCCTTCAATCCCATCAATTTCTCCAACACCATTTCCCTACTAATACTGATTTCTTTCAGTTCCTCCCTCTCACTAAACCCTGTGTTCCCCAACATTTCTGGTATGTTATTTGTGTCCTCCTTTGTGAAGACAGATTCAAAATATGTATATAGTTGGTCAGCCATTTCTTTGTTCCCCATTATAAATTCCCCTGTTTCAGACTGTAAGGAACCTACATTTCTCTTCATCAATCTTTTTCTCATCACATATCTATGAAACCTTTTACAGTCAGTTTTTATGTTCCCCGTAAGCTTACTCTCATACTCTATTTCCCCTTCTTAATCAATCCCTTGGTCCTCCTTTGCTAAATTCTAAAGTGCTCCCAATCCTCAGGTCTGTTGTTTTTTTCTGGCCAATTTGTATGCCTCTTCCCTGGATCTAATACTATCTCTAATTTCCCTTCGTAGTTTCCTTTGTTAAGATTTAGGACCCTAGTTTCAGATTGGACTACTTCACTTTCCATCCTAATGAAGAATTTTATCATGTTATGGCCACTGTTCCCGAAAGAACCCCGTACAATAAGATTATTAATTAAACCCTTCTCATTGCATAATACCAAATCTATGATAGCCTGTTCCCCAGTCAGTTCCTTGACATACTGGTCTAAAAAACCATCTCGTACACACTCCAGGAATTCATTCACCACAGTATTATTGCTAATTCCCAGTCTACATGTAAAGTCATTACTGTAGCACCCTTGTTACATGCATCTCTAATTCCCTGTTTAATGCCATCCCCTACTTTATCACTACTCTTTGGAGGCCTGTAGGCAACTCCCACTAATGTTTTCTGCCCTTTGTCGCTTCTTAGCTCCAACCAGGTTGATTCCCACATCTAGATTTTCTGAGCCAATATCCTTTCTCACTATTGCACTGATTTCATCCTTAACTAACAACGCCACGCCACCTCCTCTCCCTTATTGCCTGTCCGCCCAAAATATCGAATACTCTTGGATATCAAGTTCCCAGCCTTGGTTACCCTGCAGCCATGTTTCTGTAATTGGAATCATAGCGTACCCATTTACAAATTTGTATTGTTAATTTGTCTACCTTATTGAGAATGCTCCGTGCATTCAGATACAGTGCCTTTGGACTTGTCTTTTTAACATTTTTACACATTTTCTTTGGAGCTGGCGGTGAGATAGATGTTGGTTGGGATACCAGGAGTGCTCAAGAAGGTTTTTAAAAAATTTATTTTATGGAACGTGTGTCACTGGAAAGGCCAGCATTTGTTATCCATCTCGAATTGTCCTGGATAAGACATTGAACCGCAATTTTGAACCCACATCCAGAGGAAAGAGTGCTGCTGCAATTGCCAAACTGGGAAAGAGGTATATAAAAGCAGAACCTAATAGTTGAAGGACCACAGATACATGATTAAATGCTCTTGGTTCTAAACCTCTTGCAAGAGAAACCTATTTGGAGAGAGTGTTAGTATGGTAATGGTAGTATTGTGTTTATGTTACTGGACTAGTAATCCAGAAGCCAGGCCTAATGATCCAGAGAACATGGGCTGGATTTTCATCTTAGCGTCCAAAAACAGGAGTCGAGCCATTTCCCGAGCCTGTCACCTCTGCCAATGCCTGCCATATTTAGTCTCCCGGAGACATGGGCAGGCAGTGTTTGGATTTTCAGAGTCCTGAGGCAGCAGAGTACTGCAGGTGCCAAGGTGAGCTGCTTAAAAGGCCCGTCTTGGATTGCTTGGTCATCAGCCCATCTCTCTACGTCGTTCTTAGACCTAACCCCTATGCCTCCTCATATTCCCCATGTCTTCTCCCTCACCACTCACCTAGAATCCACCGTGTACAATCCTCAGGAGCCATGTAATAGCCATTTTATAGCCATCCTTTTAAATTGACATTAAAGTAGTACACATCCAATAATCTAATGGAGCTGTCACTGAAAGACACAACCATTCATTTAAAATAAAATCCTGGCCCAATGAAAAATAACATAAATCCCTCAAGTGCTCATTCAGTTGTAAAAACAAACAAGTAAATGTTTGTATCTATTCAGTAACCACAAAGACAAATAATCCTTTAGTAACCTCTTAAACCTGCCAAACTGTGAACACACGCCCCTGCAGAGAAATGGTTCTGTAGCTTTGAAACTCAGTCAAGCATTCATAATCACCCCAGTTTTCAGAATGGATCATTATACTGTAGCTCAATGGAACCTACTGAAACTACAAAAACAGAGGTCTATGTTTTCACTAAGCCATATCAGATGTCCTGTCAATCAAAGCAGTCTAGGAGCAGATGTCTATTCTTTTTCTCTCTCAAGGTTGCAGGCCCATTATGTTTTTTCCAAACTAGAAGTGCTGTGGACATTTAAATCATGCCCCCTCAAATCTAGATCTGAGTTTGAATCCAGCCCAGAAAAATGGAGTTTACTGCTAGTGGCAAGTGCCCAATACAAAATGCACCCACTACAGTCTCAACCTGAATTCAGTGAGCAAGAATCCAAATCTACCTTTCCAGATTCAGCACCATTACCATTCAGGCTGGCCATAAAAATACCTGGCTTTGAAAATGCAACCACCTCAGTGTAATTTAGGTGGAATGTCTGGCTTTCAGGTTCTGTTGGTGCAGAGTGATTGCAGCCTCACATTTTCTTTTGGTTCTTCTATTATCTAATCGAGTACTGCATCATGCTAGCCTAGAGCATTCCTCATTGGGTCCCCTCATCTAAGTCATTGATACTAATTGTAAAAAGTTGAGGCACCAGCACAGACCCCTGCCAATCAGAAAAAGACCCAAGCAGCCAATTTTCTATTCCTGCTGTGTTACCCTCTACACCATGAGCTTTCATTTTCTGCAATAACCTTTACTGTGGCACGTCTTGAAGAATATTAAGGTGGATAAGTCCCCAGGGCCAGATGGGATCTACCCCAGAGTACTGAGGGAGGCAAGGGAGGAGATTGCTGGGGCCTTGACAGAAATCTTTGTATCCTCACTGGCTACGGGTGAGGTCCCAGAGGACTGGAGAATGCCCAGTGTTGTTCCATTGTTTAAGAAGGGTAGCAGGGATAATCCAGGAAATTACAGGCCGGTGAGCCTCACGTCAGTGGTAGGGAAATTATTGGAGATTCTTTGTGACAGGATTTACTACCATTTGGAAGCAAATGGGCACATTAGTGAGAGGCAGCATGGTTTTGTGAAGGGGAGTTCGTGTCTCACTAACTTGATCGAGTTTTTCAAGGAAGTGACAAAGATGATCGACGATGGAAGGGCAGTGGATGTTATCTACATGGATTTCAGTAAGGCCTTTGACAAGGTCCCTCATGGCAGACTGTTACAGAAGGTAAAGTCGCATGGGATATCAAAGGTGAGCTGGCAAGATGGATACAGAATAGGCTTGGTCATAGAAGACAGAGGGTAGCAGTGGAAGGATGCTTTTCTGAATGGAGAGCTGTGACTAGTGGTGTTCCGCAGGGATCAGTGCTAGGACCTTTGCCGTTTGCAGTATACGTAAATGATTTGGAGGAAAATGTAACTGGGCTAATTAGTAAGTTTGCAGACGACACTAAGGTTGGAGGAGTTGCAGATAGTGAAGAGGATTGTCAAAGGATACAACGGGATATAGATCGGTTGGAGACCTGGGCGGAGAAATGGCAGATGGAGTTTAATCCGGACAAACGTGAGGCAATGCATTTTGGAAGGTCTAATACAGGTAGGAATTATATAGTAAATGGCAGAACCCTTAAGTGCATTGACGGGCAGAGGGATCTGGGTGTACAGGTCCACAGGTCACTGAAAGTGGCAACGCAGGTGGATAAGGTAGTCAGGAAAGCATAAGGCATGCTTGCCTTCATCGGCAGGGGTATTGAGTATAAAAGCTGGGAAGTCATGCTGCAGCTGTATAGAACCTTGGTTAGGCCACACTTGGAATATTGCGTGCAATTCTGGTCACCACATTATCAGAAGGATATGGAGGTGTTGGAGAGGGTGCAGAGGAGGTTTACCAGGATGCTGCCTGGTCTGGAGGTTATTAGCTATGAGGAGAGGTTGGAGAAACTTGGATTGTTCTCACTAGAGCGACGGAGATTTATGAAAATTATGAGTGGCATGGACAGAGTAGATAGTCAGAAGCTTTTTCCCCAGGGTGGAAGAGTCAATTACTAGGGGACATAGATTTAAGGTGAGAGGAGAAAACTTTAGAGGAGATGTGCGGGGCAAGTTTTTTATGCAGAGGGTAGTGAGTGTCTGGAATTCGCTGCCAGAGGAGGTGGTGGAAGCAGGTACGATAGTGGTGTTTAAGAGGCAGCTTGACAAATACATGAATAGGATGGGAATAGAGGGATACGGACCCCAGAAGTGCAAAATGTTTTAGTTTGACAGGCAATATGATCAGTGCAGGCTTGGAGGGCCGAAGGGCCTGTTCCTGTGCTGTACTTTTCTTTGTTCTTTGTTTATCAAATGCCTTCTGGGAATCAAATTACAGTAGGTCTACAGGCTCCCCTTTATCCACCGCACATGTCACTCCTTCAAAGATCTTTAATAAATTGGTTAGATGTGATTTCCCTTTCACAAAACCATCCTGATGCATCCCAATTACTTTGAGTTTTTCTAAGTGCCCAGCTATAACCCCTTTAATGATTGATTCTAACACCTTCCCCATGAGGGACATCAAGCTAACTGGCCTATCGTTTCCTGTTTTCTGCCTCCCTCCTTTCTTGAATAGAAGGGTTATATTCACGACTTTCCAGTCTGATGGAGCATTTCCAGAATCTGGGGATTTTTTGAAAATTAACACCAATGCATCTACTACCTCATTAGCCATATCTTTTAAGGCCCTAGGATGAAGTTCATCAGGACCCAGAGAATCACCAGCCCAGAAACACTCAGCAGGTCAGGCAGCACATGTGGAAAAAGAAATGGTTAACCTTTTGGACAAGTATACTGAGCACCTGCAAACACATAAATAGATACCAGGAATGAAGACATATACTGAATATTTGTTTCACTAGTGTTGGATAAACAAGATTCCGTCCTGGCAAAAGGCCTCAAATGTTATTTTTTTGGTGCTTGGATTTAGTGCAGATGCATTTTATCTGATAATGGTTATCAAGTTTATGAAGGGGTTTGACATGATATAAATGATGTTTCAACTTGTGGGACAGACCAAAACACCAGCATGGGCCATTTGGACAGAATGATCCTTTTCTGTGCGGTAAGTTCTATCAACAGCTTCTTGACGTGCAATTATTACAATTTATATCTGTAAAACTCTATGTGCAGTTCAAGGAAAACAGACTAAACAAATATGTAAATTACAAATTTTATTCCACACTTGTGTCAGATAATTAACAACAAACCAAGGGGATACATCCACAATCGGATAATGCCCTTGTCTTGAAAAAATGCTGAGAACTCAATTTTTAATACAGAAATGGTATTAATACAGAAATATGCTGGCAACTGTGGTTTAAACAGATTTTACCCCGGGAGTGATCCAATCCATTAGCTACCAGGTAGCAAAATGGCAACAATGATACTGTGCAACTGAATTTTATGGAACGAAGACCCATTGCCAATGACACACAGCAACAATTTAAGATCGTGAACAGGATTATTTAGGGGAGTGAGGGGCAGGGCAAAAGGGAAATTCATGTTGGAAAAGATGCTGGATCATTTCCAGAGGGAACAGAGATACATGGCCCTTCAGTTGGCCTTTTAGAAGTCTATTTCAGAGTGGCATTAGTAGATGCCTAGGAGTAAATTGGGGAGCTAAGCTGTACTGCATTTGATGTCTATGAACCTCAGCCAATAGGATTCCTTGGCTTCAATCTACAAAATGCTACTTTAGTTAAATCTTCACCAGCCAAGTCTGTCAAACTGGTCTGTCATTAGGACTGCATCTGAAGATTGAGAGCCTCAGGGCAAGCGAAACAGAGCTTGTAGGGAAACAAAAATTAGTTAAATAATGGGACATTACCCTGCCCCAAATGCATAGTCATGGTGCTAGACCTTTCCAAAAGAATTAATAAAATAAATCACACAATATGTTCCTATGTTCAATGAGGTTTTCAATGTTAAAACTTAAATATTCTGGTTTTACAAACTTATATACTGTTTAACAGGATGATTCTTTCGTTTCCCCCCTTTTTGGTCATGATTGCTTTGCAATAATTTTGACAGTGAAAAAGAGAAAAAGGAAAAAAGATTAAGAAAGAAAAAGAAAGAGACGGAAAGAAAGAAATGCATTTTATGGTGCTTTTCATTACCTCAAGATGTCCCAAAATGTCAACACAATATTTTTGAAATGCACTCACTACTGTTAAGTCAGAAATGTTGTAATTATTCTCCAGATGCAAAGTTGGAGGTTTTCCAAATGTGGTTCTCCAGCAATGCTCAATGTCTCAAGTGCGTATGGTACCAAGTGAAATGCAAATTTAAAATAAAATTTAGGTAGCAAGCTAACACAAATGGGAAAGGGACCAGAGTTCTAGCACCAGTGCCAACTATTCAATTTACACAGCAAGCTTAGAAATGAACAGCTGGGGCTTAAAGAGCCCAGAACTTCAAACTGCCCTGACAAGTCCAGCAGTCTAGCATTTTAGTTTGCTGTTTTTCCTTCCCCACATACAGGCAAATCTTGATGGAAAATGCTGAATTTATGCACACAAATACATCTAGAATGCATGGAGCAGCCAGGATAATGGCAGCACATAAAACAACCAAATTTAGTCCTCAATTTTTTTCCCTGCATAATTTAAAAAGCAAAGCTGGTGTACAGATCTTTGCACCGTTAAAACATCAGCTCTCCCTCACATGCTGACCTGTTCTAAAGCACCAGCTCCTCCTGTGCATGCAAGCAGTAAACAAAATAGTCAGCAGTGATGTACATGAACCATAGTGCTGACCAGGAACTTTTATCCACAATGCAATGTACCATCGAATTGTGAAAGACTGATGAAAGCACAGGGGGTTACATGCATCCTATTTGCAATTTAAAAAACACAAATTTTGAAATGCATGAGTCTCAAAACCAAAAATACCTCCCCCTCTTTCCCCCTGAAATTTGAGAGAAAATGAAAGGTTAAGTGCATGATGGGACAGGGTATTTACATTGGAGCGTTAATTTGCTTCTAGTTTCAAAACGTGGGCACAAATAGGAAGTGTACAAAAGCTAACGAATGCAAGCATTCACAAATCCCACAATCTGAAGGGTCTGGTTACATCTTGAAACAGCTAGGTGTGAAACTGGGTGATGGGGAAATGTAGTCAATATGAGGTACAAGCTGGACTTTGAGGCAAATCCTCGTTACTCCACAGATATTCAATAGACAGCTATGAAGGGGTGAAGTGAGGGAGGTGGGGGAGGGGGTAAGAGAGGGAGAAACACCTGCCAATTTGCCAAATAGCCACAAGAACCTAATGCACCCAAATAAACCCGGCTAAAGTTCAATTCTGTGGTCGCATTAACAATGTTCTGGATGACTACCAGAATTATTTTTTTTAAAAAAAGGAGCAGCTTTAATGGTTAGCGATCTCCTCAGACTTAACATATGGCCAAATTACACCCTTCTTCTAATCAGAAAAGATACTCATGTCTCTAGATGGGTTTGTTTCATTCATCTTGATGCTCTAATTCCCAGTTATTACCGCACAGGAGATTTGAAACAATTCTCAATTTATGGTCTAGTTAAAGATTCAAGATGGGGGAGTTGGGTGGAGGAGGCAAGATAGTTGCCACACATTATTTTAAATGCAACATACACTAACGTAGAATGTAGTACCCTGCCTTCCTGCAATGCTATTAAAGCAGCAGAAATTCTTCTCTCACCTTCTTCAATACTAAAATTCAGACAATGCACTGTGATGAGCTTTTTTCCCCGGAAGTTCACGATTGCGGCAATATGGTGGAACAATCCAGAACAGGAGAAACATCAGCAGCATACCATTTTTCTCCTTTCGGGCAGGCTGGTCGGCAGGGTGAAATAAGCAGTAATGACTAAAATTAACAGTTTCAGGAAAAAACCCAAAAGTTAATCTGACGTTACTTTTAAAAAGATATTAAAATGGAGAATTTTCCAACTAGGGGATGAGTTCTCATATCAGAACTTTCCCCTCCTAAACACCCCCATCATCCTATTCAAATTTTAACCACCTTTCCTCCTGAAGGCACCAACTTATGCTCAAATATGGTCTGTCAGTGCTGGCAACCCCAAAGTCCCTCAAAAGTGACTATTCCTCAGAAACAACACTCAGAAGCACGCGATTCAACAGGAGGTCATATCTGAACCTGATCAGGCTTCAGCTAACCATTCAAATATGTGCACTTTTCCATCAAGACTGGACATTGATAAGAAGATAGATCCCATATTACTTTCTTTTCTTTAGTCCAGGGTGCAGATCCAATAATAAAATATCCATTGCTACTTCCTCTGCTGTGATCAGCTTTACTTGTTACACATCGAGGATTGAATCTAGGGTCTCCTGGTCCTGGTCTGTATTATTTCACAAATGAGTCACCAAGAGACCAAACTCATTATTCACCCCCAGAATGTAGCTTTCAATTCTCCAGATTGATGGGATTGAAGTTCCAGATCCAGACAAAAGGAATTATCTGCTGGGCATTTATGCAGTACAAAAGTGACCACAGTTCAGCAGCAACTGGCACTTCACTCAGAGAAGCCACAAGGAGTTTGCAGAAGGGGAATGTCAGCTTGGTGGAAAGCATGTGCAAGTGTTGTTCTAATGAAGCAAAGTGCAGAGGGGAACCATTTGGCCCACATTAGAACCAGTCCAGAGGTGCTTAGTGCCGACACAGGATGGCAAAAATGGAATATTTCTTTCTTCCAAATGTCAATCCACCTTGAGCAAAGCCAGCCAAAACTGCATGTGTGATGGGACACCAGGGGAAAAAAAAAGTGTCACCTTGAAACAGACCCAATATCTTAAAATCCTTTCAGCTGAAAAGGCCAAGAGCTGATTGTCAGAATGATACAATATCATCCATCTAGTTTATAAAATGTATAAAGGAGAGTTAGTTTCTAATGAAGTATTACATGACAGGATACATTATGCAGAAGCTTATATGTAAGATTCTTTAATGACAGTATGAAGTGTACTCGGGCAGTGAGGGAGCTATAAACTGATGCTTCAGGCCACAATCAGGTGTACTGCATAACAGCATGTAAAATGAGTTCCTCATTTATTGATGCAACTATAATGGAATTTCCACTATCTTTGTAAATTTAGAACCACAGCAGTGGGTCAGAGAGACGAGAAAGTAAAGAACTGTTACTATGCAATCAATTATCATGGAAGTTGCCAAAGCATCTCAGTAGTGATCTCGTTCTAGAGATTTGAACTGTTTCTCATCACTATATAGCCACAAAAAAGAGCTAATCGACAACGTCTGTGGGATCAGTTGAGTGAAACAGGAAATTGGTACAACAAAAATATTTTGAAACTTTTTCAATGGGGTAAACTAGGTTTAAATTATTAGCAATAAAACAGATTTTTGTTAATATAAGCTGACACAAGGTTCAGGAAGAAATACAGCAACTTCAATATCTGAAAATGAGTAGCGTGGGGTTGAAAATCCCCACTTGTTCAGGACTTGCACGGTTTTAAGGGCAGGTGGTTTGGAGAAGTGGAAGTCTAACGAGCCCAAAACTGTCAAATTCATAGAAAAATGTCAATACTTCAGAAACCATTTACACCCACTGGATAGCATTTTCCCAGCACTAAAATGCAGATATCAATGACCAAAGCACTGCAGAGTGAAGACTAAGGTTGCTCCCCCACCCCTCCACACAATAGATTTTGTATTAGATTAACTAAAACTTTCACAAAAGAAATTAGGCATCAGATTTTTTATTTTTTTCCATCAAATTGGAAATTAATTCCCTCCCCCACACTTATTTCTGTGCCTTGTGATGAATCATGAGACCTTTAAGTAAAATTAAAGAATAAGGTGAGATTCACAACTTAAGACCCAATTCAATTCCCTCCCACTGAAACACAATGTGCAAAACAAAAGTGTTAACCCTACTTAAATAAGGGCATCTGCCAAACCACTTTTATACCATCAGGTCCTGAACCTACACATCCCCATCACCCAAAGAATTTACTCATGATCTTTTTAAAAACCACATTCAACCTTTGACCTTCCTGACTTTCCACTGACCAAAGCTTTAGAAGAGTAGCCAAGTACCTTATTGTTTTCTTATAATAAAATCTACTTTCCAGTACTGTTTTTTTTTTTTGCACTCACTTGTCCTTGAGATCAGAAAAGAAAAAACAAATCTGAGCCTTGAAAGGAGCATCATCTTCCCAGGGAGATAGAAAGTGCGAGAGAGGCTGCAACAGCGATGCCATTTTCACCATTAAGGCAGACACAAGCAATGATGTTTCTGAGAACTTGAGAGAGCTGGATTCCCATGTCAGGTATTTGCTGCACGAAAAGCTCTTTGCCGAGCACTTGTGGACTCTGTAGTTTGGGAAATTTTTTTTGTCATGGCCCACCCTCCTCTCCCGCCGTGAAAAGCGCAACCCAATTTTCAGTCAGTAAAGGATTTCCCCACACAAACTCATTCTAACAAACAGCATCCCTTTTGCTTTTCTTTTCGCCCATTTGGGCTGCATTTTGGAAAAAAAAACCCAAAAAGTTACATATACTGCATTTATAAATCTTACAATGTGCATTGTAACATATTTAGCTTCTATAGCAAGTTCCCTTTACTGCTAGTTTCAATGTTATTTTAGAAAGAAATTCGGTTAGACCATAAAATTGACTACATGTAATGGCAGTGGTAATACTGTATGCTGTATAGCTGTTCTACATCTCTGCCTTTTGTAAGGCTCTCAGATAAGGGAAGAGGGGAAAGTTTATGATCAGGCAGTAAAATAACCAAAGGGTGTGTGCGTGTGTGTGTTTCCAGCAGTTGGTAATTTTTCAATTCTTTTAGAATCAATTTCTTTTGGCAAAGTGCTTTTGTTATTTCGCTTAAGCCAATTTTTAATTATATTTTTAAAAAAAGGATACTGTCACTTTAAATTCATCTTCCAGAAGATACGAAGTACCCTAAACTGAGCAACTTCTGGCATTGCATTCAATTCACCTCCTTCCCCACTCACCAAGCCATTAAACCAGTCATTTTGAGTAACAGACCCACTGTGATACGCGGCAGACGGAATACCGTACACCAGTAAGAGCATGCCGACTTGGCCTTGCACGTACCAGAAAGTGTGAAAGGGCCAAGCTGTTTTTGCAATAAAGCCGAACCAAGCCAAAAAACAAAACAGTAAATCTAAAACAGGTCTTCGGTTGGGAAGGGGTAGAGGGTAGGTAATCCAATAGCATCTATAACAAATAGGCCCTCCTAAAAAGTGACTTGCTTCACAGTGTTCAGAGATTGTATTTTTTTTTTGTTGCTTCCTCCAGCAGAGGGCTGCCTGCAGAATCTCAGAATTTCAATACTTCACTCCAGGAACAAATTCCTTGGCGTCAGGATTCAGAGTACTTTTACTCTAGAGGGAAAGAAGGAAAAATAAAAGACAATGGTTGAGTTATACAGTCACAAAAGATTATTTTTTTTAAGTAAACAGCACAAACATCTGGCAATAACAGCCTGAACTACGAAGAGGAAAAACATCAACTGAGCAACTTCTGGCATTACTTTCGATGGAGCTAACTGCTATTTAGTGGTACTCTGCTGGGAAGCTAGTGTGTTCATGTTAAGTGACGGCATAATCTGGCATAGCTGTGATACCAGAGGTTTGAACAGCTTGCTGAGAAATAGGGCGGAGGGGAGGCAGGGAAATCACTTTAAGAACAGCTGATCATGCAAGATGATAGAATATGTGGCACCGATGGAAACACAAGAACAGGAGCATGCCATTCAGTCCCTTGAGCCTTTTCCACCGACATTCAATCAGATCATGCCTGATATGTACCTCAACTCCATTTAAACACCTTTGCTGCTTGTCCCTTAAGACCCTTGCCTAACAGGAATCCATCGATGCCACTCCTGAAAATATTAATTATTCCAGTTACCAGTCTTCTAGGGAAACAAGTTCCAAATTTTCACGATTGTGTGCGCTTCTGATTTTGTTCCTTAATGGCCTAACTCTAATTTTAAAATTGTGTCACTGGTTCTGGATTTCCCTCACCAATGTAAACAGCTTCTCTGTATCTATGTATCATCATTTTAAGCACCTCGGTTAGATCATCTAAACATACTGGGGTAGAGAGTCAAGGAGGAAAATTGACAGAAAACTATGTACAGATTATTTAGAAACATAGAAAAATACTGGACCAGTAAAAACAATGCAGTTAAGTTGGCTGGTCCCAAATACTAATATCGCTCAATTGCTCACTCCCTCCATCCTCTTTCTAATTCTCACATAAATTGATCACCATAGTGCCTCACAGGGCAATCTTCACATTAATCACATTGTTCAGCTGAAATTGTTGTACTTGAGTTTTCAAAGCTAAAACCCATGCCCCCACTTTGGTTTCTGTCTTCTTGCATTACGTGCCTTTCTTCTGTGATTATACAGACTAGATAAAGAACGCTGGTTGCTGTGTAACAATTTGCTCGGTTGTAGGCGATAGCGACTGTTGGTGATCTGTTTACAAATTCCTCTCCCCCCTTTTACTGTGCGAGAAAGCACCCAACCTTCACACTGCATCTCCTCACAACAGTGCAACTGAAAACATATTGCATTTTTTGGAACTACAACTACAACTACTCACTGAACTGCAGTATGAATGCTCCAGATACTTGACTCTGCCACTGAGAAAGTTGCACACTTTGTATTGTGAAACATGGTTGTTAAGAAATTCACCACCTTTCCCCTTTTAATAATGATATTTTCTCCCTTATTTATTTATCCAGGCGACAGGCTTACATTACACCATCCCAACGAGATGGAGCAGGCAATTTGCAGTCAGGTATAAAGCAGTGAACTGCAGCAACTGAGATTAGGGAAGCACTTGAAATTTGTCTTGCATATTGATGAGACTGGAAACTTGCAGTGAGATTACAGTTCAGGGTTTACAGGTCTTGAGCCGTATGATCAACTCCTATTCCCCAGTCCAAAACCAAACCCTTAAACAAAAAAAAATCAAGCATGTATGGAACTTTTAAAACTAAACTTTAACATCTGATGCATCTACTGTAATTTTATTTTTGCTGTGGACTTACTTTGTGCAATTTCATGGCTGCCCAGTTATCACAAAAATAAAAATCTAAGCAAATATTTGTCCTCAGAATTATCTAGCACGAGTGAGAATAAAGGTGAAAATACACCAAATTACTTTGTGAAAAGTTGGACCCACAAACCTGTTTAACAATCATATAGAAAGGAAAGGAAGGTGCCAGGACATACAGTGCACTGATCATAAAGCAAATATTTTTATATGGATATGGTGTGCACTGACCCTTTGAGCGAGAGGGTTACATCACCATTCTCTGCTTCTTACCACGAGTTCCTCTGTCTTGCTGCTGTCATTTATGGACAGTCCATTCATTTGTTGTTGCATCTGGTTGATGCCTGGCAAATCCCGCTCTGGAATGAACCATTCTTGGTCCTCCTCATCCAGCATCTCCTGAAAACAACGCTCCAAGAATTCCTCCTCCCATAATTCCTCTTCTACCTGCAAATGACCAGAAAAATGTTAACTATTAAACACAAGTTGGTTCATTTTATGATTGAGTCTGAATATTGTAGTATGGCATCACTGGACAAGCCCGGCAGCACTGGCTAGCTGCAAATTCCTCAGGCAGCAAAAATAGTGCAAAAGGGTTGAGGTAGAAGGAGAAAAAAATGTATCTGAATTGGAGTTATCTGATTACCTGTTCAAATCATATGCCATCTCCTTATTTTCCATTATTAATTCCCCAAACTCACTTTCTATAGACCAACACTGACTTTAACTCTTTTCTTTTTTAGAAGCTCTTACTATCTGTTTTATATTGTGAGCCAGTTTCCTCTCGTACTCTGATTTTCCCTCCTTATTCATCTTTTAGTCATTCTGTACTATATTTTACATTCTGTCCAATCTTCTGACCTGCCACTCATCTTTGCGCAATTATATGCTTTTTCTATTAAGCTTGATTCTATCTTTAACTTATTTAGTGAATCACAAATGGTGGGTCCTCCCCTTGGAATTTCTCTTTCTTGTTGGAATTCTGAAATATCCCTTTAAATGTCTGCCACTGCATCTCTATTCACCTATCCCTTAACTTCATTTGTCAGTTCACTATAGCTAGCTCTGCTTTCATGCCCTTATTTAAGTTTAAAATACTCATCTTGGACCCGCCCTTCACTCCCTCAAAGCGAATGTAAAATTCAATCATATTATGATCGCTGCTACTGAGGGGCGCCTTCACGGAGGTCACTAATGAATCCTATCTCGTTGCACAATAACAGGCCTAGTATAGCATGCTCTCTGGTTGGCTTCAGAATATGTGGTTCGAAGAAACTATCCTGAAAACATTCTATGAGTTCCTCATCTACCCTACCGCTGCCCATCTGATTTTCCCAATCTTTCTGTAGATTAAAATCCCCCATGATTATTGACCTACCTTTTTGACAAGCTCCCATTATTTCTTCCTTTATACTCTACCTAAACTGCTTCCACATCCTGCCTTCCAGAACTTAGCCATCTTTTTCTATTGTGCTAACACCATCATTAATCAACAGAACCACCCCTCCACCTTTTCCTAACTTCCAGTCCTTCCTAAATGTCACATACCCTTCAATATGCAGGTCCCAAATCCATGTCATCCTGCAGCCATGTCTCTGTAATGGCTATCAGATCATAATTTTTATTTCTATTTGCACTATCAGTTCATCTGTTTTGTTTCATGTGCTACGTGCATTCAGATACAGAGCGTTTAGTTTTGTCCTTTTATTATTTTGCAACCTCTAGCCTTATCTGCTGATTTACTCTTAGATTTTTACTCTCTATCCCTTCCTGTCACAGCCTGTTTATCATTTCCCATATTATTACCTTTCTCTCTTGCTTTGTCTCTCTTTGATTTGCCACATCTTCCCAAATTTGATCCCTTGCACCTACTATTTAGTTTTACATTCTCCACACTTCCCTAGTTATGAGGCTCAGTAGAACATTTGTCCCAGCAAAGTTGAAGTGTAAACCATCCCATCAATACAGCCCCCACTTTCCCCACTAGTAGTGCCAGTTCCCCATGAACTGGAACCCACTTCTCCCATACCAGTTTCTGAGCCACGCGTTAATTTCTCTGATCTTATTTGCCCTATGCCAATTTGCACATGGCTTAGATAAGAATCCACAAGTTAATGCCTTTGAGATCCTGCTTCTTAATTTGTTGCATTGCGCCTCATACTGACTATGCAGAACCTCTTTCCTTGCCCTGCCTATGTCGTTGGTACATACATGGGCCACAATGACTGTCTCATCTCCCCCTCACTCTGTTTCCAGCCCTGAACAGGTGTCCTGAGGCCTGGCACCAGGCAGGCAACACAGCCTTCTGGACTCTCGCTCTTTGCTGTAGAGAATGCTGTCAATCCCCTGCACTATACTGTCCCCTACTCCCACTACATTCCATTTTGCTCCCCCCAATTGAATGGCTTCCTGTGTCACAGTGCCATGGCCAGTCAGTTCATCCACACTGCAGCCCCACTCTTATCCAAACAAGCTGAAAGAACCTTAAACATGTCAGACAATTGCAAAGGTTGAGGCTCTGCACTCTTGCCCTCTGGGTCCCCTTAACTGCCTCACTCGCAGTCACACCCTCCTGTCCCTGACAACTGACAAAATCAGAAGGCCCTATCCTAAGGGGTGACCGCCCCATGGTACGAAGTGCCCAGGTAACTTGCCCCCTCCCTGAATAACTGTAGGATGGACGGCTGACTCCAAGTCCAGTACTATCACCATGAGTTAGTTAGCTGAAGATGGGCTCCAAAACTTATTTTCCCTCCCCCAACTTCCCTACACTGATTACTTGCTATGCTGGAGGTCAACCACTCCATGATAAGGATAAGGTAAGATGTAAGTCAAACCAGTTGTCACTCAAAGTCATAGTTCTTAGCAAAATACCTTTCAAAAATACTACACGATGACTTAATAAAAAACTGACCATAGAGTGACTGTAGGCAGATCAGTTGTGTGGAGAAACTAAAGAATCTGTAGTCGTTCTCCTTAGAACAAGAAAAAGAAAAAGAAAGAAACTTTTGTTTCTATAGCACTTTTCCCAAATCAAATTGCTTAGTTTTTTATTTGTTCAAGGGGTGTGGTGGATTGCTAGCTAGGTCAGTATTTATTGCCCATCCCTAATTATCCTTGAGAAGGTGGTGGTGGTGAACTACCTTCCTGAACGGCTGCAGTCCATGCAGAGTAGGTACACCCACAATGCCGTTAGGAAGAGTTCCAGGATTTTGACCCAGTGACAGTGAAGGAACAGTGATATAGTTCCAAATCAGGATGGTGAGTGGCTTGAAGGGGTAGTGTGTGTGGTGCAGGTGGTGGTGTTCCAATGCATCAGCTACCCTTGCCCTGCTAAGCAGTAGAGATCGTGGGTTTGGAAGGTGCTGTCAAAGGAGCCTAGGTGAGTTGCTGTAGTGCATCTTGTAGATGGCACACGCTGCTGCCACTATGTGTCAGAGGTGAAGGGAGTGGATGCCGAAGGTGGTGGATGGGGTGCCAATCAAGCGGGCTGCTTTATCCTGGGTGGTGTTGAGCTTCTTTGTTGTTGGAGCTGTACTCATCCAGGCAAGTGGAGAGTATTCCATCACACTCCTGACTTGTGCCTCGTAGATGGTGGTCAGGTTTTGGAGAGTCAGGAGGTGAGCTACTCACCACAGAATTTCCAGCGTCTGATCTGCTCTTCTAACCACAGTATTTATATTGTGAAGAGGGGTGTTGTTATTTTCATATTTTTGAAAATATGGTAGTATTTTGTAAAGAAGGCTGTGTATTTGTGCGTCCATCATTAATTGAACTGGGGGAAGGTTCATAGAGACAGCTTGTCCAAGGGAACTGAGAGTTGAAAGGTAAAGGTTTCTAGACGAATGCATTTGTAATGAGAGGCTATGGTGAAGTTGGAATTACAAGTAAATAGGTTGGATTTTAACATTTGCATTAGGCGATAGGTAAGGACTTGACTTTTCACCTGTTAAATTTTAAAGGCTAATAGAGATGATAAGGGACTTATACAACTTACAAAATGTTTCATAAGTAAACAAGGGAAGGTTATTAAATTTTATTTGACCCAGAAGTGGAGGCAATAGGAAGAGGTGAAAGATTTTTATATTTTGCAAAACTTGAGTTCAAAGAGGTGCTTAGGACAGTGGAGTCTAGGATGAAAGGGGAAAAAAGGTATTTAAGAAAAGATGTGTAGTTGAGTTGAGGTGGCTGTGAGGGGGAGATGTCCTGAGAACAGCTCTGTGCTGAGAAAAGTTCAAGCCGGAAAGGTCTTTGTTTTTAGAAAGCAATCTGTTTCTGAACTTCCTTTGGATTTCCACAGCAGAGTGGAAGACAGTGAGAAGTCGTGTGGTATACTTTATTAATGTAGCAGCAGTTTTGGCCTTGGATAATATTAGTGGATTTTTATGGTTAAAAATCTAAAAGGGAGCTGTTGCCAAGTTACTTACTTGTGTGTTCTGGCCAAATGGGTTTTTTTGGGGGAATGTTTTGCAAGACTGTTTCAACTGTGTAACTTTAATCCTGTGTGTTTAAGTTTTTTTCCTTCTCGTTAATAAATCTTTTAATTTTAAAATCCTAAAAGTGTTACTGGGATTCTATGTTTCTGGGATCAGTAGTTTTCCCCTCATTTTCAAAATACAAAACAAAAAAAAGTTATGATCAGTAAGACAAGTTTCCCTCAAGGATTTGGCTTGCTCGGCGAATAACATCGACTGCAGTCCTAACAATGTGGCCAGTTCAATTCAGTTTCTGGTCAACGGTAACCATCCAGGATGTTGATAGTGGGGGATTTAGCAATGGCAATGCCATTGAATATCAAAGGGAGATGGTTAGATTACCTCTTGTTGGAGATGGTCATTGCCTGGCACATGTGTAGTGGGAATGTTACTCTTCACTGATCAGCCCAATACAGAATATTGCCAGGTCTTGCCGGTTATCCGGGCTGCTTTCGTATCCGTGGAGTCTCGAATGGTGCTGAATGTTGTCCAATCAGAGAACATCTCACTTCTGACCTTATGATAGATGGAAGGTCATTGAAGAAACAGCTGAAGATGGTTACTACCCTGAGGGACTCCTGCATGTCCCAGGACTGAGATGATTGATCTCCAACAAACATCTTCCTTTGTGCTAGGAATGACTCCAACCAGTGCAGAACTTAACCCCAATTCCCATTAACTTCAGTTTTGCCAGGACTCCTTGATGTCACACTCAGTCAAATGCTATCTGGATGGCAAGGGCAGACACTCTCATCTCATCTCTGGAGTTCACCTTTTTTGTCCATGTTTGGACCAAGGCTATAATGATGTCAGGTGCTTTTTGGTCCTGGTTCATCACCATTCACAACCAGATGTGGAAGGACTGTAGAACTTAGATCTGATCTGTTGGCTATAGGATTGCTTAACTCGGTCTATTGTTTGCTGCTTCCGTTGTTTGACATGCAAGTCGTCTTGCGTTGTAGCTTCACCAGGTTGACACCTCATTTTTAGGTATGCCTGGCAATTAAAGCCAGTGCTGTTCCTGGCATGCCCTCTTGTACTCTTCATAGAACCAGGGTTGATCCTTCAGCTTGATGGTAATGGTAGAGTGGAGGATATGCCATGCCATGAGGTTACAGATTGTGGCTGTATACAATTCTGCTGCTGCTAATGGCCCACAGCTCCTCATGGATACCCAGTTTTGAGTTGCGAGGTCTGTACAAAATTTATCCCTATTAGCAAGGTGGTAGTGCCACACAACACGATGGAGGGTATACTCAATACAAAGATGGGATGCCGTCTCCACAAGGACCGGGTGGTGGTCACTCCTACCCATACCGCCATGAACAGATGCATCTGCGATAGGCAGAGTGATGAGGGCGAGGTCACGTAGATTTTTCCCTCTTGTTGGTTCCCTCACCATTTGTCATGCCAAAGTCCCAGTCTAATAGCTATGTCCTTTCGGACTCGGCCAACTGTGGTGCTACCGAGCCACTCTTGGTGATGGGCATTGAAATCCCCCACCCAGAGTACATTCCGTGACCTTGCCACTCCAAGTGGTGTTCAACCTGGAGGAGTACTGATTTGTCAGCTGACGGGTGAATGGCAGGTGGCAACCAGCCGGAAGTGGATTGTAAGGACACTTCCTGACAATCAACTAAATACTTCTGAAAGTGTAGTCACTGCTGTAGTGTACAAAACGTGGCAGCCAATATGTGCAAGCAAACTTTGACAGACAGCAATATGTAAATGACCAGATAATCTGTTTTTGTGATGATTAAAGAATAAATATTGGCCAGGACACCGGGGATAATGCCCCTGTTCTTCCTCAAAATAGTGCCATGGGACCTTTAATATCTAACCAGTAGGCAGCTGGGGCCTTGGTTCATTTTAAAAATTTATTCTTTCTTTGCAGGGGTGTGGGCAGTGCTGGCTAGGTCAGTATTTATTGGCCATCCCTAATTGCCCTCAAGAAAGTGGTCATGGCCCGCCTTCTTGAACCGCTGCAGTCCACATGGTGTAGGTACACCCACAGTGCTGTTCAGAAGGGAGTTTCAGGTTTTGCGCCGCGACAGTGAAGGAAAGGCGATATATTTCCAAGTCAGGGTAGTGAGTGGCTTGGAGGGGAACTTCCAGATGGCGGTGATCCCATGCCTCTGCTGCCCTTGTCCTTCGAGATGGTAAAGGTCGTAGATTTGGAAGGTGCGGTTGAAGAAGTCTTTGTGAGTTGCTGCAATGCATTTGTAGATGTTACATGCTGCTGCCACTGTGTGTCAGTGTTAAAGGGAGTAAACATTTAAGGTGGTGGATGGGGTGACAATTCAGGTTTGTCCTGGATGGTGTTAAGCTTCTTGATTGTTGTTCGAGCTGCACTCATCCAGGCAAGTGGAGGGTTTTGCATCGCGCTCCTGACTTAAGCCTTGTAGATGGTGGACAGGCTTTTGGAAGTGAGGACGTAAGTTACTCACCACAGAATTCCTAGCCTCTGACCTGCTCTTGTAGCCACAGTATTTATATGGCTAGTCCAGTTTAGTTTCTCGTCAATGGTAACCCCCAGGTTGCTGACAGTGGGGGATTCAGTGATGGTAATGCCATTGAATATCAAGGTGTGATGGTTAGATTCTCTCTTGTTGGGTATGGTCATTGTCTGGCACCTATGTTACTTGCCACCTTGCAACCTTAGCCTGAATGTTGTCCACACCTTCCTGCATATGGGCAAGGACTGCTTCAGTATCTGAGGAGTCACGAATGATGCTGAACATTATGCAATCATCAGCGAACATCTCCACTTCAGACTTTATAATGAAGCGAAGGTCATTGGTGAATCTGCTGAAGATAGTTGGGCCTGGGACAGTATTCTGAGGAACTCGTACAGTGCTGTCCCAGGACTGAGATGACTGATCACCAACCATAACTATCTTCCTTTGTGCTAGGTATGACTCCAATAAGCGGAAAGTTTTCCCTCTTATTTCCATCGACGCCGGTTTTTCCAGGGCTCCTTGACCCCACACTGCCAAATGCTGTCAAGGGTAGTCGCTCTCATCTCGCGTGATGAGCATTTAAGCCAATGTTTGGGCCAAGGCTGTAATGATGTCTGGAACTGAGTGGCCGTGGCAGAACCCAAACTGAGCTTTGACAAGCAGGTTAGTGGCAAGTAGCTGAAAGCATTGTCGAGGACTCCTTCAGTCACTTTGCTGCTTTTTGAGACTAGAGCTCTGTGGCAGTATTGGCCAGATTGCTTTTTGTGAACAGGACATTTTTTTTCTTCATTCACAGTGTGTGGGCTTCACTGGCTGGGGCAGCATTTAATGCCTATCCCTAGTTGCCCTTGAGGTGGTGGTGGTGAGCTGCCTTCTTCAACTGCTGCAGTCCATGTGGTCTAGGTACACCCACAGTGCTGTTAGGAAGGGAGTTCCAGGATTTTGACCCAGCGACAGTGAAGGAATGGCGATATATTTCCAAGTCAGGATGGTGAGTGACTTGGAGGGGAACTTCCAGGTGGTGGTGTTCCCATCTGCCTGTTGCCCTTGTCCTTCTCAATGGTAGTGATCGTGGGTTTGGAAGGTGCTGTTGAAGGAGCCTTGGTGAATTCCTGTAGTGCATCTTGTAGATGGTACACACTGCTGCTACTGTGCATTGGTGGTGGTGGAGGGAATAAATGTTTGTGGATGTGGTGCCAATCAAGCGGGGTGCTTTGTCCTGGACGGTGTCAAGCTTCTTGAATGATGTGGGAGCTGCACTCATCCAAGCAAATGGGGAGTATTCCATCACACTCCTGGCTTGTGCCTTGTAGATGGTGGACAGGCTCTGAGTTACTCATCACAGGATTCCTAGCCTCTGACCTGCTCTTGTAGCCACAGTATTTATATGGCTAGTCCAGTTCAGTTTCTCATCAAGGGTGTTGATAGTGGGGGATTCAGTGATTGTAATGCCATTGAACGTCAAGGGGGCGATGGTTAGATTCTCTCTCGTTGGAGATGGTCATTGCCTGTCACGTTTGTGTGGCACGAATGTTACATGCTACTTGTCAGCCCAAGCCTGGATATTGTCCAGGTCTTGCTGCATTTGGGCATGGACTGCTTCAGTATCTGAGTTGTGAATGGTGCTGAACGTTGTGCAATCATCTGCGAACATCTCCACATCCGACCTTATGATGGAAGGTCAATGATGAAGCAGCTGAAGGTGGTTGGGCTGAGGACACTACCCTGAGAAACTCCTGCAGTAATGTCCTGGAGCTGAGATGACTGACCTCCAACAACACAACCATCTTCCTTTGTGCTAGGTATGACTCCAATCAGTGGAGAGTTTTCTCCTTGATTCCCATTGACTCCGGTTTTGCTAGGGCTCCTTGATGCCGCACTCAGTCAAGTGCAGCCTTGATGTCAAGGGCAGTCACTCTCACCTCACCTCATCTCGGGAGTTGAGCTCTTCTATCCATGTTTGAACCAAGGCTGGAATGAGGTCAGGAGATGAGTGGCTCAGCATCACTCGTGACATATCTGGGCAATTTTCCACATCATCGAATCGATGTGCTGCAGCAGTACTGGAACAGCTGAAGCAGAGTACGGGTGACAGGACCCATAGCCTTTGCAGTAAACAGTGCCTTCGGCCATTTCCTGATATTACATGGAGTAAATCAGATTGACTGAAGTCTGGCATCTATGATGCTGGGGACCTCAGGAAAAGGCCGAGATGGATCCATCGGTTGTGGGATCGCTTAGCTCTGTCTATTGCATGCTGCTTGCACTGTTTGGCATGCAAGTAGTCTTGTGCTGTAGCTTCACCAGATTGATAACTCATTTTTAGGTATGCCTAGTGCTGCTCCTGGCATACACCCTGCACTCTTCATTGAACCAAGGTTAAATCAGGGGATCAATGGTAATGGTAGAGTGAGGAACGTGCCAGACCATGAGGTTATATATTGTGGTTGAATACAATACTGCTACTGCCCCAGACTGTCTCATGGATGCCCAGTTTTGAATTATTAGATCTATTTGAAATCTATCCCAAAGCATGGTGGTGGTAACAAACAACACGATGGAGGGTAAATACGGATGCTGGAAATCTGAAATAAAAACAGAAAATTCTGGAAAAACTCAGCATGTCTGACAGCATCTGTGGAGACAGAAACAGAGTTATTGTTTCATGACCGTATGACTCTTCTTCAGAACATGTGGGAAAAAGCTGCAGAATGCGACTCTTTAAATGATTCAGCCCAGGTTTGTTGGGCTGAAGGACCTCCCATCTGTGCTTTAAGATTTCATATTTTAATATTCTACATGTACAACTGCAGGCCTGTTATGATAATGGGGTCATTATCTACGAAACAAAAGTAGCTGGGGTTGAGTGGAACCTTGGATCCCACAAAGAAGTGGGTGGATAACTTGAGCTATGGTAATCATTAAAAGCCAAGAAAGATCATATCCAGTGGCTTTTCATTATGTATGGTGTATATATGGTCGTCTGACAGCTCTTTCACAGCTTGGTTATGGTGACATCATACGCTTATTTTTCACTGGCAGCTATTTTGAGATAAAACACTTGTGCCAACCTCAACTCCTTTAGTAAGAGCAAAAATAAAAATAAACAATTAGGGACACAGTACCATCTCATTAACAGCTTAAACAAGGTTATCCTGAACCTAACCAAGATGTTGCAGAGTTTCTAATAGCTCTACAGTTTAGGAAGTGATGAAAGATTCTGCTGTGGGAAGGGAAAATTCCCCTCAGCAGCCAGTTTCTGTGCGTGTAGCACTACCTGGTCAGACACTTCACAGGGTTGGGTGAAGGATAAAACTTCGCCTTAGCTGTCAACCAATCAACCAGCCGCATTTTCTGCACCAATGTGATATTTCCATTTCTCACATCTTTGACTTACATGAAATAAAAACAGAAAATGCTGGATATAAACATTAGATCGGGGACTATGGCAAAGCATTTTGCAGGAGTTAACTGGTTTCAGATTTTGAACAACCCAGTAAGATTCTCCCTCTTGTCTAAAAAAAACTCAGCTTTCTGAAACTCTCCTTGTAGCTCAAATGCCTGATGACAGTTATTAGGCAGGTAGCCCTTTGCTGTAGCTTCGGCAACACCATGAAGTACTTCCTGCAACATGGTTACCAGAATTGTACTTCATCCTCCAGATCAGCTAATGCACCACGTAGTCCATATCGCATGGATGTGATGCGAATTCAATTCTACACACTATACCTTTCAGTGTGCACTCAACATTTAACGATGCTATATGCCTCAATTGTCTCCTCGAGCATCAAGCTCCATTGTATGATGCCACCCCTATCTAGCCAACTAACCATATCCAGCAAGTTTATCCATCCCTTGCATAGTGGCCTCCAGAAGATTCCAAGGATCTACCCTCGGCCTTTTCCTCTTCTTTACCTGATATACAGCCTTCAACATTACCTGTGATCATTCTCATGATGCCCAACATTGCCCCTCTAACTCTTATCAACCACCATAAGCTTGAAACTAATTCTTCCAGGCCTAAACCAAGACCACGAAGCTATCATCTTTGGACCATGTCATAAACTCCACTCCCTGCCTAGCTGTTATTTCAGGCTGAACCAAACTCCTTGCAAATTTGGTGCTCTGTTCAAACTTCAACTGAGCACATAAACCCATAATCTATCCATTACCAAGGTGATTTATTTCCTCTTCCACAATATTGCCTGCTGCGCCTCAGTCCCTCTTAATCACTTGGCACATGTCAACGTTGAATTTCAATTTCTCAGTTCATCTTCACAATCGAACTAGAATCCCAGTGCAACATAATCTCCATCCCCACTCCATTCCCCAGGTTCAAACTTGGTGTCTTTGATAAATTTTCACAGTTTGTCCATCCTTAGTTCTAAGCCACTGATATATGACGTTGACAGCAAAGGTTCCAACAGTAATCAAGACAGTTGGAGAATTACATGCAGCTCCAGACACCCCTTTTGTAAGAAACTTTAAAAATTCTTACAGGGCATGACAGGATAGATGCAAATAGGATGTTTCCCCTAACTGGTGAGTCTAGAACCAGGGGACATAGTCTCAGAACAAGGGGTAGGCCATTTAAGACTGAGAGGAGAAGGAATTTCTTCACTCAGAGGGTGGTGAATGCTGGCCTCTGAGGGCTGTGGAAGCTCAATCATTGAACATATTCAAAACAGAAATCAATAAGTTTCTGGATACTAATGGCATCAAGGGATATGGGAATCATGCAGCAAAGTGGCATTGAGGTAGATGATCAGCCATGATCCAACAGAGGGTGCTGGTGAGAAGTGACTGAAGCGTTCTGGGAGAAGTCACCGCAGACACCGCGACTCAGGAGGGAATTGAGGAGGAACCACTGTCAAAGAACGGAATAGCCCCAAACATTACATTGCTGTAGTGTTTCCATCCCTCCCTCCTCCTCAAACCTAAAAAAAAGAGAGGAAGAGGCAGTGCTTCAGGAGTGCACCAGACCTGCGAGGGACACTCTTCTGAAAGTGGATTTTAAAGAAAAAGCAGCTGATTGGTGAGTAAATCCTGGGAGCAGACTCGGAGGAAGGAGCACCGGAGTGGTATTAATCTAGTTTATCTCGGGGATTCGCGCCCTTGTCTCCAGGGAGCAGACTCGGAGGGAGGAACACCGGAGCGGTGACGTCGGGGCACAGAGTAACTGAAGCTAAAACTGAAAAAGTGACATCACAGGAAAGCTGTGACCTGATTGGTTGGTAGGAAATCTGCACCAAATTTGAAAAAAAAAAACACTGCAAAGCTAATTAATAAATTATATAAGTCGAGATGGCTGGGCAGGTGATGTGCTGTAGCTGTATGATGTGGGAGCTGGCAGATCCCATTGCGAGCCACAGTGACCATTGCGAACAGCAAGTGTTGGTTCCGGCTCAGAATTGATGAGCTGGAGTCCGAGCTCTGGATGCTGCGGCACATCAGGGAGGGGGAGAGTTACCTGGATGCTTTGTTTCAGGAGGCGGTCACACCCGGTAGATTAAGTACCTCAAGTTCAGTCAGTGGTCAGGGTCAGCAGGGTGTGACTGCAAGTGAGGCAGGTAGAGGGATCCTGTGTTCAGGAACAGAGGAGCCTCAGCTCTTGACCTTGTCCAACAAGTACGAGGTATTTGCTCCCTGTGTGGATGAGGAACAGGGCTGTAGCGAAGATGAGCCAGCTGACCACGGCACAGGAGGCCATTCAAGAGGGGGGAGCAAAAAGACAAGTGGTAGTTGTAGGGGATTCTATAATTAGGGGAATTGATAGCATCCTTTGTAAGCAGGATCGAGAGTCCCGCATGGTATGTCGCCTGCCCGGTGCCAGGGTGAGGGATATCTCTGACTGGCTTGAAAGGATATTGGAGAGGGAGGGGGAGGATCCAGTTGTTGTGGTCCACGTCGGGACAAATAACATAGGTAAGACTAGAAAAGAGGACCTGTTTGGGGATTATCAGGAACTAGGAACTAAATTAAAGAACAGTCCTCAAGGGTTATAATCTCCGGATTACTAACCGAGACACGTGCAAATTGGCATAGGGATGCGAGAATAAGGGAAGTAAACACGTGGCTAAAGGAGTGGTGCGGGAAAGAGGGGTTCCATTTCGTGGGGCACTGGCATCAGTATTGGAACAGGAGGGATCTGTACCGTTGGGACGGTCTCCACCTGAACCGATCTGGGACCAATGTTCCAGCGAAAAGGGTAAATAGGGTGGTCAACAGGAATTTAAACTAGAAAGTGGGGGGGGGGGGGGAGAAGGGTAAAACGCCAAGAAGTATGACTAATGGGAAACAAAGCAGCAGGTTAGCGTGTGGGGGGGTGGATTCAACTTCATGGAAAATTATGAAAAAACTGAAAAGAAAGCAAAGCCCAGGAGGGGCTACTAAAGTCCCCAGAACACAAAATAAGACAGAGTGTTTGGAAAGGGATAGGAATCTAACTTCAAGCACATCAGATAAAGGGACGACAGTGAGAAAGGGGACGGGAAATACAGGACTGAAGGTGTATTTGAATGCATGCAGTATACGAAATAAGGTAAATGAGCTTCAGGCGCAGATTGAAATTGCCAGGTATGATGTGGTGGGCATCACGGAGACATGGCTGCAAGGGGATCAGGACTGGGAGCTAAATATCCAAGGATATACATCCTATCGAAAAGATAGGCAGGTTGGCAGAGGGGGTGGGGTTGCTTTGTTAGTAAGAAATTAAATTAAATCGATAGCAAGAAATGACGTAGGGTCAGATGATGTAGAATCTGTGTGGGTAGAGTTGAGGAACTGCAAAGGTAAAAAAACCATAATGGGAGTTGTGTACAGGCCTCCGAACAGTAGTCAGGATGTGGGGCACAAGATACACCAGGAGATAGAAAAGGCGTGTAAGAAAGGCAAGGTTACAGTGATCATGGGGGATTTCAATATGCAGGTAGACTGGGAAAATCAGGTTGGTAGTGGATCCCAAGAAAAGGAATTTGTAGAATGTCTACAAGATGGCTTTTTGGAGCAGCTTGTGGTGGAGCCCACTAGGGAACAGGCAATTCTAGATTTAGTGATGTGTAATGAGGCAAATTTGATAAAGGAGCTTAAGGTGAAGGAATCCTTAGGAGGAAGTGACCATAATATGATAGAATTTACCCTGCAATTTGAGAGGAAAAAGCTGGAATCAGATGCAATGGTATTACAGTTGAATAAAGGCAACTACAGAGGCATGAGGGAGGAGCTGGCCAGAATTGACTGGGAGATGAGCCTAGCAGGAAAGACAGTGGAACTGCAATGGCAGGAGTTTCTGGGAGTAATTTGGGAGACACAGCAAAAATTCATCCCTAGGAAGAAGAAGCGTTCTAAAGGGAGGATGAGGCAACCATGGCTGACAAGGGAAGTCAGGGACAGCATAAAAGCTAAAGAGAAAGCATACAATGCGGCAAAGAGCAGTGGGAAACCAGGGGATTGGGAAGCCTACAAAGACCAACAGAGGACAACTAAAAAAGAAATAAGGAGGGAGAAGATTAAATATGAGGGTAAACTAGCCAGTAATATAAAAGAAGATTGCAAGAGTTTTTTTTAGATATATAAAGGGTAACAGAGAGGCAAAAGTGGACATTGGGCCGCTGGAAAATGACGCTGGAGAAATAGTAGTGGGGAACAAAGAAATGGCGGAGGAACTGAATAGGTACTTTGCGTCAGTCTTCACGGTGGAAGACACGAGTAACATCCCCAAAGTTCAAGAGAATCGGGGGGCAGAGGTGAGTATGGTGGCCATTACCAAGGAGAAGGTGCTAGGAAAACTGAAAGGTCTGAAGGTGGATAAATCACCTGAGCCAGATGGATTACACCCCAGAGTTCTGAAGGAGATAGCTGAAGAGATAGTGGAGGCGTTAGTGGTGATCTTTCAAGAATCACTGGAGTCAGGGAGGATCCCAGAGGACTGAAAAATCGCTAATGTAACCCCCCTGTTTAAGAGGGGAGTGAGGCAAAAGACGGGAAATTACAGGCCGATTAGCCTGACCTCGGTCATTGGTAAGTTTTTAGAGTCCATTATTAAGGATGAGATTTCAGAATACTTGGAAGTGCATGATAAAATAGGGCAAAGTCGGCATGGTTTCATCAAGGGGAGGACATGCCTGACAAATCTGTTAGAATCCTTTGAGGAGGTAACGAGTAGGCTAGACAAAGGAGAGCCAATGGATGTTATCTACTTGGACTTCCAGAAGGCCTTTGACAAGGTGCCGCACAGGAGGCTGCTCAGTAAGATAAGAGCCCATGGTGTTAGAGACACGGTACTAGCATGGATAGAAGATTGGCTATCTGGCAGGAGGCAGAGAGTGGGGATAAAGGGGTCCTTCTCAGGATGGCGGCCGGTGACTAGTGGAGTTCCACAGGGGTCAGTGTTGGGACCACAACTTTTCACTTTATACATTAATGATCTAGATGAAGGAACTGAGGGCATCCTGGCTAAGTTTGCAGATGATACAAAGATAGGTGGAGGGACAGGTAGTATTGAGGAGGCGGGGAGGCTGCAGAAGGATTTGGACAGGTTAGGAGAATGGGCAAAGAAGTGGCAGATGGAATACAACGTGGGCAAGTGTGAGGTCATGCACTTTGGTAGGAAGAATAGAGGCATAGACTATTTTCTAAATGGGAAGAGAATTCAGAAATCTGGAGCGCAAAGGGACTTGGGAATCCTAGTCCAGGATTCTCTTAAGGTTAACTTGCAGGTTGAGTCAGTAGTTAGAAAGGCAAATGCAGTGTTGGCATTTGTTTCGAGAGGACTAGAATATAAAAGCAGGGATGTGCTGCTGAGGCTTTATAAGGCTCTGGTCAGACCACATTTGGAATATTGTGAGCAATTTTGGGCCCCGTATCTCAGGAAGGATGTGCTGGCCCTGGAGAGGGTCCAGAGGAGGTTCACGAGAACGATCCCAGGAATGAAAGGCTTAACATATGAGGAACATTTGAGGACTCTGGGTCTACACTCAATGGAGTTTAGAAGGATGAGGGGGGATCTGATTGAAACTTACAGAATACTGAAAGGCCTGGATAGAGTGGACATGGGGAAGATGTTTCCATTAGTAGGAGAGACAAGGACCCGAGGGCACAGCCTCAGAGTAAAGGGAAGACCTTTTAGAACAGAGATGAGGAGAAACTTCTTTAGCCAGAGAGTGGTGAATCTATGGAATTCATTGCCACAGAAGGCTGTGGAGGCCAGGTCATTGAGTGTATTTAAGACCAAGATAGATAGGTTCTTGATTGGTAAGGGGATCAAAGGTTACGGGGAGAAGGCAGGTGAATGGGGTTGAGAAACTTATCAGCCATGATTGAATGGTGGAGCAGACTCGATGGGCCAAATGGCCTAATTTCTGCTCCTATGTCTTATGGACCTACTTGAGTGGCAGAGCAGGTTTGACGGGCTGAACGGCCTTCTCTTATGTTCCTCATTATAGGGAGGCTATATTTATCAACCAAGAGAGGTCAGATGAGGCTGAGACAGTGCCCTCGAAACTGAATCATTTCAATGCTACATTAATGTATCTCCTCCGCCAACTAACAGCTTGGGTCATTAATTCCTTCCCTTTAATTTGCAATGAAACAATAAACTCATCAGTATCTTATAATTTCAACAGAATTTTAACTTCCTCCTCCCCCACCCTGCTCCACAAAGAAATTATCTTTTCTTTCCCCGAAGATACATAAAGCTCCACCCCCACCTTTGAAAATACAATTAATTGAAGTTGACAAATGGGGTAATTGCACAAAAATGCAATGTAATGATCAAATTAAGGCCAACTTGTGACAACAGCTCAGAGAACTACGTGTACGAAAAGCTGTTTATATCAAATAATCAGATAATAGTTACAGCCCAGAAGGAATTCATTTGCCGAGCCCATTCCAGCTCGCCACAAGAGCAATTTAACTAGTGTCACGAAATATAACTTACCTTCTCAATGAGTGGAGGTTGGGAACTCCAAGTCCCAAAAGGCCTCAGGCATTTCTACACCTGCGCGGACCAGGAGCGGGAGGCCAAGTAAAGGCAAAGAAGAGAAGCAGTGCAAAAACTCCAACCATGTGACCAGGAAACAGAGCGCTTTAATCAAGAAGAGTCCCAAGGAGAGCGGAGCAAAGAAAAAGGCTGCATGCATAAAAAAGGCTGCAGTTGACAGACTTGAAGTAACGAGGGCTCAGCAGAAGCCCTGGAGATCAAAGAAGGCGTCTGTTATGACCGGGATGGGAGGAGTGCGCAGTTGATCTAGCCCCATTACTCCACAGGTCCCAACATTAGATTAAATGTTCAATTCACTCACCAAAATGGCCAATTATTTACCCTCACTACTATTACCCAGGATAAAATGGACTTTAATAAGGCTTCTTTCAATAAATAACAAACTTATTAGTTTATTATAAAGCCAGCCTTGTTGAATAGAAAGGTAAAGCTTATCAACATACAGTATGCAATGTGAAATTATATGGAATACTCTTTTGAGATTCCCTAAAGCAGACAGATACACAACACACAAAGGAATAAAAGCAAGAATGGAGGGATTCTGCCAAAGGTGAAAAGCTAATGGTTCAAAGGCAAAGGATAGATGGTGGAGTCCTTGAATTGGTATTTGGGATATACAGTTGGTCTCTCAGCACTGATCCACAAAACAATCAATGACACTGGCATTGCTTTTCAGACGGACTGGAGGTATACTCAAGGGTACTCCATTCCAGCATGCACAGCAATTTAGGAGCAACGTATGATGTGGCGAGGAAGTTTCCTCTTGCAGGAGAATCGAGAACTAGGGGGTCATGGTTTAAAATTAAGGGGCTGCTCATTTAAGGCAGTGATGAGGAGAAACTGTTTCTCTCAGCGGGTCGAGTGTCTTTGGAACTCTCTTCCTCAAAAGGGAGTGGAAGCAGGATCTTTGAATATTTTTAAGGCAGAGCTAGATTGTTGATTAACAAGAAGGTGAAAGGTTATTAGCGGCAGGTTACAATCTGATCCATACTGATCGTACTGAATGGTGTAGCAGGTTTGAAGGGCCATAGAAACTAGGAGCAGGAGTAGGCCATTCGGCCCTTCGAGCCTGCTCGGCCATTCATTATGATTGTGGCTGATCATCCAACTCAATAGCCTGCTCCCGCTTTCTCCCCATACTCTTTGATCCCTTTTGCCCCAAGAGCTATATCTAACTCCTTCTTGAAAGCATACAATGTTTTGGTCTCAACTACTTGCCATGGTAATGAATTCCACTGACTCTCCACTCTCTGGGTGAAGAAATTTCTCCTCATCTCAGTCCTAAATGGTCTATCCCATAGCCTCAGACTGTGACTCCTGGTTCTGGACTCATCCACCATCGGGAACATCCTTCCTGCATCTATCCTGTCTAGTCATAAAACCATAGAACCATAGAACACTACAGCACAGAAAACAGGCCATTCGGCCCTTCTAGTCTGTGCCAAATTATTATTCCGCTAGTCCCATTGACCTGCACCTAGTCCATAACCCTCCCGACCTCTCCCATCCATGTATCTATCTAATTTATTCTTAAAACTTAAGAGTGAGCCCGCATTTACCACGTCAGGTGGTAGCTCGTTCCACACTCTCACCACTCTCTGAATGAAGAAGTTCCCCCTAATGTTCCCCCTAAACCTTTCCCCATTCACCCTAAAGCCATGTCCTCTCGTGTTTATTTCTCCTAATCTAAGTGGAAAGAGCCTACTCGCATTTACTCTGTCTATACCCCTCACAATTGTAAACTTCTATCAAATCTCCCCTCATTCTTCCATATAAAGTCCTAACCTGTTTAATCTTTCCCTGTAACTCAACTCCTTAAGACCCGGCAACATCCTAGTAAATCTTCTCTGCACTCTCTCAATCTTACTGATATCCTTCCTGTAGTTAGGTGACCAGAACTGCACACAATACTCCAAAGTTGGCCTCACCAATGTCTTATACAACCTCACCATAACATCCCAACTCCTATACTCAATACTTTGATTTATGAAGGCCAGTATGCCAAAAGCTTTCTTTACAACCCTGTCTACCTGTGACGCCACTTTCAGGGAATTATGTATCTGAACTCCCAGATCCCTTTGTTCCTCCGCACTCCTCAGTGCCCTACCTTGGTTTGTCCTTCCAAAATGCAACACCTCACACTTTTCCGCATTAAATTCCATCTGCCATTTTCTGGCCCATTTTTCCAGTTGGTCCAGATCCCTCTGCAAGCTTTGAAAGCCTTCCTCACTGTCCACAATGCCTCCAATCTTAGTGTCATCAGTAAACTTGCTGATCCAATTTACCACATTATCATCCAAATCATTGGTATAGACAACAAACAACAATGGTCCCAGCACAGAACCCTGAGGCACACCACTAGTCACAGACCTCCAGTCTGAGAAGCAATCATCCACTACCACTCTCTGTCTTCTCCCATTCAGCCAATTTCGAATCCAGTTTACAATCTCTCCATGGATACCAAGTGTCTGAACCTTCTGAACTAACCTTCCATGTGGGACCTTGTCAAAGGCCTTACTAAAGTCCATGTAGACAACATCCACAGCCTTTCCTTCTTCTACTTTCTTGGTAACCTCCTCGAAAAACTCCACAAGGTTCATTAAACACAACCTATCACGCACAAAGCCACGCTGACTATCCTTAATCAGCCCTTGGCTGTCCAAATAATTGGATATCCGATCTCTCAGAACACCTTCCAATAATTTACTTACTACTGACGTCAGGCTCACTGACCTGTAATTACCTGGTTTACTTTTGGAGCCTTTTTTAAACAATGGAACAACATGAGCTACCCTCCAATCATCCAGCACCTCTCCGGTGGCTAAGGACATTTTAAATATTTCTGCCAGGGCCCCTGCAATTTCTACACTAGTCTCCCTCAAGGTCCGATGGAATATCATGTCAGGCGCGGGGAATTTATCTACCTTTATTCGCTGTAAGGCGGCAAGCACCTCCTCCTCTTTAATCTCTATATGTTCCATGAAACTACTGCTTGTTTCCCTTCCTTCCTTATACACTATGCCAGTTTCCTGAGTAAATACTGATGTAAAAAAACTGTTTAAGATCTCCCCCATCTTGTGAGGCTCCACACATGGATGACCACTCTGATCTTCAAGGGGTCCAACTGTGTCCCTTACTATCCTTTTACTCTTAATATACTTTTAGAAACCCTTCGGGTTTACCTTCACATTATCTGCCAAAGCAACCTCATGTCTTCTTTTTGCCTTCCTGATTTCCTTTTTTAGTATTTTCTTACATTTTCTATACTCTACAAGTACCTCATTTGCTCCTTGTTGCCTATACCTGCTATACACCTCTCTCTTCTTCTTAACCAGATCGCCAATATCCCTTGAAAACCAAGGTTCCCTATGCCTGTTAACTTTGCCTTTAATCCTGACAGGAACATGCAAACTCTGCACTCTCAAAATTTCGCCTTTGAATGCCTTCCACTTACTGAACACAGCCTTGCCAGAAAACAACTTATCCTAATCGACTCTTCCTAGATCCTTTCTCATTTCTACAAAATTGGCCTTTCTCCAATTTAGAATCTCAACTCGAGGACCAGACCTATCCTTATCCGTAATTAACTTAAAACTAATGACATTGTGGTCACTGGACCCAAAATGTTCGCCTACACATACTTCTGTCGCCTGACCTGTCTGGTTCCCAAATAGGAGATCAAATATTGCATCCTCTCTCGTTGGTACCTCTATATATTGATTTAGAAAACTTTCCTGAACACATTTGACAAACTCCAAGCCATCCAGCCCTTTTACAGTATGGGAGTCCCAGTCAATATGTGGAAAGTTAAAATCTCCTACTATCACAACTTTCTGTTTCTTACATCGGTCTGCTATCTCTCTACAGATTTGCTCCTCTAATTCTCTCTGACTATTGGGTGGTCTATAATACAACCCTATTAGTGTGGTCACACCTTTCCCATTCCTCAGCTCCACCCATACGGCCTCTGTAGATGAGCCCTCCGGGCTGTCCTGCTTATGCACAGCTGTGATATTTTCCCTGACTAGTAATGCCACTCCTCCCCCTTTCATCTCCCCCCCTCTATCACGTCTGAAACAACGGAACCCCGGAACATTGAGCTGCCAGTCCTGCCCCTCCTGCAACCAAGTCTCACTAATAGCAATAATGTCGTAATCCCACGTGCCAATCCACGCCCTAAACTCATCTGCCTTTCCGACAATACTCCTTGCATTGAAATAGATGCACCTGAGAACATTTCTATCCCGTACAAACCTTTGATTTCTGTCTATACATGCATTCCTCGCTTGACCTTTATCCTCCTCCACCTCACTATCTGCTCTAACACTCTGGTTCCTGTTAGAATTTTATAGGTTTCTATGAGATCCCCCCTCATTCTTCTGAACTCCAGCAAATATAATCCTAACTGACTCAATCTCTCCTCATATGTCAGTCCCGCCATCCCAGGAACCAGTCGAGTAAACCTTCGCTGCACTCCCTCTATAGCAAGTACATCATTCCTCAGATAAGGAGACCAAAACTGTACACAATATTCCAGGTATGGTCTCACCAAGGCCCTGTATAATTGCAGCAAGACATCCCTGTTCCTGTACTCGAATCCTCTGGCTATGAAGGCCAACATACCATTTGCCTTCTTTACCGCCTGCTGCACCTGCATGCTTACCTTCAGCGACTGGTGTACCAGGACACCCAGGTCTCGTTGCACATTCCCCTCTCTCAATTTATAGCCACACAGGTAATAATATGCCTTCCTGTTTTTGCTACCAAAATGGATAACCTCACATTTATCCACATTAAACTGCATCTGCCATGCATTTGCCCACTCACTCAGCTTGTCCAAATCACACTGAAGCATCTCTGCATCCTCCTCACAGCTCACCCTCCCACCCAGCTTTGTCTCATCTGCAAATGTGGAGGTATTACATTTAATTCCCTCATCTTTGCCTTCATTGGCAGGGGTATTGAGTATAAAAGCTGGGAAGTCATGCTGCAGCTGTATAGAACCTTGGTTAGGCCACACTTGGATATCGTGTGCAATTCTGGTCACCACATTACCAGAAGGATATGGAGGCGTTGGAGAGGGTGCAGAGGAGGTTTACCAGGATGCTGCCTGGTCTGGAGGTTACTAGTTATGAGGGGAGGTTGGAGAAACTTGGATTGTTCTCACTAGAGCGACGGAGATTTATGAAAATTATGAGTGGCATGGACAGAGTAGATAGTCAGAAGCTTTTTCCCCAGGGTGGAAGAGTCAATTACTAGGGGACATAGATTTAAGGTGAGAGGAGAAAACTTTAGAGGAGATGTGCGGGGCAACTTTTTTACGCAGAGGGTAGTGAGTGTCTGGAATTCGCTGCCAGAGGAGGTGGTGGAAGCAGGTATGATAGTGGTGTTTAAGAGGCAGTTTGACAAATATATGAATAGGATGGGAATAGAGGGATATGGACCCCGGAAGTGCAAAATATTTTAGTTGATGGGCAATATGATTGGCACAGGCTTGGAGGGCCTGTTCCTATGCTGTACTTTTCTTTGTTCTTAAATCATTAATATATATTGTGAATAACTGGGTTTCCAGCACCGATCCCTGTGGTACCCCACTAGTCACTGCCTGCCATTTAGAAAAAGACCCGTTTATTCCTACTCTTTGTTTCCTGTCTGCCAACCAGTTTTCTATCCATCTCAATACACTTTCCCCAATCCCATGTGCTTTAATTTTACACGCCAATCTCTTATGTGGGACTTTGTCGAAAGCCTTCTGAAAGTCCAAATAAATCACATCCACTGGCTCCCCCTCATCAACTCTACGAGTTACATCCTCAACAAATTCCAATAGATTTGTCAAGCATGATTTCCCTTTTGTAAATCCATGCTGAATCTGTCCGATTCTGCCACTGTTTTCCATGTACTCAGCCAATAAATCTTTTATAATGGACTCTACAATTTTCCCCACTACCGACGTCAGGCTGACTGGTCTTTAATTCCATGTTTTCTCTCTGCCTCCCGAGTGGCCTACTCTTGCTCCTAGTTTGTATGTCCTATGTATGCATTCACTTCCGGCTGTGGACTGGCCCTGGGCTGCAAAAAGGCTGCTGTCTTCCTTCCCAAGTAGTCAGCCCTTCTCTTGTCAAAGCAAAACCAAAACTAATTTTTAAACAGTCTTCTAGGCATGATTTTTTTCCAGAGCCATAAAAACCATATGACCCCCAGCCCACCACCACACTTCCCACCTCGTACACAGTCCACCAGGATCAAGGTTTCCAGCTTTTGTTTTCATCTGCTTAATTAACCCTTCTTGTAAAATGCTGCTTTTTTCCAGCAATAGCAATCAGAGTCCTGCATTAATCCTTTAGGGGACTGTGTCTTTTAAACACAAATTCTTCCAAAACATCCTTGAAAATGAACCATTTTCTGTGATTAAAGTATTCATGATACAACAGAAAGTTGGTGACTCCACGCTGCGGGCTGTTGAGGCAAAAGAACCCCTTTGGATCAGTAGTATTGTAATATTCTACTTGGCGCAGCCGAAGAGCTCAAGTTTTGTTTTGTGAGCTGGGAATCTAAGGGGACAGAGTCTTCGGAGATGAGATTGAAACGCTGCGAGGTGGGCCATCACTAAGGCCATACGATGTGGAGCAACTTTTGGAGAGAATTCCAATGCAAGTTCTTCGTAGATGAAGACTGGAATTCCTCAGAGAGAGACACTTATTGTCCAGTGTGGTGTGTTTGACCACAGCTTGTTTGTTAATTCACATGCACCTCATTTTTTTTTCATGGGGTGTGGGCATTGCCCATCCCTAATCGCACTTTTTCAGAGGGCATTTAAGGGCTGACCACATTGCTGTGAGTCTGGAGTCACATGTAGACCAGACCAGGTAAGGACGGCAGATTTCCTTCCCTAAAGGACATTAGTGAACCAGATGGGTTTTTACAACAATCAACAATGTTTCATGGTCATCACTAGACTTTTAATTCCAGATTTTTATTGAATTCAAATGGCGGGATTCAACCCTGGGTCTCTGGATTATTAGTCCAGCAACAATACCACTATGCCATCATCTCCTTCTGTTATATTAACCCTGAATGTTAGATTTTAACATAAATATTGCAAATTCTTTTATCTTTCTGACCTTGTATGGTCAAGTTTATTTTTGTTTGTTCAAAACCAATGGAATCTTGTAGCTTTATTCTCTTAAGCGTCTTGAATCTCAAACTCCAGCTACTTTAAAAAGAATGTTATTGGTCCATAATTGGATCGTGTGGTGGTCTGGTCCAGGATCATAACAGTCGTCCCATTTCCCTGCCCTGTTTCTACTACTCTATTCCCTTTCTTCCATCCCTCCTTCAGAACTTCAGACATGAAGCTTTGTTTTAAGAAAACAAAAGGCAAATAATATTTAACTAAATGACAACCTTCCCCATTCATAACTTATGCCATTAGCAAACTGCGCAAGTCAACTGTTTACACAAACATGCTGAGCAAGGTATTTCTCTGTAAGTGGAAGATTAGTTACAAAATCTCTTATTGAGCACTGCAAGTTCACAACAACATTGCAATTTATATCCCTCATTCCATTTAAATTAGAAAATAAGTCTAAGAGTTGGCGACTTCATAAGACTAATATTTACAAGCGGGGGAAAGAAAAAACAAATTTCTAACTTATGGTGGATATTTGACAGTTTGTTTATTTCTATAGAATCACCATTTGAGCCAAGGCCAGCAGAAACTGCTTAGCTGACGACAGTAATATCATTGGGATTTTTGTGAATTGCAATGGCACAAGCAAAAAATCCCATGAAAAATAACCAGCACCAATTCTGTCCTCCCCAATTTAGGAGGGAAAATTTTGAGCAATAGGAATCTTTAATTCTTTCAGGTCTGTCACTGAATTAATGCTATTAGTTGATTTATTAAAATGATACAAACAACAATTTGCCTTTAAATAGTAAAACATTCCAAGGTGTTATCAGACAAAATTTGACACACAAAGAGATATTAGGACCAGTGACCAAAGCTTAGTCAAAGAGGTAGGCTTTAAGGAGTGCCTTAAAAGGAGAGAGAGAGAGGAACAAGAGATTTAGGGAGAGAATTCCAGAGCTCACATCTGTGCAGTTGAAGGCTCAGCCCCAATGATGAGTGAAGAAAGATGGATGATGCCTAAAAGCCCAGAATTAAAGGGAGCATACACAGAGCTCAGAGGGTTGTAGGACTGGAGGAGGTTAGAGAGACAGGGAAGTGCGAGGCCAAGGAAGGATCTGAAAATAAGTGTGAGAATTTTTAAATCAAGGCGTTGGTGGACCAGGAGCCAATGTAGATTCCAAAGGTGATGGATGATGGAACTTTGGTTCAGGCTGGGTTAGGGAAAGCACACAAGTATATTGGAACAAAATACAACGTTCACTAACTTGAGAAAATCTTCAAATAATGTAAGGTACCAGTACATTAAAATAGGCAAACAACTCTGATTAATAGAATCCTGTTAGTCAGGAGCATTCAGGGGCAGAACTTGTGTCAAATTAGGAAGTAACCAATCCAAATGCTGCTACACATCGATACTGAAGATTCCCAGCTTGGATGACAATCAGTGTCACCGCTCATGGCCGCTGTTCACAGATGGCCACTTAATTGACACTAGTCAAATCAATGTGTTGATACAATATGATCCATCCCACTTAAAGTTACATCAAATTACTTCCTAAGGTTGATAGTTTAAGGAAATACAAAATTTTTTTTCCAACTAGACATCTTAATATTCCTTCATAGTTTTGGTCCCTAATCTTAATTACCCCCTATATTAGAAATTCTACAACACTTCAGAAAAATGTACAATACATAGATAATACATAAACAGCTATTCAATAACATAACAGACAACATATTTAACATATAACGCTCCTCTTCCCTCTCCTCCACTTGGAACTCGGGACATCTCCCCTATAATACATTGCATAGAAATGCACATTGTCATGACAGCAGATCATTACTTATGAACATATTAGTCACGAAGAATCTTCTCCAATAATTTCCCTACCACTGACGTAAGGCTCACCAGCCTATAATTTCCTGGATTATCTGTGCTACCCTTCTTAAACAATGGAACAACATTGGCCATTCTCCAATGTTGTTCCATTGTTTAAGAAGGGTAGCAGGGATAATCCAGGAAATTACAGGCCGGTGATCCATACATCAGCGGTAGGGAAATTATTGGAGAAGATTCTTCGTGACAGGATTTACTACCATTTGGAAGCAAATGGGCACATTAGTGAGAGACAGCGTGGTTTTGTGAAGGGGAGGTCGTGTCTCACTAACTTGATCGAGTTTTCAGGGAAGTGACAAAGATGATCAACGATGGAAGGGCAGTGGATGTTATCTACATGGATTTCAGTAAGGCCTTTGACAAGGTCCCTCATGGCAGACTGGTACAGAGGGTAAAGTCACATGGGATCAGAGGTGAGCTGGCAAGATGGATACAGAATTGGCTTGGTCATAGAAGACAGAGGGTAGCAGTGGAAGGGTGCTTTTCTGAATGGAGAGCTGTGACTAGTGGTGTTCTGCAGGGATCAGTGCTGGGGCCTTTGCTGTTTATAGTATACGTAAATGATTTGGAGGAAAATGTAACTGGGATAATTAGTAAGTTTGCAGACGACACTAAGGTTGGAGGAATTGCAGATAGTGAAGAGAATTGTCAAAGGATACAACGGGATATAGGTCAGTTGGAGACTTGGGCGGAGAAATGGCAGATGGAGTTTAATCCGGACAAATGCGAGGTAATGCATTTTGGAAGGTCTAATACAGGTAGGAATTATACACTAAATGGCAGAACCCTTAAGTGCATCAGTGGGCAGAGGGATCTGGGTGTACAGGTCCACAGGTCACTGAAAGTGGCAACGCAGGTGGATAAGGTAGTCAGGAAGACATATGGCATGCTTACCTTCATCAGCAAGGGTATTGAGTATAAAAGATGGGAAGTCATGCTGCAGCTGTATAGAATCTTGGTTAGGCCACACTTGGAATATTGCGTGCAATTCTGGTCACCACATTACCAAAGGGATATGGAGGTGTTGGAGAGGGTGCAGAGGAGGTTTACCAGGATGCTGGCTGGTCTGGAGGTTATTAGCTATGAGGAGAGGTTGGAGAAACTCGGATTGTTCTCACGAGAGTGACGGAGATTGAGGGGCGACTTGATAGAAGTTCACAAAATTATGAGTGGCATGAACAGAGTAGATAGTCAGAAGCTTTTTCCCAGGGTGGAAGAGTCACTTACTAGGGGACATAGATTTAAGGTGAGAGGAGAAAACTTTAGAGGAGATGTGCGGGGCAAGTTTTTTACGCAGAGGTTAGTGAGTGTCTGGAATTCGCTGCCAGAGGTGGTGGTGGAAGCAGGTACGATAGTGGTGTTTAAGAGGCAGCTTGACAAATACATGAATAGGATGGGAATAGAGGGATACCGACCCCGGAAGTGCAAAATGTTTTAGTTTGACAGGCAATACGATTGGCGCAGGCTTGGAGGGCCAAAGGGCCGGTTCCTGTGCTGTACTTTTCTTTGTTCTTTGTTCTAACATTGAATTACTTATGAACATTGAATTTTTAAGAAAGATATTTTTTATTTTTAAAAAAAGTACTAACAAGTAAAAGCTGGCTGAGACTCTAAAGTAGACACTTGCTGGAAAATTCTTATGTGGATTACACTTGACCAACTAGTCCAGAGAATGGAATATCGCACCTAAAAAGGCATCAAGGCCTACTTTATATTGAGACAATTCAAAGGAAAAGGTGCAATGCAAAAGCTGAACTGCAATCTTCTGTGGTTGCGGAGATAATAAAGGCTGATTACCATCTTGGCAGAAACCATCTCCTGTGAGTTATATCCCAGACTGTGAACATGTTGAGAGTTGAAAAGAAAGCAGTTTCTGGGTGAAAGACATTTGTTTTTTCCCCCTTCCCGGAATACACAAGAAAAGGGGTTAAAAAGCCAACTGCAACCCTAGTTGTGTGTGCCTGGTATGCTGTTAAGATCACAGATGAAGATCAACTAAACATCCTTGCGTTTGTAGGCAAAAAGTCCTCTATCTCCGATTGCTGGAAGCAAGTCGCAAGTCGGCAAAGGCATAGTGAAAAAGGAAACAGGACAACTCCTGTCAGCTTTACCAGAATCACCAAACTTCACGGCCACAATGTTTTGTTATCTATTCCTCATGGACAAGGAAGGCTGATTCGTATATCTTTTTTAATTTTTATTTTTGGACTTCTCATTTCAATTTGTGTGTATGTGCGTTGCGTTTTTTTTCTCTCATGTTTCAGTAACTAATAAACTCATTCCTTCTTTAACTCAAGCCCAGTGATTGGCACCACATCCACAAACATTCACTCCCTCCACCACCGACGCACAATGGCAGCAGTGTGTACCATCTACAAGATGTACTGCAGGAATTCACCAAGGCTCCTTCAACAGCATCTTCCAAACCCACGATCACTACCATCTACAAGGACAAGGGCAGCAGATAGATGGGAACAGCACCACCTGGAAGTTCCCCTCCAAGTCATTCACCATCCTGACTTGGAAATATATCGTTGTTCCTTCACTGTCACTGGGTCAAAATTCTGGAACTCCCTTCCTAACAGCACTATGGGTGTACCTACACCACATGGACTGCAGCTGCTCAAGGAGGCAACTCACCACCACCTTCCCAAGTGCAACTAGGGATGGGCAATAAATGCTGGCCGAGCCAGCGAAGCCCACATCCCATGAATGAATTTTAAAATAAGCTTGGTTAAATTGGCTCCTTTTAAAACATAAATACAGTTAGTATTGAGTATAGGAGTTGGGATGTTATGGTGAGGTTGTATAAGACATTGATGAGGCCAACTTTGGAGTATTGTGTGCAGTTCTGGTCACCTAACTACAAGAAGGATATCAGTAAGATTGAGAGTGCAGAGAAGATTTACTAGGATGTTGCCGGGTCTTAAGGAGTTGAGTTACAGGGAAAGATTAAACAGGTTAGGACTTTATTCCTTGGAGCGTAGAAGAATGAGGGGAAATTTGATAGAAGTTTACAAAATTGTGAGAGGTATAGACAGAGTAAATGCGAGTAGGCTCTTTCCACTTAGATTAGCAGAAATAAACACAAGAGGACATGGCTTTAGGGTGAAAGGGGAAAGGTTTAGGGGGAACATTAGGGGGAACTTCTTCACTCAGAGAGTGGTGTGTGTGGAACAAGCTACCATCTGACGTGGTAAATGCGGGCTCACTCTTAAGTTTTAAGATTTAATTAGATAGATACATGGATGGGAGAGGTCTGGAGGGTTATGGACTAGGTGCAGGTCAATGGGACTAGCGGAATAATAATTTGGCACAGACTAGAAGGGCCGAATGGCCTGTTTTCTGTGTAGTGTTCTATGGTTCTACTTGGACTGGGAAAGGGTATGCACAAGGGAAGGGGTCCTTTTTAAATTAACCTTGCTGCAGCCAACCGAGGAGATTAAATAAAGAAAGGGAGCCAGTTCATTCCTCATCACCAGGGAGCATAACAATTTGGGCATCTCATCCGGGAGCATAACAAATTTTGGTGAACCTTGCCCAGGGACTGGTCTTAACAACGTAGTATTTGATGCTTTATACCGAAGTCCAGAGCAGACATTGAAAGGATGTTTCCTCTTTTGGGAGAGACTGGCACTGGGAGGCACAGTTTAAAAATAAGGGGTCGCCCATTTAAGATGGAGGTGAGCGTTTTTTTTCTGAGGGTCGAGAGTCTGTGGACTCTCTTTCCCAGAGATTGATGGAGGCAGCATGATTGACTCCCTTGTCTATCCAATTCAACCTGAAAAGTATTCAAAGGGTGTAGGGGGTAGGAAGGAAAGCAGGGTTGAAGCAACAATCAGATGAGCTTATTTTATGGTGGAGCAGGTTCCAGGGGCTGAATAGCCTGCTCCTGCTCCTGCTCCTAATTTGTATGCTTGTATGTTCCTACTCGCTATATGACTTCCTTGGACTTGTCCTTTAACCAAAGACTCTGGACAGTAATTAGGAGCAGTACCATGACATTATGAAGGGCGATGCAAGGGAAGAAAAGGGACACTGAACAGGAGAATAAGAAGAGTTTACATGACTATAGTTAGGGGAATAGACAGTCATTTTTACATGTACTAGTGGGAGCCCCAATTCGTACACGGGACCCTTGTTCAAGACATTCTTCTGGAGGTTTGATTTTGTGACATGCCAGTAGTTGGGTCCTCTCTGAGTCTATTTGCTATGGTTTGTGGTTTGTGTACTCAAAACAGAAGCCACCCATGAGGAAGAGATGAAAGTTAGATATAGTTAGATTTAGCATCATTATGGAAAAGGACAAAGATAGAAAAGGAGTAAAAGTTCTAAATTGGGGGAAGACAAATTTTACAAAGCTGAGTTGAGCTGGCGATAGTGGACTGGATACAGCTACTGGAAGGAAAAACTGTGTCAAATCAGTGGGAGGCATTCAAAGGCAAGATTCTACGTGCACAGTGTAGACATATCCCCACAAAGATAAAGGGTGGTACTGCCAAATCTAGAGCCCCCTGGTTATCTAGAAGCATACCGACCAAGATAAAGCAGAAAAAGAAAGCTTATGACAGTCACAAAAGACTGTAGAATACTGTAGAAAGCCTAGAGGAGTACAGAAAGTACAAGGGTGAAGTAAAAATGGAAATTAGGAAAGCAAAGAGAACATTCATTTTACCTGCCACTATTTTTTTGTAAGAAAATCCTATGATGTTTTACCAGTGCATTAAGAGCAAGAAAATAACTAAGGAAAAGGTAGGGCCTATCAGAGATGTACATGGTAACTTGTGGGTTGGTGCAGAAGATGTGGGCAGGGTTCTCAATGAGTATTTTGCCCCTGTCTTCACTAAGGAGAGGGATGATGCAGAAATTCTAGTTAAAGAGGAGGAGTGTGAAATATTAGATATAGTCAGCATTGTGAGAGAGGAAGTACTGGAGGGACTGGCATCCTTGAAGGTGGATAAATCACCAGGGCCAGATGGATTGTATCTCAGGATATTGAAGGAAGCCAGGGAGGAAATAGCGGATCATTTTCCAATCCTCACTAGATACAGGCGCAGTCCCAGAGGATTTGAGGTCTGTGAACTTAGTGCCATTATTTAAAAAGGGTGTGAGAGCTTGGCCAAAACATTATAAGCTGGTCAGTCTGACTTTGGTGGTGGGCCAAGTATTGGAAACAATTCTGAGAGGCAGGATAAACTGTCACTTATAAAGGCAAGAATTGACCAGGAACAGTCAGCATGGTTTTGTTAGGGGAACAGCATGTCTTACTAACTTAATATAATTTTCTGAGGAAGTAACAAGGAGGATTGATGAGGGTGGTGTAGTGGATGTTGTCTACATGGATTTCAGTAAGGCATTTGACAAGATCCCACATGGCAGTCTGGTCAGGAAAGTGAGATCACATGGGATATAGGGGAAGATTGCAGGTTGGATCCAAAATTGGCTCAGTGACAGGAAATAAAGGGTAATGGGCAATGGATGTTTTTGCGAATGGAAAATGGTTTCCAGTGGTGTTCAACATGGCTCAGTGTTGGTGCCTTTGCTTTTTGTTGTATATATTAATGATTTAGACTTCAATGTGAGAGGCATGATTGGGAAATGTGCAGATGACACAAAAATTGGCCATGTAGTTGCTAATGAGGAGGATACCTGTCAGCTCCAGAATGATACCAAAGGTTTGGTTGAGTGGGCAGAGGAGTGGCAAATGGAATTCAAGCCGGAAAAGTGTGAGGTATTGCACTTCGGGAGGGCAAACAAAGCAGGGGAATACTCAATGAACGAGAAGTTATTGAGAAGAGTTGAGGAAATGAGTGCCTGTCCACAGGTCCTTGAAGGTGGCAGGACAGGTGGACAAGGTGGTCAAGAAAGCATAAGGAATGCTTTCCTTTATTGGGCGAGGTATTGAATACAAAAGCAGGGATGTAATGATGGACTGTATAAAATACTGGTTAGGCCACAGCTGGAATTGTGTACACAGTTCTGGTCACCACATTACAAGGAGGACATAATTGCTCTGGAGAGAGTGCAGAGGAGATTCACAAGAATGTTGCCAGGGAAATTGCAGCTATGAGGAGAGATTGGATAGGCTAGGGTTGTTTTCCTTAGAACAGAGGGGTAAAGGGGTGACCTAATTGAGGTGTACAAAATTATGATGGGCCTAAATATGGTAGACAGGAAAGACTTGTTTCCCCTAGCTGAGGGGTCAATTACTGGGGGGCATAGACTTAAGGTGACTGGCAGAAGGATTGGAAGGCACATGAGGAAAAACCTTTTCATCTAGAGGGTGGTGGATGTCTGGACTTTACTGACTAAGCTGGTGGTTGAGGCTGAAACACAACTCATTTAGGAGGTACCTGGATCTGCATCTGAAGTGCTGTAACCTGCAAGGCTACAGAGCAGGTGCTGCAAAGTGGGATTAAAATGAATGGGCTAGTTTCTTTTTCTTCTTTATGGCCAGCGCAGAAACAATGGGTTGAATGGCCTCTTCTTGCACCATAACTTTTCTGTGGTTCTATGGTTTAAACCACAAACAGAAAGTGTGAATTTCAATTTTTTGCCGAGTTTCAAGCAGCAGTGCCAGGGAGACTTGATCTTACACTCTTAAGATATTTTTGGACAATTCAGGAGAATTGGTGATCCCACTGAAGGATCAAGTAACCTGAGGTTTATTAGATCGAGATACTGAGGGGTGGTTGGTGCCTTGAATCAGCATATTCAAGAGGGGAACATGTTTCCAAGGGATGGCAATAATAATGACCAGGAATGACTCTCAGTTATTATTAGTTCATTTGAATTAAGAAGGAACCTTGCTACAACTGAGATTAAATGTGCACTAAATTTATTTAAGAAATTATATACACACAAATATATGCAAATAAAATGCAGACATTCAGGAAATATTAGCGACTCAACATTGCTCCAAAAAATTGTACAGATATATATATATATACACAACTATATAATAACTTTATATATATTTTTGTGTGCCTTGGTTTAGCTCCCATTTCCAGCTATCCCTTCGAGATTTTATCTGATTTTGTTTTCCACTTTCTTTTGTGCTGTTTTCAAGTCCTTGAGGGCTGGGTGCCTTGCTCTCTTGTCCTTAGTTCATTACTTCTTTTCAGGTGATATTTTTCATTTTTCTGTCTTGCCCATTAAACTTCAATCCTGTAGGTGGAATGTAGCCCTTGGATTCATTTGTAAATTCCAGCACAAAAATAGTATCTACCATTTTGTGGTAATTAATCTTAATATTCCCCTCACCTAATGTTTATTTTGTTTCCTTTTTCCTCATGTACATTTATGGGAGCCTTCACTTATAACAAAATACATACATACAACAATTCTCATTTCCATCTCATCTGGCCATTTAAAAAAATTTACCTCTACCTTTTTTCTACACTCAATATCTTGACCACTCAATATCTTGCTGGATCTAAAATTTAATTTTGTAACTTTTTGCCACATTGGTTTCCTCCTTGGCTGTACTTCTTATTTAACTGAAAATTTCTGCGCCCGAATTTCTCATGGAAGCTGCTCGAGTCAGCTTGTCACATTGTCCTGCCAGTGAAGGCACTGAAGCAGCACTGCTAGAAAAGTTTTCTTGGAGGGTAACTTGACGATTTCCATTAGAAATGTGGGCACAAAAATTTAGAATGGAAAAAAGTTGACATAATGTTCAAATATGCAAGGTTTTTACACATTGCAGGTGACATGAAGAAAAATAAAAGTGAGAAATGGATTACTTCTGTATACCTGATTTAATTATCCTCCTCTCAGTAATGAAAATTGCACTTATTCACTACTTACGTCATTCTATATTTGGACATTGCCTGTGACATAGCCAAGCCTGCAGCTGCAGATTTATACCATCAGATGGAGCTTCATAGTCTCCAAATTCCCATGTCGATAAATGCATCACTATCACAGAGAAATTCATTTTGTCTTAACTTTCTACGTTGTCTGAGTATACATTTACTTTGCATTTACTCCATATATAAATACATGGCAATCCATCGTTCTTAACTATGCCCCAACCTGTGCTTACCTGTACTCCTTTCGACTTATTGAAAATATTATTTGAATCTCTAGCACATTGTGACAGCTGTTTACGGGCTTTACTCGTACTTACCATTCTCTAGCCATTGCATGACAACAAATCTATCATTGCTCCCCAACCACCCTCCCAACACCTCCTGAGTTATGACTGTTTGAGTCATATAGTAATCCATAATTATGTTCAGAAGTTTGCATGCTCCACAAACATTGTCTCTTTCTTCATGCAAAATGTGTAACCGGAAATCACCATCATAAGGAACAGACGGAGGCTATTTGGTCCGTCACGCCAGTGCCAACTCTTGGAAAGAACTGTCTAATTTAGTCCCACATCTCAGATTTTTCCTTATTTACCTACAAAAAAGTTCTCCAAGTACATTTATAATTGCCTTTTGAAAGCTACATTCACAACTCGTCTGACAAGTAAACAGCCAATGCCAGCCTATAGCAGGACTTGGATCTAGGCTTGTGCTGACAAATAACATTTGCACTGCACAAGTGCCAGGTACTGTTCAACCAGCCATTTCTTCTTGACCTTCAACACTGTCATCTCTGAGTCTCTTAGCACCAACATCTTGGGAGGTGACATTTGCCAATATCAAGAAACTTAACTGAATCATATCAATTGGCCATAACAACACTGTAGCTACAAGATTAGGGCAGAGGCAAGGTAAGTCTGCAATGAATGTCTCATCTCCTGAACCCTGCAATACTCAAATCAAATATAATGGAATTCTTGTCACACACTTGAATGGGTGCAACGCAAGTTCCACACCATCCAGAATAGAGTAGTTGCCATGGCACTGTAGCTGCAATACTCTTAAGTATAATTGACAGGATGTACTGAAGCAACTGATCAAGGTACTCTGATTTAACATTGCTTTTCTGTGACCTCTAACATCGAGGAAAAATGCAGCAATATTGTTGGAACACCATCACCAAGTTCCCTTCTGATTTCCATCACTGTCACTGAGCAAATATCCTGGGATTACTTACCCAGCGCCATAATGGGAGCATCATTGGCACATGGAATACAGCAGGATAAGTCCCAATGCCACCTTCTCAAGGTAGCTGTCATTGAACAGTAAATGCAGCCTTGCCAGTGAAGCACACCCAGACAACAAAAAAAAGCATTCACAAGCAACACCTGCTCTATAAATTGAACTTGCTGGTACCTAGAGACAATTTAAAAAATGTTGGTGCCAACATTCTTAGGATTTAATAATGGCAGGCACTCTGTTAATTTATTAAATTACTGGTGCCTCCTTAGCTGTGTCACATCATTCATCAGTAATCTTTTGTTGCTGTGACAGTGTGATTTATGAATGGTTGCATAGTTTGAGTTTTAGTACAAAGGTGTGACAGCCAACAAAAGTAGCAACACGTTATATTATAATTTAAGGCCTCCAGTTTACTTAATTTTTAATGTTTGCATTATAGTAGCAGCTTTGATTGTTCACTGCTTTAGGGTGCACTGCCATCACATTATTTGTCAGCATCAAAAGATCAAGACTGCACAAGTCTTGATTTGTCATGTGCAACGCCGTGGCCCAGATCTTCTGTTCCCTGGAGCAGTGTGCCCAGAGGTCTGTTTCCCAAAAGATGCGCTGGGGACCTCTCAGAAATCCCCATGAAAGGGCTGCAGAGAAGTTTCAATTTGAAACTTCAGTTTCAACTTCCGTTGGGCAATTACCCTGCACCTGGAACACTCCGAAACCCCGATTTAAAATCGGAGACTTCAGATGGTTCCGACTGTCTTAGCAGAATAGTTACCCAGGAAAAGTTAGAAGGATTAAAGTCGGTTCCAGAATAAAGTGTTGCACCTTTATCTAATTTTTCATGACTCTTCAAAGACAGTCAATTTTAGTTGTAAGGCAAACTCAGGTGTCAATATGCACAAAGCAAGGTCCCACAAACAATGAGAAATTAATAGCAAAATTAATCTTTTTTCTGAGGAATCAGCATTGGTCAGTACTACAAGAAAACATTTTTGGAAAGGGCTACAATCTTTTAAATACACCTGAACGAGTAAATAAGGGTCTTGGTTTAATGATTCATCAATAAGATGCTACTTCGAACAATGCAACAGTCCTTAAAGCTGCATTGAAATGGCAGTCTAGATTATATGAAATTGTCCTGAAGTGAAACTCGAGCTTCAACCTGCTGATACAGTTGAGCACTATTGACTGAGTCAAGCTGACGGATCATTATTTAAAAAGCATGCAGGAGAAAGCAAGGCACTGAAATAATTCCAGAAATGCCCAGTAGTCCTGAGTCCGTTCATGAAAGGTTCAGCAAACAAAACATCTAGTTGAGGTTCTTTCAAAACTCCCTCTCAAAACCTAAGATGATTTCCAATTTCTTAATAAACTACTAGTCCATGGCCTTTGTGGAATTTGTGGTTATACTTCTACAGAGCTGCAATATCACCATATTCAACAGCCAGATTAAACTGAAATAAGTCAGTGAACAGTTCTGGAACACTGATCACCAATACCAACCTTTGGTCAACAAGTAGTTTCATTTCCAATAATCCTCACCAATCTGATGGCATTAGAAAGTGAATATTCTTTTTGCCAACCAGTGAAACAGTATCAAGCAGAAAGTACTCTAAGCTGAGTAGGTGAACAACGACATCAAGATAGCAGGGAATGCTCTCTCAAAACCTCATTTGACAATGAAATCATTGGCATAGTAATGGCATTTTGATTATATCAAGACTTTCTGTAGCTATCTGACCTAAGCTAATTCAAGTCCACAAGATTATTAGATGACAGCCATTTGGCTTATCTGAAATCATCCATCTAACAAGGCCTAATTGTCCCCCAGTCCTGCATCCAATTGTTTCTTAAATGATTTCAGGGTTTTCCTGCACTACTCCATCTGAAACTCCATTTCCTGTGTGGATCACTTTTCCAAAGAACTTCCTAATATCTTTTGCTATCAAGTCCCCTGGTCCGAATCTTGTGCTTTAACTTAAAGCAATGTTCTGGATTTGCCTTTTCCATTCCCTCTGTATGATCACCTCCCAGGCATTTCCTTTCCAAGCTCAAGGTTTCAACTTTCCTCACAACTCAGACTTTTTACACTTGGCATCAGCCTTATGTCTCTTCTCTACATTGCCTGAATGCCTCCTTTGTTTCTTGGCAGCCAGGAGTGGACACAGTCCTCAAGGGAAGTCCGATCAGGAGACTGAATAATTTAATCAAGACCTCAAGATAAATTATGCTCTATTAACCATATATTTCAACATACAATTAGCTTTGCTGATTGTTATTTTTACATTTGTCATGCATCTCAAGTGTCGAGTTTACTGAGATTCCTAGGCCTCATACTCATCCTTAGTTTTTTTTGTTTTCTGCTAATAAAAGTTAAGAGCTTGAATAAATAGCAAGAAAGTAAAATTAAAATAAATGGGCAGGTAAACAATAGGGAATACAACATGAGAGAATGAGGGAAGGTGAGGAAGCAGTAGTTAAGACGACAAGCATTGATAAATATTTAAGTTTAACATTAAAAAATGTAAGACCATTTTTAATGTTTGAGTAGCTTTATGTAACTATTTTAGATCACAGAGTATGAGCTGAAAACAAGACAGGTCAGCTCACTGAGATACAAGTGTCCCTGAATGTACTGGCAGCATGAGTTAAAAGAACGCCTTATAGGAAAACTAGTTTGTTAGCCCGGAAACCAGTGCACCCAGTAAATAAGCTTTAATTCAGCCAACATTTCAGGCCAAATATACCTGAATCTTTATACATACAAGATCAAGAATGTATTTTATCTTGATTCCTCGTAGGTATTGGTGTATTGGAGCAGAAGAAAGTCTATAGCAGATTACACATTGAGCAATCCTGAGGTGAATATATATATATATATATAATATTTTTTTAAACACAGGTTTACAGGGCTTGGATGGAGTGGATTTCTTGAAACATGTACAGAAGAACTTTATAGGTCAATAGAGGGTCCAACAAGGGACAGCGCAGTGCTGGACCTAATTCTAGGGAATGAAGCCAGACAGGTGGCTGAGGCGGTGGTGGGGGAGCATTTTAGTGATAGTGACCACAACATGGTACAATTTAAGCTTGTTATGGACAAAGAAGTAGACAAGTTGCAAAAAAATGATTTGGATTGGGGGAGAGTGGATTTTAGTAAAATAAGGCAGGATCTGGTCAAGGTAGACTGGGAACAGCTACTTGTGGGGAAATCCACAGAAGAGCAGTGGGGGTGTTCAAAAAGGAAATGGGGAGGGTACAGGCTCAACATGTTCCCTCAAGGGTGATAGGAAGGAGTAACAAGCCCAGATAACCATGGATGACCAGAGATATTCAGGATACAATGAGAAGGAAAAGAGAGGCTTTTAGCAGGTACAAGGTGAGCAAATCAGCGGAGGCATCAGTGGAGTACAGGGTGGAACTTAAGAAACCAATTCGGAGAGCAAAGAGGGGATATGAGAAAGCTCTGGCTGGCAAAAGTAGGGAAAATCCCAAGATATTCTATCAATACATCAATGGGAAGAGGATAACCAGGGAAAGAGTAGGGCCCATTAGGGACCAAGGGAGCAATCTATGGGTGGAGCCAGAGCACATCACTAGAGTGTTGAACGAATCCTTCACATCCGTCTTCACCCAAGAGAATGAGGATGAAGGTATCAAACTCGGGGAGTGAGACTGCGAGGTTCTTGAGCAAATTGATATAGGGAGGGACAAGGTATTGGAGGTGTTGGCAGGCTTAAAAGTGGACAAATCTCCAGTCCAGATGATTTGTGTCCCAGACTGCTGAAGGAGGCAAGGGAGGAGATCGCAAGGGCTCTGACCCAAATTTTTAATTCCTCTCGGGCCACGGAGGAGGTGCCAGAGGACTGGGGAACAGCTAATGTGGTTGCGCTATTTAAGAAGGGTTGTAGAGATAAGCCAGGGAACTGCAGGCCAGTGAGTCTCACGTCAGTGGTAGGGAAACTATTGGAGAAAATTCTGAAGGAGAGAATCTATCTCCACTTGGAGAGGCAAGGTTTGATCAGGGATACTCAGCATGGCTTTGTCAGAGGGAGGTCATGCCTAATAAATTTGATTGAATTTTTTGAGGAGGTGATCAGGTGTGTAGATGAGAGTAGTGCAGTTGATGTAGTTTATATGGATTTCAGCAAAGCCTTTGACAAGGTCCCACATGGGAGACTTATAAAGAAGGCAAAGGCACATGGGATACAGGGTAATTTGATAAGTTGGATTCAAAATTGGCTTAGTTGTAGGAGGCAGAGGGTGATGACAGAAGGCTGCTTTAGTGACTGGAAGCCCGTGTCCAGTGGCGTACCACAGGGATCTATGCTGGATCCCCTATTATTCGTCAATTATATAAATGACATAGATGACTATGTGGGGGGTAGGATTAGTAGTTTGCGGATGACATAAAGATTGTCCGGGTGGTTAACAGCGTCTTGGGCTAAGGGAGATATAGACAGGATGGTCAAATGGGCAGATAGGTGGCAGATGAAATTTAACCCTGAAAAGTGAGAGGTGATACACTTTGGAAGGAGTAATTTGACAAGGAAGTATTCAAAGAACGGCATGACACTAGGAAGTTCTGAGGAACAAAGGGACTTTGGTGTGTGCGTCCATAGATCTCTGAAGGTGGAGGGGCATGTTAGTGGGGTAGTGAAAAAGGCATTTGGGACACTTGCCTTTATCAATCGAGGCATAGATTACAAAAGTAGGGAGGTCATGTTGGAGTTGTATAGAACCTTGGTGAGGCCACAGCTGGAGTACTGTGTACAGTTCTAGTCGCCACATTATAAGAAGGATGTGATTGCACTGGAGGGGGTGCAGAGGAGATTCACTAGGATGATGCCTGGGATGAAACATTTAAGTTATGAAGAGAGGTTGGATAGACTTGGGTTGTTTTCGTTGGAGCAGAGAAGTCTGAGGGACGACCTGATCGAGGTGTACAAGATTATGAGGGGCATGGGTAGGGTGGATAGGGAGCAGCTATTCCCTTTAGTTGAAGGGCCAGTCACAAGGGGACATAAGTTCAGGGTGAGGGGCAGGAGGTTTAGAGGAGATGTGAGGAAAAACTTTTTTACCCAGAGGGTGGTGACGGTCTGGAATGCACTGCCTGGGAGAGTGGTGGAGGCAGGCTGCCTCATATCCTTTAAAAAAGTACCTGAATGAGCACTTGGCATGTCATAACATTCAAGGCTATGGGCCAAGTGCTGGTAAATGGGATTAGTAGGTAGGTCAGGTGCTTCTCATGTGTCAGTGCAGGCTCAATGGGTCGAATCACTGTGATTCTGTGATTTTTTTTGTTGGAAGCAAAGTTCATATTTCAGTCAAATCCTCAATACATGTATTTCACTGTTATTCAATACTGGCCACGTAAGTCAACAACAACTAATTCTATGGTTCAGTTCTGCAGCACATTTGGTGGTTTTGTGGGGGTAGAGAGAGAGGAAAGTGAAGAAAAGATAGCAAAAATGTTTTTAAAATCTTTGAAGTCGTCAGGCCAAGTTGATGTTATAAAAGCATACAGGATCCTTGGTTTATAAGTGGGTTCGAAAGCAAGATTATGCCAAGCTTTTATAAATCACTGGTTAGATCTCAGTTGGAGCTTTGTTTCCCATTCTGGGAATCACACTTCAGGAAGAATGTGAGGCTTTTGAGAGGGTGCAGAGGAGATTACTAGAATGGCACAAGGGGTAAGGAGCTTCAGTTATGTGGACAGATTAGGGATCTGAGATTGTCCTCTTCAGAGCAAAGAAGGGTAATGGGAGACCAATAGAGGCATTCAAAATTATGAGGTGTTTTGATAGATTAGATAGGGAGAGAAATTTTTCACTGGATGGTATGTCAGTAACCAGAGGACAGAGATTTCAGGTAATTGGCAAAAAAAAAATCCAGAGGAAAGATGAGGTGAATTTTTTAAAAACACTTGTAACATTCTGTCTGAAAGGTGATGGAAGCAGATTTATTATTAAGTTTCAAAAGAGAACTGGATAAACACTTGAAAAGGAACAATCTGCAGGACTATGGGGAAGAGCAGAGGAGGGAAATAAAGCAAAGCTCTTTCAAAGAGCTGGCATGGATACAATATACCGAATGGTCTCATCCTATGCCATATATTCCTATACAGTGATCCAATAAGTTTTTTCTGCCTGTTGACTATACGATATTTGAAACCTGGACATTATAGGGTCTGTACCATCCTGCTCTTTGACATCTAGGACTTGGCTGGTCTGAATCTTGCTACCTTCCTCTCAGTTCCTAAAGCTTCCTCAAAAGACCATAAGATGTCGAAGCAGAAGTAGGCCATTCGGCCCATCGAGTCTGCTCCACCATTCAATGAGATCATGGTTGATCTGATAATCTTCAACTCCACTTTCCTGCCTTATCCCCATAACCCTTGATTCCCTTATTGATTAAAAATCTGTCTACCTCAGCCTTGAATATACTTAACCACCCAGCCTCTGTGGTAAAGAATTCCACAGATTCACTACCCTCAGAGAAGAAATTTCTCCTCATCTGCGTCTTAAATGGGCGACCCCTTACTCAGATTATGCCCTCTGGTCCTAAACTCACACACAAGGGGAAACAACCTCTCAGCGTCTACTCTGTCAAGCCCCTTAAGAATCTTATATGTTTTTTACCATTTTACATCCAAGCCTTTTCTTCTACTAATGTCATTCTCCCTGCTGCAACTACATTAAACATGCTTTTTTTATTCCTTCATGGGATGCGGGCATCAGTGGCAAGGCCAGCACTTGTTGCCCATCCTTCATTTCCAGTGACACTGAGTGACATGCTAGGCCAATAAGAGTCAACCATATTGCTGTGGATTTGGAGTTGCATGTAGGATGGCAGATTTCCTTTCCATATGGACATTATTGAACCAGATGGGCTTTTACAATAATCAGCTTCATGATGATAGTTTCATGGTCACCGTTACTGAGACTAGATTTGGATTCAAGATTTATTTATTGAATTTAAATTTCATTAGCTGCCATGGTGGGATTTGAACTCACATAGCATTAGTCTGGGCCCTCTGGATTACTAGTCCACTTTGCCACCCTTTTCCCATGCTACAAGTTGTTGATTGTGAAAGTCTTCTTTCCTGACAAGAATCTAAAACAATAAAGAATAGCTGCATAGTTCACAGGGGAAAGAAACACTTTTGGAATTGGGAGTGCCTTTGCAAACACAGATATTTTTGCAAATTCTGTGCTTTGCAATTCCCCCATATTGTTTGGGGACTTTCCAGTTATGGTGTGGAAATTCAATACTAGATTTTTCACTTCATCAGCCTTTGCTATAAACTCACTTTCTCAGACTCTTCCTCTCAGTCAGAGGACAAGCTGCAACTTTTGAAAACCTAGGCTTGCCATCACGTAACCATTACATCTCAACTATCTTGTATTCCCCAATTCCATTCAACCTTGGATTAAATTTATGGGCCTTCATTTTTCCACATAACTTTCTCAAAAGATTAAAGTGGGGGGAAGGAAATGTAAAGGCAGAAAATATTAATCAAAGTTTCCAGCAATTAAAAGGGGTGAACTCTGCATACGAGATGCCATCCCTATAATTGATTGAATAATGCTGCTATTTACTTGAAAGTGCACGCTTACCTGTCTGTTGTATTCTTCTTCATGCTCCATCCACATGTACTCAGCAAAAGGATTAGGCTCACTTTCAGTGTGTCCATTGGATACTATAATCTCCTGTGCCCCAGAGCCTGGTGTGTTTGCCATATTAGGCGCCTTCATGTCTAAGGAATCAGTCTGAAATGCAGAACACAAGAGATAAGGACTGATTAAAGACGGGTAACATACAGTTCATTAATACCCTAAATCCATTACAACATACAATGAAAATAGTGGGTTTGCACAACAGGATAGTCAATAGAAACCAAAGCATTCAGCACATACTGTAGGCTGATTGGTTAAGTCCCCAACTGGAGCATAATAGCAGCAAACAAGAAAACTAATCATCGGACTGGAACACAATACCTAAATGAACACTAAAACACAATTTTAAGTTTCTCGTTAAAGTCGAGCTGCACACATGCTACCCTTTCACAAACAAATTTTCGATGTGGGTGTGTACTTGTAATGCTACAGACCTCGTGACCTGACCTCATACTTCCCAGCAACATAAGGTGCAGGGACATGTGTGATAAGGCTCACAACTCTTCTGACAAACTCACCATTTTCCTCAGTTGTTGAAATGATCAGAAGAAAAAGTTGTTCCAGGGTAGTCACTAGAGGTAAAGAAACAAACGTAAGGGCTGGGGCATTGAAAAGTAATAAGACACAAACACTACCATGAGAAAAAAATCTGGGTATCATACCAAGCAGCACACCAACACCAAGGTATAATGCTCCTTTCCAAAAAAAATATTTTTTTTTATTACTGATCTATCCAGACTTACTAAGTGTGAGGTAAAAAGGAAAATGTCTCCACAAACTGTAGTCCTTTTGAAGTTTCTCGTAGCTTTCCTTTAAGCCATTCCAAATGCAGCTCTTATCTACCACTGCCCCATCCCAGCACATGCTGAAAACATACAGAAGGGCAATGATTTACTTCCTCTATGCAAAGGATAAAGGTTCAGTACATAAAAAACACTTGAATGGAGAGATAGTAGTTTGTGTCTATGATTCTTCAAACACTGCATTCTTCAAACACTAATTTCCAGATCTTAGCTGTGCCATCAACCCACCTCCGAACAGCTGGTTTCCTAACACTGGTAGATGCCCGAAAGTAAGTTGCTCAGATGGCCCTACAGGGGTGCTGAGGAGAATATCTGAAAAAAGGGAGCTTTCTTTGAGAAAACAATTTGTGCATCTGCATACTAAGTTATACAATATTGCACAGCTATGACGACTCTATGGAATCAAACTGTATACCACTCACTTATATGAGTATACTAATTCAGAGGAGTAGGCCACTAGGCCCCTCAAGTCTGTTCCACCATTCAATAAGATGATGGTTGATCTGATTGTTACCATCCGCCTACCCCTGACATCATTTCGCTCTATTGTTTATCAAGAATCTATCCAATTCTGCCTTAAAAATATTCAAAGACTCTACTTCCACTGCCTTTTGAAGAAGGGAATTTCAAAGACTTACTGCCCTCAAGAGAAAAAATTTCTCCTCATCTCTGTCTTAAATGGGTGATCCCTTATTTTTAAACAGTGACCTCTAGTTTCTCTCACAAGAGGAAATATCCTCTCCACATCCACCTTGTCAAGACCCCTCAGGATCTTAGATGTTTCAATCAAGTTGCCTCTTACTCTTTTAAACTCCAGCAGATATAAGCCTAGCCTGTCCAACCTTTCCTCATAAGACAACCTGCCCATTCCTGGTATTAGTCTCGTAAACCTTCTCTGAACTGCTTCTAATGCATTTACATCCTTCCTTAAATAACGAGACCAACACTGTACCACAGTACTCCAGATGTGGTCTCACCAGTGTCCTGTACAACTGAAGCACAACCTCTCTAACCTTTATATTTAGTTCCCCTCACAATAAATGATAACATTCTCTAAGCTTTCCTAATGACTTGCTGTACCTGCATACTAGCCTTTTGTGATTCATGCATAAGGACACCCAGATCCCTCTGCATCTCAGAGCTCTACAGTCTCTCATCATCTAGATAATGTCTTTTGTATTCTCCTTCCAAAATGGACAATTTCACATTTGCCAGATCACACTTATCCTATGTCCCTTTGTAGCCTCGCATGGAGAAAAGCAACAAACAGAACACCATGCAAGACTGTGCAATTCACTTGATTGTCACAGGGCTCAATTATCAACTCCCTCCGCCACTGGTACACTGTGGCAGCAGTGCACACTACAAATGCACTGCAGCAACTCACCAAGTTTAGTTTTACAGCACCTCCAAGACCTCTATCAAAGGGAAGAACAAGGTCATCAGGATCACAGAAACAACAACTCCTCCAAATGATACACCATCCTGATCTGGAAAAATATTGTTCTAACTTCAGAGGTGCTGAATCAGAACCTTATAAATCTCTACCCAAAACAACGAAACAATAAAAGTAATAATTAAAGGAAGAGAAGGACCATCCCCATATTCTCAAATCAATTAGGATTAGGCAGGAATTCACCAAGGCTCCTTCAACAGCATCTTCAAAACCCACGACCACTACCATCTACAAGGACAAGGGCAGCAGATAGATGGGAACACCACCACCTGGAAGTTCCCCTCTAAGCCACTCACCCTCCTGACTTGGAAATATATTGCCGTTCCTTCACCGTAGTTGGGTCAAAATCCTGGATCTCCCTTCCTAGCAGCACTGTGGGTGTACCTACACCAGAATGACTGCAGTGGTTCAAGAAGGCAGCTCACTACCACCTTTTCAAGGGCAACTAGGGATGGGCATCAATTAACTCCATGTGATATCAATAAATAGCTATAGGTACTGGATGCAGCAAAGGCTTTGGGCCCTGAAAACATTCCAGCTGTAGTACTGAAGACTTGTGCTCCAGAATTAGCCAAGCTGTTCCAGTACAGCTACAATACTGCCATCTATTCAACAATGTGGAAAATTTCCCAGTTAAGTCCTGTCTACAAAAAAACAAGGCAAATCTAATCTGGCCAATACCGCCACATCAGTCTAGTCTCATTAATCAACAAATGACAGAAGGTGTCCTCGACAATGCTATCAAACGACTCACCAATAACCTGCTCACTGAAGCTCAGTTCAGGTTCTGCCAAGGCCACTGCGCTTCAGATCTCATTACAGCCTTGGGTCCAAATATGGACAAAATAGCTGAATTCCAGAGGTGAAGTGAGAGTGACTCAACTTGGCATCAATGCAGCATTTGACAGAGTGTGGCATCAAGAGGCTTTAACAAAATGAAAATCAGGGGAAACCTCTCCACTGGTTGGAGTCATATTTAGCACAAAGGAAAGATGGTTGTGGTTGTTGGAGGCCAATCAACTCAGCCCCAGGAGATTGCTGCAGGATCTCTTCAGGGTAGTGTCCTAGGCCCAACTATCTGAGTAGTTTCATCAATGATGTTCCCTCCACATAAGGTCAGAGTGGGAACGGTCATTGATTATTCCAGAGTGTTCAGTACTATGCTTAACTCCTCAGATACTGAAGCAGCAACACCTGGACAACATTCAGGCTTGGACGAACAAGTGGCAAGTAACATTTACGTCACATAAGTGACAGGTCATGACCATCTCTAACAAGAGACCATCGAACCATCTCTTTGAGATTAAATGCTATTACCATCGCTAACTCCCCAACTAACATCTTGGGAGTTACCACTGATCAGAAATTGAACTGGGCTAGCCAAATAAATACTGTGGCTACAAGAGCAGGTCAGGCACTGAGAATTCTGCGGTGAGTAACTCACCGCCTGACTTCCAAAGCCTATCCACCATCTACAAGGCACAAGTCAGGAGTGTGATGGAATACTCTCCACTTGCCTGGATGAGTGCAGCTCCAACAACACTCAAGAAGCTCGACACCATCCAGGACAGCCCACTTGATCAGCACCCCATCACACCTTAAACATTTACATGCGCTTGCAAAACTGCTGCCACTGTGTGCAATCTATAACAACACGCCAAGGCTCCTTCAACAGAACCGTTTACTGGTTTACTAGGAGAACAGGGGCAGGAGATACTCAAGAACACCACTACCTGCAATTTGCCTTTCCAGTCTCACACCACCCTGCCTTGGGACTATATCATCATTCCTTCACTGTCACTGGATTAAAATTCCAGAACCTCCCCACCAAAACAGCACTGTGGGCGTACCTACACCACACAGACAACAGTAGATCAAGATAGCAGCTCACCTGCACCTTCTCAAGAGCAATTAGAAATTGGCAATAAAGGTTAGCCTTGCCAATGACACTCTTCAAGCAAAAGGAAAAAAGTATCAGTTCCTCCACCACAGGGTTGCAAGGTGTGGCAAGGCACAACAGGGAGAGAAAACTGTGAAATATTTACAAGCACAATGGATACATTTGCCCTCTAATACTTGGCATAGTTTACAGCTAATAGTTGAATTATTCAATGCTGACATATTTTTGTGCAAACCCATGCAAGGGCTACTTGTATCAACATTCAGATGACTGGCCATTGCGATAAAGATGATGCCACTGCCTCTCCCTGCACTCGTGACACTAAATACCTGGTTAACTTTAGTTGTAGTATAAAGATGCTGCAGCATTTTATAGAGGATTTGCAGTGGAGAAACAAGCCGTTTGGCCCAAACTGATTTGATTTACTTCACAGATACAGCAGCTGGAATCATAAAGGACAAAAGGAGATCATTTGCCCGTTGTGTCCATGCTGGCTCTCTGCAAGAGCAACTCGCTGAGACCCACTCCCCAGTTTTTACACCATAGCCCTGCAAATATTTTGTTTTCAGATCATGGTTCAAATCCCTTTTGAACACCATGATTGAATCTGCCTCCACTACACTCTGGTAGTGCATTCCAGAATCTAACCACTCACTGCATGAAAAAGCTTTTCCTCAAGCTTTTCTTTGCTTATGGAGTCATAGAGGTCTACACAGAAAAAGGCCCTTTGGCCCATCGAGTCTGCGCCGGTCAAACAAGTACCTAACTATTCTAATTGCATTTTCCAGCACGAGGCCCATAGCCTTGTATGCCATGGCATCGCAAGTGCACATCCAAATACTTCTTCAATGTTATGAAGGTTTCTGCCTCTACCGCCCTTTCAGGCAGTGAGTTCCAGATTCCCACCACCCTCTGGGTGAAAAAATTCTTCCTCACATCTCCTCTAAGCCTCCTGCCCCTTACCTTCAATCTATGCCCCCAGGTTATTGATCCCTCCACCAAGGGGGAAAAAAGCTCCTTCCTGTCTACCCTATCTATACCCCTCAGAATTTTATACACCTCAGTCATGTCCCCCCTCGATCTCCTCTGCTCCAGGGAAAACAACCCCAGTCTACCCAATCTCTCCTCATAACTAAAACGCTCCAGCCCAGGCAACATCCTGGTAAATCTCCTCTGCACTCTCTCTAGTGCAATCACATCCTTCCTATAATGCGGATTCCAGAACTGCACGCAATACTCTAGCTGTGGCTTAACCAGCGTTTTATACAGTTCCAGCATAACCTCCCTGTTCTTATAGAACTTTTTCCAAATGGCAGGCAGTGGCTAGTGGGGTACCGCAGGGATCGGTGTTGGGACCCCAGCTATTCACAATATATATTAACGATTTAGATGAGGGAACTAAATGTAATATCTCCAAATTTGCAGATGACACAAAGCTGGGTGGGAGGGTGAGCTGTGAGGAGGATGCAGAGATGCTTCAGTGTAATTTGGACAAGCTGAGTGAGTGGGCAAATGCATGGCAGGTGCAGTATAATGTGGATAAATATATGAGGTTATCCACTTTGGCAGCAAAAACAGGAAGGCAGATTATCTGAATAGCTATAAATCGAGAGGGGAATGTGCAACGAGACCTCGGTGTCCTCGTACGTACACCAGTCGCTGATGGTAAGCATGCAGGTGGTAAAGAAGGCAAATGGTATGTTGGCCTTCATAGCGAGGGGATTAGAGTACAGGAGCAGGGATGTCTTGCTGCAATTATACAGGGCCTTGGTGAGACCACACTTGGAATAGTGTGTGCAGTTTTGGTCTCCATATCTGAGGAAGGATGCTCTTGCTACATACAGAGGGAGTGCAGCGAAGGTTTACCAGACCGATTCCTGGGATGGCGGGACTGACATATGAGGAGAGATTGAGTTGGTTAGGATTATATTCGCTGGAGTTTAGAAGAATGAGGGGGGATCTCATAGAAACCTATAAATTTCTAACAGGACTAGACACAGTAGATGCAGGAAGGATGTTCCCAATGGTGGGGGAGTCCAGAACCAAGGGGCACAGTCTGAGGATATGTGTTAGACCATTTAGGACTGAGGAGGAGAAGAAATTTCTTCACACAGAGAGTGGTGAGCCTGTGGAATTCGCTACCACAATAAAGTAGTTGAGGACAAAACATTGTGTGTTTTCAAGGAGTTAGATATAGCTCTTGGGGCCAAAGGATATGGGGAGAAAGCGGGAGCAGGCTATTGAGTTGGATGATCAGCCGTGATCATAATGAATGGCGGAGCAGGCTCGAAGGGCCAAATGGCCTACTCCTGCTCCTATTTTCTACGTTTCTATATTCTATGCCTCGGCTAATAAAGGCAAGTACCCCATATGCCTTCTTAACCACCTTATCTACCTGTCTCGCTACCTTAAGGGACCGATGGACATGCACACCAAGGTCCCTCTGATCCTCAGTACTTCCCAGGGTCCTACCATTCATCGTGTATTCCCGTGCCTTGTTTGTCCTGCCCAAGTGCATCACATCATATTTCTTTTGCCTATAATTTTAAAACTGTGCTCTCTAGTTCTCGATCTTCCAACCAGTGGGAACTTCTCCCTATCTACTCTGTCCAGATCCTTCATAATTTTGAATACTTCAATCAAATCTTTTCGCAACCTTCTCATCTCGAAGGAGAACAGTCCAAACTTCTCCAATCTATCTACGTAACCGAACTTCCTCATCCCTGGAGCCTTTCTCGTGAATCTTTTCTGCACTCTGTCTTCACATCCTTCCGAAATTGTGGTGCCCAGAACTGGACGCAATATTCCAGCTGAGATTGTGAACCAGTGTTTTAGACAGGTTTATCCTAACTTATGCATAGGGGCATAGAGTCCAAAAGCAACAAAGCCCAGGATCCCATACACTTTATTAACTGCTTTTTCAGCTTGCACTGCCAACTTCAATGATTTGTGCATATACATTTCCATGATTCCCTGCTCCTGGACTCCTTTTAGAATTGTGCCCTTTATTTTATATTGTCTCTCTATGTTCTTTCTACCAAAATGAATCACTTCACACTTCTCTGAATGAAATTTCATTTTCCACTCGTCTGCCCATTTCCCCCAAACTACGTTCTTTTGAAGTTTAACACTATCCTTCTTATAGCTCACGATGCTTCGAAGTTTTGTGTCATCCCAAATTTTGAAATTGAGCCTTGCAGAAAAAAATATCTAGGTCATTAACATATATTAGATAGATCAGGAGTCTGAACACCAACCCCTGGGGAACTCCACTATAAAAACTTTCCTCCAGTCTGAAAAACATCTATTAACAACCACTGTTTCATGTCACTCAGCCAATTTCATATCAATGCACCTACTACCTCTTTTATTCCATAAGCTCTAACTTTGCTCACAAGTCTATTGTGCAGCACTTCATCAAATGCCTTTTGGAGGCCATATACACGGCTTCAACAGCATTTGTAAGGAACATATCTTTTTAATCTTCTGCTGGACTGTGGATTAAGATTACAAAGGCTGCAGGTTGAAAGACATGTCTACTGGGACAGGATGAGAGACATATAAATGTTGCAATCCTGGAACAGAGAGTGTGCCATGAAAAACAGGATGGTGCCAGAAAGGAGTCCTGGATCAAGGAAGATGCCAGACAACAGCATTTTAATTGGCTCTTGACCAGGAGACCAGGTTTTGAGAGAGAAGAAGAGCAGCTGAATAACTCCTGGCCTGAAAACAACAAGACTTAAAAGCTCTTTCTCCCGTGTGTAGAAGATTCCAGTAATTCCACAATAATAGCTAGCTGGCTTTTCTTCTCATATCTTTATAACCTGCTCTTTCTCTGAAAGCCCCTGACAAGAGGCAAAGGGGAAAATCACTGTTGGAGACATTGAAAGGTAAGTGCTCAATGCTGAAAGTGCTGGAAGACCACCTGGTGTTATCAACAAGAACTAAAAGGAATTTGGAAGACATCGATCAAAATCAACCCATGGAATCCTGTACTCTGGAATTGGTGCTATTGAACTGTTTTATCCCATTCTTAAAATCCATGTTTTTGTGTGTCTTGTATGTGTGTGTATAGGGATTTAAGGAGGGTGTAGAGTTTAATTTATAGTGTTAGAAGTTAGCAGTTCATATTTTTCTTTCTTTTGCCACTGATTAACAACAATTTGTTCAATGAACAGTTATTTACTTACTAAATTTACAAATCTGGTGCTTGTAATCTGTTAATCTAAATTAAACAGTTAGGTAGATTTGGAGCAATCTGGTGGTTTGGTCAAACTTTATCACATTTGTTGTGGCTTGGGGAACACTGGGGCTTAATATTACAGTGCACTATCCCCAGTGAGTTGTGACACATCACCAAAGCGATAGACAGATCTAAGTGATTCCACAAGCAACGGATCAGAACTAAGCTCTATCACATCCAGTCGTGAATGGTGGTGGACAATTAATCTGGAGGCAGCGGCTCTACAAATATCACCATCCTCAATGATGAGAGCACCCAGCACATCAGTGCAAAAACTAAGGCTGAGGCTCTTGCAACAATCTTCAGCCAGAAATGCTGAGTGGATGATCCATCTCAGCCTCCTCCCCAAGTCCCCAGCATCACAGATGCCAGTCTTTAGCCAATTCAATTCACTCCACGTGATATCAAGAAACAGCTGAAGGCACTGGATACCACAACGGCTGTGGATCCTGACAAAACTCTGGTAATAGCATTGAAGACTTGTGCTCCAGAACTTGCTCCACCCCTAGCCAAGCTGTTCCAGCCCAGCTACAACACTGGCATCTACCCGGCAATGTGAAAAATTGTTCAGGTATGTCCTGTACAGAAAAAGCAGGATAAATTCAACCCGGCCAATTACTGTCCCATCAGTCTACTCTCGATCATTAGTGAAGTGATGGAAAGGGCATCAACAGTGCATTCAAGCAGCACTTGCTTAGTAATAACCTGATCGCTGATGCTCAGTTTGGGTTCCGCCAAGGTCATTCTGCTCCTGACCTCATTACAGACTTGGTTCAAGCATGGACAAAAGTGCTGAATTCTGGAGATGAGGTGAGAGTGACTGCCCTTGACATCAAGGAAGCATTTGACCAAGTGTGGCATCAGGGAGCCCTAGCAAAACTGGGGTCAATGGGAGTCAGGGGGAAAGCTCTCCACTGGTTGGAGTCATACCTAGCACAAAAGAAGATGGTTTTGCTTGTTGGAGATCAATCATCTCAGGTCCAGAACATCACAGCAGGAGTTCCTCAGGGTAGTGTCCTGGGCCCAACCATCTTCAGCTGCTTTATCAATGACCCTTCCTTCCATCACAAGGTCAGGAGTGGGGATGTTCGCTGATGATCGCACAATGTTCAACACCACTTGTGACTCCTCAGATACTGAAGCAGTCCATGTCCAAATGCAGCAAGACCTGGACAATATCCAGACTGGGGCTGACAAATGGCAAGTAACATTCATGCCACACAAATACCAGGCAGTGACCATCTCTAACAAGGGAGAATCTAACCAACGCTCCTTGACATTCAATGGTATTACCATCACTGAAACTCCAACTATCACACAACCTTGGGGCTACCATTGACCAGAAACTGAACTGGATCAACCATATAAATATTATGGCTACAAGAGCAGGTCAGAGGCTAGGAATCCTGCAGCGAGTAACTCACCTCCTGACTCCGCAAAGCCTGTCCACTATCGACAAGGCACAAGTCAGGAGTGTGATGGAATACTCTCCACTTCCCTGGATGAGTGCAGCTCCCACAACACTCAAGAAGCTTCACACCATCCAGGTAGCCCACTTGATTGGCACCCCATCCACAAATGTTCACTCCGGTCACCACTGGCGCATCGTGGCAACAGTGGGCACCATCTACGAGATGCGCTGCAGGAACTCACCAAGGCTCCTGAGACAGCACCTTCCAAACCCACGATCCCTACCATCTAGAAGGACTAGGGCAGCAGATAGATGGGAACACCACCACCTGGAAGTTCCACCACCTTTTCAAGGGCAATAAATGCTGGCCTAGCCAGAAATACCCACATCCCACAAATAAATAATAAAAAAAAAACAATCCTCTGCGCCAAAAGGTTTGCTCACAGGGAAAGCCCAAATTGTAGAAATATGGGCAGAGCACTTCAAACCACATCCTCAATCGGCCTTCATCCATCTAAGACGAAGCAATCAACAGGCTGTCACAAATGTTCTTTTGATGACCCTCCCATGCTGTTAGAAGCAACTGAAGCACCAAACTCTTGTCAAGTGTCAAAGGTCCAGGAGCTGATGCTATTCCAGCTGAGGTCTACAAGGCCAGAGGTTAGAGGTCAGTGCCTGGTCAAGAAACGCACTAAATTCTTCAGTCTATGTGGGAACAAGGAACTATCCTGCAAGATGTTCACCTGTGCATGTGGAAAGAAACATGCTAATCTTGCGACAACATAGAGGAGGCTCACGCGTCTCAAATTCTGGCAAATGCTTCAGTAGAATGCTTCTGCAGTGCTCCGTGCAACATCGTTACAAGGATCTGCTGCCAGAGTCAGTGCAATTTCAGAAAAGGTCGAGGAACCATTGATATGGTGTTCACAGTTGGACAGCTCCAAGGAGAAATGCCATGAACAGAACATGGACCTTTACACCATGTTTGTTAACCTGACCAAGACCTTCAACAGTCAGCTGTGAGGGCCTTTGAAAGGCAATGGAGAAATGTGGCCCTGAGAAATTTATCATAATGGTTTGACAGTTTCACGATGGCATGCTCGCACCTGGATGGTGAGTCTTCCGACCTACTTAAAGTTACGAACGGAGTTAAATAGGGCTGCTTGCCAGGGCTAGTCCTCATCATATTCTTCTCTGCCATGTTATCCGATGCATTGCATGGTGATATGTTGGTATCAAAATCAGATATTATATGGAAGGAAAGCTGTTCAATCTGAGGCGACTCCTGGCAAAGGTGAAGGTCTCCAAAAACACACTTTGCAATATTTTGTTCGCTGATGACTCTGCACTCGCTGCCAGTCCAAAGCTGGCCATGCAAGGCAGCATGGGCTTGTTCTCCAAGGCAATGTGTCAGCTTTGGCCTAATGATCAGCACTAAAAAAAGCTGAAAAGCCCTATCGTGAACCCAAGGTTTCTGTCCATGACCAGAACCTGTCAGCAGTGGATAAGTTCATTTATCTCAGCAGAATACTCTCTCAAGCTGTCTATATTGACGATAAGATACATGCAAGAATTGATAGAAGGAAGTGCAGCTTTTGGCAGACTTAGAACATCAGTCTGGGAGTGAAGAGGAGTAAATCTGCCTACCAAGCGGAAAATCCATGGAGCAATAGGCCTGCCCACTCCACTTTATCATGGACTGTGTACCAGCGTCATGCCAAGAAGCTCAACCACTTGCGCTTTGAACTGCCTTTGGAAGCTTCTAAGATCAGAACAGGAGGACAAAATCCCAGACACAGAAGTGCCCACCTGAGCTAGCATGCCAAGCATCCATGCCATATTGAGGCAGTCACAACTGAGTTGAGCTGGGCATGCAGCCAGAATTCCTGACAATTGCTCGCTAAAACAAATCTTCCCTGGAGAACTTGAAACTGGGGTGCACTCTCATGGCAGTCAAAGGAAACTACAATGACACTCTGCAGATTACACTTAGAGTTCTGACACTGATTCTAATCCTGGGAAGTATCACTGCACCTGGCACAACCTTTATCAACACCCGGGGGGGCGGTGGGAGGGTGACTTTTTTTATATATTCGCTCATGCGATGTGGGCATTGCAGGCTAGACCAGCATTTATTGGCCATCCATAGCTGCCCTCGAGAAGGTGGTGATTGAGCCAGCTTCTTGAACTGCTGCAGTCCATGTATTGGGGGAAGACCCACAGTGCTGTGAAGAAGGGAGTTCCGGAATCTTGACCGAGCAACAGCAAACACTGCCCAGAAACTGAACTGGACTAGCCAAATAAATACTGTGGCTACAAGAGCCAGTCGGAGGCTGGGAATTCTACAGCAAGGAACTCACCTCCTGACTTTCCAAGGCCTGTCCACCATCTACAAGGCACAGGTCAGCAGTGTGATGGAATACTCTCCACTTGCCCGGATGAGTGCAACTCCAACAACAGTCAAGAAGATCGACACCACTGAGAGCAAAGCAGCCTGCCTGACTAACACCCATCCACCACCTGCAACGTTCACATTCTCCACCACCAATGCACAGTGGCAGCAGTGTGTACCATCTATAAGATGCACTGCAGCGACTCACCAAGGCTCCTTCGACAGCACCTTGAAAACCGCAACTTCCAACACCTAAGAAGGACAAGGGCAGCAGATGTGTGGGAACACCACCACCTTGGAGTTCTCCTCCAAGCCAGACACCATCCTGACTTGGAAACATATCGCCATTCCTTCACTGGGTCAAAATCCTGGATCACCCTCCCTAACAGCACTGTGGGTGTACCTGCAACACATGGACTGCAGCACCACCACCTTCGAGGGCAATTAAGGATGGGCAGTAAATGCTGGCCAAGCCAGCAACACCCAATCCAGTGAAAGAATATATAAAAAATATTTTAAAAGGGTGTGGCCTCCTTTGGAAACACGTGCATATCAGAGGCAGTGATAAAACGCAAGAAGAGGAAATCCCAATCCAGTGACTTGTCCAAAAAACAATCGTCTGCAGGTATCCAAACTGGTTTGCAACAGAAGATTCTGGACACAGATCGGCCTCAACAGTCACCTACGTATCCACCTATTAAACATCCTAGATGAAACACTCTCGAAGGCTGAATAACAACAGCTCAATGCAACAGCACATGGTAGATTTATCTATTGCACAGAGACTCTTCAACTGGCCAATGTAATTTTAGACAAAATAAGAACTCTCATTCCACTCCAAATAACAGTGGATTGTTAAATTGGTTAAATGTAGTATTAATTACTAATAGGTCTCTCCATAACATGGTTTGTTCTTATGCTGCTAAGGTGACCTTAATGTGGCTATTAAACAGTGTGAGAAACTTGAGGCAATGTTTTAAATCCTCTCTTGTGGGCAAGTATTCGACTTAAGGCTTGCAATTCACCCTGAATATTGCAGCTCAAATATATAAGTTTATTGCATGCAACATTTTGCTTAAAAATCTGCTCAAGAGCCTAACAAAGGCCAGCTGCTTTCTTATAGGAATGTTGGTTCTGAAAAAACAGATAACACAAGACCATAAGACATGTGAGCAGAAGTAAGCCATTCAGCCAATCGAGTCTGCTCCGCCGTTCAACGAGATCATGGCTGATCTGATAATCCTCAACTCCACTTTCCTGTCTTTTCCCCATAACTCTTGACTCCCTTACTGAATAAAAATCTGCCTATCTCAGCCTTGAACATACTTAACGACCTCGAGCTTGTCTACTTAGTGCCTCACAGCTGGTTATCACAAATTGTGACCAGAGAACATATCACCTTTTGGCCGGAGTAGGCATGGTAAGGGAGATTAAACAGACAGTTACTGCTGCACAACCATTCCTCAACGAGAGAATTTCACTTTAAATCCAACTACCTCTCACACTTCATAATGCAGGAACATAGCAAAAGTCTGAGATGGATATCAAATTTAGGGTTTTGCCCATTTAACATTTGTTAGCTTGATTTCTAGGCTTTTAAAAATGCAAATTACGTCACAAAACCCAGCTGGAAAATGAAAAGCAACAGGCCATATTGCACTGATAACAGATTTTCAAAGGTGAGTGTTCCTCTGATCATTTACCAAGTTCCCCCTCCTCTTTTCTCAGAGAATTCTAGAACAAGGTGAAACTTTGAAATAATGTCAATGGCCCAAACTCCAGAAACTCTATACGGCCAGAACATGAAGGGCGGTCTATTAAAAAAACTGGATCACTCCGCCTAAAGCAAGAACACAGACAAACAAACTTAGTGACAAACTAACCAGGCAAACACAGACGTCAACAGCAGATCGCATTAATCCTTAACTCAAGGTGAAAAATTCATTTAAATTTAATTCCACCAAAAAATAATAAATCATCAATCATGTTTCACAATAGTCGCGCAAAATCCAAGTGGAAACCTTCCAGAGACGGCTTTTTTAGTTGCTCAATATGACGGCACTGCTAGTCATTTGACACCTACATCTTTCCCCACCCCCTCCTCAGCACACATCCAACCATATAAATAAGCAAGCATTAGACATCCAAGAATAAAAGGATGACGATCAAAAAATAAAAATCAATAAAGGGAGAGACTTCAAAGCCAGACTACACATGCAAAGACAGGAGCCTTCTTTTCCTTTCAGATTATCTGTTCGGGGCAACAAATGCCTGCAAGTTATTAGAACAGAAAAGATCTACATTATCACACAACTACGTTGTAGCTTTTTTTGTGTTTAGTAACAAAGTAGGATTCCCTTTACTTTTGAGGAAATAAGAAACAAAATTGGTCAAAGGTGCAAGTTAAAATTGTGTTTTTTAATGACTAAGTTGGAGCACAGACTTTCAAACTAATATCACAGGAACTTAGGGGTCCAAGAGGTCAACAAACTTCTGTCTGATCAGATTTCTGCATTTGTTGACTTAATAATTCATTACCTCCACTGTAGTACTCTGGGTGAAGGATTTCAATGACTGGTCTAGAGGAATAAAACATGAGGGGTTAGAAGTCATGCTTCAATTATATAAAGTCCTAGCTAGACCACACCTGGAACACTGAGCAGTTCTCGGCACCATACCTAACAAAGGGTATATTGGCCTTACAGGAGTGCAACACAGATTTACTAGAATTATACATGGGCACCAAGGTTTAAACTATGAAATTAAACAAATTTGGGCTGTATTCCCTGGAATTTAGAAGGTATGGGGATGATTTGGTCAAAGTGTTCAAGATATTAAAGGAGAACAGATAAGGTAGATAGAGAGAAACTGTCTGCTGGCTGAGGAGTCCAGGACGAGGCAGCCTAGTCTAAAAATTAGAGCCAGACCTTTTCAGGAATGAAATTAGGAAGTACTTCTAAATACAAAAAGAACTCTCTTTTGCAAATGGCAGTTGATGCTAGGTCAATTATTAATTCTAAATCAGAGATTGATAGATTTTTGTTAACTAAAGATATTAAGGGATATGGAGCAAAGGGTGGATATATGGAGTGAGGTCACAGATCAGTCATGAACTCATTGAATGGCAGTAAGAGGCTTGAAAGGTTAACTGGCCTACTCCTGTTCCTATGCTCCACAAGGATGACATTCCAGCAGTAGTACTGAAAACCAGTGTACTAGCCAGCTGCTCCCTCAGCTAAGCTGTTCCAGTATAGCAATGACAGAAGCATCTACCTGACAATGTAGATGATTGCCCAGATATATCCAAAAAAATGAATCTGACTTGACCAATTGCTGCCCTATCAGCCTCCTCCCAGTCATCAATACAGTGACTACACTTCAAAAGCTTTGGCTATAAAGCGCTTTGAGACAACTTGTGATTGTGGAAATTGTGATATCAATATAAGGTATCCTCTTCTTCAAGTAACAGAAGGAGGAGTTTATTAATCGTGCCATCAAGAAACACCTTCTTAGCAATAACTTGCTCACTGATGTTCGGTCCAGGTTCCACAAGAACAATTTGGCTCCACAGGCCTGTTCACAAGTACCAAGTCCAACAAGAAAAAGCTCAGCCACCTCCCTGAACCTTCAATGGCACCAGATCACTACCATCATAATCTTGGGAACCAGAGTTCAATAGGATTAGCCATTTTAATAGTGCAGTACAAAAGCAAGACAGGCACCAAGTGTTCTGTGACAATTGATCTATTGCCAGGCTCTTCAAAGCCTCTCCATCAACAAGGCTCAAGTCAGGAATATGATGTAATGCCCACCACTTGTCTGGATGGATACAGCTGCTGCACCACTCAAGAAACTCAACACCATCCAGAGAAGTTCATTTGATTTGTGCCCCTGCCTCTAGACTCAATGTCCAGTCCATTATCACAAAAGCTGCCATTTGTATTACCTATAGGATGCAGCAACCCATGGATTACTTCAACGGCAATATGTTGTCCTGGTGATAACGGAGGCTTAGCTAAAAGGAACGGCAGAATTGAGTACTGTACTAAATACTCCTGAATATAAGGCGTTCAGAAAAGGTACATAGATACAAACATACGTATGAATTAGGGGCAGAAGTAGATGGTGGAGATGGGCAGAAAACAGAAGGGGTAATGATTGACAATACTACAGTGCTGGGGCGAGAGGATATCCTGGAGGGGTCAATCTATTTGGTTCAAGTTGTCAAAGTGACATTTCGCCCCCTTTTCTGTTTTTTCATTTTACTGGGAGCTCTGGCTTTGGTTGCCTGACTCTTCCATCTCGTGTGGATGTACTTTGACTACACTCGAACCATCTCTTCTTTAAAGGTAGCCCATTGTTCCATTACTTCTTTGCCTGACAATCTTTGATACCAATTTTACTGGGACAGATCTGTTCTCAACTCACTGAAATTGGCTCTCCCATAATGAAATATTTCTTTTCTATATTGCTCCTTGCCTTTTTTCATGACTAACCTTATAAAATTATGACCACTGTTCACTAAATGTTCCTGAACTGAAACTTGATCCACTTCATTTCCCAGCACCAGAGTCAGAACCAAGCAACGACAGGCCAGTCAATTTTAACCTCAGAAATGGCTTTTAGAAAAATGATAATATTAAGCAAAATTATCAGACAAATTTGGATTGATAAAGGAAAGTCAAAGGTGAATCATATTTAATGAACTTGATTGAGTTTGAAGAGGTAACAGAGTTGATGGGGTGAATGCTGTTGATGTGGTGTATATGGACTTCCAAAAGGCATTTGATAAAGTGCCAAATAATAGACTTGCCAGCAAAGTTGGCACCATAGGAATAAAAGAGAAAGTGACAGCATGAATACAAAGTTGGCTGAGTGACAGGAAACAGAGAGTAGTAATGACTAAAACAGAAAATGCTGGAAATACTCCAGATCAGGTAGCATCTGTGGAGAGGCAACAGAATTAACTTCACAGATCACTGACCTTTCATCTGAACTGGGAAGTTAATAGATGTAACAGGTTTTAAGCAAATGAAAGTGTTGGGAGGTGGGGGTAGTGGGGGAAGGACAAAAGGAAAGAACAGTGATAGGGTGGAAGACAGGAAAGATTAAATAATAAGTAACAGGCTTGAAAGGATACTTCAGCGGTGCAAGGTCAAAGGGAATGGTATTGGAACAAGCAAAGAAGACGACTGTCGAGAGGAGGCGTGAATGGCAGAGTTATGAATTGCGAGACACAGAAAAACAAGACAGTAAAACCAAAATCAGCAAAGAGAAAGGAAATAAAAATGGAGGAAGAGGAGGTACAGTCTGAAATTGTTCAACTGAATCTCAAGCCCGGAAGGCTGTTAAGTGCCTATCCAAAGATGAGATGTTCCTTGAGCTTGTGTTGAGCTTCATTCAAACACTGCAGGAGGCCAAGGGCAGAGTGGTCAGACTGGGAAGCAAGGTAGAGAATCAAAATGACTTGGAGTCAGACTTGTGGACTGAATGGATGTGTTCCCCAAAGTGGCTATCCAATCTTCATTTGGTCTCCCCAGCGCAGAGCAGAATACACCGTGGCAGCAAAAAACAGCATAGCTGCTCAATACCACTACTCTCTGTCTCTTGTTGCTCAGCCAATTTCTGAATCAGGTCAGTAATTTGTCTTCAGTTTCATAATCTTTAACTTTAGCTCTCATGCGGAACTCTATTGAATGCCTTCTAGGGGTCCATAAAAATAACATCCAATGACATTGCGCTGCCCACTACTTCAGTCAGTCCATAATGGCAATCGAATCAGGAGACCAAGATTCAGTGGGGAGTGTAAAAGGTCATGCCAGCCACATCAAACACACCTCAGAATGAAGGACTAACCTAGTTGAAGCTCAGCAGAGCGCTTTCGTGCTAAACCGAAAAAAAAATGCTGTCGAATAATCTAAGGAATTTAACAAAAACAGATCACAACAAACTTCAATAGCTCTACTGCATTCATATCTATGCCATTGACTAAGCTGTTCTAGTTCAGTTATGACATTTACACCCAACTATTAGTACAACTGACATTTATATTGCATCTTCAATGTAATAAGATATTCCAAGGTGATTTACAGAGTATTTCAGAGCCAAATTCAATACCGAGTCCCTGGGGAGATGTCAGGCCAAAATGACCAAAAATTTGGCCGAAGAGTAGGTTTTAAGGAGCATCTTAAAGGAGGAAGGAGAAGGAAAGACATGGAAAATATATAAGGAGAGAATTCCTGAGTTTAGGGCCTAGACACCTGAGGGTACACTATCCTGTGGTGGAGTGATTAAAATAGGGAATGTTCAAAAGGCCAGGATTGACATAGCACAGGGGCCCAGGTGGGTTGTAAGGCTTGAGATTAGAGATAGGGAAGGGCTAGGTCATGAAGAAATTTGAAGAAAAATTATGACAATTTTAAAATTATTTACATAAAATTGCCCATGCACACCCTTACCACAAGCGAGGATAATTTTAACACAGCCCAATCAACCTTTTCCAAATAAAAAGTGAAGGAAGGAGCTAGTGATAGTGCCAAGTATCACTAATAATCTGCTCACCAATGCACGGTTAAGGTTCACCAGAATCAATTATGAACTACTACTTGCTTGACGGGTACAACCGCAGCACTCAAAAGCTGGACACTATCCAAGGCCAAGTAAACTGCTTGATCAAAATCTACTGGGTGCACAAGAGCTTACTTCACTTACATTTCAAAGCCCTGCAACCTCTACCACCAAACAGGCCAGGAGCATGAAAAACAAATCATGAAACCAGCTCCAAGTCACATTCAAGCCTGGACTTATAATCACGCTTACAGAGTTAAAATCATGGAATTCCAAACACCAACATAGGAGGAAACTCAGTTCAAGCAACCGTACGCACATACAAATTAGGAGTAGGCCATTCGGCCCCTCCAGTATTCAATAAGATCATGACTGACCCGATTGTGGCTTCAACTCCTCATTCCCACCTACTAACGATAACCTTTGACTCCCTTGTTAGTCAAGAATCCATCCATCTCTGCCTTAAAAATATTCACTGTCTCTGTCTCCACCACTCACTGGGGAAGAGTTCCAAAAGCTGATGTCCCTCAGAGAAAAATTTCTCTTCCTCCTCATCTTAAATGGGAGACCCCTTATTTTTAACTGCGTCCCCTAGTTCTCTCCCACAAGGGGAAACATCCTTTCAGCAGCCACCTTGTCAAGTCCCCTCAGGATCTTCTATGCTTGAATAAGGTCACCTCTCATTCTTCTAAACTGCAATGGATACAGGCCTAGCCTGTCCAACCTTTCCTCGTAAGATAAGCCCTCCATCCCAGCCATCAGTCGAGTGAACCTTCTCTGAACTGCTTCTAATGCATTTCTAGCCTTTCTTAAACAAGGCGACCAAAACTGTACACTATACCCTAGATGTGGTCTCACTAATGCCCTGTACAACTGTAGCAAAACATCCCTACTTTTATATTCCATTCCTCTTTCAATAAACAACAACGTTCCATATGCCTTCCTAATCACTTGCTGTATCTGCATACTAACTTTTTTGTGATTCATATACCAGGACACTCAGATCCCCATGTATCTCAGTATTCTGCAATCTCACTCCATTTAAATAATATTCTGCTTTTCGCTTCTTCCTGACAAAGTGGACAAGTTCACATTATCGCACATTCTGCTCCATCTGCCAAATTTTTGCCCACTCACTTAGCCTATGTCCCTTTGCAGGTTCCTTATGTTCTCTTTACAACTTACTTTCCTACCCATCTTTGTACCATCAGCAAATTTAGCAACCATACACTTGGTCCCTCCATCCAAGTCATTGATATAAATTGTAAACAATTAAGGACCCAGCACTAACCCCTGTGGCACTCCACTCATCACATCTTGCCTCCTGAAAGTGACCCATTTATCCCTACTCTCCACTTCCTGTTAGCTAACCAATCCTATATCCATGCAAATATATTACCCCCTACACCGTGAACTCTTATTTTGTGTACTAACCTTTGTTATGGCACCTTGTCATAGTCTTCTGGAAAAGTACAGCCGATCTACAGGTTCCCCTCCTCGTTACTTCAATAAATTAGTCAAACATGATTTCCTTTTCTAAAAACCATGCTTGCACTGCCTGATCACATTGAGATTTTCTAAGTACCCTGTTGTAGCCTCCTGAATAATAGATTCTAACATTTTTCCTATCAGAGATGTTAAGCTATCTGGCCTGTAGTTTCTTCCTTTCTGTCTCCCTCCTTTCTTGAATAGTCAAATCGCTATTTTCCAATCTGATGGGAGCTTTGCTTTCCATAATCTAGGGAATTTTTGAACTTAAAACCAATGCATCGACACTCTCAGCAGATACTATCTACAGATCTAATATCTGCTCTCCCATAACCCATTGACAAATAAATAAACATAATTTTTTTTAAAATCCCAGCCTCTCTTCTGAAAACCACAGCTAATATTAAAAAGTACAACTTTGGGGGTCAGGGGTAGAGAAGTGAATGAATTAAGAGTATGGTAATTTATAGTTTTTTAAGTATTATCTACCATAATATGAGTGAAACATGGGTCTACGATTGAACGTCATCTCATAACAGCCAAGTTTCACAAAGCTTTAAAAATAGGGCCCTTGTCCTGTTTTCCAACAGAGCCAAACATTTTATTGCTACTGTTGTGACATCACTATCAATTGGAAACTGTTGCTCCTAGGTTAAACTGCTTTCCTCACAAAATCTTTGTTCCTTAAGGATAGTTTTGGACATTCCCCTGGGCAGTCAATGGCATTACCATCATTGAATCACCAATCACCATCAACCAGAAACTGAACTGGACTAGCCATATAAATACAGTGGCTACAAGGTGTCAGGAATTCTGCAGCGAGTAACTCATCTCCCAACTCCCCAAAGCCTGTAAACTATCTACAAAGCACAAGTCAATAGTGTGATGGAATGCTCTCCGCTTCCCTGGATGACTGCAGCTCCAACAACACTCAAGAAGTTTGATACCATTAGGCACAAAGCAGCCCACTTGATTGGCATCCGATCCACAAACGTTCACTCCCTTCACCACCAACACACAGTGGCAGCAGTGTGTACAAGATGCAGTGCACCAAGGCTTCTGCGATAGCATGTCCCAAAGCCGTTGCCTCTACCACCTAGAAGGACAAGGGCAGCAGATGCATGGGGACACCACCACCACCTGCAAGTTCCCCTCGAAGTCTCACACCATCCTGGATAGGTTCTGTTGGAACCATATTGTCATTGCTTCACTGGGTCAAAATCCTGGAACCCCCTTCCTAACAGCACCATGGGTGTTCTTACAGCACATGACTGCAGCTGTTCAAGAAGGCAGCACACCATCCCCTTTTCAGGGCAATTAGGAATGGGCAATAAATGTTGGCCTAGCTAGCGATGCCCACATTCCATAAATGAATTTTTACAAAAGTATCTGAAGATTTTAACTATTAATATTTTATACAATGCACAGATGTATAGTTAAAGTTTATTTTCTTATTATGCAATTGAAGAGAAAATTAACAAGCTAGGGTAGCGTAATTATGTAAATAGACAAGTAACCAAGCGGCCTGGACTAATACTCCAGAGAAGAGGACTTCAAATTAGTTTTTTTTAAATCTGGAAATTAATAAAAAAAACAAACTGGAATCAGCGAGAGCGATCAGGGATTATAAAAATCCAATGGGTTCATTAATGCAAGCCACTCAGTATGAAACTGGCGTGCAGTGGTTCAAGAAGATGGTCTGCCATCATCAGCTCAGGGAGACTAGGAATGGGCAGGAACGAAATGTTGGTCTTGCCAATGACACATATTGCATAATTTGTGCATTTTGTCTTTGCATTTTGAGTTCACAGGAAAGAAGCTACAAAGGATTAAGAGGCAAGACTGTCCAGGCAGATTAATAAAAGTTGCAAGAAAAAACTTGCATTTATAGAGCTTCTTTCGCAGCTTTTTAAAGCCAATTAAGTACTTTTGAAACATAGCTGCTGTTGTAAAGCAGAGAAACACGGCAGACAATTTTCAAACACAAACATCCCAAAAACAGCAATGAGATAAATGGCCAGATAATCTATTTTAGCCGCGTCGGCCAGGAGGCGCGTCGGCCAGGAGGCGCGTCGGCCAGGAGGCGCGTCGGCCAGGAGGCGCGTCGGCCAGGAGGCGCGTCGGCCAGGAGGCGCGTCGGCCAGGAGGCGCGTCGGCCAGGAGGCGCGTCGGCCAGGACAGAATGAGATCCTGAAATGCTCCATCGCCATCCCTGGATAGATTCCATTTCATCAGCAGCAACAGAGGTGGAGGTACTCTGTATGCAGCTGAGGGGAAGTAGGCATTGAAGTCCTCAACAGAGTCTGAACGCAGGGAAACTCGTGGCTTCAAGTCAAACATGGGCAAGGATACCTGATCAACAACCACCCTCAGCTGAGGTATCATACTCGTTCACGTTTGAGAAAGCCCCTAGGGTAGCAGGGGCACAGAATGTAGGGGAGGGGATTTCAGCGTCCATTACCAAGAGAGGGTCAGCTGTACCACCACTAACTGAAATGGCCAAGTCCAAATGGACTCAGCTACCAGACAAGGATTGCGGCAAGTGATGAGAACACAGGAGGGGATAAACGCTTTCATCCTGCTCAAAATAAATCTACCAGTTACAAATGCATCTGTCCATCTGAGATTTGGTGGTGCCCACCGCACACAATGTGTGAATACCAAGTCTTCACACTGAGGACACCCTCCATCATGTCATGTAGAAGAACCACATGCCAAGTGAGATAAGGTAACAATCTAGCAGCTCTAAACTGGGCATTCATAAAGCTCTGTGGACCACCGGTATCAGCAGAATTGCATACCATCACAATCTGTAACCTCATTGCCCTAGATGGCAACAGCTGTAACCAGATTACAGATGCTCAAAAGACTCTTCATTCATCTCCTGAAGATCCACCTTCACAACCCAGCATACTGGCACAGCTCTTCAACAACACTTCAAGGCTTCGTCAGCAGCACTTCCCAGACTCTCAGCTTCCACCACCTTGAAGCATCAGCAGGTGCCTGGGAACAAGTTCTCCTCCAAGCCACACATGATCCTGACTTGGGCATATATATATCACCATACCCTCATCATCGCCAAGTCAAAATCTTGGCACTGCCTACCTAACAGCATTGTAACTTCACAGGGATTGCAACAGGTCTTCTCAATCTTCTACTTCCCCATCTTCTCAAGAGCAACTAGGGATGGGTAATAAATGCCAAAATCAAAAGAATTAATTCTAAAAAAACATGCAATTAAACAGATAATATCTTGCAGCACATTAACATAAGGTATCTATACTGCGGCAGATACCTATATTCTAAGGTCACCTATGCACGGTTCAAATGTGGGAAAAAGGCCACTTGTTCTACCCAGTCATCCTATGCATATTGGATATGAATGCTAGACTTGGATGAATATAGGACGAGGGCCCCTAAATCATGTATGAAAAAAAATGAACAGCATATGTTAAATCATGAAATAGGAGCTCTAGTTTCTGCTATTAAACAGGAATGACAGCTTGTGCAGCACAGAAGTTTCAAAATTGGCACACCAGCTATCCATGCTGTACATACATCTCAGTGATGAAGTTTCTTGGACATTCAAATCTTTGGAGCACAATCCGCAGAACCTTGTGATTTACTGGGTCAAATGCTTTGGTCAGGTCGATGAATGCAAGAGAGTTCCTGATGTTGTCTCAACATTTTTCTTGGATCTGCCTGGCAACAAAAACCATGTTGGAGGCTCTTCTGGAAGGTCTAAGGGCATACTGTGCCTCTGGAAGGATTTCCTCAGCTGCAGGAAGTCGTCAATTTGGAGGATGTATGTCAAGATTTTCCCTACTATGCTAACAGCAAGGTAACCTTGTGGTGTACCTACATCACAAGGACTGCAGCGGTTCAAGGCGGCAACTCACCAACACCTTCTCAAAGGTAAGGGCAATAAATGCTGGCCTACCCAGCAATGTCCACATCCCATGAAAGAATTGAAAATCAGTACCTCAGTTGTTTCCATAGCATATAATGATATGACTGTAATGCTTTGAACCAGAGATCTGAAACAACAGTCTTCAAAATCCAGACCCAGGTCAAGCAAGGCCATGCGATAGTCCCCGTACTATTTACAATCTACCTGACAGTGGCTATTCACCTCAAAGTTTAACTGCCCTTTGGTGTGTGTTTATTTAATACTGCCGGATGGAAAACTCTTGAACCTCAGTTGCCTCCATGCTAAAATTAAACTGACCACCATAAGCATACATGATCTGCAGCAGTGTCGTTCCCCAGTTGCACCAGATTTGCAAGCCACTTTTGATCTCTTCAATTCTGCATACAAGAAACTTGGCCTGCCCTTGAATGTCACCAAAACAAAACTCATATCATCGGCTTCTGCTTCAGATGCAACAATACAGGCTGACTGAATACGGAAGAATGCCACCAACATTTACGAATGTGCCTAACAATGTGATAATGACCTGATAATCTGATAATGTGATAATCTGTTTTGTGATGTTGACCACAAGACGCAAGAGCAGAAATAGGCCATTCAGCCCATCGAGTCTGCTCCGCCATTCAATGAGATCATGGCTGATCTGATAATCCTCAAATCTACTTTCCTGCCCTTTCCCCATAACCCTAGATTCCCTTACTGATTAAAAATCAGTTTATCTCAGCCTTGAATATACTTAACAACCCAGCCTCTACAGTCCTCTGCGGTAAAGAATTCCAATTTTACTACCCTCAGAGAAGAAATTCCTCCTCCTCTGTTTTAAATGGGCGGCCCCTTACTCTGAGATTATGCCCTCTGGTCCTAGACTCTCCCACAAGGGGAAACAACCTCTCAGCATCTACCCTGTCAAGCCCCCTAAGAATCTTATAGGTTTCAATAAGTTGGCTTTCATTCTTCTAAACTCCAATGAGTACAGGCCCAACCTACTCAACCTTTCCTCATAAAAAAATCCTTCCATACCCGGAATCAACCTAGTGAACTTTCTCTGGACTGCCGCCAATGCCAGTATATCTTTCCTTAGATAAGGGGACCAAAACTGTTCACAGTGTTCTATAGCTGGTACATTGTATAGTTTTAGCAAGACTTCCCTATTTTTATACTCCGTTTCCTTTGAAATAAAGGCCAACATTCCATTTGCCTTACCTATTACCTGCTGAACTTGTATGTTGGTTTTTTGGGATTCATGCACAAGGGCTCCCAAATCCCTCTGTACTGCAGCCTTCTGAAGTCTTTCCCCATTTAAATAATATAAAGGTCCTCTATTCTTCCTGCCAAAGTGCATAACCTCACATTTTCCCACATTATATTCCATCTACCACTTTTTTGCCCACTCACTTAACCTGTCTATATCCCTCTGTACACACTTTGTGTCATCCTCACCACTTACCTTCTCACCTATTTTTGTATTATCTGCAAATTTGGCAAAAGTACATTCACTTCCCTCATCTCAGTCATTAATATATATTGTAAATAATGGAGGCCCCAGCACTGATCCCTGTGGCACTCCACTAGTTACAGATCACCATCCTGAAAATAGAAACATAGAAAATAGGAGCAGGAGTAGGCCTTTCGGCCCTTTGAGCCTGCTCCGCCATTCATTATGATCACGGCTGATCATTCAACTCAATAGCCTGCTCCTGCTTTCTTCCCATATCCTTTGATCCCTTTCGCCCCCCAAGAGCTATATCTAACTCCTTGAAAACACACAATGTTTTGGCCTCAACTACTTTCTGTGGTAGCGAATCCCACAGGCTCACCACTCTCTGGGTGAAGAAATTTCTCCTCATCTCAGTGCAAATGGTCTACCCTATATCCTCAGACTGTGCCCCCTGGTTCTGGACTCCCCCACCATCGGGAACATCCTTCTGGATCTACCCTGTCTAGTCCTGTTAGAATTTTATAGATTTCTATGAGATCCCCCTCATTCTTCTGAACTCCAGCGATATAATCCTAACCAACTCAATCTCTCCTCATATGTCAGTCCCGCCATCCCAGGAATCGGTCTGGTAAACCTTCGCTGCACTCCCTCTATTGTAAGAATATCCTTCTTCAGGTAAGGAGACCAAAACTGTACACAATATTCCAGGTGTGGTCTCATCAAGGCCCTGAATAATTGCAGCAAGACATCCCTGCTCCTGTCCTCGAATCCTCTGGCTATGAAGGCCAACATACCATTTTCCTTCTTTATCGCCTGCTGCACCTGCATGCTTACCTTCAGCGACTGGTGTACCAGGACACCCAGGTCTCGTTGCACATTTCCCTCTCTCAACTTATAGCCATTCAGGTAATAATCTACCTTCCTGTTTTTTCTACCAAAGTGGATAACCTCACATTTATCCACATTATACTGCATCTGCCCACTCACTCAGCTTGTCCAAATCACACTGAAGCATCTCTGCATCTTCCTCACAGCTCACCCTCCCACCCAGCTTTGTCTCATCTGCAAATTTGGAGATATTACATTTAGTTCCCTCATCTAAATCATTAATATATATTGTGAATAGTTGGGGTCCCAGCACCGATCCCTGCGGTACCCCACAAGTCACTGCCTACTATTCAGAAAAAGGACCCGTTTAGTCCTACTCTTTGTTTCCTGTCTGCCAGCCAGTTTTCTATCCATCTCAATACACTACCCCAATCCCATGCGCTTTAATTTTACACGCTAATATTTTGTGGGACTTTGTCGAAAGCCTTCTGAAAGTCCAAATAAACCGCATCCACTGGCTCCCCCTCATCAACTCTACTAGTTACATTCTCGAAAAATTCCAGTAGATTTCCCTTTCGTAAATCCATGCTGACCCTGTCCGATTCTGACACTGTTTTCCAAGTGCTCAGCTATTAAATCTTTTATAATGGACTCTTATGCCCCCCTTATCCGAACTCTTTGTCTTCTATTAGTTAGTCAATCCTCTATCCATGTTAATATGCTACCCTCAACATCATGGGCTCTTATCTTATTAAGTAGCCCTACATGCGGTACCTTATCGAATGTCTTTTGGAAATCCAAATATATTACATCTACTGGTTCCCCTTTATCTATCTTGCTCATTACCTCCTCAAAGAATTCTAATAAATTTGTCAGGCATTATGTCCCCTTCATGAAACCATGCTGACTCTGCTTGGTTAGATTATGAAATTCTAAATGCTCTGCTATTACATCCTTTATAATAGGCTCTAACATTTTGCCAATGACGGATGTTAAGCTAACTGGCCTACAGTCACCTGCTTTTAGTCTCCCTCCTATTTTGAGTAAGGGTGTTACATTGGCAGTTTTCAATCCTCTGGGACTTTTTCAGAATGTAAGGATCCTTGGAAGGTTACTACCAGTGCATCCACACTTTGAAACTACTTCCTTTAATATCTGAGGATGTAACCCATCAGGTCCAGGGGACTTGACCGAGGGATGGATATTGGCCAGGGCACCAAGGATAACTCCCCTGCTCAACCCACAGCTGGTCAGCTAAATATTCCACCTCCCATACATGTTGAAGGAGATACTCTTCCCACACCTTGGCAACCACCTCCCTCAAAATGCCGCCATTGAAGAGATCTCACAACAGATCAGTTGCACCAGTTCAGCCTTCTACAAACTGCAGCAGCAATTGTTTGACAATAAAAACCTCCACAAGTCAACAAAAGCCCCAGTGTACAGAGTTGAGTATTCTCTCAATTCTTAAATGGGCAACATTCTAGGAAAGGGCAAAGAAAATGCTTTGAAGACACACCGAAGCTCTCCTTGAAGCATGATGGCATTGTCCTTAATGACTGGGAGGAGCTTGTTACCATCGCTTAGAATGGCGGCAACTTGTCGATCAAGCTGCATCACACTTTGAGTCATGCCTGAATGATGAGGCAGATCGGTGGCAGAGAAGGAAAATAAAGGAAGCACTCCAGATCCCACTACCTCGTGGGGCATCCTGCCCCATGTGCCAAAGATATGCAAGTTGAGAATTGGCTTGTTCAGTCACATGGAGACCCACTGCATAAACTTGCGATACTGATATGATTTTGTCATTGAATCAAGGGGCAGCAGATAACGACATCTCAGTGTAAAGGTCTGAATATAGAGCCTTCCACCTGGGTCACAAATTGTCAGAAAGTAATACAACTTGTGAATGAGGTGAAAGAAAATAAAATTGAGGAATAAATGCAGCAAGGTGCACACAGGCATCTACTAGAACACTGTATGAAAGGGCTTCTCCACTTTCTTCCAGGGGCTTTAGTGGACCAGGGATAGAAAATAGGTTCAGTCCTTCATCCATAAGGTATGCAATTGTTAAAGTAATGCTCAGAACAATCCATTTTCCACTCCTCTCACACCAGACAGCAAGGTTTTTTTTAAGCCTTTTATCTGATGAATGGGGAGCAGGCAGAAAGAGGGCTTTAAACATCAAGAGAAACCCTTGACATGATGTTTAAAACAGTATTATGATACAAATTAAAAGAGAAAATATTGAACACATCAGTCTATCTGTGTCAGGTTACATAATCAAGGATCCCACCTTTCATGTAAGTCACTCTTCCACCAAAATGTTACCTGATTCACTTAGTAATTTTATCATTTTTCATTTAATTTTCAGAAAAACTTTTGTTTGGAATCTGGCACTCCATATCTTCAATATAAATGTGTCAATCACTCACTGGTTTTCTTAATCAGATTTGTGGTGCCTACTCAGTGATTGGTATTCACCAGATTTATAGAATAGAAATAGCACAAAAGGATCCAATGTTTTGTAGGTTTGGAGATAAATACCAACACAAAGGAATTCAGTATCAGCACTGCTATAGTGGCTTTATTAAAGCTCACAAAAAAGTACAAAGTCACCACCCAAAGCAAATTCTCTTGCAACCAGAAACCATATTGCTTTTCAACAATGCTTAGCACCAAGGCACACTGGAGTTACAGATCATTGATTGTTAACTACTACATTTTAGGCACTCATCTAGCATCATCTGGTTTTAGATTTTCCTCCAGTTCAGCAACGTTGATTATCAATTGTACAAGAATCATAAGTTCCCAATAACCAGAATTTGTCTTTACCTACCCACCATTGGTGAGCCCGAGGTTACACTGAACCCTTGCTACTTCACTCTATCTATTGGAATACATCACAGGTCTTCTTGATTTCAGAAGATGGAATAGCATAATCCACCAGACTGTGGCTCAGGCTATAAACCAACACATACTTAAAATTGAGCACATATAAGAGAAGGATTTACGATAAACAGTATATTTCCAGAAATGCCAATAGTTTGCAAGGGAAGGGATTAACAGGTTCAAGCAGAATTTAGAAAAAAAAATGATCAGTAAAAACAAGAGATGGCATTTATTGTGCACCATGATACTAACCAGCTGCTCTGTGAAATTCATACATTCAGGAGGCCAGAGATTTTATAAATAATCTGTATTTTGCCAACACAAACTCATCTCCATATCCTGAGAATTCAGGTCAATTCAATGAGCATTTAAATAGTACCTTTAATATAAAACAAAGATGGCGTTTTCCACACCATAACTATAAATAATTGGATGTAAAGCCAAGAAACAAGATATTAAGGCTGGATCAAGTTTGAAAGATTGGATAGATTCAAAAAGGAAACTATCGGAAAGCTGGACATTGATTTGAGAGGCAACACAACCTGCGAGGACTCAAAGAAAAGAGGGGGTCAGTGACGAGTTTGAAAGGATGAGGGGTCAAATGTAGATTTTTGAGGATGGCTGTAACAACAGAAATTTTGAAAGGGAGGGAGCCAGGACTTGAGAAGAAACCAATTTCTTCTGGCTCTCGAACCTTGTGCCGGTGCGAACAGTTTCTCTCCATGTACTTTTTCCAGACATCTCTACCAACATTATTCTCGACTTTCTCTTCTCAAAGGAGAACAGCTTAGCTTCTCCAATCTATCTACATAGCTCCAGTCAATTCGCCCCGGAACCATTCTTGCAAATCTTTTCTGCACCCTCCCTAAAGTCTTTGCATCCTTCCAAAATTGTGATGCCCAGAACTACACACAATACTCTAGTTGAAGCTGAACCAAAATATTTGAATGGTTCACCATGACTCCCTTGCTTTCATACTGCATGTCCTTATTTATTAAGTCCAGGATCCTGTATGCCTCATCAACTGCCACCTTCAACAATTTGGTGCACATGTACCCCCAGGACCCTCAGCTCCTGCATCCCCTTTAGAATGTTATACTTTATTTCATATTTTGGACAACCATTTGAGGGAGGAGGAAATAGATTGTTAAGATGGTAGATTTAGGCGAGACAAAATGGGAAATGCGCGAGTGGAGCACAAACATCAGCATAGGCCGGCAGACCAAATGGCCATAGGCATCTCTCTGCTCACTGCAAATTCTGCATTCTGTTGTCACTCCTCTCTCTGTCCAGTTTTTGATGTTGTCCACCCATCCAGTGCTTCTCCGACCTGACCTGTTCTTTCCTGGTGTTTTACCTTCTATTGTCGCCAGTGCTAGGCTCACACCCCACCTTTTCTAGCAGTCGTACTTTCTCAATTTCTGCTTCCTATGTAATATTAGATGTAATCCTTTGTTTAAAAAAAAAAGCACCACATTTTTCAGCCAACACAGACAGGATGGTCCAAATAGTCTCCCTTTGTAAATTTCTATGATTCAATAATTTATTTCAGTTAGCATGGGGTTCAGGAATGGAAACTGGGTGGTCAGTAATTTCGTGAGTCTGAGGTCAAGAAAGCAAGATGGGCTCAGCGATGGCAAATGAGGAGATGAAATAAGTTCCACTTTATTCAGCACTTCCTTTGTAACATCCTTTTGCAGCTAAGTTATATCATGAATTAATGTAGTCTTTACAAACAAGAAAAGGCTTTCATTAATGGAAAGGAAGTGAGGGAAGTGTGGGATAGGATATTGCATTTATATAGCGCCTTTCACAACTTCAATGCCCTTCACAAACAAATCACTTTTTTCAAATATTCATTCTCGAGATGCAGGTGTCATTGGTAAGGCTGGGATTTACTGTTTATCTCCAGCTACTTTGAAGGTAACTTAGGGACTTGGTATGGGACTTCAGATGGCAGTTGATTCAACCACAATGTGCAGCTCCAGTCCTACACCCAAAGTCCAGACTGTGTAAGGATGACCAGTTTCCTTCCCTGAAGGAATCAGTTTGATCTTTACCACAATCAGGCAGTTTCTTGGCCATTTTTACTGACAACTTTTAAACCGAATTCATATTCTTGAACACAAATTCCATGCTGCCCTTATTCAAGGTCTCTGCAGTACTCGTCCAGTAACCTATAAAGTGGAATCACACAGGCAAGCCCAGCAGCCCATTTGTGCACAGCAAGGTCCCAGCAATGAGAAAAATGACCAAATATTCTGTTTCTGTTATTCATTAAAGGCTAAATATTTTTGAAGGGGGAACTCCCCTGCTCTTCCAATAGTTTTTTTTTATCCATTCATGGAGTGTGGGCTTTGCTGGCTGGGCCAGCGTTTACTGCCCATCCCCAGTTGCCCTTGAAAGGGTGGTGGTGAGCTGCTTTCTGGAATCACTGCAGTCCATGTGGTGTAGGTGCACCCAGAGTGCTGTTCAGGAGTTCCAGGGTTTTCACTCAGCGACAGCGAAGGAATGGCGAAAATTTCCAAGTCAGGATGATGAGTGATTTGGAGGGGAATTTCCAGATGATGGTATTCCCATCTATCTGCTGCCCTTATCCTTCTAGATGGCAGTGGTCGTAGGTTTGGAAGGTGCTGCCTAAGGAGCCTTGGTGAATTCCTGCAGTGCATCTTGTAGATGGTGCACACTGCTGCTGCGCTTCAGTGATTGAGGGAGTGAATATTTATGGATGGGGTGCCAATCAAGCAGCCTGCTTTGCCTTGCACGGTGCCAAGCTTATTAAGTGTTGTGGGAGCTGCACTCATCCAGGCAAGTGGGGAGTATTCCATCACACTCCTGACTTGTGCCTTGTAGATGGTGGACAGGCTTTGGGGAGTCAGGTGGTGAGTTACTCGTTGCACGATTCCTAGCCTCCGACCTGCTCTTGTAGCCACAATATGTATATGGCTAGTCCAGTTCAGTTTCTGGTCAATAGTAACCCCCAGGATGTTGATAGTTGGGGATTCAGTGATGGTAATGCCATTGACCATCAAGGGGCGATGGTTGGATTCTCTTGTTGGAGATGGTCGTTGCCTGACACTTGTGTGGTGCGAATGTTGCTTGCCACTTGTCAGCCCAAGCCTGGAAATTGTCCAGATCTTGCTGCATTTGGACATGGACTGCTTCAGTATCTGAGGAGTTGCGAATGGTGAATATTGTGCAATCATCAGCAAACATCCCCACTTCTGACCCTATGATGGAAGAAAGCTCATTGATGATGCAGCTGAAGATGGTTGGGCTGAGGACACTACCCTGAGGAACTCTTGCAGTGATGTCCTGGAGCTTAGATGACTGACCACCAATAACCACATCATGGGATCTATTATGTTCACCTGACCAAGCAAACAGGGCCCTGGTTTAACGTCTCATTCAACAGATGGCAACTCTGGCAATGCAGCACTCCCTCTGTAAATGCACTGAAAGGTCAGCTTAGTTTTCGGAAGTGTGTGTTTAAACTCACGACTTTGACACAAGGGCCGGAGCTGTACGAACAAGCAACAGCTGAGACTTAAATCAGGTCAGGGGCTGCTGCCAATGGTACATGACAAAACAAAGTTTAAAAATTATAAGTAAATAAAAAGTTTTTAAAAGTTAGGTAAATCAAGAAGCAGTGTAGTCATTGTTGTTTTGCAGGCAAATAGAGCATCAAACCTGAGCCATAGCAAGGTCCCACAAACAAAAATAAAATGAGCGACCAGTTAATTGCTTTTGGTGATATTGGCTGAGTGAAAAAAGTCAGCCAGGGCACGAGATAAATCCCTATTCTTCTTCAAGATAAGTGTCATGACATCTGAACAGACTTGGTTTTATTTTATATCCAAAAGACAGCAAATAATCCACCATCTTCTCACTGCACTGAACTGCAAACTAACATCTTGTATAACTGTTAGCATGATTGGCATCCCTATAAATACAAGTAAATATCAAAAATTCCTATCCTGACATAAGGACCCATCAGGTGAGAGGTAGATCCCTCGAGTATTAGCATTAATACTCAACCAAAACAGAGCAAGCAATCAATTAAGTCAAAAAAATTTGAATTATATACAGCCAAGACAGTATCATTGCAAATCTAAGTCATGATCAATCAGTATCCTGCTCTAGTAAGAGAACACCTTAGTAAAGGTGTTCAGTTCTAGTCACCAAGACATAAGGGAGACATTTGAGACAGTGCAAGGAGAGCCACAAAACTGATTCTTGGTCTTAGAGATCTGCGTCATGAGGAAAGACTGCAGACACTTGGACTTTTCTGCTCCGAAAGGAAGAATTTGAGAGTTGGCAATTTTGCGACAAAATAACGGCAGTAAAGACACAAGGGACCATAGGTGCAAACCAGTTAAAGATAAATTTAGAACAGATATCAGAAAGCTCTTCTTTGCCTAAAAAACAGTAACATTCGTACCACATAAGTGCCAGGCAATGATCATCTCCAACAAGAGAGAATCTAACCATCGATTCAACAATCGATCTAACCAACATTCAATGGCATCACCATCGCTGAATAACCCACTAACAACATCCTGGGGGGTTACCATTGACTAGGAACTGAACTGGACCAGCCATATAAATACAGTGGCTACAAGAGCTGGTCAGAGGCGAGGGATCCTGCAATGAGTAACTCACCAAAGCCTGTCCACCATCTACAAGGCACAATTCAGGAGTGTGTTGGAATACTCTCCACTAGCCTGGATGAGTACAGCTCTAACAACACAAGGACACCATCCAGGACAAAGCAGCCGGCTTGATTGGCACCCCATCCACAAACCTTCACTCCCTCCAACACCGATGCACAGTGGCAGCAGTGTGCACATCTACAAGATGCACTGCAGGAACTCACCAAGGCTCCTTAGACAGCACCTTCCAAACCCACGACCACTACCATCTACAAGGACAAGGGCTGCAGATACATGGGAACACCACCAGCTGGAAGTTCCACTCCAAACCACTCACCATACCGACTTGGAAATATATCACCATTCCTTCACTGTCACTGGGTCAAAGTTCAAGCAACTCCCTTCCTAACAGCACTGTGGGTGTACCTGCACCACGGACTGCTGCAGCGGTTCAAGGAGGCAACTCACCACCACCTTCTCAAGGGCAAGTAAGGATGGGCAATAAATGCTGGCCAAGCCAGCGAAGCGCACATCCCGTAAATCAATAACAAGAAACCTTGTAACTAAGATCCCTCATCCCTAGAATCATTCTGGTATATCTCCTCTACACCATCTAGGTAATTTCCACAAAATCACACTCTCCTACAACATGAAGCAAAACATCTGAGATATCAAACCCTTGGCAATGTAATAAAAACAGTTTAAAAGGAAGCCATAAAGATACCAAGTGAAAAGTTTGGACAAATTTTGCTGCAAGATCTGCACTCAGAAGTATCACTGTAGGCCCTCTAGGAAAAACAGCATGAGATATAAAGCACAGATTTTTGAAAAACCAATAAAGAGCATCACTCTACAATCACTGATATAATATGCAAAGGATCAAGAAAGATAAATCAAGCCAAAGATTCAAATTACATAAAATTATCCCATGACTGGAGGCAAAATACTGCACAAAATTAGCCATAAAGAAAAGTCATACATGCAAACAAAACAACGAAGTAGACTTTCCTGTTATTGAACTGGGAATATGGATGGATCGAGTTCAGCAACTCGGGCACAGACAAGTGCTGGCCCCTAACTCACCCCACCCAATTTTCTGTCCATTCAATTAAATGGATCAAACAAAAAAATCAGGCAGGTTCCCTATCGGTGTGTATTCCATTCAATTCGATTTTCTTGTATTCACTGCGCCCAGACAGCCAATACCCCCAACAGTAGGCACGTGAAAATTGGCCCCAACATATCCAGGTTATGTTTAAAAAGCGGGTTGAAGCCCAGATCTGAAAAATAATTGACTCATAACTCAAAAATGAGAATCAGTTAACTAAAATTGAAATCATGCAAAAGCAGCTCATGCTTCATTTTATTTAAATTGCTCTATCCAAATTGTTCTGAGTAAAAACGTGGAATTAACAGGAGTAGAATGTACAAGCCAAAGTGTGAATGGCTAATCTAAATTCCAATCATGATCATTGATCCCTCCTGATCTTGCGGTTCCTCTGAATTTGGCTTCTTGCGCATCTTCTCCTCACCATTAAAAAAAGTACCTTGAGCCAGTGTGGTCCCATGCACTTGAATTCTCCCCAGCCATGTCTTTGCCCAAGCTTTTAACACCCATTGAAGCTTTAGTATATAGATTTTTTCACCACATCAATGAGCACCTCAAGGTGCCTCCTTGCATTATTCAAACACCACATAAATCATGTTGTTGGTGATTCTTGCACTGGAGATTCTTAAAATTGTGATCTTCAGGGCACATATTTATTTTTGAGAAAATTGACACTTCCTAGAATCACCCCCATCCTATCTTCCAAAGGTCAACTCTAGCTATCCAGTTCTTTCTGGAGATAGTATAAACAGCAGTATGCTATAAAGTCTGCAAAGAACCTAAATTCAAAGCCTAGGGGGTGGCGGTGGGGAGGGGAAGAAAGTGACAGAAAAGGGGAGCTATGGACTGATCACAAGTGGAAGAGAAGAACACAGTAAGCAGAACAGGGACACAAGATGCATACAAACAACAGACAGGCAGATAGAGGCAGAGTTGCATGCCTAATCAAAATGCAGGGAGAAGCACAACATGAGACAGGAGGCAGCAGGAGAAAAGATAAAGAGTCCCACATACAAGTATTACAGAATGGGACATTACAAAGCGAGTGACATAAAAACAGAGATGCATACAGAACTAATAGAGACAGGGAGGAGTCAGACATATGCACAAGAGAGTGACAGTGAAATGGGCAAGCATGGACATACCCACATGTAGGGGCACAGTAAGAGGGAGAAAAGCACAATAAGAGACAATTACTTATGCAGAGAAACACAAGGTAAAGACACACACGTACACACACACAAAGAGCAAGAGAGATACACTTATTCAGGGAGGTACTGTGACATTGCAGGCACACGGACACAACGAGCTTCATAAGAGAAAGATAAAGTGAAAAAACGAAATCACATGAGTGTGGCACATATGCAGAGATTAGGAGCCACATGCATATTTTCATGTTGGGAAGATGCTTACACAGGAGACACACATTTGGATACACAGACTAGAAAGGGACAGAAAGGACAAGGATAGGGGGAAAGAACCCACAATGAGATTGGCAAACATGCCTGAATAAACACGTCAGACTCAAGGTCAAAAATGACAAGGAAAACATTGCCAAACCATCAGGAAACAGTCCACAGATGCTCTGGAATTTCCTCCCTAAACCTCTCCTCCTTAAAGAAGCTCATTAATCAAGCTTATCATAATACAGTATTTCCCCATTTGGCTCACCAAATTTTATCTGATAACAACCTTGCGAAGTGTCTTGGGACATTTACTATGTTAAAGGTATTGGTACATGATTGACACAACTTCAGGTATATAGCAGTTTATTCAAGCCAGGAACCGCTGAGTTGTCTTTGCACTGCGTTTAGTAGGCCGTTAGAACTACTAGGTCTTGACCGATTAGTCCCCTACAGTCACTACCATGCTACATAGCTTGCAATATTCAGTCAAACTGGCTGCTGCGAAGAGTCAGTTTAGAAAAAGACAAGGTCATTTTCTGGCTGACTTTCGCAACTCTGGCAAGTTTACTTTCCATAACACCTGTATATTGGGAATCAGAGGCATTAAGATCTCACAGAACACTGTATAAAACCAGCTTTAATACCTAGAAGACACAGGAGCTACATCGGGTTTATAAAGTGGTAAGAGGTATGCTGTACTGAATTAAGTGGAAAGCTCTAACTAAAACCTGGGGAAAAGACAATCAAGATGTGCTCATAAGTTACCTGTTAATAAAGTGACTTCTTTAACATGACCATCTGCTTAGTCATTGATCACTGTTATCATGAAGCATTTTAATATAGGAACAAAGGTAGGCCTGTTCTGCCATTCATTCATCCTGGCTGATACTGCTTCAGTATGAGGAGTCATACTGAACATTGTGCAATCATCAGTGAACACCCCCCACTTCCGACCTGAAGGAAGTTCAGTGATGAAGTAGCTGAAGATGGTTGGGCCAAGGACACTATCCTGAGGAACTCCTGCAGTGATGTCCTGGAGCTGAGGTGACTGACCTCCAACAACCACCACCATCTTCCTTTGTGCTAGGTATGACTCCAATCAGCCAAGAGTTTCCCCCCGATTCCCATTGACTCCTGTTTTGTTAGGGCTTCTTAATGCCATACTCAGTCAAATACCACCTTGACTTTAAAGGCAGTCACTCTCACCTCACCTCTGCAATGCTGTTGATGTGGTGTACATGGGGCTTCCAAAAGGCATTTGATAAAGTGTCGCACAATAAACTTGTGAGCAAAGTTAGAGCTCATGGAATATAAGGAACAGCAGCAACTGGATACGAAATTGGCTGAGTGACAGGAAACAGAGCAATGATTAATGGATGCTTTTCTGTCTCGAGGAAGGTTTTTAAAAATTTGTTCCTGGGATGTGGGCGTCATTAGCTAGGCCAGCATTTATCGCCCATCCCTCATTGCCCTTGAACTGAGTGGCTTGCTAGGCCATTTCAGTGTTCCCCAGGGGTCAGTGTTGGGACCCTTGTTCTTCCTGAAACATATTAATAATCTAGACCTTGCTATACAGGGCGCAATTTCAAAATTTGCAGATGATATGAGACTTGGAAGCATTGTGAACTGTGAGGAGGATCATGTCCAACTTCAAAAGGATATAGGCAAGTTGATTGAACAGGTGGACAAGTGGCAGATGAAGTTCAATGCAGAGAAATGTGAGGCGATTCAAGAACATGGAAAGACAATACAAAATAAAGGGTACAGCAAGAGCAGAGAAATCTGAGTGTATATGTTCATAAGTCATTGAAGGTGGCAGGACAATTTGAGAGCATGGTTGATAATGCATACAGTATCCTAGGTTTTTGTAATAGGGTTGTAGAGTACAAGGGCAAGGAGATTATGTTGAATTTATAAAAGGACACTATTGCATCCAGTTCTGGGCACCAAACTTTGGAAAGATGTGAAGACTTTAGAGAAAGTGCAGAAAAGATTCACGAGGATGGTTCCAGGGTCAAGAAACTTCAGTTACAAAGATCAATTGGAGAAGCTGGGACTATTTTCCTTGAAGAGAAGGCTAAGAGATTTGATAGAGGTATTCAAAATCATTAGAAGTCTGGGCAGAGTAGATATAGAGAAACTGTTCCCATTTGTGAAAGGATTGAGAACAAGAGGGCACAAATTTAAAGTAATTGGCAAAAGAAGCAAAAATTGACATGAGAAAAAACTTATTCATGCAGCGAGTGATTAAGGTCTGGAATGTGCTGCCTGACAGTGTGGTAGAAGCAGGTTCAATTGGGGAATGCAAAAGGAAATTGGATTGTTATCTGAAAAGGAAGAATGTGCAGGGTTACAGGGAGAAAGGCGGGGGAAAATGGCACGAGGTGAACTGCTCATTTGGAGAGCCGGTGCAGACACGAGAGGCCGAATGGCCACCTTCTGCACTGTAACAATTCTGTGATTCTATGGTTTGTGTACTTGGGTACCCAAATCCCTGCTCCATCAGTTAAATACCCTACTTGAACAAGTCATACACAAATATTTATACACAAACATCTATCAATATTTTGAAAGTCTTCCCTATAGTTCAGAATCTGGGTGACACTGTCAAGGCTGCATTTATTGACCATCCTTAGTTGCCCTGAGAAAGTGGCATTCGTGACATGTTACAGTCCGAATGGCAATGTTATTCTGTGTTCCATTTTAACAATTAAGGAGCTTACTAGGCAACTTCAAATGGCATTACAAAGTGTGGGATTGAAGACATGTATTGGCCAGACGAGGAAAGGGGAAAACAGGCTCCCTTCCTTGAAGGATACTGATGAACAAGTTGAGATTTCATAATAATATAGCTGTTTGCGTCACCATTTTAGCAGATCTTACTTTTCAGTGTGGTCTGAACTCATTACTTCAATGTTCGTCCTGTACCATAGCCACCAGACTACTATTCTTCAACAAAACCAGCAAATGGTCCTACTTTTATTCATTCTTGGGATGCAGGCATCCCGACTACAATGTATAGGTGTGGTGGGCCTCTTTGAACAGCTGAAGGCCATGTGATAAAGGCGCTGCCAGGGAGAGTTTTGACCCAGTGACGATGAAGGAATGTTGACATGTCCTCATCAGGATACTATGCTACTCTTCCGGGGGGTGGGGGAGAGACTTGGAAGCTGATGTTTTCCCATGAATCTGGATTTCCCTTATCCTTCCAGGTAGTAGATGAAGATTTGGGTAAATGAATGAGCCACTTGTCACAGAACACTCAGTCTCTGACCTGCTATAGGACCCACATTTCTGTAGCTGGTCCAGTTGGTATTTTGGTCAGAATTCTGATAGGAGGATTTGGAGAACGTAACGCCCTTCAATGTTACAGGGAGATGGTTAAGCTCTCTTTTATGGGAGATGAATATCACCTGGTACCTGGGCTGCACAAACGTCTTTTGCCGCTCATCAGCCCAATCCTGAATGTTGTTCATGTTTTGCTGCACGCAGGCATTGACTGCTGCATTATCTGAGGAATTATGAATGGAACTGAACAGAGAGTAATCAGCAGCAAACAGGCCCATCTCTGGCCTTATGATGGATGGCAGTTTTACTTTTATTCATTCATGGGATGTGAGCATCTCTGGCAAGGCCAGCATTTGTTGTCTATTCCTAATTTTCCCTTGAAAGGTCAATCATAAGCCGCTTGAACCAGGTCACTAGCTAGGTAAACGAGGGTGGTTAGGCATAATACACCATCCTGAGGAACTCCAGTAGCAGTGTCCTCGGTCTGATATGATTGCAGATGTTGGAGACCAATCATTGCCCTTGATTTTACTTAGCTACTGGATTGTTATCAATTAATTTCAATTTTACTTAAACTCCTTGATGCTGGACGTGAACAAGTATTGGCCTGATGTCAAGAGCAGTCATTCTCACCTCATCTGTGGAATTCGCCTGGTGTCCATGTTTGGACTTTGGCTGGAATGAGGACTGGAGCTGAGTGATCTTGGCAGAATCCAAAGTGAGCACTAATGAACAGGTTATTAATGACACTTCATAGCACAGTTGACGACACCTTCCATCATTATACTGCTGATTAAGGCATTAGGAATGGATGGATTTGACTCACTGCTCATGGACAGGATATAACTGGGCTAGTTTCCATATTCTCGTGTAGAAGTCAGCATTGTAGCCATACTGGAATACAATTTAACTTGGGGGCTGCATGGGCTATCTGCAGCTTGACTAGAGATGAAATTGGTCCTGAAACACAGGATTTCAACATTACAGCCAGGATGCTGTCAGTCCCCTCGGCATTTGCTATGTCCAATGGGCTTCAGTGGAGTGAATAGAACGGGCTGAAGATTGACATCAGTGATAGCAGTGACCATCACAAGGACCACAGGGTCATCCACCTTGGCATTTCCGGATGTGGAAAGTTGAAACCACCTCAGCCTCGTCTTTTGCACCCATGCTGAATTCCACCATCATTAAGGATGGAGATGTTCAGGGAGATACCAACTCCCATTCGTAGCTTAATTGTGTCCACCAGAGTGTGCACAAAGCTTCAAGCTGATCTGCTGATTGTGGCATCGTAAGCTTCTGTCTATCACACACTACTTCCATTGTTGAGCATGCTTGTAGTCTTGTATTGCAGTTTTAACCAGGTTGGCACCTCATTTTTAAGTGTGCTATGTAGCTTTCCACATTTAACCAGAGTTGTTCATCTGGCTTGATGGTTATGGAGGATTGAGGGATAAGCCAGGCCATAAGGTTGCGATGGTATACAATTCTGCTGCTACCAAGGGTCCACATGGATGCCCAATTTAGAGCTGCAGGATCTGTTAATATGGAGTTTTGGCACACGTGGAACCATGGTGTGAAGACAGGACTTAGTCTCCAAAAGGACTGATGTTTGTTCAAGCATATTAAGACACAGAAAGCCAGCAACCAAACAGGATCCACAGATGCACAAGCATGTGAACACATCAATCAATAATTCGCAAAAGTATCCATTTCCTGTCAGTTGTCACACTTCCCTTATCATACCTTGAATGTTGGCCTACAGATTTGCATCAAGGACTGGCAACAACAAAAGCTGTTTTAATATATAAACTTATAAGGCAGGAGAAAGAAGGGGTGGGGGAAAGTCGTCGCTGGAGGGGGGAACGTCACCAGAGGTGGGGGAGAGGGGGGGGTCGTTGCCAGAGGAAGAGGGGGTGGAAGGCGGGGTCATCGCTGGAGGTGGAAGGGAGGGGGGTCATCACCAGGGGGAGGGATGTGGGAGGGTCATCACTGGAGTGGGAAGGGTCAGGGTCACCAGCGAGAAGGGGGGGGGGGGGTCACCAGCGAGAAAGGGGGGGGGGGTCACCAGCGAGAAAGGGGGAGGGGGGTCACCAGCGAGAAAGGGGGAGGGGGGTCACCAGCGAGAAAGGGGGAGGGGGGTCACCAGCGAGAAAGGGGGAGGGGGGTCACCAGCGAGAAAGGGGGAGGGGGGTCACCAGCGAGAAAGGGGGAGGGGGGTCACCAGCGAGAAAGGGGGAGGGGGGTCACCAGCGAGAAAGGGGGAGGGGGGTCACCAGCGAGAAAGGGGGAGGGGGGTCACCAGCGAGAAAGGGGGAGGGGGGTCACCAGCGAGAAAGGGGGAGGGGGGTCACCAGCGAGAAAGGGGGAGGGGGGTCACCAGCGAGAAAGGGGGAGGGGGGTCACCAGCGAGAAAGGGGGAGGGGGGTCACCAGCGAGAAAGGGGGAGGGGGGTCACCAGCGAGAAAGGGGGAGGGGGGTCACCAGCGAGAAAGGGGGAGGGGGGTCACCAGCGAGAAAGGGGGAGGGGGGTCACCAGCGAGAAAGGGGGAGGGGGGTCACCAGCGAGAAAGGGGGAGGGGGGTCACCAGCGAGAAAGGGGGAGGGGGGTCACCAGCGAGAAAGGGGGAGGGGGGTCACCAGCGAGAAAGGGGGAGGGGGGTCACCAGCGAGAAAGGGGGAGGGGGGTCACCAGCGAGAAAGGGGGAGGGGGGTCACCAGCGAGAAAGGGGGAGGGGGGTCACCAGCGAGAAAGGGGGAGGGGGGTCACCAGCGAGAAAGGGGGAGGGGGGTCACCAGCGAGAAAGGGGGAGGGGGGTCACCAGCGAGAAAGGGGGAGGGGGGTCACCAGCGAGAAAGGGGGAGGGGGGTCACCAGCGAGAAAGGGGGAGGGGGGTCACCAGCGAGAAAGGGGGAGGGGGGTCACCAGCGAGAAAGGGGGAGGGGGGTCACCAGCGAGAAAGGGGGAGGGGGGTCACCAGCGAGAAAGGGGGAGGGGGGTCACCAGCGAGAAAGGGGGAGGGGGGTCACCAGCGAGAAAGGGGGAGGGGGGTCACCAGCGAGAAAGGGGGAGGGGGGTCACCAGCGAGAAAGGGGGAGGGGGGTCACCAGCGAGAAAGGGGGAGGGGGGTCACCAGCGAGAAAGGGGGAGGGGGGTCACCAGCGAGAAAGGGGGAGGGGGGTCACCAGCGAGAAAGGGGGAGGGGGGTCACCAGCGAGAAAGGGGGAGGGGGGTCACCAGCGAGAAAGGGGGGGGGAACACCTGGTGGTGGGGGGAGGGGGGAACACCTGGTGGTGGAGGGGAACCTGGTGGTGGGAGGGAGGGGAGAACCTGGTTGGGGGGGGGGGGGGAGAGAACCTGGTTGGGGGGGAGAGAACCTGGTTGGGGGGGGGAGAACCTGGTTGGAGGGGGGGGGGGAACCTGGTTGGAGGGGGGGAACCTGGTGGGGGGGAGGGGGAACCTGGTGGGGGGGAGGGGGAACCTGAACCTGGTGGGGGGGGGGAGGGAGAACCTGGTGGTGGGGTGGTGGGGTGGTGGGAGAGAGAACCTGGTTTGGAGGGGGGGGGGGGGGAGGGAGAACCTGGTTTGGGGGGGGGGAGGGAGAACCTGGTTTTGGGGGGGAGGGAGAACCTGGTTTTGGGGGGGGGGGGGAGGGAGAACCTGGTGGGGTGGGGGGGGGGGAAGGAAGAACCTGGTTTGGGGGGGTGGGGGAGGGAGAACCTGGTGGGGGTGGGGGAGGGAGAACCTGGTGGGGGTGGGGGAGGGAGAACCTGGTGGGGGAGGGAGAACCTGGTGGGGGTGGGGGAGGGAGAACCTGGTGGGGGAGGGAGAACCTGGTGGGGGAGGGAGAACCTGGTGGGGGTGGGGGAGGGAGAACCTGGTGGGGGTGGGGGAGGGAGAACCTGGTGGGGAGGAGGAGGGAGGACCTGGTGGGGGGGGAGGAGGGAGAACCTGGTGGGGGGGGGAGGAGGGAGAACCTGGTGGGGGGGGGGAGGAGGGAGAACCTGGTGGGGGGGGAGAGGAGGGAGAACCTGGTGGGGGGGGGAGGAGGGAGAACCTGGTTGGGGGGGGGGGCACAAGTGGGGGAGGGCAAGGAGTTGGGGGAGGAAGTGGCGGGGGGGTCGTGAACGGGCAGGATGGTGGTGGACGAGGAGTAGGCCTGAGAAGAGAGGCCACAATTTACCCCAGGTAGGGGAAGAAACAGTTAATCCCTGTTTTAATTGGCTGGAACTCGGTGTGTGGTGGGGGGAATGGTGGTGAGGAGAAGCAGCCTTCAAGTGGAAAAGACTGACATCAAACATGTGAGAATCCCCCCCCAACACTTTTGCCCCCCTCCCCAAATATCAGAGAACAATTAAAGGAGCTGTAAAAATTTACCTCACGTCAACCAGGTTTAAAACCCTCTCCCTCTCTCTCTCTCTCTATGAACGGCGACCGTGCGCGCGCACAAACGGACTCCGAAGCTCGAGCGTCCAGACAGCCAGGGAGAGAAAGAAAAACCACTATTCCGCCTCCTCCCCGCTCTGATTGGACGGCCGGCCGAGAGCTCCGGGCTCCTCACCTGCGATGGGCCGCCGCGCACGTCCATCAGGATTGGGCGGAGACGTCCCCTATGTCCATTGGCTGTTCTGGACGTCAACACGATTCGGTTGAGCCCGTTTTCCCAGTTGCTATTGTTCGGCTTCACGTCACTCAAAAGTGGGCGAAACCGTTCTCCCTTCATCCGATTGGGTGCGGCGCACGCCAAATCGCGACGAGATAAAGGGGGGAGGGGGTGTTTTTTCCTGATGTGAAGGCCACGAGGAGAGAGTGAGCCAGTCAGGAAAGTTGAGCGGGATCCCGCCCCGCCCGTCACTCCCCGCCCCTTCCTTAACCCCGCCCATTTTCTCTGTTGTCCGCCATATTTGGTGCCCGTTGGTGTTCAAGGAGGATATCTATTGGAGGGAGAGTGGCACGATTGGCCTTATTTTTTTAAATTCCGCAATGAACCTTAATCAGTCACTGGGTTCGGCACGTGCTGGAAAACTAAGCTAAATCAACCTTTTTGGCGTAGTTTAATGAAAGGACATTCGCCTGTTCTATTGGTGGTTGTTTATTGTCAATCATCAATAAGGCGGTGCAAGCAACATGACGAGCGTGTTCCTGGTCCCACCCCCCCACTATAGAATATGATTGGCTGCTCGCTGAGTGAGAAAAAAATCGTGAGCTCTATATTGATTGGCTCCTCAGGCTATCAATCACATCCTCACTTCTCTGGTTCCCCCTCGTGCACGGCTCAGTCAATAAAGTCAATGGAAATGTCCGATGAGATGACCGCCCCCTGTTGGGCGGTGGAGGAATAAGGTAAAAGGAGAGGAAACTCTTTCGAGTTATCAACAGTCACAGATTGCAACTCTTTCGAGTACAATCACAGTTCTTGGTTTCCGGGAGTGGGACATGAACCCACAACCCTCTGATTCAAAGGCGAAGGTGCTATGGACTGAGCCACAGCTGAACAAGCACAGGAGTGGAGCAGCAAATAAAGAGAGAGACCCAGGAGTGGAGCAGTATCGTGAGTCTGAGCCGGACCAGAAAAGAAAAGAAATGGCCGGGTGATGTGAAATGCGAAGCAAGTTCAAGGCAGCCAAGGAAATAAAATGCTACCCTTCATTTAAGATAAAAGCAAAATGCTGCAGATGCTGGAAATTTGAAACAAAAACAAAAATAGCTGCAAAAGCTCAGCAGGTCTGACAGCATCTGTGGAGAGGAAGACAGGGTTAAGGTTTCGAGTCCGTATGACTCTTCATCAGAACTAAATAGAAATAGAAATGTGGTGAAATATAAGCTGTTTAAGGGGGGGGGGGGGTAGGACAGGTGGAGCTGGATAGAGGGCCAGTGATAGGCGGAGGCAAAGGAGAGATTGCCAAAGATGTCATTAAGATGACTGGTTTCACTAAGAATATTTGTTTCCAAGACAGTATATCAACAATCCTTCCTCCCAAGGACAATCCCACAATGGAACCAGCTGCCAAAGGAAATAGTCATAGCTCCATCACTTCAAACCTTCAAGATCCAGCTTTAGATTATTTCCATTTATATGTTTTCATTATCAGGGCTAGCATCTCAGCAGGTCATGCCTGCTTTAGCTAGCGCTACCCATATAAATGTTGGTGGAATACTGACTGTGATGCCGACACAACTAAAGAAGGAGAAGCAGAAATAACTGTGTATTGCATCCAGTATGTTCTGTGTGTGAAGCAGATGTAATAGATGCAACAGTGCACACTGAAACCAGTTATCACATTGGTGGCTGATGCTTTTCTGTTTGGTAGGAAAGCCCTCTAACAATGAACATACTTTCTGGGAATCACCTGTCAGTCCTCACATTCTTGTGGGCCCCTGTTTTAAACACACATTCATTCCTCACTTCGCCTGCAGATCATAACACACTCCTGGTCATCAGCTGCAAATACTTACACACTGACTAATGTCTGCAACAACTTCTGACACTCCCCCAAACACTCTCTACAAACACTCAAATCCTGCTAAACATAGGTTAGTAGGACTGACAGAACCTGACTGCCCTTGAATGGGAGCACCACCACCTGCACGTTCCTCCATGCCACACACCACCTTGACCTTTTTAGATTTGTTCATGGGATGTGGGCATTGCTGGCTAGGCCAGCAGTTTATTGCCTATCCCTAAATGCCCTTGGGAAGGTGGTAGTGTGTTGCCTTTTGAACCACTGCAGTCCATATCTTGCAGGAACACCCACAGTGCTGTTAGGAAGAGAGTTTCAGGATTTTGACCCAGCAACAGTGAAGGAACAACAAGTTCCAAGTCAGAATGGTGTGTGACTTGGAGGGGAATTTGCACCTGCCATTGTCCTCGGTGGTACAGGTTGTGAGCTTGTAAGGTGTTATCGAAGGGGCCTTGGTGAGTTTCTGCAGTGCATTTTGTAGATAGTACACACTGCTGCCACTGATGGTGGAGGGAATGAATGTTGACGGTGGTGGATGAGGTGCCAATCAAGTAGGCTGCTTTGTCCTGGATGATGTTGAGCTTCTTGAGTGTTGTGGGAGCTGCACTCATCCAGACAAGTGGAGAATATTCCATCACACTCCTGAACTGTACCTTGCAGACTTTGGGGTGTTATGAGGTGAGTTACTGTCTGCAAAATTCCCAGTCTCTAACCTGCTCTTGCGGCCACAGTATTTACATGGCTGGTCCAGTTCAGTTTCTGGTCAATGGTAATCCCCAGGATGTTGATAGTGGGGATTCAACAATGGTAATGCCATTGAATGTGAAGGGACGATGGTTAGATTCTCTCTTGTCGGAGATGGTCTTTACCTGGCAAGCTCAAGCCTGAATATTGACCAGGTCTTGCTGCATATGAACATGGACTGCTTCAGTATCTGAGGAGTCGCAATTGGTGCTGAACATTGTGCAATCATCAATGAACATCCCCACTTCTGACCTTATGATGGAGGGAAGGTCATTGATGAAAGAGCTGAAGATGGTTGGGCCTAGGACACTACCCTGAGGAACTCCTGCAGTGATGTCCTGGAACTGAGATAATTTATCTCCAACAACCACAACCATGTTGCTTTGAGCTAGGTATGACTCCAACCAGTGGAGAGTTTCTGCCCTGATTCCCATTGACTCCAATTTTGCTAGGGCTCTTTGATGCCACACGTGGTCAAATGTTCCCTTGATGTCAAGGTCAGTCACTCTCAGCTTACTTCTGGAGTTCAGTTCTTTTGTTTGTCCAGACTGTATTGAAATCAGGAGCTGAGTGGCCCTGGCGGAACCCAAACTGCCACTTAATAGCATTGTTGATGATACTTTCCATCATTTTGCCAATGATCGACAGTAGATTGATGGCGCGGTAATTGGCCAGGTTGGATTTATCCTGATTTTTGTGGGCAGCACCTTCCTGAGCAATTTTCCACATTGCCGGATAGATGACAGTATTGTAGCCATACTGGCCAGGGGTGCAGCCAATACTGGCGCACAAGTCTTCAGTACTATTGCTGGAATGTTGTCAGGACCCATAGCCTTTGCAGTATCCAGTGCCTTCAGCCATTTCTTGATATCACCTGGAATGAATCGAATTGGCGGATCTGTGATGCTGGGACCTCAGGAAGAGGCCAAGATGAATTGTCCACACGGCACTTCTGGCCGCAAATGCTTCAGCCTTGTCTTTTGCACAGATGTGCTGGGCTCCCTTATCATTGAGAATGGGGCAATTGGTGAAGCCGCCTCCTCCAGTGAGTTGTTTAATTGCCTACCATCATTCATGACTGAATGTGGCAGGACTGCAAAGCTTAGATCTATTCTGTTGGTTGTGGAATCGCTTAGCTCTGTCTACTGCATGCTGCTTCTACTGTCTGGCACGCACATGGTCCTGTGTTATAGCTTTAGCAGGTTGACACCTCATTTTTAGGTATGCCTGGTGCTGCTCCCAGCATGCCCTCCTGCACTCTTCATAGCCTATTCCTGCTCCTAATTTGTATTTAGTATGTTCTTTGAACGATATTGACTTGGAACTACATTGCTGTTCCTTCACTGTCACTGGGTGAAAATCCTGGAACTCCCTCCCTAACAGCACAGTGGGTGTACCTACACCACATGGACTCCAGCAGTTCAAGAAGGCAGCTCATCACCACCCTCTCAAGGGCAATTAGGGATGGGCAATAAACGCTGGCCCGGCCAGCGATGCCCACATCCCATGAATGAGTAAAAAAATTCCAGGGCACACTTTCAAACACTGAAACAATGGCCGGAGTTTACCAGCCCTGCCCCCTGCTGGGATCGTTTGGTCCCACCAAGAGTCAATGGGCTTTTGGCTGGGCTGTCACATCTCCTGTGCCGGGTCCAGCCATGACGGGGCCAGAAAATCCCGGCCAATGACGGCAATCAATGTCCTGTTAAAAACCTGATTGATACCCCGTCCACCACCTTCAACATCCACTCTCTTTCACCACTGACACGCAGTAGCGGCAGTGTGCACCATCTGCAAGATGTGCTGTAGGAATTCACCAAGGCTCTTCGACAGCACCTTCCAAACCCACGACTGCTACCATCTAGAAGGACAAGGGCAGCAGATGCATGGGAACACCACCACCTGCAAGTTCCTCTCCAAGCCACTCACCATCCTGACTTGGTACTTTATTGCCGTTCCTTCACTGTCGTTGAGTCAAAATCCTGGAACTCCTTCCCTAACAGCGCTGTGGGTGTCCACATAGACTGCAACGGTTCAAGAAGGCAGCTCACCATCACCTCAATTAGGGATGGGCAATAAATGCTGGACTGGCCAGCAACGCCCAAATCCCGTGAAAGAATTAAAAAGCACAGACACATTTTGAACAATCCACATGCAAATACTGACACACGCATAGAAATGTACTGTAAATACTGATGCACTCCCAGATCCAACCTGTAAGTAGATGACACACTGAAAGAAATTTATTGTAAATGGCCTGTGATATCCACATCCCTTGAACAAATGAATTTAAAAAATACCCGCACATTCCTAGAGCCCTATTGTAAACACTGACATAGATGTAAATACATTGTAAATACTGACACACAGATGGAATTCTACTGTAAATACTGGCACAAAACAGAAATGCATTGTAACGACTCACAGAAACCTCTGCAAATATTGACACACCCACACAAATCAACTATTAAGATATTACAGAAGCCCAATCTCATGAAGCCTGTGAAAATACCGGCATATTCAAGTATGATTACCCACAAATATTGAAATGCAGCCGACGAGTGCTGAGAAATATTGCCCAGGAATATGTTAGCTCCAGCAGCTCGGAGCTACGGTGGGGCCATAGTGCTTGGTCAGCTCTAAAGTCCACCATAACAAAAGCCTGGAAAGAGGTCCTTGGTCTCTCTACCAGGAAATCTGGTTTGATGAAAACTACTAAGAGATACAGGACCTAATCGAGCATAAGCTCAGAGCTTTCATTTACTGGAAGCTCGACCATGACTCAAGAGAAAAGCAGCAGTCCTATAGGTGGCTGAAGGCAGAAGTACAGCATAAAACTCATGATATTGAGAGCAAATGGTGGGTAGAAAGAGCATGCATGGTTTCTATAGTGCTGTCAAGACGATCTATGGCCCCAGCGCTCAAAGGTCCACCCCACTGAGAGCCAAGTACAGAGGGGAGTGCATCAAGGACAGGGAGACAGTCAGTGCTTGCTGGAGAGAACATTTTGAAGAATTCCTCAACCGAGATTCTATCCTTGACTCGAATGTCCTCAACTCCATTGCTCAATACCCCTTCCAGCTCAGTCTCGGCACTTACCTGGACTGACGTTGAAAAAGCTATTCGACAGCCCAAAAACAACAATGCCCCTGGAGCAGATGTAATGACTACCAAATTCTGAAACATGGTGGATAAACACCCCGGCATGGCTGCCCAATCTCATATCCATCATCTGGGAAGAAGAGTGCATGCCAGGGGATCTCAGGAACACTGTTATTGTGACTATATTCAAGAACAGAGACAAGTCCAATTGTGGTAACTACAGTGGAGTCTCCCAGCTAACTGCCACAGGGAAGATCATGGCAAGGATTCTCCTCAACCATCTCCTCCCAGTGGCTAAGGAACTCCTTCCAAAGTCGCAGTAAGTTTTTCCCTCATCTGGAAGCACCACAGACATGGGGTCTAGAACAAGGGGGTCACAGTCTCAGGATACGGAGTAGACCGTTTAGGACTGAGATGAGGAGAAACGTCTTCAATCAGAGGATGGTGAATCTACAGAATACTCTACCACAGAAGGCTGTGGAGGCCAAGTCATGAATATATTTAAAAAGGAAATAGATAGGTTTCTGGACACTAAAGCCAAGGAGTATGGGGAGAGCACTGGAGTACAGCGTTGAGATAGAAGATCAGCCATGATCATATTGAATAGCGGAGCAGGCTTGAAGGGCCGAATTACCTCTCATGCTCCTATTTTCTATGATCTCCACTGTACGACATATTCAAGGAAAGTGCAAGGAACAACACCAGCCACTGGACATCATCTTTTACAAAGTCACAAAATTGTTTGACTCTGTCAAAAATCGCGAAGGCTTATAGAGTATCCTCCTCAAATTTGGGTGCCCTCAGAAATTTGTCACCATCCTCTACCTACTCTATGATGAGATGCAAGCTGTGATCCTCACCAATGGAACCACCATTACAGTGAAAACTGGTGTCAAACAAGTCTGCAGCTTCCCAATTGTCCTCATTGCAATACAGGTACTGCATCTTATCGCCAGCAAATTACCCATAGGCATGGAGACAATCTATAGAGTAGCTGTGGAACTGCTCGACCTATGCCACCTTCAATTGAAAATCAAAACTATCACAGAAGAAAAAACTAGTAAAACATTGAAATGACTGGTGCTGGTCCAAACTGGTCTTGTATACCTTAAAATGGGACTCCAGTTTGGCCCAATGCCCATTTCCGTTGTTTTTTCCTTCTGCGACTCCAACCTCAGTCATGTGGCTTCAGTATGCAGATGACACTTGTGTGTGTGCTCACTCAGAAACTGAGCTCCAGGTCATTGTCGATTCTTTCTTCAAAGCTTATGAGAAAATGGGCTTTTCACTAAGCATCCGGAAAACGAGGGTCCTCTTCCGATCAGCTCCCGCAGCACAATACCGCCCCCGTCAATTAAGATCAATGGCGAGATCCTGGAAAATGAAGACCACCCAAATGAAGACCTCCTCTTAACAAAGGCAGACATAGATGATGAATTTTATCATCACCTCCAATGTGCCAGCTCAGCTTTTGGACGACTGAGAAAAAGCGTATTTGAGGACCAGTAGCTCAAACCTCCAAACAGCTTATCTACCCAATCCTTCAAGCACTATCTGCCCTGCATGTGGCAAACTCTGCAGATCGCACATTAGACTCATCAGTCATTTCATAACTCATTGAATTGGAGAGGAAGCAAGTCATTCTCGATCCTGAGAGGCAGCCTAAAAAGAATATTGCTTGCGATCCACTAGGGCCCATACTTTGGGATTCACTGTATAAAACTGCAAGCAAGGTGGAAATAGGTTAGAAACCAAACACTACACTACATTTTACAGTAACTGGCTTTACTGAGGATTGAGCTATGGACCTGCTATATGTAAAGCAGATGTCTTTACCATGACACCCTGACACCATCTGGAAGCATTGCTCCTAGGTTGATGTTTCTCTGTGGGTGGGAACTCCCAGTAGCAATTAACAAACATTTCAAGAACCACCTTCACACTCCATAGGCACCTACCGTATATACATACCTCAGTGTTATGGCACAGCTGATGCTAACTGAGTTGCTCAAATCCCAAAGGGGGACTTGAAACAACTTTTTTTTATTCGTTCATGGGATGTGGGCATCGCTGGCTATGCCAGCATTTATTGTCCATCCCTTATTTGCCCTTGTTCAGAGAGCATTTAAAAGTCAACCACATTGCTGTGGGTCTGGAGTCGCATGCAGGCCAGACCAGGTAAGGATGGCAGATTTCCCTCCGAACCAGATGGGTTTTTACAACAATCGGCAATGGTCTCATGGTCATTATCAGACTTTTAATTCCAGATTTTTTATTGGATTCAAATTCCGCCCTCTGCCGAGCATTACCCCGGGTCTCTGGAATACTAGTCTGCCACAATATCACTATGCCACTGCCTCCCCGCACAACTTATTTTGCAATTTGCATAAATGTTGAGATGCGTGCCCTGAATTCAGTAGTATTAAGACCACCAAGTCTTACACGTTTTTACAAAACTAGATTAAACATTTATTAATAGAAGAAATGACTTTAAATACATACATAGATCTACAAATTACTACTATGATAACTTCTAAATCCCCTAATCAATCTAACTCCCAGTTACACTTTCGTTAAGACACATAGATTTTAAAAGACCCAGGCAAAGAAACATGATACCCTGAACAAGTCAACTTCCAAGTGAGTTTTCTTAACTTCAGTCCTTTGAAGACAGCAGCTTGAGGCATAGATGCTGAAGGCTTTTTCACACGCTTGTAAGATCTTAAAAATGTCTTTACTTACACATAGCCCGTGCTCCTTCTTTATACATATCTTTCTCTTTGAATGCAAATACCCATTGTTTCACAATATATTTGGACTTTATCTCCCTGGTAATAAAACCCTCTCACAGCACTAAGCTTTACCAGTAATCTTTGGGGAAAATAAACACACCATTTCTAAACTTCACCTGTCTAGGTGACACATTTCACCCCTCCTTTGAAAACAATCTAGTCTGGTTTATTTCAAAATGCAAATGTTCTCTTGACACCTATGTTTTTAAACTTCCCCATGTTTATCTAATTAACATTTCAACCCTAACCTCTCTTCTTAGATCAAAGCACCTAGACTAGCTGCCTCTGATTCAATTAAATCACACACACACACACACAGACACATAGAAACATTCCACTATTACTCTATTTTCCAATAAATTCCAATAACATTATGAGGATTATTATATCTTCTTGACATCAGCAATACCTGCAGATTATGACACACATACCTGCAAATATCGACAAACCGCATCATCTGCAACAACTTCTGACACTCTGCCAAACACACAACACAAAGATTGCAAGGCACTTTGCAAGATTCCTATCAAGCAAAATTTGAAGCTCATCCAGGAAATATTAGGAGAGGTGACTTTGTAAAGAGGTAGGATTTAAGGAGCATTTTAAAGGAGAAAGAGGTAGCAAGGTTATATGGAATTACATGGAATATATAAGACAGCCACAGGACAGTTACCCAATAGTCAATGTGGTTTATGCTCCATTCAAGCCTCTGCTCATCCTTCCACATGTAAATTTACTAGCATATATTACCTTCTCCCTCATATGCTTATCTGATTTTCCCTTACATACATCTATACTATTCACCTCAACTGCTCCCAGTGGTAGCAAGTTCCACATTCTCACCACTCTCTGGGTGAAGACGTTTCTCTCTAAATTCCCCTTTTGATTTCTAATGTTGATGGCCTCTGGTTTTGATCTTCCACACAGATGGAAACACTCTGTCTACTCCATCAGAACCTTTCTTTTTTTTATTCTTTCATGGGATGTGGGCGTTTCCTGGCAGGGCCAGCATTTACTGCCCATCCCTAATTGCCCTTGAGAAGCTAGTGGTGAGCTGCCTTCTTGAACCGCTGCAGTCCATGTTCAAAAAGGTAGCTCACCACCACCTTCTCAAGGGCAATTAGGGATGGGGCAATAAATGCCGGCCCAGCCAGCAACGCCCACAACCCAGGAACAAATATAAAAAAAGAGAAAGGTATTTCAGAATTTCCATAATTTTAAAAGCCTTCATTAAGTCACTCCTCAGCCTTCTCTTTTGAAGAGAAAAGAGCTCCAGTCAGTTTATAAGACCACAAGACATAGGAGCAGAAGTAATGCATTCGGACCACCGAGTCTGCTCCGCCATTCAATGAGATCATGGCTGATCTGATAATCCTCAACAGCAGTTTCCCGCCTTTTCCCCCATAACCCTTGATTCCATTACTGATTAAAAATCTGTTTGTTTCAGCCTTGAATATACTTAATGACCCAACCTCTACAGCCCTCTGCGGTAAAGAATTCCACAGATTAACAACCCTCTGAGAGAAAAAAATCCTCCTCATCTCTGTCTCAAATGGGCGACCCCTCACTCTGAGATTATGCCCTCTGGTCCTAGACTCGCCCACAAATAAACAACCCGTCAGCAACTAACCTGTCAAGTTCCCTAAGCATCTTATACATTCCAATGAGGTTACCTTTCCCCATTTAAGTAATATTCAGCTCCTTTATTCATCCTTTTCTGGTAAGTACAAATCCTTGTAAAGCTTCTTTTGCACCTTTTCCAGTGCTCTTATATCCTTATCATAATATAGCAACCAGAGATGTACACAGCAGTCCAAGTATGGTCTGACCAAGCTTCAACACAAGTTCGGCTAATTTTCAATTCCATCCCTTGAGAAATAAACCCGACCTCTTGACTTTCTTTCTTTATGGCCTTATAAACCTGTATTGCTCCTTTAAGTGATTTGTGCACCCCCAAGGTCCTTTTGCTCCTCCACTATTTAGATTCTTATTTTCCAAGTCATATGTGACCTCCTTATATTTCTTACCAGATTCACACTTACCTATTTTCAAAACCAATTATACGGAATTATTCTTCAAGTTTATTTCTGCCTTGTTATAATTTGTTCAATTAGATCATAAGAAATAGAAGCAAGAGCGGGCCATTTGGCTCATTGAATCTGTTCTGCCAGTCAATAAGATCATGGCTGATCTGATTGTGGCCTTAAGTTCATTTTCCTGCCTGGTCCCTGTGACCCTTGAACCCCATGTCAGTCAAAAATCTGTCTAAGCCAGTCTTGAATATATTCAATGACCCAGCCTCCACTGCTCTCTGGAGAAGAGAATTCCAAAGTCTAACTTGGACTTATAAGTGGCAAGTAGCACTCATGCAACACAAATGCCAGGCAATGACCATCTCCAACAAGATAGAATATAATCATATCCTCTTGACATTCAATGGCATTACTATGACAAATCCCTCATCATCAACATTCCAGAAGTTACTATTGACCAGAAACTGAACTGGACCAACCATACAGCCAAATAAGTACTGTGGCTGTGAGAGCATATGAACAGAAGAACTAAGAGCAGGAGTAACCCATTCAGCCCCTCGATCCTGTTCGACCATTCATTAAGTTCATGGCTGATCTGATTGTGGCCTCAACTCCACATTCTGCCCACTCTAGCCAGTCAAAGGCTGGGAATTCTGTAGGGGGTAAATCACCTCCTGACTTCTCACCCACAAAGCCCAAGGTAGGAGCGTGATGGAATACTCTCCACTTGCCTGGATGAGTGCAGTCTCCACACTCTCCAGAACAAAGCAGTCTGTTTGATTGGCACCTTATCTACCACCCTAAACATTCAGTCCCTCAACCATTAATGCACAGTGGCAGCAATGAATGCCATCTATAAGATGCACTGCAGCAACTCACCAAGGCTCCTTCAACAGCACCTTCTGAACCCATGACCTCTACCACCTAGAAGGACAAGGGCAGCTGATGCATGGGAACACCACCACCTACAGTTTGTGGAAAGTAAATTAATAACATATGGAATTGAAAAGCTAGTCTCGGTCATGATGACCATGAAACTATCATTGACCATAAAAGCCTATCTAGTTCACTAAAATCCTTGAGGGAAGGAAATCTGCTGTCCTTACCTGGTGTGTGCTACATGTGGCTCCAGCCCCACAGAAATGTTGTTGACTCTCAACTGCCCTCTGAAATGGCCTAGCAAGCCACTCAGTTCAAGAGCAATTAGGGATGAGAAACAAATGCTGGCCTTGCCAGTGATGCCCACATCCCATGAAGAAATTTTTTAAATGTTCAAACCCAACTCCAGAAACATGAGCACAAAAATCTAGGCGGACAACCAAATGTAATGCTGAGGGAATGCTGTATTCCTTTTATTCTTTCATAGGATGTGATCTTCGCCAGCAAGGCCAGCATTTGGTGCCCATCCTTAATTGCCCTTGAGAAAGTGGTGGGGAGCCATCTTCTTGAATAACTGCAGTCTATGTTGTGTAGGTACACTCAGTGCTGAAAGGAAGGGTGTTCTAGGATTTTGATCTAGTGAAGGATCAGTGATCTGCTTCCAAGTCAGGGTGCTGTGTGGCTTGTAGGTGAACTTGAAGGTGGTAATGTTCCCATTCTGCTCCGTTCTTCTAGTTGGTGGAGATTGCGGGTTTGCGGCTGTCAAACCTTGGCAAGTTGTTGCAGTGCATCTTGTAGATGGTGCACGCTGCTGCCACTGTGCATTGGTGGTGGATTGGATGCTGATCAAGTAGGTTGCTTTGTCCTGGTTGGTGTCAAGCTTCTTCAGTGTTGTTGGAGCTGCACTCATCCAAGCCAATGGAGAGTATTCCAACACACTCCTGACTTGTGCCTTGTAGATGGGTGGACCGGCCTTTGGAAGTCAGGAGGTGAGTTATTCCCCAGAGAGTTCCCAGCTTTTGAGCTGCTCTTGTAGTCGCAGTATTTATATGGCTGGTCCAGTTAAGTTTCTGGTCGATGATAGGCCCCAGGTTGTCGATAGTTGGGGATTCAGTGTTGGTAATGCCATTGAATGTCAAGGGGAGATGGTTAGATTCTCTTTTGTTGGAGATTGTCATTGCTTGGCATTTGTGTGGCATCAATGTTATGTGCCATTTATCAGCGCAAGCCTATTTAAGTCTTGTTGTATATGGACACGGACTGCTTCAGTATCTGAGGAGTTGTGAATGGTACTGAACACTGTGCAAAAAGCAGTGTACATTCTGACCTTATGATGAAGGGAAGATCATTGTTGAAGCAACTGAAGATGGTTATAACTAGGGCCTTACCCTAAGGAACTCCTGCAGCGATGTCCTCGGACTGAGATGATTGACCTCCAACAACCACAACTATCTTCCATTGTGCTAGGTATGACTCCAACCAGCGGAGACTTTTCCCCCTGATTCCCATTGACTTCAGTTTTGCGAGAGCTCCTTGATGCCACACTTGGCTAACTGTTGCCTTGATGTCAAGGGCAGTCACTCTCACTTTACCATTGTTGGGTGAGATTTTTTTTCCTTTATCCTTTCATGGGATGTGAGCATCACTGGCAAGGCCAGCATTTGTTGCCCATCGCTAATTGCCCTTGAACTGAGTGGCCTGCTAGGCCATTTCAGAAGGCAGTTTAAGAGGCAACCACTTTGCTGTGAGTCTTGTTACAACCATGTGAGGAGGGGTTAAAATTGACTCCCCTGTTCTATCACTCCAGCTCTGATTGTAAAAGGTTCATTTGTGAACTTAGAAAGATGAAGGAATTTTCTCAATGTCTGTGTTTAACTATTTCTATGTTGATTGCAAAAAAAGCAAGTCTGTCAGGCTTTCTTGATTTTTTTTAACCAAAAGGGGTTAGTTTTCAGTGAGTCAAAAACCCACCCATTACAAGATAGCAAAATACTTTAAGATGGTAAACCTGCACTCCTCGAGCTTATACAACCCACATTTACACACACAAAAGCATGCAAAAATTTACAAATGATACTGGAGGTAGTTACATTCTTGGCCAAATTAAAAGTCAGTGCTGAAAAGGTAAGAAAACGGAAGTTCACAGTTTATGAGTCTGTGGCAGAGATTTTTCCTATTTCCTTTAAATTCCAGGAGTTGAATTAAAGCCCACGTAACTGCACTTTCTGGAGACAATTTCCTGTTTTAATGCATAATCTATCTTTTCCAGAAATCAATGAGTTTCTCCTGAGGTTCTTTCTGCTGAAAATTCATTATCCCTGTGCTGGATGTTTAGACTGTTATGAGACAGGGCTTTACTTAACTTAAGAGAGAGAGAAGGGTTCCTTACTGCACCATTAGCAGCTTCTCCAGACTACACCTGATGATGAACTCTGCTGTAAAAAGAGATTTCAAAAATGGTTACACGAGTCATGCGACTGCCTTCTTCCACAACGATTTCATAAAGGGCTTGTTTCTCTGGTATCTGAACCTGACTTTTCTTCTGTGGCTTATAATGTCCCAGTCATTAGCTTCTGAAGCAGTAATTGTCCAATTTGATGACTTCCTCCACTCCCTTCCAGGTAGCTATGACCTTGGTAGACTTTCAGTCCTCACTAGAGCGATGGTCGATAAAAATGCAAATGCTATGCCTCCATTCCTTTCAATAGTTCCTTTTTGGAGTGGGCCTTCACACACTCAAGTGTGAAATTCCATGAGCAACATGTCAGGGCATGTCTGCTATGCAATCCATATAGTAACCTTCCAGAATAGATCAGTTTACAATCCCAGACATCAGGTGATTCGTGGAAGCCATCTTCAGTCAGTGTCTTTTCTTCTCTTTAAAAAGGTCATTTTTAAACAGTTCAGTATGTGTTTGGTTAGCTGGTGCAATTACAGTCCCAACTTTCATCGCTGTGACAATCCAGAGTCATATGTGGGCCAGATATGGTAAGGATGGCAGATTTTCTTCACAACAGACATTAGTGTACCAGATGGTTTACAGATTTTGTGAACTGAATTTAACCCATGCCCCAGAGGGTTAACCTGGGTCTCTGAATTACTAGTCCAGTGACATTACCACTATTCACCACCTCCCCAAGGCCCCATAAAGGATGCCACAGTACTCTTTTGAAGAAGAGCAGAGGAACTATCTCTGGTGCCCTGAACAATATTTATCCCTCAATCAACATAATTTTAAAGAAGACAGATTATCTGCTTATCATCTGAATGCTGTTTGTGGGAGTTCGCTGAGCTCAAATTAGTTGCTGCATTTCCTGCATCACAACAGTGATCGCACTTCTAAAAATACTTCATTGTTTGTAAAGTGCTTTGAGATGTCCGGTGATTTGGAAAAGCACTATATAAATGCAAGTCTTTGTTTCTTTCTTTCCTACCAAAATGGATAATTTCACATTTCTCCACAGGATATTCCATCTGCCACTCCCACCTGTTTATATCCCCTTGCAGCCGATTTGCATCCTCCTCATTGCTTACTTTTCTACCTCAGCAACCTTAGATATATTACAATCAGTCCCCTCATCTAACTCATTGATATAGATTGTAAATCGTTGAGGATCAACCACAGTTCATGGTGGCACTCCACTAATTACAGCCTGCCTTCCCCAAAATGACCATTCCAAATGTAGCCTTTTTTGTTTTGGGGTCTATTTTTATTGAATTACGCCTTTGTGAGGTGCCTTGCGGCACTTAACCATGTTAAAGAAAGATGCTATATAAATGCCAGTTGTTTCAATGTTAGCATTCTTCCCAAAATCCAGTTGTGAGTTCTCTGCATAGTAGCATAGGAACAGAAGGAGCAATTTTGCCCCTTAAGCCTGTTCCATCAGGTTGCCCTTTTAGGACAGAGAGGAAGAGACATTCTTTCTCTCAGAGGGTTGTGCGACTTTGGAACTCTCTGCCTCAGAAGGTGGTGGAGGCGGGGTCATTGAATATTTTTAAGGCAGAGGTAGATAGATTCTTGTTAGGTAAGGGAATCAAAGGTTATTGGGGTTAGATGGGAATGTGGAAATCGAAACACAAGAAGATGAGCCATGATCTTATTGAATGGTGGAGCAGGCTCAAGGGGCTGAATGGACTACTCCTGTTTCCTATTTCTTGTGCTCTTATGTTCTTAATTAAATTATGGCTTAATTCCAAACCTGAATAACCTGTCTGAACAAAAATCTTACAACCTAACTTTTGAAATTTTCAATTGGCTCCCAGCCTTGACAGTATTCTGGGGAGAAACAGAGCTCCAGATTTGAAACAACAAACTTCTCCAAAAATCCACGTATGCAAATCAATACAAACAATTTAATTTTAATCATCACATCGTGTCATAACAACCAACACGATATCGGAGTGAAAGCGACCCACAACTTACAACTAACTACTGACATATTAAACAGTTTAAAGGAGAACTGCGTTTTTAAAAAAAGAAAACAAGAAAAAACACTGATCCAAAGATGGCTGATACACCAAAGGTACCCTTCTGGAAAATCCCTATGTGAATTATACTGACCGACGACTGTGCTGAGAGGACATGGAATTTCGCACCTGAAGAGGTGTCAAGGCCCCATTTCAGAGACACTTGAAAGGAAGGCGTATAAAATGCAAAAGGCTGGACCTTAAATCACTGTGTTTCTGTGAAGGCAATGAAAACTGCTACACCCCATCAGGCATCCTAAAACCATCTCCTGTTGATTTATATCTCACCAGAGTGTGTCACAAAGTTTCTGAGATGAAAGCAAAGTGGACTTTGGATGCAAGACGTGCCTATTTCCCTCCTGGGAATACACAGAGGAATGAGTTAAAACTGGCTCTGAAAAACAGTGCTGGGGAGAGTGCAAGAACAATGACAAAGAAGCAAGAAAGACACCTCTTCCTTTGTGTGTGTCTCTCTCTCTCTACCCCCCCCAATCTCTCTCACTCACTGGAGACAAGTGTTTTAACAGGGAAAAGCAAATAACAGGAAGAAAAGGACAAAAACAAAAAGCTAAAAGCTACTGCGGATGCTGGAAATCCTAAACAAAAACAGAATTACCTGGAAAAACTCAGCAGGTCTGGCAGCATCGGCGGAGAAGAAATCAGTTAACGTTTCGAGCCTTCGTGGCCCTTCGGCAGAACTGAAGCATAGTTAGAAGAAGGGAGAAATATAAATTGGTTTAAGGTGGGGGGGGGGGGGGGCGGGGGGGGGTTGGTGGTGGTGGTGGGGGGAGAGAGAGACATTGAGGGTGTGGTGATTGTGGAGATGAGCAGATAATCAAAAGATGTCACAGACAAAAGGGTCAAAGAGGTGTTTTGTCTGAGAAAAGTGCTAATTAAGAATGGAAGACAGGATATTCAAAGTACAGCTCTAGTAGGGGTGGGGTGGAAAGGCTAACAAGGTTTTAGTTTTAGATTTAAAAATAATGGAAATAGGTGGGGAAAGAAGAATCTATATAAATTATTGAAAAAAACTCTTTCTCCGGTACATCGATGATTACTTCGGTGCTGCTTCATGCTCTCGTCGGGACCTGGAAAAATTTATTAATTTTGCTTCCAATCTCCACCCCTCCATCATCTTCACATGGTCCATCTCTGACACTTCTCTTCCCTTCCTTGACCTCTCTGTCTCAATTTCTGATGATAGGCTGTCCACCAATATCCATTACAAGCCTACCGACTCCCACAGCTACCTCGACTACAGCTCCTCACACCCCGCTTCTTGTAAAGACTCCATCCCATTCTCTCAGTTCCTTCGCCTCCATCGCATCTGTTCTGATGACGCTACCTTCAAAAACAGCTCCTCTGACATGTCCTCCTTCTTCCTTAACCGAGGTTTTCCATCCACGGTCGTTGACAGGGCCCTCAACCGTTTCCGGCCCATATCCCGCGCATCCTCCCTCACGCCTTCTCCTCCTTCCCAGAAACATGATAGGGTCCCCCTTGTCCTCACTTATCACCCCACCAGCCTCCGCATTCAAAGGATCATCCTCCGCCATTTCCGCCAACTCCAGCATGATGCCACCACCAAACACATCTTCCCTTCACCCCCCCTGACGGCATTCCGTAGGGATCGTTCCCTCCGGGACACCCTGGTCCACTCCTCCATCACCCCCTACTCCTCAACCCCCACTTATGGCACCTCCCCATGCCCACGCAGAAGATGCAACACCTGCCCCTTCACTTCCTCTCTCCTCACCGTCCAAGGGCCCAAACACTCCTTTCAAGTGAAGCAGCATTTCACTTGCATTTCCCCTAACTTAGTCTACTGCATTCGTTGCTCCCAATGCGGTCTCCTCTACATTGGAGAGACCAAACGCAAACTGGGCGACCGTTTTGCGGAACACCTGCGGTCTGTCCGCAAGAAAGACCCAAACCTCCCTGTCGCTTGCCATTTTAACACTCCACCCTGTTCTCTTGCCCACATGTCTGTCCTTGGCTTGCTGCATTGTTCCAGTGAAGCCCAACGCAAACTGGAGGAACAGCACCTCATCTTCCGACTAGGCACTTTACAGCCTTCCGGGCTAAATATTGAATTCAACAACTTTAGATCTTAAACTCCCCCTCCCCCCATCCCCACCCCGTTTCTTTCCCCCCCCCACCCCGCTTTTTTTTCAATAATTTATATAGATTCTTCTTTCCCCACCTATTTCCATTATTTTTAAATCTAAAACTAAAACCTTGTTAGCCTTTCCACCCCACCCCTACTAGAGCTGTACTTTGAATATCCTGTCTTCCATTCTTAATTAGCACTTTTCTCAGACAAAACACCTCTTTGACCCTTTTATCTGTGACATCTTTTGATTATCTGCTCATCTCCACAATCACCACACCCTCAATGTCTCTCTCTCTACCCCCCCCCCCCCACCACCCCCCACCCCCCCCCCCCCACCTTAAACCAATTTATATTTCTCCCTTCTTCTAACTATGCTTCAGTTCTGCCGAAGGGCCACGAAGGCTCGAAACGTTAACTGATTTCTTCTCCGCCGATGCTGCCAGACCTGCTGAGTTTTTCCAGGTAATTCTGTTTTTGTTTAGGAAGAAAAGGACAGTCACCCCTACAGAGACAAGCAGGCCATCTCTCTCTCTCTGGAAACAATCAAAGGGTATCTTCAACAAAGTGTAAAACTGAACAAAGCCAACTCCAGAGTTCTACCGAAATCACCGAACTTAACGTCCGCAATGTTCCACAAGCTACGCCTCATGGACAAGCCAAGCACTTACTGGAATAGTCTTTTAACTTTTATTTGGACTCTTACCTTTCTTATTTCTGATGTGATTCTGTGTGTGTGTGTGTGTGTGTGTGTGTGTGTGTGACATCTTTTATTACTTTTCCTCAAGGTGCAATCGCACGCTCCCATTTGCAACGGGCGTCATGGCAGCTGGGGCAGGGGTCAGTTTAGTGGGAGGGGCAGGAATCAGTTGCATGCCAGTGTGCAATCACATTGGGGGGGGGTGTCATCTGATAGTGTCCTTTATGGTGGATCACGAATCCTGCTGGAGGCTGACGTGAACCCATTTTTCACCCCACTAATAGTATGCAAAGTAACGCCCGACTGGAATCACTCCCCCCATGCCCAATTTACCATTACGCCGGTCGGGAAACACACCGGCCCAGAACCTATCTGGACAAGCATGACGCGTGAAAGTCGGGAATTACCTTCAGGGCCTTGCTCAAATTGCGGACGTCCGAGGAGAAGAAGATGCTATAGGCCTGTGGCTGTTGAACCCTGGAGGAACTCGTGCAATTGCATGCTGGGTGGATCCTCGTGCATATGGCTCTGTCGCCAAGCAGCTCTCGGAAAGTGGGAGGTGTCCATGCAGCAGCTTCAACTTTGCTGAGGCTTCGGGACTTCACGGACTTGCGCCATCTTCCATGGTGTCCACGGATGCTTCGGGCCTGCTACAGAACTTCACGGACTTCGCCATGGCTGGTATGGATGTCTGGCGAAGGGTGGTGGGGAGAGAAATATCTCGGTGTGAGTGGGAGAGGAAGGTATACCTGAGGGAGGGGATGATGTGTTTGGAAAGGCTGGGGGGCTGGGGTGGGGGTGGAGGTTTTAGGAAAGGGGGGGGGTGAAATTGCGAGGGGGGGTGTGAAGGTGTCGGTGGGGGTGAGGTTGGAATGGCGGGGGGGCCAAAAGGTGTCGGGTGGGGGTGAGTTCAGGAGGGGGAACAGGAACAAGGGTGTCCGTGGGGAAGGAGGGAGTATGGAGGAGGAGGGAGTCCGGAGGGGAGAAGGTGTGATGTGGGAGAATGATGCAAGTGGGGGGATAGGTGTAAGGGGGAAGGAAGGTGTAAGGGAGGGAATTCGGAGGGGGAAGGTGTCCAGGGGACGAGGGAGTCCAGAGTGGGGAAGGTGCCTGGCGGGAGGAGGGAGTCTGCAGGGGGGAAGGTGTCCAGGGGGAGGAGGGAATGTAGGGGGGAGGAAGGGGTCAGGGTGGAGGAAGGCGTAAGTGGGAAGAATGTTGGGGATCTGGAATGTCCAGGTGAACATGCTAGGGAGGGGTCTGTGGAGTCAATGACTGCCTCCTGGGGAGCGAACTCAGGGTGAGCGAGATAGGGGGGGATGGTGAGAGAGAGCCGGTGGGTGAGAGGGTCAAGGTGTGACGGTATGAGTAGAAGGGGCAGCAAGGGTGGTTGGTGGGGACACGGAGATAAACATGGACACGGTGGGTGGTGGGACGGAGGAGTCTGGGGGATCAATGTGGATGGGGGTGGGATTTTCAGTAAGGTAGGTAATGTGCTCGTTCACCTGGACATCCTGGAATGACAAGTGTTCGGACTGGAACGTTATGGTGAGCAGGTCGAAGGTTATGCCTGTGGGATCTATGGTTATGGAGGAAAGGACATGGGTGACTGGGGGAGGGAAATGGTGAGGGAGCTCATGAGGAATTTAACCACAACCATCTTTTCAAAATCAAAAGTGAGCGGAGCCTCGTGTTGGACGGGAACAGATGCTGCACGGGAGTGCGATCAGTGGCTGGGCGGAGATGCAGAACAGCTCAGATGGACAGCTGAAAAAGAACCCCAGCAGGCAGCATTGAAAACGCTTGGGACAGTGAGATGGGTGTGACGAATGAAGACTCCGTATGCTTTGAAAGGCCCTGCCACAGGCACTTAGTACAGAATCACTCCTGATCCAGCTGTGTGCAGCTGAACTGTGACGGCAGAATTTTCTACCTGTCGGGCGGGCGGGCCCGACCCAATCTCCGGCGGGCGGGGAGCCAATCTGCGCCAGCGAAGCGGGCCACAATGCCATTTTGTGTGGGCGGGTCAATTAAGGCCCGCCCAGCGTGACGTCTGGCGGGAAACGCTATGTGTTTCCTGTGTGGACGGGGGGGGATTCCCCAAATGCGAGAGTGTGCTCTTTCGCGCATGCGCATGAAAGAGTGCACATCTCCCTGAGGCTAAGTGCTGCCTCAGGGAGATCACTTCCACATTGAAAAATATTAAAAATAGAAAAAAAAATTCCCGAACATGCCCCCCTCATGTGACAATGTCAATTACATGAGATGGGACATGTTCATAATTTACAGAAAAACTTTATTAAAATTTCTAAAACCCTGCATGAAACCTCATTCCGCTGGTGGATGAGGTTTCATGTTTTCTCTATTTGCCGCCGGGGCTCCTGGACTTAAGGTTGGACAGGCAGGTCCTTGAATTGTTTAAATGATCCTGTCAATGGCCTCAATTGGCCATTGACAGGTCGGCGGGCCCACAGCTGATTTTGCTGCGCCCCCGCCTTCCTGAAAATTTAAATTGGGCGGGATGACGTCGGGGGTTCTGCCTGACATCATCCCGCATCATTTTACGCGTCGGCGAGTGGGCCCCGCCCCCTGCTCTCCGACGGCAAAATTCTGCCCCTAGTGGGGGGGATACACAGGGAGCACTCATGAAGGCTGTAAGTGGAGTTGAAAGACAACATTACATATTATTCAGTGAAAGCGAATTTATTTTCAGATTATAAAGTGGCAAAATGTGTTCACCTGTGCAACCACTTGTTAACAGAATGTCTTAACTTTTCTAGGTCTACCACTTCTTCCAAGTGCTGCCCTGACATCCGCAGCGGGGGTGGAGACAGCCTGTGCAATGGTTGGCGGTGTTGCCTCTGATGACTTTGGCGTGGGTCCTCTGGAGAGCCGAGGCCTTGAAGGTCCCAGCTTGCTTTGGCTGTTCTCCTGTGGGCCAGCTTCTCATGACAGAGGACAAGGTTGAGGGGGTCACAGGCAAAGGGAACTCGGAGGGAGCGGACTGCCTCTGAGATTCCTGAATGGATGACCCAGGGGTGTCCAGCTGCCGCTCCTCCTCCCTTTGGGCACCCGAGGCCTGACTCGTTGAGGTGAAGGAGCACCTGGGGATGTCAAGGTCCCACGTTTCCCTCTCACATTGCCACTGCAGGAGCTCACCCATGGCTACCATGATGGAGTGCAGGTCCACGCGCATCTCCACATTCTGCTGGACCAGGGTCTCCAGTGTCCACCGTCCTACCCATGGAGAATTCCATATGTGCACATGTGGGCACCACTTCATCAGAGAGCAGGTGCATGCAGTCCTTTGACTCATGTGCTACTCTGTTAAGGGCTTCCAACAGCTCTGCATGATGTTCCCCTGCCTTCTGCTGACTCTCCACAATGAACTGAAAGGCTGACACATCATCTGACTCAGCCTGACAGATGCCTCTTCCCCAGCAGTCCTCCAAGTGCCGGGGAGCTCAGCTGAACCTGCCTTCTCCTGCTGTGGACACATGTCCATGCGGTGACCACCAGATTGTGAACCCGAGCCTGCTCTAGATCTAGGTCACCAAGGTGTGTGTCTCTGTGCTGGTGGAGGGTGTGGGTGAGAGCTCTGATGGGTCTTCCAGGTTGCTTATTTCCAGATGTTCCTTGGAGGAGGAATCCTCTTCGCTGGAGGTGAGGACCTGGATGGAACAGATAATTAGTGCATGGCAGCAGTCAGAAAGAGGAGAGACCGACTCACATTTGTGTTGAGAGAGGGATGATCTGGTGCAGGATCCTCACGTGGGTGTTCGCTGCTGACTGTTGCCGCAGGCACGGTCCACGTCCTCGACATTCTGTGCGATGGCACACTCCTCAAAGTGAGTGAGGGGCTTAATGTCAGCCACTCCACCAATGGACTGGGATCTCTCCTTGCTGTTGTGAGCCAACTTATCTTGCATGAAAACAGATGGAGAGAGTGTGAGCAGGACACATGCTACGGCAGATGATAAGTATGTGTGGAATGTTTGTGTGGTGAGCGGAGCCACGGTTGGGATGAGGATGCGAGGTCCAGAGGATATGAGCCTGATGCACATGTGATGCTGTGTGTAAGAGTTAGTAGTGTTGTCCCTTGATGTGTAAGATCCCTGTGGATGTGTGATGGGTTTGGGAGTGTGAGTTGAGAATTATGCAGTGGTTGACTTACCCTGATGGAATGGATCATCCTCTTCCTGCACTGGCTGGCTGACCTCCTCTGTGCTCTGTTGGCACTGTCACCACCTCCCAGGCTGGATTGGTGATACTGGTGGACCTCCTGCAGCCATAGAGCGGGTAGAGGGCATCGTGGCGGCCTTCCACTGCATCCAACAGGCGCCCCAGAGAGAAGTTGCTAAAAGTTGCTAAACCTGGTCCGCTTGGCTCCTTGTTACATAGAAACATACAAACACATGAAATAGGGCCAGAAGTAGGCCGTTCAGCCCCTCGAGCCTGCTCCGCCGTTCTAGAAGATCTTGGCTGATCTGTTTGTGTTTCGAGTTCCACATTCCCATCCACCCCCGATAACCTTTGATTCTCTTACCTAACAAGAGTCTATCTTGTTAAAAAGTTAAATACATTCGGTCTGGAAAAAGGTATCCACGTTATTAGAATTTTCAGCAAACCTTTATTGTGACCAACCAAGGGGGTTGAAAGAAAGGGGAGCCAGCTCATTCCTCCTCACCCGGTTGAGATAATAGGATATACGGCACAAAACAGGCCATTTGGCCCAACCAGTCCTTGCCAGTGCTAATGCACCAGTCTTTGAGCCACATATTCATCTCTCTAATCTTATTTACCCTATGCCAAGTTTCACGTGGCTCAGGTAATAATCCAGAGGTTTATCACTTTTGAGGTTCTGTCCTGTCAAGTCATTGGTACCTACATGGACCATGACAACTGGATCCTCCCCCTCCCACTGCAAGTTCCCCTCCAGCCCTGAGCAGATGTCCTGGCACCAGGCAGGCAACACAGCATACAAGACACATTTTTACTTCTCTTTAGCTCTGGAGAAGAGTCATATGGACATGAAACGTTAACTCTGTTTTTCTCTCCACAGATGCTGTTAGACCTGCTGAGTTTTTCCAGCATTTTCTGTTTTTGATACAAGACTCTTGCTCTTTGCTGCAAAGAACAGCGTCAATCCTCCCACCTTTTCTACTCTAAATTTACCATCATAACCATCTATTCCCTTGTCCCTCATATGATTGTCTAGTTTCCTCTTAAATGCATCTATGCTGTTTACTTCAACTACTTCCTATGCTAGCAAGTTCTATACTCTCGCCACTCTTTGGGTGAAGAAGTTTCTTCTGAAGTCCCAATTGGTTTTCTTGGTGACTCTTATATTGATGGCCTCTAGTTATGTTCTTCTTCACCAGAGGAAGCATTCTCTCTGTATTCACTCAATCAAAACCTTTCATTATTGTGAAGACTTCCATTAGGTCAACCCTCAGCCTTTTTTCAAGACAGAAGAGACCCTTTCCTGATATGTATACCTAAATATTCCCACATTAAACAAAGTCATGCGCAGGTTTCTGCTGGGGACCATTTGCCAGGTCCTGTGGTGATGGAGAATTGGCAATGGGGGCAAGGCTGTAAACCTGGGTGTCCCCAGTAAAGAACCTGCATGCTGGCAACAGACGCATAAAGGTTGTTAGACACCTGTATTGGGACAGATGTGTCTTTGGGCAGCAGCATCTGGAACTGAGCAGTCTCCTACAGGGTACCCTCTGCTCACCAGAAATGGAAAGGGGCTAGAAAAGGTGCCCTAAAAATAGGTCATAGGGTCATAGAGTCATAGAGGTCTACAGCACAGAAAAATGCCCTTCGGCCTATCGAGTCTGCGTTGTCAAACAATAACCTAACTATTCTAATCCCACTTTCCAGCACTAGGACCATAGCCTTGTATGCCATTGCATTGCAAGTGCACATCCAAATACTTCTTCAATGTTATGAGGGTATCTGCCTCTACCACCCTTTCAGGTAGTGAGTTCCAGATTACCACCACTCTCTGGGTGAAAAAATTCTTCCTCACATTCCCTCTAAACCTCCTGCCCCTTACCTTAAATCTATGCCCCCTGGTTATTGACCCCTCCACCAAGGGGAAAAAAAGCTCCTTCCTGTCTACCCTATCTATGCCCCTCATAATTTTATACACCTCAATCATGTCCCCCCACAATCTCTTCTGCTCCAGGGAAAATAACCCCAGTCTATCCAATCTCTCCTCATATCTAACACTCTCCAGCCCAGGCAACATCCTGGTAAATCTCCTCTGCACTCTGTCTAGTGCAATCACATCCTTCCTATAATGCGGATTCCAGAACTGCATGCAATACTCTAGCTGTGGCCTAACCAGTGTTTTATACAGTTCCAGCATAACCTCCCTGCTCTTATATTCTATGCCTCGACTAATAAAGGCAAGTATCCCATATGCCTTCTCTACCACCTTATCTACCTGCCTTAAGGGACCGGTGGACATGCACACCAAGGTGCCTCTGATCCTCGGTACTTCCCAGTGTCCTACCATTCATCGTGTATTCCTGTGCCTTGTTTGTCCTGCCCAAGTGCATCACCTCACACTTATCAGGATTAAATTTCATTTGCCACTGATCAGCCCATCTGACCAGCCTGTCTATATCCTCCTGTAATCTAAGGCCATCCTCCTCACCATTTACCACCCCACCAATTTTCGTGTCATCCACAATCCTACTGATCAACCCTCCTCCATTCAAGTCTAAATCGTTTATATATACCACAAACAGCAAGGGACCCAACACCGATCCCTGTGGAACCCCACTGGACACAGGCATCCAGTCACAAAAGCACCCCTTGACCATCACCCTCTACTTCCTGCCACTCAGCCAATTCTGAATCCAATTTGCCAAATTACCTTGGATCCCATGAGCTCTTACCTTGGTTATCAGAATCCCATGTGGGACCTTATCAAAAGCCTTGCTGAAGTCCAAGTAGACTATGTCAAATGCATTGCCCTCATCTACACAGCTGCTCACCTCTTCGAAAAATTCAATCAAATTGGCCAGACATGACCTCCCCTTAACAAAACCATGCTGACTGTCCTTGATTAATCCCTGCCTCTTCAAGTGTAGATTAACTCTGTCGCCCAGAATTGCTATCCCACTTTCTCCTGGCTGGGGAACCACACCCTATGGGATCACCATTTTTTGTGATCAAAGAAAGAAAACTTTAACAAAAACAAAAATACCTGGAAAAACTCAGCAGGTCTGACAGCATCTGCGGAGAGGAACGCAGTTAACGTTTCAAGTCCGTATGACTCTTCACCAGAACAAGAAAACTTTAAATTTTGCAACTTGGAATGTTAGAACACTCCTGGATAATCTCAAAAGTGACCGACTGGAAAGAAGAACTGCAATTGTACCATACGAGCTCTCCATATTTCAAACTGATATCACCGTCCTCAGTGGGCAGAATTGTACGACAGCGGGATTTTACGTTCCTGCTGAAGTCCATGGGGTTTATAATGGCCCCGCCGCATTTTACGGCCCCCTCCCTGCCGAAACGGGGCCGTAAAATTCTGTCCAGTGAGACCTGTCTTCCTGGCGAGGGGCCGCTGAAAGAACAAGCGGGGGGTTACACCTTCCGCTGGGAAGAAAAGGTCTGACAGCTACCCTCATGTCCACGATGTTGGTTTTGCCATCCCGAATAGGATCTTGGGTGCACTGCTCGAACTCCCCCATTGTAGAAATGGAAATTTCATGACACTTGACCCACAGCTCAGCTGTAACCCATATGCCACCATGTTCAGTGTTTATACCCCCAACTCTTGACTCTGTTGGAGATGTTTCGGTAAAGTTCTGTGCTGATCATCCCAAAGGAAGGAAAGTTCATCCTTCTGAGGAGCTTTAATGCCAGGCTTGGCTGTGACTCGAATGTCTGCAGTGGAACCATTGGGGGAAACGAGGTGGGAAAAGCCAATCCAAATGGCATCCTCCTGCAGACAAAGTGTGCTCAGCAAGGCCTTATTATAACATACACCCTCTTCCAGAAGGTATTGCCAGAAGACAAATACAAAACTACATGGAGGCACCCTCGATCAAAGCACTGGCACCTCCTGGATTATGTCATTATTTGGGTCAAAGATCTAAGTGTTCTTTCGATTCATGTGGGTGACTGATTCCTGCTGGACGGATCATAGACTTGTTTGATCACTGATGAGTGTCCACATAGCACTAGGACATCGCAAGGCCTAAAAGTTCAAAAAGAAGAATAAAGCACCCCAACCCTTCAAGTCAGGGAAGCAAACAGGAATGTAATGGGACTGTGTAGTGAGGGGGATTGACACTGTTTTCTGCAGCAAGGAGCTAGAGTCCAGAAGGCCATGTTGCCTACCCGGTGCCAGGGTTCAGGACATCTGCTCAGGGCTGGAGAGGAACTTGCAGTGGGAGGGGCAGGCTCCAGCTGTCATGGTCAATGTAGGTGGAGGCATGGAAGAGGCAATGGCATAGTGGTATTGTCAGTGGACCAAAAGCCCAGGGCTAATGCTGTGGGGACCTGTGCTCAAATCCCACCACAGCAGATTGCAGAATTTGAATCCAATTAAAATCTGGAATTAAAAAGTCTAACAATGACCATGAAACCATTGGCAATTGCCATAGAAACCCATCTGGTTCACTAATGCCCATTAGGGAAGGAAATCTGCCATCCTTACCTGGCCTGGTCGACATGTGACTCCAGACCCAAAGCAATGTGGTTAACTCTTAAATGCCCTTTGAACAAGGGCAGTTGGAGGTGGGCAATAAATGCTGGCTGAGCCAGCAACACCCATATGCCATGAATACATTTTTAAAAAAGTACCACCGACAAGGTCAAGGAAAGAGGTTCTGAAAAGTTAGTATGAGAAGTTGGTGCCAAATTAAGAAGCAGAATCTCAAAGATAATAATCTCAGGATTATTACCTGAGCCACGTGAAAATTGGCAAAGGGTGAATAAAATTAGAGAGATGAATGCATGGCTCAAAGACTGGTGTGAGAGAAGTGTCCTCGTGAATCGCATAACCAGGGAAGTAGAGACGGCTTTAAACTAAATAAGGGGGTTGAGGAATCAAGCTTGGGTAGATGTAACGAATCAAGGGCTAGATTCAAGGCAGGAGACCACAATCGTGATGTGGGAAATGAGGGTCATAGAATAGCAGGAAGGGTCAGCAAGATAAAGCCTAAGAATATACCAAGCGTTAAGACTAAATGTTACTAAGATGACAAAACTAAAATCTCTGTATCTGAATCCACGTAGCATTGATAACAAAGTAAATTGATTGATAGCGCACATTGAAGTAAATAAATATGATCTGATAGCGATTACGGAGACCTGGCTGCAGGATGACAAGGATTGGGTCCTGAATATTGAAAGGATTATGATATTCAAGAAGAATAGGAAGCTAGGTAAAGGTGGAGGGGTAGCACTGTTGACCAAGGATGGCATTGGTGCAATAGTTCGAGCTGACCTTGGTTCAGGAGATCAGGATGTAGAATCGGTTTGGGCAGAGATGAGGAATAGTAGGGGAAAGAAGTCACTAGTGGGAGTGGTCTACAGGCCCCCTAACAGTAACCATGATGTAGGACAAAGTATACAAGAAGAAATATTGGGTGCTTGTGATAAAGGGATGGCAATAATCATGGGTGATTTTAATCTACATATAAACTGGATAAAACAGATTGGCAATAATAGCCTGGATGAGGAGATCGTGGAACGCTTTCAAGACAGTTTCTGAGAGCAGCACATTCTGGAACCAACCAGAGAGCAGGTTAAAAGCAAAATACTGTGGATACTGGAAATCTGAACAAAAACAAAAATACCTGGAAAAACTCAGCAGGTCTGACAGCGTCTGCGGAGAGGAACACAGTTAACGTTTCGAGTCCATATGACTTTTCATCAAGATGAAGAGTCATACGGACTCGAAACGTTAACTGTATTCCTCTCCACAGATGCTGTCAGACCTGCTGAGTTTTTCCAGAGAGCAGGTTATGTTAGACTTGGCATTGTGTAACGTGACAGGATTAATTAATGAACTCAGAGTGAAGGCACCCCTAGGTAGCAGCGACCACAATATAATTGAACTTTACATCCAGTTTGAAAGGGAGAAGAATGAGTTTAAGATTAATATTTTAAATTTAAAGAAGGATTAAATAATGTGGGGATGAAAGCTGAGCTAGCTGAAGTGAACTGGGATACTAGGCTAGAGGATAGATCAATAGAGAAGCAATGGCAGATATTTTAGGGGATATACCAGAATACTCAGAACAAGTATATTCCTACTATAAAGAAAAATTCTAAGGGAGGACCCATCATCCGTGGTTCACTAAAGAAGTTAAGGAAAGCATCAAACTTAAGGAAAAAGCATGTAACTGCGCAAAGATGAGTGGTAGGTCAGATGATTGGTCAGAATATAAAGAACGGCAGAATCAGGAGGAAGAAATTAAAGCATGACAGGAAGCTAGCTAGACATGTAAGAACGGAAAGCAAGAGTTTCTACAAATATTTAAAAAGGAAAAGACTAAGTAAAGTAAACGTTGGTCCTCTAGATGGTGACAATGATGAGTTAATAGTAGATAATAAGGAAATAGCAGATGAAATGAATAAATATTTTGCTTCTGTGTTCACAATAGAGGATAAAGAAAACATTTCAGTAATAGCTGTAAATCAAGAGGTGGAAGGGAGAGGGGAACTTGGTGAAATTACAATCTCTAGGGAAGCGGCATTGAGCAAACTGATGGAGCTGTGGGCTCATTTTATCCTAGGCCCTTAAAAGAGGTGGCTCATGAGGCAGTAGATGCATTGGTGTTAATTTTCCAAAATTCGCTATATTCTGGAAAGGTTCTATCAGACTGGAAAATAGCAAATATAACCCCGCTATTCAGAAAACAGGAAACCAAAGGCCAGTTAGCTTGACATCTGTAGTGGGGAAGGTGTTAGAATCGATCATTAACGAGGTTATAGCTGCGCACTCAGAGAAAAACTCAAGATAATTGGGAAGAGTCAGCATGGTTTTGTGAAAGGGCAATCGTATTTAACTAATTTATTGGAGTTCTTTGAAGGAGTAACATGCACCGTGGATAAAGGGAAACCTGTAGATGTGCTGTACATGGATTTCCAGAAGGCATTTGATAAGTTTCCACATCAAAGGTTATTGTGGAAAGTAAAAGCTCATCATGTAGGGGGTAATGTATTAGAATGGATAGAGATTGGCCGGATGGCAGAAAACAGAGAGTATGCATAAATTTTTCTGATTGGCAGGATGTGGTGAGTGGAGTCCCGCAATGGGTCTGAACTGCGCCTCAAATTTTTACAATTAATATCAATGATTTAGATGAGGGGAGTGAAGGCATGGCAGCTAAATTTGCAGATGACACAAAGATAGGTTGGAAAATATGTTGCGAAGAGGACATAAAAGGTTGCAGGTGGATATAGATAGGTTGAATGAGTGGGCAAAAATCTGGCAGATGGACTATAATGTGGGAAAATGCAAAATTGTTCACTTTGGCAGAAAGAAAGAATAAGAAAACAGAATATTACTTAAATGGAGAATGGCTGAAGAAATCCGAGACGCAGTGGGATCTGGATGTTCTCGTGCATGAGTCACAAAAGTTAGTATGCAGGTACAGCAAATAATGATGAAGGCTAATGGAACGCAATCCTCAATTATGAGGGGAATTGAACATAAAAGTAAGGATGTTATGCTTCAGTTATACAGGGCATTGGTGAGACCACATGTCGAATACCATGTGCAGTTTTGGTCTCCTTATTTAAGAAAGGATGTAAATGCGTTGGAGGCGGTTCAGAGGAGGTTTACTAGATTGATCCCTGTGGAATGAGATGGTTGTCTTATGATGAAAGGTTACACAGATTGGGCTTGTTTCCACTGGAATTTAGAAGAGTGAGGGGTAAGTTGATTGAAATATATAAGATTCTGAACGGTATTGACAAGGTGGACTTGAAAAGGATGTTTCCTCTCATGAAAAAACAAAAATCGAATTACCTGGAAAAACTCAGCAGGTCATCAGTTCTGTTGAAGGGTCATGTGGACCCAAAACGTTGACTCTTCTCCACCAATGCTGCCAGACCTGCTGAGTTTTTCCAGGTAATTCGATTTTTGTTTTGGATTTCCAGCATCCGCAGTAGTTTTTTGTTTTTATCTCTGTGTTTCCTCTCATGGGTGAGTCCAGAACAAGAAGGCCCTGTTTTAAAATTATGGGTCACCCTTTTAGGACAGGGACGAGGAGAAATATTTTTTCTCCCAGAGGGTTGTGCGACTTTAAAACTCTCTGCCTCAGAAGGCGGTGGAGACAGGGTCATTGAATATTTTTAAGGCAGTGGTAGATAGATTCTTGTTAGGCAAGGAAATCCAAGGTTGTCAGGGGTAGATGGGAATGTGGAATTTGAAACACAAACAGAACAGCTACGATCTTATTGAATGGCGGAGCAGGCTCAAGGGGCCGAATGGCCTACTTCTGCTCCTATTTCATATGTTCGTATGTATGTTCGAAGGGAGGAATTCCAAGTGCAACTCGCAGCCAATCTGGAAAATCTTCAGACATCAAAGACAATTCCAGAACAGTGGGATCAAATAAAGTCAGCCGTACTAGACTCCTGTATCCTGACCAGTGGGTTAGAGCATTGTCGTCATCAGGACTGGTTTGATGAAAACGATGCTAAAATATGTGACCTTCTAGAACAAAAACGAGCAGTCTTCATTGCCTCGCAGAACAACATGGTCACAAGCCAAGAAGGCAGCTAATTCCAACAGCTAACGGCTGACGCCCAAAGACAAATCCGAAGATGTGGTGGAAAGAGAAAACCCAAGAGATCTAATAACATGGTGACCATCATGACATGCAAAGCTTTTTGAAGCCACCAGAGAGGCAAGGTCAAATGGACAAAATGCCCTTCATTCACATGATGCTGTTTCTCTTCTTAAGAATGACAATGCCACCCGTCAATGCTGGAAAGAACATTTTCAGGAGCTCCTCAACTCTGAATCCAGAGCGGCAGCAGTTCTACCCTGTACCCTTTGGTGGAATCCATGCATGAACCACCATCGGTGCGAGAGCTGCAACAGGTAAGCAAGTGGATGAAAGACAACAAAACCTGCGGCCCTGATGGTATTCCAGCTGAGGTCTTCAAAGCTGGTGGATTTTTGCTCGCATTAGGGCTCTGTGCGCACATCCTACAGATTTGGGAAGAAAAACAACTCCCACTACAGGAAGTCAACAACTGTAAATATCTGCAAGAAGGGAGATAAATCATGCTGTGAAGATGATCAAGTATTTCCCTCTTGTTTATAGCAGGGAGAATCCTGACACACGTTCTCCTGAATCGCTTATATCCTGTGGCTGAGGAAATCCTCCCAGAGACACAGTTTGGCTTTAGACAGGAACCTCTAACGTGGTCTTTGTTGCCAGACAAATCTAAGAAAAATGTTGAGAATAACACCAGGAACTCTTCATTGCATTCATCGACCCGACCAAAGCTACGAGGCAGGAAAGTGGAGCTGAAGATTATCAGATCAACCATGATCTCATTGAATGGCGGAGCAGGCTCGATGGGCCGAATGGCCTACTTCTGCTCCTACGTCTTATGGTCTTATTAGATTATTGCATAGGGCAGTTGACCTTTCATTTTTATTCCGTAAATTAAGGAGACCTGTGCTTCGCAAAGTATTGTAATTATTTATGTACCGAACTGTTCATAATTTTGCAATCCTTTTACTATTTTATGCTCTATTCTTCTTATTTTATACAAGTAATGATGATGACATGTTTTATTTGTATCGTCATGATGATTTTTCAACTTACCAATTATCTATCTATGAAATACCGCTTGGATGGAAACCTTCGCCAAGACTAAACTCACAAGCATAGACATTCACGACCTACAGTTTGTGGATCACTGCAGTGTCATTGCCAACTCTGCACCAGATTTGCAAGCCACCCTCAGTCTCTTCAATTCTGCAGAGAAGAAACTTGGCCTGTTCTTACATATGAACATATGAATTAGGGGCAGGAATAGGCAACTTGGTCCCTCGAGCCTGCTTCACCATTCAATAAGCTCATAGCTGATCTGATTGTAACCACCTGCTTACCCCCGATATCATTTCACCCCCTTGCTTATCAAGAATCTATCCAGCTCTGCCTCAAAAATATTCAAAGACTCTGCCTCCGCTGCTTTTTGAGAAAGGGAGTTCCAAAGACTCACAACCCCCTGAGAAAAAAAAATTCTCCTCATCTCTGTCTTATATGGGCGACCCCTTATTTTTTAACAGTGACCCCTAGTTCTAGATTCTACCACCAGAGGAAACATCCTCTCCATATCCACCCTGTCAAGACCTCTCAAGATCTTATATGTTTCAATAAAGTTGCCTCTTAATCTTCTAAACTCTAGCAGATACAAACCTAGCCTGTCCAAACTTTCCCCATAAGACAACCTACTCATTCCTGGTAAACCTACTGTCACCTGCTTCTAACTCATTTATATCTTTCCTTAAATAATGAGACCAATATTGTACATAGTACTCCAGATATGGTCCCACCAGTGTACTGTACAACTGAACCCTAACCTTCCTACTTTTATATTCAATTCCCCTCACAATAGAGAGCCAGGGGATCAACCTGGTTCGATGGAGGGTGTAGGAGGGCATGCCAGGAGCAGCACCAGGCATACCTAAAAATGAGGTGTCAACCTGGTGAAGCTATACCACAGGACTACTTGCGTGCCAAACAGCATAAGCAGCAAGTGATAGACAGAGCTAAGCGATCCCACAACCAATGGAACAGAACTAAGCTCTGCAGTCCTGCCACCTCCAGTCGTGAATGGTGGTGGACAACTAAACAACTCACTGGAGGAGGAGGGTCCACAAATATCCTCATCTTCAATGATGGGTGAGCCCAGCACATCAGTGCAAAAGATAAGGCTGAAGCATTTGCTACAATCTTCAGCCAGAAATGCTGAGTGAATGATCCATCACAGCCTCCTCCAGAGGTCCCCAGCATCACAGATGCCAGTCTTCAGCCAATTCGATTCACCCCACGTGATATCAAGAAACGGCTGAAGGCATTTTATAGTGCAAAGGCAGTGGGCCCTGACGATATTCTGGAATTAGTACTGAAGACCTGTGCTCCAGGACTTGCCGCACCCCTTGCCAAGCTGTTCCAGTACAGCTACAACACTGGCATCCACTCAGCTATGTGTAAAATTGCCCAGCTATGTCCTGTACACAAAAATCAGGACAAATCCATCCTGGCCAATTACTGCCCCATCAGTCTACTCTCGATCATTCAGTAAAATAATGGGAGGGGTTATCAACAGTGCTATCAAGTGGCACTCGCTTAGCAATTACCTGCTCACTGATGTCCAGTTTGGGTTCCGCCAGGGCCACGCAGCTCCTGACCTCAATACGGCCTGGACAAAGAGCTGAACTCCTGAGGTGAGGTGAGAATTACTGCCCTTGACATCAAGGCTGCATTTGACCTAATTGCAAAAGGCTATTATGCAGGTACAGCAAGTAATTAGGGGAGTTAAGAGAATTTTCATTAATTCATGGGATGTGGGTTTCGTGGGCTGGGCCAGCATTTATTGTCTAATAAGGTGGTGGTGAGCTGCCTTCTTGAACCACTGCAGTCCATGTGGTTTAGGTACACCCACAGTGCTGTTAGGAAGGGAGTTCCAGGATTTTGACCTAGTGATAGTGAAGGAACAGTGATATATTTCCAAATCAGGATGATGAGTGTCTTGGAAGGGAACTTCCAGGTAGTGGTGTTCTCACCTATCTGCTGCCCTTGACCTTCTAGATGGTAGTGGTCGTGGGTTTGGAAGGTGCTGTCGAAGGAGCCTTGGTGAATTCCTGCAGTGCATCTCGTAGATGATACACACTGTTGCTATTGTGCTTCGGTGGTGGAGGGAGTGAATGTTTGTGGATGTGGTGCCAATCAAGCTTTGTCCTTAATGGTATCAAGCTTCTTGAGTATTGTTGGAGCTGCACTCATCCAGGCAAGTGGAGAGTATTCCATCACACTCCTGACTTGTGCCTTGTAGATGGTGGACAGGCTTTGGGGAGTCAGGAGGTGAGTCACTCGTCGCACGATTCCTAGCCTCTGACCTGCTCTTGTAGCCACAGTATTTATATGGCTGGTCCAGTTCAGTTTCTGGTCAATGGTAACCCCCAAGATGTTGATAATGGGGGATTCAGTGATGGTGATGCCATTGAACATCAAGGGGCGATGGTTACATTCTCTCTTGTTGGAGATGGTTATTGCCTGGCACTTGTGTGGCGCAAATGTTACTTGCCACTTGTCAGCCCAAGTCTGGATATTGTCCAGGTCTTGCTGCATTTGGACATGGACTGCTCCAGTATCTGAGAAGTTGCGAATGGTGTTGAACATTGTGCAATCATCGCCGAACATCCCCACTTCTGACCTTATGATGGAAGGAAGGTCATTGACGAAGCAGCTGAAAATGGTTGGGCTTAGGACACTGACCACAGGAACTCCTGCAGTGATGTCCTGGGACTGAGATCATTGACCTCCAATAACCACAACCATCTTCCTTTTTGCTAGGTATGACTCCAACCAGCGGAGAGTTTTCCCCCGATTCCCATTGACTCCAGTTTTGCTAGGGCTCCTTGATGCCACACTTGGTCAAATGCTGCTTTGATGTCAAGGGCAGTCACTCTCACCTCATTTCTTGAATTCAGCTCTTTTTTCCATGTTTGGACCAAGGCTGTAATGAGGCCAGCAGCTGAGCAGGTTGTTTCTGAGAAAGTACTGCTTGATAGCACTGTTGATTACTCCTTTTATCACTTTGCTGATGATCGAGAGTAGACTGATTGGGCGGTAATTGACTGGGTTGGATTTGTGATGTTTTGTGTGGACAGGACATTCTTGAGCAATTTTCCATATTTTCGGGTAAATGCTAAAGTTGTAGCTGTACTGGAACAGCTTGGCTAGGGGCACAGCAAGTTCCGGAGCGCGTCTTCAGTACTATTTTCGGGATGTTATCTGAGCCCAAAGCACTTGTGGTATCCAGTGCCTTCATGCATTTCTTGATATCATGTGGAGTGAATTGAATTGGCTGAAGGCTGGCCTCTGTGATGCTGGGGACCTCCGGAGGAGGCCGAGGTCGATCACCCACTCGGCACTTCTGGTTGAAGATTGTAGCAAATGCTTCAGCCTTATCTTTTGCACTGATGTGCTGGGCTCACCCATCATTGAGGATGGGGATATTTGTGGAGCCTCCTCCTCCAGTGAGTTGTTTAATTGTCCACCGCCATTCATGAATGGATGTGGCAGGACTGCAGAGCTTAGATCTGATCTGTTGGTTGTGGGATCACTTAGCCCTATCTATCACTTGCTGCTTCTGCTGTTTGGCATGCAAGTAGTCCTACATTGTAGCTTCACCAAGTTGACACCTCATTTTTAAGTATGTCTAGTGTTGCTCCTGGCATGCCCTCCTGCACTCTTCATTGAACCAGTGTTGAGCTCCTGGTTTGATGGTAATGGTAGAGTGGGAGATATGCCGGACCATGAGGTTACAGATTGTGCTCGAGTACAATTCTGCTGCTGCTACCTCATGGATGCCCAGTTTTGAGTTGCTAGATCTGTTCGAAATCTATCCCATTTAGCACAGTGGTCGTGCCACACAACACGATGGAAGGTATCCTCAATGTGAAGACAGGATTTTGTCTCCGCCAGGACTGTGCGGTGGTCACTCCCACCGATGCTGTCATGGACAGATGCTTCTGCAACAGGCTGATTGGGGAGGACGAGATCAAGCTTGTTTTTCCCTCTTGTTGGCTCCCTCACCACCTGTCACAGTCACAGTCTAGCAGCTATGTCCTTTAGGACATGGCCAGCTCGGTCAGTAGTGGTGCTACTGAGCCACTCTTGGTGATGGACATTGAAGTCCCCCACCCAGAGTACATTCTGTGTTCTTGCCACCCGCAATGATTCTTCAAAGTAGTGTTCAACATGGAGGAGCACTGATTCATCAGCTGAGGGAGCAGGGTTTGATGTTAGTAAGCCCCCAGGTATTAATACGGAAGACTTTGCAGGTTTGACAGGCAGGGCTGGGTGTGCCGTCGTCATTCCCAGTACCTCGGTTGATGCTCATTGGTCTGTTTGGTTTCCATCTTTTTTGAGGCTTCGTAGCACTTTGATACAACTAAGTGGCTTGCTAGGCCATTGCAAACAGCAATTAAGAGTTAACCACATTATTATTGGCCTGGAGTCACATGTAGGCCAGACCAGGCAAGGACAGCAGATTTCTTTCTTTAAAGGACATTAGTGAACCAAATGGGTTTTCACGAAATTGATGATAGTTTCGTGGTCACTATTACTGAGACTAGCCATATATTTCCAGATTTATTAATCGAATTAAAATTCCAACAGCTGCTGTAGTGAGATTTGATCCCAGAGCTTTAGCCTGGGCCTCCGGATTACTTGTTCAGTGATATTACCGCTACACCACTGCCTCCCTCATGTGAGAGAAGGTGAGTGGAAATATCAAACCAGCAAAGAAACAGGTAACAAAATGGGACCAGAGGTTATAACCTGAAACTGTTGAACTTAGTGTTGAGTCCTGAAGGCTGTAAAGTAACTAATCGAGAGCTGAGATGCTGTTCCTCCAGCTTTAGTTGAGCTACATTGGAACACTAGAAGGCCAAGGACAGAAAGGTGAAAGTGGGAGCAAGTTGGAGAATTAAAATGATGAAAGACGACAAAGGACGATTGTGGAATGGATGGAGATATTCCACAAAGCAATCGCCCAGTCTGCATTTGGACTCTCCAGTATGGAGGAACTCACTGTTGAGGAACCAATGTGAACATTAAGATCAGGAACACACTGCCTGAGAGTGTGATGGAGGAAGGTTCAATCACAGCATTCAAAAGGCAATTGTATCATTTTCTGAAAGGGAAACATTCGCAGGGCAACAGGAAAGAGGTAGGGGAGTGGCACCAGGTGAATTCCTCTTGTAGAGCACTGGCACAGACATGATGGCCTGAGTGCCCCCCTTCTGCGCTTAATTGTGCTATAATTATTCATGTGATGTTGGTGCTCCTGGCAAAGCTAGTATTTTTAAAAATGTATTCTTTCATGGGATATGGACATTGCTAGCACTAAAACTGAGCAGCTTGCTAGGCGATTTCAGAGATAATTTAAGAATTAACCACGTTCAGTTTGAGGGAGAGAGGAGTGGGTCCGAGACTATGTTTTTAAATTTAAATAATGGCAATTATGAGGGCATGAAAGCAGAGCTGGCTGAAGTGAATTGGCAAATTAGGTTAAGGGATAGGTCAATAGAGATGTAGTGGCAAACATTTAAGGGGATATTTCGGAATGCACACAATAGATACATTTCAATGAGTAAGAAAAAGTCTAAGGGACGGACATGCCATCTGTTATTAACTAGAAAGGTTAAAGATAGCATCAAGCTTAAAGAAAAAGTGCATAATAGTGCAAAAATAGGTGAAAGGCCAGAAGATTGGACATAATTTAAGGAACAGCAAAGGATGGCCAAAATATTAAGAAGGAGGGAAAAATTAGAGTGCAAGCGAAAGCTAGCCAGAAATATAAAAACAGATATTAAGAGATTCTCTAAATATTTAAAAAATAATTGAGTTAAACAAAGTGAGCATTGGTCCTATAGAAAGTGAGTACGGAGAATTGATATTGGAAAACAAGGACGTGGCAGATGAACTGAACAGGTATTTTGCATCAGTCTTCACTATCGAAGATACAAGTAACATCCCAGAAGTGGCTATAAGTCAGGAAATGGAAGGGAGGGAAGAACTCAGGAAAACAATCAGCAGAGAAGTGGTACTGTGTAAATTGTTGGAGCTGCGGCTGACAAGTGTCCAGGTCCTGATGGACTTCATCCTAAGGTCTTAAAAGAAGTGGTTGGTGAGGTAGTTGATACATTGACTTTAATTTTCTAGAAACTCTCTAGATTCGGGGAAGGTCCCATTTGATTGGAAAACAGCAATGGTCTTACACCCTGCTCTCATTCTCTCACTGTTAAAAGCCCCAATCCTCTCACACCCTCTCACTGTAAATGGCCCCCGCTGTTTCTCTCACTGTAAATGACCACGCTGTTTCTCTCACACTGTAAATGTCCCCCGCTGTTTCTCTCACGCTCGCTCACTATAAATGGCCCTGCTGTTTACTTCACACTCTCTCACTGTAAATGACCACACTGTTTCACTCACAGTCTCACTGTAAATTACCAAGCTGTTTCTCTCACACTGTAAATGGCCCCACTGTTTCTCTCACATTCTCTCCCTGTAAATGACCCCACTGTTTCTATCACACTCTCTCCCTGTAAATGGCCCCACTGTTTCTATCACACTCTCTCCCTGTAAATGGCCCCACTGTTTCTCTCACATTCTCTCCCTGTAAATGACCCCACTGTTTCTATCACACTCTCTCCCTGTAAATGACCCCACTGTTTCTATCACACTCTCTCCCTGTAAATGGCCCCACTGTTTCTATCACACTCTCTCCCTGTAAATGGCCCCACTGTTTCTTTCACACTCTCTCCCTGTAAATGACCCCACTGTTTCTATCACACTCTCTCCCTGTAAATGGCCCCACTGTTTCTATCACACTCTCTCCCTGTAAATGGCCCCACTGTTTCTCTCACACTCTCTCCCTGTAAATGACCCCACTGTTTCTATCACACTCTCTCCCTGTAAATGACCCCACTGTTTCTATCACACTCTCTCCCTGTAAATGGCCCCACTGTTTCTATCACATTCTCTCACTGTAAATGGCCCCACTGTTTCTATCACACTCTCTCCCTGTAAATGACCACGCTGTTTCTCTCACACTTTCTCACTGTAAATGGCCCTGCTGTTTCTCTCACACTGTAAATTACCACGCTGTTTCTCTCACACTGTAAATTACCACGCTGTTTCTCTCACACTCTCACTGTAAATTACCACACTGTTTCTCTCACGCTCGCTCACTGTAAATGGCCCTGCTGTTTCTCTCACACTCTTTCACTGTAAATGACCATGCTATTTTTCTCACATTGTAAATGGCCCTGCTGTTTCCCTCACACTCTCTCACTGTAAATGACCACGCTGTTTCTATCACACTCTCTCACTGTAAATGACCACACTGTTTCACTCACAGTCTCACTGTAAATTACCACGCTGTTTCTCTCACATTGTAAATGGCCCCGCTGTTTCCCTCACATTCTCTCACTGTAAATGACCCCACTGTTTCTCTCACACTCTCTCACTGTAAATGACCCCACTGTTTCTCTCACGCTCGCTCACTATAAATGGCCCTGCTGTTTCCCTCACAGTCTCACTGTAAATGACCATGCTGTTTCTCTCACACTGTAAATGGCCCCCGCTGTTTCTCTCACACTCTCTCACTGTGAATGACCATGCTGTTTCTCTCGCACTCTCTCCCTGTTAATCGCCAATCTGTTTCTCTCACACTCTCTCCCTGTTAATGACCAATCTGTTTCTCTGTGTCTTAGTGCATGAATCGCAAAAGGCTAAAATGCAGGTACATCAAGTAATTAGGAAATCTAATAGAATGTTATTATTTATTTCGAGGGGAATTGAATACAAAAGTAGGGAGGTTATGCTTCAGTTATTCAGCGCGCTAGTGAGACCACATCTGGAGATCTGTGCACAGTATTGGCCACCTTATTTAAGGATGGCTGTAAATGCAAAGCAGTTCAGAGAAGGTTTACCAGACTAATATCTGGAATGGACGAGCTCTCTTATGAGGAAAGATTGGACAGGGTAGGCTTGTATCCGCTGAAGTTTAGAAGAGTAAGAGGCGACTTGGTTGAAACATATAAAACCCTGAGAGGTCTTGATAGGTTGAATGTGGAGAGGATGTTTCCACTTATGGGAGAATCTAGTCATTGTTTAAAGTTAAGGGATTGCCCATTTAAAATGGAGATGAGGCAAAAAATGTTTTCTCTCAAAGGGTTGTGAACTAGCTCTTCCTGAAAAGGTGATGGAAGCAGAATCTTTGAATTTTTAAGGCAGAGGTGAATAGATTCTTGGTAAGCAAGGGCTGATAGGTTGTCGGGGTAGGCGAGATGCAGGTTTGAGGTTACTATTGGATCAGCCATGATCTTATGAAATGGAGGAGCAGGCTCGAAGGGCCGAATGGCCTATACAGTACAGTGCATGCCACAGCATCACAGTATCTTTACAGTGCAAAAGGAGGCCATTCGGCCCATCGAGTCTGCACTCAGGATCACAGAATTTTAATGGCAGAGAAGGAGGCCATTTGCAAAACAAAAACAGAATTACCTGGAAAAACTCAGCAGGTCTGGCAGCATCGGCGGAGAAGAAAAGAGTTGACGTTTTGAGTCCTCGTGACCCTTCAGCAGAAGGAGGCCATTTGGCCCATCGTGTCTGCACCGGCTCTCCAAATGAGCATTATGACCTAGTGCCATTGCCCTGCCTTTTCCCCGTACCACTGCACATTGTTTCTATTTCAAATAATCATCTAATGTCCTCTTCAATGCCTCGAATGAACCTGCCTCCACCACACTTCCGGGCAGTACATCCCAGACCCTCGTTGTGTGAAAAAGATTTTTCTCACGTCACATTTGCTTCTTTTGCAAATCACTTTAAATCTGTGCCCTCTTGTTCTTGATCCTTTTACAAGCGGCAACAGCTTCTCCCTATCTACTCTGTCCAGCCCCCTCATGATTTTGAGCATCTCTATCAAATCTCCTCTTAGCCTTCTCCTCTCCAAGGAGAACAGTCCCAACCTCTCCAATCTATCCTCACAGCTGAAGTTCCTCATCCCTGGAACCATTCCTGTAAACCTCTTCTGCAGTCTCTCCAATGCGACCACATCCTTCCTATAGTGCGGCGCCCAGAACTGTACACAATGCTCCAGCTAAGGTCTAACGAGTGTCTTATATAAATAACCCCCCTGCTCTTGTACTCTATGCCCCTATTAATAAAGCCCACGATACTGTATGCTTTATTAACTGCTCTCTTCGCCTGTCCTGCCACCTTCAATGATCTATGCACATATACACCCAGCTCTTTCTGCTCCTGGACCCTCTTCAAAATTTCACACCTTATTTCATATTGTCTCTCCATGTTCTTCCTACAAAATTGCCTCACCTCACACTTCTCCACATTGAACTTCATCTGCCACCTATCTACCCACTCCACCATCTTGTCTATGTCCTCTTGAAGTTCCACACTGTCCTCCTCGCAGTTCACAACACTCCCAAGCTTTGTATCATCTGCAAACTTTGAAATTGTCCCCACTGTGTCTCTGAAAGAGCATTCCACCTACTCCCACTCCCCTGCCTTATCCCTGTAACCCTGCACATTCTCTCTTTTCGGGTAGCAATCCAATTCCCTTTTGAATACTTCAATCGAACCTGCCTCCACCACCCTTTCACAAAGTTTGTTCCAGACTGCAACCATCCTCTGGGTGAAAATTTTTTTCTTTACATCACATTAATTCCTTTTGCCAATTATTTTGAATCTGTGCCCTCTAGTTCTTGATGTTCTCTTGAGTGGGAGCAGTTTCTCACTATTTACCCTGTCCATACCCCTCAGGATCTTGAATACCTCTATCAAGTCAGCCTTCTTTTCTCCAAGGAAAACAGTCCCAACCTCTCCAATCTATCCTCATAGCTACAGTTCTTCATCCTGGGGATCATTTTTGTGAATCTCCTCTGTACACTCTCCAATGCCTTCACATCTTTCCTCAGGTTTGGCACCCAGAACAGTACTCAGTATTCCAGATGAGGCCTAACTAGTGTCTTCTACAAGTTCAACATCACTTCCTTACTCTTGTACTCAATGCCCTTATTAATAAAACCTAAGACACTATATGCTTTATTTATTGCTCTCTCAACATGCCTGGCCATCTTCAATGACTTATATACATGTACAGAAAGGTCCCTCTGCTCCTGCACCTCCTTTAGAGGCTCTCCCTTTATTTTGTACTGTCTCACCATATCTTTCCTGCCAAAACCACCAGACACTTCTCTGCATTGAACTTCATCTGCCACTTGTCTGCCCATTCCACCAACATGTCTATGTCCTTTTGAAGTTCAAGACTATCCCCATCACAGCTGACAACATTTCCAATCTTTGTATCATCCGAAAATTTTGAAATCATACCTTGCACACCACAGTCTAGGTCATTAATATATATAAGGAAGAGCAAGGGTTCCAACACTGACCCCTGAGGAATTCCACTACAAACCCTCCTCCAATCTGAAAAGCAACCATTTATCACTACTCAGTTTCCTGTCATTCAGCCAGTTTCATATCCAACTGCCTGCTTTCCCTTTTATTCCATGACCTAGAATTTTGCTCACAAGTCTGTTGTGTGGCACTGCATCAAATGCCTTTTGAAAATCCATATATACCGCAACAACAGCGTTTCCCTTATCAACTTTGTCTGTTATCCCCTCAAAAAACTCCAGCAAGTTAGTTGAACATGATTTTCCCTTGATGAATCCATGCTGGCTTTCCTTAATTACCCTGCACTTGTCCAAGGGATTATTGATTTTATCCCATACTATTTTCCAGAAGTTTCCCCACCACTGAGGTCAAACTGACTGGCCTGTAGTTGCCAGCTTTATCCTTGCACCGCTTTTTGAACAAGGGTGTAACATTCACAGTTTTCCAGTCCTCTGGCACCTGTCCTGTGCCTACAGACAGACTGGAGAACACTTAATAGTGAACTACAAGGAGCTACAACCATAAGGGGACTCTTCATTTAGTGACCAGTATCGGCTCTTGCCACAAGGGGGCTCCTTATTGAGTTGGCAATGCGCAGGCGCCAGTTTCGCTGGACCGGAAGTGTGGTCCGCCAGTCTGGATGGAAGGACTACAATACCCGGCATCCTCGCCGACCCAGCGCGTTGAAGTTCCTCTTAACCACGCCTCCTCCCGCTGAACGTCATCACGCAGCGTCTGAACGTAAAAATAAAGTCGGCAAGATGGCGGAGGCGGAAAGTTTGGAGACAGCGTCGGAGCACGAGCGGATCCTGCGGGAGATCGAGAGCACGGACTCGGCCTGTATCGGACCCACACTCCGGTAGGAGAGAGCGGGGAGATCGTTGGGGAACCGGGGGGAGCCTCAGAGCCTGAACCGAGGCCGCGCACATCACACAGGCAGAGGGGCGGGGACCCTTCCCCAGACCAGGGCGAGACTCCCCGGACCCGTCCCCAACCCCCGCGCCCCTCCCCCTCATCCCCCGCGCCCCTCCCCCTCATCCCCCGCGCCCCTCCCCCTCATCCCCGGACCCGCCCTGCATCTCCACACCCCCCCACCATCCCCTGACCCCTCCCCCCCAATCCCCGGACCCGCCCCCCATCCCGGACACCCCCACCCCCTCCCCTCCATCCCCTGCCCCGCCCCCCCTCCCCCCCTCCCCCATCCCCGGAACCCCCCCCATCTCCACAACCCCCCCTCCCATCCCCTCCATCCATCCCCTGACCCCCACCTTCATCCCCGGAACCCCCCTCATCCCGGGAACCCCCCCATCTCCACACCCCCCCATCATCCCCTGACCTCTCCCCGCCATCCCCTCCCCCACCCCCTCCATCCATCCCCTGACCCTCCATCCCCAGAACCCCCCCATCTCCACACCCCCCCCTCCATCCCCTGACCCCCCCCCCCCTTATCCCCGGAACCCCCCTCATCCCGGGAACCCCCCCATCTCCACACCCCCCCATCATCCCCTGACCTCTCCCCGCCATCCCCTCCCCCACCCTCTCCATCCATCCCCTGACCCTCCATCCCCAGAACCCCCCCATCTCCACACCCCCCCCTCCATCCCCTGACCCCCCCATCCCCGGACCCGCCCCCTCCATCCCCGGACCCGCCCCCTCCATCCCCGGACCCGCCCCCTCCATCCCCGGACCCGCCCCCTCCATCCCCGGACCCGCCCCCTCCATCCCCGGACCCGCCCCCTCCATCCCCGGACCCGCCCCATCTCCACACCCCCGCCCCATCTCCACACCCCCCCTCCCCCGGAAACCTCCTTCACCGCCCCCCGGAATTCCTCCACTCCCTGGACCCACCTTCCTATGCTCTGGTCCCCATAGTCCACACAGTCCTCCCTGGCCGGCCCGTCCTGTCCCCCTTGTTGCCCCCCCCCCGTCCCATCCCCCTGGCTGGCCTGTCCCGTCCCCCTCGTCGCCCCCCCGGCCGGCCTGTCCCGTCCCCCTCGCCACCCCCCGGCCGGCCCGTCCCATCCCCGCCCCCCCCGGCCAGCCCGTCCCGTCCCCCTCGTCGCCCCCGGTCGGCCTGTCCCGTCGCCCCCGGTCGGCCCGTCCTGTCACCCTCACCACCTTTGTCCCCAATTTCCCTGTATCCGCCCTTCATCCCGGATATGCCCGTTCCCCTCTCTCGGATCACCCCATTCTTCTTCCCCCTGTATTCATCCCCTCCTGTTTTGCCCCATATCGACCCCTCCCCTCGAGGATCCCACCATCCCCCTTTTCCTTGGATCACCTCCATCCTCAATCTCCCTTCTCCTCATTTTCCGAGAAACCTCTTCATGCCCTTAACTGGAGGCAATGTGGGGATTAATACCCCAGCCTTAAGGTGGTGGTGGATAGAATATTTCATTTTCAACAACAGTGTGTCTGAATGGACAAATGAGGTGTAAATCCCTATTTTGCAGGTTTCTTTATTATTCATTCATGGAAAATGGACTTCACTGACTGGGCCAGCATTTATTGCCCATCCCTAGTTGCCTTTGAGAAGGTGATGGAGCTGCCTTCTTGAAGCGCTGCAGTCCATGTGGTGTAGGTACACCTACAGTGCGGTTAGGGAGGGAGTTCCAGGATTTTGACCCAGTGACAGTGAAGGGACAGCGATATATTTCCCAGTCAGGATGGTGAGTGACTTGGAGGGGAACTTCCAGGTGGTGATGTTCCCATCTATCTGCTGCCCTTGTCCTTCTAGATGGTAGTGGTTGTGGATTTGGAAGGTGCTGTCTAAGGAGCTTTGGTGAGTTTCTGCAGTGCATCTTGTAGATGGCACACACTGCTGCCACTGTGCATCGATGGTGGAGGAAGTGAATGTTTGTGGATGTGGTGGCAATCAAACGGGCTGCTTTGTCCTGGATGGTATCAAGCTTCTTGAGTGTTGTGGGAGCTGCACTCATCCAAGCAAGTGGAGAGAATTCCATCACACTCCTGACTTGTGCCTTGTAGATGGTGGACAGGCTTCGGGGAGTTAAGAGGTGAGATAATCGTCGCAGGATTCCAAGCCTCTGACCTACTCCTGTAGCCACAGTATTTATATGGCTGGTCCAGTTCATTTTCTGGTCAATGGCAACCCCTAGGGTCTCGATAGTGTAGGATTCAGTGATGATAATGCCATTGAACGTTAAGGGGCAATGGTTGGATTCTCTCCTGTTCGAGATGGTCATTGGCTGACATTTGTGTGGCGTGAATGTTACTTACCACTTGTCAGCCCAAGCTTGGATGTTGTCCAGGTTTTGCTGCATTTGGACATGGACTGCTTCAGTATCTGAAGCAGAAGTATCTGCACACGACTAGTGCTTAACATTGTACAATAATCAGTGAACATCCCCACTTCTGACCTTATGATGGAAGGAAGGTCATTGCTGATGTTTGGGCCGAGGACACTACCCTGCGGAACTCCTGCAGTGATGTCCTGGAGTTGAGATGACTGACCAACAACCACAGCCATCTTCCTTTGTGCTAGGTATGATTCCATAACCAGTGGAGAGTTTTCCCCCTGATTCCCATTGACTCCAGTTTTGCTAGGGATCCTTGATGCCACACTCGGTCAAATGTGGCCTTGAAGTCAAGGGCAGTCACCCTCACCTCGAGAGTTCAACTCCTTTGTCCATGTTTGAACTAAGGTTGTAATGAGATCAGGAGCTGAGTGGCTCTGGCAGAACCTAAATTGGGCATCAGTGAGCCAGTTTTTGCGAAGCAAGTGCGGCTTGATAGCACTGTTGATGACCCTTTCCATTACTTTACCGATGATCAGGAGTAGACTGATGCGACGGTAATCGGCTGGGTTGGATTTGTCCTGCTTTTTGTGTAGAGGACATTCCTGGGCAATTTTCCACATAGTCTTCGGTACTATTGCCAGAATATTGTCAGGGCTCATAGCCTTTGCAGTGTCCAGTGCCTTCAGCTGTTTCTTGATATTACGTGGAATGAATTGAATTGGCTGAACACTAGCATCTGTGATGCTGGAGACCTCCGGAGGAGGCCAAGATGGATCATCCACTCGGTACTTCTGGCTGAAGATCGTAGCAAATGCTTCAGCCTTATCTTTTGCACTGATTTGCTGGGCTCCTCCATCATTGAAGATGGAAATTTTTGTGGAGCCTCCTCCTCCAGTGAGTTGCTTAATTGTCCTCCACCATTCATGACTAGATGTGGCAGGACTGCAGAGATTAGATCTGATCCGTTCGTTCTGTGATTGCTTAGCTCTGTTTATCACTTGCTGCTTATGCTATTTGGCACGCAAGTAGTCCTGTTTACTAGCTTCACCAGGCTGACACCTCATTTTTAGGTAATGCCTGGTGTTGCTCCTGGCATGCCCTCCTGCACTCTTCATTGAACCAGGGTTGATCCCCTGGCTTGATGGTAATGGTAGAGTGGGGGAAATGCTGGGCCATGAGGTTACAGATTGTGTTCAAGTGCAATTCTGCTACTGCTGATGGTCCACAGCGCCTCATGGATGCCCAGTCTTGAGCTGCTAGGTCTGTCCGAAATCTACCCCATTTAGCACGGTGGTAGTGCCACACAACATGATGGAGGGTATCCTCAATGTGAAGGTTGGACTTCGTCTTCACAATGACTGTGCAGTGGTCACTCCTACCGATACTGTCATGGACAGATGCATTTGTGACAGGCAGGTTGGTGAGGATGAGGGCAAGTACGTTTTTCTCTCTTGTTGGTTCTCTTGCCACCTGCTGCAGACCCAGTCTAGCAGCTATGTCATTTAGGACTTGGCCAGCTTGGTCAGTAGTGGTGCTACTGTGCCACTCTTGGTGATAGATTTTGAAGGCTCCACATAGAGTACATTCTGCGCTCTTGCCACCCTCAGTGCTACGCCCAAATGGTGTTCAACATGGAGGAGCACTGATTCATCAGTTGAGGGAGGGCGGATGTGGTAATCAGCAGGGGGTTTCCTTGGCCATGTTTGACGTGATGCCATGAGACTTCATGATGTCCAGAGTCGATGTTGAGGGCTCCCAGGGCAACTCCCTACCAACTACCACTGTATATCGACTGTATACCACTATACATTGTAAGAAAGAGAATGCATTCAGTCGTGTGTACGATTCTTGGGCATTTTAAAGAACAATGTGATCAATGAAATTATTCCAATTTTTACATCTAAATGGGCTTAAATGGATTGTAAGCTTAATTCCTGATGTTGAAGTCGTTGTTTGGGACTGGAGATTGTGAGGAATGAGTAACCAGCCAGGGGTGTGGTACAAATAAGAGGGTGAGAAGGAGCAGCCATCACTGAGAGGAGTGATTCAGCCCCAGAGGAGCACGAGTGACGGTTGCCAGCTGGGCTGCTAATAACTTAATAATGTGACCTATATTGAAGTTGGGTCATTGAAAAGAATGAATCTGAACTGTCCTAGTTCGAAGCGTTATAATTAGGCTGCACTTGTAATCATTATAAAAGTTATCCAGAACGTGAATTGGTGTTGGCAGCTCTTTTTAATGTATTGGGGGAAAGGCAGTGTATTGATATTTTCCTGCAAGTGATGGTTAGCACTGGTTACTCTTGCCCAGAAGATGTAAAAGCACCAGCAATTGAGTGTTTGTGTCCACATTACTCGGATTGCCCTGGAAGCCTAGTCACAGTGCATGGACTGTGACTGCTGGTCCCGTCCCATAAATTGAGACCATGTTGTCATCTGCCATCTGTTGTCGTCATGTTTCAAGAGATGTTGACTTTGTATACAAAGAGATCCTTGGCAGATTTTCTCTCTCTTGCCCACAGCTGTACCGTGTACAAATTGTGTTGCAAACACAGTCATTTTTGCATCCTGAAAATATACCATAAATGACACAAGAAGGGCATGTGAAACCCCTACCAGATCGACTATGTAACCTCCTTAAATCAGCAGCATCTCACCAAGGTTACTTCGACTGTACCTCCCATCCCTCGACCCTTCCCAAAAAGCAGCAAATAATATGAGTATCATCACATCTGGGCCACTTGTTATCCTAACGTGGGCATAGGTAACCAGCCCTTCACTGTTGCTGGACACACAACTTAGGATTTCCTATTGAGTACTGGTCTTGGCTCAGTGGTAACGCTGTTTCTTGCCTTCAAGTCAGAAGATTGTGGGTTCAAGCTCCACTCCAGAGTCCTGAGTACAAAATCCAGGCTGACACTTGCAGCGCAGTACTGCAGGAGTGCTGCACTGTCTGAAGTGGTGTCTTTCGGATGGAAGCGTCTTGCTTGTCTGCTCTCTTAGGTGACACAAAAGATCTCATGAAGGATCTGATTGGATAGAGTAGTTCTCCCCAGTGTCGTGGTCAGTATGATTCCTTCAAGTTGAGGAACAAATCTCAAGTTGCAAAAAAAAATGCATCTGGAGCAAAAGCGAGTCAGGGGTGTAAGGAGGGGTAAAGAGCTTGTATTTGTTTGTCTTTCATGTTTTCTGAATGTTCCAAGTGCTTAACAGCTGATAAATTATTTCTGCAGTGCAGTCTCTGTCATTTAGGTGGATATGGCAGATAATTTGCACAGGGAGGTCTCGCTACACACACAGGTCTTGCAAACACTGGTGAGATGAACCTGTCGGTTCAGTGCTCCATGTTGGGACCAGGACAGCTGACGACTTCCCTGCCCTTCAGTGGTGCCATGTAATCTTAACCTTCCAACAGACTGATGGGAAAAGGCATCTTCTGCGGGGTGGCACCTCTGTCAGTGCAGCACTCCCTCAGTGTGCGCCCAGATTGAGTTCAAGACCGACAGTAGGGCTCATGCCCATTTGTTCAATACCTGTCAAAAGGCCCGTTTAATTCTCTGCTGCTCTGAACTGGGAAGCAGTCGGTTTGACAGAACTCAGTTCAGTATTGGACCAGATTTATGTTGGAATAATCGGTCCATAGAATTATGGAATAGCACAGCACAAAAGTAGACCATTCGCTCATCTAGTCTGTGCCAGCTCTTTTGAAGAGCTATCCAGCACTCACCCATTCATTCCACGTACTCTTGAAATTATTTCCCCTTCGAGTATTTATTCAGTGTCCCCTTGAATGCTACTATTGAATCTGTATCCACCACCCTATCAGGGAATGCATTCCTCATCCTAACCTCTTGTGTAAAAAAAAAAAAGTTTTCTCTCACGTCTTAGAAAAGCAAAATATTGTGGATGCTGGAAATCTGAAATTTAACAGCAAATGCTGGAAGTTCTCTCCAGGTCAGGCAGCATCTGTGGAGAGAGAAAGATTTAATGTTTCAAGTCGATGACCTTTTATCAGAACTGCAGAATAGGTGATAGATTACATTTTTATCTTGACTGTCTCTTGGCTTTTCTGGTTCTTTTACCATTCACTTTAAATCTGCGCCCTCCATTTATTGACCTTTGTGAGCATGCTGGACTGCTTTGTGCTCTTGTGATCAAACAGCGCCGCTTGCTATCTCAGCTTACAGACGTGTGTTGGCCAAACTGCTAAGGCATTGCACATAGGGAATCATAAGTGTTCTCTTTAGGTCAAGTGGGGGCCAGAGGGCAGATGTTAAAATTGGATCAGGGCACATGACATGATTTAGGCCATCACTTCAAAGCCATGCCTCCCTCATTTTTGTAATTCCATTGTGAATTCTTATGTCCACGTTCTGCTAGGGTTGGTGCTGCAACACGCTTGTTGGTGGGAAGGTGGAATTGCAATATGCAGAGTTGCTCTGACCTTGAATAAACTGCCTGAAGGGGTGGTGGAAGCAGATTCAACAGTGCCTTGCAAAGGGGAGTTGGATCAATATTTGATGAGGACGAATTGCAGGGTTATTGGGAAAGAGCATGACGGGAAAGTGGAATTAATTGGTCAGCTCTTTCACAGAGCTGGCAAAGGCATCATGGGCCAATTTTTCGTTGAGTCACTCTGCCATCAGGTTTCATACAGCAAAGGGTTTGAGGCTTCTGCTTGACCTACTGACTGACACCTGCACTCATCTTGCTACTCGCTTGGAGGATCCCAAGCCACAACCATAGATTTCTGACGACATCACCCAGTTTCTGTAAAATGTGCGACTTTTGTAATGACTGCAACAGGATTTTTGAGTTTTGAAGCTAATGTTCATTGCAGTCTGATATAGCAACAAGCAAGCACAGAGTTTTGATTTGTCTTGCATTCAAACCTGTTTTTGACACACCTGCACGAACACATGCAAGGTTAGTCATTGCTAACTGCTTGATCTGATTTTCTCACATTACTGCAAAACCAGCCCAACCTCAGTTTATATGCTGAAACCCTCCCTTATCCATGCATTTGTTATCTACATACTCACCTATTCCAATGCTTTCCTGGCTGGTCTCCCACTTTTCACCATCTGTAAACTTCAGCTAATCCAAAACTCTGTTGCCCTATCCTAAGCCCTGTTCACCCACCACCCTGTGCTTACTGATCTACATTGCTTCCCAGTTCAGCAATGTCTCATCCTTGTTTTCAAAGTATTCTATGGTGTCTCCCCTCCCTGTCACTCATCTCCTCTGATCCCACACACCTCTGAAATTTCTGCACTCCTCCATTTCTGGTCTTTTGTGCATCGGATTTTCATTGCTTCACCTTTGGCGGTGTGCTTTCAGCTGCTTAGGTCCTAAGTTCTGCCACCTCTCCATCTTTCTCCTCTTTTAAGACATTCCTTAAAGTCTACCTCTGACCAAGCTGTTTTTCACCTGTGTGAAATTCCTTGGGGTGTTTCATGATGTTGAAGGTGTTATTTAAATATAAGTTGGTGGTGAAATTCCAGTCTTGAAGCATTATGTCAACGCCAAATCTTTGTCTGGAAAAACTCAGCAAGTCTGGCAGCATCGGCGGAGAAGAAATCAGTCAACGTTTCGAGCCTCCATGGCCCTTCGGCAGGGAGGCTCGAAACGTTGACTGATTTCTTCTCTGCCGATGCTGCCAGACTTGCTGAGTTTTTCCAGGTAATTCTGTTTTTGTTTTGTTTTGGATTTCCAGCATCCGCAGTAGCTTTTAGCTTTTTGTCCAAATCTTTGTCTGTTTGGCTGAGAAGTAGTTATCTCACCTGAGTCCGAAAATTTAAGCTGTACCTCGACACACAATTGAGGCTGACCGAGGGAATGTTGGTTTGTGGGAGGTGCTGTCTTTCAGCTTAGACATGAAACCAGGGGCTCATTCTGTTTGTTTAGATGAATGTAAACAATTCCATACAACTACTTGAAGAGCCGGTTGCTCTCCTGGCCACCATTTATTTCATAGCCAACACTGCCATTAACTGATTACCTGCTTATTTATCTCATTGCTGTTTGTGGGAACTTGCTCCGTGCAGATGGCTGATGTACTTCCTATAGTACAACACTGCCTTCTTCACTTCAAAAGTGGTTCATTAGGTGTGAAGTGCGTTGGGATGCCTGGTGATGTGAAAGGAGCTATAGACACTGCTCTGTACTTTTCTGATGGTGTTGCCAGCTGAAGGGACTTCTTATCATTGACCTACCTATGGAACCAAAGTGCAGGAAACCTGACTGTGGTTACTGCATACCAGCACAGTCCAGAAATGGAGCAAGTGTTTTAAATCACTCCCTGCAAGTCTCTCCTCTGCTACTCTTTTGGGTTTAGGCACAGACCCACATGGTGTATGTTCAGTCCTGAGTGTGCTGAGTTATCTATTTGCAGTTGATCTACATTTGGCCTCGGTGCCTCTGTGTGTTCAGCAGAGGAAAATATTGAACATGGTTCCTGCTTCTGATCACTGACCAGTGATTATTACAAGGAAGCGCTTGGACGTGGAGACCAGGTTGAGGACAGAATCAGGTTTAGAAAGAACACCTGATTTGGTCTATTAATACTTGCTGCCTAGCCTTAGCTGAAGCATCTAACAGGAGCCATCACTAGTAGCCTGTAACCTGGCGAGAATCAGCATCATCACAGGGGGTGTTGGGGTGGTACTCCTTACAAACTAGCACTTGTTCTTGCTTTTGAATGGGCACAAGAGGCTGTGTGGCCTACATACAGCCCTGTGCTCCAATGATTCGAGATGTAGGGAATGAACTGTAATGCTTATTGCTCACATCTTCCAAACACCACACCCTCCGAGAGCAGATGTTCTTTACTACTTTGTGGAGAGGTTCCAGTTAAAAATGATGTCACGAGGCATTTCACAAAACATTATACTGCGGCCTCTTAAAAAAAGCTGAAAGCACTTTTTACATATGTTTTATAAACCATTCCTGCCCCTCGTGTCACAAATCCTACATTTTTAATTTGCTCAGCTGTGTATTTGCAGAGATTTTCTTTTTTGGCCTATGCTCAGTGATATAATTGGTGTGACAAATGGTCAGTCAAGATGAAGTATTGTCTTTTGATATTTCCATTATAAATTCTGATTTTACGATCGAACCAGAAGATGAAATTACACCCTCCTGCCAGTGCTGCTGCTGCTGCTGCTGCAGTGGGAAGGGGGTGGAATTATAGTGTGACGAGTTTACCATAGGCAGTTGCCATTATAATTATAATGCTGCACATTGATGAGAAGTGCACACATATTGCAGTTTCGAGATTTGAGGGATATCTGAGGTAATTTTCAACTGCATGAGCCATAAGCTGATGCCAAGGATTGTAGAACCTCCACCCACCCAATTAACTTTCAAGTGGTACAGCTGAAAATTTCCCCGGCGATATAAATTCAAGTTCCTTTCATTCTCCATGCACCTTGTGTACCAGCAGGAGGGTAACTGTAATGAACAGGGACGCCCCCCCACCGACTGCCCCACCACCAATTAATTTCTCTCCTTGCTGAAAGCTGTTGTCCCAGAGACCAGCTTGATTGCATATCCAACAAGAGCTGGTGTCTTCAGTAGGGGAGGGAAGATTTAAAAGAAATTGAACAGCAAGCGGAGTTTGGATCCTTGCTGCAGGAGGCTTGGGCTGGGTTGTGCCATGTGGTTTCGTCAGAAGCCAGTTCAAGCTATGTGCTCATGAAGAATATGCCGCCTAGACTGATCTCTGAGCCTTAGCGTACTCACACTGATACTCATTGTAGTATTTCAGCTAGAGTTGGGACCTAATGTCAACCTAAAGCGAAACAAAATTAAACTCCGGAGGAGGTAAAAGCGAAATACTGCGGACGCTGGAAATCAGAAATAAAAACAGAAAATGCTGGAAAAGCTCAGCAGGTCTGTCTGGCAGCATCTGCGGAGAGGGAAACAGAGTTAACGTTTGGAGCCCGTATGACCGCTCTGAAGATGATTCGTGTGGACTCGAAACGTTAACTCTGTTTCCCTCTCCGCAGAAGCTGCCGGAGCTGCTGAGCTTTTCCAGCATTTCCTGTTTTTTATTTCTGGAGGAGGCAAACTGGTTCCACTTTGCTCTGGAATAAATTCAGACTTTGACTCTGGGATTTGCGAAGATTTCATGGCCTCGCTAAGAAGGAAGACCGCTTCGCAGCAATGCTACAGCTTGTTCAAAGTAAGAATGTGTACCAGTTGACCTTGCAACCAGTAAACCTGCTATAGAAATAATAACAAATCGTACCTTCTTGTGAGCCTGGATTAAGGTTTCCTGAAATTTGACAAGCCTGTGAAAACGTAAGTGCAGCTGAAGGGGATGGCACATGTTGGAGGGGTGGCACCTCAGCTGAGTGCCAACTGCATTCATTTAATGAATAAATTACACCACTCGCTTTCGGAATGCCAGACAGCAGTGCTGCACTCAGGCTTTTATGTTTCAATTTCAGTGGCACACTTTCAAGTCTCAACAGATAATTGTGGCCCTGCCTTTGCTAAAAGCCTGTTATTACTGCTGTGTGAGAGCTAATGCTTGTTTTGCCTTGTTTGTATTAATCTAGATTAAAGGCAATGCTGCCCCACCCCTCGAAAGCCACTTGTACCCCACCAGAGCAGTTTTGGCTTTCGATGCACACTTGCCACACCATTGCCGAATACATTCCCAAGCCACCAAGGACAGCCATTTCTCAACCTGTCATTGGAATTATGATCTTTATGAATGGAACTGGAGCCTGCCTTGGGCTCAGTGGTAGCATTCTAGCCTCCGAGTCAGGAGGTCCAGGATTTGTACCTCACTCCAGACAGCCCCAGTGAGTGGAGACTCAAGCTTTGGCTCGGAATTTTGGGGCGACGTCCAGTGGGATGCTCTCATCTGGTAATTGTGGGCGGCCGCCTCCTCTGCTGTAGCATGTGGCATGAAACTCTCCTGCTGTGCAGTGATATGTGGCTGATATGGAGATGGTTACAGCCATGGGAGGAACATTCACCTTCTGGCCTGACAGACTGTTAATGAGCTTGTGAACCCTTTCACTGCTTCATGCTGTCTGCATGCGGAGAGTGTAAAGATATGAAAACGGCTGAAGGAACTGTGCCATTCCATAGAGTGTTGCTGTGCTTGCAAGATGTGCACATACTGATGCAGCCAACTAGTATTCCATTCTCAAATAAAACCAGAAAATGCTGGATATACTCAGCAGGTCAAGCAACATCTGTGGAGAAAGAAACGGGAGTAATGTTTCAGGCTTAACATAAAAACATCAGAACAGGGTCATCATTGACCTGAAACATGAATTCTGTATCTGTTCACAGGTGCTGTCTGACCTGCTGAGTATTTCCAACATTTTTTGTTTTTATTTCAGATTTCCACTATCTCCAGTATTTTGCTTTTGTAGCAAAGGTCGATCACCTTACATCAGAACTGGGATTAGTTAGGGATGTAGCAGGCTTTAAGCAACTACAGAGGTGTTGGGATAGTGGGGATGGAGTTGGGGGAGAACAAAAAGGAAGGTCTGTGGAGGGATCAATAACCAGGGGGCATAGATTTAAGGTAAGGGGCAGGAGGTTTAGAGGGGATGTGAGGAGGAATTTTTCACCCAGAGGGTGGTGGGAATCTGGAACTCTCTGCCTGAAAGGGTGGTAGAGGCAGAATCCCTCTTAACATTGAAGAAGTATTTGGATGTGCACTTACGATGCCATGGCATACAAGGCTATGGGCCTAATGCTGGAAAGTGGGATTAGAATAGTTAGGTACTTGTTTGACCGGCGCAGACTCGATGGGCCGAAGAGCCTTTTTCTGTGCTGTAGACCCCTACGACTCTATGACTCTCTAAATGGAGGGGTCAATAACCAGGGGGCATAGATTTAAGGTAAGGGGTAAGAGAGTAGTTGAGAATTTTTTTTCCCCCAGAAGTTGGTGAGAGTCTGGGAATCACAGCCTAAAAGGGTGGTTGAGTCAGAAACTCTCGTAACATTTAAGAAGTATTTCGATATTCACTTGCATTGCCATAGCCTCCAGGCTATGGGCCAAGCACTGGAAAATGGGATTAATGTAGTCAGATCTTTGTTGACCGGCGTGGACAGGATGGCCCAAATGGCCTCCTTCTGTGCTGTAAACGTCTATGACCCCATAAATATAGGTCCTTACAGTCTGAAATGGGAGAATTTATAATAGAGAACGAGGAAATGGCAGAGCCATTAAACAACTACTTTAGTTCTGTCTTCATGGAGGAAGACACAAATAACTTTTCAGAAATACGAGGGAACCAAGGGTCTAACGAGAAGGAGGAATGGAAGGAAATTAGTATTACAAACACAATAGTGCTGGAGAAATTAATGGGACTGAAAGCTGATAAATCCCCAGGGCTTGATAATCTACATCCCAGGGTGCTAAAGGAGGTGGCCATGGAGATAGAGGATGTGTTGGTTGTCATCTTCCAAAATTCTGTAGATTCTAAACAGTCCCGGCAGATTGGATGGTGGCAAATGTAACCCCACTATTTAAAAAAGGAAACCGTGAATTGCAGATCAGTAGTAGGGAAAATGCTGGAGTCCATTATAAAGGATGTGATAAAGGCACTTAAAAATAGCAGTGGGATTAGACAAAGTCAACATGTATTTATGAAAGGGAAATCATGTTTGACAAACTTACTGCAGTTCTTTGAGGATGTAGCTGGCAGTATAGATAAGGGAGAACCGGTGGATGTGATGTATTTGGATTTTCAGAAAGTTTTGACAAAAGCCCACATAAGAGGTTACTGTGTAAAATTAAAGCACATGGGATTGGGGGTAATATATTGGCATGAATTGAGAATTGGTTAGCAGACAGGAAACAGAGTAGGAATAAATGAGCCTTTTTCAGAGTGGCAGGCGGTGACTAGTGGGATACTGCAGGGATCAGTACTTGGGCCCCAGCTATTCACAATATATATCAATGATTTGGATGAGGGAACCAAATGTAATATTTCCAAGTTTGCTGATGACATGAAACTAGGTGGGAATGTGAGCGATGAGGAGGGTATTAAGAGGCTTCAAGGTGATTTAGAAAGGATATACTTGCCATAGAGGAAGTGCAGCAAAGGTTCACCAGACTGATTCCTGGGATGGCAGGATTGTCGTATGAGGAGAGATTGGGCCGATGAGGCCTGTATTCACTGGAGTTTAGAAGAATGACAGGAGATCTCATTGAAACGTATAAAATCCTGACAGGGGTGGACAGACTGGATGCAAGGATGATATTTCCTCTGGCTGGGGGACTAATACCAAGAATGGGCGGGTTGTCCTCTGAGGAAAGGCTGGACAGGTTAGGCTTGTATCCACTGGAATTTAGAAGAGTAAGAGGGGACTTAATTGAAACCCTTAAGATCTTGAGGGGTCTTGACAGGGTGGATGTGGAGAGGATATTTCCTCTTGTGGGAGAATCTAGAACTAGGGGTCACTGCTTAAAAATAAGGAGTCGCTCTATTAAGACAGAGTTGAGAAATTTTTTCTGATGGTTGAGAGTCTTTGGAACTCTCTTCCTCAAAAGGCGGTGGAAGCAGAGTCTTTGAATATTTTTAAGGCAGAGGTAGATAGATTCTTGATTAACAAGGCGGTGAAAGGTTATCAGGGATAGGCAGAAATTTGGGGTTGAGGTTACATTCAAATCTGCCTTGATCTTATTGAATGGCCTACTCCTCCTAATTCGTATGTTCGTATGAATGAGGAGTCATTGTCTCAGGTTACTGAGTAGACCATTTAGGACAGAGATGAGGAGAGGGTGGTGAACCTGTGGAATTCCCTACCATAGAAGGCTGTGGAGGCCAAGTCACTGAATATATAAGAACATAACATAAGAACTAGGAGTAGGCAATTCAACCCCTCGAGCCTGCTCCGCCATTCACTACGATCATGGCTGATCTCATTTCGGCCTCAGCTCCAATTTCCCGCCCTCTCCCCATAGCCTTTCAACCCATTACTAATTAAAAATCTGTCTATCCCCTCCTTAAATTTATTCAGTGTCCTGACATCCACTGCACTCTGAGGTAGTGAATTCCACAGATTCACGACCCTTTGAGAAAAGTAATTCCTCCTCATCTCTGATTTAAATCTACTACCCCTTAGCCTAAAACTATGGCCTCTCATTCTAAAATGCCCCAGAAGGGGAAACATCCACTCAATGTCTACTTTGTCTATCCCATTTAGCATCTTATATACCTCAATTAGATCTCCCCTCATCCTTCTAAACTCAAGCGAGTATAGGCCTAAACTGCTCAATCTCTCCTCATAAGACAAGCCCCGAATCTCTGGAATCAATCCAGTGAACTTCGTCTGAACCGCCTCCAGTGCAACCACATCCTTCCTCAAGTAAGGGGACCAAAACTGTGCACAGTACTCCAGGTGCGGTCTCACCAATGCCCTGTACAGTTGCAGCAACGCTTACCTATTTTTATACTCTATTCCTTTAGCAATAAAAGTCAAAATAAGCCTTCCTTATTACCTGCTGTACCTGCATTAAAGCTTTCAGCGATTCATGCACAAGGACACCCAGATCCCTCTGCACTGAAGCATTCTGAAGTTTCTCTCCATTTAAATAATAAGTTGCCTTTTTATTCTTCTGACCAAAATGGATAACCTCACACATCTGCCAAATTTTGGCCCATTCACCTAACCTGTCCATACCCATTTGTAAATTTCTTATTTCTTCATTGCAACCTACTTTCCCACCTATTTTGGTGTCATCTGCAAATTTAGCTATAGTACCTTCTATCCCTGAATCCAAGTCATTAATATAGAATGTAAATAGTTGGGACCCAAGGACCGAAGCCTGTGGTACCCCACTAGTTACAGCTTGCCATCCAGAAAAAGACCCATTTATCCTGACTCTCTGCTTTCTGTTGGATAGCCAACCCTCTTTCCAAACTAATATATTACCCCTAACTTCCTGTGATCTTATCTCATATATTTAAGAAGGAAATAGATTTCTGGACTTTAAAGGCGTCAAGGGGTATGGGGAGAGCGCAGGAGTTTGGTGTTGAGATAGTGGATCAACTATGATCATATTGAATGGCAGAACAGGCTGAAAGGGCCGAATGACCTACTGCTGCTCTTATTTTCTATGTTCTACGTTCTAATTTAGAGGACAGTTAACGGTCAAGCAGAAGGAACTGTTACCACAAGGGGGCTCCTTATTTAGAAACAAGTTGTGGGTTTCTTAGTGATTTGACAACATGCTCGTATCACTGGGCTGAAAGTGTAGTCCACCAATGTGCATGGAAGGAATAATGTGATTGAGTCATAGCTGCCCTTTGAACTGGCTGTGCAAGCCGCTGTATTGTATCCAACCGCTAACATGTAAACGAATAAACTTTGATGTAAATGAACGGACCCTAGATAGCAATGAGAAACAGGAACCCTATCTTATGTTTTTCTTCTCTAACACAGACACACACTGAAGCTCATTGTTGCATCTGTATTGTCTGTTATATACTGATAATGCCACCCCTCTTGACTCTCCACGCCTCTGTGTTGTCAGACTGCTTGACTGATGTTCAGCCTTGGGTGAATTGCAATTTCCTCCAGTTAGTGATTTGGAAGATTAAAGCCATCATCTTTGTCACCCCTTCCAGGTCACTGTTTCATGCTAGACCAGACATTTTATAACCTTGGTGTTCAATGCAACCTCAAGATCAGCAACCAACTTCACATTAACAGCTACAAAAACTGCCTATTTCCACCATTGTAATGTTGCCTGCCTCCAGTCCTACCTCAGCCCATCTGCTGCTGAAACCCCATACATGTCTTTGCCCCCCTCAGACTTGGCTGTACCAATGCTCTCTTGGCTGGCCTCCATCCTCCTCAAATTTCAACTTAACCAAAACATTGCTGCTCATATCCTTTCTTGCTCACCTTGTCCTCACTGATCAACCTTGCTCACAGTCACCCAACAATTCCAATTCAATATGATTATGTTTAGATCTCTTCATAATCTCTGCTCTCCTGATATCTGTAACCTCCAGTCCAAAAAAGTCATCTTTAACTCTTAGTTCCCCCAGCTCTGGCAATTTGTGTGTTCCTTTCTCTTTGTCCCATTATTGGTGTCCGTGAACAAAAACAAAAATACCTGGAAAAACTCAGCAGGTCTGACAGCATTTGCGGAGAGGAACACAGTTAACGTTTCGAGTCTGCATGACTCTTCAACAGAACTAAGGAAAAATAGAAAAGAAGTGAAAATATAAGCTGGTTTAAGGGGGGGTGGGACAGGTAGAGCTGGATAGAGGGCCAGTGATGGGTGAAGATATCCAAAAGATGTTTTAGACAAAAGGACAAAGAGGTGTTGAAGGTGGTGATATTATCTAAGGAATGTGATAAACTGGAGTTGAGACTACAATTAGATCAACCATGATCTTATCGAATAGCAGAGCAGGCTCGAGGGGCTGAATGGCTTCCTCCTGCTCCTAAATCACGGTTCTTATATGCTGTTGAATGTATGAGTGAGAGATGTTGGGTGGAAGCTGCTCAGAAAATTTACTAAGCCTGACAGTTCATGGAAGCTGACCAAATGCGTTTGCTGCAGACGTTCTTTCTGACCTCGGGTGACTTGTTCAGGCCAACGCCCCGGATGACATTAGTATCAATACATTATCACTACAGAATCAGGGAATGGCTACAGCATGGAAGGAAGCCATTGGGCTGGCTATATTTGTGCCAGCTCTCTTTAAGAGCATCTCAGCCAGTCACACTCTTCTGCCTTTTCCCATAGCCCTGCCAATTGACAGTGCGTGCTTGGAGGGATTCTGAACTGAATGACATCACAGTGCTTTCACGTTTCCGATACAGCCAGAATGGACCCTAGCTGTTCTGAAGAGGTGAACTGCACGCTTCAGTGATCTGGGAACTGCCAATGGTGGCTCCTCAGAGAGACTCCATGGCTTTGGTCATTCAGTGTGGACCAAGGGAAATGGAACAGCTTGCATTTCACAGTCTCCAAGTCTGACCATCAAACTAGGTCTGATAAAAGAGATTGATTAACAAATTAAGCTAATGGAGACATTCAGACTGGTGTATAGTCCACCCCTAATAATTTGAAACCAATTTTTTTGCTCAAAAAGTTGAATACATGGCAAAGTGGAATTTAGAGTTTGAAAAACTGGGCGAACAGATAATTTTGAGCGAAGCAGCTTGGAAACTCTGGGTGTAGGTGCTACATTGTGCTATAGCTTCACGTGGAAGCTGTGCTGCGGATCTTGTGAAATCTGTCCCCTTTCCGTGAAAAGTAGAGTAGGCTCAACAACACCAGAGTGTGAAATGGCATTATTAGTGCCTGTAAATTTGATTATTTGTTGATGGGCCTTGCCAGCTCCAATCCGGTGTTGCTATAAAATGGAATTGTAGAATTTTGCAGCAGAGGAAGAAGCCATTCAGGCCATTGTGTGCGCCTGTTTGCTGAATTAAGCTTTGGAGACAGTGCAGAGGAGATTGACTAGGATGATGCTGGGGGCTTTTAAAAAATTCGTTCATGGGTTATGGGCGTCGCTGGCCAGGCCAGCATTTATTACCCATCCATAGTCGCCCCCTAGTTCATAGGGCATTTAAGAGTCAACCACATTGCTGTGGGTCTGGAGTCACATGTAGGCCAGACCAGGTAAGGACGGCAGATTTCCTCCCCTTAAGGATATTCGTGAACCAGATGGGCTTTTACAACAATCGACATGGTTTCATAGTCATCATTAGACTTTTAACTCCAGATTTTTATTGAACTCAAATTTCACCATCAGCTGTGGCGGGATTCGAACCCGGGTCCCCAGAGCATTACCCTGGGTCTCTGGATTACTAGTCCAGCGACAATACCATAACCTGGTTGTTATGTGGAGAGACTGGGGTGTTTTTTCCTAGCAGAGAAGGTTAAGGAAAACTCAATCATGTTCTATTAACCAGAGAGAAGATGGGAGTTTTTTTTCTGAAGCAACGTGATTTTATGATCTAGAGTGCACTGCCCAAGACGGTAGTCGATGTAGATTCAACAGAAATTCTCAAAAGAGAGTGGGATGTATATTTGAAAAGGAGATATTTGCAGAGTTATGGATGAAGAAGCAGGGGATTGGGACTAATTGGGTCACTGTTCAAAAGAGCTGGGGCAGCCAAGCTCCTGTGCTGTGTGTCACCTTATCCATTGAGTTCCATTCCCCTGACCTTTTACCATACTATTAAATAAATGTTCTTTGTTAAATATTTATTCATTTCATCTTTAAAAGCTGTTATGAATTCTCCTTCTTCTACTGTTTCTGGCTGGGCTTTGCTTATCTTAATGACCCTCTGCAATAGTAAAAGAAAAAAACTTCTGAACTGCTCCCTGCATTCTTTTGGTGGTGATCTGAAATTGGTGCCTTCTAGTTGCTGACCAGTGAAAGCAGTTTTTTCTGATTTACCATACTCCTGGCAGATCTGTAAAGGTCCATGTTTTCTCTGGTCTTTGGTCATTAGAACCGCTGGTATTAATCCTTCGTGAATCTCTTCTGTTTTTAAGAGTTTGACAACCTTCCTAAAGAGCAGGCATCAATGATTTATTTGGGGACGCTTAGTGGTTTTTATCATGTCTGCATAGCTCCCATCCTTCACAGGTTTGTTAATTCCCCAACCCAACCTCTACAGCTAGCAACATGCAACAGGAGTAAATGCAGGTCTGACAACAATTATGTGCTTGTGTTAAAATTTGTGAGGAATTTTTATAAGAGCAATTCAAGACGGTAGAAGGGGCACTAAGCAAAGGACACATTTAAGGTAAAAGCAAAATACCGCGGATGCCGGAAATCTGAAACAAAAACGGAAAATGCTGGCAAAACTCAGCAGGTCTAACAGCACCTGTGGAGAGAAAAACAGACTTAATGTTCCGAGTCCATATGATTCTTCTTCAGAGCTAAAGAGAAGTAAAAATGTGGTGAAATTTATACTGTTTAAGGGGAGTGGAGCAGGTGAAGCTGGGTACAAGGCCAGCGATAAGTGGGGTCAAAGGAGAGATTGACAAAAATGTCATGAACAAAAGGACAAAGGGGGTGTTAATGGTAGTGGTATGGGCTAAAGGAGGTTCTGATGATGGCATTGAGGTAAGAAAGCAGAATGTGATAAAAGCAGGACAAGGGTAAGCACTCTGTGAAAGAACAACATGAACAAGGGACAGATGGCCCTTGTAGTGGTGGGGGGAGGGGAAGGTGGTGGGAAAAAAGATCGAAAATAGGATAAAAGGTGGGAATAAAGCAATGAATAAAAATGAAAATAAAAATAAGTGGATAAAAAAATAAAAATGAGTATTGAAACATGGATAAAAAAGAGGTAAGGCTGGAGGGGAGAGTTCATGGTCTGAAGTTGTTGAACTCAGTGTTAAGTCTGGAAGGCTGTAAAGTGCCTAATCAGAAAATGAGGTGCTGTTACTCCAGTTGCGTTGGGCTTCACTGGAACATTGCAGCAGGCCGAGGTCAGACATGTGGGTATGACAGCAGGGTGGTGCGTTGAAATGGCAAGTGACAGGAAGGTCTCGGTCATGCTTGCAGACAGACCGAAGGCGTTCCACAAAGCGGTCACCCAGTCTGCGTTTGGTCGCTCCAATTTAGAGGAGACCGCATTGGGAGCAGCGAATGCAGTAGACCAAATTGAAGGAAGTGCAAGTGAAATGCTGCTTCACTTGAAAGGAGTGTTTGAGCCCTTGGATGGTGAGGAGATAAAGAGGCAGGTGTTGCACCTACTGCGATTGCTTGGGAAGGTGCACTGGGAGGGGGATGAGGTGTTGGGGGTGATGGAAGAGTGGATGCGGAGGGAATGGCCCCTACGGAATGTCGACAGTGGGGGTGAAGGGAAGATGTAGTGATTTGAGGTGATCGACAAAAGAACAAGAGAGTTGGCTTGAGGAAATTTTTTAATATTGTAATGTGGAATGCACTCCCTGTAAAGGTGGAGGGGACAGATTTAATTGTAACTTAAAAAGGGAATTGGATAAATACTTGAAGGGAAAACATTTACAAAGCTCTGGGGAAAGAGCAGAGGAATGGAGCTAATTGGAGAGTTCTTTCAAAGAGCTGGCACAGGCACAATGGGCTGAATGGTCTCCTGCTCTGTATTAATCTATGATACAATGATGCTGTCTTCCTAAGTTGAGGGATACTGCTTGTGTTGTATGGCTTTTTTTATTGGCTCTGTGATCTGTTATCTTGTGTCAGAGTAAGTGGAGATGATTCATTTTCCGCATGCATGTAAGCGCATTAAGCTGCAGTTTGATGTTATTAGTGCTGCTGTTATGCAGCTTCTATTGTCCAACTGTTTGCCTCCCTTGATATCGATGACTTCCTCAGTGCCTGCCAATTAAGGACACGAGTCGTGGCAAGGGCGGTTTAGTATTACGTGGGAGCTGTGTTAAGTGAGATGGACCGTGTTTGGTCTGCTTTTTGAATCCTCAACCCTCGCAGCCGACATGCTTTCATGACCTTCCCTGTATGTGTTGCGAAGTATATCTGAGAGAACAGTGACAGCCAGTGTGCATATGTATTCGGAACGTCAGGGTCAGGACAGTGTGCTTCCTGAACTAGTCAAAACAGGACTTGGGAATTCATTGGATGATCATAAACATCACCAGGCTTAAGCAAAATAACCCATGACCAGCTGCCTTGCGACAACATCGAAAAGCAGCAGGCATTGTAATATAACTTGAAACTGCCTTCACTGTGGGTTAATGTCAGTGATATGGAGTACAATAGAACAGGATCACTGGAAATGCCTCGGTGGTGAGTACAAGCATTATGTTATCAAGTAATTTATTATGGGGAGGAGCGCTCTACTTTAATTTCATTCTTAATAATTCTCTCAGCAATGACTGGAGTAAGGATGATTGCAGCTTGTTGGAAATGAGTGTTTTTGGTCAGTTGCGTGCAGAAATTCGTTGTTGTGCTTAACTGAGAGAAACCCACAAAGATCATGAATCTGTTTGCCTGGTATGGAGTTTTACTTTGCTTAGGGACACGCTTCCCTGACCCTAATTCGAGAAATCTTGAGTATTGGTGGTTTTTGTAATGCTTGCATTTGTATCTTGGAGAATAATATGAAATTAAGCCATGGGTGACTTTGCAGGGTGGTTAACAGGCTCCTTCCATAGTCCTACCCATTATGGTGCAAACTGATACGGCGGGAGGGTTTTTGGGTTCCTATCTTCTGGATTTGGGGAGGGGGGGGGGTGCCTAGGGCCGAGGGTGGTGACTGTCGAACACATTCACCGACACGAGTATCTGTTGGCTGTCGACCTAGAATTTAGAGTCCGAGCTCTTGACTCCATTTGCTGGGACTGGCTGGAGTGGGTTTTGAAAAGTGAGAGACTAGCATATGTTAGTACTTGGAGGGATTTAGTGGTCTTTGTATGTGAATCAATGAAGTTAACAAGCAAGTACAGCAAGTAATTAGAAAGGCAAATGGTATATTGCCCTTCATTGCAAGGTGCGTTCAGTGTAAGAGTAAAGAAGTCTTTTAGCATTCATGTAAGACTTTGGTGAAATCACACCTGGAGTATTGTGTAAAGGCTTGCTACGCTTATCTAAGGATGGATATTTTTATCTTTAAAGGGGGTGCAGCAAAGATTCATTAGAATGATTCCTTGAATGAGAGTTCTCTCCTATGAGGCAAAATAGAGCAGAATGAGTCTATGTTCTTTGGCAGATATTGAGAGGCTGTTTCTCCTGACTGGACAGTCTAGAACAAGGGGTCATTTTGGCCTCGGATGGGGAGAAATTTCTTCAGAGGGTCGTGATGCTCAGCTGTTGAGTATATTCAGGGCTGAGATGGATAGAATTTTGGCACTCGGAATTGAAGGATATTAGGATAAGGTTGGAAAATTGAGGTGCAAGTTCAGCATTAATTGAGTGTTGTAGCAGGCTCAATGTGCCCTCTGGCATGCTTCTGCGTCTATTTCGTATGTTCTCAGGGTAATTATAAGTTTGAAATGGCTTGCTATGAATTTCACAGTCTTCCTCCTCCATGTGTTCTCACTATTTGAGCCAGGTGTCAGCTGTGGCTCAGTGGGAGGTGTACTCACTTCTAAATGTTTTGAGTTCAAGTTTCGCTCCAGTGCCTTCAGCCCAGAATCATGGGCCCACGGTGCTGCGGGGGCCTGCTCCCAAGATCCCAGGAGAAGTGGAGCAGGGGAGTTCTTGCTGATACCCTGGATGATAATCCTCAATCAACCCTACAACAGATTACCTGACAATTGTCACTTTGCCTGTGGGACCTTGTGGTGTTCAAATTGGCTACTGCATTTCTTCCATTCCAAGAGTGACTAAATTTCAAAAGTATCTCATTGGCTGTAAAGCACTTTCGGGCCGGGGGGGCGTTCACCGGTGCTCTGTAACTACAACTCCGATTCAAAACTGGAAATTCTTCGCTCTCTCTCTTTGCTGCATTTGCTGGAACTGTTACTTCCTGGTTTATCTTCTATTGTACATTTTTCAACCTTGGTACCGTCATACACTGAGTCTTTGCCCTTCACCTAGATTTCACCGTGTAGCCATTCCCCAGATTTGCTACAGGCCAGGAATTAATCGCAAGTTTAAATGTGCAGGGACATAAAATGTTCTGTGAAAAATACAAACTATTTGTGGTTGTTCTGAACCTAATATTCTAGGCATGGTGCAGGGTTCAATTTTCACATTGAAGAGGGTTACGTCAAGTATTCAGAAACATTTCAGACGTGAGAGTGCTGGAGCAAGTTAAAATATTTATACTTTCTAAACTTTATATTGAATGTTGTGCTGCTCAAGCTAAAGAATGGCAAGGCTTCCGAGTGAAGAGCTTTCTGTTTTTAACATCCATTATCAGGATCAAGCACTCCAAGATCAGGTATAAGACAGAGTCGAGCTTCCTCTTAAAAAAAACACTTTCAGGGCAGACATAGCATGTGTTTGACGCAGAATGAAGCTCTTCTCGATTGCCTCAGCACTCATGGGCCAGAGATTGCAAACTTTGACATGGAATCAAGCTCTCTACATTACAGTGGGTGACCACTTAAACCCTTACTTTTTTATTCATTCATGGTGATGTTAGCATTGCTGGCTAGGCCAGCATTTATTGCCCATCCCTGATTGCCCTTGTTCAGAGGGCATTTAAGAGTCAACCCCATTGCTGTGGGTCTGGAGTCACATGTAGGCCAGGTAAGAATGGCAGATTTCCTTCCCCAAAGGACATTATTGAACCAGATGGGTTTTTACAACAATCGGCAATGGCTTCGTGGTCATCATTTGACTTTTAATTCCAGATTTTTTTATTGAATTCAAATTTCACGATCTGCCGTGGTTCCCAGAGCATTCCCCTGGGTCTCTGGAAGACTCGTCCAGCGACAATACCACTATGCCACCACCTCCTCCTTCTTGACTGTAAAGTGCTTTGGGATATCTTTGTTCTCCACCCTGCCCACCCTAACAGCACTGTAGGTGTACTTACACCACACAGACAGCAACAGTTCAAGAATGCAGATCACCACCACCTTTTCATGGGCAATTAGGGATGGGCAACAAATGCTGGCCTAGCCAGTGACACCAACATCCCGTGAACAATTAAGTTTAAAAAAAGACAGACTTTGTACAGACTAAAACTCCTTCTGCACTGTCCCATCAAACACTCCCAGGGCAGGTACAGCATGGGGCTAGATACAGAGTAAAGCTCCTCCTGCACTGTCCCCATCAGACACTCCCAGGACAGATACAGCATAGGATTAGACACAGAGCAAAGGTGTCTCTGCACTGACCCTTGAAACTCTCTCAGATGAGTCAGTAAAGCTTCCTCTGCAGTGCAGTCAGTAAAGCTTCCTCTGCAGTGTCTAGTTGAGCTAGTGAGAGATCTTTGTATATGGAGCATAACTGACGTTATACAGTCATTGTCAATGTTGACTTTTACATCAAGCTCAGTTGGTCATTTCCAGTGTCATATTTTAATTTCCAACGGTAGCCTTAAGACAAATGATTTAGTGCATGTTAATGGTGAATTGTAGGCAGCTTCATGCTGCGGACTTGACCTTTTTTATACTGTTTCCTGAAGTGAAAATACTGTTCTAAAAAGAGCTAATATGGATAAATAAAGGCTTCTTTCACTTCTGTGGTGGGGATGATCTTAGAATATTTAATTAAAGACAAAATTACTCAACAGCTAGATTAACAAAAAGGCAAGTGACCAGCAGGTATTTCAGAATGATGCAAAGTGGCCAAATATGCAGGTATAACCAAACTGGGAAATGAAGGAGACAGTTCAGATGTACCAGTACAATTTGGGTAAAATATGCAAGTGTTCACAACAGTGGCAGATTGAACTTAATGAAAGCAAGTGCAAAACATTGCATGTAGGAAGGAAAAATAAACTGCACACACTTGGTGAATGGTAATGAAGCTTAAGTAGATCTAGGGGTACTCATCAACTGTAACTTAATCAGTGAAGTGCAGCAACCAACAGAATCAGTAGGATCTTGAACAATCTGTCCAAAACAATAGAATACAAATCACAGGAAGTTCTGGCTAAATATCCCGTGCCGTGGTCAGACCACACCTTGAGTACTGTGTCCAGCGAGAAACTGACAGCGAGAAATGGGTAGACTGGCGTCAATGTAGCATCAGTTGCCACTTGCAACAGGGAATCCCAAACTTCTACTACCCTTTGTTTCCCAGTTTCATTCCTGAAAGGACTGGCTCTAATTTTTAGTCTATACTCCCTGATCCTAGATTTCCCCAACAAACAGAAATAGTTTCTCCCTTTCTTTTCCTCTGAATACCTTGAAAACCTCAATCAAATAAACACACAACCTCCTAAATTCAACGGGATACAACCCTAGTTTGTGTAAAATCTCCTCATAATTTAGTCCTGGAATCCAGGTATTATCCTGGTAAACCTTGAAGACCAGTATATCCTTCCGATAGTGTGGTGCCCAAAACTGCTCATAGTACTCGTAAGAGTGGTCTTAACTGGGACATGACCTTGACATCCTTGTATTCTGTTCTCTAGATGTCAAGGCTAACACCTTGTTAGGCTTGATTATTTTCTGTACCTGTTCATGACATTTTAATTCTTTGTGTACATAGATCCCCAAGTCTCTTTGGACTGCCACTGTTTTCAGCTTTTCATCATTTAGAAAATTCCTGTTATATCCTTTTTTAAGTGGATGACCTCACATTTGCCACCATTGAAATCCATTTGGCATAGTTTTGCTCATTCACTTAATCTATCAATATCTCTTTATGCTTCCATTTACACTGCTTGCAATACTACTTATCTTTGTGTCATTGGAACATTTACGTATGTGGCTTTTGGTCCCATTATCTAAGTCGCTAATGAATGCAGTAAATAGTTATGATAGTGAAGCACTCCCTCAGTACTGCACTGGAGTGTCAGGCTGGATTATGTACTTGAGTGTCTGGACTGGGACTTGAACCTCCCAGCTTGTGGTTTTTTTCCTTTGAATTACAAAATCACTATTTTAAAAAAATCTGTTCAGAGCTGTCCGTCAGTTAGATTGGCAGTTTGGGAGAGTTCCACCTCTCAGTTGGCGATGTAACTGGAGTTGCTGAGGAAGGACTCAGGTGACTCCGGGCAATGTTAGCACTTTTCGCACCCTCCAAGCAAGCAAAATGCACACTTGGTTCACTCGACCTTCAGACCTTGTGATGAATTGACCTCTTGCTTTAAAAATTGGAGGGTGGGTTAACTTTCAGCCTAATACCCTGCCACATACCATTGTTGAATCAGAACCCACAAACTCTGTTAAAAGGGATTTGTAGAATTCCTTGAATAAGGTGGTATGCAGAGGGAGCAGGAGATCTGGGTGTCCTTGAGGAAAAAAACATAGACGTAGCCTGGATAGATGATATGTCCGCCTGCTTTTGTGCCCTGTTCACATCAGTGAATGCCTTTTAAAAACTATTGTTTCTGTCCTCAAGCTGCTCTGATTCTACATTCCCCTCTCCTCTCTTGAGGCCCTTCTGAAAATCCACCTCTTTGAACAAGCTTTATATCACTACCTCCAATTATCTCCTCCACTGGCTTTCGTTGTTTTGTGGTTAAATCTCTTTGAAGTACCTTGGGAAGGCTTTCCGTTTTACAGGCACTGTAGAAAATGCGTGCTGTTATGAGCCAATAATGCAATGAGGAAACTGCATGACCTAGAAAGCAAGACTGCTGGGGGATCTAATTGAACTTGGAAATCTAATCAGATAAATTGTTCATTGTGTTGAAGGCTTCACATCTCAGGAGGCACACGTGAACAGTGAGAAAAGGGAGAGTAAGAAGGGAAGTTAGCAGAATGAAAACCCACGTGATCAAAGGGACAGTGGCAGCATGGATTCAGAAAGTCATGGTGAATAGATGTTTTCAGACTTGAGGGAGGTATACAATGGTGATACCCCAGGAGTTGGTATGAGGACCACGGTCCTTTTTGTTATGTGACCTAGTCTTGGGTGTACAGTGCCTAATTTCAAAGTATGCATGCGATACAAAGTTCGGAATTGCAGTAAGCAATGAGGAGGACAGTAAGCAATTTTAGGGGTACACAGATGGTGAAATGGGCGGACACATGGTAGACGAAGTTTAATGCAAAGAAGTGTGAAATGATACATTTTAGTGGGAAGAATAGGAAGGGACAAGATGATGGTATAATTTTGAAGGAGACACAGGAGCAGAGACCTGGGCATGCAAATGCACAAATCTCTGGCGGCAGGCCAAGTTGAGCAAGCTGCTAAGAAAGCTTATGGGACCCTTGACTTGGTTAACAGAGGAAAAGAAGACAAAAGCAAGACAGTTGTGCTAAACCTTCACAAAGCTACCTCAACTGGAGTATTGTATTCAATTATGAACACCACATTTCCGGATGGATGTCAAAATCTTGGAAAGGTTGCAGAAGAGATTTATTAGAATGGTACGACGATCGAAGGGCTTTGGTTCTGTGAAGAGACTTGGAGAAGCTGGGATTGTTCTCCTTAGAGCAGAGAAGGTAAAGAGGAAATTTGATAGAAGTGTTCAAAGTTAGAAAGTATTTTGTTTGATTAAATGAGGAGAAACTGTTTCCAGTGACAGAAGGGTTGATAACCAGAGAGCACAGATTTAAGGTGATTGGTAAAAGAACCACATATTGCGATGCAATACAAACTTTCAACGGGATAAATACATGAAGGGGAAAAAGTTGCAGGGCTAGTGGGGGGATGGAGCTGGGGGGTGGGACCAATTGGAGCTGGCACAGGCATGATGGACAGATGGCTCCCTTCTGTGTTGTAAGGTTTGGTGATGCTAAATTAATTGACCCGTTATGATTTTATTTCTGCTACCTGTCACACACCTGTTTTGTAAGAGGCGAGATGCATAAAGTCAAGATAACTAAAGGAACTCTTATTAGTCCTTGCCTGTTTTGCTGATGAAATGGAAGGCTTGTCACCACCACAGATATAATAATCTGTGCAACATTTCCCCTGCGGAACTCATAAACAGACAACTTTTTTGCCAATAGTAAACGGGCGAGTTCCTATTTTCATACATCCTGGTATACAATGTATCCTCTGTAAATATTCTCGACTGCGCAGTTCCACTCCGGAAAAGAGATATGACATATTTTTTCCTTTTGAGAACAAGACACAAAAATCTTTTTTTAACCCTGTGATTGCCTTTAATATGACCAATGGGTGGACCAAACAGTTTTGAATTTGGAAGCATTTTGCTCTAGGTACTTGGTGGTATATTCTGTGTTGAGGCATTTCAGGGTGAATTGGTGGGCTGCAGAGTGGAGGGAGTGAATATTGAGCTGCAGCTTCTATCCCAATGATAACTTGCATGTCTGTAGCAGACAGGAAGATGTTATGAAGCGTTTTCAAATTTTGAGGACAATAAACTGTGGCCACTGAGCAGGAGGTGTGAAAGAGAGAGATTGAATAGCAGGAGGCCATTTAACCCCTTATGCCTGTTCTGATATTGAGTGACATCATGGCTGATGTGTGACCTAATTTCGTATACCGACCTTGACCCCTTAACACTTGGTTAATGGCATGTCGAAGTGTTTCCTAACTTCACTTCAAAGGCCAGGCTCCAATTTTTAGGCAATGCTCTCCAGTGCTAGACTCTCAACCAGCAGAAATAGTTTTGATCTATCTTGCCTGTTCCTCTTAAAATAAGAAAGACATCAAATCACCTTGTAAATTCCAGGGAGTACAATCTTAGTTTGTACAATCTCTCCTCATAATTTAACTCTTGGGATCCAGATATCATTCTGGTAAATCTTCACTGCACTCGTACTGGAGCAATCTGTGTCCATATGCAGCAAGACCTGGACAACATTCAGGCTTGGGCTGATAAGTAGCAAGTAGCATTCATGGCCACATAAGTGCCAGACAGTGACCATCTCCAATAAGAAAGAACCTTAACTATCGCCCCTTGACATTCAATGGGATTACCAATGCTAAATCCCCCTCAATCAACATCCTGGGGGTTATTGTTGACCAGAAACCGAACTGGACTAGCCATAGTAAAAACTGTGGCTGAAAAGATTGGGAATTCTGTGGTGAGTTACTCACCTCCTGACTCGCCAAAGCTTGTCCACCATCTACAAGGCTCAAGCAGGATTGTGATGGAATACTGTCCACTTGACTGGATGAGTGCAACTCCAACAACACTCAAAAAGCTTGATACCATCCAGGACAAAGCAGCCTGATTGATTGGCACCCCATCCACCTCCTTCAACATTCATTCCTTCTGCCATCAATGGCAGCAGTGTACCGTATGCAAAATGCACTGCAGCAATTCACCAAGGCTCATTTGACAGCAGCTTCCCAACCCATGACCTCTACCACCCAGAAGGACAAGGGCTGCAGATGCATGGGAACAGCATCACCTGCAAAGTTCCCTCCAAACCACTTACCATCCTGACTTTGAAATACATCACTGTTCTTTCAGTGTCACTGGGCCAAAATCCAGGAACTCCCTTCCTAACAGCACTGTTAGGAGGTGTACCTACAGCACATGGACTGCAGCGGTTCAAGAAGGTGGCTCGCTACCTTCTTCAAGGGCAATTCGGGATGGGGCAATAAATGCTGGTCTAGCCAGCGACACCCACACCCCGTTAAAGAATTAATAGACACTCGATCCAAGGCCAATATATCTTTCTAAGGTGGGATGGGAGAGAGTTAGAGTGGGGAAGTTGAGTAGGGTTTTGAAAACTCTGCGGAAGTTGGAAACAGCAGGCAATTGCAAAGGACAGCAATGTGCTGGCTCAGTCTGAGGCAAGTCAATGATGGAAAAGAGGGAGTCAGACTAAGAGTAACCTGGTGTTAGCTGAGAGGGAGTCAGACTAAGAGTAACCTGGTGTTAGCTGTGTGGATTGGGGACTTCAGGCCACTAAACAAAGAAAAGATTTGAAAGCCAAGGTTGAGATTTGGTCAATTTTATTGGGCAGCAAGAGGCGTTTGGAGAGGACAGGGTTAAAAGGAGGGCCTCTCAGTGAGGTTGTTAGAGCTTTGGATGAGTTAAAGCTGAGTGAAGGTTGAGATAGAGAACAGCCCAAGTGAGTTGCCAGAAAATCGAGCATCAAGGTGATGAAGGCATGGACTCGGGTTTTGACTTTGGGAGGGAAATGGGGTGAATGTGGGTAATGTTGCGGAGATGGAAGGAAGTGGTTTTGGTAAAAATGTGAAATGCAGGTGGAAACCAAAAGGAAGAGGTTTTGAGTTTGTTCGAAATTGTACCTCATTGAGGTTGGCTGACACGGCAATGGCAGTTGGAGAGGGTACAAACATCTTCTGGATTGACAAAGGAGAGAGAACTTGTGCCTGATACGTCAGGATGCAGTGTTTAAACAGTGAAGAGGAGGGGGCCAAGGAAGGACCCCTGGATGAAAGGTCATTGACCTGAGATGTTAAATCTTACAAAAACAAAAATAAAAATAAAAATACCTGGAAAAACTCAGCAGTTCTGACAGCATCTGCGGAGAGGAACACAGTTAACGTTTCGAGTCCGTATGACTCTTCAACAGAACTAAGGAAAAATAGAAGAGAGGTGAAATATAAGCTGGTTTAAGGCGGTGTTTGGGGTGGGGGGGGGGGGGGGGTGTGCTGGATAGAGGGCCAGTGATAGGTGGAGATTGCCAAAAGATGTCATAGACAAAAGGACAAAGAGGTGTTCACGGTGGTGATATTAGCTAAGAAATGTGCTAATAGCTGACATTAAGGGTAGAAAGCAGGACGAGCAAGGGACAGATAGCCCGGGTGGGGTGGGGTGTGGGGGGGGCGTTGGGGGGGGATCAAAATAGGCTAAAAGGTAGAGATAAAATAATGGATGGAAATACATTTAAAAATAATGGAAATCAGTGGGAAAAGAAAAATCTATATAAATTATTGGAAAAAATCTGTTGCTTTCTCCTTCACATGCTGCCTGACCTGGTGCATGTTTCCAGCATTGTTTTTATTTCATGGACTCGTGTTGATATGAACTGTCAGGCGGTGGCTGGAGCACCATGAGAGCCAGCTCATTTCGTTTCTTTCTTGCTTCCTTAGCCTGAACACTTGCACCTTCTCTTTCATTCTTTCCTTTCTTGTCCTCCCTCTCCTCTGTCTCTTTCTCTTCCCCTTCTCTCTTTCCTCCTCCCTCCCTCCTCTCCCTCCCCCCTCCCCCCCCACTTCCTCATAGCCCTCTCTCCTCTTCCTCTTTTTCCTCAGCCCCTCCTTCCCCCTTCTCTGCCTCTCTCTCCTATTTCTTCTGTGAGGTACTTGCCCATCCCTTTGGGTTCAGACCAATTTGAGAAGTCAAGGAACCAATGTGCCTTGTAAGGAGTTGGTCTCAGAATGCTTTACAACCAATTAATTACATTTATAGAATAGAATCATAGCATGGTTGCAGTCGAGAAGCAGACTGGCCCGTTGTGCCTGTGTCTGTGTTGTGCAGTCACTTTTAAGTTGCCAAACACAGATAATATGAATGACAAATTAATCAACATGTGTTGTTGGTTGAATGAGGACCCTGGAAGAATCTTACCGCTTGCCAAGTAGTCACGATATCCTCCCACCTTCCCCTCTCTGACCCTGAATAATCTGCCCTAAGCTTCCCCCTCTTGTGCTTCTACCTCAATGATTTTGGAGCTCAGCACAATGTTGTATTCTTCTTCCATTACCTTCACCTCAACGCCTGCTTCTTTGACCAGGGGTCTTCCTCCTGCACAAGACCCTTTTACCCGTCTGCAGTATTCGCCCCACAGCTGGGACCCTCCCTCTGGCCCTCTGAGGGCCTCTGGGACGCTCCTTCATTTCTTCCCATGACCTTTTCATTGAGAAGTGCAGGACGTCTCAATTTCTCTGCTCCCCTTCTCTGCTCCAACCGATCTACTTCTGAACTTATAGCGTTCCATCCTCTTCAGCCCAATCCTAACATTGTCATCAAAACCTGCTGACAAGGCTGGTGCTGCTGTTGACTGGCGAACTGACCCCTGTCTTGTAGCCACTGAACATCAATTCTCCGGACATTTCCATCTGCCTCCTCCTGGATTGTGACCCCATGATCGAACATCAAATCATCGCCGCTCCCTCTCGTGATTATTCCCTCTCTTGCGCGCCCTCTCTCGCACAGTCGCACCCTGTCTGCGCCGGGCCGCCGCGCGCTCTCCCTGTCTGCGCCGGGCCGCCGCGCGCTCTCCCTGTCTGCGCCGGGCCGCCGCGCGCTCTCCCTGTCTGCGCCGGGCCGCCGCGCGCTCTCCCTGTCTGCGCCGGGCCGCCGCGCGCTCTCCCTGTCTGCGCCGGGCCGCCGCGCGCTCTCCCTGTCTGCGCCGGGCCGCCGCGCGCTCTCCCTGTCTGCGCCGGGCCGCCGCGCGCTCTCCCTGTCTGCGCCGGGCCGCCGCGCGCTCTCCCTGTCTGTATCTTCTACAGCCTTGCACCAACAACATTTTTGTCATTTCAACTCTCCTTCGTTCCATTTGTCACAGACCTTCTGTTTCCTACCTTTCCCGCTCCCACTTGTTTTAAAACTGTTGCACTTCTAACTTTTCCCAGTTATGATCACACAATCACAGAATTTTATCGGCACATATGGCACATCATGTTTGCAACGACTCTCCAAATGAGCATCATGACCTGGTGCCATTGCCCTACCTCTTCCCTGTACTCCTGCACATTGCTTCCATTCAAATAATCATCTAATGTCCTCTTGGATGCCCCGATTGAACCTGCCTCCACCACACTTCCAGGCAGTGCATTCCAGACCCGAACCATTCGTTGTGTGAAAAGGTTTTTTCTCACGTCACATTTGCTTCTTTTGCAAATCACTTTAAATCTGTGCCCTCTTGTTCTTGACCCTTCTACAAGCGGGAACAGCTTCTCAGTACCTACACCCATGACTGACCCTCTATCCAGCTCGACTTGTCCCACCCCCCCTTAAATCAGCTTATATTTCACCTCTCTTCTATTCTTACTTAGTTCTGTTGAAGGGTCATTCGGACTCGAAACGTTAAATGTGTTCCTCTCCGCAGATGCTGCCAGACCTGCTGAGTTTTTCCAGCTATTTTTGTTTTTGTTTTGGATTTCCAGCATCCGCAGTTTTTTGCTTTTATCTCAGTACCTACTCTGTCTAGCCCCTCATGATTTTGAACATCTCTATCAGATCTCCTCTTAGCCTCTTCTCTCCCAGGAGAACAGTCCCAGCCTCTCCAATCTATCCTCATAGCTGAAGTTTCTCATCCCTGGAGCCATTCTTGTAAACCTTTTCTGCACTCTCTCCAATGTTTTCACATCCTTCCTATTGTGTGATGCCCAGAACTGTACACAATACTCCAGCTGAGGTCTAACAAGTGTCTTCTATAAATTTAGCATAACCTCCCTGCTCTTGTACTCTATGCCCCTATTAATAAAGCCCAGGATACTATATGCTTTATTGCTTTAGCATATGTTGCTTTATTAACTGATCTCTCCACCTGCCCTGCCACCTTCAATGATCTATGCAAATATACACCCAGGCCTTACTGCTCCTGCGCCCCTTTCAAATTTCCACCCTTTCTTTGTCTCTCCATGTTCCTACCAAAATGCATTCCCTCTCATTTCTCTGCATTGAACTTCATCTGCCACCTGTCTGCCCACTCCACCAACTTGTCTATGTCCTCTTGAAGTTCACAACACTCCCAAGCTTCGTGCCATCTGCAAACTTTGAAATTGCCCCCTGCACACCAAGATCTGGATCATTCATATATATCAGGAAAAGAAAGGGTCCCAATGCCGACCCCTGGGGAACTCCACTATAAACCTTCCTTCAGCCCGAAAAATACCCATTAACCATTACTCGCTGCTTCCTATTATTCAGCCAGTTTTGTACCCACGTTGCTACTGTCCCTTTTATTCCATGAGCAATAACTTTTCTCAAGTTGGTTGTGTGGTACTGCACCAAATGCCTTTTGAAAGTCCATGTACACCACATGAACAGTATTACCTTCACCGACCTTTTCTGTTACGTCTTCAAAAAACTCCAAGTTAGTTAAACACAGTTTCCCCTTTAGAAATCCATGCTGGCTCTTCCCCATCAACCCATATTTTTCCATGTGACTACTAATTCCAGCCTGAATAATTGTTTCTAGAACCTTGCCCACGATAAAAGGACATTGATCTGAAACGTTAACCGTGTTGCTCCCTCCACAGATGCTGTCTGACCTGCTGAATATTTCCAGCACTATTTGTTTTTGCCCCTAAAAGAGCTCCCTCTTTTTTCAAATACCATGGAATTAACAAATATTGCTGTGGTGTGGCTGTTCCTGTAGAATGGGACAGTAGTACATGTATTGCCTGTGATTCCTAAAGGTTAGAACATTACATGTACTGCCAGCCTTTCCTGTCAGTTGGGACAATAGAGTCATAGAGTCTTTACAGCACAAAGGAAGGCCATTTAGCCTATCAAGCCCATGCTGGCTTTCCATCATCTTTATCATCTCTGCTTCCAATACCCTTAGAGGCAGTGAGCTTCAGGTCATTACCACTCACATAAAAATGTTATGAGGGGCATGGACAGGGTGGATAGGGAGCAGCTGTTCCCCTTATTTGAAGGGCCAATCACAAGGGGGCATAAGTTCAAGGTGAGGGGCAGGAGGTTTAGGGGGGATGTGAGGAAAAACCTTTTTACCCAGAGGGTGGTGACGGTCTGGAATGCACTGCCTGGGAGGGTGGTGGAGGCGGGTTGCCTCACATCCTTTAAAAAGCACCTGGATGAGCACTTGGTACGTCATAACATTCAAGGCTATGGGCCAAGTGCTGGTAAATGGGATTAGGTAGGTCAGGTGTTTCTCACGTGTTGGTGCAGACTCGATGGGCCGAAGGGCCTCTTCTGCACTGTGATTCTGTGATTCCTCACATGCCCTCTACATCTCTTGCCCAAAACCTTAAATGTGTGCCCTCTAGTCCCAGTCAATGGAAGCAGTTTTTCTTTGTTTACCTTATCTAAACCTGTCAAAGTCTTGTACATGAGTAACAGATTGCCCCTCAATCTCCTTTGCTCCAAGGCGGACAGCTCCAGCTTCTCCAATCAAATCTTGTGGCTAAAATCCCTCATCCCTGGAACCATTCTGGTACATTTCTTCTGCACTTTCTCAAGGACCCTTGCATCTTTCCCAAAGTGTGGTGACCAGAACTCGATGCAGTACTCTAGTTATGGGCTAACCTGAGCTTTATAAAGCTTCAGCATAGCTTTCCTCTTTTTGCGCTTAATACTTTTATTTAAGAAACCCAAGACCCTATATACATGCAAACATACGAACAAGGAGCAGGAGTTGGCCATTCAGCCCCTCGAGCCTGCTCCGCCATTTAATAAGATCATGGCTGACCCGATAGTAACCTCAAACCTGCATCCCGCCTCCCCCCGATAACCTATCACCGTGCTGCTTATCAAGAATCTATCCACCTCTGCCTTAAAAATATTCAAACACTCTGCTTCACCGCCTTTTCAGGAAGACAGTTCCAAAGACTGAGGATCCTCTGAGTGAAAATTGTGCCTCATCTCCGTTTTAAATGGGCGACCCCTTATTTTTAAACAGTGACCTCTAGTTCTCGGCTCTCCCACAAGAGGAAACATCCTCTCCACATCCACCCTGTCAAGTACCTTCAGGATCTTAAGTTCCAATCAAGTTGCCTCTTGCACTTCTAAACTCCAGCGGATACAAGGCTAGCCTGTCCAACCTTTCCTCATAAGACAACCCGTGTTAGTTTGGTAAACTTTCTCTGAACTCCTTCAAGCGCATTTAAATCCTTCCTTATTAAGGAGGCCAGTACTGTACACAGTACTCCAGATGTGGTCTTATTAGTGCTCTGTATAACTGAAGCATAACTTCCCTACTTTTGCATTCAATTCCCCTTGCAATAAATGATAACATTCTATTAGCTTTTCTAATTACTTGCTTTACCTGCATACTAAACTTTTGAGATTCATGCACGAAGACACCGAGATCGCTTTGCACCTCAGGGCTTGGCAGTCTCTCACCATTTAGATAATATGCCCCTCTTTTATTCTTTCTGCCAAAATGGACAATTTCACATTTCCGACATTATACTTCACTTGCCAGATCTTTGTCCACTCAGTTAACCTATCTATATCTTTTTGTAGCCTCCTTATGTCCTCCCACAAATTACTTTCCTACCTACCTTTGTGTCATCAGCAAATTTGGCAACTATCCCATTCATCCCTTCACCCAGGTCATTTATATAAATTGTAAACAGTTGAGGTCTCAGCACTGATTGCTGTGGCGCACAACTCATTGCATCTTGCCAAACTGAAAAAAAACCCATTTTATACCTACTCTATGCTTCCTGTTAGCCAAACAATCTTATATCCATGCCAATATGTTACGCTCTATACCATGAGCTTTTATTTTCCACAATAGCCTTTGATCTGGCACTTTATCAAATGTCTTCTGGAAATCGAAGCACAGTGCATCCACTGGTTCCCCTTTATCTACAGCACATGTTACTTCCTCAAAGAACTGGTTAAATTGCTTAAACATGATTTCCCTTTCACAAAACCATGTTGACTCTGCTTGATTACCTTGAACTTATCCAAGTGCCCTGTTATAGCTTCGTTAGTAATAGCTTCTAATATTTTCCCTATGACAGATGCTAATCTAACTGGCCTTTAGTTTCCTGCTTCCTGTCTCCCTTTTTGTACACATTTGCTACCTTCCTAACCTAATGGCAAGTGGAATTTAAGAGAAGTGTAAGGTAAGGGATAGAGATAGGATTATAGACTAAATGGCACAGATCTAAAGAGTGTCGAGGGGCAGAGCGTACTCTGGGTTCATTAGCATAAACCTTTGAAGGCGGCAGGACATATTAAAGGAGCAGTTAGCAAAGTATAGCGAGGATATGATAAATCAAAGAGTAGAGACAGGCAAAAGAGAACGGTATTATTCTGGGAAATGTAAAACAGACCGTGACAGGAAGGGGTAGAGAGTACAAATCTTAGCCGTAAATCAACAGATGATAGCGGTTATAAAAAGAATAAAAGGATATAACTAAAGGCTCTGTATCTGAATGCACGTAGCATTCGAAACAAAACGGATGCACTGAGAGTGCACATAGAAATTCACGAATATAAGGAGCTTCGGAAAATTAAAAACAATGCATTAACAATCTCACCAGCCACTTCTTTTAAGACCTTAGGATGAAGTACATCAGGACCTGGGCACTTGTTAGCCCGCAGCTCTAACAATTTACTCAGTACCACTTCTCTGGTGATTGTAATTTTCTTGAGTTCCTCCCTCCCTTCCATTTCTTGATTTATAGCTGCTTCTGGGATGTTACTTGTCTCCTCTACAGGGAACACTGATGCAAAATACCTGCTCAATTCACCTGTTATTTCCTTGTTTTCCACTATCAATTCTCTGGATTCACTTTCTATAGGACCAATGCTCTCTATGTTAACTCGTTTCTTTTTTAATGTTGAAAGAAACTCTTTTTCTGTTTTTATATCTCTAGGAATCTTTCTCTCGTAGTGTAGTTTTTCTCTCCTTATTAATCTTTTAGTCATCCTTTGCTGTTCCTTACATCCTGTCCAACCTTCCGGCCTTCAACCTATTTTTGCACTATTATATACTTTTTCTTTAAGTTTCATATTAAATATTTGCCACTGCATCTCTATTAACCTATCCCTTAACCTAATTTGCTAATTCACTTTAGCCAGCTCTGCCTTCATGCCCTCATAATTGCCATTATTTAAGTTTGAAAACATAGTCTTGGACCCACTCCTCTCTCCCTGAAACTGAATGTAAAATTCAAGCATATTATGGTCCCTGCTACCTGGGAGTGCCTTCAATATGAGATCATTAATTAATCCCTGCTCTCTGGTTGACTCCAGAACATGCTGTTCTAAGAAACTATCCTGGAAACATTCTATGAACTCCTCATCTAGGCTAAATTTGCCCACCTGACTTATCCAATCCAAATGTAGATTAAAATCTCCCATGATTATCGCTGTGCCTTTCTGACAAGCTCTCATTATTTCTTCCTTCATGCTCCATTCTATCATGTGGTTACTCTTAGGGAGCCTGTACACGACTCCCAAAAGTGATTTCTTGCCTTTACCATTTCTCATCTCTATCCAAACCATTTCCAGATCCTGGTTTCCTGAACTGAGGTCATCCCTGTCTATTGTGCTAATATCATCATTAACTATTGGGCCACCTATTCCTCGATTCCTGTTCTTCCTAAATGTCCTGTACTCTTAATATTCAGGTCCTAAGCCTTGTTCTCCTGCAGCCATGCCTCTGTAATGGCTATCAAATTGTACTTACTTATTTCTATGTGCACGCTCAGTTCATCTGTTTTGTTTCGAATGCCACGTGTGTTCAGATACAGAGCCGTTAGTTTTATCCTTTTATTCTTTTTATAACCTCTATCATCTGTTGATTTACTGTTAGATTTGTACTCTCTACCCCTTCCTGACAGGGTCTGTTTTACATTTCCCATAATAATACCTTTCTCTTTTGTCTTGTCTCTACTCTTTGATTTATCATATCTTCACTATACTTTGCTAGCTACTCTTTCAATATGTCCTGCCACATTCTAAGATTTATGCACATGAACCCAGAGTTCTCTCTGCCCCTTGACACTCTTTCGATCTGTGCCATTTAATCTATAATTCCAATCCCTATCCTTTACCTTATACCTTGCGTTAAATTCCAATTGCCACTAGGGAAGCATTGGTGTAATGGTATTGTCACTGGGCTAGTATCCCAGAGACCTAGGGTAATGCTCTGGGGATCTAAGTTTGAATCCCATCACGGCAGGTGGGTGGAATTTGAATTCAATAAATATCGGTAATTAAAAGTCTAATGATGACCATTAAACCATTGTCAATTGCCGTGAAAAAAAACCCCATCCGGTTAACTGATGCCCTTAGGGAAGGAAATCTGGTCTGGCCAACAAGTGACTCCAATGTGGTTGACTCTTAAATGCCCTCTGAAATGGCTTAGCAAGCCACTCAGTTGTATCAAACCGTGAAAAACAGGTCAATAAGGAACGAAACCAGGTGGATCACCTGGCATCGACCCAGGCACCGGAAACGACACCGGCAAACTCAGCCCCTGTCGACCTGCAAAGTCCTCCTCAGGAACATCTGGGGGCTTGTACCACAATTGGGAGAGCTGTCTCACAGCCTAGTCAAGTCACAGCCTGACAGTCACCCTCACTGAATCATACCTTACAGGTAATGTCCCACACACCACCTTCACCATCCCTGGGTATGTCTTGGCCCACCGGCAGGACCAACCCAGCACAGATGGTGGCACAGTGGTATACGGTCGGGAGGGACTTCAGTTCCCATGAAGTCTCATGGCATCAGGTCAAATGTGGACAAGCAAACCTCTTGCTGATTGCCACATACCGTCCCCCCTCAGTTGATGAATCAATACTCCTCCATGTTGAACCACTTGGAGGAAGCACTGAGAGTGGCAAGGGCACAGAATGTACTCTGGGTAATGGACTTCAGTGTCCATCACCAAGAGTGGCTCGGTAGCACAACTACTGACTGAGTTGGCTGAGTCCTGAACGACATAACTGCTAATCTGGGTCTGCGACAGGTGGTGAGGGAACTAACGAGGGAAAAACATACTTGACCTCATCCTCACCAAACTGTTTGCTACAGATGCATATGCCCATGATAGTATCAGTGGGAGTGACCACTGCATAGTCCTTGTGGCGACAAAGTCCTGTCTTCACATTGAGGATACCCTTCATCATGTTGTGTGGCATGTCAGACGTGCTAAATGGGATAGATTTCAAACACATCCAGCAACTCAAGACTGGGTAACCATGAAGCGCTGTGGGCCATTAGCAGCAGCAGAATTGTACTCAACCTCAACCTGTAACCTCATGGCTCAGCATATCCTCCACTCTACTATTACCACCAAGCCAAGGGATCAGCCCTGGTTCAATGAAGAGTGCAGGATGGCATACCAGGAACAGCATCAGGCATACCTAAAAATGGGTTGTCAACCTGATGAAGCAACAACACAGGACTACTTGCATGCCAAACAGCATAAGCAGCTAGCGATAGACCGAGCTAAGCAATTCCACAACCAACGGATCAAATCTAAGCTCTGCAGTTCTGCCACATTCAGTCGTGAATGGTGATGGACACTTTAACAACTCACAGCGGGAGGAAGCTCCACAAATATTCCCATTCTCAGTACTGGAGGAGCCAGCACATCAGTGCAAAAGATAAGGCTGAAGCATTTGCAACAATCTTCAGCCAGAAGTGCGGAGTGGACAATCCATCTTGGCCACCTCCTGAGGCCCCTAACATCACAGGTATGAGTCATTTGCCAATCCGATTCACTCCACGTGATATCAAGAAACGCTGAAGGCACTGGATACTGCAAATGCTATGAACCCTGACAATATACCGACAATAGTATTGAAGATAAAAGTAAAATACTGCGGATGCTGGAAATCGAGAACAAAAACAAAAATACCTGGAAAAACTCAGCAGGTCTGACAGCATCTGCGGAGAGGGATACAGTTGATGTTTCGAGTCCGTATGACCCTTCATCAGAACGAAGACATATAGAAATGAGATGAAATATAAGCTAGTAGAAGGGGGTGGGACAGGAGAGCTCGATAGGGGGCCAGTGATAGGTGGAGGCCAAGAAGAGACGGCCAAAGAGGTCATAGACAAAAGGACAAAGGGGTGTTGATGATGGTGATATTATCCAAAAGATGTGCTAATGGGGACATTAAGGGAAGCAAACTACTGGCAGATGGCCCTAGTGTGGGTGGGATGGGGGGGAAAGGATTGAAATGGGCTAAAATTCTTTTGTTGTAGCTGTACTGGAACAGCTTGGCTAGGGGCACAACAAGTTCTGAAGCACAAGTCTTCAATACTATTGATGTTTCGAGTCCATATGACCCTTTATCAGAACTAAGGCTAAAATTCTTTTAGCCCATTTCGATCTCTTCCCCCCACCCCACCTGCACTAGGGCCATCTGCTACTAGCTTGCTTCCCTTAATGTCCCCATTAGCACATCTTTTAGATAGTATCACCACTGTCAGCACCCCTTTGTCCTTTTGTCTATGACATCTTTGGCAGTCTCTTCTTGGCCTCCACCTATCACTGGCCCCCTATCGAGCTCTTCTGTCCCACCCCCTTCTACTAGCTTATATTTCATCTCATTTCTATATGCCTTAGTTCTGATGAAGGGTCATATGGACTCGAAACGTCAATAATATTGAAGACTTGTGCTTCAGAACTTGTTGTGCCCCTAGCTAAGCTGTTCCAGTACAGCTACAACATTGGCATCTAGCTGGCTATGTGGAAAATTGCCAAGGTATGTCCTGTACACAGAAAGCAGGACAAATCCAACCCAGCAAAGTACTGCCCCATCAGTCTGCTCTTGCTCATCAGCAGAGTGATGGAAAAGGTCACCAAAAATGCTATCAAGTGGCCTTAGCCATAACCTGCTCCCTGATGCTCAGTTTGGGCCCTGTCAGGGTCACTTAACCCCTGACCGCATGCAGCCTTGGTTCAAACATGGACAAAAGAGCTGAACACCTGAGGTGAGGTGAGAGTGACTGCCTTTGACATCAAGGCTGCAGTTAACCCAGTGTGGCATCAGGGAGCCCTAGCAAAGCTGGAATCAAAGGGAATCAGGGGGGAAATCTCCACTTGTTGGAGTCATACCTACCACAAAGGAAGATGGTTGTGGTTGTTGGAGGTCTGTCATCATAGTTCCAGGACGTCATTGCAGGAGTTCCTCAGGGTAGTGTCCTAGGCCGAATCATCTTCAGCTGCTTCATAATGACCTTCCCTCCGTCATAAGGTCAGAAGTGGGGATGTTCGCTGATGATTGCACAATGTTCAGCACCATTCGTGACTCCTCAAATACTGAAGCAGTCCACGTCCAAATGCAACAAGACCTGGACAATATTTAGGCTTGGGCTGACAAGTGGCAAGTAACACTCGTGCCACACAAGTGCCAGGCAATGACCATCTCCAACAAGAGAGAATCTAACAATTGTCCTTTGACATTCAATGACATTACCATCGCTGAATCCCCCACTAACAACATCCTGGGGGTTACCATTGACCAGAAACTGAACTGGACTAGCCATATGAATACGGTGGCTACAAGAGCAGGTCAGAGGCTAGGAATCCTGCGGTGAGTAACTCACCACCTGACTCCACAAAGCCTGACCCGTCATCTACAAGGCACAAGCCAGGAGTGTGATGCAATATTCTCAACTTGTTTGGATGAGTGCAGCTCCAACAACACTGAAGAAGCTTGACACCATCCAGGACAAAGCAGCCTGCTTGATTGGCACCCCATCCACAAACATTCACTCCCTCTACTACAGACACACAGTGGCAGGCAGCAGCGTGTACCATCTGCAAGATGCAGTGCAGGAACTCATCAAGGCTCCTTTGACAGCACCTTCCAAACGCATGACCACAACAACCTAGAAGGACAAGGGCAGCAGTCACATGGGAACACCGCCGCTTGGAAGCTCCCTCCAAGTCACACACCATCCTGACTTAGAAACATATCACCGTTCCTTCACTGTCGCTGGGTCAAAAACCTGGAACTCGCTCCCTAACAGCACTGTGGGTGTACCTACACCACACGGACTGCAGCGGTTCAAGAAGCAGCTCACCACCACCTTCTCAAGGGCAACTAGGGGTGGGCAGTGAATGCTGGCCCAGCCAGCGAAGCCCACATCCCATGAATGAATAAAATAAAGGGTGGCAATGCTCATTGAGCAGCTGTGTTCTTCAGATGGAAGATGGATCAGAGGAGGAGGAGGAAGGTTGAGAGATTGAGGGAAGAGTTTCCCAACATTTTGACAAGAGAGTTGAATGCTGTTATCACAAGCTGTTATGGGTCGTATACCTTTTCTGTCTAATTAGTTAATGTATCACATCTAAACTGTTGCTTCTTAAACTCAATAAACTATCTTAAAATTACATACGAATAGCCACTGCCTTTTTAAGTATCTGTGGGCCTGAATCCAGAAATCTTACACCATATATCTTAACTCTATCTGCACATCATGATTCCATATCCCTCTAATACCTTTAGCTGTTTTGGGATTTTTGCTGGAGCCTCAGCATCTTTTTGGGAGCTAGAGTACCAGATTTCCATTACTCTTTGTATGAAGAAGCGCTCCCTGACATTACCCCTGAAGGGACTAGCACTAATTTTAAGGATGGTTCACCTTTGTTCTGCATTTCCCTTAAAGTCCTTTTGGGATAGGAAGGAGAAAACAAATTAATTAAAATGGGAGAGGTAACTGGTCAAAGTCTGCAATGTTAGGAATTATGGAAGGGATTAGGTGAGCATAGGGTTAACTTGGACCTTTGAGCTGAGTGCTTGTTTGCTCTGCGATTGTGCTTATCATTTCCTAGTTTCATTGAAACAAAAAAAATTGTTTTGGATTCTATATGAAGGGATGGTTGCCAACCTTTTGTATGGGAGAGACACCAAATTTAACCTGACCTCACCCTTCCCCGGAGGATGAATAACGATTGGGGCGGGGGAGGAAAGAAACTGGTGCCTCTACGTACCTTGACGCACTTGTGACAAATCACTGACCCATGTGTCTTGAGAAATGCCAACATGAAGTATTGTGGTTTCTTTTTAAGAGTTTAGATAGCAAAAATATTTTCAACTGCAAACCTATTGGGATGATAAAGTCGCTTCCTGTTATGAGAATTGCTTGGGTTGTATTCATCACTGATTGTGTGTGTTAACTTTGTTGAATATTGTATGCCCTCCCCTCATTGTAAGGTGTCTGCTGTAATGATCCGGGTCACAGGGACCATGATTCTCATATCGTACATAGAAATTCATGGAAGTAGCCATATGGAAACAGGCCATTCCTCCCAACCAGTCCATGTTCATGACCTAATGTTAATGACCAAATAATTTTCCTTCATGATATTGGTTGATACAACATGGAAACAGACTGTTTGACCCATCCAGCCCATGGGCAAATAGTTCCAATCACACTTAACCTGCCTAATTCTCTCATCCTTCATCCTATCTGATTTAATCCTGAATGCTGACCTAGGTCTGCCTCAGTGACCTGTCCTGGAAGTGAATTCCGCAGCTTCTTAAGTCTTTGGGAGAGGAAGTTTCTCCTATCTTCTCTTCTAAATTTTACATTTAATCTTGTATCTTTGGCCTCCTTGTTCTTGACTCTATACAAGTTTGCTGACTATGCAAAGCTAGCTGGGTTAGTAAACTATGAGGAGGCCGCAAAGAGTCTGTAAAGGGATATCGATGGGTTAAGTGAAGAAGGGCAAGGAGGTGTTGGATAGAGTGGAATGTGGGGAAATGTGAGGAAATTTACTTGGAAGAACAGGCGAACAGAATATTTTTAAATGATGAGAAAATTAAATGTAGGTGTTCAGAGGGATTTGAGCACCCTTCTACACAAAGCATAAAGTTAACATGCAAGCACAGCTGGCAATTAGGAAGGCAAATAGCATGTTGGCCTTTGTTGCAAGGGATTTGGAGTACAAGAGTAAGGAAGCTATGCTGCAGTTGTTCAGGGCTTTGATGAGACCAAAATTGGAGTACTCTTTCCAGTTTTGATCTCAGTTAAGGAAATTTTTCTTTTGGCACAGAGAGGGGATGCAATAAAGGTTCACTGGATTCATTCTTCGGCTGAGAGAGTTGGTTTATGAGGATAGAATGAGTAGAGTTTAGAGGAATGAGAGCTAATCTAATTGAAAGGTCTAAGATTCTGAGAGGGCTTGACAGGATAGATGCTACAAGCTTTATCCCCTGGCTAGAGTGCCTAGAACTAGGGGGTCATAGTCTTGGGATAAAGTGTTGACCATTTAGGACTGAGATGAGGATAAACTTTTTCATTTGGATTTGTGAACCTTTGGATTTCTCTACTCCACAGGGCTGTAGATACTTAATTGTTGAGTACGTTCAAGGTTGAGATCGATAGATTCTTAGCATCTTGGAAGCAAGGGGTATGGGAATCAGGTGAGAAAATGGAGTTGAGGTCCACTTTGGGGTATGGTAGCTGACTGGACTAGCAATGTAGAGACTTAGCTTTATGACCTGCCGATATGAGTTCAAATCCCACCATGACAGCTGTGGAACATAAATTCAAGTTAATTTTATTAATTAAATCAGCAGTAAAATATCAGCATTGGTGACCATTAATTAATGTAATTGAAAGTACCAGATTGTTGTTAAGTGCCCATCCTGGTTTACTAATATCCTTTAGGGAAGGAATTTGCTGCAGTTACTTGTCTGGCCCAATGTTTTTGCTGTGCACGTCCGTGGCCTTGCAGCAACTTGGAAAGATCTGTGCACGTCTTATTCTGTGTGAAATACCCCACGTGTGTGGCTGTGTAAAGAAATTTTAAGGTATTGCGAATTGGAAAAACCAACTGCGCACATCAATGAAATTTTAAAAGAAACATTGTTCTGTGTGACTCCAGACCCACAGCAATGTGGTTGATTCTTAGTTGCCTTCTGAAATGGTGAACCACTCAGTTGTTATTAAGAAGGTGACTCAACACCTTCACGTCCCATGAATGAAGAATTTTTTTGGAAAAAAGGGTCGAGTGATCAGCCACGATGTCGAAAGATTGAGCAGGCTTGAGGGTCAATATGGCCGACCTACTACTAATTATTCGTTCGTGGGATGTTAGTGTCCTTGGCAGGGCCAGAATTTTAGCGCCCTTCCCCTAGTTGCCCTAGAGAAAGTGGTGGTGAGTGGCTTGCCAGGGCAGTTAAGAGTCAACCACATTCCTTTTGAGCCCTTGCGCACAGGAAACAGTCTGCTTGTATCTGCCCTCTCCCATCCTTTAATAATTTTAAATACTTCTATCATATCTCAATAACCTGTGTTCCTATTTTAAAAGACTCAAATTTTCAAGTTTTTTTTGTATTTCCTCAAACCAGGCGGTGTCCGAGTGAATCCATGCTGTAGCTTCCCTAAAACCTCAACATCCCTTCCTGTGAAGCCCAATAATCCACACAGTCCCCGAACTGAGGACAAATGATCTATTCAGTGATGTGCAAATCCTGAGAATAAAGTTAACTCTTTGGAGTTTTTAAAATTCATTCATGCTCCGGAGATGTGGGCGTCGCCGGCCCTACATTTATTGTTCATTCAACAGAGGGCATTTAAGAGTCAACCACATTGCTGTGGGTCTGGAGTCACATGTAGGCCAGATCAGGCAAGGACGGCAGATTCCTTCTGCCGGAAGGAAATGTCCTTCCCTAAAGGGCATTAGTGAACCAGATGGGTTTTTACAGCAATCGGTAATGGGTTTCATGAATTCAAATTCCATCTGCCATGGCAGGATTTGAACCCGGGCCCCCAGAGCATTACCCCGGGTCTCTAGGTTATTATTCCAGCGATGATACCACTACGCCATCGCCTCCCCTTGGTGGTGAGGACTATTAATTTTAAATAATCACAAAGTGACTGGGCGGGGAGAATAAAAGCAATTCCTTCACGCAAGAGGTTTTTGGAGGCACAGGAAATGATTGCAATCATTGCATCTTAAAGGGACAAATGAATAAATCTTTGAAGTAGAGTAAACGACAGGGCAGTGAGATTGCTGACTCAGATATGAGGGACTGAATGGCCTTCTGTAAACTCTTTTTGGTTCAATATGTTGCCACTGTGAATTGTACATATGAACCTAGGATTCAGGAACAGGAGTAGGCTCGTGGAATTTATAGTAGTTACAAGGAGAGACTTGAGATGGCGTGACAAGCCTGCATTTAGACAGCGTTATGGAACAGCCGGCAGATGATCCTAAATGCTTCACAGCCAGTGAAACGCTTTTGAAATGTGTCACTGTTGTAATGAAGGGACTTGTAACAGCTAATTTATTGGGAATAAAGGTGAGTGCATGGGTACAATAATGTAATAAAAAAGGCTAATGGTATGCCGGCCATTATCTCAAGAGAGGGTAAGTGATGCTTTAACTGATAGAGAGCCTTGGTCAGACCTCATCTGGAGCACTGTGTTCAGTTGTGGACGCTGGAAGGAGATCTTGTCCTGGGAGGGAGTTCAGTGACTATGCTCCAGAATCATACTGAGGATTGATTGTTATGGCACAGCCGATGGTAAATGGTGAGCTGCTCCAATCCCAGAGGGAAACTTGAAACAACTACCACAACTGTTTTGCAATTTGCATAAATTTCGAGATGCAAATTCAGTAGTAGTAAGATCACCGAGTTTTATAGGTTTCTTACAACACTAAATTAAACCTTTATTTATAGAAGAAATGATTTTAAGTACACACATAGATCTACAAATTACGACTATGATAACTTCTAAATCTCCTAATTAATCTAACCCCCTGCAGTTACATTTTCGTTAAGAAAAGAGTAAGACACATAGATTTTTTAAAAGACCCAGGCAAAGAAACACGATACCCAGAAACAGTCGAATTCAAAGTGAGTTTTCCTAACTTCAGTTCTTTGTAAGCAGGAATTTGAGGCTTGGATGCTGAAGGCTTTTCACACTTGTTAGATCTTAAAATGCCTACCCTTACAGCCTTCGCTCCTTTGTACGTATTTTCCGCTTTGAATGCAAATTCCCATTGTTTCACTGTGTCTTTGGACTTTACCTCTCTAATACTAAAAGATCTCATAGCACCAATTTTACCGGTAATCTTTGGGAAAAATAAACACACTGTTGCTTAACTTCTCCAGGCTAGGTGTAATATTTTACTCCCTCTTTGAATTCAGACTAATGGGGGAGGCAGTGGCGTAGCGGTATTGTCACTGGACCGGTAATCCAGGTAGTGTTCTGGGGACCTGGGTTCAAAACCCACCACAGCAGATGGTGGAATTTGAATTCAATAAATATCTGCGATTAAAATGACAAAACCATTGTCAATTGCCCTTTAGGGAAGGAAATCTCCTGTTCTCACCTGGCCTGGCCTATATGTGAATTCAGACCCACAATGTGGTTGACGCTTTTAAAAAATGCCCTCTGAGCATGGGCAATTACGGATGGGCAATAAATGCTGGCCTAGCCAGCGACACCTACATCCCACGAATGAACAAAAAAGAGGCTGGTTTATTTGAAAAATGCAGATGTTCCCTTTACACCTATGTTTACCTACTTAACATTTCAAACCTAGTTTATCTTCTGTTACAACAAAGCCTTCAGACAAACTGCCTTTAATTCAATTAAGTCACACACATGCGCGCGCTCACACACACACACATAGACACAGACCCTACTATTACTCTACAATAAATTCCAACAACTTTTATGAAAATTATTATATTTTCCTGACGTGATTGCATAAACCTGTGTTGTGTTCCTTTCTGTGCTTGGAATGATGGCAGGGTGATATAATTGAGATGCTTAAAATGATAAGACAATTCAATAGAGCAGAAATCGAGAAGCCACGTCCTCTGATGAGGAAATTTTAAAATTAGGATTATTGACCAGTGAAAGCAGGAAGCACTCGTTTTGCACAAGGCTTTCTGGGAATCTGGAACTCACCCTGCTTCACTTTGTTCAGTTGAAGATTCTTTCTATTTTCAAATGAAAATCTTGCCCTCACCCCAGCCCACCTTTGTAATCTGTTCTCCCTGGGTAGATCCTCTGCCTCTCCAACACCATCTCCTCACCTGTACGTATCCTCTCTTTGTCCCTGCCCTCTGAAACTCTCGATAACCAGTTATCTCCACCTTGTCACATCTCTTCAAATTGAGGTCAAAAACCTCAACACTGCTCTTTTGGTGGAAATTGTCTTCAGTTCTCTATCCAAGCAACACCATTTTCCACCCTCTTCCTCATGTTCAGTGTCCATCCTATCCACTTCCTCCTTACTGAAAAGCACTTCAGTATATTTTGTGTATTTACAGAACTATAATTACAAGCTTTTAAAATTTTTTTCACGGGACACGGGCATTGCTGGCTAGGCAAGCATTTTTGTTGCTCATCCCTAATTTCCGTTCTTGAACCGCTGCAGTCCATGTGGTGCAGGCACACCCACAATGCTGTTAGGGAGGGAGTTCCAGGACTTTGACCCAGCAATAGCGAAGGAGCAGTGATATAATTCCAAGTCAGGTTGGTGTGTGACTTGGAGGGGAACTTCCAGATGGTGGTGTTCCCATGCATCTGCTGCCCTTGTCCTTCCAGGTGTTAGTGGTCTGTGGTTTGGAAAGTGCTGTCAAAGGAGCTTTGGCAAGTTGCTGCAGCACACCTTGTAGATGGTACGCATTGCTGCCACTGTGCATCGGTGGTGGAGAGAGTGGATGTTGAAGGTGGTGGATGGGATGTCAGTCAAGTGGGCTGCTTTGTCCTGGATGGTGTCGAATTTCTTGAGTTGCATAATGTGTCAAGGCGTTTCACAGGAACATTACCAGACAAATTTTAACACCGAGCCAAAATAAGGACATATGACTTGAGGTAAGATTTAAGCAGTGTCGCAAAGGAGGAGGGACAAGAGTATTTTTGGGGGACAGAATTTCAGAGCTTGTGAAGCAGTGGAAACTGGGGATGCGCAAAAGGTCAGAATTGGAGCAAGCTAAGATCTTGGAGGATGTTTGAGAGATGAGGCCATGGGTGTTTGTAACATGGCAGCATGGCTGAGTTGCGGGAATTCCAGGTTGGCCAGATTCGGAGCTCAAAATGAGGGAGGGCATCAAGTGAAGATGATTGAGGTTGGGTTAGTCAAAGGGCATAGAATAACTTTGTCCAATCCCCATTCAAGGAGAATTGGTCCAGAATTAACCTTTTTTTCCTGTTTCCTAGTGGGAGGGATAATTTTTTTTTCACTAATCTTTCTGGTGGGATGTTATTCAGGAGTTGTCTGAGAGTTGCATCCATCATGTCTCGAGCAGGATCCCGAATGGACTTTTGGAAAGATGACCCCTCCCGTCCATTTTTCCAGCCAGTGGTCAGTGCCTGTTCAACACCAGCTCTACTGCTGATTTGTTTTTCTTAATCAACAGAAGGATTATGATTAAACATTTCTATGGATGAAGTAACTTGTCTTTTTTTAACTTGTCCAAAATATATTTCTGGCTGAAAAATAGCCAACAGGATGTGCATGTATGCTGTTAATTTTATTTTGCTGTATGACATTAATGGAATGACAGACAATCTTGCTGTGCCTCCAGGATGTCCTCTGGCTAAACACAACACAAGGCAGGAACCTGTTAGCTGCGTGATTCTTTTTGGTGTTTCTCTTTGAACCACGTATCTTGTGGCTTGATTGATTCTACAAGTTTGTGGACAGGCCAACTCTTGCAAAACTGGCCCCAACAATTGGATATTGGGGCAAAGGAACAAGAGGATGCCATTGAGCTTCTCAAACCTATTCTGCCATTTAATTAGATCATGGTTGATCTGTATCTGACTCTATCTACCCATAAACCTCAAATACCTTGCCTAACAAAAGAGTTTACACTTAGCCTCCATTGCAAGCTGATGAAACAACTAAAATCTCAATGCAGTACCGAGCAGTTTGGGAAACTTAACCTGCAGCAAGTACTGTTTACTCATCACCCCTGCGCTCACTGACCAGCACTGGCTCCCAGTGTGCCAAAATTCTTTAAAATTCTCATTCTTGTTTTTAAATCTCTCCATGACCATGTCTCTCCTCCTCCCTGTAACCTCTTCCAGCCTTAGAATGATCTGACATCTTTGTGCTCCTCCAAACCTGGCTTCTTGTGTGTCATCAATTTTAATTGCACCACCTTTTGTGCATGTGCCTTCAGTTCTGAAATTATTTCCTTAAATCTCTTGCTCCCTTTTTTAAAGACACTGCTTGGAACCTACCTCTTTGATCAAATTTTTGGCCACCTCCTTATGTGGCTCACTGTCAAATTTTGTTTAACAGTTTTTAATTCTTTCATGGTGTATGAGCATCACTGGCTAGGTCAGCATTAGTTGCCCATCCCCAATTGCACCTTCTTGAACTGCTGCAGTCCATGTGGTGCAGGTACACCCACAGTGCTGTTAGGGCGGGAGTTCCAGGATTTTGATCCAGCAACAGTGAAGGAACGGCGATATAGTTCCCTGTCAGGATGGTGAGTGGCTTGGAGAGGAACTTCTTGGTGGTGGTCCCCGTGCAAGGGTGGTCCCCTTGTCTTTCTAGGTGCTAGAGGTTGTGGGTATGGAAGGTGCTGTCGAAGGAGCTTTGGTGAGTTACTGCAGTGCATCTTGTAGATGGTACATACTGCTGCCATAGTGCATCAGTGGCAGAGCAAATGAATGATTAAGATGCTGGATGGGATGCCAATCAAGCGAGCTGCTTTGTCCTGGATGCTCCTGTAAAGTGCCTTGGGGTGTTTTATTGCATTAAATGCGATATAGAAATCCGCTGTGTTGGTTGCTGTGATGAAGTGGAGTTTTTCTCCCCTACATTGATCATGGTAGATTCTTTGTTGTTCGAGTCTGTCCAAGTGTCAATTATTTCATTGCCTTCTGTGGCCCTCTCACGACTGAAGAGTCCGATGTGGTATCGGCATGGACGTCCACAGAACTGGCAGATCACGTTCTCGGCGTTGGTGCTTGGGGAAACATCTGCTGCTGCACCACCACCTCTGCCCTTCCTCCAGGCACATTGGATGACGTAGATGGTCCTCGGAATATGGTGAAGCAAGTTTCAGTGCTTGCTGCCACATGGGCCGGTCGGCTGCGGTGTTTTCCCCAGAGTGGCATTTCGCAATGCAGAAGGTTGTAAGGCTCTTTTTTTTTAGGGTGTCCTTGTCTCACTTGTACTGACCACCTTGATGTTGTTTGCCTTGAGACAGTTTCCTGTAGAAGATCTGGTGTTTCTGTAATCCATATGGGAAGCATGGCCTGCCCATTTAAGCTGAATTTTCAGTAAGAGACAAGAACAAAGAACATAGGAAATAGGAAGAGGAGTAGACCATATGAGACGGAGAAAGTTAGCTTTCTGTAAGTGTCACGAAAGTATAATATTCTCATAATATTATTGTGATTTATTCTAAAAGATGAATAGTGGGGTTTGGATGGTTTCTCTGTGTGTGTGTGTGAGATTTAATTGAATTGGAGACAGCTGATCTAGAGGCTTTGATTCATCAAAAGAAGCTAGGTTTGAAATGCTAAATACGTAAACGTGGCTGAAGTCTTAGAATGTGAGGTGAGGAGAATTTGCATTTTTAGATAAATCAGGGCAGTTTGAATTTCAGAGATGATAGGATGTTACACCTAGCCAGAGAAGCTATGCCAATCAGTGTGTTTATTTTTCCCAAAGGTTACTGACAATATTGGCACCATGAATAGATTTATATTATGAGAGAGGTAAAGTGCCAAAGACATATGGGAATAATGGGATTTGCATTAAAAAGGAGAAGTGTGTACAAAGGAGAATGAGGCTAATGTGTTAGGGAAGGCATTGTAAGATCTACCAGAAGGAAGAAAAACCTCCAGTATTTGTGCATTAAGCCTGCTATCTACAGAAACCGAATCTGGGAAAAGCCACTTTGAATTCTACTGTCCAGGGTATTGTGTTGACTTAAACAAAAACAAAAATAGCTGCAAAAACTCAGCAGGTCCGACAGCATCTGTGGAGAGGAATACAGTTAACGTTTCGAGTCCGTATGACTCTTTATCAGAACTGAGGAAATATAGAAATGAAGTGAAAGAAGGGTCATGAGGACTCGAAACGTCAACTTTGCTCTTCTCCGCCGATGCTGCCAGACCTGCTGAGTTTTTCCAGGTATTTCTGTTTTTGTTTTGGATTTCCAGCATCCGCAGTTTTTTGTTTTTATCTATGAAATATAAGCTGGTTGAGGGGGGTGGAACAGGTGGAGTTGGATAGAGGGCCAGTGATAGGTGGAGGCAAAGAAGAGATTGCCAAAGATGTCATAAACAAAAGGAGAAAGGGGTGTTGACGTTGGTGATATTAGCTAAGAAATGTGTTAATGGTGACATTAAGGGTAGAAAGCAGGACGAGCAAGTGACAGATAGCCCTGTTGGTGGTGGGGTGGGGGGAAGGGATCAAAATAAGCTAAAAGGTAGAGATGAAACAATGGATGGAAATACATTTAAAAATAATGGAAATAGGTGGTAAAAGAAAAATATATTAAAAAATATAAATTATTGGAAAAAGGGGGGATCGGAAAGGGGATGGGATGGAGGAGAGAGTTCATGATCTGAAGTTGTTGAGCTCAATGTTAAGTCCGGAAGGCTGTAAAGTGCCTATTCAGAAGATGAGGTGCTGTTCCTCCAGTTTGCGTTGAGCTTCACTGGAACATTGCAGCAGGCCAAGGATGGACATGTGGGCGTGAGAGCAGGGTGGTGTGTTGAAATGGCAAGCGACAGGGAGGTCTGGGTCATGCTTGTGGACAGACCGAAGGTGAGGAGAGGGGAAGTAAAGGGGCAGGTGTTGCACCTTCTGCGGTTGCATGGGAAGGTGCCGTGGGAGGGGGTTGTGTTGACTTGCCTGGATCTTTTTTTTACTGTTTCCTTAACGGGAGTGTACCTGGAAGCCAGATTAATTAGGGGTTTTAGGAGTTATAGTAGTAATTCGTAGACCTATGTATGTGCTTGAAATCTTTTCTTTTGTTACTAAATAGTTAGTTTAGCTTTCTAAAAAACCTCAGAAATTGTAGTAGACTTATTACTTCTGAATTCAAGGCACGCATCTCGAAATAAAATACAAATTGCAAAACCGTGAGACTGTGTGATCAAGATTCCCTCATGGTTATGATCCACCTGGCACACATCATCTGCCGCATCATAACAGTAAGGCCAGTGGAGTGTTCAGGCAGACCCGGTCAAGTCATTCTTTGAACGTGTAAATTCGATTTATTGACACTCTGCTGCCATCTAGAGTCATTAGCCAATAATTGCGACTGGTGCAATTGCACACTGACCAAAATCGTGAGGATACATCACGACTTGACTGGGTATGAGACCCAGCTTCAAAAGAACACAATTCCACAGTAGCACCGCGAACCTTCTGCTCGTACACTGCGCTGTCCTGCCACTGGAAATAAAAGAAGTCTTTTGGTTTCTGAAGTAATTTTGCATTTTTAAAAAAATGCCCCCATGTTGCACCTTTAATGCAGTAAAATATTCCAAGGGGCTTCACAGGAACGATATCAAGCAAACTTTCATTCACACATGTGAGACACTGAATGGTTTGAAGGATGAATCGTGAGTAATTTGTTTTAATTTATTCTTTCATCGGATGCGGGTGTCACTGGAGAGGCCGGCATTTGTTGCCCATCTCTAAACGCCCTTGAACTGAGTGGCTTGCTACACCATTTCAGATTTATGTTAGGTTTGCTGAGCAGGGCTACTGCTTATGTGAGGGGATGGGTCCTGTAAGTTGAATGGTCTGCTTTTTGCGAGCGGCGTGTTTGTGCATGACCTGCAAGAGATATGTTTTACCATATCAGCATCGTGCCACCAAAACTGTATCTTTGGATGATATAAGCCACAGTACAAACAGGGAGCAAGGATCCATGTATGATATTGGGATGGGCTGCCTGTACACTTGTCCTCATCTGGATTCAAGATCCCAAAGTAAGGAGCAATAGTTTTTCTAGAATCATCCACCATGGAAAGAGTCCATTGTATCCATCGTGCTGGTTCTTCGAAAGAGCTATCCGACTAGTTCCACTTCCTGCTCTTTCCCCGTAGCCCTACAGGTTTTTCCTTTTCAAGCATTTATCCAATTCCTTTTGGCAAGTTACTATTGAATCTGCTTCCAAGATCCTTGCTGGCAGCACGTTCCAGATCGCAACACATCGCCTAAAAAAAATTCTCCTTATCTCCCCTCTGGGTCTTTTGTCAATTATTTTAATTGCATTTTATAAAATTAGATTTAAAGTTAGGATATACCCTGCAATGAGAATATTCTGTGAACATTATTCTAAGACGTCATGAAACACCACATGAAATGCAGTGTTCAAGTCCTTGGTCCTTGTGTCACAAGAAATTTATTCTTAAGTTAAAAAGAGTTAAACTGATCCAAAGTGTAAAAGGGGATGAACCTGGAAGAAAGATGCAGCACACATCTTGTCCTTCTCTACCATTGTCCTCATTGTCACTGACCAAGATTGTAACTCTTAGAGGTAGAAGCAGGTCTTAGGGCTCCTTGAGTCTGTTCCACCATTCAGAAAAGATCATGACTGAACTTCCACATTAACTCCATTTCCTTGCCCTACCCAGATCCCTTAGTTCCCTTAGTGTCCAAACATGTATCGATCTCAGTCTTATATATACTCAATGACTAAGCACTTGCAGCCCTCTCGGCAGAGAATTCCAAAGATGTACATACTGTCTAATTGAAGAATTTTCTCCACCAAAATAGCTGACCCCCTTGTCCTGAGATAGGACTCGAGTTCTCGACTCTCCAGCCAAGAGAAGCCACCCTGTTAAGCCCTCTAAGTATCAAACGTTTCAATGAAATCACCACTCATTTTTCCAAACTCAAGAAAATATAGAGATAAAAACAAAAAACTACTGCGGATGCTGGAAATCCGAAACAAAAACAGAATTACCTGGAAAAACTCAGCAGGTCTGGCAGCATCGGTGGAGAAGAAAAGAGTTGACATTTCGAGTCCTCATGACCCTTCAACAGAACTGAGTAATATTAGGAGAGGGGTGAAATATAAGCTGGTTTAAGGTGGTGGGGGGTGGTTGTAGGGACAAGCAAGCAGTGATAGGAGCAGATAATCAAAAGATGTCACTGTCCTGCCATCCATTCTTAATTAGCACATTCTCTTAGATAATATCACCACCTTCAACACCTCTTTGTTCCTTTGTCTGTGACATCTTTTGATTATCTGCTCCTATCACTGCTTGCTTGTCCCTACAAACCCCCCCCAAACCACCTTAAACCAGCTTATATTTCACCCCTCTCCTAATATTACTCAGTTCTGTTGAAGGGTGATGAGGACTCGAAACGTCAACTCTTCTTCGCCGATGCTGCCAGACCTGCTGAGTTTTTCCAGGTAATTCTGTTCTGTTCAAGAAAATATAGGCCCGTTATGCTCAATTTTCTCTTTCTCTAAATTTAAAATGTCCTTGTCTTCAAATACCTCCTCTTCACCATATCTCTTTACCTCCTCCAACTTTATTCTCTTCATTCCGCAGTCCCCTCACTCTGTCCTTTTTTAGTACATCTCCCTTCCCCTACATTGTTGGAGGAACTTGAGCTACCTTGATCCCACTCAGGAGTTCCCTTCTAGAATTCCTCAGCATCCTGGTTTGCTTCTCCATCTTTTTGACTAAACTCACTCTCCCTCTATGGCTCTTCCTTTATTTCTTTCCCATTCCAAAGAATTCCAATATTTTATTTTAGTTGTAACTGGGGTGTTCCCTATTTCCAAAAACTGAGCACCTTCTGAATGAAGTCATGCTTTCTTGCAATCTGTATGATCGACCCACCTTATACTCGTGATGCCTCATTCATGGGACACGGGCATCGCTGGCTAGATCAGCATTTGTTACCCATCCCTAATTGCCTTTAAGAGTCAGTCACATTGTTGTGGGTTTGGAGTCACATGTAGGCCAGACCAGGTAAGGACATTAGTGAACCAGATGGGTTTTTACAACAGTCAGCAATGGTTTCATTAGACTTTTAATTCCAGATTTTTATTGAATTCAAATTTCACCATCGGCTGTGGTGGGATTCGAACTCGGGTTCATTATCCTGGGTCTCTGTGTTGCCAGTCCAGTAACAATACCACAACGCCACTGCCTCCCCTGCCTTGTTCTGCCATTGGGCATCAAAGGAAATGGCCCTTTGATGCATAACTTTTATTAATTTGAAAACCTCAATCATATTTTTCCACAGCACCAACCCTCCCCTCCCCCCCCCCCCCCCCCCCCTCCAACTCTTTCCAACTCAAATTGTTTTGTGCCAACTCTATTGTTTGTTTAAAAAAAAACAACAGACCTCCACTTATATAATGCCTTTCCTGACTTCAGGATGTCCATAGTGCTTTACAGCCAACGTGATAGCCTTGAAATGGGAATATAGGAAAAGCTGCAGGCAATTTGCGCATTGCAAGTTCCCGCAAACAGCAATCAGGATGATCTGTTTTGGGTGTTGGTTGAAGGCTAAACATTGGCAAGGAAATTGGGGAGGAGGACTCCTGTCTTCTCCTAAGATGTTAGTGCCAAGGAATCTTTTATGTCGACCTGAGAGGGCAAATGGGGTGTCTGTTTAAAGTCTCATTTGAAAGACAGCACCTCTGATAGTACAGCATCTCCTCAGCACTGCACGTAAGTGCCAACATAGGTTCTGCTCAAGTCTTTGGAGTAGGACTCGAGCTCACAACTTTCTGACTCTGAGATAAAAGTGCTACCAGCATGAGAGCCTCGGCCAAAATGAGCAATTTTTTCTATATGGTTCCCCCCTTGTAGTGAGGGTTTCAGAGCCCTAAGCAATAGTCTGGATGGAGGCCTAACCTCCAATGCAGATGGATGCTGCATATATCAGCAGCAGCGTAACATTCAATCTAAACATTGTTCCTCTTTAAGTGACCTCCAACAAGAGAGAATTCAACCATCGCCCCTGGATGTTCAATGGCATTACCATCACTGAACTCCCCACTATCAAGATCCTGGGGGTTGTCATTGACCAGAAACTGAACTGGACTAGCCATATAAATACTGTGACTACAAGGGCAGGTCAGAGGCTAGGAATCCTGTGGCGAGTAACTTGCCTCCTGACTCCCAAAAGCCTGTCCACCATCTACAAGGCACAAGTCAGGAATGTGATGGAATACTCCCCACTTGCCTGGTTGAATGCAGCTCCCACAACACTTAAGCTTCACACTGTCCAGGGCAAAGCAGCCTGCTTGATTGGTACCACATCCACAAACATTCACTGCCTCCACCACCGACGCACAGTAGCAGCAGTATGCTCCATCTACAAGATGCACTGCAGGGCTTCAGCAAGGCTCCTTCAACAGCACCTTCTCAACCCACAACCACTACCATCTAGAAGGACAAGGGCAGCAGATAGATGGGAACACCGCGTGGAAGTTCCCCTCCAAGTCACTCACCATCCTGACTTGGAAATATATCGCCGTTCCTTCACTCTCGCTGGGTCAAAATCCTGGAACTCCCTCTCTAACAGCATTGTGGGTGGACCTACACCACATGGACTGCAGCGGTTCAAGAAAGCAGCTCACCACCGCCTTCTCAAGGGCAACTAGGGATGGGCAATAAATGCTGGCCTGGCCAGCGAAGCCCACATCCCATTTATGAATAAATTTTTAAAAAAGTATAACTTAACATTTTGTTCACTGTTTGTCTCAGTTGCAGACCCATTTCCTGATTCATCTTTGTCAGTATTTTTGCACTGACCTGATTGTTTTCATATTCCTAATTCTATGACCTTAAACTTAACTACACTAAAGGTGTGATACAAACGCAAGTTTTGTAAAGAAGGTTAAGGATTTTAAAGAGTAGAAATATTCAATGGTAGAGTTAAGTCTGGTGAACTCGGAATTATCTCCTCAGTCGTCTTGCCAATGTTATATACATAATGTTCCTACATTACAATGAAGACCCAAATGTCTTAAGTACTTTTTTGGCTGTGAAGCGTTTAAGAATGTCCTGAAGTCATGATAAGTGCTATATGAATGCAGGTTTGTTATTTCTGTTCTGGAAAAAGTGATGCAGCTCATCAAGTCAAAATTATCCTGTGATTTTTTTAGAATAAAAAAGCAATTCTACAACCTCTTTCCCAATGAGAACATGTTCAACTTACGTAATCCCTCATGGGAATCCAACGTTTCCATCTCCTCAATCATTATGCTTGTCCTCTTCTATGGCGTTTGAATACAAAAAACAAGTGTATTTCTTGGGTTATATTGGCCACTAACGCTGCTTAGTACTCTAGTAAGGCAGTTCTAACCAAGTATGGAGGAGCAATGAAACCCTTGGCCCCAGTGCTGAGAGAAGAACTACAGGAAAGCAGGTTGACCAGCTGGAACTCCGTAACTTTTTGAAGACTTATTTGAGGGAAATAAAAAAGGCACCACAGAATCTCTCAGTGCAGAAGAGGCCCTTCGGCCCATCGAGTCTGCACCGACACGTGAGAAACACCTGACCCACCTACCTAATCCCATTTACCAGCACGTGGCCCATAGCCTTGAATGTTATGATGTGCCAAGTGCTCATCCAGGTGCTTTTTAAAGGATGTGAGGCAACCCACCTCCACCACCCTCCTAGACAGTGCATTCCAGACCGTCACCGCCCTCTGGGTAAAAATGTTTTTCCTCACATTCCCCCCTAAACCTCCTGCCCCTCACCATGAACTTATGCCCCCTTATGACTGACCCTTCAACTAAGGGGAACAGCTGCTCCCTATCCACCCTGTCCATGCCCCTCATAATCTTGTACACCTCGATCAGGTCGCCCCTCAGTCTTCTCTGCTCCAATGAAAACAACCCAAGTCTATCCAACCTGTCTTCATAACTTAAATGTTTCATCCCAGGCAACATCCTGGTGAATCTCCTCTGCACCCTCTCCAGTGCAATCACATCCTTCCTATAATGTGGCGACCAGAACTGCACACACTACTCCAGCTGTGGCCTCACCAAGGTTCTATACAACTCCAACATGACCTCCCTATTTTTGTAATGTATGCCTCGATTGATAAAGGCAAGTGTCCCAAATGCCTCTTTCACCACCCCACTAACATGCCCCTCTGCCTTCAGAGATCTATGGACACACATGCCAAGGTCCCTTAGTTCCTCAACTTCCCAGTGTCATGCCGTTCATTGAATACTTCCTTGTCAAATTACTCCTTCCAACTGTATCACCTCTCACTTTTCAGGGTTAAATTCCACCTGCCACTTATCTGCCCATTTGACCACTCCGTCTATATCTTCCTATAGCCCAAGACACTCAACCTCACTGTTAACCACCCGGCCAATCTTTGTATCATCGCAAACTTACTAATCCTACCCTCCCACATAGCCATTAATGTCATTTATATAAATGACGAATAATAGGGGACCCAGCACAGATCCCTGTGGTACACCACTGGACACTGGCTTCCAGTCACTAAAGCATCCTTCTGTCATCACCCTCTGTCTCCTACAGCTAAGCCAATTTTGAATCCACCTTATCAAATTACCCTGTACCCCATGTGCATTTGCCTTCTTTATAAGTCTCCCATGTGGGACCTTGTCAAAGGCTTTGCTGAAATCCATATAAAGTACATCAACTGCACTACCCTCCTCTCCACAGCTGGTCACCTCCTCAAAAAATTCAATCAGATTTGTTAGGCATGACCTCCCTTGCCTCTCTCAGCAGCCTGGGACACAAATCATCCAGACCTGGAGATTTGTCCACTTTTAAGCCTGCCAACATCGCCAACACCTTGTCACTCCCTTTATCAATTTGCTCAAGAACCTCGCAGTCTCTCTCCCCGAGTTCGATACCTTCATCCTCATTCTCTTGTACAGAGGTTAATCAGTGGCTGGAAGGGATTGTCACAAAGGCTGGAGCATTGGGCTCATTTAAGGAGGGGCTGGATGCTGTAACGGGACAATGGCAGGGTTAAGACTTTGGTAGGATGGTGCCAGATGAATGCGGTAGCCTGGTACTTCTGGTACTGGACTAGCAACCTGGAGGTTGTGGGTTCAAAACCCATCATGGAAAGTTGTGAAATTAAATAAAGTAAATCTGCTAAATGATGAACAGGCACTCGATGATTAATCATGGAAGGTGCCGGCTTGTAAAATTTTAACTGGTTCACTCACCTTCAGGGAATCTCTCTGACAGGTGACCCCAGTTCCACAGTACATGGTTGTGAGCACTTTGGGGGTGGGCAATTAAATGTCATCAGGCCTGCTCACATCACATCTCTGCTGTAAAAACAGAAAAAGCTGGAAATACTCAGGAGGTCAGGTAGCATCTGTGGAGAGAGACACAGTTACCGTTTCAGGTCAGTTTCCTTTCTGATGATTTTCTAGCATTTTCTGTTTTTATTTTAGATTTCCAGCACCTGCAGTATTTTCACACCTCTCGTGGTTCTGTTGCAGGGTTAATAATCCAGAGAATAGGAGTCCAAAATGAGAAAAAAATTGGTCTCAGTAAAAGTGACCACACAGTTGTCAGATTGTCGTAAAAAACCCAACTGGTTCCTTTGAATCATAATCTCTCAGTACAGAAAGAGATTGTTCAACCCATTATGACTTTGGTTCTTGAAAAAGCTACTCAACCAGTCCCACTCCCTTTTTCTTAACCCATAGCCCTGCAAATTTTCTCAATTTATCTAATTCCCTTTTGAAAATTATTGTTGAATCTGCTTCCACCACTCCTTCAGGAAGTTGCCTGAAGTTCACTGCCTGAAAAAAAAATTCACATCTTCACTCTCGTTCTTTTGATAATCACCTTGTAACCAGGCTAAGACTCTATATTTTTATGACCATCATGGCTAATTTCTAAAATTTTAAAACTGGACAGCGGCCTTTTAAGATGGCTGAAGCTATGTCTGGCTGCGACCTTCGAACAATAAGAACTACTTAGCAGCATCGCAGAAGCATGCGCCTCATTATCTCTGAAGAGGAGCTAACTTCCCTGTGGGCAGCAGAGACCAAATTCAAAGGGAATTATACAAAGGCCATCTGCATTTCATAAGCTAGGCCTGGTCAACCGGAGCCGATCCCTCTGCTACGACAAAGGATTCTGCAACTTCCCATTAAGGCTTAATGTTTGGAACATTAACAATCTCAGGAACCTGGACAAAGAGATGTACACCGTTAGAGAGGTGGGTGTCATGTGACAAGACCCCCCCTAGCTTGTGGAGTTGCAATGTCCTTTAAGGAAGGAACTCTGCTGTTTTTACCTGTTCTAGCCTACATGTGACTCCAGACTCTCAGCCATGTGGTTGACTCCTAAATGTCTTCTGAACAAGGGCAGTTAGGGATAGATAATAAATGCTGGCCTCGCCAGCGATGCCCACATCCCATGAACGAATTTAAAAAAGCGCTCAATTTGCTATCTTTCCAAGCAGCAGCACAAAAAGGGGCTGTGTCTGGTCCCAGCTACACTTTTTCTACTGGAACTTATTAACTCCTGTACCATCACCTACAAGACTGATTCATCTCTCTGTGCCTGTCCCGTCGTGGAAGTCATCTCTATTGGAAAAGTGAATTATCCAGCATCAGTTTTTAGCCTTCGGACTTCTGTGAAGAAATACACCAGTGGACTTTGATTTCTGATCTGGAACACACGTGAAGCCATTATTCTTTTCCCTGTAGTCTTTGCCCTGTAAATCCTTCTTTGTCCCCATCTTTGATTGTATGAGTGAAAAGGAGGCACTGTTGCTACCCTCCTCCTGTGTTTGAATGTGTGCAATAAACTGACCCTCTGAGCTCATCCTATCTCGAGCTGGCTGTGGGGTTATTAATAGAAATTGGATTCACCAAAAACTGAGGGGTTGGGAAATATGCCACCGCTTATAAAGGGGGAAATCAAAAACAAAACACCTTTCTGTTTACGGATGGCGTTGAGAAGAGAAATTAGGGCTGTTAAAATTAACCCCCCTCCTGTTTGTAACAACCTTAAATCCATGTCCTAAGATTACCGACTCTTCTGCCAGTGGAAATAAGTTCTCTTTACTTACTCTATTAAAACCTTTTTTCATTTTGAATGCCTCTATTAAATCTCTCTCTAATCTTTCTCTGCTTTCTCATGCTCTTGAGGGAAGAAAACCTGTCCTTACCTGGTATATGTGACTCCAGCCCAACACGAGCGTGCTTGACTCTCAACTTCGCCCCAAAGTGGACTCGAAGGCCACTCAGTGCAGGGCGACTGGGAATGGCAATGAAAACCGGCCTAGTCAGCGACACTCGTATCCCAAGAGTGAATAAAAGAAAAAAATGAAGCCTCCTTCATTTCTAACTCATTGATTCTCTCGGAGAACTCACCTGTGTTGGAGGGGGGGGGGAAATCAACTAAGCTCCCCAACAATCATGTCTCATGTTTGACTGATGAAATCAATATTTTAATGTTTATTACACGCGTGCGCGCACACACACACACACACACACACACACGCATAACTTTGCCAGCCACTTGTGGTACAGAAAACCTACAGATGGCAGTATTGAGCCATTGGTACTTCATCTCTGTTTGGAGAAGTAAATAGAGGATGAGAAAAGGCCATCTGGCCCATTGATGCACGTCCCACTGGTACATGTAGCCTCCCACCATGGCCCCATGTTACTACTAATAGATTGTTCCAAGCATCTTACAATCTTTTTGAGTAAAGACATTCCCCCTGATATCTCTTACTTTTAATTTTCCATTTATTTTCTCTGGCTCCTACTCTGTTGCCTTACTTTGAAGTAATAACCCGGGTTGACGCAATCTGTTTCATTTGGTATTTTGCTTAGCTGGACGAGGTTCTTCTCCGCACTGCACCACCCCCTCCTTAACCCTCCATCTATCTGCGCTGTAAGGTTTAGCTAACAGGTAAACCAAACAAGTTTTGACAGACTCCAGGAAGAGATTAGCGGGGGCTCTGTCTGAAATCCAGAACCCCCTCGAGTTACTGCGGATTGGCTGTGTCTTTTATCAATTCATCTGTTAGTCCAGCAGTGGAATTACACTTCGCGTGACGATTCAGGAGATTTCCTGTCAAGCTTCAGGTCTGGAGAGCGTACTTTTGAACGAAAACTGTGGAGTGAAGGTTCCTGTTTATCAGGGCTTGGTAAGTCACTTGGAGATTTACAGCAGATCTGCTACAGCTGCCTCCCATGCCGACAGTATTCCGCTCGTCCTCTGGTACTTGAAAACATTCAGTAGCAAGTGAAGTGTGCACGAGATATTACACAGGATGTACGGCACGGAAACAGGCCATTCAGCCCACCCAGTCCATGCCAGTGTTTCTGCTCCACTCGAACCTCCTCCCATCTTTCCTCATCGAAATCTATCATCACAAGCCCCTATTGCCTTCTCCCTGAAATGCTTGTCCAGCTTCCTCATATGTGCATCTACACTATTCACTTTGATCATTCCTCATGCTAGCGAGTTCCACGTTTGAGAATCATAGCCTCTTACATTGAAAGAGGCCATTTGGACCGCTGAGCCTGTGCTGGCTGTTTGAAGGAGCTATCCAGCTGGCCTGATTTTCCTCCTCCCTTCCACTTCCCCCCACTGCTTTACCCCCACCACTCTGCTGATTTTTCCTTTCTAAGTAATGTCGTGGGTAGCGTAAACTAGAGGTCATGTGTCCAAGTTCTGTCAGTCGAATTGTAATGGGTAAACCCGGTAACCCCCGCCTGTTCGCTAATGTCCTTTTATTCAATTTCTGGATACGGGCATCACTGGCAAATCTTATACTTATCGTCCAAGCCTAGTTGCCCTGCACTGAGTGTCTTGTTAGGTGACTTCCGAGGGCAATGGTATGACACTGAAGTTACGTGAAGGCCAGACTGGGCAAAGGCAGCAGCTGTCCTCCTTGAAAGGACATCAATATGCTGGCAGCAAGAGAAAATGACCATGATTGTCATTTTAAAAAGATAACTGGTTCAGAAACGTTGTTCAGGGAAGGGGACCTGCCAAGTGGCTTGGCCCCAACTGGCCCAGCCGACACGACTTGTCAACACGGCCTGCTTCACTCTCCATGCCCTCTGAATTTGCAGTTCACCGCTTTGGGAGTGGGGAAGTTCAAATAACTGAGCCCAACGCCACCACCGCCTCGGGGCAGGCCATGACTCCAGAAATAAGTACGTTTCACTGACTGTATGTTGCAATAGTTTCAGGGCAGCTCTGCTAAACAGGCCAGGCAAGATCCTGGGTTCAGCCTGTGCGAAGCCAGATGAGCTCAGCTGGCACAGCTGGAGGGCAAGTTTCGCAGGGCCTCAACGCACTTGGGGAGAGAATCCGTTCCTCAACACCATCCAGTGGCCTCCCAAGCACTGGAAAGAGGGCATCACAATTGGATTTGACTGTGATGCCCCTCACGGTTGACCCCCAACTGCAAGAATGGCCATTGGGGTGTAGTACCTGAGGGCTGGTTGCACTGTCAGAATCCACTGAAAATTAGGGGGCAAAATTGGGGTGGAGTGGTTTGTGGGAGTTTGAAGACTAAACGATGGATTCAAACTCATTCCGCAGTGACACGAAGTCTCTTTGCCACCTTTACTGTGCCGTTAAATCTGTAAGCCTGCTTACAGTATGATATGAAACAAAGGAAAATCAAAACAGGCTTTAATAGCTGACAGATGTGATGTCATATCTGGTGCTGGTGAATTAGGGAGCCTTGACATAGTCACTAACTTTTATTGTTTTAAAACAGACTTTCGATCCGTTCAGGCTTTAGCATGACTGCGGGTCACGAGTTTAACTCTTTGCTGCAAGCAACTCCTCCGCTGGTAAAGCCATATTGTGGCTATTGGGACTTGAGCCCAACCATCCAGGGTTGACCTTCCAGTGGAGTGCTGACTGCCGGAGATGCCTTATTTCTGATGAGGCGTTACATCGAGGCCCCATCTGCCTTTCGGATGGATGTGAAAGATCCCACCACACTATTTTGAAGAAGAGCAGTGGTTTCTCCCTGGTGTCCTGGCCAATATTTAGTCCCTCAAGCAACATCACTAAAAGGGAGCATTTAGTCGTGAACTCCTTAGCTCATTGCTGTTTGTGGGATCTTGTGCATAAATTGGCTGCCACGACTCCTGCATTACACCATTGATGACACTTCAAAAAGCACTCACTGGCTGTGAAAAGCTTTGGGCTGCCAAGAGGTTGTGAATGGTGATGTACCAAATGCAAGCCTTTTTTTTTCCCACAGATACACAGAACTACCCAAACAACACAAGATGTTCAGAACTGACAATATTACTCACAGATGTATAGAAAAATCCGACTAACTCTATAAGATATGCTTCCTGAAACAGATTCATAAATGCAAACAATTCTTTGTCTTTCTCACCACACAGAGCAGAAAGGGCCAGGTTCCTTTCTCTGCATGTACCTCGTCAAATTGCCTCTATTGGGTCTGGTATCTCTGGGTTTGATGAATTGAAAGTCAGCCCAGGGCTTCCTCATCATTGCCCAGTGATACTTCTCTGCTGCAGAGTGATAGATGTCTGGCTGTAATTCTGTTGCTGTCTCTTCATCTGTCAGAAGTGGTTAGTCCATTCACTGCCAGATCCCCTCAAGGCTTAGTTGGTTGTCGTGTGTGGCTGCACTGCTATAAGTTGGAACTCAGTGTGTGATCTGCTCAAGCAGAGAAGGCCAAGAGGATATCCAGGGGAGGTTTTATTAAAAAATTATGAGGGAGCAGAGGGGAAGACTATTTCCTTTGGTGATGAATTGTGATCAATTTAGAATTCTAACAAAGAGTGAGGAGAGAGGTTAGAACCATCTTTCGACAGAGGGCTGTTGAAGGCAGTTACAAGTAGTATCAAAGAATTTTACAACACAGAAGGAGGCCATTTCTCCCACTATGCCTATGTTGGCTCTTTGAAAGCACTGTTCAATTTCGTCCCAGACCCCAGCATTTCTCTATAACCCCGCGAATTAGTTCTCTTCCAATGCTCTCTTGGAGGAGATGGTGGTGTGGTGGTAACGTTACTGGATGAGCAATCCAGAGGCACCGGCAAATGCTCTGGGGAACGAGGGTTCAAATCCCACCATGGCAACTGGTGAGATTTAAATTCAGTTTAAAAAAAAAGTCTGGAATTGAAAGCTAACCTTAGTAATGGTGACCATGAAATTATTGTCAATTCCTTGGTTCAGAGGAGGAAATCTGCCATCCTTACCTGGTCTGGTCTACATGTGACTCCAGATCAGCATAAATGTGGTTGACTTAACTGCCCTCTGAAATGGCCGAGTTAGCCACTTGAGGCCAATTAGGGATGGGCAACCAATCTGTGAAAGAATAAATTAAAAAAAATATATATGTCCAGTTACCATTTGAAAGTTCCTATGGAATCTGATTCCACCACCTTTGCAGGTAGTGTGTAACAAACCTTCATGTGAAAAGACTTCACCTCACGACCCCTCTAATTCTTTAGCCAATTATGTTAATGTTTGATTGCTTTTTAAGGGAAATTGAATAAATCTTCAAGGCAGTGGGATTAGTTTTGGATTGATACAAGGTTATGTATGGGGAGAGAGGTGGGCACGGGGATTAGTTCTGGATTAATGTGGGCTATGTGGAGAGAGTGGAGCAGTGGGATTAGTTTTGGGTTCATACAGGGCTATGGGGAGAGTGTTGGGCATGGGGATTAGTTGTGGATTAATACAGAGTTGTGGGGGAGAGGTGCGCATGGAGATTAGTTTGGGATTGATGCAGGGCCATGGAGAGTGGATCGGTCATGGGGATTAGCTTGGGATTGATACAGGGCTATGAGGAGAGAGGTAGGCAGTGGGATTAGTTTTGAATTGACACAGTGATGGGGACTTCCATTTAAGTGTAAGCCGCTATGGTTCTGTTGAAGGAACCTATTTGATCCCTAAAGTAGGCGATTGAAGGAGGGTAAAATTGAAGTGGATTCTTGGCAACAAGTTTTCAGTGAGCGAGTGATCAGTAAGTGGAACAGGTAGAAGCAATTTGTATTGAGCCATGCAAATATATAGATTTATTTTGGGAAATAACTTGGGACACGATTGTCTGATTAATTTGAGGCATGAGTGTAACATGCTTGGGAGGAACAGGTGACTTTGTTCCAATAGTTCCCAAAGCTCTCCACAACTGTGGCTTCCTCACCTCATGTCTCACTTTGTTGTAGATTAATTAATAGAGATTGGTCACTGTGATGAATCAACTCCATTATTGTTGTACCATGTGACGACAGGGTGGAAGAAGGTGAATCCGATGGACCTTGTTTTCAGGTTTCTGTTGTATTTTGATGTATCTGTCGTGCGTTGATGAAAAAGTAATGAGGTGAGAGGTGAAGTGAAAACAAGTGTTGACATGGAAGGAAGAAGGTGGAAGTGTGCGCGTGGATTGGAAGGTGCGGTTCAGGAGTTTGACTTGACTGCGGTTTACTCTGCGCCTCAGTGCATCCGGTCTTTATACTTGATAAAGGGGACAGTGGTGATGCTGGTAACTGTTTTCCTTCACTGACCCTACCCAGACGGTACTCCTCAGCAAATGTTTTTACAACTGAGTGGTTACTGGACCACTTCAGTTAAGAGTTAACCACACAGTGTTGGTACTGGAGTTATGTGTGGGCCAGACTGGGTAAGGCAAGCAGGTCCCTTTCCTGAAAGACATTAGTAAACGAATGAATTTTAATAACCATCTGGTTGCTTTGACTGTCATCTTGCTTGCTGGCTCCAGCCTGTCGATTACCAGATTTGTTGAATCCAGTTTCCCAACTTGGACCATAACCATTACAGTATCATATCCCAAGACTGAGAGCAAGATGTCAAGAGGAGCCATCTGCAAATGTTTGTACTCTTTAAAATAATTGATGACACAGTGGGCAAAGGACTTTTGTTCTGTAACCTCCTTTGGTTTGTGATGAGGCGGCAGGGTTTCCTTTTCCATTTGGAGCATTGCCCCTTTAAATGGCATTACAACACCAAGCACAATTTGCATTTATATAGCATTTATATAACGTAACAAAAAGCCTCACAGGAACATTATCAAACAAGAGTTTAACATTGAGGTATGCAAGGAGATATTTGGACAGGTGCTCAAAGAGGTAGGTTTTAAGGAGCGTCCTAAAGGTCGAGAGGTTAGTGGAATGAAGGGTCAAGGCATTTGAAATCATGGCAGGTAATGGTGGAGCACTTAAAAACAAGGAAGTGCAAGGGACCAGAATTAAATGAGTGCAAATGCTGTAAGCTTTAAAGCAAGCTATGTTGTACCATTTCAGGTCGGTGTATGATGGAGAGGAGCACTGGCGGTTCATGGAGAAGCTGGAGGCCCGGATCAGGAACCATGACCGGGAGATTGAGAAAATGTGCAACTTCCATTTCCAGGGGTTTGTTGATTCCATCACGGAGCTGCTGAAAGTGCGGGGAGAAGCACAGAAACTGAAGGTATGTTGCACTCTCCCTGTCTCTTGTCACAGTGCTGCGACGCTGAGAAACTGGTTACTGCGGATACCGGGAGCCCGCCAAGCCTCACTCATGTTGGGACGGGTGGGATGGTTGACATGGAGGGATGATGAAATGACTGGTGAGCGCCATTCTGTTCTTTCCCAATGCCGTCACAGAGAGTGGTGAGAATGTGGAACTTGCCGCCACAACGATGCACACGTGAGGGTGAAGGGAATAGAGGGATACTGTGACAGGGTGCGAATAGGCAATTGGAATAGGAGGAGGCTTGTGTGAAATACAAACACCAGCGCAAGCCAAATCATAAAGCAGAATACAGCTGGAAATCTGAAACTAAAAACAGAAAATAGCCATAACTACTCGGAGTTAATGTTTCAGGTCAATGGGCTTTCATCCGAACTGGGGAAAGTTAGAGATGTAATAAACTTTGAACAATGGGTGGGTGGGACAAGGACACAAGAAAGGCCTGTGACAGCACAGACCCGTTGGGCTAAATGGCATGCTTCTGTTTTTTACAAGCCAAAGTAATTTTTGCAGAAATAATTGATAAGTGATAACTGATTCTTAAAAATGCGATGCTTTGGTCAATTAGCACGTAACAGTGAGGCCTCCTCTCATCCCAGGGCCTTAGCTCCGCTCAGTGATGGAAAAAAAAATTTGTATGTCACATTTGCTTTGTTCAGGTTTCAAGGTGTTAACGGTCACCTGAACTTTGGCTGACTCTTAATTCATCGTCCGCTGTTCCTTTATCAATCCCAAACTAATGCCCATGCTCACCTCTCTCCCCATAGCTTTGTATTAATCTAAAATGAACCCACTGTCCACTCTGTCCCCAGAGCCTATATTAATGCAATTTTAATCTGGGTACTTGTTTAAAATGTCTCAACTTTCTTTGCATAACGCACCAAAGCCAAGTAGCAGCACTGAAGGTGTATTCATTCCTATCGCCCTCCCTTTAGCATTAATTACTTCTAACTTATTAATTTTTTGAGCTTTCAGAAGGAAACCTTTCTTTTCCATATTTCAGATCCAGGTGACAGACACCAATAACAAGCTGCAGGAATCAGGGAGGGAGGTAAGTTCTTTCCATTATCTCGTCTCATCTCTTCCTATGCTGTTTCCTACCTTAAGGTAGTGACTGTACTTCCAAATTACTTCATTGCCTGTGAAACACCTTGGGGTACCCTAAGATGATTAAAGGCCAAGTTCAGTATGCATAAACCTATAATTTTTTTCTTTTGCTACTGTAAATGTTTTTAAAAATCGCCATCCAGCTGCCTTGTGCTGAGCTACCAGAGCTTACCTCCGTTGCCACATTTCTCTATTTTGGCTGAGAATTAATCAGGGAGGCACGTGGACCAGTGATCACAGATCGATAGTCAGTGCAGATTCAGCTGGACTCAGGCTGAGCCAGCAGTGGCTGTTGGGCATTTGTGAACGGGTGGACAGGAAATCAGGCACCGCTCTTATTGCCATGACACCTGGCAAACGTGCGTCGGACCAGGACAGAAAAGCTCGGCTGTGGTGCTGCCTCCATTCACTTGTTGGAAGCCCTGCCCGTGTCGGCTGTTGAGTCCTGCAAGTGGATGGTGGCCACTTGGATGAGGTGTTGAACCAAGAGGAGTCGACGTGTCAGGTGGGTGAGAATAAGTAAGATTGAAAATAAACACTGACTGCTTGGTTAGTGAAGCAATGTCGAAGCCGACTGACCGGCTTGTGAAAACGTGGTTCATTAAATTGTCTCTTTTCACCCTGTGCTGCAGTTAGTTACCGAAATGGAGGAACTGAAGAAATGTCGCTCACAGCAAAGGAACATAGCAGCCACAATGGACCAACTAACGCTGTGTTTACCAGGTATGATGCAGTTTATAGGAGGCGAAGTTTCTGCTTGAAGTTTGGTGCGAATTGTTAGGGCATCTCGAGTCGGTAGAATGGTTTTGAACAGCGAAATATGAAAGGAGCAAGCAGACAATTTGAAGCGGGGTGGTGGGGGGGTGGTATGACAGGGAATGCATGAATGTATAAATGTAGAGCAACACGTGAATATCCACGTGAATAGTTCCCACCTGGGGAATAGTGTTTCCCAAAATATCGGCACACATACCCATCAATCTCCCTCCAGGTAGTTATTAAATTAACTCTTAATTCAGCTTCCTACAACCTCCCTCAGACAGTCCCACTCCAGGAAGGAAGAATGGGTATCTTTTGGCCTCAGTTCTTCCTTCAGTATGGAAGCAGTGCCAGGAGTCTGGAGGTCGGCCAATATTGCATTTAACATCATTCTCAAAAAAAAAAATGCCAGAGGGGAGAAGGTGAGAATTTTTTTACTAAGCGAGCCACAGCCTGGGAATGCACTGCTTTAAAGAGGAAATTAGAAATATACTTCCAATGGAAAATAAATTACAGGGCTATGGGGCAAGAACAGGGAAGTGGGGCTAATTGGGTAGCTCTTTCAGAGAATGTGTGTAGATGCAGAGGCTGTGGGAAGGGTTTTGAATGAATATTTTGTCTCCATGTTTACAAAGGAAAGGGAGGATGTAGATATAGTAGTCCAGGAGTAACACTGCGAGATATTGGACAGGATAGTCATGAAGAGAGAGGAAGCACTCGAAGGGCTGAAATCCTTGAAAGTGGATAAGTCACCAGGGCCAGATGGATTGTTTCCGAGGCTGCTGAAGGAAGTCAGGGAGGAGATAGCAGATGCTCTGAGGATGATTTTCCAATCTTCACTAGATACAGGGGAGGTACCGGAGGACTGGAGAAATGCAAACGTAGTTTCATTGTTTAAAAAGGGATCAAAGGAAATGCCAAACAATTATAGGCCAGTTAGTCTTACATCGGTGGTGAACAAATTAGTGGAATCAGTCCTGAGAGATAGGATTAACTATCATGTGGAAAGGCATGGGCTAGTCAGGGATGGTCAGCATGGATTTGTTAAAGGAAGGTCTTACCTCACAAGTTTGATTGAATTCTTTGAGGAAGTGACAAGAAGGGTTGATGAAGGTAGTGCAGTGGATGTTGTGTACATGGATTTTAGCAAGGCATTTGACAAGTTCCCACATGGCAGAGTGGTCAGGAAAGTAAAAGCCCATGGGATTCAGGGTAATGTGGCAAACTGGATAAAAGGTTGGCTTTGTAACAGGAAACAAAGAGTAATGGTCGATGGATGCCCTTGCAAATGGAAAGTTGTCTCAAGTGGTGTTCCACAGGGCTCGGTGTTGGGACCCTTGCTGTTTGTGTTATATATTAACGATTTGGACGTGAACGTGGGGGGCACGATTGGGAAATTTGCAGATGACACAAAGATTGGCCGAGTAGTGGATAGTGTAGAGGATAGCCATAATCTCCAAAACGATATAGATGGGTTGGTGGAGTGGGCGGTAAAATGGCAGATGGATTTTAACATAGAGAAGTGCGAGGTCATACATTTAGGGAGGTCAAACAGTTACAGAGATTACACAATAAATGGGAATATACTAAGAGGGGTAGATGAAGTGAGAGATCTTGGCGTACAAGTACACAGGTCCCTGAAGGCAGCAGTTCAAGTAGACAAGGTTGTAAAGAAGGCATATGGAATGCTCTCCTTCATTGGCAGAGGTATAGAATATAAAAGTAAGGGTATAATGTTGGAATTGTATAGAACACTGGTGAGGCCACAACTGGAGTATTGTGTGCAGCTCTGGTCACCACATTACAGGAAGGATGTAATAGCTCTGGAGAGAGTGCAGAGGAAGTTTACAAGAAAGTTGCCAGGGTTAGAAAAGTGTAGCTATGAGGAGAGATTGGATAGGTTGGGGTTATTTTCCTTAGAACAAAGAAGGCTGAGAGATGACTTGATTGAGGTGTACAAAATTATGAGGGGAGTAGATAGAGTGGACAGGATAAAATTGTTTCCCTTGGTGGAGAATTCTAGAACCAGGGGACGTAGATTCAAGATAAGTGACAGAAGGTGTAGGGGGGACATGAGGAAGAACTTTTTTACGCAGAGGGTAGTGGGTGTCTGGAATTCGCTGCCCAAGTTGGTGGTAGAGGCGGAAACTCTCAACTCTTTTAAAAAGTACCTGGATCTGCACCTAAAGTGCTGTAAGCTGCAGGGCTATGGGCCGGGTGCAGGAAGGTGGGATTAGAAAGGGCAGTTGGGTGTCCTCAGGCTGGCATGGACAAGATGGGCCGAATGGCCTCCTTCTGTGCTGTAACTTTTCTATGGTTCTAATAGCCGCCTCCTGTGCGGTATGATGCTTTGATCTTGAACTGAGGGGAAGCGCCTAATGTTAGGAGGCCTGCAATGCCTGAAAGGAAAGCTGGATTACTTTGGGAAGTAATTAATAAATTATGCAGATTAGTGTTTTAAAAGGTTCTCTATGCTAGGGGAAGGTGAGAAATTCCACAGCACATGGAGCCTGAGGAAGAATCAGTAGGAATAGGTGCGATGTCTTGATTTCACCATCATGAGGATATGAGGAAGAGGATGTGAATGCTGGAGTAACGAGAGGCAAAGACCGGTAGTTATTCAAGCAACACCTTATACTTGTAAAGCACCTTTAACGTAGAAGATCCCAAGGCATGCCACAGAAATGTTATGACAAAATATGATACCGAGCCATGTAAAGAGATATTAGGACAGATCAAAGATGTCGGCTTTAAGGAGCATCTTAAAGGAGGGAAGAGAGCCAGGGAGCTTTAGGGAGGGTATTGCAGAGCTTGTGCCTTAGGCAACTGAAGGTACAACCATCATTGGTAAACACGGTGCAAATCAGGGATGCACAAGAGGCCAGATCTCGGAGGGTTGTAAGATTAGAGGAGGTCACAGAGATAGGGAGGGAGTTGAGGCCATGGACAGATTCAAAAACGAGGATAAATTTTAAAATCAAGACACTGCAAAGAGGCTCAAGAGAGAGAGTGTGCTGACAGAACTACCATCTTGTATCAGTAGCATAGAATCTCTGAAATATTGTTGTAACCTTAGTAAACCCTGTTCTGTATCATGGTGAATAGGGCCTGTGTGGCTCAGTTAGTAGCTTAAGGGGGAGATTGTGATGTCGTGGTAATGTCGCTGGATTATCAATCCAGAGATAAAAGCAAAATACTGTGGATGCTGGAAATCTGAAATAAAAACAGGGAATGCTGGAAAAACTCAGCAGGTCTGGCAGCATCTGTGGAGAGAGAAACGGAGTTAATGCTTCAAGTCCGTAAGACTCTTCTTCAGAGCTAAAGAGAAGGAGAAATGTGATGGATTTTACACTGTTTAAGAGGGGTGGAGTGGGTGGAGCAAAATAGAAGGTCAGGGATGGGTGGGAGCCAAGGAGAGGTTGACAAAGATGCCATGTGCACAAGACAAAGGGACTGTTAATGGTAGTGTTAAAGATTAAAGAAGGCGCTGATAGTGGCAGAACGGTAAGATAGCATCAAGGCAGCACTTGACTGAGTGCGGCATCAAGGAGTCTGAGCAAAACTGGAATCAATGAAAATCAGGCTGAGAAAACTCTGCTGGTTGGAGTCATATCTAGCACAAAAAAGGATGGTTGTGGTTGCCGGGGGTCAATCATCTCAGTTCCAGGACATGACTGCAGGAGTTCCTCAGCGTAGTCTCCTAGGCCCAACCATCTTCAGCTGGTTCATCATTGACCTTCCTCACGTCATAAGGCCAGAAGTGGGGATGTTTGCTGATGATTGTATGATGTTCAAGACCATTCGTGACTCCTCAGGTACTGAAGCAGCCCATATCCAAATGCAGCAAGACCTGGCTTGAGCTGACAAGTGATAAATAACATTTGCCCTGTACATGCCCTGTACACAAATGCCCTGCAATGACCATCTCCAACAAGAGAGAATCTAACCATCACCCCTTGACATTCAGTGGCCTTACCTTTGCTGGATACCCCGCTCTCAGCTTCCTGGGTGTTAGTATTGACCAGAAACTGAACTGAACTGGCCATATAAATACTGTGGCTGCAAGAGCAGGTCAGAGACTCGGAATCCTGCAGCTAGTAACTCACCTCTCAACTCCCTAAAGCCTGTCCACCATCGACAAGGCACAAGTCAGGAGTGTGATGGAATATTCTCCACTTGTCTGGATGAGTGCAGCTCCCACAACACTCAAGAAGCTCAACACCATCCAGGACAAAGCAGCCCCGCTTGATTGGCACCACATTCACAAACATTCACTGCCTCCACCACTGATGCACAGTAGCAGCAGTGTGTACCATCTACAAGATGCACTGCAGGAATTCACCAACGTTCCTTAGCTCCTTCCAAACCCATGACCACTACCATCTAGAAGGACAAGGGTTGCAGACACTTGGGAACACCACCACCTGGAAGTTCCCTTCCAAGCCACTCACCTTCCTGACTTGGAAATACATCGCCGTTCCTTCACTGTCGCTGGGTCAAAATCCTGGAACTCCCTCCCGAACAGCACTGTGGGTGTACCTACACCACGTGGACTGCGGTGGTTTAAGAAGACGGCTCACCACCATCTTTTCAAGGGCAATTAAGGATGGGCAATAAATGCTGGCCTAGCCAGCAATGCCCACATCCCATGAATGAACAAAAAAAGAAATGTCCTTTAGGGAAGGAAATCTGACATCCTTACCTGGCCTGGCTTACATGTGACTCCAGACCCTCAGCAATGTGATTGACTCTTAACTGCCCTCTGGAATGGCCAAGCAAGCTACTCATTTCAGAGCAAGTTAGGGAACAGCAACAAACGCTGCCCTTGCCAATGACGCCCACATCCCATGAAAGAATGAAAAAAAACATAACTGCAGAATCAGAAGCCTTAATTTAGGGTTCGAGCAGATCATCCAGTGTTGCACTGGTTATGGTTCTGTCAAGCAGCACATTTCTCTCTGTTAAAAAGCGCTTTGTTAATGTGAGATGTTCTTGATGCTAACAAGAGTGCTCCATTGTCAGAGGGACCAATTTTCAGATGAAACTTTAAACCCCCATGTCCGGTCAGCTCACGTCGATATCAAAGATCTGATGACAATATCGGAAGAACAGGGTGTCCTGGCCAAAGTTCTTCCCTTGAACTGTAGCACCAAAAATTGGTCACTAATGTCATTGCTCTTGTGGGATCTGAGTTTGTGCAGTATTTCCCTACGCGATTATGGAACTGTGCTTTGAAGCAATTCACTTTATGTGAAGTAGTTTGGGACGTTTTTGGTTGATGTTGTAAGGCAGTGCATAAATGCAGCTTGTTCTTTCTGATCGCTATCTCATGCTGGGCTTTGCTTCTCCCGAGCCCACATCTGAGTTCTTGTAGCTCAATGCCTAGCTGTGTTAATCCTAAATGTTGGATGCAAACCACAAACAGTGAGTCACACAACATCCTCATCAGTGTTATAGATTGTAAAACAGCTATTTAAAGCGCTTTAACCGCGCTGACTAATGAAGAGTCGGCCGCAAGATTGAAGTACAAAAATCTCAGAACAACTGTTACTGTCGGCACGGTTAATGGTCAAATCTCAACAAAGCTGCAACGGTGAAAAGAAACTTCAATCATAAATCTTCATTTGATTGCGTAATTAGAGAGAAACTTTCCACTGGCGTGCGGGTCAGTAACATCAGCAACCAGAGGCCATAGATACTTGGCAACCAAGATGAAAGGGAGCTGAGAATTTTTGCAACACAGGGAGCTGCTTCTTAAAACCTACATCTTTCACAGAATCACTTAGCGTAGAAGAGGCCCTTCGGCCCATCGAGGCTGCACCTGACCTACCTACCTAATCCCATTTATCAGCACTTGGCCCATAGCCTTGAATGTTATGACGTGCCAAGTGCTCATCCAGATATTTTTTAAAAGATGTGAGGCAACCCGCCTCCACCACCCTCCCAGGCAGCGCATTCCAGACTGTCACCACCCTCTGGGTAAAAAGGTTTTTCCTCACATCCCCGCTAAACCTCCTGCCCCTCACCTTGAACTTGTGTCCCCTTGTGACTGACCATTCAACCAAGGGGAACTGCTGCTTCCTATCCACCCTGTCCATGCCCCTCATAATCTTGTACACCTTGATCAGATCGCCCCCAGTCTTCTCTGCTCCAGTGAAAACAACCCAAGTCTATCCAACCTCTCTTCATAACTTAAATGTTTCATCCCAGGCAACATCCTGGTGAATCTCCTCTGCACCCTATCCAGTGCAATCACATCCTTCCTATAATGTGGCTACCAGAACTGCACACAGTACTCCAGCTGTGGCCTCACCAAGGTTCTATACAACTCCAACATGACCTCCCTACTTTTGTAATCTATACCTCGATTGATGAAGGCAAGTGTCCCATATGCCTTTTTCACCACCCCACTAACATGCCCCTCCGCCTTCAGAGATCTATGGACACACACGCCAAGGTCCCTTTGTTCCTCAGAACTTCCTAGTGTCATGCCGTTCATTGAATTCTTCCTTGTCAAATTACTCCTTCCAAAGTATATCACCTCACACTTTTCAGGGTTAAATTCCATCTGCCACTTATCTGCCCATTTGACCATCCCGTCTATATCTTCCTATAGCCCAAGACACTCAACCTCACTGTTAACCACCCGGCCAATCTTTGTGTCATCTGCAAAATTACTAATCCTATCCCTCACATAGTCAACTATGTCATTTATATAAATGACGAATAATAGGGGACCCAGCACAGATCTCTGTGGTACACCACTGGACACTGGCTTCCAGTCACTAAAGCAGCCTTCTGTCATCACCCTCTGTCTCCAACAACTAAGCCAATGTTGAATCCACCTTATCAAATTACCCTGTACCCCATGTGCATTTGCCTTCTTTATAGGTCTCCCATGTGGGACCTAGTCAAAGGCTTTGCTGAAATCCATATAAACTACATCAACTGCACTACCCTCCTCTATACACCTGGTCACCTCCTTAAAAAATTCATTCAGATTTGTTAGGCATGGCCTCCCTCTGACAAAGCCATGCTGACTATCCCTGATCAAACCTTGCCTCTCCAAGTAGAGATAGATTCTCTCCTTCAGAATTTTCTCCAATAGTTTCCCTACCACTGACGTGAGACCCACTGGTCTGTAGTTCCCTGGCTTATCTCTACAACCCTTCTTAAAGAGCGGAACCACATTAGCTGTTCCCCAGTCCTCTGGCACCTCCCCCGTGGCCAGAGAGGAATTAAAAATTTGGGTCAGAGCCCCTGCGACCTCCTCCCTTGTCTCCCTCAGCAGTCTGGTCCACTTTTAAGCCTGCCAACGTCGCCAATACCTTGTCACTCCCTATATCAATTTGCTGAAGAACTTCGCAGTCTCTCTTCCCAAGTTCCATACCTTCATCCTCATTCTCTTGGGTGAAGACGGATGTGTAGTATTCGTTCAACACTCTACCGATGTCCTCAGGCTCCATCCATAGATTGCCCCCTTTGGTCCCTAATGGGCCCTACTCTTTCCCTGGTTATCCTCTTCCCATTGATATACTTATAGAATATCTTGGGATTTTCCCTACTTTTACCAGCCAGAACTTTCGCATATCCCCTCTTTGTTCTCCTAATTGCTTTCTTAAGCTCCACCCTGCACTGTCTGTACTCCACTAATGCCTCCGCTGATTTGCTCCCCTTGTACCTGCTAAAAGCCTCTCCTTTCCATCTCATCGTAACCTGAATATCTCTGGTCATCCATGGTTCTCTGGGCTTGTTACTCCTTCCTATCACCCTAGAGGGAACATGTTGAGCTTATACCCTCCCCATTTCCTTTTTGAACGCCCCCACTGCTCTTCTGTGGATTTCCCCACAAGTAACTGTTCCCAGTCTACCTTGGCCAGATCCTGCCTTATTTTACTAAAATCCACTCTCCCCAATCCAAATCATTTTTTTGCAACTTGTCTATTATTTTGTCCATAACAAGCTTAAATTGTACCATGTTGTGGACGCTATCACTGAAGTGCTCCCCCACCACCACCTCAGCCACCTGTCTGGCTTCATTCCCCAGAATAAGGTCCAGCATTGCGCTGTCCTTTGTTGGACCCAAAAAGTTCTCCTGTTTACACATTTCCAGAAATCCACTCCATCCAAGCCCTTAACGCCAAGTCTATCCCAAATAATGTTGGGAAAGTTGAAATCACCTAATATAATTACCCTATTGTTATTGTTTTTACACACCTCTGTGAATTGTGCACATATTTGCTCCTCAGTTTCCCGCTGACTATCTGGGGGTCTATAATAAACACCTAACAATGTGGCTGCGCCTTTTTTATTCCTAAGCTGTACCCACAAAGCTTCATTCCATGCCCCCTCCAAGATATCATCTCTCCTTACTGCAGTAACTGACTCCTTAACTAATAATGCAACGCCTCCTCCTCTTTTACCCCCTCCCCTGTCTCGCCTGAAGATTCTATATCCCGGAATGTTGAACTGCCAATCCTGCCCCTCCCTCCACCCACATCTCAGTGATGGCTACTATATCACAATTCCACGTGTCAATCCTCACCCTTAACTCATCCGTTTTACCTGTAATACTCCTGGCATTAAAGTAGAGGCCATCCAGCCTTGCCTTACTCCCTTGAAACTTATTGCAGCTGTACTCCCTCTGACTTGATTGTTTTACTGCATTATGATGTGTCCCTATTCTGCTAACATTGTCTACCCTCCCCCTGGCAAATTAGTTTAAACTCCTCCCAACAGCACTAGCAAACCCGCCCACAAGGATGTTAGTCCCGCTCTGGTTCAGATGTAGACTGTCCCGCTTGCACAAGTCCCATCTTCCCCAGAAACGGTCCCAATGATCCAGGAATCTAAAACCCTCCCTCCTGCACCAACTCTTAAGCCATGTATTCATCTGCGCTATTCTCCTATTTCTGTGCTCGCTAGCACGTGGCACTGGGAGTAATCCAGAGATTCTAAACCGAGAGGTCTTGCTTAGTCTACTGCCTAACTCCCTGAATTCTTGATGCAAGACCTCATCCCTCTTTGTACCTATGTCATTGGTACCAACATGTACCGTGACCTCTGCCTTATCCCCTGCTCGCCCCTTTCCCCAACTCACCCCTTTCCCCAACTCACCCCCTCCCCAACTCATCCCCTCCCCAACTCACCCCCTCCCCAGCTCACCCCGCCTCCCGCCCTCTGTTCTTGCCTCAGGCCCTGGGGTCTGATCTTCTTCTTCCCCTGGCTGCTTTCTCTGCTGCTGCCTCCGCTTCTGGTTTCACTGGTGCTTTAAGTCCCTCGAAGTCCTGCGCTCCATCTACTGGCTGAAGTTGGTTAGTGCGGGTGTCGTTCTGGGGTTTCAGCTGATAACCGAACTGACCAATGTCTGCCACTAGATGGAGCCTAGTCATTCTACCTGCATGGTGAGTGTATTTGCCTGTTGGATACTGTATTGTCTTTCCTTTATATTTAGTGATGTATTTTATTTTATATGTTATTTCAGCTAGGAATGCAAAGCGCTGCACATGTATGGTACAGTGTTTCAACTTATACGTTGTTTCTTCTGGACGAGAAAGGTTCGAAGGAACCTAATTCCGGCTTTAACATTGATTCCTGTGGGAACCTATGTTTCACTTAAAGGCACGATTTTCAGGAACGCAACCACAACTTTAAGTGAGGACCCGTTGTATGACAGTATCGAGTCACTCTTTCCACATCCAGGTCACAGAGACAGATAAGAAACTCGCTGGGGTCTGGGGAGAGGCTCCATAGAACCATAGAAAAGTTACAGTGCATAAAGAGGCCATTCAGCCCATCTTGCCTACGCCGGCCAAAAAGAGAAAAAAAGAAACTAACTGCTCATTTTAATCTCATTTTCCAGCACCTGGTCCGTAGCCTTGCAGGTTACAGCATTTCGGATGCAGATCTAGGTACCTTCTAAATGAGTTGAGCATTTCAGCCTCAACCACCAACTTAGGCAGTGAATTCCAGACACCCACCACCCTCTGGGTGAAAAGGTTTTTCCTCATGTCCCCTCTAATCCCTCTACTGATCACCTTAAATCCATGCCCCCTGGTAATTGACCCCTCAGCTAGGGGAAACAAGTATTTGCTTTCTACCCTATTTAGGCCCCTCATAATTTTGTACACCTCAATTAGGTCATACTTACCTGGCAGGGGAGAGACAATGACCATGAAGGTTGTTCTCCCAGGACGAGGCTATCACATTGCACTTCGGGTGTGCCGATGCCTGCGATGTCCCCAAATGCGGGATACTCGACTGCAAAATTTGTGGTAGTGGGAGACTGCGTTCGCGCTCTCCCCTGATTTACAATTCAATTAGGTCATCCCTCAGCCTCCTTTTAAGGAAAACAACCCCAGCCTATCCAATCTCTCCTCATAGCTGCAATTTTCAAGCCCTGGCAACATTCTTTAAATCTACTCTGCACTCTCTCCACAGCAATTAGGTCCTCCTTGTACTGTGGTGACCAGAACTGTGTACAAAATTCCAGGTGTAGCCTAATCAGCGTTTTATACAGTTTCACCATTACATCCCTGCTTTTGTATTCAATGCCTCGTCCAATAAAGGATAGCATTCCATATGATTTCTTAGCCACCTGTCCTGCCACCATCCAGGACCTGTGGACATGCACTGCAAGGTCTCTCACTTCCTCAACCCTTCTCAATAACTTCCCGTTTATTGAGTATTCCCTTGTTTTGTTTGCCCTCCCCAAATGCATTACCTGACACTTTTCCGGATTGAATTCTATTTGCCATTTCTCCACCCAATCATTCCGGAGTCGACAGCTATCCTCTTCACTATCAACTACACGGCCAATTTTTGTGTCATCTGCAAATTTCCCAATCATGCCTCTCTCACTTATTCATTAATATATACAACAAACAGCAAGGGCCCCAATACTGACCCCTGTGAACGCCACTGGAAACTGTTTTCCATTCGCAAAATCATCCATTAACCATTACCCTTTGTTTCTTGTCACTGAGCCAGTTTTGGATGCAACTTGCCACCTTCCCCTGTATCCCATGGGATCTCACTTTCCTGACCAGTCTGCCATGTGGGACCTTGTCAAATGCCTTACTAAAATCCATGTAGACAACATCCACTGCACTACCCTCATCAATCCTCCTTGTTACTTCCTCAAAAAATTATATTTAGTAAGACACAATCTTCCCCTAACAAAGCCATGCTGACTATTCCCTGATCAATCTGTGCCTTTCTGAGTTTATCCTGTCTCTCAGAATTGTTTCCAATAACTTGCCCACCACTGAAACCAGACTGACCAGCCTATTATTTTCTGGCCTATCCCTCGCACCCTTTTTAAATATTGGTGCAATGTTCGCAGACCTCCAATCCTCTGGGACTACGCCTGTATTTAGTGAGGATTGGAAAACGATCCTCAGATTATCCGCTATTTCCTCCCTGGCTTCCTTCAACAGCCAGGGATACAATCCATCTGGCCCTGGTGATTTATCCACCTTCAAGGATGCCAGACCCTCCCATACCTCCTCTCTCACTATGCTTATTGTATATAATATTTCACACTTCTCTTTAACTAGAATGCCTGCTTCATCCCTCTCATTAGTGAAGACAGAGACAAAGTACTCATTGAGAACCCTGCCCACATCTTCTGCACCAACCCACAAGTTACCATGTACATCTCTGATAGGCCCTACCTTTTCCTTAGTTATTCTCTTGCTCTGAATGTACTGGTAAAACATCTTCGGATTTTCTTTGATTTTACCCGCCAGTATTTTTTCGTATCCTCTCTTTGCTTTCCTGATTTCCATTTTTACTTCACCCCTGTACTTTCAATCCCCTCTAGGCTTTCTACAGTATTAAGCCTTTTGTGACTGTCATAAGCTTTCTTTTTCTGCTTTATCTTGGTCGGTATGCTTCTAGATAACCAGGGGGCTCTAGATTTGGCAGTACCACCCTTTTTCTTTGTGGGGATATGTCTACACTGTGCATGTAGAATCTCGTTTTAGCCTCCCACTGATTTGACACAGTTTTTTTCTTCTCATTGCTGTATCCAGTCCACTCTCGCCAGCTCAACTCTCAGTTTTGTTAAATTTGTCTTCTCCCAATTTACTCCTTTTACCCCTGTTCTATCTTTGTCCTTTTCTATAGTGATGCTAAATCTAACTATATTATGGTCACTATCTCCAAATAGTCCCCCACTGCCACTTCATCCACTTGCCCAGCTTCATTTCCTAAGACTAAATCTAGAATTGCGCCCCCTCTCGCTGGGCTTGTTAAGTGCTGGCTAAAAAGTTCTCTTGAATGCAGTTCAAGAACTTTGTGCCCTTCTCACTGTTCGTATCCCAGTTGATATTAGGGTAGTTGAAGTCCCCAACGATTACTACCCTATTGTTTTTACACTCAGAAATCTGTCTACATATTTGCTCTTCTAACTCCTTTCTACTATTTCAGGGTCTATTGTACACTTCTAGCAGTGTGGCTGCCCCTTTTTTTATTTCTGAGCTCAACCCACGTGGCCTCATTTGATGCCTCATTTAGTAAATCATCCCTCCTCACAGCTGTAATTGACTCTTTAACCAGTAATGCTACACCCACCACCATTTTTATCCTCCTGCCTGAAAACTCCATACCCAGGGATGTTGAGCTGCCATTTTTGCCCCTCCTTAAGCCAAGTTTCTGGTATAGCAATGATATCATGCTGCCGTGTGGGCAGTTGCATAGTGGTATTGTCACTGGACTGGTAACCCAGAGACCCAGTGATGTTCTGGGGACCCGTATTCGAATCCCACCACGGAAGATGGTGGAATTTGAATTAGAAGAAAATCTGGAATTGAAAGTCTAATGATGACCACGAAGCCATTGCCAATTGTTGTAAAAACCCATCTGGTTCACTAATGTTCTTTAGGGAAGGAAATCTGCCGTCCTGACCTGGTCTGGCCTACATGTGACTCCAGACCCACAGCCATGTGGTTGACTCTGAAAAGCCCTCTTAACAAGGGCAATTAGGGATGGGCAATAAATGTTGGCCTAGCCAGCGACACCCACATCCAATGAATAAAAAAAAAGCTCGTCAGCTTTATTTACTGCTGTGCACCTTGCATTTACATATATACCTTTTAACACTGGCAAATTCCTGTGCTGTACACTTTTTAACCTGTGCTACTTCTGTCTTTCAGAGTCACTCACTAATTCTCCTTCTCCCTTTCCTTGTTCTCATTTTGCCCTCAGGTTCACACCCCCTTGCCCCCCACCCCCCCCAAACCCCAAACAGCAAATCTCCCTGCGAGGATATTTGTCCCAGTCCTGTTCAGGTGTAGACCATCCGGCCTGTACACATCCCGCCTTCCTCAGAACCGGTCCCATTGCCTCAGAAATCTGATGCCCTCCCTCCGACACCAGCTTTCCAGCCACGTGTCGATTCACTCAATTCTCCTATTCCTACACTCACTTGCAAGTGGGACTGGGAGTAATCCTGAGATTACTGCTTTAGAGGTCCTGCCTTTCAGCCTCCTTCCTAGCTCCCTAAAGTCTGCTTTCAGGACCTCGTCCCCTTCCCTACTTAAGTCTTTGGTACCAACGTGGACCACGACCTCTGGCTGATCACCCTCCCCCAGAAGAATGTCCTGCAGCCGCTCCGTGACCTCCTTGACCCTGGCACCAGGGAGGCAACGCACCATCCTGGAGTCACGTCGATGGCCGCAGAAACGCCTGTCTGTTCCTCTAACTAATGAATCCGCTATTATTACTGCTCTTCCCCTCTGCTTTCTCCCCTCCTGTGCAGCAGAGCTGCTTGGGCTCTGAATGCACCCTTCTGAGGAACAAACACCTTCCCCGGTGTCCAAAACGGAAAACCGATTGGCGAGTGGGACCACAGGGGACTCCTGCGCTACCTGCCTAGTTTTCTTGGGCTTCTTGGCGACCATTCCCTTTCTGTCTCCAGGCTCCTGAGCTGCGGTGTGACCACCTCTCTGAATGCGCTATCCACGTGGCTCTCAGCCTCACGGATGCGCCAGAGTGACTTGAGCCGCCCGCTGCTCGAGCTCCGAAACCCAGGGCTCCGGGTTCTGCAGCTGGTGACACTTGCTGCACACGTGGTCGTCGAGGACACTCTGTCGTGTCCACAACTGCTCACGTATTACAGGACGTGCATTGCACACGATTGAGCTGTCCTGCCATGGTTTACAAACATACGAACAAGGAGCAGGAGTAGGCCATTCGGCCCCTCGAGCCTGCTCCACCATTTAATAAGACCATGGCTGATCTGATAGGAACCTGAAATCTGCATCCCACCTACCCCTGATAACCTATCACCCCCTTGCTGACCAAGAATCTATCCACCTCTGCCTTAAAAATATTCAAAGACTCTACTTCCACCACCTTTTCAGGAAGAGAGTTCCAAAGACTCATGATGGTCTGAGTGAAAAATTTCGCTTCATCTCTGTTTTAAATGGGCGACCCATTATTTTTATTTATTTACTTCCCTAGTGTTAACTTTATTTTACTTTGGTTTACTTATGCAACTTTATTTTACCTGGCTTCAATTTAACTTAATTTCCCTATTACTTGCGTTCCTTTCTTAAATGTAAGTAGCCCCTTCTTTTAAAAAGAACGTGTTTTTCTAATTCTCAGCTACTTGATGACACTCCCTAACAGCAGTTTCTCACCAACCAATGAACTTATGTTTCTCCTGTGATGTTAGGTGCTCGGTGCTACTGACTGCCTGACCCAGGGTCCTCCTCTCGCACTCTCCTCTAGGTGCTGCTGACTGCCTGTCCCAGGGTCCTCCCCTCGCGCTTTCCTCTAGGTGCTACTGACTGCCTACCCCAGGGTCTTGCTCTCGCTCTCTCCCCCAGGTGCTGCTGACTTCCTTCAACTCTTTCGAGTACATTCACAGTTCTTGGTTTCCGGGAGTGGGACATGAACCCACAACCTTCTGATTCAAAGGCGAGGGTGCTATGAACTGAGCCACAGCTGACACCTCTGACTGCCTGTCCCAGGGTCCTCCCCTCGCACTCTCCTCTAGGTGCTACTGACTGCCTACCCCAGGGTCCTCCTCTCGCACTCTCCTCTAGGTGCTGCTGACTGCCTGTCCCAGGGTCCTCCCCTCGCGCTTTCCTCTAGGTGCTACTGACTGCCTACCCCAGGGTCTTGCTCTCGCTCTCTCCCCCAGGTGCTGCTGACTGCCTGTCCCAGGGTCCTCCCCTCGCACTCTCCTCTAGGTGCTACTGACTGCCTACCCCAGGGTCCTTCTCTCGCACTCTCCTCTAGGTGCTGCTGACTGCCTGCCCCAGAGTCCTCCTCTCGTACTCTCCTCTAGGTGCTGCTGACTGCCTGTCCCAGGGTCCTGCTCTCACACTCTCCTCTTGGTGCTGCTGACTGCCTGACCCAGGGCCCTCCTCTCGTACTCTCCTCTTGGTGCTGCTGACTGCCTTTCCCAGGGCCCTCCTCTCGTACTCTCCTCTTGGTGCTGCTGACTGCCTGTCCCAGGGCCCTCCTCTCGTACTCTCCTCTTGGTGCTGCTGACTGCCTGTCCCAGGGCCCTCCTCTCGTACTCTCTTGGTGCTGCTGACTGTCTGTCCCAGGGTCCTCCTCTCATACTCTCCTCTTGGTGCTGCTGACTGCCTGTCCCAGGGCCCTCCTCTCGTACTCTCCTCTTGGTGCTGCTGACTTTTTTTTTTGTAAAAATATACTTTATTCATAAAATATCTTCAATCACATTCCAAACCATTTCAAAAACAACATTACAAGGGTACAATCCAGGTTAAACTTTTACAAAATGTATCAGCAGGTGCATCAGTACAAACAATATTACAATCATTTACAGCCTTTCATTTTGATCTGTACAGCCCGAGGGGCTCTAAACAGTTCCCAGTCTCTCGGTGCGCTGTGGTAGAAAGGTCTTAGACAGCGACCCTTCCCCATTGCGCCTTTGCGGCAGCTGCCCCAAGCTTTAGTGCGTCCCTCAGCACGTAGTCCTGGACTTTGGATTGTGCCAGTCCGCAACAATCGGTCGGGGACAACTCTTTGCGCTGGAAGACCAACAAGTTTCGGGCAGACCAAAGCACCTCTTTCACCGAGTTGATGATCCTCCAGCTGCAGTTGATGTTTGTCTCGGTGTGTGTCCCTGGGAACAGCCCGTAGAGCACAGAGTCCTGTGTCACAGAACTGCTCGGGATGAACCTCGACAGCAACCACTGCATCTCTCTCCAGACTTTCTTTGCAAAGGCACAATCCACAAGGAGGTGAACAACGGTCTCTTCCCCACCACAGCCACCTCGAGAGCAACGTGCAGAGGGGGTGAGCCTCCTGGCGTGTAGGAAGGATCTGACGGGGAGGGCTTTTCTCACCACCAGCCAAGCTACGTCTTGGTGCTTGTTGGAAAGTTCTGGCGATGAGGCGTTCTGCCAAATGACTTTGACAGTCTGCTCGGGGAACCATCCCACAGGGTCCACCCTCTCCTTTTCCCTCAGGGCCTCTAGGACGTTACGTGCTGACCACTGCCTGATGGACTTGTGGTCAAAGGTGTTTTTCTGCATAAATTTTTCCACCAGGGACAGGTGGTACGGCACGGTCCAACTACTTGGAGCGTTCCGCGGCAGCGTGGCCAGACCCATCCTTCGCAACACCGGGGACAGGTAGAACCTCAGCACGTAGTGGCACTTGGTGTTTGCGTACTGAGGGTCTACGCACCGCTTGATGCAGCCACACACAAAGGTGGCCATCAGTATGAGGGCGATGTTGGGCACGTTTTTTCCCCCTTTATCTAGAGGCTTGTACATCGCGTCCCTGCGGACACGATCCATTTTCGACCTCCAGCTAAAGCGGAAGATGGCTCGAGTGATCGCCATCGCGCAGGAGTGTGGAATGGGCCAGACCTGCGCCACGTACAGCAACAGCGAGAGTACCTCACACCTGATGACCAGGTTCTTACCCGCAATGGAGAGGGAGCGTCGCTCCCACATGCCCAGTTTCCTTTTCACCATAGCCACTCGCTCCTTCCAGTTTCTAACGCATGCCCCGGTCCCTCCGAACCATATCCCCAGCACCTTCAGGCCGTCAGCCCTGACAGTGAAGGGGACAAAGGATCGGTCAGCCCAGTTCCCAAAGAACATGGCCTCGCTCTTCCCCCGATTTACCTTGGCTCCCGAGGCCAGTTCGAACTGGTCGCAGATGTGCATCAGTCTGCGCACCGACAGCGGATCCGAGCAGAAGACGGCGACGTCGTCCATGTACAGGGAGGCTTTTACCTGAGTGCCTCCACTGCCTGGGATCGTCACTCCTCTTATGCCCGGATCCTTCCTGATGGACTCGGCAAAGGGTTCTATGCAGCACACGAAAAGGACAGGCGAGAGAGGACAGCCCTGCCTGACTCCAGATTTAATCGGAAAGCTATCTGTTTCCCACCCATTGATTGAGACTGCGCTACTGATGTTAGTGTAGAGCAGTTGGATCCAATTTCGAATTCCCTCCCCAAAGCCCATTTTGGAGAGCACATCCCCCATGTAGGTGTGCGATATTCTGTCAAAGGCCTTCTCCTGATCCAAGCTGATGAGGCAGGTATCCACACCCCTGTCCTGTACATAGGCAATCGTATCCCTGAGCAGCGCCAGGCTGTCAGAGATCTTCCTGCCTGGCACAGAGCAGGTCTGGTCAGGGTGAATCACCAATTCCAGAGCGGATTTGACCCGGTTGGCGATGACCTTGGACAGAATCTTATAGTCCACATTCAACAGTGAAATGGGTCGCCAATTTCTAATTTCCTCCCTTTCCCCCTTGTGCTTGTAGATGAGGGTGATGATGCCCTTCCTCATGGATTCTGACATACTACCGGCCAGGAGCATACTCTCGTACACTCCTAGCAGGTCTGGGCCGATCAAGTCCCACAGAGCCGAATACAACTCCGCCGGCAAGCCGTCGCTTCCGGGGGTTTTACTCTTCTCGAAGGACTCGAGGGCCTTAGTCAGTTCATCAGGAGTTAGCGGTTTGTCCAGGCTCTCCCGCGTACTGTGGTCTAAGACCTCCGTGATAGAGGACAGGAAGGACTGGGAGGCCGTGCTGTCCGTGGGCTTCACGTCATACAATCCGGCATAAAAGGATTTGCTGATCCTCAGAATGTCGGACCGTGATGACTTTACTGAGCCGTCTTCTTCCTTCAGGCTGCTGATCACAGAGCGCTCTCTGTGTACCTTTTGGAAGAAGAAACGTGAGCACGTCTCATCCTGCTCCACGGAGCGGACTCTGGAACGGAAGATGATCTTGGAGGCCTCCAAGGCAAAGTGCGAGGCTTGCTGGCCCTTCACCTCTTGGAGCTCCTCCTTGACATCGACCCCCATCGACTGCAGCCGGAGCAGATTCTGCATCTTTTTCTGGAGTCGGGACATTTCCCTCTGTTCCTTTCTAGCTTTCTGGGTGCCTTTGCGGATGAAAAACCTCTTGATGCTTCCCTTGATCGCTTCCCACCAGTGTGTCAGGGACTCAAAGAGGGGTTTCACGGTTCTCCAACCTTTGTAATCCCTCTTGAGCTCCTCAATGTTCTCTGGGGTCAGCAGTTGCACATTTAGCTTCCATGCCCCCCTGCCCACCCTCAGGTCCTTCTCCAAGTGGCAGTCCGCCAGTAGGAGGCAGTGGTCAGAGAAGAACACCGGCTTGACCTCGGTGGATCTGACTGTGAATGCACGGGACACAAACAGGAAGTCTATCCTGGAACGAATGGACCCGTCTGGCCGCGACCAGGTGTATCTACGCTGCGCTCCGTCTGCAGGGTTGCTGAAGACGTCGTGCAGCTTGGCATCCTTAACTGTTTCCATCAGGGATCTGGACGTAGCGTCCAATAGGTGCTGCTGACTGCCTGTCTCAGGGTCCTCCTCTTGCTTTCTCCCCTAGGTGCTGCTGACTGCCTGTCCCAGGGTCCTGCTCTCGCTCTCTCCTCAAGGTGCTGCTGACTGCCTGTCCCAGAGTCCTCCTCTCGCTCTCTCCCCTAGGTGCTGCTGACTGCCTGTCCCAGGGTCGCCCTCCTCATGCTGGGGACCACTTGGGAACCTATCCACAGTTTATTCATTAATTCTTATGGGAAAGTCTGATTCATTTAATGTTGTTTCGTTTAAAATCACACTTTCAAAGAACACAACTAGGAAGTTAAATGAGGAATTACTGCACTGGTTTGCTCAACCACACCCTCACCTTCAACTTTGCCTTAGTCCCCAGTTCAGTCGTTGCTTTCACCCTTGCTGGTCTCCTGGTACAGCTCTCATTTCCGCTTCCTTAAGTCAAAGGGACTCAGACTTGAAAGAAAATGGTGGACAACTGCTTTAGGCTGTCCACCGCCATATCTGGCTGGACCACTTAAAACAGAAAGGCCCTGTTTTCATCTGCTAAAACTGACCCAGGAATTCAAAGATAATCCTGGCTTCTTTTCTGCAAACCTGGCTTCTTAAACTCCTCTCCTCGGTTTACTGCTCTCTCAACTCTAACGTTATGTGTGAGGAGCTCATGGATTTTCCTTGCCACTAAGGTTGAGACTGCCCGATCTTTGCTGCGCTCCTATCTTCTATTAGCCCACTGGGCTAGACTTCCTCTCAAGTTTGCTGCTGTCTGAGCCCTAACTCGCCTAGAAACATAGAAACTAGGAGCAGGAGTAGGCCATTCGGCCCTTCAAGCCTGCTCCGCAAGTCAATATGATCATGGCTGATCCTCTATCTCAACGCCATATTCATGCTTTCTCTCTATATCCCTTGATGCCCTTAATGTCTAAAAATTTATCAGTTTCTTTCTTGAATATACTCAGTGACCTGGCCTCCACCAGCCTTCTGTGGTAGAGAATTCCACAGGTTCACCACCCTCTTGAGTGAAGAAATTTTTCCTCATCTCAGTGCTAAATGGCCTGCCCCGTGTCCTGAGACTGTGACCCTTGGTTCTGGACACCCCAACTAGGGGAAACATCCTCCCTGCATCTTTGTCTAGTTCCTTACCTACCTCCCCTCGTGCCCTCTGAGCTCAGCTTGTCCATGAGACACACTTCCTACCCCCTTGACCCTATTGCCACTAAACTGCTGATCAGAAATGTTGAAGGTGGCTCGAGTTTCTTCTTTCAACAGCTGGCTATCAGGTCTTAAAACAGTGCAGTACTGAGGCAGTGCTGCACTGTCAGAGGCGCCGTTTTTCAGATGAGACATTAACTGAGGGCCCTGTCTGTCCCCTTCAGGTGTGCACAAAAGATCTTATGACTCTATTCGAAGTAGAACAGGGGAGTTCTCAAGTGGCTAATAATTAACCCTTAATCAACACCAGGAAGTCAAATGATGTGTTTGTTTTCTTATTGCTGCTTGGGATATGCAGCAGGCAATTTGCACCCACAAGATCCCACAAATTACAACCGTGACTACCCTTTAGAAATACTTCATTGGCTTGTATAGCGCTTTGGGATATATTGAGGCTGTGAAAGGAGCTGTAGAAATGAAAGCTCGCCCGTTCTCTCCCGATCAGAGGAGGCCAATCACAGCGACCCAGCTGCAACTCTGACTTGAGATCCCGCGAGATCAACTCAGATCCGCAGTTAAACTTAGGCCATCGTGACTCAGTCACGCACAACCTTTGCAAAAGAGTCAGGGTGACGGGAGACTGGAGGGGAAAAAAGGAGTTAAAATAACCCAAAGGATTGGGACGAAAGTCAAAGTCAAGGTATGATTTGTTAATGTGTTGTTGACAGGAGCACTGAGGCCTCTACAGCTCTTGTCAGTGCAATTTCCTGAACGATTGCAAGTGAGTGCCGACGAATTTAGCAGAGCCGTTTACTGAAGGATACGGGAGGGATGAGGGGATGCGAGGAGAGGTCCGATTGCATTCTTGGCTGGTGAAAATTACCGCAGTTTTCTCTTTTCAAGCTGCTTATGAATTAGTTGCTGTGTTGTTTGGCAGTGTGAGATAAATGAGCTGCATCCATCTTGGGTTACCCGCCTGTCATTTGCTTGCAACAAAAATGTGGTTGGTAAAGTGGAATTGTGATGACTCTACCACTAATAGAGAGGCATCTTGAGGGCACTTTACACAATCGCTTTGCAGTGCAGTTACTGTTGTCCTGTAGGTATAATGGTGACCAATCGGTGCCAGAGATGTCCCATGCGCAGTTGGTATTGGGCGGAGGAGGGATCTTGGCCTAACTCTCCTTGCTTTTTCACAAGTAGGGCCACATCTTTTAACAACAGTCTGAAGAGATGATACCTTAGTTTTGATGTCCCTATCAGAAAGGTGATGCCCCTAACACTGCAGCACTCCCTCAGCTGGATGTGCTCACCCTGAGTTGCTGGGCTTGAACTCATAACTTACCCAGAGTGCCACCAGCTAGGTCTAAAAGGCACAGTGGTTGAAGACCAAAACTGCATGAGTTCTCATTTGCAAGTCTTTGTTTGGCTTCTTGTAATAATGTTTGGAATCAAAGCCATGATGAGCATATGATTTGATAATTGCTATGTATTTCATTTAGCGTTCAAATATTTCCTAATAATTACTTAATTCTAACTGTGAGTAGTCTTGTTCCATATACACAACTGGTCCCAGATTGTGTTTACTGGGCACCTTTGGAACCTTTTTTTTCAGGAGATATAGTTAGAGAGATAGCATACCCGCAAAAGATCACTTGTTAGCAAATTATTATTCTTTGAGCAGGAGGCAAGCAGTATTTCTTTGGAATTGAGTCGGCTCCGAAATGCGATGTTAGGGATGGGGAATTGGGGCTGAGCTGTCAGTTCGCAGCTAATCTGGTTCCCAAGCTATGCTGTTGTTCTTATAATTGGCCAGTGGGCCTGACTCCTGAGTACGACCTGGGGAGACGGACCCTCACTGGGAACTTGGATTCTTTCCATTTTGCTCCACTTGCTTCCACGAGCCAACACTTGAACCTGTGGAGTAGTTGAAGCTTGGATGAACAGCAGGAAACTTATGAATGCTTTGCACTGGTAGGTGGTGCATCTTTAGAAGTGCCAATGGACATGCTGGCAGGAGTGGGGGGGGGGGGAGGGGATCCAGTCTGTATAAAACAGAGTCCAGAGCCCCTGTAAGCCAGAAAACTTGCAGGGCTGGGAAGAACGAAGCCTTTGTACAGATTGCGCGCTGGCTTGGCTTTCAAGTCCTTGGATATGATGATTGGCGCCTATGTGTTCAGGCACGCTGCCGGCCAGAGGAATTAAACATGAGGTTAAATAAAAGTTAGCCGTGTGGAAGAGAAATAAAAATATTTTTTGGATACAAAGGAAAGCAAGAAAATAGCACCCCTTGTAACAAAAATAAATAGGTTGCCAAGCGGCTGTTCCAGTGTCTGACGTGTGTCCCTCTCTTTTTTTCTAGTGCTGGAGATGTACAGTAAATTACGGGAGCAGCTGAAGACTAAAAGGTAAATTGCATCCTTGACTTTGATTTTGTGTGTTTTGTGGCTGTCGGGGGCGAACGATCGTTCAGCTTCAGCTCTGCCAGTCTGAAGTGCTCGATGTTTATTTGCACCGCAATGTGATTGTGGAAGCCCACGTAAAAATAGAGAGGGAAGGTACGTCGCAGGACCTGTGAATTCCCGGGAAAACTAGCTGAAGTCGGATCCGTGACCTAAGAGCTGCAAGGGCGAGTTGGGTAGGAAGGGTGGCCTGACGTTCGGTTATTTAGCCCAGTGATTTTATTTTCCCTTGCATGTTTTCTGATCTTTGAATTTTCTATTCGAACCAGGGCATAAATATAGAACGTTCCTCATCCTTGTCTCGTGGCGCAGTGGTTCAAAACAAATTAATTTAATGAGGGAAATTATAGTGATTTTCAAACACCGAAGGCATTGCAGCTGAACCTTTGTGATTGTAATTAACAGTCAAAGGGGAAGGTTTTTCCTTTCATTATTCTTCAGGATGTGAGAGAGCTGCTGGCAGGTCCAGCGTTTTGCTGCCTGTGCCTAGTTGTTCAAAACGTGTTGGTGGGCCGTTGTCTCGAACCGCTCCACGCGGTGAAGGTACTTCCACAATTCTATTGGTGTTCCAGGAGTTTGCCCCAGCACCCAGTGAAGAAGCAATGTCCAGTTTGGGGCAGTGTGTGACTTGGCGGGCAACACGGAGATGAAGGTGTTTCCATGCGTCCGGTGCCCTTGCCCTTCCAAGCGCGAGAGGTGGGCTGGTTTGGGTGGTGCTGCCAAAGAAGCCTTGGTGAGTCGCTGCAGGTAGTGCACACTGTAGCCATGGTGGTCAAGGTAGTTTAAGCTGGTGGATACAGTACAGATCAAGTGGGATGCTTATCCTTGGATGGTTTCGAGCTTATTGTGTTCCTTTTTAAGCTGTTCTTTGGGCAGGTGGAGAGTATTGCATCACACTCGGGGCTTGCCCCTTCTGGGTGGTGGAGAGGCTCTGGGCAGTCAGGAGGTGTGGCAATCACCATTTGAATCACGGAATGGCTGCAGCACAGAAGAAGATCATTCGGCCCGTCGTGTCCGTGTCAGCTCTCTGCAAGAGCAACTCCGTTAGCCTCCATACAGAGGCAAAATACTGCTGGAAATCTGAAACAGAAGCAAAGAATGCTGGAAATAATCAGCAGACCAGGCAGCGTCTGTGGGGAGAAACAGAGTTAACATTTCAGGTCGCGATGACCTGGGATGATGTGACCGAGTATTTCCAGCATTTTTTTGTTAGTATTTCAGATGGCTCCATTTCCCCCTCACCCTGCTAACTGTTTCTCTTCAAATAATTACCGATTTACCTTTTGAAGGTCAAGATTGAGTCTGCCGCTGTCACACATTCAGGTAGTGAATTACAGCTCCTAACCACTCAGAGTACAAAAGGAGTTTTCCTTCTTGTTACCGTTGTTTTTTTTTTTTGCCATTCACCTTAAGTCGGTGTCCCCTGGTTCTTGACCCTTATGTCAACGGGGGAAGTTTCCCTCTATCTATTCTGTCCAGACCCCCTCATGATTTTGAATACCTCTGTCAAATCCCCTCTCAACCTTCCCTTCTTGAAGGAGGGACCAATTCAAGCTTCTCCAATCTACTCTCATAACTGAAGTCCCTCATCCCTGAAGCCAAGCTTGTAAATCTTCTCTGCGTTCTCTCTCTAGTACCTTCACATCCGTCCTGATGTGCAGCATCCAGAACTGGACGCAATACTCCACTTGAGACTGAACCAGTGTTTTATGGTTCATCGTAATTTACTTGCTTTTTCCTCCCTGCCCAGTATCCCATACGCCTCTTTAACCATTTTCTCAACCTGCCCTACCACCTTCAACGATTTGTGCGTGCATACCCACAGGTCTCTGTTTCTGCACCCCTTTAGAATGGCACCCTTTATTTTATACGGCCTCTCCGCGTTCTTCCTTCAAAATGTATCACCTCACACTTCCTCCAAATTAATTTTAATCTGCCACATGTCTGCCCATCCCACCAGTCTGCCTACATCCTCCTGAAGTCCATCACCATCCTCCTGACAGTTCACAGTATGTCCAAGCTTTGTGTCATCCGCAGATTTTGAAATTGTGGCCCTGCACGCCCAATCTAGGTCATTAATTTAGACCAAGCAAAGCACTGGCCCTAATGCTGAACCCTGCATACCTTCCTCCAGTCCGAAAAGCAAACATTCACCATGACTACTCTCTATTTCCTGTCATTCAGCCAACTTAGTGTCCCTACTGCTTCTGTCCTTCTATTCCATGGGGTTTAACTTGGCTGACAAGCTTGTTATGGCACTTTATCAATCGGAATGCCCATCCCTGGCTGCTTGTAATAGCAACAGCATTTATTAGGCAGTCTCATTAAGTTCCCATTCAGCGGTGGTCAAAATTGGGGTTTTGATGATAGCGAGACAATTGAATTTTCTGGTTAAGCTCCTTCTTGTTCAAGATAATCATTACATCATCATTGTAGAATGTGAATTTACTTCCCATTTATCAGTCTAAACTTGCACGCTGTTCAGGTCTTGATGCATGCTGGCATGGACTGTTTCAACTTTGAGGAGCTGAGCATTGTACAAGCATCAGTGAACATCCATACTTCTGACTTTATGATATAGAGAAGGTCATTGGTGAAGGAGCTGAAGATGGTTGGGCCTTGGACACTACCCTGAGAAACTCCTGCAGTGATGTCCTGGAATTGAGATGATTGGTCTTCAACAACCACAACCACCTTCCTTTGTCGAAGATATGACTCCAGTCATTGAAGTTTACTTCCTGGGTGCCGCACTCAATTGGATTCTACCTTGATGTCGAGGGCAGTCACTCTCACCTCAGTTGTGCAATTCAGATCTTGCATCCATGTCTGGATCAAGGTTGTTTTAAGGTCTAGAAGCGAGTGGCTTTGGCAAAATCCAAATTGAAACCTGTACCCTGGTGAGTAAGGGTTGCTTGATAGCACTGTAAACAGCACTGATGGTTGAGAGTAGGCTGATAGGGTGATAATTGACTCAGCGGGATTTGGACTCTGTCCCCAAATTTTGGTGAGGAGGATCTTGCAGGATCGAATGAGCTGTGTTAGTTTTCACATCAAAGTTTGATATTTAGGTAATGGCAAACTAATGGTTTGTCTGGTTTTATTCTTTTTCTTTTGGAGTGTTAAGTTTCTCTTTAAACCTGCCTCCTTGGTGGGTGGGTGTTAAATTTTGCTTGTATGTGCTCCTCCGAAGCATCTTAGGATTTTTTTTTTTTAACTATGCTGAAGGCGCTATATAAATGCAGGTTGCTGTTTTCTCATTTTTCCATAGTCCTCTACAGTGGCATCTCCCCTTTCTGTCTTCTTGAGAAGTTGATTAATGGCAGGGCAGTTCAGATTTAAGCTAACTTCTGACATCGGTGCAGTGGGTTTTTTCAGCGAAATTTGCAGTTGATTAGCTGGAAATTCTGTGCACAATACATTTTCCAAAGCCCAAGTGCTTTTCATTATCCAACATCTGGAAAAATGATTTTCTATGTCTTGGAATCTGATGGATGTTTTAATGTAGAGACCTGTGCAAGGAGGCTGAATATTTCTCTGGCGCCTCTGAGTGCACTTCTTTGTTCCAACGGCAAGAACTAGATAAAATGCCAAGGCCCACAGTGCTGGACACTACCAAATTCAAAAAAAGAGCACAAGGCGAGATAAATTGAGTTGGGATGCAGAAGCGTGATGGATTTTTTTTTAAAGAGCAGGGGAGGCAAAGCAGTGACATGATCGAGGCGTTCAAAATTGTGAAGGGTTTTGATAAGAGTAAACAAGGAAAAACCGTTTCTGATGGCAGGTAACCAGAGGGCACAGATTTACAATAATTGGTATAAGAACCAGGGGAGAGATGAAGAGATTTTGTTTACGCAGCGAATTGTTTTGATCTGGAGTGCACTGTCTGTAAGGGCGGTGGAAGCAGATTCAGTCACAAGTTTCAAAGTGGAATTGGAAACATAACAACTTTATGTAGCTCCTTTAACACAGTAAAATGTCCCAAAGCGCTTCAGAGGTACGTCATCAGACAAAATTTGATACTGAACCACATAAAGACATACAGGTCAACCAAAGCTTGATCCAAGAGGTATGGTTTTAAAGAGCTTGTTAAATATACTTGAATAGGGAACATTTGTAAGGTTGAATAAGGGAATGGGAAATTGGATTGTTCCTTCAAAGAGCTGGCGCAAGCACGATGGGCCAGTTGTCTTCCTTCCATGCTCTGTGATTCTGTGTGCTGTAGATTGTAGGGGGGAGACCGAGGGAGGGATGGAATCCTACATTCGCGAACTTCTCTGTAAGAATAGCCCAGATCTTGCGATCTGGATTGGAAATCCTGTTTCCAATCTTGATCAGACAAAAAAATGCACGCTTACCTTCCTCTGATATTTCAGGACAGCCTTCTGATAGAGGATACTTCAGTTCAAATGAGTGCAGCAAACTCCCTTGGGAGCAGCGTAGAGAATCCGCACGGAAACCGTTCCCCTATTTTTATGACACGAGCTGCCACATTGCAAGTAAGGCGAGAGTTTAAATGTCCCGAGGTTTCTTTGAAAACAGCTACTGAGAGACGGTAAGGGGTAGGGTGGATAAGGCACGTGAGTCAGGTGGCGGGCGGGTGAAGTGGGTAGACATGCAAGTTAGAAACATAGAAAATAGGAGCCCTTTGAGCCTGCTCCACCATTCACTATGATCATGGCTGATCCTCCATCTCAAAGCCATACTTCTCTTCTTTCCCCGTACTCCTTGACGCCTTTAGAAATCTATCTTATTTCCTCAAATTTATTCAGTGACTTGGCCTCCACAGCCTTCTGTGGTAGAGAATTCCGGAGATTCGCCACCCTCTGAGTGGCCTACATCTTATCCTGAGACTGTGACCCCTTTTTCTAGAGCCCCCAGACAGAGGAAACATCATCCCTGCGTCCAGCCAGGCAGCCCTGTCAGAATTTTATACGCTTCAGTGAGATCCCCTCTCATTCTTCTAAACTCCAGTGAATACAGGCCCAGTCGACCCAATCTCTCCTCAAATGACAATCTCAGGAATCAGCCTGGTGAACCTTTGCTGCACTCTCTCTATGACAAGTATGTCCTTTCTTAGGTAAGGAGACAAAAACTGCACACAATACTCCAGGTGTGGTCTCACCAAGGCCCTGTACAGCTGCAGTAAGACATCCTTGCTCCTGTGCTCAAGTCCTCTTGTAATGAAGGCCAACATACCATTTGCCACCTTAACTGCTTGCTGCACCTGCATGCTTACTTTCAGTGATTGGTGTACAAGGACACCCAGGTCCCTTTGTACATCAACATTTCCCAATCTATCACCATTTAAATAATACTCTTGTCATTCTGTTTTTCCAACTGAAGTGGATAACTTCACACTTATCCACTTAATACTGCATCTGACCGTATTTGCCCACTCACTCAACTTGTCTAAATCACCTTGAAGCCGCTTAACATCCTCCTCACCATTTTCTCAGTGTCCTGTTGTCGCATCCTTTATAATAGACTCTAGCATTTTCCCTGCTGAGATTAGGCTAACCGGTCTGTTATTCACTGTTTTCTCCCCCTCCCTTTTTTTTTAAAAAAATAGTGGGGTTGCATTTACCACCCTCCAATCTGCTGGGACTGTTCCAGAATCTACAGAATTTTGGAAGATGACAACCATTACATCCACTATTTCCACGGCCACCTCCTTTAGCACCCTGGGATGTAGATTATCAGGCTGTGGGGATTTATCGGCTTTTAGTCTTATTAATTCCTCCAACGCTTTTTTAGTAATACTAATTTCCTTCAATTCCTTCTTCTCATTAGACCATTGGGTTCCCTAGTATTTCTGGGAAGTTATTTGTGTCTTCTTCCTTGAAGGCAGAACTAAAATAGTTGCTTAATTACTCTGCCATTTCTTTGTTCTCTATTATAAATTCTCCTGTTTCGGACTGTAAAGGACCTACATTTGTCTTCACTAATCTTTTTCTTTTTACGTACCTACAGCAGCTTTTACAGTCCGCTTTTATGCTCCTTGCAAGTTTACCTTCATAGCCTATTTTTCCCCTCTTAATCAATCTCTTGGTCCTCCTTTGCTGAATTCTAAACTGCTCCCAATCGGCAGGGTGGGGGTAGTGGGGGTGGGGTTGGTGGTGGTGGTGGGGTTGTAGTCAGGTCGGAGGCTAGTTGAATTGGATTGGGGGGGGCGGCGGGGGGGAGCTGGATGGTCAGAGGCTAGTCGGAGGGGCCAGGGTGTTGGCTGGTTGTGGGGATGGGGTGGGCTTAGGGAGCAGTCAGGTGGTGGGGTGTGGTAGGTGGTCAGTGAGAGTGATTGGGGATTTAGTTGTATAGTTACCCAGGTGTGAGACTAGGCTTTTTCTGTTTGACATTTCCTGGGTAACTGTCCAGGTAAGTAAGTTGGAACTGTCTGGCTTTCGACTTTATTGGAGAGTCCTGGGGAGTAGGGGAATTACCTATTGGGAGTTCAAATATCCTGGGCAATTCCCATGGAGTTCTTGTGTTGGGACTTCGAGGGCTCCAGTAGCACATCTCCTGGGGTAGGTCTGGCCTCTGACTATCCAGAGACTGGAAGATCTTGGCCAATGAATTTAAATATAATTATTTGTTTCAGAACATTTGAGGAAACGGCAGGCTATTCAATCAGTTTTTTTTATTGAGAAACCTAAGAGCCGAGGCCCACAATTACACACGAGACCCGGGTTTGGAGAGTTAAAAAGAAGCCTGGGCATATCATCAATGATTGGGTACCACCAAGCTTGGGGTTTAAAAGCCTGTAGGTTGTAGGGGAAAGTTGATGAGTCCTGCAGTCTTGAAGCCCTAAGAGAGAATGAGGACTGGAGCAGGGGGCATGCATGAGTTTTGATTATTTTTAACACAGTTAGTTAGGGAGAGGGAAGAGAGTCTAAGCACGTCCAGGCTTGGCAGGGACAAGGAGAATTAGGGTGACTTAAATAGAAAAAGCAAGAAAAAGTTTAAAGAGAGCTTTGAGCTGAGAAAGGATCAGATCGGACTGCAAGATTTTTTTCATATTGCAGTTGTTGAAAGTTTTTCAAATATGAACAATATTTAGGTAGGCTGGTTATTTTTGCTTTCAGGAGGTTAATAGTTTTGAGGAGGAAATAGGAAGCCAAACCTTCTGGGAGGCGATTATGAGATCCAGTTAAGAACAGAAGAGATCTGACCAAGAGCGTCAATACATGATGGAGAATCATCGAAGGGCAAGAAAAAGAAAAGAGCAGCGGAAGAAAAATTGAATAGCCACATAATTGGCCCCAGTGATGACATCACGATACCGTGACTGGATTTCGGAAAGACTGAAGAAAGTTAATGATTGCAGGGTTAAATAATCTGTAAAGCTACACTATTGGAGTTGGAGCTGTGTTGCCGGGAGTTGTTGTAGTGAAAAAGGAACAGTGGGAGAGAGGGGGACATTCCCTGAATTAAGGGAAAGCATGTCAGAGGAGGAGCTACCAACTAGAGCAAAGAATGACTGAATTATTTTTACCCTGTGGAAGTAAATGGCTTTGCTAGTTACGGACAATGGGAGAAAAATGATAATTTCCAACTCTCTCCATATTTGCTGCAGAAACTTAGCTTACTGGATCATGATTTCTCAGTCAGAAATAAGTACAGAATGTAACGTCAGTTTGAGATTCAGAAAAAACTCAAGACCACTATGCTATTTGTGGTGCATGTGGTCACAGCAGCCTAACGTCCCTCGTTGGATTTTGAGCAATAAACTTGGCCACTGTGTTGAAGATGAAAATATAAAGCTTTTTCCACCCTTGCAGGATGTGTGGAGAATTCTTCTAGAGAAGGCCGCTTGTTAGAGAGCCAGTTAACATTTTGAAGAGGGAGCTGGGTGTATAAAAAAAACACGTGTTTGATGAGCTCAGGATGTACCAAAGTGTTTTACAGCCAGTGAAGTGCTTCTGCAGTGTAGTTACTGTCATAATGCAGCAAACAGCAAAGCACAACAGGGTCCCAAAAACAGCAATGTGATCATGATAAGATGATTGTCCTGTGTTGCTAGAGAGATTATTGGTAAGGACACCAGGGAGAACTTCATGATCCTCTTCAGAATAGTACCATGGGGCCTTTTATGCCCACCTGAGAAGCGAGATGGGACTTCAGATGGGTCACCCGAAATACGGTACCCCCAACACTGCAGCTCTCTCTGTCCTGCAGTGGAAGTGTTAGCCCAGATTCTGTGCTCATGTCCTACCATTGGGCCAAAGCTGACACCTCATATTAATTGCACTGCTTGATTTTTCTTTTGAGGGTGGATCAGGAGAGGAAATTTATGTTCCCTAAAGTTAGGGAATCAGCAAGTGGTGGGCAGGAAATGGTAACCATATAAGGACTCTGGTGGGGAAAATATGTTCCTCACTTCGGACTTTATGCTCTCGTGTGTAAGATGGTAAGATCCCTTTTCTTTTTGTACCTATGACACACAGAATAACTCCTGGAAAATTGCAGTTCTCAGGAACTGACACATCTCAGGTGATGTACTTTCTTTTTGCAGTTTAAGGTGTGATATGAAACCTTCAGTGCATTGCTGCCCTTTTTTTTTGCAGTTTGAATCAAACAGCTCAGAGCCATTTACTTGAAGTCTTCTGTTTCATTTCTCAGAGTCTGCTGACCTTTGCTTCCTAGTACAGCATTTGAAAATGGCAGTAAGCCTGCTTGTTCCTCGCCTACCTGGGTATAACATAATCCAAGTTGAACTGAGCTCCTATTCAGGGTTGTGGTGACACTGAACTTTTTTTGAGCTTTAGCTTGTGATTGGCATCTGAAACCTTCTATGTTACTCCCAGGTTGTATGCTGTTCCCACATAAATTTCCTGTCAAACTCTTCTAGGAAAGAGTGATAATAGCAACGTGTGGTCCGGTTCTGCGTTCTGACGAGAAGTGTTTTCCTTGATGTTTGACTGGACGCACATTTCAGTGAAATAATTCTTTGTTGGGACTACTTGTAGTAATAATAAGATAGAAAGAAGAGATAATAGGCAAGAATAAACTTACTGGCTCAAGGTGCTGTAATTCACCCAGCCTAACATCCAACTGGATCAAAAACTCCTTTATTGTCATTGTCTCCATGTTTTATCTGGCACATTCATTAGATTAATCAAAACTTGGTCATCCTTTGAGTAAAAAATTGTTTTGGTAAGATCTGTTCTAAATTTGTGTTTCATAGACTTTACATCATGTTCTCTTGTTGTACTGCCATTATTTACCTTGACGTAATACTCTGGGTTCTCCTTAGCTGTACCATTTAATACTTTAAATTCATTTCATAGGGTCCATTCAACTGCCAGCTCTCTGGTGAGCAGAGCCTTAGTTTCCTCTGATCTTTCCTTTCCTTTTGGGTGTCTTACACTTTGGGTCATTTATTTATTTTATTCATTCAAGGGATGCGGGCTTCACTGGCTAGGTCAGCGCTTATTGCCCATCCCTAATTGCCCTTGAGAAGGTGGTGGTGAGCTTCTTTCTTGAACTGCTGCAGTCCATGTGCTGTAGATACACCCACGGTGCTGTTAGGGAGGGAGTTCCCGGATTTTGACCCAGCGACAGAGAAGGCATGGTGATATATTTCCAATTCAGGATGGTGAGTGGCTTGGAGGGGAACTTCCAGATGTTGGTGTTCCCATGTATCTGCTGCCCCTGTCCTTCTAGATGGTAGTGGTCGTGGGTTTGGAAAGTGCTGTCCAAGGAGCCATGGTGAGTTTCTGCAGTGCATCTTGTGGATGGTACACATTGCTGCCACTGTTTGTCGGTGGCGAAGGGAATGAATGTTTGTAGAAGGGGTGCCAATCAAGTGGGCTGCTTTTCCTGGATGGTGTCAAGCTTCTTGAGTGTTGTTGGAGTTGCACTCACCCAGGCAAGTGGGGAGTATTCCATCACACTCCTGACTTGTGCCTTGTAGATGGTGGACAGGCTGTGGGGAGTCAGGAGGTGAGTTACTCGACACCTGATTCCTAGTCTCTGACCTGGTCTTGCAGCTGGAGCATTTATATGGCTGGTCCAGTTCAGTTTCTGATCAATGGTAACCCCCAGGATATTGATATCGGGGGATTCAGTGATGGTCATGTCATTGAATGTCAAGGAGGCGATGGTTGGATTCTCTCTTGTTGGAGATGATCATTGCCTGGCACTTGTGTGGCACGAATACGAACAAACATAACATATGAATTAGGAGCAGGAGTAGGCCACTCGGCTCCTCAAGCCTGCTCCGCCATTCAATAAGATCATGGCTGATCTAAATGCAACCTCAACCCCACATTCCTACCTATCCTGATAATCTTTCATCCCCTTGTTTATCAAGAACTTATCTAGCCCAGCCTTAAAAATATTCAAAGCTCTGCTTCCACTGCCTTTTGAGGAAGTGAGTCCCAAAGATTCACAACCCTCCTCATCCCTGTCTTAAATGAGTGACTCCTTATTTTTAAACAGTGAACCCTCATTCTAGATTCTCCCACAAGAGGAAACATTCTTTTCACATCCAGAATGTTACTTGCCACTTGTCAGCCCAAGCCGAGATGTTGTCCAGGTCTTGCTGCATTTGGACATGGACTGCTTCAGTGTCTGAGGAGCCGTAAATGGTGCTGAACATTGTGCAATCATCAGTGAACATCCCCACTTCTGACCTTATGATGGAGGGGAGATCATTGATGAAGCAGCTGAAGATGATTGGGCCTCGGACACTACCCTGAGGAACTCCTGCAGTGATGTCCTGGAACTGACATGATTGACTTCCAACAACCACAACCATCTTCCTTTGTGCTAGGTATAACTCCAATCAGTGGAGAGTATTCCCGCTGATTCCCATTGACTCTAGTTTTGTTAGGGCTCTTTGATGCCACATTGTCAATGCTGCCTTGATATCAAAGACAGTCACTCTCACCTCACCTCGGCCGTTCAGCTCTTTTGTCCATGTTTGAACCAAGGCTACAATGTGGTCAGGAGCTGAGTGGCCCTGGCAGAATCCAAACAGAGTGTCAGTGAGCAGGTTATTGCTAAGCAAGTGCCGCTTGATAACACTGTTGATGACCTGTTCCTTCACTTTACTGATGATGGAGAGTAAACTGATGGGGCGGTCATTGGCCAGGTTGGATTTGGATTTGACCAGCTTTTTGTGCTCAGGACATACCTGGGCAATTTTCCACATTGTTGGGTAGATGCCAGTGTTGTAGCTGTACTGGAACAGCTTGGCTAGGGGTGTAGCAAGTTCTGGAGCACAAATCTTCAGTACTATTGCTGGAATATTGTCAGGGCCCATAGCCTTTGCGGTATCCAGTGACTTCAGCCGTTTCTTGATATCATGTGGAGTGAATCAAATTGACTGAAGGCTGGCATCTGTGATGCTGGGGACCTCTGGAGGAGGGCAAGATGATCATCCACTTGACATTTCTGGCTGAAGATTGTTGCGAATGCTTCAGCCTTATCTTTTGCACTAATGTGCTGGGTTCCTCCATCATTGAGGATGGGGATAGTTGTTTAATTGTCCACCACCATTCACGACTGGATGTGGCAGAATGAAAATGAAAGTCGCTGTAGTCCCAGAGGGCCATAGGCTGCTCTCTCATAATAGAGAGAGAGATGACTGGTGGTGAGTTTAACCTGAGGGTCAACACATCTCAGGCGAAGGGTGAAGTTGAGAAGGCAGGGCTTTCATGGATGACCTCAGCCAATACAGGAATTGAACCCACGACGTTGGTGTCACTCTGCATCACAAATCAGCCATCCAGGCAACTGAGCTAACCAACTCCCCCGAACTGAACTGTAGAGCTTAGATCTCGTCTTTTGGTTGTGGGATCACTTACCCCTGTCTATCATTTGCTGCTAATGCTGTTTGGCATGCAAGTAGTCCTGTGTTGTAGCTTCACCAGGTTGATTAAAGTGTTTTCCAGACTTTAACACATTGAAAATTTTTTCCCCAGGATGTCAGTCTGGTATTCCATCAGATTTTACAGAGGACCTGATCAAGAAGGCCCTATGCTCCTCTGCAATCTAATCCATGTCTTCGCCCTTGCTCTGTTCGTCATCTTCCTCAGACAGACAGCTGACGTCAATTTAGGCATGCCTGGTGCTGCTCCTGCCATGGCCTCCTGCACTCTTCATTAAACCAGGGTTGATCCGCTGGCTTGGTGGCAATGGGAGAGTGGGGGATATGCCGGGCCATGCAGATTATGTTCGAGTACAATTCTGCTGCTGCTGATGGCCCACAGTGGCCAGCAGCCTCTGGCCCTCTGAGACTACAGCGACTTTCATTTTCATTCTGCCACATCCAGTCGTGAATGGTGGTGGACAATTAAACAACTCACTAGAGGAGGAGGCTCCACAAATATCCCCAACCTCAATGATGGAGGAACCCAGCACAGCAGTGCAGAAGATAAGGCTGACATTGTAGCATTTGCTACAATCTTCAGCCAGAAATGCCGTTGAAATCTATCCCATTCAGCACCGTGGTAGTGCTACACAACATGATGGAGGGCATCCTCAATGTGAAGGCGGGACCTCCTCTCCCCAAGGACTTGTGCCAATACTGTCACGGATAGATGCATCTGTCTATTCCTTTTGGTTCCCTCACCTGCCGCAAGTCTAGCAGCTATGTCTTTTAGGACTCGACCAGCTCGGTCAGTGCTTCCAAGTGGTGTTCAACATGGAGGAGTATTGATTCATCAGCTGAGGGTGGGGGTGTGGGGTTATGTGGTAATCAGGAAGTTTCCTTGCCCATGTTAAGGACTCCTTCCTGAGTGTACACCACTGTGCCTCCACCTCTGCTGGGATGGTGATGGTGTTGCGTGGGACATTGTCTGGCTGTTGCTTGACCCAATTTTGGCACAGGTGCATGGGGTGATAGGGCTGAGTTTGCCTTTGTCGTTGCCAGGTGGTTCGTCCAGTTTGACACTGGAGCCACTCGTAAGCCAGTAAGTCAATTCATTAGCACCATCTAAAGTGGTGGGATTCGAATCCGGCTCCCCAGAGCATTACCCTGAGTCTCTGGTTTCCCATCGGCAATGCCACCGCCTCCCCTTGCTGTTCTTCCTTACACTTTGAATAGTTGAGAACTTTCTCTGCATTGATCTCATTCCTAAAGGTAACAGCAAAATGCTGCGGATGCTGGAGATCAAAAATACAAACGAAAGGTGCTGGAAAAACTTAGCAGGTTTGACAGCGTCTGTGGAGAGAGAAACAGAGTTAACGTTGCGAGTCTAGTATGAGTTCCGAAGAAGAGTCACATTGGACTTATGATCCTTGGTCAGATCCTCACATTGTTGATAGGATCCAGTTAAGGACTAATGACGTCTTGTTTAAAGTAGGCAAAGCTTGAGATTTAAGACACTTGCTCAGTGAATGAAGCCACAAGACTCCACGGGTTTTGAACAAACAAAAATAAACTTTACTATGCAAGGTCGGAAAGATGAAACAACTTACCATGTCTATCTTGTACTCTAACGTTCAGGGTAAGTATGAGTTACATGTAAATTAACAGGCATACTACACAGTAAATGACAGATGTGGCCAAAACAGATTCCATGGATTTCTCAATAACCCACTGAGACGTTAGTCACACTGTGAGTCAGCCACCAAACTCACTGAAACTCCATCTCTCTCACGAGGGTTTACAATCTCCGTCTTCGAAGATCCCGCCTTGGAATTCTCTCCACAAGTTGCTCCAAGTAGGAAGGCCAACCTCGCAGGGTTCTGGGATTCTGTTCCCCTGGATTCCCTAGGACGCTCCAGCATCAGCTTAAAAGCACAATTTCAGCTTTTCGGCCGTGCCAAGCAGAACACTGCTGCTCTCTCTGGGACACGCGCTGACTCTGGCGTGCCAAACCCAGTCAGTGACCTGGCTTTACGCACCCTTCTTTCTTCTCTATGAGCAAGTGTGCAGGGCCTGTCCTTGACCTGAAGAATGTAAAGATTACAGACCGCACATGTGCAGTCTGTTCCGGGCCTGCGCGTGTGTGCTGGAGGTCCGAAGATTGTCGGGACTTGGGAGTTCCTGGCCTCTGTTCCCGATGAGCAGGTAAGTGTAGTAATCAAAACAGACTCAAGCCGTTGAGTCCGTTTCTCTCTCCACAGGTGCTGCCAGACCTGCTGACTTTTTCCAGCACCTTTTTGTTTTTATTTCATCCGTAAAGATGCTGCACATCAAAGATAGGATTTTCTTCAGAGTTTGTTTGTGTTCAGTACTTTGTTATGGCCGTGTTGCAGTATTTTGGCCTGCATCCAGTTAGAAAATTGCTGCTATTCTTTTGAAAAGTCACTTGTTGGAGTTTATATTTTTTTTGGCTGGAGAGGTTCTCCTCTTCATTCTTCTTTCACTATCAGTGGATAACATATTAACATCAGCTTTGCAGCCTTTGTTCGGGTTCTTGCAGGGCACAGGCCTGTCAAAAGCATAATCACTCTGTTCCTTTGATTTGTTCCCCTTGCTGCAACCTCTAGCTCCCTGAGGCCTCCGAGTTTTACCTTTTCAGAGTTTAGCTTTTATTTTTTTGCTTGTAAATATAGCCTGCATTTACATAGCACCTTTTACATAAGATAACTTCACAGATGTGTTATCAAATAACATCTGACACTGAGCCACATAAGGACATATCAGGACAGGGGACTTGAAGCTTAGTCAAAGAGGGAGGCTTTGAGGCGGAGAGAGAAGAGGTGGATAGGTTTTAGGAGAAAATTCCAGGGTTGAGGGCCTAGGCAACTGAAGGTACAGCAACCACAGGTGGAGCAATATAAGTTTGGGATGGACAAGAGGCTCGAATAGGAGGAGTGCAGATGACTCGGAGGGTTGTCAGGCTGGAGGAGATTGAAGAAACAGGGAGGAGCAAGCCTACAGAGAGGTTTTAATTAAAGAGCAAATACCCCAAGGCTTATAGAGGGGTGTAAAATATCCATCTCATTTGACTTCTACAATCTTAGTTTTTTAAAATTCTTTCATGGGATGTGGGCATCGCTGCCAAGTGCAGCATTTATTGTCCATCCCGAATTGCCCATGAGAAGGTGGTGGTGAACTGCCTTCTTTAACTGCTGCAGTTCATTTGGTGTAGGTTCACCCACAGTGCTGCTGGGGAGAGAGTTCCAGGATTTTGACCCAGCAACAGTGAAGGAACGGCAATCATGGTTCCAAGTCAGGATGGTGTGTGGCTTGGAGGGGAAGGTCCAGGTGGTGGTGTTCCCATGCATCTGCTGCCCTTGTCCTTCCAGATGGTAGTGGTCCTGGGTTTGGAATGTGCTGTCTAAGAAGCCTTGGTGAGTTGCTACAATGCATCTTGCAGCTGGTCCACACTGCTGCCACTGTGCGTCGGTGGTGGAGGGAGTAAATGTTGAAGGTGGTGGATGGGGTGCCAATCAAGCGGGATGCTTTATCCTGCACGATGTTGAGCTTCATTTAGGCAAGCGGAGATTATTCCATCACGTTCTTGGCTTGTGTTTTGTAGAGGCTTTGGGGAGTCAGGATGTGATTTACTAACCATGCAAGTTCCAACCTCTGGCCTGCTTTTGTAGCCACAGTGTTTGTATGTCAAGTGATACAGCAGTAATGGAGTTATTGCCCAATCATAGCAACTGGCAATACGAACATAAGAAATAGGGGAAGAAGTCAGCCATTTGGCTCCTCGAGCCTGCTCTGCCATTCGTTAAGGTCAGGGCTGACCTGTTTGTGTTTCGAATTTCACATTCCCATTTACCCCCCCCGATACTCTTTGATTCTTTTGCCTAGCAATCTATTTACCTCTGCCTTAAAAATATTCAATTTATGCATGCCATCTGCTTTCTGAGGCAGAACGCTCCAAAGTCGCACAACCCTCAGAAAAAATTTCTCCTCATCTTTGTCCTAACAGGGCAGCCACTAATTTTAAAACAGTGCCCTCTAGTTCTGGACTCACCCACAAGAGGAAACATCCTTTCCATTTCCACCATGTCAATACCGTTCAGGATCTTATATACTTCAATCAAGTTGCTTCTCACTCTTCCAAACTCCAATGGAAGCAAGCCCAATTTGTCTAACCGTTCCTCACAAGACAACCCGCTCATTCCAGGTATCAATCTAGTAAACTTCCTCTGAACCACCTCCAATACATTTACATCCTTCTTTAAATAAGGAGACCAAAACTGCACACAATATTTGAGATGTGGTCTCACCAATGCCCTGCATAACTGAAGCATGACATAGTTACTTTTATGTTCAATTCCACTCGTAATGGCTGTTTTCCATTTTGAGAGATATTTCCACCTCCGATAAATCTTGGATATCTCACAGGCCTTCCCATTGAATGTGCATGAAAAACTGTGAAGGAGAACGTACTGGGCACAAGCTCAGCTTGCAGTGGGTATTTGCTATTGAAGATTGGAAAGACAAGAATATCTTTCACCCTTTGTTAATGTGAAACTGCAAGCCACATCCACTGGTAACCCCAGGTACTGATATGAATCAACAATTGGTACATGTGGTCCATGAATCTTCCAGTCAAATAATTTTGAGTTACTCAAGGTGATAATACTAGCCCCACCAATGCATCCCACTTTTAAAAAAAAATCATGTACAGGCTGTGGATATTGCTAGAAAAGCAGGCATTCATTGCCCTTCCCGATCTACCCTTGAGAAGGTGGTGGAGAGCCATCTTCCTGATAGCTGAGTGGCTTGCTAGGCTACATGAGAGGGCAGTTGATAGTCAACCACATAGCTGTGGGTCTGGAGTCACATGTAGGACAGATTGGTTCAGGCCAGAAGATTTCCTTCCCTAAATGAAATTAGTGAACTAATGAGTGTGATTAGATTGCAGTAGTTCGAAGTCACAGCAAGATTTCAGACAACAATCAATAAAGGAAGACCAGTTCTTTGCAAATCATTGGTTTTGGCCCCAGTTGAAGTATTATGACCCACACTTTATATGAAGGATATACGAAAGTCTTGGAGAGGATGCAGTGAAAATTTACTCGAATGGCACCATGAATGAGGGGCAGGTCTTGTATAGTGGCTATATTACTAGGCTAGTATTCTAGGGAACTGGACTAATGAACTGGTGTCATGAGTTCATATCCACCAAGGCAGCTGGGAATGTGAAATCAGTTAACTAAGTAAATCTGGAATAAAAAGCTAATATCAGTAACGATGACCTTCCTTTATGGAAGGAAATCTGTGTTTATCTGGTCTGACCTCTATGTGACTCCAGACCCACAGCAATATGGTTGCCTCTCAACTGCCCCTTAAAGTGGCCTAGAAAGCCACCCAGTTGCCTTGAGGGCCGTTAGGAATGGGAAATAAATGCTGGTCTTGACAGTGTCACCCACAATCCTGTGAATGAATCGGAAAAGAATTATGTGGAGAGACTTGAGAGGTTGGGGCTGTTCTCTTTAGAGCAGAAAAGGCTAAGGGCTATCCAATTGGTCCCACTTCCCCAGCTCTTCTTTTCCAGTCGTCCTGCATGTTTCTCCTTTTCAACTTTTTAATCCGGTTGCTTTTTGAAAGCTACGATCGAATCTGCTTCCACCAACCTTTTGGGTAGTATATTCCAATTCATAACAACTGCCAGTGGAAACAGTTTCTCACTGAGAGTTGGTCAACTTAGTTGGCTAGATACGCGTGATACAGAACGATGCCAATCGCGTGATTTTAATCCTGGTTTCAGCTGTGGTAGTTCGTGGAGGCCTGCCTGCGCACCCCACTTGTGGAGTGATGCCCTGAAAGCTATGTTTAACCAATTCACTCCCTGTAATGAAGTGTGATGCCTCTGGTCCTTCATGGACAATGGATAATAATTACCTTACCAATTACTCGCCCCACTCAGAGTCTGAAGGAAGCCATTTAGTTCATTGTGCTTGTGCTGGATCTCTGAAAGAGCAATGCAGTTAGCCCCCCCCCTGCACATTTTCCCTTTATAACTATGCGTCTAATTCCCTTATGAAAGTTAGTGTTGAATTTACTTCCATTGCCCTTACAGATAGTGTATTACAGTTCCTAACCACTCGCTGCATAAACACAAGTAGCCAGTGATCTTATGCTTGTGCCGTCTTGTTACTGACACGTCACCCAGATGAGACTGATTCTCCCTGTTTATCTGTCAAAACCTCTCCTGTTTTGAATGCCTACATTTCCCCTTCGCCTTCACTGCCTTAAGGAGCATGATCCCAGCTTCTCTCGCCTCTCCACGCAACTGACAATAAAAGAAAGCTGGAGAGAGTGTGCTGTGTCAAACCTATTACCGTGGCAGGATACTCCATCCGCAAGCCAGCAGTTTACCTCTGTCTGTGATCCAGCTCTCTCTGTGTCACAGCACTCTCCGCAGCTCAAGCGCCTGCAGTACACTTCCTGACGTGAGGTTGATGAGCTTGGCAATGTGTTCCACAGGTCTGAGGAGCAGATGGTGAAAACTTAGTGCACTGACAGGCCGTGATGTGCTTTTAAAATGGCTTGTGGTGTTGTGTGGATGGAAGGGGATAAGGGAAAGGGCACGATGTATAAATTTAGTGTGTTCTGCCTTGGAAGGACACTAAGAAAAAAAAAATAGAATCTGCTCAATGTGACCTACACAGGCTGAAGAAAATTTGCGACTTCAAGCCTCATCCTTGGACCACAGAATGTGAATTAGGCTGACACTTAAGTCTGCTATTGAATGAGTGCATTGTCAGATGAAGGTTTAAAGGAAGTCCTGCCTCACCAGTTTAGTTGGATATTAAATCTCTGTTGGCACTTTCCAAAGAGCTGGGAGTTATCTTATGTACTTTCCTTCCTTGATCAAACAGATTAACTGATCCTTCATCTGGGACCTTGCTGTGTGCAAAACACAGTGGAGCCTGTTCACTTCTTTACACTGTTTTGAAAGATGTGATGGAGGAAATGCTTTGGAAGTGCAGGATCATTAAGGCAAGGGATGTTAATGATGCAGAACACCCTCACTCACCATACCCTCACTCACCCACATGAGCCGATTCACCTTCCTACCCCAAGATCACTGAGTTCACCTGTATTTTCCCTGCTACTTTCTGATGGGGATCAGGCCATTCGGCACAAACCAGGATGGGAGGTGCGATTTCTGGCCTGTGTGCCTTTTTGTTGGAGCTGAGAGGGAGCGAAAATTGCCGTGGGAGCTAAATATTTGTTGGGACATTGTGAGCACTTTGCATTGAAAGTGGAGAAACAAGATGTATTGTTTTGAGTTGGTGGTTTTTGCACATGGGTAACAGCAGCTGGGGCTGAAGGTAATACGGGCATTGTCTGTACTTGTCCCATGACCACCCCATTTTGCTTGGGACCATCATCTCTTTTGTCATTTAATCAATTTTGCCTTTGATCTTATCATAGATGTATTTCCCTGGCTCTGAAATTGGTTAAATTAAACCTGTTACATCTGTTTTGCCAGTTCTGATGAAAAGTCACTTAACTCTGCTTCTCTCTGCACAGATGCTCTCTGATGTGCTGAGTATTTTCAGCTTTTTTTATTCAGTTTTCTAGCATCTGCTTTATTTTGCTTTTGTTATGCATTACCTGCAGGTGGCAGCAAAGTATAAGACAAACACTTCCCTGCTCTGAACTTGGAGTGAAAGAAAGTGGTGACTATTGAAACCACAATAGAAAATGCTAAAAATACTCAGTCTATCTGTCCGTATCTATAAAGAGAGAAAAACGTTTTGAGCGTAGACTCTTCATCAGACTCATTGCTATGAAGGACCTGCATTTAAAATGTTAATGGATATTTTTTCTAGGCTGCAAATACCCCATCCTGAACACGCTTCCTTTTCCTCGTCGATTCTGTTCATTCAAACCCAGACTCAGTGCCACTGTCTTCTAATCCTGCCTTCTGAGGATTTCAAAACTGTGAAATTCCTCATTTCCCTTCTTGCAAACCTGTATAAGCCAAAGTTTGGCATTAATTAACTGGTGCCTCCTGATTAACCATTTGACCTTGGTAACTGTGCTCTGGACCCTGGCCCTAGCAGTGAGCCATGGCTCAGTGGGTAGCTCTTTTGTCTCTGAGTCGTGGCATTGTGGATCCAAATCCCACTCCAAAGACTTGAGCACAGAATCCAAGCTGACACTCCAGTGCAGTACTGAGCGAGTTCTGCATCGTCTCAAATGCTGTCTTTTGGACAAGACATTAAACCGAAGCTTCACTTGTTTTCTCAGGTGGACGTGAAACATCCCACAGCATTATTTTGGAGGAGAAGAGGGGATGCTTCCCCTGTCGTGGACAATATTTGCCCCTGGATATCATCACATTTCTGTTTGTAGGAGCTTGCTGCGCATAAGTTGTCTGCCAGGTTTTCTACATTACAACAGTGATTACACATTACAATTGCTTCATTGACTGTAAAGTGCCTTAAAGGTGCCCTGTGGGCGCAATTGAGTGATCGTACGAGGTGAATATTGTGGAGGTTTGACATCCCTTTGAGGGGATTGAGGTACATTAGCGTAACACCCTCCCTCAGGAGAGTAAAGGAGTTTAAAAGAAATTGTATTCGTATCACTTCTTCAGTACATCCAGTGATATTATAACCGCTGTTATGTAGGTAACTTTACACAAAGCCCACAAACGGCAAATGATTGAGTAACCAGATGTGACCAGATAAGGGGAGGCGGTGTCATAGTGATATTGTCATTAGACTAGTAATCCAGGGTAATGCTCTGGGGACTGGGGTTCGAATCCCACCACAGCATATGGTGAAATTTGAATTCGATAAAAATCTGAATGATATACATTGCCGATTGTCATAAAAGCCCATCTGTATCACTAATGCACTTTAGGGTAGGAAATCTGCCATCCTTACCTGGCCTGGCCTACGTGTGACTTCAGACCCACAGCAATGTGGTTGACTCTTAAATGCCCTCTGAATGGCACTCAGTTCTCAAAGGCAATTAGCGATGGACAATAAACGCTGGCCTAGTCAGCGACGCCCATGTCCCATGAGCGAATTAAAAAAAAGATAATGACTCAGTAACTAGTCTTTGATGGTGCTGCTCTTCAAACAGTGGCACTTTTTTTTTTTACCTGGGCCTCTGTTTAGTGTCTCTTTAGGGAAAAAGAAAGGCACCTCTGACAATGCAGCACTGAGGTGTTGGTCTTGTCATTTGCTCACGTTTGTGGAGTAAAATGAAAGTGCTACCACTGAGCTCGACACTGATGTTGAGCATGATCATTGTTGAGATGTTGAGATTAAATCTCAGAATGTAAACGGATTGAGAACCAGAGGGCACAGTTTTAAAGTCGCAAGTAACATTTGTGCCACACAAGTGTTAGGCAGTGACCATCTCCAACAAGAGAGAATATAACCATCGCCCCTTGATGTTCAATGGCATTACCATCGCGTAATCCCCCACTATCAAGATCCTGGGGGTTACCATTGACCAGAAACTGAACTGGACTAACCTTATGAATGCTGTGGCTACAAGTGCAGGTCAGAGGCTAGGAATTGTGTGATGAGTAATTCACCTCCTGACTCCCCAAAGCCTGTCCACCATCTACAAGGCACAAATCAGGAGTGCGATGGGATATTCCCTACTTGCTTGGATGAATGCAACTCCACAACACTCAAGAAGCTTGACACCATCCAGGACAAAGCAGCCCCGCTTCATTGGCACCCCATCCACAAACATTCACTCCCTCCACCACTGACGTACAGTAGCAGCAGTGTGTACCATCTATAAGATGCACTGCAGGGATTCACCAAGGCTCCTTCGACAGCACCTTCCAAACCCACGACCACTACCATCTAGAAGGTCAAGAGCAGCAGATAGATGGGAACACCACCACGTGGAAACTCCCCTCCAAGTCACTCACCATCCTGACTTGGAAATATATCACCATTCCTTCACTGTCACTGGGTCAAAATCCTGGAACGCCCTTCCTAACAGCACTGTGGGCGTATCTACACCACATGGACTGCAGCGGTTCAAGAAGGTAGCTCACCACCACCTTCTCAAGGGCAATTAGGTACGGGCAATAAATGCTGGCCCAGCCAGCGAAGCCCACATCCCATGAATGAATTTTTAAAAAAGTATAAACTCCTTCAGTACTGTACTGGTGAGGCTGCCTAAATTATATGCTCAAATCAAGGGTCTTGAACCCATCACCACCTGACCGAGAGCAAGAGGGCTGCACACTGAGCCAGACGTGAACAGCCTAGTCTGGGAGCAGAATTTGGGCTGCATGGGTGAAAATAAAACCAAACCCAACAATTCAGAGCATGAAGCACTTCATGCTGCTCCCCTCCATATCTAAAGGATGACTTGCAGTAGGCAACATTCCCTCCCCTTTGCAAAATCACCCATGCTGTCATCCTGAGATTATTTACTTCACTGTGACCTCCTGATTAAATGTAAACCTTCCCATTTCAGGCACTTTCCACAGAAAAGCATAGATTTGCTCACTGCTGATTTTGCAAATTTGTGGAAAAAAAATTCTTGCCTGAAGAGTTGTTAAAATTTAATGAGTTGAAGTCTTACCTCCAGCAGGTTGCGTGTCTGCCGTTCAAGAACATGGTGAATTTGAGAGACTCAAAGACATGATTGAACTCAACAAGGCTCTTCGTGTTTGACAGATTAACCTTCTGTCAGCTACCCCTGGATCTGACCTCTCCAGATTTGTGATTTACAACAGCAACAGCTTTGTAAAAGTGAATGATTCTCAGGTGCTTTAAGGAAGAGGCAACTAGTTATTGAACAAGGTTTAGGAACAGACCACAGCAGTGGCCCACATTGAGATTTTTGCAGGTATAGCGATATGCTAAGATGGCTGACATTAACAGTAACTTGCATTTATAAAGCACTTTTAATGAAGTAATACGGTCCGTGGTGTTTCACAGGAGCCATGATCTCACAAAATTTGACATCAGACCACATAAGAAAATATATTAGGACAGGTGACCAAAAGCTTGCTCAAAAATTTAAGAAGGGGAGAGAGGCAGAGAGACAGAGAGGTTTGTTTTTATTCTTCCACGTGACGTGGGCGTCGCTCACTAGGCCAGCATTTATTGCCCATTTCTAATTGCCCTTGAGAAGGTGTTGGTGAGCTACCTTCTTGAAACGCTGCAGTCCGTCTGGCGTAAGTACACGCTCAGTGCTGTTAGGGAGGGAGTTCCAGGATTTTGACCCAGCAACAGTGAAAGAATGGCGATATAGTTTCAAGTCAGGATGTTGTGTGGCTTGGAGGGTAACTTGCAGGTGGTGGTGTTCCTATGTGTCTGCTGCTCTTGTCCTTCCAGGTAGTAGAGGTTGCGGGTTTGGTAGGTGCTGTCATAGGAGCCTTGGTGAGATGCTGCAGTGCAATTGTAGATGGTTTAAGCAGGAATTTCTAAAACTTGGAGCTTAGACAGTTGAAGAGATGGCTGTCCATGGTGGACCAAAGCTTATCAGGTGGGCAATTAAACAACTCCGGAGGAGGGGGCGGATCCACCTTGAATGGTGGTGGAGCCTTGTACGTCAGTGCAAAAGACACTTGCAACCATCTTCAGCCAGAAGACTATTGGATGAGCCACCCTGGCCTTTACCTGAGGTCCCCATCATCACAAAAGACACCCTTCAGCCAGCTTGATTCACTCAACGTAATATTGAGAAATGGCTGAGCGCACTGGATACAGCAAAGGCTATGGATCCTGACAACATTCTGGCTGTAGTGCTTTAGACTTGTGTTCCACAACTAGCTGTGCTTCTTGCCAAGGTGTTCCAATACATCTGCAGCACTGGCATCTACCCAGCAATGTGGAAATTTGTCCAGATATGCCTTGTTCACAAAGAAAAGCAGAACAAATTCAACGTGGCCAATTAACGCCCCCCCTCCCCACCAGCACTCCTCTAAACCATCAGCCAAATGATGGAAGGTGACATGACTCACCAATAACTTGCTCATCAATGTTCAGTTTGGGTTTCACCAGGTTCATTCAGTTCCAGGCATCATTACAGCCTTGGACAAAATAGCTGAATTCCAGAGGTGAGATGAGAGAATGCCTTTGATATCAAGGCAACATTTGACCCAGTGTAATATCTTGGATTGAAGTCACTGCAAATTGGAGGTTGGAGATGGTGAGGGTGGAATTTCCATTCCACTCATATCTAGCACAAATGAAGATTGATATCGTTGGATACCAAACATGTCAGCCCCAGGACATTGCTGCAGGAGTTCCTTAGCTTTCATCTGCTTCATCATGTCCGTCATAAGGTCAAAAGTGAGAATGTCCATTGATAATTGCATTGTGTTCTGTTCCATTTGCAACATCACAGATAATGAATCAGTGCTCCCTTCTTGATCCCCACACCTGTCTCACTTGTGTTGACATCCTCCCTCCTGTCCCCGACGAAAGAGCAAATCTGAACATATTTAACGAATCAAAGGTTATGGGGAAAAGGCAGGAAAGTGGAGTTGAGGATCATCAGATCAGCCATGATCTCATTGAATGGCGGAGCAGACGCGACGGGCCGAATGTCCGACTTCTGCTTCTACGTCTTATGGTAATGGGTGTGACTGTCCCTTGGAACATAGTGCCCAAGTAACTTTCTTTCTGATGCTTCGCAGTGTTGCAGCTTTCATCTGCTTCATCATGTCCGTCATAGGGTCAGAAGTGGGAATGTTCACTGATAATTGCATTGTGTTCTGTTCCATTCGCAACACCACAGATAATGAAGCATGATGGTGGTGTCCACCAGCACCCACATGCTCCAGCTGCAGCACATCACTTGCTCTGTCATCTCTGTTGTATTTTATTTAACTCATTAGATTTTTAAATTTTGCAATTTCACTCACTTGCCTATTTATAGTTTTAATAAAAGCAATAACCTATTCAATTTATCAAATTTAGTTATGTGTTTTAGGTCTTTTCTGTATTTCAGCCCACAGTCCTAATTTGTTTGTTTATAACTTATTTCTCTTCATATATCAAGCAGCACCTAAGAACCCGCCTCACGAATTCCCACACTCGCCAATTTCCCTAGCGCTCTGGTGAACACAAGAATACAAGAAATAGGAATAGACCATATGGCCTGTCAAGTCTTCTGCGTCATTCAGTACGACCATGGCTGACCTTGACCTTCACTTTCACAGCGGCTCCTCATATCTGTTGATTCCCTGAGAGATCAAGGACGGAATTTTCCTTGCCTACTGGCGTCAGGCGTGCCCGGCGGCGTGAGCAGATAAATATGGCGAGAAGGCTAAAAATCGGCTCCATGATGTCGTGAAAACCAGTTTGCGATCATCCTCTCAGCCTGTTGATGGTGGGGCCACGTTTCCCGCCATTCGCTGTCCGGAACCTCATTGTAATACATGTGCATATTATTATAAGGCCAGCGGGCCAGACTCATCCCCCCCGCCCCCCTTACTGGATCGCCTGCCCGCGTTGGCGTGATTGCACGCTGACGTGTTTCACAACTGCACACAAGTGACGTGTACCTGGTGAGCTGCACTGCGCTTGGGACTTCGAGGTTTGTTTGCCTATCTTGTTTCGGGCAGCACTCACAGTCATCAGCACCAGGCTTCGCAGGCAGCACCACAGCACTTTTAGGGGGGCTCGCAGGCAGGTATCTACCTACCAGACCAGCCAAAAGGTGGGGGTGGCTTTGTACAGCTGCAGGGCTAGGGCTTGCTTGGGGCAGGGGGAGAAGTGGCCTCAGGCAGGGGAAGAGGCTGCAGGGCGAGGGCTGTACCGGGGGAGCGGGGTAACCCAGGGTTTGTGTGGGACACGTTGATCTGTGCAATGGCCTCAAGATGCTGAGGGCTGAGGAGGCAGCCTCCAGAGGAGATGAGGCTAGATAGAGATGTGAAGGTATGTGTGAAAGAGTGAGTGGTGATGTCCCTTGAGCTGGCAGTGAGTGAGATACCAGTGAATGTGCGATGGGCTTGTGAGTGTGTGAGTTTAGAGTGAAAAGATGGTTGCCTTACCCTGAGATCATTCATCCTCTCTCTGCATTGGATGGCCAACCTCTTCTGTGCAGCTTTGGCACTGACCACCACGACCATCGCCGTTCAAGCCTGAGTGGTAATGTTGCTGCGCCGCAGCGGCCAGAGCAGGTAGGAGGACACAACGGTACATCACCGCAGCGTTCAAAAGACGCTCAAGGGATGCGTCACTAAACCTGGGGGCTGCAGTGTTCTTGCCTTTCGGGGCCATGTCTTATTTGCAGCAGCCCTGGGCTGGAAGCACTGAGGGGTGTGCGTGCGGCTGTACTTGAAATGTGGCACCCGGCGTGATGAAGTGGCGAGGTGACAGCGTGGCGGGCGAATCGGAGCCCACCCGCCATATGGAAACGGCATGTTTCCTGGTGATGCATACTTAATACCGGTGGGTTTGGGATGATGCGCCGTGAGAAGCTGCCATTGCGGCCAGTGGGTAAAATGTTGTTTTACCTGCCCGCAACCACACTTCATGCAAATCTGAGACGATTCCGCCCCAAAAATGCCTATCCCAGCTTTAAATGTATTCAACCATAGAGCACCACAACCCTCTGGTGTAGGGAATTTCAAAGATTCACAAGTTCATGTCTTAAATTCCCCTGACCAGCGGAAACAATCTCTAAGCCGATCAACCTGCTTCAGAATCTTGAATGATGAAATCTGCACTCAGGTGAAACTGCTCTGTGCTAATACTCTTATTTTAAGCCACTTAATATTTTACATACCCCTATTGAATTTTTTTAATTTTCTGACTCTTAGTTTAAACCAATGCCCTAGTTTAGAGAAAAAGAGAAATATTTACCTGCTTTCCTGTGACATCACATTTCAATTTTATCCTGTTTTTATGGAGCTCTTGATTTGAAAGTGGTCTGTGGGTCAGAACCCTATGCTCCTGCTCTGTCTATAATGAGATTCAGAGCCCAGTGCTCCTACTCTGTCTATAATGAGATTCAGAGCCCCGTGTTCCTGCTCTGGGTATAATGTGGGTCAGAGCCCCGTGTTCCTGCTCTGGGTATAATGTGGGTCTGAGCCCCGTGTTCCTGCTCTAGATATAATGTGGGTCTGAGCCCCATGTTCCTGCTCTGGGTATAATGTGGGTCTGAGCCCTGTACTCTGCTCTCTGTCTAATGTGGGTCTGAGCCCCATGTTCCTGCTCTGGGTATAATGTGGGTCTGAGCCCTGTGTTCCTGCTCTGGGTATAATGTGGGTCTGAGCCCCGTGTTCCTGCTCTGGGTATAATGTGGGTCTGAGCCCTGTGTTCCTGCTCTGGGTATAAGGTGGGTCTGAGCCCTGTGTTCCTGCTCTGGGTATAATGTGGGTCTGAGCCCTGTACTCTGCTCTGTGTCTAATGTGGGTCTGAGCCCCGTGTTCCTGCTCTGGGTATAATGTGGGTCTGAGCCCTGTACTCTGCTCTCTGTATAATGTGGGTCTGAGCCCCGTGTTCCTGCTCTGGGTATAATGTGGGTCTGAGCCCTGTACTCTGCTCTGTGTCTAATGTGGGTCTGAGCCCCGTGTTCCTGCTCTGGGTATAATGTGGGTCTGAGCCCTGTACTTTGCTCTGTGTCTAATGTGGGTCTGAGCCCCGTGTTCCTGCTCTGGGTATAATGTGGGTCTGAGCCCTGTACTCTGCTCTCTGTATAATGTGGGTCTGAGCCCCATGTTCCTGCTCTGGGTAAAGTGTGTTTCTGAGCTCTGTGTTCCTGCTCTGTGCATAATGTGGGTCTGAGCCCTGTCTTCCTGTTTGGTTTAAAATCTGGGTTTGAACCTTGAATTCCTGCCCTGTATATAATGTGGCACTGTTCTGTGTGCTTTTTTACTGGACAGCCAGTGCAGTGGATTTCTGAATGTTTCCAGTGCTTTTTATTCAGTGTTTTTTTTTCATGTCTGGTATTTCGAATTTTATTGTTGTGTCTCTGTGTTCGATGATTGTGCAGTATAATTTAATCATACTTTTTAAGCTGAGCTGAGACTGCGGAGTAGGATAACAGCCACAGTGAGAATCCAGGCTGTGTACAGCAGCCAACGATTGTTGTAAAGCAGAGTGCTTAAAAAGTGTTGTCATATTGCGGCCCTGACTGCTTCAGCCAGTCTTTTTTGACAGGCTTTTTACAACAGCAGCGCCTTTCAGCGCAACGTTTACATTGTGGAATGCGAAGCCTGACCCAGGTTCTGCCTCATCACACTGCAGGGCTGATGCTGAAGCTCTGCAATGCTTACATGCAAACACAAATTACTTTTAAATGTAGATTTGTCCTTCCACGTTTCCAAGTATCTGTGCTGGTGGTCGGGACGAGGGGAGCGATTTGGGGGAGATTTGAAGAATTTGTATTTTTATGGCACGTTGGTGACTTAGGCCATCCCAAAGAGCTTTACAGCTGGTGGAGGACTCTTTTTGAAATGTGGTCAGTGTGCTGCTGCTTTAGTATGATGGATAAAGCTGATAATGGGATGTCTCGTTCAGCTACCCATTCGATGGCGTCCTGAGATGCTGAGCGGAGGAATGAAGGGCCTCCCGCAACAGATCTGAATGGGCAGGTTTCTGTGATGAGTTTTATGGTCTGGGATTCACGGTGACATTTGCATTCCGGGTCATTCCTTATCTTCTACACACAGAGCAGGTGACTGCATTGTCCATACCCTGAGTGGATTTGGTTGAGCACTGCCCTCTGTCTTCAAGGAAGCATGGCAGCTGATTTGTGCGTACCAATGTCCCAACATCAATGCGATAATGACCAAGTAATTTATTTTCAACTGATGTTAATTCAGCCAGGACACCAGAGAGAACTCTCCACTTCTATGCAATAGCGCCGTGGATTCTTTTACGTCCACCTGAGAGAGCAGACGGGGCCATGGTTTAATGTCCTGTCTGAAAGATGGCATTTCTGAGAGCGTAGCATTCCCTCGGTACTGCTCTGGAGTGCCGATGAGGCCTCACTGGAAGTGCCTGTCTAGATGTTCCCACCTCCCTGGGCTGGGAATTGAATGCCCAACTTTCTGACTCAGAGACTGATGCCCAGTGAGAGCCACGGCTGACACCTAAAGCAGCACTATTGCCTTGCTGGCCTGTACAGAAGGGCTTTGTTCTTAGGTCGGAATGGCTGATGTACTGATGGCTGTTGAAGAACTTACTCCACCGCAAGGAACACCTCCCCCCACCCCCCCCCACTCCACCCCTATCATCCCCAAGAGGTGATGACAGTAAATTGCGAAGATATTGAGCCCTTCTGGCCTCTATCCCAAGGCTGGGTGTCCACACCCGCACCTCAGCTTTTACACTGTTCCATAAAGCCTCATTTGCACAGGGTGCTCACAGGCCAGCACCTCTGAGCCAGGGTTCATCCTCCGACATGCAGACACAAATTACTTTCTAATGTAGATTTGTCCTTCCACGTTTCCAAGTACCCGTGCTGGTGGTCGGGACGAGGAGGGCGATTTGCGGGGGGAGATGTGAAGAATTCGTATTTTTCTGCCGACGGTATCGTGGACCCAGCTGTCCTCGAGAATCCGAACCGAATGAGTCCCTCTGTGTAAGCAGCTCAGCATTCACAGCAGCGTACCCTTCATCAAAATGTGCACATCTCCCAAGAATTGTGATAACGAAGGGGGAACCGTGTGAATCATAATATAAAAGGAGTGTGGAGGAAAGCCAAAGCATTTGTTCTATAAACCTTTGCCTTTTTTTCGCCCCCCACCCCCCTCCCTTCCTCCTCTTTCAAAGTTCACATTGTGCCCACAGGGTCCCTACGGGGATTTGCGGAGGGCTGACCTCAATTAAAGAATAATTATTTAAATATGAACCGACAGTAGAGATTATGGGTGATTATTAAAGGATTTTTAATCCTGCATTAAGATTTTTATGTTTGGGCCAGTGGTCGTTAGCACAAATTAATTCATTTTATTTTTTGAATAGCTGAAAACCATGTTAACCCCTTGATAGCCACGGCAACAGGAAAAATTGAGTGTTTCACTTCCAGCACTACCCCTGCTTGTTCCTCTGTTTCTTAATGTGCCTCAGAACAGAAACTGGAGAAAGAATAAAGAAACCAGTGTGCCGCACTATTGATGTTGAGTTCCTGGTTTTGGTGTGTGCAGCTTAAAATTATCAAGTTATCCAGCCCAGTCACTTAGAATTCAGTGTTTTAAAACAGACGGCTGCCTTTAACCTTCCTGTTTATTGGGATGCATGAGAGAATTATCGATCGTCTGGGACAGTTAGCAGCGCCCCACCCTCACCTGGTTTTTATTAGTACACCTTCGCTCGCTTCTCCCCTTCAGCTTCTAGTTGTATCTGAGAAATAAATATTCATTTACAAAAGGCGTGTAATCGCAGCCATCGTGGAGGTGAAGAATTGCCGCTCACGGGCACACTGCTGCAGCCAGTTCGGGGCTGACTGGTGGGAAACAATGCATGTGGTGTTTCTGGGCCTTCGGCTGCACTTTTCCTTTCCAGGGGTTCCTCTCATTCATTTTTTTTGAAAGTGAGTGGAAGGATGTGAGCGTCGCTGTGAGGGCCAGCATTTGTTGCCCAGCCCCAGTCGCCCTTGAGAAGGTGGCGGTGAGCTGCTGCCTTGAACCGCTTGCAGTCCATATGGTCCAGGTATACCCAGAGTGTTGTTAGGAAGAGAAGTTCCAGGTTTTGATCCAGCGACGGTGGAAGAACGGCGATATATTTCCAAGTCAGGATGGTGTGTGACTTGGAGGTGGCGACCTACCCATGCGTCTGCTACCTTTGCCCTCCTAGGTGGTAGAGGTCGCAGGTTTGGAAGATGCTGTCCAAAGAGCCTTGATGAGTTGCTGCAGTGCATCTTGTTGATGGTACACATTGTTACCACAGTGTGCCAGTGGTGAATGGAGTGCCAGTCAAGTGGACTGTTTTGCCCTGGATGGTGTCAGGCTACTTGAGTGTTGTGTGAGCCGCATTCATCCTGGCAAATGGAGAGTATTGCATCACACTCGTCGTTTGTGCCTTGTAGATGGTGGACATGTTTTGGGAGTTGGGAGGTCTGTTACTTTCTCCAGAATTCCCACCCTCTGACCTCTTGTCGCCAGAGTATTTATATGGTTGGTTCAGTTCAGTTACTGGTCAATGGTAAGCTCCCAGGAGGTTGATGGTGTGGGATTCAGCGATAGTAATGCCATTGTATGTTAAGGAGAAATGGTTAGATTCTCTCGTGTTGGAGATGGTTATTAACTAGTACTTGTATGGCACACATGTTACTTGCCTAGAATACTAGCCTGAGGAATTTCTGCAGCGATATCCTGAGATGATTGACCTCCAACAATCCCAGCCATCTTCCTTTGTGCTAGGTGTGACTCCAGCCAGTGGAGAGTTTTCCCCTTGATTCCCATTCATTTTAATTTTGCAGGGGCTCCTTAGAGTCATAGAGGTCTACAGCACAGAAAAAGGCCTTTCAGCCCATTGAGTCTGCGCCGGTCAAACAAGTACCTAACTATTCTAATCCCATTTTCCAGCACTAGGCCCATAGCCTTGTATGCTATGGCATCGCAAGTGCACATCCAAATGCTTCTTAAATGTTATGAGGGTTTCTGCCTCTACAACCCTTTCAGACAGTGAGTTTCAGATTCCCACCATCCTCTGGGTGAAAAAATTCTTCCTCACATCCCCTCTAAAGTCTTGCCTATTACCTTAAAATCTATGCCCCCTTCCACCTATGATCCTTCCACCAAGGGGAAAAGTTCTTTCCTGTCCACCCTATCTATGCCCCTCATAATTTTATATTACACGCCGGTCAAATGCTGCCTTGATGACAAGGGCAATCACTCTCACTTTACCTCTCGAATTCAGTTCTTTTTGTTCATCTTTGGACCAAGGTTGTAATGAGGTCAGGAGCTGTGTGGCCCTGGCAGAACTCAAACTGAGTATCAGTGGGCAGATTATTGCTGACTAAATGCTGCTTGGTAGCACTGTCGACGACACCTTCCATCACTTTGCTGATGATTGGGAGTGGACTGATGGGAGCGGCAATTTGCTGAATTGGATTTATCCTCGTGTGGGTAGGACATACCTGGGCAATTTTCCACATTGTCAGACAGCTCCCAGCGTTGTAGCTGTATTAGGCCAGCTTGAGTAAGGGTGTGGCTATTTCTGGAGTACAGGTCTTCAGTACTGCTAGGATGTTGACAGGGTCTTTGCAGTTCCAGTGGTTTGTTGAAACCGATGGTGTGCCTTGCTTCAGAGCGAAAGGTTTGTGAGTCAAAGTTCCAACCTGGGGTGAGTGCATACTTTTGGGTGACACACCAGGGAGTGCTTCATTGTTGAAGGTGGCTTTCTTCAGATGAAGTGATCAATTAGAATGGCACCTGGTTGTTCAGGTGGGCGTTAGATTCGTAATGGGGTGATTTGGGTGATAAAGTGAAAATTTTCGGGTGTCCTTGAAGACTAATACATCTAAGATGCTGAAGCGATAACATTAATCTGAGTGGAATAAAAGCAATGATTCAATGTGGCTCCGAAATGGTATTACTGCGTTGCAATCAAAACCTGATTATCAGCTTCTGGCCATAAGAGTTCTAAACCCTTGCCCTAGATTTCACACTGCCTTGTATAATGGTTTTACCCTTTAATGGAAGCCACTGTTCAATTTCCTAACAACTGAGATTTTTTTTGTATAGCTTATCACTAAGCTGTGCAATTTTTTTCCACTGGAGTCTGGAATGGTCTCAATGCTAAGTCGGCCTGATTGTGGTTGTGGTAGCGATTGGGATATTTAAAGCATTGATTTATGAGCAGTTGGAAGCGTTACAAAACTTAACCAGTAGTGTTACCTGTACCTGGCTACTTTTGGGTGGGGAGCATCTGATTGGTGGCTATATGGACAGATTAGCTGGGTGGACTGCTCTTTTCCTGTCTGACTATAAATTACTGTGGGTTTTTTTGGGGATTTTTTTTTCCCTTCTCTCCTGAAGGTGTGGCTGGTTCCATGATCACCCTCCAGTACTCTGGCAAAGTGATCATCTTGTGTGTGTGTGTGCGCGCGCATTTGTGTTAGTGTTACTTGTTAATGCCTACTAATCAACCTCTCTTACCCAGAAAGTAAACAGGTGTAAGGGTGGTGTCTCCTCCCTTAAGGTTGTGAATTGTTAGAGGAGATTTAAAAAATTTCATATTTAAATAAGGTTTTAGTTTTTCTTTCTGTCTTGTTAAGTTCTCGAGGGAGACAAGTAGCTTTTAAAAAGAAGTTCAAACTCCCAGTTATTAACGGAAAGAATTATGCCACAAGTTTTCACATTTTAAACAGAGAATTTTACTGCGCAAGAGTTAAACAAATCAAGTACTATTAACCTAACATTTATATACATGAAAATCTCAACTGCACATTCCTTGTTCTATTTTCATTTCCACCCAAGAGTTCATCTATGCTTTACATGATCTTGAGTGTTTCTTCACTTTTCCTGGTACCAAACCAAGGTGTGCCACAGTTCTTAGGAATTTACTTTGATTCTCCATGGTGTTCCTGCTATTCTCCAAAGTATGAGATTTCTTAGGGCCCTTCCACCAGCATCCGGCTAGGCGACCATTTAACTCTCTTTAAGCACTCTCGTGATTGTGGACTGTCCAGCTCAAGCATTGTCTTCTGGTTCAGTGACTTCAAATTAGAAAACACCCTTGGTTTCTGATAGCCCTTTGTTCCTGGTCCACAGCTCCTAGCAGATTCTCTCTGTCTGCTTGTCTGAAATCTGCTTCCAGGCTTTGCCTGCTTGCTTCTGTGAGAAGCCACACACAAACCCAAAATAAAAAAGAATACCTCACTGCAACACATCCCTATGGCAATCTGAGATGTCCTAGATAGAGATTCCATCTAGTTATCTCCAATTCCCAAACCTGTCTTTTGATCTGAAAAGTATATGGATACTTGAGTGTCTTCCTTTGTTTACCAGTTGCTTTCCAACCTTTCTTTGACCTGGGGAACTTACATGAATGGGGGCAACTGCAATCTGTCTAGACTCACTGGCTCCATTCTGGAGCTAAGAGAGGATCACCTATTGTGTATTGCTTCCCCGCTTTCGAATTCTGACCTTATCAAATAGGCCATCCTTTGAATTGCAATTATTTTAGGCCTGTTTTACCAGCTTCTCAAATCAGGTGCTTCCATTGTTTTATATTTAAAAAAAATTCAATCCCAAAACTTAAAATTATACCTGAGAGTATATGAGTCATGAAATTAGACTTTTTTCTCTGTTTTAACCCAATGTTTCTTTTCTCTAATTCTTTTTCTTGATTGGACATTGAATTCACCAACTCTAATGTACACTCTTGCTCTGTTCTCCTCCTTTTCATTTTTGAACCCTTCAGTCTTACTGTTGCCCTTGATCCACTGTTAGCAGCTTGTATTTCAAGTAATGTTATGGGCAAAATTTTTTTCAAATCTAGACATGCGCAAGCTGCCTCACTCCAGTGAAATCTGGCTTCTTGTTTTTCTGTTTTTTGTTTCGCTTCCCTGCATTTCTTTTGCGATGCTGTTGACTCTTAATAGTGTTGTAGTTAACAAGGCCACTGACAAACCTCCCTGTGACGCTCGGCAAAAGTGCCTCTTTCTCCATGTGCGAGCCCAGGTGAGTTTGAATGCGGACAGCATCATAACCTGGCTCAACGCTAAACTGAAATCTGGACTGACGATCTCAGCAAGTTCCACCCGTACCCCGTACCTAACCGGGTGGGATGGGGGTGAGGCGGGTGGTGGATTAAGGCCAATCTCCCCATCCCTACTGAGATCAGCTAATGGGGGATCTGCCCTGGACCTATCCGGTCTACGTTGTTCAGTGATCTTAAGCAGGTAGTGTCAAAGGTAAACGCTTCAGTCTTTAGCTGGTTAATTTTGAACGAAGGGACTGCGTTCGCAGAAATCGTGTTCAGAAACCGTTTTAAAAATTTGCACCATTTTTCTTTAACCACATCACTGCCTGTACAGATTGGGAAAGGCATGTGAACTGCTGGGGGTGTCTGGGGCTGGAACTGAATCCATGCGGTGGCGTGCAGACTGTTACACCGCAGAAGGGCACAATGCAAAGGCAACTCCAGGACTTGCTTACTCTCCTTGCCAGCATCTCATGGGAAAGTAAGTTGTGAGGCCCTCCCTCAAGACTCTTGGGCTGGACCTGTGGAGAAGGGGTAAGAGAAAAGGCTGATGCTCCTCTCTTGGCCTTGCATTCTTTTTCTCTTGAGCTTATTTTGTTGTAATCTGGATAGTGGAAACCTTGTGTTGAGTAAAATCATAACAATTAAGAGCTTCTGCCAACACTATATGTTACTGCATTATACACATTATCCTGCTGCAAATGCCAAAATGTTTCGCTGCTGTTGTAGCACTGAATTTTGTATCCGAGGAAGCAGTGACCCGTTGATATTAAGGAACTTTGCCACTTACTGTTGCCTAATCTCTTCAACTTCCTCACCTCATCAGCTGAAAGAGTTGCCTCTAGTTGGTTAACATGTCACATTTTCTAATCCATGTCTGATCCGTCGCCTGAGTACTTTCACGTGTGGACAATGATTGCCTCGAGACTTTTGTTCCGTGGTGGGGAGAATTGCATCCTTTTCCCATTCTTTTTAGGCTTGTTGCAAATTACAGCACTGAATGGTGGCATTTGGTCCATGGTGTCTGTTTTGGCTTGTCGCCGTCCAAAACTGATTCCCCTGCTTTACTTTCTCCTTGCCAATATTCATCCCTAAAAGAGATTATGTGGTCATTATCTTACTGCTGTTCGTGGGAGCTTTCTGTGTGAAAATTGGCTTTTGTTCCCATATTACAAAAGCGACTACACATCAGAAAATAAAGTACTCAATTGGCTGGGAATTGTTTTGGAACACCTTGAGGTCATGAAAGTGCAAGTATTTTCTTAATTTCTCATAGCGCTCTGTCTTTCCCTGATTCAAATATTCCTCCAATTTTACTTCAAAAAGCTTGGTGGCCCCTGCCTCACATTCTCCCTGTGGCAAAACATTCCATGTGCCAACAGTTCTCTACAAAAAATAACTTTCTCCCCTAAACCCTCTCCTCCGATTCCTAATGGCCCTGTGTCACTGAATTCTGAACTAAAAGAAAATGACTTTTTTGTCAAAACCATTTATCATCATGAAAACATCAATTAAATTTCTTGAGCCTTATCTGATGCAGTGGAAAATAGTCCTCATTGTACTCCCCCCCCCCCCCCCCCCCCCCCAAAAAAAAATTATTTATGATCAAGGTATAGAACTACAAATTAGCTAATTTCAGCCAGAGACTTAGTTTAGATTAATGGATTAGAAAAATGGTGGGGCAGCAGTGGGACATATTTAAAGTTCATGGATTTATACATGATTAAATCGTTCTGACTAAAATATGGTAGAGGTTCTTTGAATGAATTGAGAGGTTAGACCAAACTTAGGTTAAAGAGGCATATTTATTGACCTTTTAAAAATCGTTCTTGAGGTGTAGGTGTCGCTGGCAAAGGCTCACCCCTTGTGGTTTAATACGAGTGAGTGGATTTTTAGGCCAATTCTGGGGCCATTAAGAGTCAACCATATTGGACTGTAATCATATTTAGACCAGACCGGTTGAGGACGGTAAGTTTCTTTGCCGAAATTAGTGAACCAGTTGGGCTTTTTGACCATCCAATAGCTTCATGATGTCAGCTTTTTGCATCTATATTTTTTTAACTGAATTAAAATTTTCCAATTGATTTGAACATGCAATCTGACTCACATTTCAGCATAAGAGCGTAAGAAATCGGAGCAGATGTAGAACATTTGATCCCTTGAATCTGCTCTGCCATTCAGTATGATCATGGCTGATCTTCTACCTCAACTCCACTTTCCTGCCTGCTCCCCATATCCTTCGATTCCCTGAGAGATCAGAAATCTCTCAATTTCAGTCTTGAATATACTCAACGATGGAGCACCACAACCTCCTGGCTTAGAGAATTCCAAAGATTCACAACTCTCTGGGTGAAAAAATTTCTCTTATGAAAATACATGTGAACGAACGAGTTAGGAGCAGGAGTAGGCCACTCGCCCCCTTGAATCTACTCCGCCATTCAAAAAGATCACAGCTGATCTGATTGTAACCTCCACTCCACATACCTGCCTATCTCTGATAACCTTTTACTACCTTGCTAATCAAGAATCTATCTAGCTCTATCTTAAAAATATTCAAAGACTCTGCTTCCACTGCCTTTTGAGGAAGAGACGCACAGCCCTCTGAGAGAAAAAATTTCTCCTCATCTCTGTCTTAAATGAGCGACCCCATATTTTTAAACAGTGACCCCCTAGTTCCAGCTTCTCCCACAAGAGGAAACATTCTCTCCACATCCACTCTTTCAAGACCCCTCAGGATCTTAAAGGTTTCAATCGAGTCACCTCTTACTCTTCTGGCATTGGTGAGACCGCACCTCAAATACTGTGTTCAGGTTTGGTCTCCTTATTTAAGGAAGGATGTAAATGTATTAGAGGCAGTTCAGAGGAGGTTTACTAGATTGATACCTGGAATGCGTGGTTTGTCTTTTGAGGAAAGATTGGACAGACAGGGCTTGTTTCCATTGGAGTTTGGAAGAGCAAAGGGTTGATTTGATTGAAGTATACAAGATCCTGAACAGCCTTGACGAGGTGGAGGTCGAAAGGATGTTTCCTCTTGTGGGTGATTCCAGAACTAAAAAATTTAATATTAGGGGCTGCCCTTTTACGACAGAGATAAGGAGAAATTTTTTTCTCTGAGGGTTGTACGACTTTGGAATTCCCTGCCTCAAGGCAGTGGAGGTGGGTCATTGAATATTCTTAAGACAGAGGTAGATAGATTCTTGTTAGGCAAGGGAATCAAAGGTTATCGGGGTTAGATGGGAATGTGGAAATCCAAACACAAGATGATCAACTATGATCTTATTGAATGGCAGAGCAGGCTCAAGGGGCCGAATGGTCTACTCCTGTTCCTTTTCCTTATGTTCTAAACTCTAGTGGATACAAGCCTAGCCTGTCCGACCTTTCCTCATAAGACAACCTACCCATTCCTGGCATTAACCTAGTAAACCTTCCTTGAACTGTTTCTAACGCATTTACATCCTTCTTTAAATAAGGAGACCTATACTGCACATAGTACACCAATGTGTTCTCACCAATGTTCTGTATAACTGAAGCATAATCTCCCTACTTTTGTAATCAAAACCCCTTGCAATAATATTAGCTTTCCTAATTACTTGCTGTACCTGCATGTAGCCTTTTGAGATTGCTGCACGAGGGCAGCCACATTTGCCCACAATAATGTATGAACTCCATTTGCCAGATCTTTGCTCCTCTATGTCATTTTGTAGCCTCTTTGCGTCCTCTTCGCAACTTACCTTCCTACCTGTCTTTGTTTCGTCAGCAAATTTAGCAACCGTATCTTCAGTCCCTTCATCCAAGTCATTTAGATAAATTGTGAAAAGTTGAGGTCCCAGCACTGATCCCTGTGGCACACCACTCATTATATCCCGCCAACCAGAAAAAGATCCATTTATGCCTACCCTCTGTTTCCTGTTAGCTAGTCAATCTTCTATCCATGCTAATATGTTACCTCCTACACCGTGAATTTTTATTTTCCGCAATAACCTTTGATGTGGCACCTTATCAAACGCCTTCTAGAAATCTAAGTGCAGTGCATCCACTGGTTCCCCTTTATCCACAGCACATGTGATTCCTTCAAATAACTCCAATAAATTGATTAAACATGATTTCCTTTCCACAGAACCATGTTGACTCTGCCTGACTACCCTGAATTTTTCCAAGTGCCCTGTAACATCCTTAGCAATAGCTTCATCTCAGTCCTAAATGATCTGCCACCCTTATCCTGAGGCTGTACCCCTGTTTTTTGATTTCCTGCCGGGGAAACAACCTCTCTGTCTACGCTTTCAATACCCTTCAGATTCTTGTTTGTTTCAACAGGATCAATTCTCATTCTTCTAAACTCCAGACTGTATTTGCCCAGTTTCCTCAGCTTCTCATCATTGGACAGCTCTTGTCCTAGGAACCTATACAATTGTAACAAGACTTCCTAATGATTTGCCTTCTGAGTTGCTTGGTGTACCTGCATGCTGACCTTTAATGTTCCTTGTACACATACACCCAAGTGTGAACATCAACAATTTAAAAGTTTTGCACTTAAAAAAAAATTGTTTGCCTATTCTTACTATCAAAGTGAATAACCTCATACTTCCCCAAACTTATAACTGCCACCTTGTTGCCCAGTCGCTTAACATGTCTACATCTCTTTGCACCTCGTTGTGTATTCTCAGTTTACATTGCCGCCTAACTAATTTGAAGGGAGTGCTGCATCGTTGCAGGTACTATCCTTCAGATGAGATGTCTAACTGAGGCCACACCTGCTTGTTCAGTTAATATTGAAGATCATTTCAAAAGAAGAGCTGAACATTCTGTTGGTGCCCTGATCAACATTCCTCCCTCATCCTGCACCATAGATTAATTGGATGTTCATCTCTTATTGCTGCAAGTAGTGTCTTGCTGCACATGCAATTGCTGCTGTGCTTGCCACCACAACAGTCCTCAAGTTCCAGGTAACTCATGTATGAAGTGCTTTGAAACTCCTGAGTCTTGGTGAGGTTTCTGAGGCTCGACGTTACTCCACGCATTGAGTTGCCCTCCCCTGCCCTCAAGACATTGAATTATTCTCTGAGTAGACTAACTTGAGCATTTACAAGTACGCGGACAGACTATTAAAATGCCACAATGGGTTCTTCTGAATTGCAGTGTTTTAGGAACACTGTTATGAAAATCACTGAAACCTTTTCCTCAAAAGAAAATAGTTACATAAGTTACTTATAAAGAAATTGAAAGATTGCCAAAGCCACAGTTATGAGTTGAGTTTCCAGGCAGCTTTGACTGTCCAATCCTAAATTGTTACAGTACTGCAGTAACCCTATGTTTTTATTTGAAGAGGAAAAGAACAATGATTTATACAGCTCCTGGAAAAATAAGTGGGTCTTGCTGTTCAGAAATACTAACTAGAAGCATTTCTATATTTCTGCAGTCTCAATAATGGTTTTCACTGTATTTAGATAGAGTATGTGCAATAAACCAGTTCATGTAAGTTCTGGGTCACAGTCAGGTCGACCACAGTTGTGTTCCGCAAACCTGGAGTTTTAAAGTATCGGTTTTCTCAATCAGAGCTATTTTCAGTCGCTGAATCTAGGCTGATGCTCACAACGCACTACTGATGGAGTGATGCACTTTTGGACATGCCGCCTTTTAGTTAAATCGGGGCCCCGCCTATCCTTACATCCCTATTGGATTCAAAAGATATCATTGCACCATTTGAATAAGAAGCAGTGGAGTAACTACTGTGTCCTGGCCAATACTTAGCTTTTAATCAACATTACTGAAATTGATTGTCTGGTTGTTGCATCATTACCGTTTGTTGGAGCTTGCTGCGTGCAAATTAGCTGCTATGTTTCGGACATTGCAACAATTGACAACAGTTCGGAAGTACTTTATTGGCTGTAACGCTTTGGAATGTTCTGAGATCATGAAATACAAATGCCGAGCTTTCGTAGCAGTCAAATCTTGGACCTTCTGGTGTGTATGGTTAAATAGGTTGAGGACGGTATCTGCCTATTAGATCAACCAAATAAACACAGTACAATGGAGCGGTTAAGTCTTTAATTGTGGCATCTGTTTTTCTGTATTTATTTATCCTGCCTGGAGCTATGGGGCTACTGCAGACTCATACTGAAGTTACGCCGGACTACACAGGTATTTCTTTGGTGAATGCCTCGAACCCATGCAAACTAATCGGTAAACTTTTTAGAATTTTGCAGGCCTGCCCTGCCCTGCCTGTTTTGATTTGTGATGTGTAGCCATCTTCTTCACCTTTTGCATTTTTGCACAAGTTAGCTGGGTCTCGGATGCCAGCTCAGCAAAGTGAAGGGAAATGAGTTGAAGGGATACGGGAGCTGGCTGGTTGGAGCTACTTTGCTTGCTCCCAGTGTAAATGGTGACACAAGCTGGCTGGGCAGAATGGATCGTTTCCGTGTTGTAACTTTTATGTATCACAAATGGAGGACGCTCAAAACAAGTCTGGGAAGCCTTCCCCTTGGAGGATGTGATAGAGTAGCGGTTATATGACCAGAATAGTAATACAGAAGCCTGTACTAATAATCCAGGGAACATGGATTCAGTTTAGAAAAATCCATCATCAGGAGCAGCGTCCATGAAGCTGTCTGATTGCCATAAAATCTCAACTAGTTCACTTGTACTTCAGGGATGGAAAGCTGCCGGCCTTATCTGGTGTGTCTTATATGTTACTGCAGGCCCAGACCAATACGGTTGACCGTTAACTGCCCTCTGAAGTGATCGGGCACACACTCAGTTCAGGCCCATGAGGAATGGGCAATAAATTCTAGTCTTATGTACAACACCCGCATCCCAACAGTGAATTGACCAAAATGCACTGATGCTCTTTATGTTCACAAACATTTCAAAGCTAGAGACCATAACTGGAGCAGAATAAGAGAGGATCAATTTAAAATACTTCCCAGTTGTATGCCACCTTATACATTATGAGCTGATGCGTGACAGTCAAATATTAGGAGGTTGTAGGTGGGTGGTCCCTTTCTGACAGACTGTCCCACCTCTTCACTCCCACCTGAAGGCGTGAGGCAATTGGTTGATGAGGGAAGACACCCTGCTTTCCTGTTGACCACATCAGCCCAATGTGCTGCAGAGTCACTTGAGAGAGTTGTCCTGTGATGAAAGACTGAGTAATTTGGATCTATATTCTCTGGCGTTCAGAAGCATGAGAGATGATCCTATTGAAACATACAAGATGCTGACATGGCTTCATAGGGTAGACACTGAGAGGTTGCTCCCCCTGCCTGGAGAATCTAGCACAGCCTCAGGATAATTGGGCGATCATTTAGGACTGAGATGAGGAAAAATTTCTTCACTCGGGATTGTGGATCTTTGGAATTCTCTATCCATGACTGTTGCGAATGATCCATCGTTGAGTATATTCAAGACTGGGTTAGACAGATTTTTGGTCTCAGGGAATCAAGGGATACGAGAAGTGGGCTTGAAAATTGAGTTGAGGCCGAAGATCAGCCATGATCGTATTGAATGGTGGAGCTGCATGATGTACTCCTACTATTTCTTATGTTCTTATGTCGCTTCTCTTTGAGTCAATTACCTGCTTTATATTTTTCAGCATATTCTGTTTTCAGTTTGTAATTAGATTTCTGCTGGCACTAAAGCAAAATGCTGTCGGTGCTGAAATAAAGACAGAAAATGCGGAAATACTCAGTCGACCAGGGCATCAACCTTAAATGTTAACTTGTAATTCTCCCTTCACCGATGCTGCCTGACCTGCTGAGTATTTCCAACATTTGCTGTTTTTATTTCAGTTTTCCAGTGGTGTTACTCATAATGCAGCAGGCATTACAGTGGTACGGATTGCGCTGCTGCTACTGTGCCCCATCGGTCACAACCTGTTGCTGAAGCACCACTGGAACTTGCTTAGGGAATTTCCCTTAAAATTGATGGCAATGCGTCATGCATTTCCAGAACTTGCTGCCTTCTATCAGCAGAAACTTCTTTACCCAGAGGGTGGGTAGAATGTAGAACTTGCTATCACATGGAGTGAACGAAGTGAATAGCAAAAAGGCATTTAAGGGGAAGCTAGATAACACTTGAGGGAGAAAAGGCTAGAAGTTTATGCTGGTAGGGTGATCTGAGAGAAGGTTTGACTGGAGCACAAACACTGGCAAGAACTGGTTGGGCTGAATGGCCTAGTGCTGTGATATATGTCTACTCAATGTTAACTGCATTTGTGTTGTGCATTCCCTGAGTGCTCACTGGTTTGGCTCACAAGACAGATATTTGTCAAGTCAGATGGAAGCTCAGTGGGACAGGAAATTTTATAGTAGGAAGCTCAAAATGAGACAGGACACACAGCCATCTCCTTAGGAGCATGCCATTTCGGAGAGCATCTGTTGCCCAGTATTTACCCCCCTCTAAATCTGTTGCTGTTTGTGCGAGCTCGGAGGTCAATGCCCCGATGTTAATAAGAGCCTTAATCAATAAAGTACTTAACACTGGAGATTGTTGGGGTGGGGGGTGGGGAATGCTGCAAGAGAGGATTTAACTCAGATTAATTTCCAATATTGACCTAAAGGACCAACAGTCAGGACCTTGTAAATGTGCTGAAAGGCTTTCGTTACTTGATAGATATAATTTGAGATAAGGAGCTTTGGATAAAAAGGTGGGGGGGTTTCTGCTGTGTTAACAGATGGAGGGATAATAATGTTTCATAGCAGTAATTGCTGACGTCTTCAAATGAAAGAGGAAACAGACTGTAATGATATTAAAGCCCAGGCTTTGTTGGAGCTGATTGTGGACGTGTGGAGAGGAGGGGGCTTTGCAGAAACTTGGATTAGCAGTAATGAGTATAATCCTTCGGATTGATGCTTAAACTCATCATATCATGAAGGCTGACATGCTTTTAAGTATCTCCAAGCGATTTACCAGCCGTAGAATATAATTTGATGTGAACATTTGTTTTTTGTTTTTTCCCCTAATCTCCATTTGGATATGTAATGCTGTTATGCAAAGAAAATATTTGTTTTTTTTAAATTTCACTTTGGCTTAAAGACTAAGTTTCTGTGACTGATTAAGTTTTAAATTTGTTTTTTTTTTGCAGGAAAATAAGTTTCAGTTGGGGAAAATTGGAAGCAAGGCTCCAGTTTAGTTTAGATTGTAAACAAATTATTGCATGGCCTTTCCCCATTACCTGCCCTCTTCACAAGAAAAAGGCAATCACTAAAAAAAAACCCTTCACTTCTGAAAGCTTTTTTTTTTACTGTCTCTGAACTGAAATATAGAAACAGAAACTAGACCAGGAGAATAAGCTGTAGGTGACGGTGGGGGGTGGCGGGGGGGAAGAGGTGGTGGGGGTGCGTGAAGAAGAGAAGGCTGGAAGGCTGTGATTTTGAACTCCGCATCAGCATGTGGGTCACAAATCTAGTATTGAGGGAGTGCTGCATAGTTCGAGCTGCAATCTTCGGATGAGAGATTGAACAGAGGCACCTTTCTCATAGGCAAAAGAAAACCTCTTAACCACGATTTGAAAAAAATAACTGGGCTGTTCTCTCACTCTCTTGGTCAACGTTCCTCCCTCAGCTCACACCATCAAAAATAGATTAACTAATGATTTAATCTCATTGCTGTTTTGGGGATGTTGCTGACGTAGAATGACAATTTCGTCCAACGACAACAATGTAGTGCCTGTAATGTGCTGAAACATTACAAGTCACTTCACAGGAACGTTAGAGTCATAGAGGTCTACACCACAGAAAAAGGCCCTTCGGCCCATCGAGTCTGCGCTGATCAAACAAGTACCTAACTATTCTAATCTCATTTTCCAGAACTAGGCCTATAGCCTTGTATGCCATGGCATTGCAAGGCGCTGGCAAACAGAATTTGACACCAAGTCACACAAGGGGATATAGGGCAGGATGTGGGTTTTAAAGAGCATCTTAAAAGAGAGGAGAGAGCTGTTGAGGTTTAGGGAGAGAATTCCAGAGCCTTAGGGCCTAGGCAGCTGAAGGCATGGGCCATCAATAGTGGTACAATAAAAATTGGGGAAGTGCTAGAGGCCAGAATTGGAGGAAGGATATGCTGGCCTTGGAGGTGGAACAGTGAAGGTTCACGAGATTAATCCCTGGGATGAGAGGGTTGTTCTATGATGAGAGGCTGAGTAAGTTATGTCTATGCGCTTTGGAGTTTAGAAGAATGAGAGGCGACCTCAGCGAATCATACAAGATTCTGAAGGGGCTTGATAGGCTAGATGCTGAGAGACTGTTTGTATTGGCTGAGGAATCTAGAGCATGGCGACACACGCCCAGGATAAGGGGCTGATCAGTTAGGACTGAGATAAGGAGAAATTACTTCATTTAAATGTTTGTGGAATTCTGTACCCCAGAGGTTTGTGGATGCTCCATCATTGAATGCATTTAAAGCTGGGATAGAAAGATTTTTAGTTGCGCAAGGAATTAAGGGATATGGGGAGCGGATGGGAAAGTGGATTTAAAGCCTGAGATCAGCCATGATCCTATTGAATGGCGGAGCAGGCTTGACGGGCCATATGGTCTACTCCTGCTCTTGTTTCTTGTGAATGCAGAGGTAAAGGTTATAGAGATCGGGAGTGGGAGGTCATGGAGGGATTTGAAAAGCGATGCTAAGAATTTTAAAATTGAACCATTGAACATTGGTCAGAGAACAATGTAACAGGTGAAAGGATTTGTAAGAGTTATGGTTATTGAAAGTGATTCACTATTTTGAATGCTTTGTTTCAATTTTATTGTCTGGCACAACGCAGTCGAAGCATTTGCTTTATTTCTTTGATAAATGTGGATATTTTCTATTACCGATGCATTCTTCCCAATAGACGAGTAATTTTTGGATGCGCTCTTGATTTGTTTCCCTGCAACCAAGTTCTTTTCTCAAGTGGCGCCTGGCCCCATGGCACCATTTGAAGTAAAGCAGAGGCATCTCCTGGCCAACATCCTCCTTTGGCCAAAAGCATCAACAGCAAATTTGTGGATTGTTCATCCCATGGCTCTTTGACTCTCTCGTGCTGTTGCTTTTCCCAGATACCAATAACTGCATTTCTGGACGTAAAAAAAATTGTGTCAGTAAAAGTGACCACAAAGCTGTTGTATTCTGTTAAAAACCCAACTGGTTCACAAAAGGAAGGAAACCTGCAGCCTTTACTTGGTCTGGCCTATATGTGTGTCTTCTGTCCCACACCACTGTGGTTGACTCTTAACCGCCCTCTGTGGTTGCCTCGCAAGCCACTGTCTTCTATCAAAGGCAGAAGCAGGTCCACTACCTCCTTTTCAAGGGAACTAGGGCTGGGCAATAAAAGTCTGTGAAACTGAAGAGGAGTCAAAGTCCTTTGGGATTTAGGTGACAAAATTGACACAGTGAAATTAAAAGAAACCTAACTGACCAATGTTCCTCTTTGTTTGATTTCCAATTCCCTTTTTCTCCTCCCCACCCCACTCTCTCTCATTCTCTCTTGTACTCTTTCTATCACACTTCCCCCCCCCCCCCCCCCCCCCGCCCCCACTCTTCCCACTAGGCATTATCCTGCATTGAAGACTATGGAGCACATGGAACACACATTCTTGCCTCGGGTGAATCCCTATCGCTTCTGTACAATAATGGTGGAAGATATCCCCAGATTACGAGAGGAGATAAAGGAAGTTTCCATGTCTGATTTGAAGGACTTCCTGGAGAGCATCCGAAAGCATTCCGACAAAATCGGAGAGACCGCCATGAAACAGGTGAGTTTGCCGCATCACACAGACACCACCATGCCTTCGTGACAGGAGTTAAAAGGATGCGGTTAGTCACTGAAAAGGGTCCAGCGCACGTCCTGCAGACTAACACCAGGATCTAAAAGGGTTATGTTATGAAGACAGGTTGCATAGACTCGGCTTGTATTCACTTGAGTTTAGCTTTTTTAAAAGGCGATCTAATTGAGGTGTTTAAAATGATAAAGGGAGTTAGTTAGAGAATATACGGTAAATCTAATTCCTCCGTTAGGGAAATCCAGAACAAAGAGGTATTATTTCAAAATTAGAACTAGGCCATTGAGAAGCGAAATCAAGAATCACTTTTTCAGTGAAGGGTAGTGGAATTTTAGAATCCTCTCCTCAAAGACTGCAGAGGATGCCGGAGGACAATTGGAGCTTTTAAGGCTGGGATCAATAGACTTCTGTGTAGTTAAGGGTATTAAGAGCTATGGATCGAAGGTGGTTAAATAAAGTTGAGGCACAGATCAGCCATGATTTAACTGAATGGTAGAACAGTCTCGAAGGAACTGAATGGCATCCTCGTTCCCATGCTTAACACTGAAACCATTGGGGCAAGTTTCATCTAGTATGGAGCCTGGATTCTTTTGTTCTTTTTTTGGTCATTTAATCTACAAGCTTGCTATATTATCAGAATTGGGCCCACTAAGGATGAAGCAGACAAACGTGGGACTTATTTGTATAACCCAACATCTATTTCCACTAGACCAAGGGTAGTGGAAATCTGGAATTCTCTCCATCCAAAACACCTGTTGAGGCTGAGAGCTGAAAATTTCAGAACTGAAATTGATAGATTTTTTTAGTTTATGGGTTATAGAACTAAGGTTGGTCGATGGAGTTAAGATAGAGAGCGGCCATGATCTACTTGAATGGTGGAACAGACTTGAGAGGCTGAATGGCCTCTTTCTGTTCCTGTTTTCGTAATGATACAGCATGTTTTAAGAAGCAAGGTGTAACCAAGAAGTTTACATGGAGGTGGAGAGGAGAATTGAATATTGTTCAGGAAGGCACGATCTTTCTCTAAGCAAAAAAGGGCTGGAGGTATGGCAGTGAATGTTTGGGAAGAGAATTCCAGAATGCATGGACATTCCATCATTGGTGCAAATCAATGAGAGGAAGGTGAATGGTGATCTGGAGTCTGAACAATAGTAGACCCATTGTCTGAATGTAGAAATTAAGTGGGTTGCTGTCTCTCACATTTGAGAATTGATCTCATGTTGTCGTCTATATTATCTGTTTTAAATTAATAAAATTCCCAAAAATATCATTGTACCTCACTGGGTTCATGGTATGTAGGAAATTCACAATCCTTACAGATAATTACAGATTATCTCTCGTTTGTCCCTGTAAAACTTAATCAACGATGCAGACAGGGTTAGAGTCCAATTGTAGCAAGGGGCTTGAGTTGGGTGGGAGAGGTGATTGGAAGCTCCACAGATGCAGATTTTGGGCAGCATCTAATCTCACCAGAATAAGAGGTGACTTGATTGAAACATATAAGGTTGTGAGGGGACTTGACAGGGTGGATGTGGAAAGGATGTTTCCTCTTGTGGGAGAATCTAGAACTCGGGGTCACTGTGTCAAAATAAGAGGCTGCCCATTTAGGACAGAGATGAAAATGTTTTTTTCTGAGGGTTGTGAGGCTTTACAATTCTCTTCCTCAAAAGGTGGTTGAGGCAGAGCCCTTGAATATCCTTAAGGCAGAGGTAGTTAGATTCTTGATAAGTAAGGGGGTGAAAGGTTATTGGGAGTAAGCAGAAATGTGAAGTTGAGGTTAAAATTAGATCAGCCATAATTGTATTGAATGGAGGAGGAGGCTTGAGGGGCTGAGTGGCCTACTCCTCCTAATTCATATATTCATATGTACCAGGTATGCAGACCTTGATCATTGTCTAATCTTATAAAGGGGCACCTGTAGATGTGGTGCACATATTTCCAAAAGGCATTCCAGAAGGTGCAACATCAAAGGTTACATCACAAAATAAGAGTTCATTGTGTAGGGGGAAATTATTGGTATAGATAGAGGATTAGTAAAGAGTCTACAGAGGGATATAGATAGGTTAAGTGAGTGGGCAAAAATTTGGCAGATGGGAGAAAAGCACAGGATATTATTTAAATGGGGAGAGACTGCAGAATCCTACGGTACAGAGGAATCTGGATGTCCTGGTACATGAATCACAAAATGTTAGTATGCAGGTACAGCAAGCGATTAGGAAGGTAAATGGAATGTTGTCATTTATTGCAAGGGGAATGAAATATACAAGTAGGGAAGTGTTGCTACAACTATTAATAGCCTTGGTGAGACCACATCTGGAGTACTGTGTACAGCTTTGGCCTCCTTACTTAAGAAGGGATAAAATTGCATTAGGAGCAGTTCAGAGAATGTTCACTTGACTGATTCCTGGGATGGGGTGGTGCAGGCAGGGGTAATCTTCGCAGAAAAGGTTGGGCAGGTTGGGCCTGTATCAATTGGAGTTTAGAAGAATGAGAGGCGAACTTATTGAAGCATATAAGATCCTAAGGGAACTTGACAGGCTGGATACTGGGAGGATGTTTCCACTTATTGGCGAGACCAGAGCCAGACATAGTTTAAAAATAAGATAAATCCCATTTAGGATGGAGATGAGAATTTTTTTCTCTTAGAGGGTCGTTTGCCTATTTGCTTCTTCAAAGAGCAGTGGAGGCAGGGTCATTTAATATATTTAAGGCCGAGTTAGGTTCTTGGTTAACGATGGAGTCAAGTTTTACAGGAGGCAGACAAGAAGGTAGAGTTGAGGCAACATTCAAATCAGCCATGATCTTATCAAATGACGGAGCAGGTTTGAGGGGCCGATTGGCCTGCTTCTCCTAATTCATATGTACGGTGTGCTCATTTACTGTAGCTTTATTAGAGTAGAAGCTGCTACGAGTAAACCTCTGGAGAGTTGAGAAGTCTCATCCCCAGTCACCTGTAATCCTCAGAAGAAACGTGAGTCCTACCATAAAATGCAGGCTCCAAATGAGAGATGCCAACTGTACTGTGATGGGAACAGAGAAGCCCCCATCCCCAAATCCATGGTTTTTCTAGTAAACTGAGACCTTCACATGCTACTCAGGCTTCAAGCAGCTTGTGTTTTTTTAAACAGGAACTAATTTAATAACTGAATTCCTAGGCAGCCAGTGTGGTCCTGTGCACTCTCCTGCTATAACATGACGGGTTTTATTGGACAACAGTCACCTGATGGTTATAAGCAAATATGGTGCTTGTACAGCTCACAGTTCTAAAGTAGAATCACTGGGAAAGATTGAGTTTAATATTGTGTCAGCCATGGCTCAATGGGTAGCACCCTCACCTCTGAGTAGGAAGATCAGGGGTTCAAGCCCCACTCCAGAGATGAGCGCACGTAATCCAGGCTGACACCACAATGCAGTAGAGATTACTGCCCTGTCAGACGATGTTTTTCAGGCAAGTGTTAAACTGAGGCCCTGTACTTCCCCCGCAGATGGACATAAAGGAAGTTCTATTTTGAAGACGAGCAGGAGAGTTTTCCTCATTGTCCTGCACAACATTTATCCCTCAACCAATGTCATTAACATGGTCATTGTCGCATTTCATGAGAGCGTGCTGTGTGCAAATAGGCACAATTTCCTCTGTTGGAACAGTGAATGTACAGTATTACATTGACTGTAAAGTAGTTTGAGTGGCCCTGAGGTTGCGTAGCAGCTATGTAAATGCAAATCTTTTTTTTTCCTTTTGTGCTCTCCTGCCTTTTTTTTGTCTCTCAGAACCAGGGGAATATATGGTACAGTGGGTTAAACACTGTTTTCAGCTTTGCTTTTGAATGTAACCCAGACTGATGGAGATCAAAGCCTTCTCTACCTGCTGGCTGTCAGGTTTAAAGATAAAATAAGTTTGGTGTGGCTTTAATCTACCTCCCAGCGGGGTGGACCTGGGAATGTTTTAGATTTCCCACATCAGCTGTCCTGTATCCTTTCGTGAAATGGAAGCAAGTCACACGTGGTAAAATCTGGGCACTGTTCTAAGGTCAGAGCTGAGGCACCTTGTGGAAGAGTTAAGAAGCTGTTAGGCTAGGTCTGACCCATGTATCTCACCTGAGGGTGCTTGATGGTGACACTGAGTAGCTGAAATTTTCCATTCAACAGATCTGACACAAGACATACTGATTTATGAGCATACTGTTCACCATTTTTTTTTAAAAGTAAAGTGATAAATGGTTTTCTTTCTTTCATGTTCTCTCTTCGGTATCCAGTTTTAAATATTAGAAATTTGAGATCAGACATAGAACACATTTTCTTTTACATATGTCTGTTTGCTGAATATTAGAAACTAACCTGTTGCACTCAGAAAACTCTAACTACACTGCACTGGCTGCCTTCTTCTTTTTCTTTTTGCAAATACAGTTCTCTCTCTCTCTCTCTCTCTCTCTCTCTCTCAGTTTTGGAGTTATGCATTGACCCAGTCTGGTGTTGGTGGCTATAAGCAAGGCTTCCTAAATGTGTGGAATAACTCGTGTGCCTCATTACAGGGCTGATCTTATCACTAAGATTTCAGTTAATGGTGGGTATGCGAAATATCATGCTGTGACCGCTTGAACTGCAGTGATACTCAGCAGTGCATTCGTCGGACCATACAGCACAGAGGAAGCTGTTGCGCCAATCGTGTTCATGCCAGCGCTTCAAAATAGCTATCCACTTAGTCCATTCCATTGCTCTTCTCTCACATCAACCCCCCCGCCCCCCACAACAACAATTTTTCCTTTTCAAATCTTCACCCAGTTTCCTTTTCAAAATTACTATTGAATCCGCTTCCAACGCTTTTTCAGACAGTATATTCCAGATTGTAACTATTTGGTTCGTGAAAAGTATTCTCGTGTCTCCTCAGGAAAACAGGATACTTGCTGTACTTATTTTTCCAAAAAGGCCTTTCAATGTGCTGTTAATGTATTCAGGATACAACATGTGGATGTTGAGAAAGGGAGTTTGTAAGTTTAACGGGAGGTGAGACAGTGAACAGGTCCTTTTAGGTCTGAAAAAGAGTGGAGGAGAGGAATCATACATGTGCAAATAGTTTTTTTTTCTCACTCCAGAATCTCTGGCTCTGCATTACAAATTGCTATGAACTCAGAGTCCAGATGACCAGTACAACATTTAGAACGTTTCCCAATCAACATACATGCCCTGCAACTCTTTTGCTCCACAGAACACCTGTTCAGTTACTCCTTGAATTTGCTGACTCTGTTTCACCCTACAGTCGATTCTCTGACTTTGCTACTTTCGATGTAAAGTAGCTAAATATAAGCTATTTAATTTTCACCTTCTGAGCCTGAAGCTGTGGTGCTCCCTTCCCTCCACCTGCCTCCATCTTGTCTTGAATTTAAGATTGAGATATTGTGAATGAATTTATACAAAATTTAAAAGCAATTAATAGGAGAACTCAAGAAATATTACAATGGTAATATTACAATAGTCATGACACTGGACTAGCAAACAAGAGATGATAAGTTCAAATCCAATCTTGGCAAGTTGTGAATTTGAACTGAATAAATCTGGTAATTATTTGATTGTGAAGCCCTAGTTGTCCTTCATGTTCTTCATGGAAGGTAACCTGCCACCATTATCTGTTCTGTCTCATATGATTGACTCTAGTCTAGCAATAAGTCAGCTGACTCTTAATACCCTCTGAAATGGCAGCAAGGGACGAACAATTAATGCACCCTTGCCAGTGATCTAAGAATAACATTTGTTTTAGAAAAGAATGGGTTGGATGAAGTGCGAGCAAACAGAGTTGTTTTCAACTTTGAAAACACGCTGCAATTATCTCCCTTCTCATTGCACTTTTCAAGTGGTTTGCTGATGGCAGATTGCCGAAACCACCAGTGGGAAGATAATATTCCAGAAATAGACAAACTCTCAAAAAAAAATTCCCAAGTTAGCTTCAAAACCATACACACGCCTGAAGTGTTTATACTGCCGGAAAATAGTTAACTGTTCTTGAAAAAAAAAAGCATGGCTTTCAGTTAAAGAGAGAGCCTGGCCCTTGGAACTCCTTTTCAAGGAGGGTAATATGACCTCAGAGACCCATTTAAAATGATCGACTATAATACAGAATTTTTTGTTTAAACAACTGGAGATCAACTGGGAGAATTACTGATTCCAACCAGACTGAACCCAAGCTCTACTCGCCCTGCATGATTTTCAAAAATTTGTTCGTGGGATGTGGGCGTCGCTGGCTACGCCAGCATTTATTGCCCATCCCTAATTGCCCTTGAGAACTGAGTGGTTGGCTAGGCCATTTCAGAGGCCAGCTAAGAGTCAACCACATTGCTGTGGGTCTGGAGTCACATGTAGGCCAGATGAGGTAAGAATGGCAGATTTCCTCTCCTAAAGGACATTCGTGAAGCAGATGGGTTTTTACAACAACTGACAATGTTTTCAAGGTCATCATGAGATTTTTAATTCCAGATTTGACAAGTAGACAGAGATAATTATTGTGCCTTTAAATTGCCTCCAGGGCTTTTCTTGACCCTACCTCCACCCATATGTCCCTATATATGCACACTTTACTCACCTGACGGCCAGAGTTTTTCCCTGTTTCCTACTCCACAATCAGTGGATGTAATTCCAATTGACGTGCACTGGAACTTCCTCCCCAAAGATCTTAAGAAACAACCCGCATTTATGTAGCACCTTTCAAGACCTCAGGACATCCCCAGTGAGCTTTGCAGCTGAAGTATAGTCACTGTTGTAAAGTAGGAAATAACGGCAACCAATTTGCACACAGTAAAACCCCACAAACAGCAATAAGATAAGTGACCGGATAATTGATTTTAGTGATGTTGTTTGAGGGATAAACATTAGCGAAGACACCAGTGAGAACTGCCTGACTCTTCAAAATAATGTAGTGGGTTTTTTTTGTGTCCACCTGATTGGGCAGCAAGAGCCTGAGTCTAACGTCTCAGACGGGAGATGGCACCTCTGACAGTGCAGCTCTCTTCCCTTCAAAACCCATTCATTGTTGACTCTAGGATTTTTTCCATGCCATGAAGCTATTCTAAGGTGGTATATAAAAGCAAATCTTATCCTCCTTACCATTAGAATCATAAACGTTCCACTTGAGAAATGTTGCAGCCATTCAGCTAATCAATTCTGTGCTGGCCTCTCTATAGCCACCTTATTTAATATCCATTCACTTGAATTGAAATTGTGCCAAAAATTGCCTTGTTGTTATTTTGAGTAACACATGTTTATGAATTAAGAGGAATTAATTTCAAAAGCCAGGATGTTATAAAACGCTAATTCATCCCCAGCCTGAGAATTGTGTCCAATTTTGGGCGCCATGACCTAGGAAGGACGTGAAGGTTTTGGAGAAGGTACAGAATAGATTTACTAAACTGGTTCCAGGCATGAGGGATTACAGCTACATGGATAGACTGGAGAAGCTGGGATTGCTTTCCTTGAATAGTGAAGGCTCAGAGGAGATTTGATAGAGGTTTTCAAAATCATAAAGGATTTAGATAGAGTAAATAGAGATAAACTGTTTTTAGTGGTTGAAAGATCAATAACTAGAGGGCACAGATTTAAGATGATTGGCAAAAAAAGCAAGGCTCCATGAAGAAAAGCTTTTTTTACGCAACACCAGGTTAGGATTTGGAATACATTGCCTGTGTAGATCTCGGTGTGCAGGGGACAGTTTCAAAGTTTGCAGATGATACAAAGCTTAGGAGTGTTGTGAACTGCGAGGAGGATGGTGTGGAACTTCAAGAGGACATAGACAAGTTGGTGGAGTGGGCAGATAGGTGGCAGATGAAGTTCAATGCTGAGGAGTGTGAGGTGATGCATTTTGGTAAGAAGAACATGGAGAGGCAATAAAAAATAAGGGATGAAATTTTGAAAGGGGTGCAGGAGCAGAAAGACTTGGGTCTATATGTACATTGATCATTGAAGGTAAGAGGACAAGTGGAGAGAGCAGTTAAAGCATATGGTATCCTGGGCTTTATTAATAGAGGTATAGAGTACAAGAGGTTATGCTGAATTTATGTGAGACACTTGTTAGATATCAGCTGGAATATTGTGTACAGTTCTGGGTGCCACATTATAGAAAGGTTGTGAGCACATTGGAGAGAGTGCAGAAGAGATTTACAAGAATAGTCCCAGGGATGAGAAACTTTAGCTATGAGGATAGATTGGAGAGGTTGGGACTGTTTTCCTTGGAGAGAAGGTGGCTAAGAGGAGATTTGATAGAGATGTTCAAAATCATGAGGGGGGCTGGACAGAGTAGATAGGGAGAAGCTGTTCCTGCTCGTAAAAGGATCAAGAACGAGAGGGCACAGATTTAAAGTGATTTGCAAAAGAAGCAAATGTGATGTGAGAAAAAAACTTTTTCACACAATGAGTGGTTTGGGTCTGGAATGCACTGCCTGGAAGTGTGGTGGAGGCAGGTTCAATTGAGGCGTCCAAGAGGGCATTGGATGATTATTTGAATGGAAGCAATGTGCAGGTGTATGAGGAAAGGCAAGGCAATGGCACTAGGCCATAATGCTCACTTGGAGAGCCGGTGCAGACATGATGGGCCGAATAGCCTCCTGTGTGTTAAGATTCTGTTGATAGGTTGATGGATATAGATTCAGTAACAGCCTTCAGAAGGGAATTGGATAAATATTTGCTGTAGAAGAAATTGCAGGTATGTGGGGAAAGAGCGGTGAAGTGGGACTAACAGGATTGTGCTTTGCACATCTTGATGCAGATGATTCCAATGGCCTCTTTCTGTTCTGCACTATTCTATCATTCTTTATTTATGGTTCCCAACGGTTTTCAGCAGATATTTCCACATACTATCATCTTTTGTGGAGAGACATTTTCCTGACCTCCTGAAACATTCTGAGGTGAAAATAGCATCTCTGCTGACACGATTTGGGTACTTCTCTGTGGCTGGCCTTGGATTCTAGGCTGGAACTATGTATGGTGGTAGATTGGAGGGTCAGAATGCTAGCTTTTGTGATATACTTTTACTGAGAAAGGTATTCAGCCCATTACGTTTACATGTTACATGATGGTGGAAAATGTGAGACTGGTATAGGTGGAGAGAAGATCTTTGGGAAACTTATTGTTCTAAGGCCGCTGTTGGGTGGTGTGAAAGATTTGATGGTGTCAGCTGTAGCTCAGTAGGTAGCACACTCTTGCCTCTGTCAGAAGGTTGTGGGTTCAATTCTTCCCCAAATATTTGAACACATAATTCAGCTTGATACTCCACTGCAGTACTTGCGGAATGCATCAGAGGTGCTATCTTTTATTGAGACGATTACTTGAGGCCCTTTTAGATGGATGTAAAAAAGCCCCATGGCACTATTTGAATAAGAGCACGGCATTCTCCCAGTGCTCTGGGCAACATTTATCCCTCGATCAACACAAAGGTGAATTATCTTAAAACTGTTAGTGGGATGTAAATTGTTTCCTACCTACAACAGTGATGACATTTCAAACATAGCTCATTGGCTTTGGGAAGTCCTGAGGTCATGAAAAGTGCAAGTTTGTTTGCTTTCTCAACCCGTCCGCCATCTTCAGCAATTTGTGCACATATGCCCTCTGCTCCTACACCCGCTTTCGGACTATATCCTTTTTTATAACTTAGACAAACATTTGATGGAAAAGTGAATGGATGTATACAATGGTAGATTTAGTTGAGGAAAGATGGGAGGAGGCTCGAATGCAGCATAAACACCAGCATGGATTGTGTGGGCTGAATGACACGTTTCTGTGTCTATATCCTTTGTAATCCTATGCCTCGCTTAATTTTTCCTACCAAAATTAATCACTTCACCCTCCTCTACACGAAATTTTATCTGCCATGGCCTTTCTGCCAGCCTATCTATGCCCCCTTGAAGGCAGTCACTAAGCTCCTCATTGTTTTGAATACTTCAAAGTTTTGTGTGATCTGAAAATTTTGAAATTGTGCCCAGTAGACCCAAGTCTAGGTCATTGTTATCTATCAAGTGGTCCTGAGGAACCGCACTGTATACTTCCCTCCAGTCTGAAGAACAACTATTCACCACTGCTCTCTGTTTCTTGGCACCTAGCCAACTCCGTATCCATGCTGGCACTTTTCCTTTTATTCCATGGACTTCAACTTTGCTGGCAAGCCTGATATGTTGCACTTTATGACATGTTCCTCCACTGTCGCTGGGTCAAAATCCTGAAACTCCCGCCACCTAACAGCACTGTGGGTGTACCTACATCACATGGACTGCAACGGTTCAAGATGATGGCTCACCACCACCTTCTCAAGGGCAGTCAGTGAATGGGCAATAAATATCGCTCTTACCAGTGATGCGTGCAGCCTGTGAGTGAATTTTTTTTTAAAAATTGTGTGTGTTTCACAACATTGTGACAAGCAGCCCCCTTGGAGTATAATAAGTGTACTTGGCGCACTTACATTTGCACTCGTACACCTTGAGCACTCTTAAGTTAAGGTATACCCTTCATCCTGAATGCATTTTAAATAGAAGGCTTGCCTGTCGGACCTTGCAAGTTGGCTGCTGTGACCTGGTGACCTTTCCTCCGTTTGGCAGCCGGGGTCTGTGGCCGGTTCAGCCAGAGTTGAAAGATAATTGCGGCAGGAGCTGAAGTTGCGGGTTTTTGCAGTACACCCTTGAGGCTATGTCTTTTTTTTTCCAGAGTCTGGTGCAAATTTCAAAGCATGTGTTAAGTTTTATGTGATGCTGATTAAGATGGTGGGTTTCGGGAACTGGCAAAGTTGAGAACTACATTTGCCAGCAGGCATGTAAAGGAGTTTTTTTTTTTGCTTCACATTGAAAAAAAATAAGAGGAGCCAATTTTTTTCTCTTAATTTCTTTGCTCAACAGCCATGGGAAAGGAGTGAAAACAGATATCGTGCAGAGGGGATTTGTACAAAAACAGACGGTAGAACTCTGTGCTGTCTCTATGAGTTTTAATGCTCATTTGCTCCCTTCACTTTGTACTCTACCCTTTCTCTTTTTTTTAAAAAATAGTTTTGTAAACATTTTTGTGAGAATTTTTGTGTGAATGTTAGCCCGATTCACGCTCATTAAGCTCCTTGTATTACCATCACCAATTCCAGGGCACGTACAGCGTGGATTAGTTATACAGTAAAGCTACCTCTACATTGTCCCATCAAACACTCCCTTGGAAGGTTCAGCATGGGGTAGATACATTTAAGCTCCCTCTATTCCACCGCATTTAGCAGTTGTAGATTAGATGTAACGCAATGCTCTCTCTACAATGCCTCAACGATGTGCCTCGGAAAAGCACCTTTAGTGCTACAGTGTGGCATTTTTTTCATCTCCTGCATCAGCCATCTGGTTGGTCTTTGAATGAGGTTGCAAAATTAGTGTTACCCAGTTCTGATTTAAAGTTGGATTTGTGTTGTGGGCCATCCACCAGGATCTGGGTCACGTGATATAAGAGACTTGCAACGTACACACTTAACAATAGTTTGAACTGGGTTGGTTAGAAGTCAAAATCAGACTACCCAGTGCATTGTTGATCGTAAGCTTGGGTGCAGAATTCTACTATATCACTCATGACATAGTACAGACCTTTTTTTCCCCCTATTTTCTGTCACCCAACCTCTGCTGTTATTGATCAGACTGGGTCAATCCAATGTGTAGTCATTTGTATCCGTCCTGCAGGTGTCAGAGGACTCGTTGAATTACATGGAAACTACTAATAAACGCTGGGTTTTTATAGGCATTGCACTATGTGGATGGTATTATACAATATTTTACATATCCTTTACCTCTAATGCAAGTTTAAGAACTAGGAGACAGCAAAATGTCTGTCTAGTACTCTGTATTAAATCAAGATCGTGAAGTAACAGAACACAGTCCCTTGTGTGTAGTGCATATGACAGGTTGCTACCAATTATAGCATTATTATTTTATTTTTATTTATTTCCATTCATTTCACATACAATACAAATGATCATGATCACAGCATTTATGACACTTGAGATTCAAATCCTTCAGTCTGTATGGATTGTTGTTATATGTTCGTATGGGAGGAGGAGGTTGTAAACATTTACCTGAAGCTTGATTCCCCTCGAGGGAGAGAAAGGCAGAGTCAAAGAGGGAGATACGTGATCATGACGTATCATTAGGAAAGAAAGCCAGAAAGCTGAATCCTCATGTTATATACTGAGATAATTACAGTTAATTACGATACATGATTTTACATATTTACAATGGGAGTGTACTGATTCAAAAGGAGAGCAAGATGGACAAGTATTAAGACAAGTACTTAAAATTACCTTGGAGTAGAGAGACCAATGGTCAGATATTTGGTACTATAAAATCACTAAGAATAGGGGAAGGAGAATTTTTTTCACTTTAGACATGAACAGAAGTTTTGTTGAGCAGGTTTGTATATCCAGGATGTTGAATTCCACACACCTAGACCAGTGTGTCTTATTGAATTATGCGTGAAAGCAGTTTTTGGATTGACCAGATATACATTACAAGAATTTCTGGTGGGGCTAGTTGTTGAAAGGCAGAATTCAATTGAAACATTTTGTTGAACGAAATCGGAATGTAAGGAGGGCATTTTGTCAAAAAAAAGTATGTCTTCAATTTTCAAAGTTCTAAAGTGAATAAATAAGTTTTTGATTTGTGGTATGCCCACACATTGTTACAGTAGGTTATATGCTGTGAAAGAAAATAATTTTATACAGTCAATAATGTTTGAACCAGCAAATGATTTCTCAATTTGAACAATGTTCTTCTGCAATGAGAAACATTTATCGCCACTTACTGTTTGCTCATTCAGTTTAAAAACTCATTGACCATGATGTTGTACTCTTCATTTTCTCAATATCAACTCCACCTATCTTCATTTTAAATTGAGAATTATTCAGTGGTGATTTTTTGGATTTGATGTGAATAAAATTTGTTCTGTATAAATTTAGGGGATAACTTATTGCTACCAAACAATGTGGACAATTTTGGCAGTTCACAACTTAAAATGAAGGAAAGTTCCTCTACACTAGAATGTGAATAGGATATATTAGTGTAGGGCAGGAGAAGCATTTACTATGTCATTAATGTATGTAGGAAATAGTAACGGACCAAGAATGGAGCCGTGCGGTACTCCACACTTAATACTCAATATATTGGAACAAGTTGAACCAAAACATGTAAATTACTTTCTGTCTGTAATGTAACTCTAGAACCATGAATGAACAGTTCCTTTAACCCCGTGATATTGTAGTTTAGAAAGTTGAAGGCTTCACTGAAATCCATGAAAGCCCCTGCTATGTGTCCTTTCTGTGCTAAGGAGTTTGATATCCTATCAAACATGTCAGCGAGTGCTAAGTCATTGGAATTATACTGTTGGAAACCATACTGATTTGAGTTCAACAGATCTTGACATGAAAAGAAATAGTAAGTGAAACAACGAATCACATCCTTCAAGAGATCAAAAAGTGTGTTGTCTTGTCTGCTTACTCTAGCTTCAGCAAGACTGGATTAAAAGTCCTCAGACAGCTCCTCTGTGTCTCTTTAATTGCCGTTGCAGAATGATTGTTGATTTTAAAAGCTAACCACAGCTTGTACACCTACACTTTCATAAGAACAATGGAAACTACACAAACTTCATTTTAAAGGAGCCATAAGGAAATAGTGACCTTAATATGATGGAGTTTTACATTCAGCTTGAAAGTGATATAGTTCATTCTGAAACTAGGGTCCTAAATCTGAACAAAGGAAATTATGAAGGTATGAGGAGCAAATTGGCTGTGGTGGATTGGAACAATACACTAAAAGATTTGACGGTACACAGGCAGTGGCTAGTATTTAAAGAAGTATTACATGGTCTATAGCAAATATACATTATTCTAAAACACAAAAATCCAACAGGAAAGGTGATGTTAAAGGTTGCATTAGATCAAAGGAAGTGGCTTGTAAGATTGCCAGGAAAAGTAAGCCCGAGGATTGGGAGCAATTCCGAATCCAACGAAGGAAGACCAAGAAACTGATTAAAAACAAAGGGAAAAGAGAATATGAATGCAAGCTAGCGAGTAACATAAAGGCAGACTGTGAAAGCTTCTTTAGGTATGTGAAAAGGAAAAGATTAGCTTGGACAAATGTGGGTCCTTTGCAGGTGGAGACAGGAGAATTCGTAATGGAGAATAAGGAAATGGCGGAGAAACTAAACAATTACTTCGTGTCTTTCTTCACAGAGGAAGATACAGAAAATCTCCCGGAAACACTAGGGAACCAAGGGACTAGTGAAAATGAGGAACTGAAAGAAATTAGTATTAATAAAGAGGTAGTACGTGAAAAATTAATTGTTTTTTAAAATTCTTTTACGGGACATAGGGGTCGCTGGCTAGTCCATCATTTTTATTGCTCATCTATAATTGCCCTTGAGAAGGTTGTTAAATCCCCTGGACCAGATGACTGCATCCCAGAGTGTTGAAGGAAGTTGCTAAAGAGGTAGTGGATGCATTGGCGGTTATCTTTCAGAATTCTATAGGTCCTGGAAAGTTTCCTGCAAACTGGAAAGTAGCAAATGTAACCCCACTATTGAAGAATGGAGGGAGAGAGAAAACAGACCTGTTAGTTCGATGTCAGTAGCAGGGAAAATGTTAAAATCTATTATAAAGGATATGATAACTGGACACTTGGAAAATAATGATATGATTTGGCAGAGTTAACATGGATTTATGCAAGGGAAATCATACTTTACAAACCTGTTGGGAGTCTTTTGACGACGTTACTTGTAGCATAGATCAAGGAGAACCAGTGTATGTGGTCTATTTGAATTTTCTGGCGGCTTTCGATAAGGTCGCACACAGGAGGTTAGTAAGCAGAATTAGAACATGTGGGATTGGGGGGTAATACTACTATGGATTGAGAACTGGTTAACAGACAGAAAACAGAGAGTAGGAATAAATGGACCATTCTCAGGATGGTAGGCTATAACTAGTGGGGTGCCGCTGTTATGACAATGCAGTTGGTAAAGCTGAGTTATTTAAAATTCCCAGAGGGAAACTTTAAACAACTGTCATAACCAATACTTTTAAGTGCTATGTTTGAGATGCGACTTTAAATTCCAGTTCTCGAGGCTTTACATTAAACTAAATTAAACATTTTATTAATTTACGCAGGTTAAAATATATATACACATGGCTTCAAATTATTACTGTCATCACTTTTAACAAGTTCCCAAACTAATCCCCATTAAGGCAACAGCAACCCATAGATGTAATCAGACATCAGGCAAAGCATTTTCACCTTACAAATTCAAAATGAGGTTCTTTTCACCTTGGTTCTTGCGGAGATAGTTGGAGGTTTACAGCTGCCTTTTGACCTTACATTGCCTCTGCTCTGCACACCCAAAACGGTTGTCTTGTTATACTTACCACCGCCCATTGAATGTGAATTCTCATTGTATCACCAATCCCTAAACTAAACCTCTCCAACAATAAAACCCCTTTCATAGCATCAATTTTATTAGTAATATCAACATATGGCTTGGTATCTGCTAGATAGGCATCATTTTTCATCCCACTTTTTGAATGCTCTATTCAAGAAATGCAAATGCGCTCTACCTCTCTGTTTACATCTCAAAACTAGTACATATCAAAGTACCCAGACTAGCTGGCTTTAATCCAGTTAAGACGCACCCACAAACTAAACCTCTATTTTAAAAGAAAAATATTTTCCAAAATATTATACACATTAATAGCTTCATGACAACCACAAGGATCAGTGCTTGGACCACAGCTGTCCACAATCTATATCAGTGATGTGGACTTGGGGACCAAATGTAATATTTCCAAATTTGCTGATGACACAAAACTAAGTGGGAGCGTGAGCTGTGATGAGAATGCAAGAAGGCTTCAAGGGACAGGCTAAGTGAAAGGACAGGAACATGGCAGATGGAATATAATGTGAATAAGTGTGAAGTTATCCACTTTGTTAGAACAAAAAAGAGGCAGAATATTTCTTAAGTGAGAGGTTGGGAAGTGTTGGTGTCCAAAGGGATCTGTGTGCCCTTGTTCATGAGTCACTAAAAGCTAGCGTGTGGACGCAGCAGGCAATTGGGAAGGCAAATAGTATGTTGGCCTTTATCGCAAAGGGATTTGAATACAGGAGTAAAGATGTCTTGTTGCAATTGTGAGACCGCATCTGGAGTATTGTGTACAGTTTTTGTCTCCTTATCTAAGGAAGGAGTATTTGCCATAGAGGGAATTAGTCACCAGACTAATCCCAGAGATGGCAGGATTGTTTTATGAGGAGAGATTGAGGAAACTGTGCCTGTATTCTCTACAGTTTCAAAGAAGTGATCTCATTGAAACTTACAAAGTTCTTACAGGGCTAGATGTAGATCAGATGTTTCCCCTGGCTGGTGAGTCAAGAACCAGGAGGACACCGTCTCAGAATAAGGGACAGTCCATTTAAGACTGAGAAAAGGAGAAACTTCTTCACTGAGCGGGTGGTGAGTCTTTGGAATTCTCTACCCCAGGGGCTGTAGAAGCTCAATCATTGAATATGTTCAAGACAGAAATCGATGGATTTCTGGAGACTAATAACATCAAGGGAATTGAGGATGGTGGGAAAAATTGCATAAGAGATACATGATCAGTCATAATCTGTTTGAATAGCAGAGCAGGCTCGATGGGCTGAATGGCCTGTTCCTATTTCCGATGTCCCTTTGTAACCCTGCCTTTCCCAGGACGTTAGAACTGTGCAGCTTCCTCCATCAACCTACAAGCTTACTAAACCCGATGTTGGTGTGTCTAATCAATATTCACCCTGCTCTTTTAAACTTCTGTATGTCCTGCATTATAGGGCCTTAGTGCTCTCATAGGTTTTTGCAGTAATTTGCTCCTTGGCCACACTGTTTCTGGTGATCTCTGGGTTTCCTCCAACATACCACAGTAACAAAACCACAAGTATTGCTTGTTACTGGACTTGCAATTGTAAAGGAAATATCTTTTTTCCTAATATTACCGTGGGATACTGAAGCAGGCTTGTGTATATATGACTAATTTAATTAAACTACAGACGGTCAGACTGCAAGGTTTGAATCATCAAAGATGAAGTTTCGGCTGATACAGTGTGAACAGAATTTGCATTTGTGGATAAGTTAAGAGGTTGTTTGATTTTCAAAGGGACATGATAAGATGTTTTACAACTGACAAGATAAATAAGGAAAAGTTGTTAAGTTTATTTTTCCCGAAAGTGCTGGCTGTAAGGACAGCATGAAAGATTTTTATATTCTGGGAAAAATAACTTCCAAAGCAGGGGTGAAACAATGGGAATTACAGATCAAAAGGGAGAAAATATATTTAAAGTAAGATGAAAAGCTGTATGATGAATGGCCCTGTGAAATCTTGAGAGGTGGACTATGTGAAATAGACTCATGGGAAAAGCAGCCTTGAGCTACCCCAGAGAAGTGCTGGTTTGGTCCAGAGTGCAAGGTTTTGTTAAAAGCCTTGGAGTTCCTATGTCGAGACAGAAGCTGTGAAATACCTCCCTTATAGCAACAATGGGTGCTTGTGGTAATATTGCTGGATGTTTTATAGAACAAGAATCTATTTGGACTTTTGCCTGAAAGGGGTATGTAGTTGGGAGTCTAGTTAAGTAGAAATCTTTTGGGAATTGTTATAAGACTAAGTTTAACTGTATAACTATAAGCTTATGTATTTAACTTATTTTCTTTTGTTAATAAATGTTTTAATTTAATCTTTAAAATCTCCAAAGGTGGTAGTGGACTCTTCTGACTTTAGTGTACATACCTTCTCGTAATAAATACAAATTACAAAATCGTTGTGATAGCTTGACCAAGTTTCCCTTTGGGATTCAGTCAGCCTGGCTATAGCCATCTGCCATATCATAATTCAGAGAACGTGAGTTTAAATTCCACCATGGTGATTTAAGAATTTAGAATCAGTGTAGAAGGTGTCAGATTGTTATAAAAACCTAAGGAGAATGGGGTTGAGAAACTTATCAGCCATGATTGAATGGCGGAGCAGACTCGATGGGCCGAATGGCCTAATTTCTGCTCCTATGTCTTATGGTCTTATGATTCACTCATGTCCTTCTGACCAGTCTGGCCTGACCTATATGTGAGTCCAGTTCCATATCATTGTTAACACTTGACTTTCCACTGAAATGGCTTTGCAAGTCACAGATTTAAAGAATTTGCAAAAAGGTCAATGGAGAGTAAAATGTTTTTTAACTCACTAATTATGATATAGAATGCACTGTCTGAAAGAGTGGTGGGAGCAGATGCAATAATAACTTTGAAAAGGGAATGGGATAAATACAGAACCAGGAGAAATTCTATGGGAAAAGGGCAAGAAAATGGGATGAATTGGACCGCTCTTTCAGAGGCAAAGGCATGATGGGCCAAATAGCCTCCTCCTGTCCTGTATAATTCTGACTATCACTCAGTTGTATCAGGTTGTTTATGCTGTAGTAGTTTAAGAAGAAAGTCCACCATCACAACGTAACTTGGGATGGGCAATAAATGCTGGTCTTTCATTCATGTCCACATCCCTGAGTAACGTACTGAAATGTCAGCCCAGGATATGTGCTCAAGCCACTTCAACCCACAAACTCAGTTGAGAATTTGCACTGAGCAAAGGCTGACGCTTGTGTTAGATAATACGCATTGGTACCATGGGCAGCATTTACTGTAATTGACATGGGCTAAGCCCTTTGGCTCTCAACCAGTGAGAAACTTGCGTTGCTTCTGCAGGTGTCATGACTATATTAACAGTCTGTCAGGCACTTAACTAGCCAGTGTCAGGCCTTCCCAGGATTCAGGACCTGGTGGGTGGAAATCCTGCCTGCCAAGAGCTGCTGACCAGTCACAGGCCAGCAGCTCTCCCATTACATGTAATGCCACTGGGAATGGTGGCTAATCCTGGGAATACACCCAGGGAGAGGCTGAGGATCACCTGAGGTTAGTGAGGGTGGGATGGGGGTCGTGGTAGGGAAAGGGCAGGAAGATGTGACTTTCAGTAGCTATCCCTTTGCTTGATACGTGATCCCTCAATCCCACTAAGTGCTTTTGAAAGAGTGTTATGACCACAGCCAATGTTAATTGCTGTGCAGACATAACCCCACACAGAAATTTGGCTAACGGGCCGTAACCTTTTTTTGCATTCTGAAACCGAGAAGGCAACCGATCTCAGCAGTGAGAGGTCCAGTAACACTTTTGGGATTTTAAATATTAAAAGTAAAAGGTTTATTAACAAAAATAAAAGAAAACTTAAGCACACAAGATTACAATTAAAAACAAAAAACTACTGCGGATGCTGGAAATCCAAAACAAAAACAGAATTACCTGGAAAAACTCAGCAGGTCTGGCAGCATCGGCGGAGAAGGAAAAGAGTTGATGTTTCGAGTCCTCATGACCCTTCAGAAAGGGTCTTTCTTCTTTTCTTCTCCGCTGATGCTGCCAGACCTGCTGAGTTTTTCCAGGTAATTAAGATTACAATTAAGGTTAGTCTCACAAAGCATTCCCCCAAAAACACTCAACTTGATCAAACCCACAAGTAAACACCTTTGGAGCAACACTTCCTTATCGATGTTAACTATAAAATAAATATTACACAAGGTAAACTGCTGCATCAGGTGTACCACATGACCTTTACCCTCTTCCACTCTGCGGTGGAATTCACTTCTGAATAAAACTGCTTGCTGCAGCCCAAGACTTTTCTGACTTGACTGGGTGGTTGATTCAAACTGCATCCTCCTCCAGCCCAGTGCTCCAGCTATCTCAATGGGTCCAGCTCTCTCTCCAACTCAATAACTATCCACAGTAATTCTAATGTACCTTTATCAGTTTAACCTTTGTTACATTGTTCTCACACGGCTCTTTGAAACTCAAACCTTTCCAAATATAAGATCTTTCATGTTTCCATCTTGTCTTTGCTTTCGGGTCAATAAAATATCATGTCCCCCTACTTGTTTACATGTGAATTCCTGCAAGATGCAAACATTTTCCTTGCTACCCCTGACTCACCTTTGATATTAAAACAAACTCTCAACTTATCTAAAAATGCAAATGTTAGATCTAACCTATTTACTTGTACCTCAACTTAACACCTTTAACCTTTTCGCGTTTTAAACTCTTGCCCAGCTTAATTAAATCACACACACATGCACACGCAGACACCTTGCCTTCTTTACAGAATAACACAATATTCCCTCAAAATATTTTTAAAGAAACATCCATTTTCACAAAGAGGTACACCCCCCCAATAGAAGGTGTTCAGATCTGCTGGGGGTCTTCTGGAGGCAAGGGAGAGCTGTGCCACTCACATGTAATCTTTGAGCCACCACTAAATTCTTGTGGGCTCAGGGATAATTGGTGTCAATTGGCTCAATAATAAGCCTAGTTGACAGCCTGCTGCAAGTGAACAAGTTTTCCACTGTGAGCCTGTTCCTGCCTCCAATTTAATCGCGGGAGGTTTTCCCAGCATCAGGAGACTGATATGCCCCCTCTGCCATGATTAAGTGGGCCTGGCTGCCATGTTTCTCACCGCAATGGGCTACATTAATCTAGCTCCACGTAGCACACATTGAAATCTGGTGTTAATATAAACTTTGCTTAATGTGGCCTTTCCCTTTAAGATTGTAAACTTTAATTGTAGTCACAATTGGCAAGTGCTGTGGTCAACCACTGTTGCGAAGGCCTAGTTCCTTGTCTTGGAGAAGGTCAGAAAATTTACTTTTTGAATGTCCTTTGATAATTTATCAGCCTCAGACACGTATCAAACACAACTCCTGCTCCTTCTTGCTTATTCTCTCTCATTTGCTCACTTGCTGTCTTTCTTGTGTGCCCTCACTCTCCTCCTTTTTCTCTGTTTTTGTGTCTGAATGTTTGATTTGTTTATCTTTTTGTTGATCATCTATCTAAATTACACTTTGAATGTTTTAGCACAGTAATGGCTTGTTTGTACTTGTCTGATCGCCAGTAATTTTGCTTGCCATAATTTGTCGCTTTTCTTGAGGGTGATGTAACTGAGATGGGAAATTTCTGGAATCAAACCTGTCCCTTCTCCTCCTGTTGAACTAAAGAACAGATTTGTTTTAAGACTCGTGCAGTTGTATGAGTGCCATCAGTAAGACTTGCAGGGTGATAACAGGGATAATGCCTAGCCTCCCGCATCTTTACTGCATTTTATTCAGAGTCTTGTGCATGACAAACACCAATGCTCTTTGTGGCAAAGTTTGGCTTCTGATCCTTGGTGAAGGTGTGGAAACCTTGGGGCAATAAATGGCAGGGCAAATGGCATTGAGTTGAGAAGAGAGGCTGAAAGCGCTCAGTAAGTTCTTTTGGGCAGAATTGGTTAGAAAGGAACAGAATTCTGATTTGATGGTTGCGCTGGATTGGCATGGAGCTTCTCATTCCGTTAGACGTGTGTGAGACCAGTACCTGGAGGATATGGGTGTGATCAACAACAACTTTGCATTTATACCTAAAACCTCCCAAGGGCCTTCACAGGAGTGTTACCAGACGGAATCAGACACTGAGCCTCATAAAGGAGATATGAGGACAGCTGATTAAAAACGTGATCAAAGAGGCAGGTTTTATGGAACATCTTAAAGGAGGAGAGAGCTTTGAGGGGAACTCCAGAGCTTGGGCCCAGGCAGCTGAAGGGATGACTGCCAATTGAGGGGTGAAGGAACTGAGAGATGGACAAGTGACTAAAATTGTCGGAATGCAGAAATTTCTGTTTTGATTCAACCACAGGGTATGGCCAACGCTGGCAGACCGAGCATTTATTGCCTGCTCTTAATTGCACTTATTGAATTGTTTCAGCCTGTGTGGTGTATGATTTATTCCTATGGTGTCTTGTAGTGGTTTAGATGCAACTTTTCTGGCTTGCTAGGCCAGCTACAGTTCTGTTGGTCCGGAGTCATCTATCGACCAGACTGGATAAGAACAGCACATTTTCTTCCCGAAAGGGCATAAGTGAATCAGATGGATTTTGAGGACAATATTTTTATTCCAGACTTAATCAATTAACTGAATTTAAATTCTCCAGCTGCTGTGGTGAGATTTGAGCTCCTGTGTCTGGATTATTAGTCCAAGCCTCTGGATTACTCGGCCATAACATATCCTGGAGGGTTGTAGGGCTGGAAGAGGTTACAGAGATGGGGAGTAGTGAAACCATGGAGGTGTTTTGAAACTAGGATGAGAATTTCACAATCAAGGTATTGCTGGATCTGGAGCCAGCGTTGGTCAGCCAGTGTCGTGGAAATGGGTGATCAGGACGTGGTGCGAGTCAAGATATAGGCGGCACAGCTTTGGATGAACTGAAATTTACAGAGGGTACAAGATGGGAGATGGACCAGGGGAATGTTAACCAGATATTGAAGAGAGTAGCTTTAATGCGCCATGACAGCATTTGTGAAGCATTCCCATTGGACACCTGTAATGACCCGAAATAAGAACAGATAAGTGTCAGATCAGTCAAAAACTGAAAGTGAAAGGAAGTTTGTGTTTTACCTGAACTGACAAGAGCCTTTTCATAGAAGGACAGAACAGCAGCTGAGAAGTCACTGACATACACCCACCAGGCCATTCAATTTCACACCACTGGTCCTACCTAAAACATTATTCTTTTCAGTGCCATCTGACTCATCATTTCTGCTGCAGCTTAATGAGCAGCACTCTCACCAGTAGATTGTGGGTTCAAGTCCCAGCACCGAATCCAGCATAACACTGCAGTATAGTACTGAGGGAATGCTGCATTGTTGGAAATGCTGCTGTTCTAATCATAGATTGAATTGAGGCACTGTCTGCTCATAGGTGTATGTAAAAGATCCCACAGCACTACACTGAAGAAGAACAAGGGAGTTCTGACTGAATCCTGTTCAATATTGATCCTTCAACCAACATCACTAAAATAAATGATCTAGTCATTATCACATTGTTATTTGTGGGACTTGGTCTGTACAAATTGGCTGCTGCATTTCTTACTTTGAGAGTGACTACACTTGATAAGTTCTTCAGTGTCTGTAAAGTACTTTGTGAAACGTACTATATCAATGCCCATTCTTTTCTTTTTCTGCTGTTTTATTTCAGAGTCCCTGCACTCACCGATTTTGTCTGTACATCTGCTGAGCTGCAATTGTCCTGTGAGCATCTTGCTCTTGATTCACCGGGTCGCTGTGCAGTTAGATTGTCTGCAGAGATAAAGGCAAATGAGCATAAAAAGCTAGAACCCAATAGTGTCCCAGGGGTAACCTTGCAGCTAAGAGTTTCTTGTTTACTGGATGGAAAGTGTTAAACACATGCAGGGTTGCCCAGCAAAACAGTTGCATCAGACATTCCTCTGGGACAAGATGCAGTGAACTTCTGAATGAGCCAGTTTAGCTACTTCAAACAATGTCCTTTTGTTCTTGGCCTTGACAGTGCTTCATTTCAAAGCTGTCACATAAAGTATGGAGCACCTTAAAACACATGCAGGTCTTGCTGTGGGTTCCTGGTTAGCTTCGAAGGGTTTTAATGGACAATTACTCACTTGCGCATGTTGCTTCCCTGACTCCTGTGCTGCAGAAGCTTGTATATCTGTTCAGACTGGAAAAGTGAGTGCAGTCGACAGATTTGAAGCGATGCCCTGTACTATCTGGCCTGACTCGAAATGGGGTGTTTGTCTTGTGATCAAAGCAGAGAGTTTCAATCCTTTCCTATCCAATTCAGAACATGCACTGCGATCGGTTTTCAAGTGAACATTCAGTTCTTTTTTCCCCCTTTCTTTCCCCATCCTGATTTGGCAGACTTTTCTTCTCCCTCACAAGTACTTTTCTACACCTGAAACAATTGTCCTTAAACTGATTGTGGTGTGGGATCCAGATTGGCAAACCTGAGTTTTACTTGCTCCACCTCCTTCTCCAGTCCCAATTTCTCCCCATCCGTCTTCATTTCGCACCCCTCCCTCCCCCCGACTCAGGCATTGATCACTCTGAATGAATGAATACACACCGCCTGATATCATTCTTTAATCTGTCTTTCAGTTGTTTGAATCTGTGGAAGTTTGTCCTGATGTCACTGTTTATTTAATTGGGAAGCAATATTCAAGATTTGTACTTTCCTCATTTATCCTGTACATGCATGCGATCTCCTTCAACCCCAGTCATCTGTTTTGAAGAGCTTACTTCGCCTGTCTTTCCTCATTCATTTGATGCGTGTCCTGTATTTTGCCATAGCTTTCGGAAACTTTGAGTTCTAGAAGACTCTCATGGGGTTGGTGGTCAAAGTAAGACACAGTACACTTGGTATAATTTGACCAGGGCATTACACAGCTTTAGTTAATTTATGTGTCATTTTAAATGCTCCTGCTCGGGTTGCATCTAGTTCTCACTGAATTGGTTGGAGTTGAGTGACTTAAAGGAAGGGAAAGAGGAAAGAACTGAATCATCTGAAGGTATGGCTGCCTGTGCTGGCCTTCAATATTATTATTTGATACTTTTAATGTTTTTCTTCAAGGGTAATAAAGTGTACAGCATCCTAGGCTTTAATAGGGACAGAGAATACAAAAGCAAGGAAGTTATGTTAAACCTGTATAAAACACTGGTTTGGCCTTAAATGTAGTATTGCATCCAGCTTTGGGTGCCACACTTTAGGAAGGATGTGATGGCATTAGAGAGGGTGCAGAAAGCAATTCATGAGAATGGTTCCAGGGATGAGGAACTTCAGTTCTGTAGATGGATTGGAGAAGTTGGAACTATTTTCTCGGAAAAGAGAAGGTTGAGAGGAGATTTAATAGAGGTATTCAAAATCATGAGGGGTCCGGACAGAGTAGATAGGGAAAGTTTGTTCCCATTGGTGGAAGGATCGAGAACAAGAGGGCATCGATTTAAGGCTATTGGGAAAAAGAAGCAATGGCGACATGAGGAAAAACCTTTTCATGCAGCGAGTGGTTAAGATCTGGAATACACTGCCTGAGAGTGTAGTCAAGGCAGGGTCAATTGAGATGTTCAACAGAAAATTGGATTATTATCTGAAGAAGAAGAATGTGCAGGGCTATGGAGAAATGGCAGGAGAGTGGCACTAGGTGAATTGCTCCTTCGGAGATCCAGCACAAAACAGACATGATGGGCCGAATGGCTTCCTGTGCTGTAACCATTCTGTGATTCTGTCTTGATCTTTCTGAATCAGTAGCTGTGTGTGGTAATGCATTCCACATCATTGTAAATCTTCATGTGAAAAGGTTTCTCATCGCCTCCCTCTTTATGCTCCTGCTACTTGCCCTGAGTCTCTGGTCCTTTGATACTGACCGTTGGAAATAATCTTAAACCTCTGGCTCAGGGTTGGAGCTGCACTCACATACTTGAGCAGACAATCTCAGCTGACGCTCTAGTGTGGTTCTGTGACAGTGCTGCATTGTTAGAAGTGATATCCTTTTGATGAGTTGTTAAACCAAGGTCCCTTGCCAATCCTAGTGGGTCGGGGAGCTTTTCCTGGCAGTATTCAAAAAGGAACAAAAATTTTACTCAATGACCAACAGGGATGCAGACTTAAAACAGAAACAGCTTGCGTTTATGTAGTGCCATAGCGCATCCCAGGATACACCAAATCATTTCAAGTCCAATGACTTGCTTTTGTGGGAGGCACTTGGCATATGGCCGGTCAGCACCAGCAAGGACAGATTTAACTGGCCATTCATCTAATTTCTGTGGGATTTCTCTGTATGCAAACTTGATTATGTAATGCCAATTATTGCACTCCAAAGTAAATTGTTGTGTGGGATGGATCAGAAAGATGTGACAAGAGGTTATGTAATTGCAAGTCTTTAAGATCATAAGACCAGAAGAAATAGGAGCAGGAGTTGGCCATTCGGTTCATCAATACTCCTCTGACAATCAGTAAGATCATAGCTGATCTGAATGTGGCCTCAACTCCACTTTGTTGCCTGCCTCCCATAACCTTGACTCTGACTCCCAGAGATCAAAAATCTGTCAAACTCAGCCTCGAATATATTCAGTGACCCAGCTTCCACTTCTTTGTGGAAGAGAATTTCAAAGACTAACGACCCTCCTGAGAGAAGAAATTCCTCCTCATCTCCACGTTAAATGGGAGACCCCTTACTTTGAAACTTTGCCACCGATTTCTGGATTCCCCCATGAGGGGAAACATCCTCTCAGCAATCCTCCCTGTCAAGCCCCCTCAATCTTTTGTGTTTCAATCAGATCACCTCTCATTCTTCTAAACTCCAATGAGTATGGGTCCAACCTGCCCAATCTTCCTCATAAGAAAGTTCCTTCATCCCTGGAATTAGCCTAGTGAACTGTTTCCAATGCAAATATATCTCTTAAGTACAGAGACTAAAACTGTACACTGATGCGGTAATGCCCAGTACAATTGTAGCAAGACGCACCTACTCATATACTCCATCCTGCTTGCAATAAAGGCCAACATCCCGTTTGCCTTTCGGAATACTTGCTGTACCTGCATGCTAACCTTTTGTGATTCATGTTCAAGGGTACCCAGATCCCTTTATACCGCAGCATTCTGCAGCTTCTCTCCACTTAAGTAATATTCTGCTTTTCTATTCTTCCTGCCAAAGTGGACAACCTCACATTTTCCCACTTTATACGCCATCAGGCAAATTTCTTCCCACTCACTTAACCCTATCTTGATCCCTTTGCAGACTCTTTGTATCCTCCTCACAATTTGCTTTCCTGCCTATCTTTGTATTGTCAGCAAAAAATTTGGCTAAAACACAGTTGGTCCCTTCATCCATGTCATTAATATAGATAATGGTTGAGAATCCAGCACTGATCCTTGTGGCACTCCACCACTTAGTTTGCCAACCTGAAAATGAACCATTTATCCTGACTCTCTGTTTCCTCTTAGTTAGCCAATTCCTTATCCATGTAAATATATCACCCCAACATCATGAGCTCTTATCTTGTGCAGTATTCTCTATGTGCCACCTTATTAAATGCCTTTTGAAAATCAAAATTCTCTACATCTACTGGTACCTCTTTATCCACCCAGCTTCTCACATCCTCAAGGAACTCTTAATAAATTTGTCAAACGCAATGAACCTTTCAGAAAATCATGTTGACTCGACCTGATTGTGTTATGATTTTCTAAATGTCCTGCAACTACCTCCATAATAATGGATTCTAGCATTTTCCCAATGACAGATGGAAGGCTAACTGGCCTATTGTTTTATGCCTTCTGCCTCCCTCCTATCTTGAATTAAGGTGCAACCTTTACGGTTTTCCTATCCGTTGGGACTTTTCCAGAATCCTGGGAATTTTGGAACATTACAACCAATGTATCCACTATCTCTCCTTAAAGACCCTAGGATGCAGACCATAAGGTCCAGGGATTTGTCAGCTTTTAGTCCCATTGGTTTTCCTAGTACTTTTTCTCCAATGATCATTGTTTTAAGTTTCTCTCTCTTTTTTGCCTCTTGATTTTCTCCTATTCTTGGGATGCTTTTTGTGTCTAACCAAGAAGTCAGATACAAAATACTTGTTCAAAGTCTCTGCCATATCCATGTTTCCCATTATTAATTCTCCAGCCTCACCATCTAAGGGCCAATGCTCACTTTAGCTACCGTTTTCCTTTTAATTTCCTTGTAGAAGCTTTTACTGTCTATTGTTATGTTTCTTGCTAGTTTTCTCTTGTGCTCCTCTTTCTGCCTCTCTATTTTTTTTAGTCATCCGTTGCAACTTGTTAGCCCCTTTGAGCATTCTGAACATTTCTAATTTCACTGCCTAACCTTTCCTGCACCAGTGTTTGCAGTCCAAGGTTGTCTATTCCAAGTCTTTTCACTGGAACTATTCTCTGTGTCTTTGTTTCACTTAATGTATCCAAGGAAAAAAGTGTATTGTTCCATTGTGGAGGGTATTTTTTTTCAGGGAGGAGAAAGGAGTTGAAAGCGGACTGAGTGAGTGAAGTTTAGAGTGCCTGAGCCACTGGGAAAGGTTGCAATTGTAATTGTTCTGTGCATGAGGTTCTGGAATCCGTTCCATTAAGAAGCTGGGAACAAATTACAGTACAGGTAAGCAAGATGTTTTGTGGCAGGCCTGATCCACAGAACCCTGGTCATTGTCAGATCATAAAAGGAGTTGGAATTAATTTAAGCCTCAGTAGACAGTGCCTGTTTTATGGCATTTGTAGCTCGTTGAAAGCTTCGAATTCTGAGCAGTGGTCGTTCAGTCCTGTACCCCTGCAGTCTCTGCAAAAACTAGGTAATGTACAGATTATGTTGTGATTACTGTGGAATGTGGGTATCTTTATTCCCATCGTATAAGGTAAATAAGCCTCAGAGGTGATCCTGTTTTAGTAGGAACTTTGTTTAGTTATCAACACCGCTCATAAATCAGATATCAGCATATAATCTAGGCTGACACTTAAGTCCCCTGCTGAGGGAGCGTTGCAGTGTATTTGAATGTGATATTGAACCCAGAAACCGTTTTCCTGTTCAGATGGACCGCTAAGGTTCCATGGCACTATTTGAGACAAAGCACCGAGTCCTTGCGGTGTCCTAATGTTCCTCTTAACCCTGCCTGACAGGAACACTGATAAAAATGTGACTCACTGAACCGAAGCAGCATAATTTAAAAAGACAAATCCTTACTGGAGAGCTTAGAGATGCTGGAATTTTCTTAGAGTAGAGAAAGTCAAGGGCTGATTTAAGAGAGGCATTTTAAATCATGAAGGATTTCAATAGGGTAAATAAGGAAAAACATGAGGGTAAGTAAGGAGAAACTGATTCCACTGGTGGAAGAATTGGGCACACATTTATGTAAATTGGCAGAAGAGGCAAAGGTGAAATGTGAACTTTTTTTTATAGAGAGAGCTGTGATCCGGAATGGACTGTCTTAAATGAAGGAGATTGAATAATAACTTTCAGAAGGTAATAAGATAAATGAGGGCAATGGAGAAAAAAGGCTGAATGGGACTAATTGGATAGCTTTTTGGAAGAGCTGGCACAGATATGATGGGCCAAATGGGCTACTTCTGTGCTGCAAGATTCTATAATTAAACCTCAACTCAAACTGGCAAATCTAAAACTGGAAGACCTCTACCGTATGTGTACCATAGTGCTTTGGTAATTGAACTCGACCATGCAGTAGTATTGTATATTATTTGTAATTACAGAGGAAAACTGATTACAATTTTGGAATTAGGCTTCCTCAAGAGCACGTTTCAAACCTGTGACTCCCGTCACTTCTCAAACCGGCAACCACTGCCACTTAGAAGGACACGGGAAAAGGGCACATGAGAACAACATCGCCTCCCTGTTCCCCGACAGATCATACATCATCCTGGCTTGAACATATATTGACGGATCCTTCATTGTCGCTGGGTCTAATTCCTTGAACTCATGACCTAACATCACTGTGGAAGCACCATGACTAAGCAGACTGCAGCGGATCTTGTAGAAGGCCCACCAGAGGCTTCTTCAGGGCAATTAGGGATGGGCAATAGATGCATCCTAGGAATGAATTTAAAAACAAGACACCAATTTTATTTTTTATCCATTTACAGGATGTGGGCATCGCTGGCTAGGCCAGCATTTATTGCCCATCCCCAATTGCCCTTGAGAAGGCAGTGGTGAGTTGCCCTCTTGAACCCCTGCAGTCCCTGTGATGTAGGTACACCTGCAATGCTGTTAGGGAGGTAGTTCCAGGATTTTGACCCAGTAACAGTGAAGGAATGGCGATATATTTCCAAGTCAGGATGGTGAGTTGCTTGGAGGGGAACTTCCAGGTGGTGGTGTTCCCTTCTAACTGCTGTCCTTTCCTTCTAGATGGTAGTGGTTGTGGGTTAGGAAGGTGCTGTCTCAGGAGCCTTGGTGAATTCCGGCAGTGCATCTTGTAGATGGTACACATTGCTGTCACTGTTTGTCGATGGTGGAGGGAGTAAATGATTGTGGACAGGGTGCCAATTAAGCGGGCTGCTTTGTCCTGGATGGTGTCAAGCTTCTTGAGTGTTTTTGGAGCTGCACTCATCCAGGCAAGTGGAGAGTATTCCATCACAATCCTGACTTGTGCCTTGTAGATGGTGGACAGGCTTTGGGGAGTCAGGAGGCGAGTTACTCACCACAGGATTTCTAGCCTCTGACCAATATTTAAGGAGGTCAGGGTGCTGATTAAGACAAAGCTGAGTTTGGAAGCCAGGATCCCATGTAAATAGTTGGACTCAACTGCCAGCAACAGGCCTGTGCAGAGGAGGTTTTTATGACTCGCAAATATTTTATGAAATATAAAATCTTCTATGAACACACCCACCCACTGGCAAACCTTTTTTAAAAATTATTTCCTTTAGATAATCCCCTAAAGGCAGCACTACTGAATACTGCTGCTCGTAATTCTGCAGAATTGGGTTTTTGTTTAAAATAGAAAGGCGAAGGGCATGTACAACAGATGTTGCTCAGCATAATTTTGGAAAACACATTTATATAAAAAAAACTCTATAAAACAGCGGATCCATTGTGTTTTAGCTCAATGTGAGTTGGAGGATACTATGTTCCATAAAAGTAGAGGTGTGATTGGTGAAAGCTTGATGTGGAATGTATTGTGACATTTACAAGAAAAATTCTACATCCAGGGCTTTCAAAATATCGCCTGTCAGTGCCCCGTGGCCAAAGAACAGTCTTCAGGGGAAGTGGCGCGGATAGTGAGGGGTAATTGGACCCAGAGCACCAAGGGGGTATTCAACCCTTTGAGCATGTTCCATCATTAATCTGCCAGATCTTGGCTGATCTCCATTTACCTTTCTTGCTTCTATATCCCTTAATATAAGGGATATAATAATAATATAATATAATTAATAATAACCTCTCAGAAACCTTATTTATCTCAATTTTGAATATTTGTTTTGAATGCTAGTCCCAACAACTTTTTGGGTTGTGTGGGAAGGGAGAGAGTGTTCTAGTTTTCCACTACCCTCTATGTGAAGAAATGCTTCCTGACATCACCCCTGAATGGCCTCGGTCCAGTTTTAAGGTTATGCTGCCTCGTTCTGGACTCCACTTCCCCACTCTCGACCAGAGGAAATTATCTCTCTTGATCAGTCCCATCAAATCCTGTATTCATTGCAAGCATTGCTTAATCTTCAATGTTTTGGAAAACCAGGCTATGCAGATATAGAAAAGCAAACTGCTGCAGATGCCTGAAATAAAAACTAAAAATGCTGGAAATACTCAGCAGGTCAGGTGGCATCTTTGGAGAGGGAAAAAGTATTAAAGTTTCAGGTTGATGATCTTTCGTTAGAACATGCAGGTATAGTTCAGTTCCCATTTAAAAGTTATACGTTTTGTCCATATTTTTTTGTAGCACTTTGATTTCATGTTTGTTATGGAACATTGAATTTCTCTGCAGAGCAGACTAAGCAGTTGGAAGATGCAAATTTGATGTACCTGTTATGTCTCAATGGAGACTATTAACTTCAAGAGGGATCGAGGTATCCTAGTGCATGAATTGCAAAAGGTTCTTGTGCAGGTACAGAAAGTAATTAGCAAAGCTAACAATGTCATCATTTATGGCAAAGGGAATTGAATACAAAAGTAGGGAGGTTATGCTTCAGTTATACAGGACATTGGTGAGACCACATCTGGAGTACTGTGTATAGTGTTACTCTCCTTATTTAAGGAAAGATGTAAATGCATTGGAAGCAGTTCAGAGAAGCTTTACTAGATCAATACCTGGAATGGGTGGGTTGTCTTATGAGGGAAGGCTGAAGTTTAGCAGAGTAAGAGGTAACTTGATTGAAACGAAAAGATCCTGAGGGTACTTGACAGGGTGGATGTGGAGAGGATGTTTCCTCTTGTGGCAGAATCTAGAACTGTTTAAAAATAAGGGATCGCTCATTTAAGAAAGAGGTTAGGAAAAAAATTTTCTCTGCGGGTTGTGAGACTTTGGAATTCTCTTCCTCAAAAACTGTTGAGGCAGAGTCTTTGCATATCTTGAAGGCAGGAGTAGATCGATAATTGATAAGCATGGGAGTAAAAGGTTATTGGGGGTAGGCAGGAATGTGAAGTTGAGGTTAAAATTAGATCAATCATGATCTTATTGAATGGTGGAGCAGCTCGAGGGGCCAAGTGGCCTCCTAATCCTAGTTCATATGTTTAAAAAAATAAATTTGAACTCCCAGTTATTAACTGAAAGAATTATGCCACAAGATTTCATGTTTTAAACAAAAACGTTTACTGTGCAAGAGTTAAACAAAGTAAGTACTACTAATTTGACGCTATAAGTTTTGTGAACACTTAAACCCGAAAATCTCAACAGGCCACTTAGAGTTCTGTTTTTAATTTCACCCAAGAGTTTCCGTATATGTTACAGGATCTTGAAGGTTCCTTCACTTCTCCTGAGACCAAACCGCAAAGCGTGCCACCGCTCTAAGGAATTCACTTTGAATCTCCTTGGTGTTCCCGCCATTCTCCGAGGTATGACATTTCTTAGGGCCCTTCCACAAGCATTCGGTCAGGTGACCTTCCAATTCTCTTTAAGCACCTCTTGATGGTGGACATCCTAGCTCAAGCAAGGGCTTCACTGTTTTCTTGCCTAGTGACTCCAAAATCTTTTGCAACTGGTCTCAGCTGCTTCCAAGCACCCATTGCTGGCAGCTTTCTCTTTCTCTTTCTCTATGCGTCTGTAAGAAAACACACAGATAAACTCAGTGCAAAAGACTGCCTTTCTGCAATCTATCCCCAACGCAACAAGGCACATCTAGATATCCCAGATAGAAGTTTTGCCTAATTAATTTCACCTTCCAAAACATCCCTTAGATTTGAGAAATACATGGATACTTTAAGAACTTCCCTTGTTTGTTAGTTACTTTTCAACCTTTCTTTGATCTGAGGAATTACATGAATATTTCACATCGCTATCGAACACAGGGCAATTCTCCTCAGATCTACTGTCATCAGCTCCCTAGTTAAAAGGTGCCCATTTGCTGTTTTATGGCTTTCACCCTCCTACCTCTGATCTTGTAACTACACATGGAAGGACCTTTGCTATGTAAATACCTTGGGTCATCTGGCAACTTCTAAATTCCAGAGTTGCAATTAACTTATATTTACAAATTTAATTTCCCTAAAACTAAAAGTTATGTTCCAAACAATGTATGAATCATGAAATTAGACATTTTCAGAACACACCACAACACCACCACTGGTGAGAGGCTGTAATTACAGTGTCAGAAGTTTACATTGGCAATTGACATGCTTTATTAGCTTATAGAAAATCATATCAGCTTGAACAATCGCATGTACAAGACAGAAATTGATAGACTTCTAGATACTAATGGCGTCAAAGGATATGGGGAACGTGGGGGAAAAATGGTATCGAGGTAGATGATCAGCCATGATCTGTTTGATGGCTTGATGGGCCGAATGGCCTACTCCTCCTATTTCCTTTGTTCCTATATAATTGTAAAAGTGCCCATTGGAAATGTGTGTCAGATTCCTAACGTTTATATTAGTCATGCAGCATAAGGTAATATACAATTTGAGATACAGTAGTTATCACGAGACTTAGTTCATGTTTTGACGACAGCAGAACAGTTCAGAAAATAACACAAGTCAGTATTGGTTTCTGTACGATAACACTAACCATCACCTCAAATTGCTTCTACCACTAGGCAGGCAGTAAGTCATAAGGACAAGGAGCAGGAGGAGGCAATTCAGTCCCTCGAGCCTGCCCCGTCATTCATTACGATCATGGCTGATCTCATTTTGGCCTCAACTCCAATTTCCCACCTTCTCCCCATAACCTTTCAACCCGTTATTAATTAAAAATCTGTCTATCTCCACCTTAAATTTATTCAGCATCCACTGCACTCTGAGGTAGTGAATTCCACAGATTCACGACCCTTTGAGAAAAGTAATTCCTTCTCATCTCTGATTTAAATCTACCACCCCTTAGCCTAAAACTATGGCCTCTCATTCTAGAATGCCCCAGAAGGGGAAACATCCACTCCATGTCTACTTTGTCTATCCCCTTTAGCATCTTATATACCTCAATTAGATCTCCTCTCATCCTTCAAAACTCTAGCGAGTATAGGCCTAAACTGCTCAATCTCTCCTCATAAGACAAGCCCCGCATCTCTGGAATCAATCTAGTGAACCTCCTCTGAACCGCCTCCAGTGCAACTACATCCTTAGTCAAGTAAGGGGACCAAAACTGTGCACAGTACTCCAGATGCGGTCTCACCAATGCCTTTTACAGCTGCAACAGCACTTATCTATTTTTATACTCTATTCCTTTAGCAATAAATGCCAAAATTCCATTTGCCTTCCTTATTACCTGCTGTACCTGCATGCTAGCTTTCAGCGATTCATGCATGAGGACACCCAGATCCCTCTGCACTGAAGCATTCTGAAGTTTCTCTCCATTTAAATAGTAAGTTGCCTTTTTATTCTTCAGACCAAAATGGATAACCTCACACTTATCCATATTAAACTCCATCTGCCAAATTTTGGCCCATTCACCTAACCTGTCCATATCCATTTGTAAATTACTTATTTCTTCATTGCAACTTACTTTCCCACCTATTTTGGTGTCATCTGCAAATTTAGCTATAGTACCTTCTATCCCTGAATCCAAGTCATTAATATAGATTGTAAATAGTTGTGGGTGGAGGGGGGGGGCGATAATTACATCCAAATGTTATGCAGTTCAGAATGCTCTCGCCAGGCAGAACTGAAGTTTAGAAGTGCATAACATATTGAAAATACCCTGTTTATCCCGATTCTCTACTTTCTGCCCATTAACTAATCCTCTATTCATGCTAACATATTGCCCCCAACTCCATGTGCCTTTATCTTGCACATTAGCCTTTTGCGTGGCACCTCAGTAGCCTTTTGGAAATCCAATTATACTACATCGACTCGTTCCTCTTTGTGTCCTATTAATTACAACCTCAAAAACCCCAATAAATTTGTCAAACGTGATTCCTTTCCTGGAACCGTGGTGACTTTTTTTTTGATCATACTATGATTTTTTGAGTACACTGTTAAGTCTTCCTTAATAGATTCCGGCATTTTCCTGATGGCTGAGGTTAGGCTAATTGGCCTGTAGTTCCCTGTTTTCTCTCTCCCTCCTTTCTTGAATAAAGGTTTTACGTTTACTAACTTCCAAGCTCACAGGACGATTCCAGAATTTAGGAAAGTTTAGAAAATCATAACCAGTGCATCCACTCCCTCTGCAGCTCCCTCTTATAATTCTCTGGGGACTTGTTGTATTTTAGTTGTTTAGGTTTCTCCAAAAAGTTTTCTTGGCTGATATTAATTGCCTTAAGTTCCTCATTCTTATTAACCACTTGGTTACCATCTATTTGTGGTACGTAATTTGTGTCCATCTCTGCGATCCTCGTTCCCGTGATAATGCTTCCTGATCACCATAGTTTTGGTGAGTGAAAAATGCAAATGTCACTGATCTGAGATTATCTGGTCAGAAGTGGGATGTTTGCCGATGATTGCACCGTGTTCAGCAGAATTCGCAACTCTTCAGGTGTTGAAGTAGTCCGTGCCCATGTGCAGCAAGACTTGAACAACAGCTTGGGCTGTTGAGTGGCAAGTAACATTCACACCACACCAGCTGGAAGCAATGAACAATGAACAATAACCAGCTCCCTTTTGACATTCAATGGCATTACCATTGCTGAATTCCCCTCTATCAACATCACAGAATCACACAGTGCAGAAGAGGCCCCTTGGCCCATCGAGTCTGCACTGACATGTGAGAAAAACCTGACCTATCTACCTAATCCCATTTACCAGCACTTGGCCCATAACCTTGAATGTTATGACGTGCCAAGAGCTCATCCAGGTACTTTTTAAAGGATGTGAGGCAACCCGCCTCCACCACCCTCCCAGGCAGCACATTCCAGACCATCACCACCCTCTGGATAAAAAAGTTTTTCCTCACATCCCCCCCTAAACCTCCTGCCCCTCACCTTGAACTTGTGTCCCCTCGTGACTGACCCTTCAACTAAGGGGAACAGCTGCTTCTTATCCACCCTGTTGATGTCCCTCATAATTTTGTACACCTTGATCAGGTCGCCCCTCAGTCTTCTCTGCTCCAATGAAAACAACCTTAATCTATCCAACCTCTCTTCATAACTTAAATGTTTCATTCCAGGCAACATTCTGGTGAATCTCTTCTGCAGCTCCTCCAGTGCAATCACATCCTTCCTATATGTGGCGACCAGAACTGCTCACAGTTCTCCAGCTGTGGCCTCACCAAGGTTCTATACAACTCCAGCATGATCTCCCTACTTTTGTAATCTATGCCTCGATTGATAAAGGCAAGTGTCCCATATGCCTTTTTCACCACCCTACTAACATGCCCCTCCGCCTTCAGAGATCTATGGACACACACACCAAGGTCCCCTTGTTCCTCAGAACTTCCTAGTGTCATGCCGTTCTTTGAATACTTCCTTGTCAAATTACTCCTTCTAATGTGTATCACCTCACACTTTTCAGGGTTAAATTCCATCTGTCACTTATCTGCCCATTTGACCATCCCGTCTATATCTCCCTTAGACCAAGACGCTGTTAACCACCCGGACAATCTTTGTGTCATCCGCAAACTTACTAATCCTACCCCCCACATAGTCATCTATGTTGTTTATATAAATGACGAATAATAGGGGACCCAGCACAGATCCCTGTCGTACGCCGCGGGACACTGGCTTCCAGTCACTAAAGCATCCTTCTGTCATCACCCTCTGTCTCCTACAACTAAGCCAATTTTGAATCCACCTTATCAAATTACCCTGTATCCCATGTGCCTTTGCCTTCTTTATAAGTCTCCCATGTGGGACCTTGTCAATGGCTTTGCTGAAATCCATATAAACTGCATCAACAGATTGAAATTGGCAGGTATGATATGGTGGGTATCACGGAGACATGGCTGCAAGGGGATCAGGACTGGGAGCTAAATACCCAAGGATATACATCCTATCGAAAAGATAGGCAGGTTGGCAGAGGGGGTGGGGTTGCTTTGTTAATAAGAAATGAAATTAAATCGATAGCAAGAAATGACGTAGGGTCAGATGATGTAGAATCTGTGTGGGTAGAGTTGAGGAACTGCAAAGGTAAAAAAGCCATAATGGGAGTTATGTACAGGCTTCCAAACAGTAGTCAGGATGTGGGGCACAAGATACACCAGGAGTTAGAAAAGGCATGCAAGAAAGGCAAGGTTACAGTGATCATGGGGGATTTCAATATGCAGTTAGACTGGGAAAATCAGGGTGGTAGTGGATCCCAAGAAAAGGAACTTGTGGGATGTCTGCGAGATGGCTTTTTGGAGCAGCTTGTGGTGGAGCCCACTAGGGAACAGGCAATTCTAGATTTAGTGATGTGTAATGAGGCAAATTTGATAAGGGAGCTTAAGGTGAAGGAACCCTTAGGAGGAAGTGACCATAATATGATAGAATTTACCCTGCAATTTGAGAGGAAAAAGCTGGAATCAGATGTAACGGTATTACAGTTGAATAAAGGCAACAACAGAGGCATGAGGGAGGAACTGGCCAGAATTGACTGGGAGATGAGCCTAGCAGGAAAGACAGTGGAACAGCAATGGCAGGAGTTTCTGGGAGTAATTTGGGAGACACAGCAAAAATTCATCCCTAGGAAGAAGAAGCATACTTAAGGGAGAACGAGGCAACCATGGCTGACAAGGGAAGTCAGGGACAGCATAAAAGCTAAAGAGAAAGCATACAATGCGGTGAAGAGCAGTGGGAAACCGGGGGATTGGGAAGCCTACAAAGACCAACAGAGGACAACTAAAAAAGAAATAAGGAGGGAGAAGATTAAATATGAGGGTAAACTAGCCAGTAATATAAAGGAAGATTACAAGAGTTTTTTTAGATATATAAAGGGTAAGAGAGAGGCAAAAGCGGACATTGGGCTGCTGGAAAATGACGCTGGAGAAGTAGTGGTGGGGAACAAAGAAATGGCGGAGGAACTGAATAGGTACTTTGCGTCAGTCTTCACGGTGGAAGACGCGAGTAACGTCCCCAAAGTTCAAGAGAGTCGGGGGTCAGAGGTGAGTATGGTGGCCATTACCAAGGAGAAGGTGCTAAGAAAACTGAAAGTTCTGAAGGTGGATAAATCACCTGGACCAGATGGATTATACCCCTGAGTTCTGAAGGAGATAGCTGAAGAGATTGTGGAGGCGGTAGTGGTGATCTTTCGGGAATCATTGGAGTCAGGGAGGGTCCCAGATGACTGGAAAATCGCTAATGTAACCCCCCTGTTTAAGAAGAGAGTGAGGCAAAAGACGAGAAATTACAGGCCGATTAGCTTGACCTCGGTCGTTGGTAAGATTTTAGAGTCCATTATTAAGGATGAGATTTCAGAATACTTGGAAGTGCATGGTAAAATAGGGCAAAGTCAGCATGGTTTCATCAAGGGGAGGTCATGCCTGACAAATCTGTTAGAATCCTTTGAGGAGGTAACGAGTAGGTTAGACAAAGGAGAGCCAGTGGATGTTATCTACTTGGACTTCCAGAAGGCCTATGACAAGGTGCCGCACAGGAGGCTGCTCAGTAAGATAAGAGCCCATGGTGTTAGAGGCAAGGTACTAGCATGGATAGAAGATTGGCTGTCTGGCAGGAGGCAGAGAATGGGGATAAGGGGATCCTTCTCAGGATGGCGGCCGGTGACTAGTGGAGTCCCGCAGGGGTCAGTGTTGGGACCACAACTTTTCAGTTTATACAGTAATGATCTAGATGAAGGAACTGAGGGCATCCTGACTAAGTTTGCAGATGATACAAAGATAGGTGGAGGGACAAGTAGTATTGAGGAGGCGGGGAGGCTGCAGAAGGATTTGGACAGGTTAGGAGAATGAGCAAAGAAGTGGCATATGGAGTACAACGTGGGCAAGTGTGAGGTCATGCACTTTGGTAGGAACAATAGAGGCATAGACTATTTTCTAAATGAGGAGAGAATTCAGAAATATGGAGTGCAAAGGGACTTGGGAGTCCTAGTCCAGGATTCTCTTAAGGTTAACTTGCAGGTTGAGTCAGTAGTTAGGAAAGCAAATGCAATGTTGGCATTTATTTCAAGAGGACTAGAATATAAAAGCAGGGATGTGCTGCTGAGGTTTTATAAGGCTCTGGTCAGATCGCATTTAGAATATTGTGAGCAATTTTGGGCCCCGTATCTCAGGAAGGATGTTCTGGCCCTGGAAAGGGTCTAGAGGAGGTTTACGAGAACAATCCCAGGAATGAAAGGCTTAACATATGAGGAACATTTGAGGACTCTGGGTCTATACTCAATGGCGTTTAGAAGGATGAGGGGGGATCTGATTGAAACTTACAGAATACTGAAAGGCCTGGATAGAGTGGACGTGGGGAAGATGTTTCCATTAGTAGGAGAGAATAGGACCTGAGTCCACAGCCTCCGAGTAAAGGGAAGACCTTTTAGAACAGAGATGAGGAGAAACTTCTTTAGCCAGAGAGTGGTGAATCTATGGAATTCATTGTCACAGAAGGCTGTGGAGGCCAGGTCATTGAGTATATTTAAGACTGAGATAGATAGGTTCTTGATTGGTAAGGGGATCAAAGGTTACAGGGAGAATGAGGTTGAGAAACTTATCAGCCATGATTGAATGGCGGAGCAGACTTGATGGGCAGAATGGCCTAATTTCTGCTCCTATGTCTTATGGTCTTACTACCCTCATCTACACAGCTGGTCACCTCCTCAAAAAATTTAATCAAATTTGTTAGGCATGACCTCCCTCGGACAAAGCCATGCTGACTATCCCTGATCAAACCTTGCCTCTCCAAGTGGAGATAGATTCTCTCCTTCAGAATTTTCTCCAATAGTTTCCCTACCACTGACTTGAGACTCACTGGCCTGTAGTTCCCTGGCTTATCTCTACAACTCTTTTTAAATAGTGGAACCACATTAGCCATTCTCCGGTCCTCTGGCACCTCCCCCGTGGCCAGAGAGGAATTAAAAATTTGGATCAGAGCCCCTGCGATCTGCTCCTTTGCCTCCCTCAGCAGTCTGGGACACAAATCATCCGGACCTTGAGATTTTTCCACTTTTAAGCCTGCCAACACCTCCAATACCTTGTCACCCCCTGTATCAATTTGCTCAAGAACCTCGCAGTCTTTCTCCACGAGTTCCATACCTTCATCCTCATTCTCTTGGTTGAAGACAGATGTGAAGTATTCGTTCAACAGTCTACCGATGTCCTCTGGCTCCACCCATAGATTGCCCCTTTGGTCCCTAATGGGCCCTACTCTTTCCCTGGTTATCCTCTTCCCATTGATATACGTATAGAAACCTTGGGATTTTCCCTACTTTTACCAGCCAGAGCTTTCTCATATCCCCTCTTTGCTCTCCTAATTGCTTCCTTAAGCTCCACCTTGCACTTTCTGCACTCCACTAATGCTTCCGCTGATTTGCTCCCCTTGTACCTGCTAAAAGCCTCTCTTTCCATCTCATCATATCCTGAATATCTCTGGTCATCCATGTTTCTCTGGGCTTGTTACTCCTTCCTATCACCCTAGAGGGAACATGTTGAGCTTATACCCTCCCCATTTCCTTTTTGAACGCCCCTCACTGCACTTCTGTAGATTTCCCCACAAGTAGCTGTTCCTAGTCTACCATGGCCAGATTCTGCCTTACTTTACTAAAATCTGTTCTCCCCAATCGAAACATTTTTTGCAACTTGTCTATTTCTTTGTGTATAACAAGCTTAAATTGTACCATGTTGTGGTCGCTATCACTAAAATGCTTGCCCACCACCACCTCAGCCACCTGTCCAGCTTCATTCCCCAGAATTAGGTCCAGCACTGTGCCATCCCTTGTTGGACCCTCTACATATTGACCTAAAATGTTCTCCTGTACACATTTCAAGAAACCCACTGCATCCAAGCCCTTAACACTATGTCTATCCCAATTAATGTTGGGAAAGTTGAAATCGCCTGATATAATTACCTTTTTGTTGTTTTTACTCACATCCGTGAATTGTGCACATATTTGCTCCTCAATTTCCCGTTGACTACCTGGGGGTCCATTGTCAGTACCCGACAATGTGGCTGCCCCTTTTTTATTCCTAAGCTCTACCCACAAAGCTTCATTTGGTGCCCCCTCCAAGATATCATCTCTCCTTACTGCAGTAACTGACTCCTTAACTAATAATGCAATGCCTTCTCCTCTTTTACCCCCTCCCCTGTCTCGTCTGAAGATTCTATATCCCGGAATGTTGAGCTGTCAATCCTGCCCCTCCCTCAACCACGTCTCAGTGATGGCTACTATATCACAATTCCACCTGTCAGCCCTCATCCTTAACTCATCCGTTTTACCTGTATTGCTCCTGGCATTAAAGCAGAAGCCATCCAGTCTTGCCTTACTCCCTTGAAACTTAAAGCAGCTGTACTCCCTCTGACTTGATTGTTTTACTGTATTATGATGTGTCCCTATTCTGCTAACATTCTGTGTCCCCTCCCCCTGCCGAATTAGTTTAAACTCCTTTCAACAGCACTAGCAAACCCACCCGCAAGGATGTTAGACCCGCTCTGGTTCAGATGTAGGCCGAGCCGCTTGTACAGGTCCCACCTTCACCAGAAACGGTCCCTGTGATCCAGGAATCTAAAACCCTCCCTCCTGCACCAACTCTAAAGCCATGTATTCAACTGCGCTATTCTCCTATTTCTGAGCTGGCTAGCACATGGCACTGGGAGTAACCCAGAGATTACAACCCGAGAAGTCTTGCTTTTAAGTCTACTGCCTAACGCCCTGAATTATTGATGCAAGACCTCATCCCTCTTTCTACCTATATCATTTGGTACCATCATGTACCATGACCTCTGCCTTATCACCCTTCCCCTTCAGGATGCCCTGCAGCCGTTCAGTGACATCCCGGACCCTGGCACCAGGGAAGCATCACACCATCCTGGAGTCATGTTGATGGCCACAGTAGCGCCTATCTGTTCCCCTTCTATAGAATCCCCTATTACTATTGCTCTTCCTCTCTTCATCCCCTCCTGTACAGACAGGCTGCTTGTGGTGCCAGAAGCTTGGCTCTGCCTGCACTCCCCGGAGGAATCTGCGCCCTCATCAGCCTCCAAAATGGTATACTGATTTGCGAGCGGGACCCCAGAGGACTCCTGAACTACCTGCCTGTTTCTCTTGGACTGCCTAGTGGCCACCTATTCCTTCCCTTCCTCATGACCCTTCAGCTGCGATGTGACCACCTCTCTATACGTGCTATCCACGATGCTCTCAGACACACAGATGCCCCACAGTTCCAGCTCTGAAACTCGTGCTTCCAGGAGCTGCAGCTGGACACACTTCCTGCACACATGCTGGTCCCGGGCACTGGAAATGTTCCCAGCTTCCCACATGGAGCACGAGGAGCACACCACGGCTTTGAGCTCTCCTGCCATGACTTATCCCTTTTAAATTAAACCTTTTAAATCAATTACTCTTAGGCCCTTATTTCCTGATCCTCGTTATTACAGGATATACAAACTATAAACCACGAAAAGACCTTAAACTATAAGCGATAAAAGTAGTAAATACTTTCTTGACCTTACCCACTACTTACCAGTCATTCCTTTCCCTTGTAGCCCCTACTGCTGCAGCAGGGCAAGACCACTCTCTGAAGTTTTAAGAAGTTGGATAGCAAAGATAAAATGCAAAGAGCACCTCTTCCCCTCTGCACCAAATTCCCACTGTTCACCAGATTGCCACTACCCACACTCACTCTGGCTGTGTCTCACTCAGGATGAGGTCTCTCCCCTGTACATCCTGGGGATTATCATTGATCCGAAACTGAACTGGACCAGCCATCTAAATACTGTGGCTACAAGAGCAGGTCAGATGCTGGGAATTCTGTTGGGAGTAACTTACCTCTTGACTCCTCAAAGCCTGCCCACCACCTACAAGGTACATGTCAGCAGTGTGATGGAATAATGCGCATTTGCCTGGATGAGTGCAGCTCCTAAAACACTCAAGAAGCTTGACTCCACCCAGAACAAAGCAGCCTGCTTGATTGTCCCCCCATCCAACGCCTTAAGCATTGACTGCCTCCACCAGCGATGCACAGTGACAGCAACGTGTACAATGTGCATTGCAGCAACTCATCATGGGTCCTTCGACAGCACCTTCCAAACCTGCGACCTGGGGAGATGATGGCATAGTGGTCGCTGGACTATTAATCCAGAGACCCAGGGTAATGCTCTGGGAACCCAGGTTCAAATTCTGCCAGAGCAGATGAATTTGAATTCAATAAAAAATCTGGAAGTAAAAGCCTGATGATGACCATGACACCATTGTCAATTGTTGTAAAAACCCATCTCATTCACTGATGTCCTTTAGGGAAGGAAATCTGCTGTCCTTATTTGGTCTGGCCTACATGTGACTCCAGACTCTCAGAAATGTGGTTGACTTTGATGCGCTCTGAACAAGGGCAATTAGGGATGGGCAATAAATGCTGACCTAGCCAGTGATGTCCACATCCCATGAATGAATTTTTAAAAAACCTTTATGACCTAGAAAGACAACGGTAACAGATGCAGGGAAGCTCAACCACCTGCAAGTTCCCCTTCAAGCCACACACCATCCTGACTTTGAAACTATATCACCATTCCTTCACCGTTGCTGGGTCAAAATCCTGGAACTCTCTTAGCAGAACTGTGGGTATACTTATGCCACATGGACTGCAGCGGTTGAAGAAGGCGGCTCACCACCACCTTCTCAAGGGCACTTAGGGATGGGCAATAAATGCTGATCTAGCCAGCGACACCCACATCTCGTGAAAGAATAAAAGACAAATTACTGAATTGTAGGTGGGAATGGAGAAAGCGACCTGCAGCACACGGAGTTCACTTTTAAAGAAAGAACTTGCATTCTATAGCTCCTTTCTGAACCTCAGGATTTTGTAAAACCTTTGACAGCCAGTGAAGCACTTTCGCCATGTGCTCACTGTTGTAATGTAAGAAGCATGGCAACCAATTTGAGTACAGCATGCTGCCACACACAGCAATGTGTTAATCAGATAATGTTGGTTGAGGGATAAATGTTGGCTAGGATAATGGGAAAACTCCCTTGCTCTTCTTCAAAAAATAGTGCAGTGAGATCCATTATGTCCGCCTGAGACGAGGCTTTGATTCAACATCTCATCCGAATATGGTCTCTCTGACAGCGATGCACTCCATCATAGTTGCATTGGGCGTGTCATCCTAGATTATGTGTTCAAATCTCTGGAATGGGGCTTGAACCTATGACCTTCTGACCTGGAGGCAAGAGTGCTACCACTGAGTGAAGTTGGCACATTATTTTTTAAGAAAGAGACTGTTTAATTGATGGTTTCACGTACCAACTGTAGCAGTAACAGGCATTTTGCTGATGATTGCCTGTCTAACAATTCACTTACCACTTGTTGCTGGTCAGTTATGAGGGTACAATTATGATTCAGGTGTCTAAAATTTATAAGGCTGCAATTTACTCTGCTCAGATAATTAACCACAAATTAAGTCTAGATGATTGGCAGCTTAACTTCAAGAGGGGGACTTTAAAAAAAAAATATAGAGCTCTGTAGAATTATAAATTTTTTTTAATGTATACACATTTTCTTGAAGGTCTTGATTATTGGCAGGGGTAGGACCCAACAGAAACCCTTGATTCTTTAGCATCCTTCAAAAGTGATAGTTCTTTGTTTGTAATCCTAAAAGTGAGTGTCAGTTGGCTCTTCACTGAGCATTTCACAGCCTGAGTCTCCTCCTCTCTGCAGTTTACTACCCTGAGTGCATCCAGACAAAAATGCAAACGTAACCACATATTCACCTAAATGCATGCAGAAGCACACACTAATGCAAGTATATGCACAGGGAATGTGCATTCCAATGGTCATCACTGTGGAATGATCAGGAGTGAGAGACCTAGTTAACCCTTCAACTCCACCGAGGCCAGAGGTACTGAGATAAACTATGAAGAACCTCACTGCTTCCCCTGTTAAAATTAGTTATCAGGTGAGAAGGAGGAGGCTTGTGTGGAGCATAAACTGGCATAGATCAGTTGGGCCAAATGGCCTGTTTCTGTATTACAAGTTCTAAGGAACATCTACGAAGCAGGGACTGAGTCTGGAACCTTCTTATTCTCCATGTTTCAGTTCCGCACTGGCAGCGAATTTACATACAATTCTATGAAAGGGAGAGCACTGATGGAGAACTCTGATCAATAACTTTCAGTGTCAGTTATTTTTCAAGGTAAATATCCCACAGCTAACACCACTGAAAACAGTTTATTCAATCATGGCGTGGGAATTTTAGACCTCATGGTTCTTTCACGTGCCTGTAGCCCTTTGTCCTTTTTGAGTGTTGTGTGTTTCTGTTCTCCATTTAGATTAGACTGCCCCGCCACATTGAAATCTCCCTGTGTGGAGCTTTGACATGCTTTATGATGTAACTGAACCAGGTGCCATAAAACGTTGCTGCTTCAGCCCACCTTCATGTGATAACTCTTACATAGACTACACAGCACAGAAACAGTCCACCCTACTCAATTAGTGCGCTGTTATTCATACTCCACAGGAGTCTCCTATTGCATTTATCTCATTAGAACATAAGAAATCAGGCCAGGAGTCAATCTTTTGGCCCCTCGAACCTGTTACACCATTCAATTAGATCATGGCTTTTCTCCTACTTCAACATTGGCAGCAGCGTGCACCATCTACAAGATACATTGCAGCAACTCACTGAGCTTCTTTAGACAGCACCTTCCAAACTCATGGCCACTACCATCTAAGAGGCCAAGGACAGCAGACACATGGGAACATCACCACCAGGAAATACCACGCTAAGCCACTCACCATCCAACTCCCTCCCTAACAGCACTGTGGGTGTATCTACACTGCATGGACTTCAGCGGTTCAAGAAGGCAGCTCCCCACCACCTTCTCAAAGACAATAAATGCTGGCCTAGCCAGCGATGCCCACATCCCATGAATGAATTTTTTTAAAACCCCACTTTCCTGCCGTATATCCCTTGATTCCTTTAGTAGTCAAGAATATGCCGATCTCAGTCTAGAACATAGTCAATGACTGAGCATCTGTAGCTCTTAGGAGTAGAGGATTCCACAGGTTCACAGCCCTTTGAGTAGACATCTCCTCATTTCAGTTCTAAATGGCCGACACCTTATTCTGAGCCTATAACCCTTAGTCCTAGACTCTTCAGCCAGGAAAAACATTTTCTAAGATTTCTGCAACTGTTCTTTTTGGATTTGGAAGGGAGGCGGTCCCCATGAATTTAAAGTGAGCACCATAATGAACCAAAGTGCCTGACTCTTGGTCGAATCTGTGAAGTGGAGAACGTGGGGGGAATACTTTTTCTCATAGTTCTTTAATTTCCATAGTCACCTCTGTTGCTCAGTCACGCTTACAGCTGAAGTAAGATACAGCAATAAGGATGATCTGCTTTGGAGAGGGCAATTGGTGCTGATCAGGCATTGATGTATTCTGAATGTATATCTTCTGTATTCTTTACATTGTAATGGGGACCAGTACAGCACGTGAGCCTCTTGTTTCAAGCTATGTTTCGGTGTTATCAGATAATGGCTGTTAGCTGCAAATGTCTTTCGGTTGAAAGAATGCCCAGTGCAAATTTTTATGAATTGCTATGTGCTGCAGATAATTGCTTTTTGGAACTTGGCGGGGAGGAGGGAATGGGCGCGGAGGTGAGTTAAGCACGAGCACTTGGAAAGAAAACAACATTCAGTCCCAAAATACAGAAGTAAAAATTGTCTTTTATAAAAATGGAAGTTGCAAAGGTTGGAGAGTTAGTCATTGCAGAGTACATGACCTCAAAAGTCGGGTTTAACGCACAAAATTTTTTAAGTGTGATGGAATTCAGGGTAATTGTTGGAGCATGCGGTGTTTGGCAATGGAGAGGGAATTTGGGAATAGTTAGTTTCCAGATGTTGGAGATGGCCTCGAGGATTTGAGGCTTTTGATATGTATAAAAATATATATATATATATATAAAAACATACATTTTTCATAGATTGCTCTGTGTCCCAGGAGTTTTACTTGTAAAATTGAAAATAAAAGTCATGAGGAGTGGGGTAAAGGATTTTGTTTTGTGCTGCAGCCTGTAATGTTACTGGAATCCCTTAATTTCATAATTCGAGTTCAGTCTGTGGTCAGAAGACTCCTTTGGGGGGTGGCTGGGGGTATCAGGGAGGTATTGCTTGGTTACACTGGATGATTCTTTCATAATAGCGCTAAGTGATTCGTTTTAATGGATTTTCTTTTAACCTTTTAACTGTTGTGATTTTTCTTTTTTTAAAAAAAAAACTTACTTTTCGTAAACTTCCAAATGTATTAGTGGTGGTGTAAGTAAAATCTGACAATCTCACAGCATCATTCTAATTACTGCATATCTCAATGAATTAAAGACTTCCCACTCAATGCTTTCCCTCTCTCCTCCCCAAAGGGTAATGCAACCACCAGGTGTGGTGTTAAGGCATACATTGCAGCAAGTTCCAGGTGAATTCCCACCTGAAAGAAAGACTTGCATTTATATAGTGCCTTGCACAATCTCAGGATGTCCCAAAGCACTTTACAACCAGTGAAATACTTTTGAATTGCAATCACTGTTGTCATGTAGGAAATGTTGTAATATCCTAAAATGAGCTGATCTCAGCCAGTGTAGCAGTAGGGAAGGGATATTTAAAAAGGCATCCAAAAGTACCAGAGAAGGGTATACGATATAGATTCATCAGACGGATGCCTGGGGCGCGGAACTTTAATGTGGAGAGTTTTAAGGTTGTACAGAGTTTCGATAGATGGATGGGTTGACCTGTTTCCTCTCATTGGGGAGTTGGTGACAAGGGGGTCATTGGTTTAATTTGTCAGAGACTGAGGAGTCAGTTTAGGAGAAATTTCTTGACAGCAAATTGTTGGAGCAGAACATACTTTTACACAGGGAGAGAATGTTTTCAGGAAACGCTATCCACTCTGAGAGTGGCAACCAGAGTGAATCCTTTGCATCTCGACCTCTGACAGGAGTCAGCACCTTAAAAGAAAAAAGAGGGGAGAACAATAGACAGAAAGAATTTCAAACCAAAACGAAGTACTCTTCCAGTTTCTAAACTGATGCAACCTTGTTAACAGCTCAGTCGCAGTTAGAGGATGGTTGTAATTGGAACTGCCACCTTAGCATCTCTTTTAGAAGTGGATGTTTTTCTCAATGTTTTGTGCTTTTGTAGTATTAGAACACTAGGGAAATTATGTTGAACAAATCAAATGTCAAGTTCTCTTTTCGAGATCGTGCACTTTTATAATGAGTTTATTTTTCCTTTCTACTGTTTCATGTTTTTCTTTTACAATTCCCTCTTCTGCCTCATGGTGCTGACAAAGGGAAAAATACAAATGCTTACATGTCCCAAAATAATTTTCAGTGGGCACTTTGCCATGGAGATCCCTTGTAAAGTGAAAGGGAGGGGCCTTTTCACTGGAATCATTTACTCAAAACAAACCTATGTTAAAAAGAAATGATTTCAGCCTTCATTGGTAAATGAGCTCGCAAGTGTGTTGGAGTAGAACTGACACAGGCTGTTGAAGTGAACATATCACAAACACGCTGTGCTACTGCCAGTATCTCTACTGATGTTAATCCAGCTTCCTCTCGCTGTCACTCAACAACCCTCTCCCTAGTGTCCTGTGGTACTAACTGTATTTCTACGGTGTTGTCAATATGAAACCAAAAATAATAGTGTTAAATTTAATAAAGCAAACCTGTTAGTTTACACTTTGAGGAAATTTGCCTTTGAACATTTCTTAAATGTGTTTCCCTTTTCCCCACTTGCCTGCCCTTTTTCCTAAACCCCTAGCCCCCACCGCCCCCCCCCCCCCCAAAAAAAAATAGCTGGGTCAAGTTTGCAGCAGCTCTCAGTTGTGAGCCGGGTCTTCTCTGACTGCCACAAGGGAATAGCCTCAGGCTGGCCAGCGTATGACCTGATAGGGGACCCTGCATAGAGCTCCAATGTAAACCATGTTGTTGAATGCTGCTCTACTAATTGTAGTGTATTCCCATTTCAGTGTGCTCCGATAACATTTGCCCTGCCTCTAACTTTCTTGAATCAGGGCAAACATGCATGAAGCGGCACCTTATCACGCACCCCTGCTTTTTAAAAAAAACTGTGAAACAAGTCTTATAGAAGTAGAAAGATTTCTTTGCAAGTTCTACCGAATGCTTGGAGTGCTGCTGGGACAGGCAGTTCAAGCACTCCCAGGTTAAACATCTGGTGTGTACTGAGTTAGCTGATTTCATTTAAGATGGAGGTTGGGCCTCTATAAAGGGACTTCAGTGCTGTTGTGCTTAGAAAAGGGGGAATAAAGTAAACCTGGACCAGAGGAGAGAGTGTTTAAATTCGCGACTGATTCTGAAACTGCGGGCTCAGCAACCAAAGGAGACTGGAGAAGGGATTTGATAAGATGGCGTCATGGGTAGAAAAACATGCCAGATGGATTTCAATGTCAGTAAATGTGAGGTAGCATGTTTTTGTTTCATTTTTATTAAAATGTACTAATTATAATTGAGGGAAAAACTATTTCCTGTGGGATTCCGGTTCAGAAGACAGTAAAAGTAACAAATCATGTTGATAAAACCATTAAAAAAGGCTAATTGAATAGTGGTGTTTTTGGTGAGGTATGTGGTATTTGCAGGTTGAGATGTAACTTAATCTATGTACGGTAAGATCATAGTTGGAGTACTATGAACACTTGAGTAGCCTGATATCAGTTGAAAGACTGCTCCTGATAAACATAAGTACTGTGTAAGGCCCTGTGTACTTCTTTAAGGTCAACACTCGCTTTGCTTTGTTCAGTATTCAAGGCGCCTAGGGGGCTAATTTCAATTTCAACAGCAAAGGGTGAGCAGTCTGATTTTTCTTCCAGCTGATGTTCTTTCCATTTTACCACCTTGGTTTCGTTTCTGAAGGCTGTCTTTACAATCCAGTCCCCTGACTCTTGGGATCAGGCTCTTGGTGCTTCACTGCAGCACCATCAGATCTTGAGTATTTTGTTTGTGTTTTGATGACTAAAAGTGAGCACAGCACCAAAGTGCAGTGTGACCAGGGCACTGCCACTGAATTATGAATTCAGGTCCCATGATGAAAAAGACCAATTGACTGAGGATGCTTTGGTACAGTACTGAGAGGGTGCTGCACTGTTAGAAGGTTGCTGTCTTTCAGACAAGGCATTATATTCATGCCCAGGCTGTGAGCTCAAGTTGGAGCCTCAACTGAACAGCCTTGTGCATAGATTATTTGGTTATTAATCTCATTGCTCTTTGTGAGACCCTTCTGGGCTGACAGCCGTTCAGGAACTCTGCAGTCTTCCAATTCTGGCCTCTTGTCCACCTCTGATTTACTTCACCCCACCATTGTCGGTCAAACCTTGAGCTATCTAAGTCTTAAGCTCTGGAATTTCCTCCCTAAACCCCTCACTCTGTCCTGACTTCCTTAAAATCTGTCTCTTTGACCAAGATTTTGGTCACCTATCCTAATATCTCCTTTTCTAGATTAGTGTCAGATTTTGTCTGCCAAGTTTCTGTGAAACATTTTGGGTTTTTTTACTGCACTAAAGGTGCCGTATAAATGCAATTTGTTGTAAATTGGTTTGCTTCATTGGGCTTCAAATCGATAGTGCAAAATAATCCATTGGTTTTGAAGTGCATTGGGATGCCCTGAGGGCTGCTATATACATGGAAGTCACAATGTGGTGAGACCACACCTGCAGTACTGTGTACAGTACTGGTCTCCTTATTTAAAGAAAGATGTTAGAAGCAGTTCAGAAAAGGTTTACAGGACTAATACCAGGAATGGGTGGGGTGTCTTATGAGGAAAGATTGGACAGATTAGGCTTGTATCCACTGGAGTTTAGAAGAGTAAGAGGCAACTTGATTGAAACCTTTAAGACCCTGAGGGGTCTTGATGGTAGATGTGGAGAGGATGTTTCCTCTTGTGGAAGAATCTAGAAATAGGGATGATTGTTTAAAAATAAGAGGTCGCTTATTTAAGACAGATGAGGAGAAATTTTATCTCTGAGTCTTTGGAACTCTCTTCCACAAAAGGCAGTGGAAGCAGAGTCTTTGAATATTTTTAAGGCAGAGCTAGATAGATTCTTGATTAACAAGTGGGTGAAAGGCTATCGGGAATAGGCAGGAATGTGGAGTGGACGGTACAATCTGATCAGCCATGATCTTCTTGAATGGTGGAGTAGGCTCGAATGGCCTACTCCTGCTCATAATTTGTATGCTCGTATGTTCACTTCTGACCTTGTGTGGTACTCCGACATAACGCAAAGTGCAAAACATATGCACAAGGGATCATGGTACAAAATAAAGACAACAAAAGAAAATGGGAAATACAGGAGCAACTTTTTTACTGAAGCTGTGTTAAGTACAAAGTATAAACCAATCTCACAGCTGATGGAACAAGATCGTAAGTTCACCCCCATTTTATCGGACAGCAGCTGTTGGTGAGGATTCTGCTATTCCCACTTGCACCTTCTCTCAACACACCTTTCATTGCTTTATTTTTGCCATTACCTTTTGCCTTGCAACATCTTCGTTTTTCTCATTTTAATTCTCCGGCCTTCCGCCCTATCCTGTTCTCTGTGCCTCCTCCAACTTTCCATCTCTGTACTTGCCCAAAACCTGTTGCGTCACTAACTTTTTCCAGTTCTGATCAACCTGAGGCATTAACTCTGCTTCTTCCTCCACAGATGCTGACTAACCTGCTGAGCATATCCATCACTTTTTGTTTTTATTTCAGATTTCTATCTTCTGCACCATCTTGCTTTTGAACAAATCTTACTGGGTTTCAAGCAGCAGCTAGATTGGCTCGGATCAACAATTGGGGTTAAGGGTTATTAGAAATGCGCAAAAGAATATTGCTGGTACAGCAAGCTCAGCGAATTCTTTGAAAAAAAACTGTGGTGCCCTTGTTAACAGAAGCATAACCTCCCTACTTTTGTAATCGATTCCCCTCACAAAGAACGATAACATTATATTTGCTTTCCACATTACTTGTTGTACCTGCATGATAGCCTTTTGTGATTCATGCACCAGGATACCCAGATCCCCCTGAATCTCAGAGCTCTGCAACCTCTCACCATTTAGATAATATGTTTCTTTTTCATTCTTCCTGCCACATTATTCTGCCTTTTGCCAGATCTTTGCCCGCTCACTTAACCTATCTATGTCATTTTGTAGCCTCCTTACACCCTCTTCACAGCTTATTTTCCTACCTGTCTTTGTGCCGTCAGCAAATTTAGCAACTGTACCTTCAGTCCCTTCACCCAAGTCATTTATATAAATTGTTAGAATTTGAGGCTCCAGCGCTGATCCCTGTAGCACACCACTTGTTGCATCTTACCAACTAGAGGAAGACCCGTTTATGGCTACCCTCTATTTCCTGTTAACTAGCCAATCTTCTATCCATGCCAATATGTTACCCCCTACACCATGAGCTTTTATTTTCTGCAATAACCTTTAATGTGGACCGTATCAAATTGCCTTCTGGAAATCCAAGTACAGTACACCCACCTGTTCCCCTTTATCCACAGCACATGTGACTCTTTCAAAGAACTAAGCTGAAGTTCCCTGTTGGAAATGTTGCAGGTAAGTCACTTAGTTCTGTTGCTGAATTGCAGTATGGCAGAGCTGGTGGAAGTAAGCCATTCTGGCCAATGTGCACGCTGGGATAAAGCTGTGAAAACAATCATTATGTGAGGCTCTACCATAAAGAGTTTTGAGGCGATTAGCAATAAATGCATTTAAGTGGAAGCCAGGTAAGTACAGGATGGGGAAAGGAATAGGTGGGTATTTCGATAGAGTGAGATGGCAGGAGACTCATGTGGAGCATAAAACACCAGGTATTGGGCCCAAAGGGCAGTTTCTGCCCTGTAGTATTCTTTGTCATTTTATGGCAGAAAAAATTACTTGGATACAATTTGTCAGAGCCTTTCCCAGCGTATGGACATGCCATACCTCGGGTGTTGTTTGTGGACTTGCTTATATAATGTTGATGCTGTTCACCAAGGGTTAAAAGGAACTCTTGAGTTGGGGGGTGGGGTGGGGGGGGAGAAAAAACATACTTGAAGAAAATGAATACAGTGTGTTCCTGTACATGGACAGAAATGACTTAAAGCTGTCTGAAACCATAAACCAGAACCTCGTAGCAATCCTGTGAACCTTTCAGCGATTCTTTCTCATGGCGTCAAAGCTCCTCAGTGAGATTTACTCAAAATAGATAACCGTCAGAAGCACATGTGGGAAAGGCACGTTTGCTGTTTGGAATAGTTTCACACACACATTGTGTATTTCTGGGAAAGATGAAAGCTGGATAATTGCCATTGTTATGTCAATCACGCATGCACATACATTCTTTCCATCTCTTCATCTCCCTTTCTGTTTATTTCACTCACTTGCTCCCTCGTTCGCTTGCTGACTCGTTCTACTCTTCGTACGCTCCCCCCCTTTGCTTGCTCGTTCTCCCGTCTCACTCGCACTTCATTCTCCTGTCTCGTGCACTCCCCTCTTTGTTGCTCGTTCTCCCCTCTCACACTTCCCCCTCGCTCATCCCCTCTCTTGCCCATCCTCCTCCCCCAACTAGCTCACTCCCCTTCTCTCACCACCTCTCTTGCCCATTCTCTTGCTCTCCTGCTCCCTCCCTCTCTCTCGCCATCTCTCTTGTCTGTTTGTTCCCTCCCTCATCCACTCTCTCTCTTGCCTGCTTGCTTGCCCTTCTCTTGCCCACTCGCTCCCCCCCCCCATCACCCCATCATCACTCACTCTTGCATGTCTATCTTTATTGTGTGGCACTCTCTTCAATGTCAGCCTCCATTGCTGTGACCAGTCACCAGCAGGTTTTTTTTAATTTATTCATGGGATGTGGGCATCACTGGCTAGGCCAGCATTTATTGCCATTCACCTTGTTCAGCGGGCATTTAAGAGCCAACCACATTGCTGTGTGTCTGGAGCTACATGTAGGCCAGACCAAGTAAGGAGAGCAGATTTCCTAAAGGACATTAGTGAACCAGATAGGTTTTTACAACAATCAACAATGATTTCATGGTCATCATTAGACTTTTTAATTCCAGATGTTTATTGAATTCCAATTCCACGATCATTACCCTGTCTCTCTGGATCACTGGCCCAGTGGCAATACCACTACGCCATCGCCCCCCCCCCACCCCCTTCAAAGTGAAGTGATAGATTCTTACAAATCACCTTTTCCTTCTCTCTATACGTGCCGCCCTTTTTTATTATATTCGTTCATGGGATGTGGGCATCACGGCTCAGCCAGCATTTATTGCCTATCCATAATCGCCCTTGAGAAGGTGGTGGTGAGCTGCCTTCTTGAACCGCTGTAGGAACACCCACAATGCTGTTAGAAAGGGACTTCCAAGATTTTTGACCAAGCGACATTGAAGGAATATCTCCTCCTCGTCCTCTTCCCTTTTGCTTCCTCCGGTTGAGACGTTTTTCCTCCTTCTTCACCTCTCATTGCTGTTATTGCCATTAACACTTGCACAATGAGTATCTTCATTCTTCTTCATGGGCATTCTATTCTTTGGATTGTCCTTCTTATGATCCCTTCCTCTCCTTGCTCTTCTGAATGATTTCAGAGCAACATACTGATGTCTGGGCTAGGTTTTGTCATGTGAAAGGCAAGAAGCTGGAAGTGGATTCTGAATGTGACTGATGTGGGAGAGAGGAGCTGAAAGTGCAGGGAACGCAATGGGGTGAAATGGAAGCCGTGGCCAGAGCTTCCATTTTATGCAGCCAGATCTCTTTACCAAGCTTTAATTAGTAAAGCTTCAGGTTTGTGAAGTTGCCACACCTGTGCTTGTAAAACCTGGAGCTGCGTTTGCTGAACATGGATCATTTGTTGCAGATTTATTTTTTCCAACGCAAGATCGCTTTCGCCAGGAAGCCACCTTGCCTCCAGTGCTGGTTGATCTCCAAGCTCATGGCTCGACTAAATTGCCCCTAAGCAGCATGTAACCCAGTAGATGTAAACCAGGATAAACTAGGTACTGGGTAAAACATAACCCATTAACATATATGTACTGTTTGAGGTCAGTAAGACATCTGATTTCAGTTGATTTACCTCTCAGATCACTTGAGTGATTTATGGCCTCTTTGAGCTAAGAAAAAGCTGCCTCAGTGCCATGATGGAACCAACCGCTAGAAATTGCAATTATCTTGCACCTTGAATGTAGAAAACTGCCACATGGCTATGGATTATTTCTTGGATGGTAATTCTCCTGACAGAGAGATGGTCTGTACCTAGGCTTCTGCAGAAGATCATCCTGAAGCTGCCTGCAAGTAAGGGGCAAAAGTGAGCTAGTGTTAATTTTACATCTCTTGGAGTCCAAAATGAGATGAATTTGTGGAAATGTTAATTCAATTTCTAGTGGGTATAACTTCTTAGCACAAGAACTGTTTACAGCAGGGCACTATGAATATGAACATACGAATTAGAAACAGGAGTAGACCATTCAGCCCTTCAAGCCTGCTCCATCATTCAATCAGATTATGCCTGACCTGATCGTGGCCTCAATTCCATGTTTCTTTTACAAGTTAGCACCTTCAATCAGGGAGGCTGCTGTTGGAAATTTCACTGGGGTGCATTATTGCTTGGAGACTATTAGGTAAAATAGAGGCACCTTTGCACTGTATCTCATCTGCTGTGGCAATTATTGGACAAGGTCGAGGGAGCTTTACTCTGTGTCTAATCTGCAGGAGCAAATTTTGGGCCAGGTAGCGGGAGCTGTACAACTATATCTGAGTCATTGAGCATAAAGTTCACTTTTTTTTCTCTCTGTCCTGCCACCAAAAACCCGACTAGAGCCTTCTGTGGTATAACTTGAAAAGCACTGTACAGTGCAATTGATTTGCTGCATTGGGCTTCGATTGAAACTGATTGGAAAGCAAACGTTCACAGTTGTTGAAATATTCAGTCTCACTCACTCATGGACCAATCTCTGCACTCCCAGCCATCCACTGACTGTTAAACTAAATAGTGCCTGCTCACCTGCCTTCTCTCCTGGAGTCACTGAGTCACCTTGGGCTTAGCTGCATAGGCCCCGACTCTTAGTCAATTTAACCAGTGAACTTGACAGTGTTGGGTGGCTGTGAGGAGGCAACTATAATCGAGTGCGGCCTTGACCTTGCATGGCATACATGTGCAAACTTTCCAGTCACGCGTGGCAATCAGGAGCAGAAACTTTGGCTAATTTCCTCCCCAACAGGGAAACCTTCCAAAGTCTAGTCCTTGGTGAGATCACCTAATTCAACGGAGACTGGAAATCAAGGTTGGAGTCTACTGATCTCTGTGGTCTAAGCCCACCTAACTCTATGGTACCTTCATCTATTCAAAGACAGAAATGCTATTCTCATAACACTTCAGAACCACATAAATTACTTTTGAAATTGAGCCACAGTTTTTATGGAGGAAAATGGGATACATAATTTTCTCAAAGCAAGGTCTCCCAAACAGTCGTGAGATAGAAGAACAGTTTGTATGTTTTAGTGTTGGTGTTTGCTGATCAGGACACTGGGGACATCTCTCCTGCTCTTCTTTGAATAACATAATGGAGTGGAGGGATGACAAGTGGCAAGTAACATTCGTGCCAGGCAGGCCAACAGGAGAGAATCTAACCATCGCCCCTTGACATTCAAAGGCATTACCATCACTGAGTCCCCCACTATCAACATCCTGGGAATTGCCATTGACCAGAAACTGAACTGCATTAGCCATATAAACACTGTGGCTACAAGAGCAGGTCAGAGGCTAGGAATCGTGCGACGAGTAACCCATCTCCTGACTCCCCAAAGCCTGTCCAACATCTACCAGGCACAGGTCAGGATTGTGATGGAATACTCCCTACTTGCCTGGATGACTGCAGCTCTAACAACACTCAAGAAGCTTGACACCATCCAGGACAAAGCAGCCTGCTTGATTGACACCCCATCCACAAACATCCACTCCCTCCACCACTGACTCACAATAGCAGCAGTATGCACCATCTACAAGATGCACTTCAGGAATTCACCAGGCTCCTTTGACAGCACCTTCCAAACTCACGACCACTACCATCTAGAAGGACAAGGGCAGCAGATAGATGAGAACATCAGTACCTGGAAGTTCCCCTCCAAATCACTCAACGTCCTGACTAGGAAATATGTCGCCATTCCTTCACTGTTGCTGGGTCAAAATCCTGGAACTCCCTTCCTAACAGCACCGTGGGTGTACCTACGCCACATGGACTGCAGCAGTTCAAGAAAGCAGCTCACTACCACCTTCTTTAGGGCAACTAGGGATGGGCAATAATTGCAGGCTCAGCCAGCGAAGCCCACATCCCATGAATTAATTTTTAAAAAGGGAGACGGTGCTGTGGTGATAATGTCACTGGACTGGTAATCCAGAGATCCAGGTTAACGCTCTGGAGACACAGGTTCAAATCCCACCATGGCAGCTGATGGAATTTAAATTCAGTCGATTAAAAAATCTGGAACTGAAAGCGTTGGTGACCAGGAAACGATCATCGATTGTTGTAAAAACCCATCTGATTCACTAATGTCATTTGGCGAAGGAAATCTACCATCCTTACCTGGCCTGGCCTACATGTGACTACAGATTCACAGAAATGTGGATGATTGTTAACTGTCTTCTGAAATGGCCAGCAAGTCACTCAGTTCAAGGGCAATTAAGGATGGGCAACAAATGCTGACCTTGCCAGCAACACCCACAACGAATAAAGAGCCTTTTACGTTTACCGGTCAGGGCCTCAGTTTAATATCTCCTGTGAACGAGAGCACGTCAGACAATATTCTCAGCCATTGCTAACTTTGCTGTTCGCCTAGATTATGTGCTCCAATGGGACTTTGAGAGTGTTTCTGCTGAGCCAAGCTGACATTGTCACTGGAAGGAACTCACTGTCGGCTTCAGTCTCTCCTCACTGTGCAGGATGTAATGATAAAAAGAATCAAAAACAAGGCTTTTTTTCTCTAAAACAAGTTTTTTAATAAACTAGATAAAGACTAACAAATGTCTGGCAGTGAGTTGAAAGCAGTAATCCGATCTTGGTGGGTTCTGCTCGTGTTCATAAGCTGTTCTGGCTTCACTCTTGGGCTTTGAGATACTATCAGAACCACTCAATTAAATTACAACCTTGTAACTTGCTACCGGCCATCTGTTCTACTGCAAGCATTCGAAGGTTTTTAGTAATTGGCTGTGGGGTCGTTAATGTGGCAGACCGCAGGATGAAAGGGTGCAGGATCCCCATAGACCACTGGGGTGCACTATGGCTAAAATAACTTCCTTACATTTAGAGTAATGGCATAGGTTCTGGAGCAATCAGATGGTTATGAATTGAATAAAAGATACACAGGAGTGACTTACTGGCTGGACCCTAAACAAGGGGTTCAGGTGAATTAAATATGTAATAATTAATACCTGGGATTGGGCTATAGATTTGAATCTAATCAAGAGGTTTATGTGATTTTAATTCGTTCATGGGATGTGGGCATCGCTGGCTAGGCCAGCATTTATTGCCCATTCTGAAATGCCCTTGTTCAGGGGGCATTTTAATAGTCAACCACATTGCTGTGGATCTGGAGCCACATGTAGGCCAGATTTCCTTCCCTAAAGGACATTAGTGAACCAGATTGGCAATGGTTTCATGGTCATCATCAGACTTTTAATTCCAGATTTTTATTGAATTCAAATTTCACCATCTGCTGTGGTAGGATTTGAACTTGGGTCCCCAGAGCATTACCCTCAGCCTTTGGAACACTAGTTCAGTGACAATACCGCTCTGTAGAATTACATCACGTGTACAGCACAGAAGCTAGCCACTCGGCCCACCCAGTTCAGGGTGGCATTTATGCTCCACTTGAACGTCCTCCCGTGCTCCTTTGTCAGACCCTATGAATATAACCCTCCATTTTCTTCTCCCTCATCTGCTTATCTAGTTTCCCCTTAAATGCATGTGTACTTTTTGCCTCAGATGCTTCCTGTCGTAGCGAATTCTACATTCCCAATATTCTCGGTGAAGACGTTTCTTCTGAATTCACTGTTGGATTTCTTGATGACTATCTTATATTGATGCCCTTTGGTCATGCTCTTCCCCATAAGTGGAAACACCCTGTCGACTCAATCAAAACCTTTCATAATTTTAAAGGCCTCTGTCAGCTCATCCGCCATTCTGTTTATCCTTTCCTGATAAATATAACCTTGCAGCTCTGGTATTAACTCGTAAATCTCCAGCGCAATGCTTCCTCTAATTTTTCTTGTGCGCAGCCTGTTTGTTGCATTGCAGAATCCCTTTAAGGTTGCTGCACAGCAATGCATTTTTAAAAAAAATATTCTTTCATGGATATGGGTGTCACTGGCAAGGCCAGCGTTTGTTGCCCATCCCTAATTACATTTGAACTGAGTGGCTTGCTAGGCCATTTCAGAGGGCAGTTAAGAATCAACTACATTGTTGTGGATTTGGAGTCATATGTAGGCCAGGCCAGGCAAGGCTGACAGATTTCCTTCCTTAAAGGAATATAGTTTCATGGTAGCCATTTTTGAGACTAGTTTTATATTCCAGGTTCTATAAATTTAATTTAAATTCCACCAGCTTCCCTAGTGGGATTTGAACCTATGTCTCCAGAAGATTAGCCTGGGCCTCTGGATTACGAGTTCAGTAAAATTGCCACTACACCACTATATCCCATCTTAAAGGGAAAGGTCATTGTGCGCAGACTGTTTTGCACTGCATGGTATGTTCCAGACTGTTTGTGTCCTCATGTACCCTCGAGAGAATGTTGCTCCAGTGCCTCTATATCCACCATATGGCGACCAGAACTGAACACAGTCCTTTAAGTGTGGCCTAACCAAGGTTGAATGCAAGTTTGCCATGACATCTCTACTTTTTAATTCTAACCCTTTTGAAATAAACCTTAGTGTTTGTTTTGCTTTTTTTGAATGTGCTTATTGACCTGCGTTGCTCCTTTATGGATTTGTGTAGTTGTATTCCCAAACCTGTTTGCCCTTCTACGCCCTTTAGATTCTTAAGTTCCAATTAATACGGAAGAAATAATTTCCTTGTTTTGTTTTCTGGAATATAATACCTTGCACTGTTCTATGTTGTGTAGTTCACAGGCTGGAATCTAACCGAGGCGTTTGGATGATTTATAGAATAATGGATATTTAGGAGTGCATTATTAGCACAATATGCAAGAGTGTGTTAGGCTAGAGCCTAATCCAGGATTTCTGTTACATCCCATATCGAATGATAAAAGCACAGGATCTTCATTGTCACTGGGAGATTAGTTAAGTGCATGTGTAAAATTTGGTTTGATCGTGAATCTATGGAATTCATTGCCACAGAAGGCTGTGGAGGCCAGGTCATTGAGTGTATTTAAGACCGAGATAGATAGGTTCTTGATTGGTAAGGGGATCAAAGGTTACGGGGAGAAGGCGGGAGAATGAGGTTGAGAAACTTATCAGCCATGATTGAATGGCGGAGCAGACTCGATGGGCCGACTGGCCTAATTTATGCTCCTATGTCTTATGGTCTTATGGTATAGATCTATGGGAAAGGGCGGCGGTGGGCAATGGGACACAGTCATTTTAGAGCCATAGAGGTCTACAGCACAGAAAAAGGCCCTTCGGCCCATCGAAGTGGTGAATGGAATGGATGCCTTCAGCATTAATTATTTGAAATAAAATGTAGCCTGTTTGGAGCACCTCCACAAACCTCAAAAGGAAACTGTAAGAACAGAAGAATGTTAGAGTCATACTAGCTAATTTATATATCTAATAATAATCCAAGAGATGATCATCACCTTCCTTTTTCTCATTTACCTGCTGTTCAGTGTGAGCATCTGTTGTGTCCAGCGCTGTGCAAAATATCCCTGTAACAATTCTCAAATAGTGGCACATTCTATTGTGGGGATTATTCTGTTTTATTTTCAGCATTGTTTTGTAGCAGTTGAAAAGAAGAGTTGCATTTCTATGCATTGGATCTCCCTCGCATTGCCCTTGCCATTTCACTCCCTCCCTTCTATCCCTAACTCCTGAAAGCACAGCTCTTGGACCAAGCTTTCTGTCACTTCCCCTAAGCATCTTGCAAAGACTCAGTGCCCACTCCTTTTCCCCTCCGAGGAGCGCCTTGGGACCTTGTTCTTTGAAATGCAAGTTGTCACCATTTCTATAGAATATTATGAATTTTTTTCACACACAACGAATTGCTTTGAAGTGCAATAACTGTCGTTATGTGTGGATGACAAAACTGAAAACAGTTGAAGTCAATTAAAGCCAAGATTATCAAAGCATTTCCATTCTCAGTTGCTCATCACAGAACAAGTGAGGTTATTGGCACTCAAAGCCGTCTCCCTGCCCGACGGGAACATAAGCTTGAATTCCCACCACTGCTTCCCTTGGTATGTGTCGCCTTTGATCAATTAAATCAAAAGAGAAAATAATTCTGGATGTACACAGCGCACCAACATTTGAAACGAGAAACAGGAGTCAACAACAGAATTTGTCTAAGTCAGAAAGGATCACTTCTTGCTGAGACAGCATTCATTGAAGAGGATAGGAGAGGAGATAACAACCAGGCGATATGCAATTGTTAGAGAGAAAGCTGCTGGGTTTGTAATCCATGAATGGGTTTTTAGTTAATTGAAAATAGGGAGAGAAGTAATTTGGGTTTTTTAACTATTTCTCCCACTGTCATAAAGATGGTATTTGACTCAAGCTGCGCAGCACCGCATCCATTCATCATGTACAAGACTAGATTGGGAACATCATAGTTCCATGTGGGAACAGCAGCGGAATGTTGCTACACACCTATGTATACCTTCTATATGGCTTATGGGATATGAATCAGGCTGATTTTGTTTTTCTTCTTCTTAGCTCTGGGAAGCTGAGGCCTAAATGTTTCTCCCTAACCATCTGTCCTTGTGGTCAGCTCCCTCAGTGCAGGCTAGAGCTGGACTTTGGGATCTTGTGTCATGCATGGATTAGCACCACAACAGGCGATATATTTGCTTTCTGAGCTATTGAAGAGGGATGTAATGACGGTTTTAATATGTGGTAGAATCCCAATCAAGGGCATCATTGCAATGAGCATTTTACTTTATAGCTTGTAGTTTCTACAGTTGAGTGTCCAATGGGTCATCAATTTCTTAGTCTTTCATCCAGCTTTCTCAAGTTAAGGCCAAAATTACTGGACATCACCAGGATTAATAAGAATGAGAGAGAACATAAGATTTGTCGGAAAGTAGTCTTTAGGTGTATTTGAGTTGTCAAAATTTGTAAGAGAAAAGTAAGGAGATATAAGGTTTTGAGGCCTTGGGAAAGTATGAGATGGAGTGCTGAGTTTTGAATTTAATACATTGAGAACTCGGGAGGAGGAGCAACACAGAAGCTAATATATGTGCAGGTTTGGACAACGAGGGAAAGCATTTATCTAGGGCTGTAAATGTAGAAAAATGTCTGTGTGTTTCACAGAGACGTAATGGATGCATGAATTTTGAGGCTAAGGAGCAATTGGGAAGAGTGACCAAAGGTTTGATGGAGGTCAGTTTTAAGGCATGTCTTACAGCAAGATAGGATAATATAGAGAGAGCATGTGAACATAGCAACTGAAGGGACAGCGATTAGTGATAGGATGAAGGTCTAGAGAGTTCGGGGGTGAGGGGGGTGGGGGAAGCAGGAATCCTCTTGTTGGAGAACTAGGGGTCAGTGTTGAAATATAAAGGGTTGACCTTTTAAGACAGACATGAGAAGAAATGTTTTCTCTGAAGTTAGCGAGCCTTTAGAAGTCCCTTCCTCAAAAGGCAGTGGAAGCAGAGTCTTTGAATGTTTTCAAGACAGAGGTAGATAGACTCTTGATAAACAAGGGGATGAAAGGTTTTCAGAGGTAGATAGGAGGTTACAATCAGATCAGCCATGATCTTATTGAATGGCAGAGCAGGCTCCTGCTCCTAACTCCTATGTTTGTATGCTCATATAGTTATAAGAACACAACAGGAGATTAGAGTTAAAGGAACAGAGAGAGATGTGGAGGTGGATTGTTGACTGGATGAGGCGACCGAAAAGGCTGTATGGATGAGACTATTTAAACACAAGGTTTTTAAATTTGAGGTTTTGTAGGTCAGTTAAGATGTGGTAATGGGTGAGGAGGATCTGGTGTGGGATTGGATAGGGACAGCAGAAATTTGGATGAGCTGAAATTTATTGGCAGTCAGCTAGGAAAACATTTCAGCAATTGAGACTGTAGTTGACAAAGGCATGGCTGAGGTTCTTGATGGCTGAGGAGTAAGGGAGATGTGAAGGCAGAGATGTTATGGAGGTTGAAGTATATGGCCTTCGTGATAGGGTGTGGTTAAGCACAATGCTGAAGTTGCTAACAATCTAGCTCAACATGAGATAACCAGATAGCAATGTTCAGAGTTTGAAGTAGGGACTGCTAATGATAATTTCAATCTTACCAATGTTTAGTTCGAGGAATAAAAACAGAAAATGCTAGAAAAACTCAGCAGGCCTGGCAGCATCTGTGGAGAGAGAAACAGAAATAACGTTTCGAGCCCGAGGATTCGAAACATTAACTCTTCCTCTCTCCACAGATGCCAGACCTCCTGAGTTTTTCCAGCAATTTCTCTTTTTACTTCAGATATCCAGCATCCACAGTATTTTGCTTTTATTTTAGTTGGAGGAAGTTATGCCTTACCCAAGACTGGATGTTGGAAAAGCGGCCTGACAGTCCAGAGATAGTGGAGACATAGAGCTGGGAGTGACTGGGGTGCATGTGAAAGCTGGCCCAAGTCTGAACTTGTATTGCCAAGCTGTTTTTTAATTTTTTCACAAGCTAGGCCAGCATTTATTGCCCATCTCTAATTGCTCTTGGGAAGGTGGTGGTGAGCTGCCTTCTTGAACCGCTGCAGTCCTTCTGGTGCAGGTATATTCAGTGCTGTTGGGAAGAGAGTTCTTGGGACAGTGAAGGAACAGCGATATAGTTCCAAGTCAGGATGGTGTGTTGCTTCGAGGGAACTTGTAGGTTGTGGTGTTCTCATGTGTCTGCCACCCTTGTTCTTTGAGATGGCAGAGTTCACAGATTTGGAAGGTGCAGTTGCAAGAGCCTTGGTGAGTTGCTGCATCTCGAATATAGTACACACTGTTGCCACTATGCGCCGGTGGTGAATGTTTATGGATGGGGTGCCAATCAAGTAGGCTATTTTGTCCTGAATGATGATGAGCTTCTTGAGTGTTGTTGGAGTTGCACTCATCCAAGCAAGTGGAGAGTATTCCATCACACTCCTGACTTGTGCCTTGTAGATGGTGGATGGGCTTGGGGGAGTCAGGAAGGTGAGCTACTTGCTTCAGGATTCCTAGCCTCTGACCTGCCCCTGAAGCCACAGTATTTATATGGCTAGTCCAGTTCAGTTTCTGGTCAGTGGTAGCCCCCCGAGGATGTTGATAGTGATTCAGCATTGGTAATGCCATTGAATGTCAAGGGGCGATGGTTAGATTCTCTCTTGTTCGAGATGATCATTGCCTGACACTTCTGTGGCACGAATGTAACTTGCCGCTTATTAGCATAAGCCTGAATGTTGTCCAGGTCTTGCTACGTATTGACAAGGACTGCTTCAGTACGTACGGATTTGCAAATGGTCCTGAACATTCATCAATCATCAGCGAGCATTCCCCCCCGATTCCCATTGACTCCAGTTTTGTTAGCGCCGCTTGATGGCACGCTTGGTCAAGTGCTGTGTTGATGTCAAGATCAGTCTCTCTCACCTCACCTCTTGAGATCAGCTCTTTTGTCCATGTTTGGACCAAGGCTGTAATGCAGTCAGGAGCTGAATGGCCCTGACAGAAACCAAACTGAGTGTCAGTGAGCAGGCAATTGCTGAGTAAGTGCTGTTTGATAGTACTATTGACAAACTCTTCCATCACTTTCCTGGTGATCTGAGGAGGCTAATGGGGCAGTAATTTGCTCAATTGGATTTGTCCTATCCCCTGTGGACAGGGCATACCTGGGCAATTTTCCACATTGTCAGGGAGATGCCAATGTTGCAGCTGTACTGGAATAGCTTTGTTTGGGGTGCAGCTAGTTCTGCATTGTATTGTATTAAAATGAATAAGAGGAGACAACAAAGGATAGATTCTCGGAGGCAGTAGGATGTGAAGAGAAGGCCTGCCTGTGGGAAGAGATTTCACGCAAATATTGATCCACCCACCTGGTCCCTGGTTTTAACTTAAGAAAAATATTATCAGCTGTTCCATAATCCATTATCATTGCAGAAAATGTTTTCCTAGTATGTCAACAAGTGTAGAAGACTAGAAATTTCTTGACCCTACTGATCCCAGTTTAAAAATCTATGGCTTAAGGTTGTGGAAACTATCGTCCATGCAAACAGTGAGTGGGCTCTGACAGTCCCACCCAATAAAACAGGCGACTAGCTATACCTTTCCACTTTGTAATTCTTAATCTTTGGCTTACCTTGGTTAATTTTGTGGGCCTGGAGATTTAGAAAGGACTGCTTTTAGTCTTGATGCAGAGAAATTTTGCGAGACTCTTCCCTAATGCCCGAGGACCGGAAAATGCAGATCCTTCAGGAGGAGGAAGAAAGCCTTGTACTGGTTTTGTTTTATTCATTCACAGGATGTGAGTGTCAGATGCAAGGCCAGCATTTGTGCCCATCCCTGATTATCCTTGGGAAGGTGATGGTGAGCCGCTGCCTTGAACTGCTGTGGTTCAGGTGCTGTAGGTAGACCCACAGTGCTTTAATTCTGTAGTGGTTTGATAGAACTGAGCAGTTTGCAACATCACTTCAGACAGCAGTGAAGAATCAACCATGTTGCTGTGGAGTCAAGTGGCCAAACTGGGTAAGGATGGCATATTTCCTCCCCTGAAGGATATTAGTGAACCAGATGGGTTTTTGACAACAATCCTGTCGTTTCATGAACATTATTAATGAGGCTAGTATTTTATTCCAGATTTGTTAATTAATTGAATTTAAATTCCTCCAACTGTCGTGATGGGATTTGAACTAATGTCTCAGGAGCATTAGCTCAGGCGTCTGGATTACTTGTCCGGTATCATCACCGCTATGCTACCATCCCCACATTGAGTAGAAAGCTATCTCAAGCTGGCCCACAACTACAACATGGGGCTACAGGCCTCGAATTGGATAAGGGCAAGGTAACAGCACTGATGTCAGGCAGCATGACTTCACACAAAGAGCAGTCAGTACATGGCGTGGGCTCTGGGTAAGCGAGTGGAGACAAAAGGGTGGGATTCATTCAACATGCTGTGACCGGGGGCTTGTAAGGTCGATGGAGTACATAGCCAAGCCATCTCCCTCCGTTTTGCTGTGTGAGCTTCTATGGCATGGAGTCACTTACTTTTGATGTAATCGCCATCTCTATCAAATAAGTGGAACTCTGTTTAGGAAGAGCTTAACGTGAAACCTGTTTTATATGGAAAGATTCAAGCTCTCTATCATGTGTTAAAATAATACCAGACACCTTGGAGTGAACTCCAGGACAGAAATCCAGTGTCCTGGTTCAGATAACAGTTTTAAACTCATGTCATCTGATTTTGATTGGACTACTGTTATTAATTCAGTCAGTGGCATCTGGTATAGTCTCTCTAATTCAGTCCGGCTTTCCTCTATCTTGTATATAACTTGTGCAAAGACATCTCCACAGCCCCCTTGATGCTGACCGCTGAAGACTGAAATTAGACTGCTATGGGGCATTAAAGAATTGCATTGGACTGCCCAGATGTCTCTTTTGCATTGCGTGGTAAGGAAAGAATTTGCCTTAGCGCGTATACGGTACAATATGAAAGGGGCTGCAGGAACACAAAGTCCTTGGGGGATGGGGAGCACAATACAGAAATCTTTTGAAGGTGGCAGACAAGATGAGAAGGCTGATTATAAAAGTGTTTGGGGCCTTGGGAGATATTTATATAAAATAGAGGTATAGATAATAACAGCAAGAAAGTTGTATTGAAGTTCTGCTAAACCTTTATAAAACACTTGTGAACTTTGAGGAGGACAGAGGGTGGAATTGACAGACTGATGACTGATTAAATTTAATGCAGACAAGTGTGAAGTGATACATTTTGGTAAGGAAGAACGAGGACAGACAATATAAAATAAAGGATACAATTCTAAAGGGGATGCAGGAACAGAGCGACCTGGGGTATATGTACACAAATCATTGAAGGTGGCAGGGTAGATTGAGAAAGTGGTAAATAAGGCATTTGGGATCCTGGGCTTTAAAATAGAGGCAAAAGCAAGGAAGTTAAGATGAACCTTTTATAAATCATTGGTTCAGCTTCAACTGCAGTATTGTGTCCAATTCTGGGCACTCCAGAAGGATGTGAAGGCTTTGGAGAGGATTCAGAATAGATATGAGAGATTGGTTCTAGCAATGAGATACTTCAGTTACCTGAATCATTGGAGAAGGTTGAGAGAAAATTTGATCAGAGTACTCAAAATCATGAGGGGTTTAGACAGAATAAATGGAGTGAAACTGTCATCATTGGTGGAAAGGCCCAGAACCAGAACTTTAAGGTGATTAGCAAACGAAACAACGGCGACATGAGGAAGTAGGTGACGAAGATCTGGAATGCACTGCTTGAGAGTGTGGTGGAGCCATATTCATTCATGGTTTTGAAAAGATAATTATCGTGAGAGAAAATTTGCAGAGCTATTTGGAAGGGTGGGAGGGACTAGTTCAGTTTTTCTTGCAAAGAGCTGGCATGGACACGATGGGTCTAATGGCCTCGTGTTGTAACCATTCTTTGATTATCTGATTCACTGGTTAGGCTCCAGCTGGACTATGTTTTCAATCATGGGAACTACTTTAGGAAGAATATTAAGATCTTGTAGACGGTGCAGTGAAACTATCAGCATCCTGGGGATGGTCGGGGGAGGTTACCATTGACCATAAGCTGAACTGGACTAGCCATATAAATACTGTGGCGACAAGAGCAGGTCAGAGGCTGGGAATTTTGTGGCAAGCAACTCACCCTGTGACTCCCCAAAGCCTGTGCACCACCTACAATACACTAGTCAGGAGTGTGATGGAATACTCTCCGCTTGTTTGGATGAGTGCAGCTCCAACAACACTCAAAAAAAAAACTTGATGCATCGAGCGCAATGCAACCCGCTTGATTGGCACCCCATCCACAAACATTCACTCCCTCTACCACCGACGCACTGTAAACAGCAGTGTGTACTATCTACAAGATGCATTGCAGGAACTCAACAAGACTGCACCTTCCAAACCCACGACTGCTGCCATCTAGAAGGACAAGGACAGCAGACAAATGGGAGCATCACCACCTGGATGTTCTCCTCCAAGCCACTCACCATCTTGACTTGGAAATATATTGCTGTTCCTTCACTAGGTCAAAATCCTGGAACACTCTCCCTAACAGCACTGTGGGTGCACCTACACCACATGGACTACAGCGGTTCAAGAAGGCAGCTCACCACCACCTTCTGAAGGACAATTATGGATGGGCAATAAATGTTGGCCAAGCCAGTGATGCCTACATCCTATAAATTAATTTGAAAAACGATGTTTAAGATAATTGGTGAAAGAAACCAGGGGAGATTAAGTTTTTTGTCCCATTCCCTGCCTAATGACACCGTTCTGCTCCCTGACAACTGCCTGAGATGAATCTAGACTGTTCACAACCTGGTGTCATATTTGATCTCAAGATGAGCTTTTCACCACGTAAACGTGCCATCATTAAGACCACCTATTTCCATCTCTCTAACGTCGCCCTACTTCGTCCTTGCTTCAGCTCAACTGTTGCTGAAACCCTCACTCATGCCTTTGTCATCTTTGGATTTGACTAATCTAAAGGACTGGTCTCCCACATTCTACGCTCGGTAAACTTGAGGTCATCCAAAACTCTGTTGCCCATGTCCTGACTCGCACCAGGTCCTGTTCACCAATCACCTTTTTGCTCGTTGACCTATATTGATTCCTGATTAAGCAACACCTTCTTAAAATTCTCATCCTTGTTTTTAAATCTTTCCATGGCCTCGCCCCTCCCAACCTTTGTAATGTCCTCCAGCTCCACAACCCTCCCAAGTTATCTGTGCCTCTTGAGCATCCTCCACCATTGGTGACTGTGCCTGTAGTCACCCATGCCCTAAACTGTGGAATTTCCTTCCTAAACTTCTCAGCCTCTCTATCTCGTTTTCCTCCTTTAAGCCATTGCTTAACACTTATCTCTTTGATGAAGCTTTTGGTCATCTGTCCTAATATCTCCTTATGTGGCTCGGTATCATATTTTGTTTTATAGTGGTCTTGTGAAGAGCCTTTGGACAGTTTATAATGTTAAAGGCACTCTTGTTGAATTATTGTATTTGTTATTGTTGTTGGATTATTATGATCTGAAGTGCACTGACTGAAAGGGCAGTGGACAGCGATTCAATAATTTCAAAAAGGAATTGGTAAATACTTGAATAGGAAAAATTTGCATGGCTACGGGAAGAGAAGGGAAAGTGGATTGAACCGGATAGCTCTTTCAAAGAATCAGCACAGGCACAGTGGGCCTAATGACCTCCTGTTCTGCTCAGTGACTGTGTTTCCAAGTGCTACATGTGCAATGAACTTGCTTTGAAATACAGCCATTATTGTAATGTAGGCTAATGTGGCAGAAAGGTATCCACAGCAGGAATGAGGTGAATGAGACATAGACAGTGGTAAGGACTGGGATTTGCTGCATAGTTTGTGCCAAGCAAACTGACCTCGGCTGGGGTGGTGGTCAGAGAGGTGGAGCTGATCTCTGTGTTGGGCATCACTGAGAAAATCAGCAAGAGTCATACACCTGCCTTGTGACCTATTTCTGGAAATGTGTGTATATGTGCTTTAGTTGATGCCAGGATTGGTTTAGGTCATAATTTCTTACAGGGCTGGTGAATGACCACTTGAACAGTCTACATATTTGGTGTCTATGAAATCAGACTCCAGTGTGAGGGAGGGTGAGCAGCCAGAGGCCATGGTCCACACTGGGACCGATGACATAGGTAGGAAAAGGGATGAGCTCCTGAAAGTAGATTTTAGGGAGTTTGGAAGAGAACTAAAAAGCAGGACCTCAAGAGCAGTAATTTCAGGTTTACTCCAAGAATAGGAAGATTGAACAGTTCAACACATGGCTGGAAAAATGGAGTAGGAGAGAGGACCTTAGATTTCTGAGGCATTGAGATTGGCTCTGGGGCAGGTGGGACTTGTAGAAGAAGGATGGAGTACACCTAAACATATTGGGGAGGGCTTAAACGAGATTGGCGGGGGATGGGAACCTGAGGGGAAATTCAGAGTGGAGGGGAGAAAAACTGGCAGTGGGAAGTAGAGAAGTATCAACTGATAACGAGGATATAGCGGAGAATTGTATCAAGGTAGATAGGATACTTGGAGAGTTTGTTAGTATTAGAGTAGGCAATGCTAAGTCATTAGATGGAGACAGAATAAAGGGGAAAGTAAAGCCTCAATCAAGGCTAATGTGCATGGAGTGTAATTATTAAGATAGGTGAACTGCAGACACAGGTTGACAAATGGAATTATGATATTATTGCTATAACAGAGACCTGGCTCAAAGAAGGGCAGGACTGGGTGTTAAATATTCCTGGGTACAAGGTGTTTAAGAGAAACAGGAAAGGAAGAAAAGGGGAGTGCAGTGGCAATGTTGGTTAAAGATGGTATTGCAGTACTGGAGAGAGAGAGGATGTTCCAGAGGGGTCAAGGACAGAATCTCCCTGGCTGGAAATAAGGAATGAAAAAGGTGCAATAGCATTGATTGGTGTACTATATAGACCACCAACTAGTGGAAGGGATGTGGAGAAACAAATTTGCAAAGAAATTACAGAGAGGTGCAAGAATTATCGAGTAATCATAATGGGGCACTTCAATTATCCAAATATAGACTGGGATAGGAATAGTTCAAAAGGACAAGAGCATGGAGAGTTCCTGGAACGTGTTCAAGATAATTTTCTGCAGCAGTATGTTTCCGGTCCAACGAGAGGGAAGGCACTTTTGGACCTGGCTCTGGGGAATGAGTTGGCCCAAGTGGATCAAATATCAGGGGTTGAGCCTCTAGGGGAGAATGACCATTGTATTATAAGATTTAGTTGGTCATGGAAAAGGACAGGACACAATCCAGAGCAGGGATAATTAATTGGGGGAAAGACAACTTCAGTGGGATGAGAATGCTTCTGAGTCAAGTGAGTTGGAATTAAATGTTGGCAGAAAGGACAGTGGCTGAACAATGGCCACCTTCAAAGAAAAGGTTTTGCAGGCAATGTCAGGATATATTCCCTTGAAGGGGAAAGGTAGGACAAATAAATCCAGAGTGCCCTGGATGACAAGAGAGATAGAGGTGAAGATGAAAAGGAAGAAGTGCGCTTATGACAGATGTCAGGCAGGTTAATTAAGGAAAACCAGCATGGATTCACCAAGGAAAAATCATGTTTAATTAACTTGTTGGAGTTTTTTGAGGAGGTAACAGAGAAGGTTGATAAGGGAAATGCTGTTGATGTGTATATGGGTTTTCAAAAGGCATTTGATACAGTGCCACGCAACAGACTTGAGAAAATTTCTAAGGCATGGAATAAAAAGGAAAGTAGGCACTTAGATAAGAAATTGGCTGAGGAAACAGAGTAGTGATAAATGGTTGTTTTTCAGATTGGAGGAAGATTTGTAGTGGAGATCCCCAGGGGTCAGTGTTGGGACCCTTACTCTTCTTGATATATGTTAATAACCTAGACTGTGGTGGGCAGGGCATGATTTCAAAATTTGCAGATGATACGAAGATTGGAAATGTTGTCAACTGTGATAAGGACAGCCTTGAACTTCAAAAAGACATAGACATGTTGGTGGATTGGGCAGATAAGTGGCAGATGAAGTTCAATGTAGAGAAGTGTGAGATGATCCATTTTGGCAGGAAGGATATGGTGAGACGATATAAAATAAAGAGAGAGTCTCCAAAGGAGGTTCAGGAACAGAGCGACCTTGGTGTATATGTGCATAGGTCATTGAAGGCGGCAGGGCACGTTGAGAGAGCAGTTAATAAAGCATATAGTATCTTAGGCTTTATTAATAGGGGCATTAAGTACAAGAGTAAGGAGATGATGTCGAACTTGTGTAAGACACTAGTTAGGCCTCATCTGGAGTACTGTGTCCAGTTCTGGGCACCATACTTGAGCAAGGATGTGAAGGCATTTGAGAGAGCATAGAAGAGATTCACAAGAATGACTCCAGGGTTAAAGAACTGTAGCTATGAGGATAGATTGGAGATGTTGGGACTGTTTTCCTTGGAGAAAAGAAGGCTGAGAGAGGGTTTGATAGAGGTATTCAAGATCCTGAGGGGTATGGACGGGGTAAATAGTGAGAAATTGTTCCCACTCAAGTACATCAAGAACTAGAGGGCATAGATTTAAAACAATTGGCAAAAGGAGTGTAAATGTGATGTGAGGAAAGATTTTTCACTCAGAGGGTGGTTGAAGTCTGGAACGAACTTCCTGAAAGGGTGGAGGAGGCAGGTTCGATTGAGGTTTTCAAAAGGGAATTGGATTGCTACCTGAAAAGAGAGAATGTGCAAGGTTACTGGAATAAGGCAGGGGAGTGGGACTAGCTGGAATGCTCTTTCAGAGAGCCAATGCAGACTCGATGGGCCAAATGGCCACCTCCTGCACTGCAAAGATTCTGTGATTCTGTCATCTTCGGAGAGGGTTGGAATTCGATGGGGAACATACTGACTGCAGAGCAAGAAGATCCATTTGTTTTTTCAGTTTGCCTGTTGCACTTCAGATATTACTGCTCCTCAGAATACTTTAGAAGACGTTTAAAGGTGACCATTTAGTGTAGATGAGAACTGTTGTGCTGGCCAGACCAATTTCCTTTCCCTGAAGGCCATGAATGTACCAGTTGGGATTTTCTGGCATTCTGGATTTCATTCCTGGTGCCAGTCGCAGTTTGGTTTCGGTTTTACAACTTGCCATGCTGGGATTTGGGCTCTCAACCTCTGGATTGCTTGTCCAGGACCATAACTCAGACACTACTTGCACTATCCTTCCATAATACCAACCATTACCAGCTTCACGGGATCTTTGAATGGTCAACTCACCTAGTACCATTCCCCCACCTTCTCCGCATAACTTTGCACATTCTTCCTTTTCAGATCTTCAAACAATTCATTCATTCATAGGATGTGGGCTTCGCTGGCTGGGCCAGCATTTATTACCCATCCCTAATTGCCCTTGAGAACGTGGTGGTGAGCTGCCTTCTTGAACCACTGCAGTCCATGTGGTGTAGGTACACCCACAGTGCTGTTAGAGAAGGAATTCCAGGATTTTGACCCAGTGACAGTGAAGGGACGGCGATGTATTTCCAAGTCAGGATGGTGAGTGGCTTGGAGGGGAACTTCCAGGTGGTGGTGTTCCCATCTATCTGCTGCCCCTGTCCTTCTAGATAACAGTCTAATTCTTTTTTGAATGCTTCAATTGAACCAGCCTCCACCACACTCTCAGGCAGTGCATTTCAAACTCTAACCACTCACTGTGTAAAAAAAAGTTTCTTCTCATATCACTTTTGCATCTTTTCCTAATTATTTTAAATCCATGCCCTCTCGTTCTCAATTCTTTCATGAGTGAGAACAGTTTCTTGCTATCTGTCCAGACTCCTAATGATTTTGAATACCTTGATCAAATCTCTCAACCTTCTTTTCTCTATGGAAAACAGTCCGAACTTCTCCAGTACATCTTCATAACTAAAGTTCCTCATCCCTCGAACCGTTCTCATGAAATCTTTTCTGCACCGTCTCTAATGCCTTCACATCCTTTCTAAAGTGCAGCACCCAGAACTGGATGCCATACTCCAGCTGAAGCTGAACTAGAAACTTGCACAAATTCAACAGAACCCCCTTGCTTTTGCACCATGTGCCCCAAATGGCCTCCCATTATAACTTGGATTGTCCATGTGATTGTCCATAGGATCAACGTTTAGTAGGCATATCTGAATGAACACCCCTGGCAATACAGTTTACTAGTTCTGAAGCCGAGATTATGTACCGGAGTCCCATTGTTGAGGCTAGAGGCGTGAGTGCTCTCAGCACAGCCTGACAATTAATTTTCAATTCAGCCGGCCAAGCCTTGTTGCTGTTACAAGGTGCAACTGCAGCCCTCAAACAGTTAAGGTCCTGAAGGGATTGTAAAAGGGTCGTACACCTATGCTGTGCCTGCACATGTATAGAAATCTGTCAGCATATGAAAACATTTAATTGCAGATTCACACTCTCCAGTTTAGAGTCATTAGCAATCTGTTTCCAGTTTATTTCCAACAGAACTATGTGCCGGCAGCATATTCTGCCTTTTACTCTCGTCACTTTACTTTGAGTAGTGGATTTTTTGAATGTTTTAAAACCCACATCTTTCAACATTTTTCTCAATATATTATCAAATAATATATTTATTTATATATATATAAAGTTAAAATATATAAGAGGACTCAAAAAACCCTTTTCAGTGCTTTTTCCTTTTCATGTTCTGATTATCCTAAAGCCTAAATTGTAGGATTCTGTTAATCTAAAACATATAAAGAATTGGGTGTTTTTCTGTCCCCAGAAACTTGCGAGCATGTTTTATTGATTTATTTTGTTGAGCTCTCAGTAAACAAATGAAAGAGATTTTGGATTTGCATTGCCAGATCGTTTGAAACTTTCATGTTTTTTAATTCTCCTGGATCTTCACCCGATCTTTGAAGCAGATCACCCATAAAAGACTGAAATTACATTTACACGTCGCTTTATCAGATCTCAGGAAACATCTTAATATTTTGTGCTTAATTAAAGTTTTACATTGTATTTTTTGCAGAACAAGATGACATGAACATCAATTAGATGAATAATCAATTAAACTGTTTTTAATGGTGTTGCTGGGGGGGGGAGAAATACTGGCCAAGACACTGGGCAAATTCACATCTAGTGGAGCATGTCTCTCATATCCCTCACTCCTGTTGGCACCTCTGACAATGCAGCATTCCAATGTTGCACTGAAGTGTCAGCTTAGGTTATATACTCTAGACCACTAGTGTAGCAGTGGTGAGAGCTAAATCAAGCTGACACTACAACTAGGTAGCTGCAGTTGATTTGAGTCACAAGTTAGAATTAATTAGTGTTGATCCCTAAAGTAGAGAGTTGTTTGTCAAAAGGTAACAAAATTGTGCAACCAAGAAATCATTAAGTAGTTTTCTAGAGTACCAAGTACTTGGGTATAAATTGTGCTGGCTTTACCATTTCCAGTTCCAAGCTTGATTTGTATCTGAGTTGTGTATCCATAGGGTGAAGATAAAGAGATAAAACAGCAAGTTCAGAGTTATTTTCTCTCTCTTAATTTTTTATTTGGTTTATCTTTTGGCATATTCAGTTGGTGTTGCATGTGATTAATTCATGCAAATCATGTGACATATGCTACTATTACTTTTCTGGCAATTTAATTAGCCTGTGTGAATCACATGATTGATCATTGTGCTCTTACAAGAAAGCAGCATTCCTACTTGTATCTGGCTGCTCCCGGTGTTTTTTGGAGAAGCACCCGATTGGTCCCTCTATTCCTGATTCATCCTCCTGGAGGAGGACAGCCCCTACTCCAAGGTCACTAGCATCGAGGGGTACTTTAAACACTGCTTGGTTACAAAAAACAAAAATAGCTGGAAAAACTCAGCAGGTCTGACAGCATCTGCGGAGAGGAACACAGTTAACGTTTCGAGTCCGTATGACTCGTCATCAGAACATACGGACTCGAAACGTTAGCTGTATTCCTCTCCGCGGATGCTGTCAGACCTGCTGAGTCTTTCCGGCTATCTTTGCTTTTTGTTTCAGATTTCCAGCATCCGCAGTATTTTGCTTTTATCTTACTGCTTGGTTACAGCCTGGAGCTGCTAACACTGGTTTGTTTATTAAAAAAGCTTTCAGCTTCTCGAAAGCTGTCTGGCATTTCTTGGTCCACGTTACTTTTGCTTTTTTCTGTAGTTGGTCTGTCAGTGGGGCAGCTACAGAGCTGAAGTTTGGGGCTAACTTGTGGTAGAACCCACACATCCCTAAAAAATCTCATGATTTCCCATTTTGTTGTGGGAATGGGAAACTTTGCTACTGCTTGTACCTTTGTGGCTCTGGGCAGTACTGGTCCTTGAACCCCCCCCCCCCACCCACCCTGGGTCCCAGGTAGGTTACTTGAGCCTTAGTGAACTTGCTCTTTCAGAGATTAGCTACTAGGTCAGCTGACTGTAATTTCTGGAAGAGGGCTTCCAGTTGTTCTCAGTGAGGTTCCCAGATGTCACTGTACATTAGGAGGTCGTCTAGGTACACTAGACAATTGGATAAGCCCGCCACTACCTGGTTCATCAGCATTTGAAAGGTGGCTGGGGAACCTCTGAGCCCAAATGGCAGGGTTCCACACTGGTATAATCTATCCGGAGTCATGAAGGCAGAGATTTCCTTCGCGTGGACGGTCAAGGGAACTTGCCAGTCTACCTTGAGTAAATCTATCTTTGTAATGCAGACTGCATTATCTACCCTATCTATGCAGGCTCCCAGGCGGGGAATTGAGTAGGAGCTGACTCTGGTCACTGCATTAACCTTGTGGTAGTCTATGCAGAGCCTTATGGAACAGTCTGGCTTGGGCAAGAGCACAACTGGGATATTCAGCTACCACTGCTGGGTTCCAAGAGTTGGTTTTCCAGCATGTTCTCCCAAACCTAGGCCAGCTTTTCTGGACCTAGGTGGTAGGGATGTTGCCTTATGGAAGCGACCTCTCCCACATCCGCATCATATAGAGCTGAAGTGGTGCTGCCTGGTTTGTCTCTACAGATGCTTTTAAATGCACTGAGCAGCCTTGTCAGGTCTCCTCACAATTCTGCATTTAGGTGGGTGAATATGGTGTCCAATTTCGCTAGAATTTCTGTGTTTGCGTGACAGACAGTGAGGGGTTCAATGTGGGTCTCACCCACTCTCCCTCCAATTCATCCTCTCATTCCTCTCATCCTCTGGGTCTGTTGTTATTGGATAGACCATTACCTGCTTGTCTCCTTCTCGGCTGTGATGTTGTCTTAGCATGTTGATGTGACACAGCCTTTGTTTTTTTTAACTGCAATCTGGGGTATCAGTTAGGCAGTTTACCTCCCCAAGCTTCTTTACTACTCTGTATGGGCCACTGAACCCGCTTTTTAGGGGGTTCCCGCAGCATTGGTAGGAGTACCAACACGTCACCTTCTGGCTGAAAGCTTTGGGCCCAGGCATATTTGTCTGCCTGTTTTTTCATCGCTGTTTGGGAGATTTTTAAGTGTTCTTGAGCCACATCACAGGCTCTCGTGAGTTGCTGATGGAACATAGTTATGTAGTCTAACATGGAAACTTCCTCCTCCTTTTCTAAAAAAAAAATCTCTCCTTGATTAGTTACAGAGGACCTCTCACTTGGTGCCCATAAACCAATTCAAACAGAGTAAAACCAGTGGACTCATGGGGTCAGCAGAAGGAAACCTAGTCCTTTATCCCAGTCACGCGGGTACTCGTGGCAATATGCCCTGATTATTGTTTTTAGGGTCTCATGGTACTTTTCTAGTGCCCCTCGCAACTGCAGGTGATATTCTAAGGACTAGGGCAAACAGTATTATCACTGGACTAGTACTCCAGATACCCAGGGTAATGCTCTGGGGACCTGGGTTCAAATCCCACCACAGCAAGTGATGGAATTTGCATTCAATAAAAGATCTGGAATTAGAAGTCTAATGATGACTATGAAACCATTGTTGTAAAAACCCCATCTGGTTCACTGATGTTCTTTAGGGAAGGAAATCTGCCATCCTTACCTGGTCTGGCCTACATGTGACTCCAAACCCACAGCAATGCGACTGACTCTTAAATGCCCTCTGAAATGACCTAGCAAGCCACTCAATTCTCAAGGGATGGGGTGCAATTAGAAATGGGCAATAAATGCTGCCCCAGCCAATGATGCCCACATCCCATGAACGAATGAAAAAAAACTTCAGCTGGGTTATACCCAAGTTATTCATGACTCCATAGAATATTCGGGACATGAAATTTGATCTGATTCAGATCTGGGTGGGCAGTCCATACCGGGAAAAGAATTGTGTTAATTCCCCCACCACTACTTTTGTAGATATGACCCTCAAGGGAACAGCATCTGGGAAGCCACATCCATGATGGTAAGGATATACTGGTTAGTCCCCTTTTGCTTTGGGCAGGGTCTAGTAGCACCTTATCTAAAAACTGGCACAGGAATCATCGGTGCAGGTTTTATTGCAGCTTGAGGTTTCACCACAACCTGGCTGGTGTGGCAGGTTCTGCAAAACCTTAGTTACATCCTTGTGGAGGTGTGGCCAGTGAAAATGCTGACTGATGTGGGCTTGGGTTTTTTGTATACCAACATGCCCAGCTATCGGGATTTCGTGTGCTAGTCTTAATATTTCCCTACAGTACCTCAGCGGTACCTCACTACCTGGCCATTGTCCACACCTCACTTGCAGGCCTGTGAGGGGGCCTCCATTTCCTCATCAGCACCTCATTTTTAATGTAATAGCATTTAAGGATTGCCTGTGCCTCAGCTTCAGTTTGGGCAGCCTGAACTAATTTTTTCAACAATGGGTTAGCTTGCTGAGCCACAACCAAGGAAGACCCACTTAATACCTCCTCAAGATCCTCTAGACTCCCGAAGGAAGTCTCAGATAACCATGTGTTTTCTGCAGTGCCACTTCAGCCTCCTCTGACGGAGTTTGTCTGCCATAGACCGGGTTACCACACAGTCGGGGAAAATGCCAGGCATTTTCTGCTGCAGCTGTTCTGCCTGACCTCGATTGACTTCTCTGAGACTATTGGAGATACTATCAGTTTTGACCCCACCAGGTCATTGCGAAAGAGCTTGTTGACCCTGACCATTCGGCAGTCTAGGGACGACTCCCACGGTCACCAGTCTTGACGCATGTTTGCACTCCAGGTGCACTGGTATAAGGGGATGGGCATGCACCCTTCTTCAATACCCTTTACCGACACCTTGGCACTTACTGAACTCTGGCGGAAAGGCTTTGCCTATTCCCAGCAGTAGTGTTTAGCTGGCCCCTGTATCCCTCAGTATCACTATCGGCTTACTTGCCTCGCCCTGGGGAAATGTGGCCACTCTTCCTTCTGATGCAGAATCCTTGTAACTCTCAGGAATTTTTTTAAACTCACCCGCACTGTCAGTAGTGCATCTACAGGAGTTTGCTGCTGCAGTCAGAGCCATAGCCTGGTCTGCTATGCTCTCTGTCTGACTCCCATTTTCTGCATGGAGTTTGTGTGCCCCAACGTTTCCCACGGGTTTTTCCCGTAACCTCCAGCACTCAACACAGGCAATTGAAGAAACACACAGGCTGCTTGGCACTCCTCTTCTCAGCACTGTCGTTTCTGGCCTGAGGAGGTCCCCCTGTGTTTCCAGGTGTCCTTTCTGTCCTACGGATGTTCAGTTTTCTATCACTCTCCAAGCTTCTATCCTTCTCAGATGGTTGGGGGTGACTGGGAAGGGTTTCCTTTGGGATGAGGGTTTGTGGACAAGCTGCCTGCTTGACCCCTGTTACTCTTGCTCCCTCTGTGAGTTTTTATCGGCAAGGATATAGAGTTTTTTTAACTCTTCAAGGAGAAATATTTCACCAAGGTTTTTGTTAGTGGGATCAATTTTAAGTGCCCATAGCCACCGGTCAAAAGCGTGATGCTTAAGCTGTTCAAATTCCAGGTATGCCTGGTCAGTCTGTTTCCTGAGGGTACGGAATTTCTGTCAATATCCCTTTGGCACTAACTGGAACAGACTTAAAATAGCCCTTTTTGCTGCCTCCTAGCTTGTTGCACATTCCTTAGGCAAAGGGAGTAAACCTTGTGAGTTTACCATGTCAGTTTACTCAGCAATAGCACGGACCAGTGTTAGGCTGCCCACTTTAACTGCTGTGCTAACCATTTGAAATAGATCAAGAAGGTGTCCGCCTCTTCTTCATCAAATTTAGGGATTAAATGGGCAAACCTGAATACCTCAGCTTCTAAGTCTGAGCCAGGGGTTTCCCTCATTAGGGGTGTCTTCATTGGGCACAGTGGGATCCTTCCTTCTCAGCTCGAGTTGTTCTAATTTAAATTCCCTTTCTTTCTGTCTTTCCTGGAATTCTCCCTCCTCCTTCTGCTCCTACCTCTCTCTCTCTCTCTCTCTCTCCCTCCCCGTTCCTCAGATTCCAGTTCCAATTTCCACTGCTTCAATCTTAATTTTTCTGTCACTAATTTATCTGTTTCAGTGTCCTAAATTTCCACCCCTAGATGTTTTGGCACTCATTTTAAAGTTTCTGTCTTTCGGGCGAAACTCCATCTTTAAGTGTCTAGCTACACCTTTTAATTCTTCCAAGGACAGCGCCCTGAACTTCTCACCTGTTCTATGAAAGCATTGAGATCAAATTTGGAGATATAACACTTTGGTATTACAAACCCAAGAAAACCTTTTGCGCACGTGCGCACACACCCACACACGCCCCCACACACACACCCCCACACACACCCCCATACACACACACATACACACATGTATATATCAGAAATAAGGGGAGTTAGAGTCCAATAAAAAAAGTAAAAGAATATATAGTTAAGTGTCCTATGATTGTCCTTGAGGCATAGGTTTTAAATGTTGCGGCTGATTTAGGTTAGCTGGTTTCTTGGATGCAGTCAGATGTAGAAGATCACAGAATCTCAAGGTGCAGAAGAGGCCCTTCGGCCCATCGAGTCAGCACCTGACCTACCTACCTAATCCCATTTACCAGCACTTGGCCTATAGCCTTGAATGCTATGATGTGCCAAGCGCTCATCCAGGTGCTTTTTAAAGGATATGAGGCAATCTGCCTCCACCACCCTCCCAGGCAGCGCATTCTGGACCATCACCACTCTCTGGGTAAAAAAGTTTTTCCTCACATCCCCCCCTAAACCTCCTGCCTCTCACCTTGAACTTGTGTCCCTTCGTGACTGACCCTTCAACTAAGGGGAACAGCTACTCCCTATCCACCCTGTCCACCTCGATTGTGCACCTCGATCAGGTCGCCCCTCAGTCTACTCTGCTCCAATGAAAACAACCCAAGTCTATCCAACCTGTCTTCATAACTTAAATGTTTCATCCCAGGCAACATCCTGGTGAATCTCCTCTGCACCCCTCCAGTGCAATCACATCCTTCCTATAACGTGGTGACCAGAACTGCACACAGTACTCCAGCTGTGGCCTCACCAAAGTTCTATGCAACTCCAACATGGCCTCCCTACTTTTGTAACCTATGCCTCGATTGATAAAGGCAAGTGTCTCATATGTTTTTTCACCACCCCACGAACATGCCCCTCTGCCTTCAGAGATCTATGGACACACACGCCAAAGTCCCTTTGTTCCTCAGAACTTCCTAGTGTCATGTCATTCATTGAATACTTCTTTGCCAAATTACTCCTTCCAAAGTGTATCACCTCACACTTTTCAGGGTTAAATTCCATCTGTCACTTATCTGCCCATTTGACCATCCCATCTATATCTTCCTGTAGCCCAAGACACTCAACCTCACTATTAACCACCTGGCCAAGCTTTGTGTCATCTGCAAACTTACTAATCTTACCCTCCCACATAGTCATCTATGTCGTTTACATAAATGACGAATAATAGGGACCCAGCACAGATCCTTGTGGTACACCACTGTACATGGGCTTCCAGTCACTAAAGCAGCCTTCTGTCATCACCCTCTGTCTCCTACAACCAAGCAAATTTTGAATCCACCTTATCAAATTACCCAGTATCCCATGTGCATTTGCCTTCTTTATAAGTCTCCCATGTGGGACCTTGTCAAAGGCTTTGCTGAAATCCATATAAACTACATCAACTGCACCACCCTCATCTACACAGCTGGTCACCTCCTCAAAAAATTCAATCAAATTTGTTAGGCATGACCTCCCTCTGACAAAGCCATGCTGACTACCCCTGATCAAACCTTGCCTCTCCAAGTGGAGATAGCTTCTCTCCTTCAGAATTTTCTCCAATAGTTTCCCTACCACTGACGCGAGACTCACTGGTCTGTAGTTCCCTGGCTTATCTCTACAACCCTTCTTAAATAGTGGAACCACATTAGCTGTTCTCCAGTCCTCTGGCACCTCCCCCGTGGCCAGAGAGGAATTAAAATTTCGGGTCAGAGCCCCTGCGACCTCCTCCCTTGCCTCCCTCAGCAGTCTGGGACACAAATCATCTGTGCAGGGTGGAACTTAAGAAAGCAATTAGAAGAGCAAAGAGAAAGCTCTGGCTGGTAAAAGTAGGGAAAATCCTAAGATATTCTATAAGTATATCAATGAGAAGAGGATAACCAGGGAAAGAGTAGGGTCCATTAGGGACCAAGGGGGCAATCTATGGGTGGAGCCGGTGGACATCGGTAGAGTGTTGAATGAATACTTCACATCTGTCTTCCCCCAAGAGAATGAGGATGAAGGTATGGAACTCGGGGAGAGAGACTGCGAGGTTCTTGAGCAAATTGATACAGGGAGTGACAAGGTATTGGAGGTGTTGGCAGGCTTAAAAGATGTTGCAACTATTATAAGATTGCGGTTTGCTGGTAGGTTTCTGATAGAGTTAGCTTCTCGAATTGGGCAACACTCTCATTTTAAAACAGAGAGAGGGAACGAGTTTTTTTTTCCTCAGTTTTTTTCCACTGCTGAAGACTTTTTTGACACTGCCTGTGTCACTAGCTTTCTCTCTCTAGTGGTTGGCAGCCTTGCCTTGCAACCGTTGCCTGGAAAAAAAAACTCAGCAGGTCTGGATTTTTGTTTTGGATTTCCAGCATCCGCAGTTTTTTGTTTTTATTTTTTACTTCAACCGTTGTTTATTTCTGAGGTTTTGGGTGGGTCTGTCTGTAGCAGCCGTTGTTTTAATATCCAGTATTTTGCATTTTTAATACCTCTTCCTTGGACAGTTACGAGTTTCGATGGGTGTCTGGATTATAGGAATGTCTCTCTCTTCACATTCCCCTGAGGGTGATTTGTTGGTTTTTCACCTTCACTTTGGAATGTGGCCTCGCATTTTTAAGCAGTTTGCTGTGTCTCAACTCAATTTAGAAAATTTCCAGTGAGTTGAAAGTGGAAAAATCATATTTTCAAAAATAAAAGGGCGTAGCCTCATAATAAACTCCATTCACAAACATAAAAATCTATCAGTCTCGCTCTTGAAAACTCCAGCTGTCCCTCAGCATCTAGAGGACTTCATGTTTCCATTACTCTTTGTGTGACAACTCATCTGAAGTTAAGAACAAAAGAGAGGAGCGGGATGTACAACTCAAAATAGCCGTGATTAAAGTAGTGCATTTTCTGTCTCTTGGGCAACTATGATTTTTGTTTTCAGTTTTTGGTTTTCCTTTCTCTAGTGAGATCAGTTAGAGTGGAAGTCTCATTGGGAATGCATTTGTTTCAGTGGGCTCCTATGTCTATATATTTTAAGATGGAACTTGCTTTTTGAAGTTATCGCTGCACAGTGAATTTCAGAATGACAATGTGCAATGCTCACGATCTTTTTATAACCATATTACTTACAATTTTTACAGCATACCTTGTCAGCCTGAGCCTGGATTTCTTCCAGTTATGAGACATGATGGAGGTTTAGTGAATTGAGCTGAAAACTCAAATTATTAGCAATTGACATGATGGAGGGAAAGTCTTTGAAGTGGATAAAGATGGTCATGCCGATTACATTGCCTTAAAGGACTCTCATAATTTCCCTCTGAAATTATGGTATCTTCCTGTGCATTGGGCACTTTTCTAACACTGGATTTTTCTATTCACTTGCACTGCAATTACTTTGGCCAGGGCTCCTTGATTCTGCTGTTATTTTTCTCCTTTCATGGGAAATGGGTGTTGTTGGCAAGGCCAACATTTGTCGCCCATCCCTAATTGCCCTTGAGAAGACGGTGGTGAGCCACCTTCTTAAACCGATGCAGTCCATCTGGTGCAGGTATGCCCACAGTGGAGTTCCAGGATCTTTATCTCTCAACAGTGAAGGAACAGCGATATATTTCCAAGTCAGGATGGTGTGTGGCTTGGAGGGAAACTTGCAGGTGGTAGTGTTCCCGTGCACTTGCTGTCCTCCTCCTTCTAGGTGGTAGAGGTCACAGATTTGGAAAGTGCTGTCGAAGGAGCCTTGGTCAGTTGCTGCAATGCATCTTGTATATAGTTTACGCTGTTGCCACTGTGCATTGGTGGTGGAAGGGGTGAATGTTTGAGTTGGTGGATGGGGTGCCAATCAAGGGGGCGCTTTATCCTGGATGGTGTTGAGCTTTTTGAGTTTTGTTGGAGCCGCACTCATCCAGGCAAGTGGAGAGTATTCCATCACACTCCTGACTTGTGCCTTGTAGATAGTGGACAGGCTTTGGGGAGTCAGGAGGTGAGTTACTCACCTCAGAATTCCCAGCCTCTGACCTGCTCTTGTAATCTCAGTATTTATGTGGCTAGTCCAATTCAATTTCTGGTCAATGGCGACCCCCAGGATGTAAATAGTGTGGGATTCAGTGATGGTAATACCCTTGAACGTCAAGGGGAGATGGTTAGATTCTGTCTTGTTGGAGATGGTCATTGCCTGGCATGAAAGTTGCCTGCCACTTATCAGCACAAGTCTGAATGTTGTCCAGGCCTTGCTGCATATGGACATGGACTGCTTCAGGATCGGAGGAGTCACAAATGGTACTGAACATTGTGCAATCATCAGCGAATCACTTCTGATCTTATGATGGAGGGAAGGCCATTGATGAAGCAGCTGAAGATGGTCAGGCGTAGGACACCACCGTGAGGAACTCCTGCAATAATGTCCTGGGATTGAGGTGATTGACCTTCAACATCACAACCATCTTACTTTGTGCTAGCTATGACTGAAACCAGTGGATAGTTTTCCCCCTGATTCCCATTGATTTCAATTTTGCTAGGGCTTCTTGATGCCACACTCGGTCAAATACTGCCTTGATATGAAGAGCAATCAATGTCACCATTCCTTGATTTATGGGTAGTTATTGTCTCTTTAGTACCGTAATGGTGAAAGGCTTGGAAAAGTTGTGGTCCAAAGAGATTTATAGGTCCACGTACACACACAACTAAAATGTAGCAGATGAAAAAAAATCAAAATAGCTAATGGAATGTCAGCCTTTATAACTACAGGACAAGAATATATTAGGGAGCAAGTGTTACTACAGTGATAACATAGGAGTTTGGAATGGAATAGGCAATTCGGCCCTTCAGCCTTCATTGTCATTCGATAAGATCATAGCTGCTCTGGGTGTGGTCTCACTTTTCCTGTCTGCCCCCATTGCCCTTGACTACCTTGTCTATCAAAAATTTATCTAACCCAGGCTTGAATAAATTCAATAACCAAGCCTTCACTGCTCTCTAGGGAAGAGAACTCCACATACTAATGATCCTCTGAGAGAATAAAACATTCTCCTCATCTCTGTCTTAAAAGAAAGACCTCTGTTTCTTATACTCTCGTTCCAGTCTTCCCCACAAGAGGAAACATCCTCCCGGTATCCACCCAATCAAGTCCCTTCAGGGTCTTATGTTTCAATAAGATCACCTCTCATTCTTTTAAACTCCCAACGGGTAAAGGTCCAACCTGTTCTCGGGATGTCACTCCACACAGTTTATGTTGCCACGAAGTGGCTTAGTTTTTGAGCGAAACCTGATGGTATCAATTAGGGGGATTGCAAGGCCCACCTTAAAGGGCCTTTTAGACATGAGGTGCGAGACCCTCTTGACATTGCATCTGTTGGTGCAACTGCAACCCAATGCAAAGTTAAGTTTGTTTTTTAAAAAATCTGAAGTTTTTTTTAATTGCCATTTCTAATATCATCAGATTGCCAAAAGGCACATTGATCTTCTTGTAACATGAAAATTTAGCCGGTCACTGGATGCCACTTTGTGGTGTTATGTTGCCCCATAGGTGGAAAGCAATGCCAGGGGCAGCAGTAAAACAGTGGTCGGCTGATCTAGTGTCAAGTCTGTAGTATAACAATGTTTTTAATCTTTGGAAGTTTCACACATGTGGAACTTAATCACATGCTTTCTGAGTATTCAAGTAAATTGGCTTTACGACCCCCTTGTGGATGGCAGGGGGTCTGAGTTCATAGATCCTGTGATTCCAACCTCGTTCCCAGATCAGCATCTGTTTATGGTGACAAAAATACAGTAAAAATTGGTTCAACTTCATGTGGAAGCTACTTAAATTCTGAGGTGTCTGGTGATAGCCCTGATTGCTTGCTAACCCACTGCTTTTGAAACTCTTCCCACTGCACACGGCAAAATCAAGAGGGCATTAAATCACAGAAACCAGGAACACATGAGGGGCCCAGAGAGTTTCCAAGCTTTAGGTGTTTAAAGTTTACAAGTTTGATCTACAACAGAATCCAGGGTTATGGGTATGTGCAGGCAGGAAAGTGGAGTTAAGGCCACAATCAGATCATTTATGATGTTCCTGAATGACGATGAAGGCCCGATGGACTGAATGGCCTACTCCTGCTCCTATTTCTTATAAGCTTAAATAATATAAATTCTGAGCATGTGATGTAGCTTCTTTAACTGTACTTTTTGCCTGAGCCATTTTGAGTTTGCGTTTTCCTCTATAGCTGCTGATCTGGTGACCAATTTGGTAAGATGAGGTTGACAGTAAGAGGGAGGTTTTTTGTGGTTGCAGTGAAATTGTGAAGTTAGCGTTCTTTGTGACTATTGCTTTGCTTCTCCCTTATTCTGTTTCTCTTTCTCTTCAGATTGGTTATATTCTACTTCATTTTCATCACTCTCAAAGTTCCACAGAACCTTGTTCGCCTCTCCCATAAGACCAACATGAACCTTCTCTTCACTTCTATTCGACTAACAAAAGAATTCAATGCAATCACATTCCAGCAAAATCAATTCTCTGGTTTTCAGCTGCCATGGCAGTTCCACCACTAGATAACTCAAAGAAGCATATTAACAAATGCATCCCTAATTCACCTAGACACCTTCAACAGTTCTGCAATTTGTATTACTCTGAGGAGCCTCTAACCATTCCCATACGAGATTAATTTGGGTGTCTCACCATTGCGTACATACAGTAGGGTAGTTATGCCCAGTGGCCTGGCTAACATTGATTCCTCAATCAACCTCACTAACATAAATTACCTGGCCGTTTTCACATTGTTGATTGTGAGAGCTTGCTGTGTTCGTTTTTCTTACATCATAACAGTGACTACACTTCAGAGTCTTTCGTTGGTTGTGAAGCATATTGGGGCATCATGAGGTCATGAAAGGTGTTATAGAAGATGTTATAAAAGGTGTTATAGAAATAGAAGCAAGAGTAGGCCCTATGGTCCCTTGAGCCTACTCCGCCATTAAGATAATGGATTAGCTTCTCATCATGTTCACTTTCCCACCTTTTTCCTTGATTACCTTGGTGAAAGTTTGTTGCTGGGACTTAATGTCATAAAACAGCATATCCTAATGGGGGTCGGGGGTGGGTGGGGTGGGGGTGGTGGGTGGGTGGGGTGGGGGGTGGGGTGGGTGGTGGGTGGTGGGTGGGTTGGGGGGTGGGTGGGGGAGGTCATGGGTGGGTGGGTTACCATTGGCCAGAAACTTAACTGGACCAGCCATATATATACACATATATACTGTGGCTGTGAGAGCAGGATCAGGTCAGAGGGTGGGAATTCTGCAGCAACTTACTCACCACAGGACTCCCCAAAGCCTGTCCACTGTCTACAAGGCACAAGAGAGGAGTGTGATAGAATATTCTCCCTGGGCTGGTTGAGTGTGGCTCCAACAGCACTCAAAAAGCTCAACACCATCCAAGACAAAGCAGCTTGCTTGATCGGTACCCAATTCACCACCTTAAACCTTCAGGCCCTCTACCACAGGTGCACAGTGGCAGCAGTGTGTACCTTCTATAAGATGCACTGCAGCAACTTGTCATGGCTCCTTTGACAGCACCTTCCAAATTCATGACCTCTGCCACCTAGAAGGACATAGTGATCAGCTGCATGGGAACACTGCCATCTCCAAGCCACACACCATCCTGACTTGGAACTATATCACTGTCCCTTCACTGTCCCTGGGTCAAAACTCTGGAACTCCCTCCCTAGCAGCACTGGGTGCACAAGACCACACAGACTGCAGCGGCTCAAGAAGGCAGCTCACCTCCACCTGCTCGAGGGCAGTTCGGGAAGGACAATCAGTGCTGGCCTAGCCAGTGATGCCCACACCCTGTGAAAGAGTAAAGAAAACTATGAGAGCATCCTCGAGATACCTGCACGGATTTCTGATCCTTTGCTTGCTCACGTCTATCTTTTTTCCCTAATTTTTTTTCTTTTCATCTGTGTTTCTGCTTCATTCAACCCAGGGCTGACTTTTTGTAGACTCGTGTAACAACAGACCATTCAGCCCTTCAAACCTGTATCAGTACTTTCCTCCCCTTCTGCGCCACTCACTGACACTACCAAAGGGTGTGGGGAGCAAGCGACAGAGTGGGATTAACCACTTTCTTGCTCGCTGTCCATGTGCTTTAATATACATCTTTTTGCAGGTAGCTCCCTGTTCAGAGTTTATGGACTCTGCTTCAATGGTGGTGAAGGGTAGAGAACTTTATAGCAGCTACTTCCCCAACAACAAATTGCTTGATTTATTCTTTTTCTGTTTTTCAAAATTACGATGAACTTAAGTTTTCGTTTTCGCTTTACGTGAATATAATGCTATTATTGGGTGAATTTTAAAATAACAAAACCCTCCCCATGCCCAGCAGTGGATAACTTTTGAAAGTTCATTCCAACATTGTTCCTATTAAGGGAAGTAAAATAAAGAGATATATAAATAGCACCTGACACAAGGGAGCGATTTAAATGCTCAAGCCATTAAACATTTACTTGTTTAACCTCATTCTATTTGTATTTTGGCTCTCCCAAAGGCTTCCAGAGACTCTATTGACCTCCGTTTTTCTTTACACCGCCTCTTGTTTCACTTATCCTTGAACCCCATCCAGGCACCCCACCTTCTTCACCAGCTGTTAAAACTAGGCCAAATTAAATCAGGATGCTATAATTCGCTTCTTAGTGGGGAGCCCCAAACACACAGGATTGCTCATTGAGTCGATACAACTGTTAATACTTTGCTTGGAGAAGCTTGTAACAATAGAGTCAAGAAAATGGAGACTACCGATATAGTAGCTTAGTGATTGTGTTACTGGGACTTGTGGAAACTTCCTTGCATAAGTCGCAAGTAGTGGATTCAAGCAAGTATCACTCCAGAGGCTTGAGCACAAAGTCTGGCTAACACTTAAGTGTTGACTGAGGGTGTGCTAAACTGTTGGAGGTGCTGACTTTCAGGTGGGACCTATTGCTGTCTCAGGTCGTAAAGAGCCCATTGCACTATTCACAGAAGAACAGGGGCATTTTCCTTGGAGTGCTGGCCAGTATTTGCCCTTAAACCATTATCATCAAATCAAATTACTTGGTCATCATCTTTATTGCTGCTTGTAGTATTTTGCTGCCCCATTTCTGACACTCCAACAGTAATACACTCAAGTTTATAGAGGATATCCTGAGGTGGTGAAAACTGCTGTATAAATGCAAGTCTTTCTCTAGCAACCCAGAGGCCTGGGTTAGTAATCCAGAAAATGTTTGTCAAAATCCCACTACAGCAAGTCAGAGAGTTTTAAAAATGTGGAAGTTAAAAGCTGGTGTTGGTAAAAATAACCTTAAAGCTGTTGGGTTGTTGTAAAAACTATACTGGTTTATTGGTACACTATACCGGCTGTGCTGCAATTGTACAGGGCCTTGGTGAGACCACACCTGGAATATTGTGTGCAGTTTTGCTCACCTTATCTGAGGAAGGATGTTCTTGCTATAGAGGGTGTGCAGCGAAGATTTACCAGACCGATTCCTGGGATGGCAGGACTGAGGAGGTGAGAGCCTTCTTGAAATTTGGCTGCCCTCAGAAATTTGTCACTATCCTTTACTACTACGTGATGACATTCAAGCCATCAACCAAGGGGACCACCACAGATCCAATCCAGAGGTCAAACAAAGCTATGTCATCCCACAGCCCCCTTCTCCATCTTCCTCACCACAATTCAGCAACTCCCTCCAGGAGTGGCGGTAATCAACAGGATGGACCTTCGTTGCCTCCAGCCTAAAACAAAAATCACTCCAACCTCAGTTGTTGATCTGGTTCAACGAAGAGTACATGAGAGCATGTCAGGAGCAGCACCAGGCATACCTAAAAATAAGGTGTCAACCTGCTGAAGCTACAACACAGGGCAACTTGTGGTTGTTGGAGATCAGTCACCTCAGTTTCAGGAGATCACTGCAGGAGTTCTTCAGGGTAGTGTCCAACCATCTTCAGCTGCTTCATCAACGACCTTCCTTCCATCATCAGGTCAGAAGTGGGGATGTTCGCTGATGATTGCACAATGTTCAGCACCATTTGCGACTCCTTAGACACTAAAGCAGTCCATGTCCAAATGCAGCAAGACCTGGACAATATCCAGGCTTGGGCTGACAAATGGCAAGTAATATTAGCAACACAAGTGCCAGGCAATGACCATCTCCAACAAGAGAGAATCTAACCATCACCCCTTGATGTTCAATAGCATTACCATCGCTGAATCTCTCACTAATAACATCTTGGGAGTTACAATTGACCAGAAACTGAACTGGACTAGCCATATAAATACTGTGGCTACAACAGCAGGTTAGGGGTAAGGAATCCTGTGATGAGTAACTCACCTCCTGACTCCCCAAAGCCTGACCACCATCTACAAGGCACTAGTCAGGACTGTATACACCCCACTTGCCTGGATGAGTGCAGTTCCATCAACACTCAAGAAGCTTGACATCATCCAGGACAAAGCAGCCTGCTTGATTGGTACCTCATCCACATATATTCACTCGCTCTAACACTGACGCACGTTGGCAGCAGTGTGTACCATCCACGTGATGCGCTGCAGAAACTCACCAAGGCTCCTTAGGCAGCACTTTGCAAACCCACGATCGCAACCATCTAGAAAGACAAGGGCAGCAGATACATGGGAACACCGCCACCTGGAAGTTCTCTTCCAAGCCACTCACCATCCTGATTTGGAAATATATTGCCATTCCTTCACTGTTGCTGGGTCAAAATCCTGGAACTCCCTCCCCCACAGCGCTATGTGTGTACCTCCACCACATGGGCTGCAGTGGTTCAAGAAGGCAGCTCGCCATCATCTTCTTGAGAGTAATTAGGGATGGGCAAAAGGTGCTGACCTAGCCAGCAAAGCCCAAATCCCCTAAATGAATTTTTAAAAAAGTACTTAGACTGATTGAGTTTTTAGCAAAGCATATTGGATCTTGGGCTTTGTAAATCGACTTGTTGAGTACAAAAGCAGGGTGGTTATGCTGAACCTTTCTTAAGCTCTGTTGAAGCCAGATCTATAGCATTACACCCAGTTCTGGTCATCACATCTTGGGAAGGATGTGAGGATCCCTGAGAGGGAACAGAGGAGATTTACCAGAATGGTTCCAGGGATGAGGGATTTGAGCCACAAGGTTAGCTTGGAAAACCTGGGGTTCTCCTTGGAACAAGGGAGATTGAGGGAAGAATTGCTAAAGGTGTACAAGAATATGAGAGGTTTAGATAAGGTAGACCAAAAAAAAAGCTGCACTGATGGTACCAGGACTAGGGAACACAGATTTAAGGTTTTGGGCAAGAGATGTAAGTGGTATGTGAGGAAGAATTAATGGCAATGACATAGAACTCTCTGCCTCATCAGCTGTCCTTCGGTTCAAGGATGTCGTCTACGCAGGATCGCAAGTTTCTGCCTTGGGTCTTCATGTGACTGAACAGGTTGATTCTTGATCCACAGATCTTTGAGCACATAGGGCAGGATGTCCCATGAGGTAGTAGGATTCAGAGTGTAGGATTTTCTCCTTTTTCTTCTCTGTTGTTGCTGCCCATCATTAAGTTGTTGGAACTTGAAGTGTGATGCAGCTCAATTGACAAGTTGTCGGTGTTTTGAATTATTGGTAGTGAGCTCCTCCCAGTCATTAATGTCAATGCTGCCACAATTCAAGGAGAGATTCAGAGTGTCTTTGAAACATTTTCTTTTCCCTCCCCAGAATTTTGGCCTTTTTGGTTATCCTTTCACGGGATGTGGGCACCACTGGCTAGGCAGGCCAGTATATTTGCCCATCCCTAATTGCCCTTCAGAAGGTGCTGGTGAACCACCGCCTTACACCTGCAGTCCATGTGATGTAGACACACCTGCAGTGCTGTTATGGAGGAAGTTCCAGGATTTTGACCCAGTGACAGTGAAAGAACGGTGATGCAGTTCCAAGTCAGGATGGTGTATGGCTTGGAGGGGAGCTTCCAGGTGGTGGTGTTCCCATGCATCTGCTGTCCTTGTCCTTCTCGATGGTAGAGGTCGTGGGTTTGGAAGGTGCTGTCGAAGGAGCCTTGTTGAGCTGCTGTGGTGCATCTTGTAGATGGTACACACACTTGCCACTGTACATTGATGGTGGAGGGAGTGAATAGTGAAGGGGTGCCAATCAAATGGGTTGCTTTGACGTGGATGGTGTTGAGCTTCTTGAGTGTTGTTGGAGCTGCACTCATTCAGGCAATTTGAGAGTTGAGAAAACAAGGCTTGGCGGACAAGATGCTTTTCGGTCGCCCAGACAATGTTCAGTCCATCAGAATTGATTTTGCAGGAGTTTTGCCTAAATGCTTGTGGAGCTGCCTTCAAGAAGGATACTAGCATTTGTTTGACGGTCCTCCTATTGAATCCAGAGGATGAGGCAGAGGCATTGCTGATGGAATTTCTTCACACTTTTATGTGTTGCTGATAAACAGCCCAGGTCTCACTGCAGTACAGGAGTGTGGTGACAACAATTGCACCGTACGCTAGGACTTTGTTTGACTTGCGGTGGTCTTTGTTGTCAAACACTCGCTGCCGTAGTTTGTAGGAGGCAGAGCTGGCACATCTGATCTGGTGTTAGACCTCCTTGTCAATGATGGCTTTTGAGAGAATTGGCTTCAAAACTACGGGAAGCTATTCCAGAGTCTCTCCTTCAACATATATGGGAGGTAGAGTATTTTTCTGACCAGGCATGGGTTGATATGAGTTTTGTTTTGGCAACCTTCAAGGACAGGCTTCGTTTCTTGTATGCAGAATCGAAAAGATTAAGAGTGGCTTGAAAATCTGGTGCAGAATAGGCAAAGACACTGCAGCCATCTGCAAACTGTAGATCATGTATGTCTGTGGTGGTCAGCTTAGTTTCCACCCAAAGGCGACTGAGGTTAAAGAGTCTTCCATCTCTGTGGTGGAAAACAATTTCTCTACTTAAATGGGTGGTGGAAGTGGAGACAATCAGTAATTTCAAAAGGAATTTGGGTTGGCACTTGAGGGAAATAAATCTCTGGGGCTATGGGGATCAGGCAGAAGAATAGGAGTGATTGGATTGTCCTACAGAGAACCAGCATGGATTTGGTACCAGAATGACTGTGATGCTAAATAGGGAGAAACTGTTTCTACTGCTAGAGCACCAGTTACCAGAGGACACAGATTTAAAGTAATTGGCAAAAGAGCCAGAGAGAGCTTATTTTATGCAGTAAGTTGTTATGACCTGGAATGTACTGCCTTTAAAGATGACAGAATCAGATTCAATGCCACCTTTCAAAGATAAATTCTTGAAGGGCTATGGAGAAAGAGAATGGAAACTCTTTCAAAGAAGTGGCACGGCTGTCTGAATTGAATAGCCTACTTCTGTACAGTAAAATTCCACGACCCTTTAGGCATTCCAGTTTCCTTCTCTCCACCATTGATGGCTGTGCCTTCAGCTGCCTGGACCCTGAGCTCTGGAATTCTCTCCTTAAACCTCTCCACCTCTCTGCTTTGAAATGCTCCTTTAAAACCTACCTCTGATCAAGCCTGTGCTTATATCTCCTAATAGCTCCAGTTCGAAGGCAGAGTCATATCGGACTGGAAATGTTAGCTCTGTTTCTCTCTCGACAGATGCTGCCAGACCTGCTGAGTTTAACCAGCGCTTTCTGTTTTTATATCTAATATCTCCTTATGTGACTCATTGCCATATTTTAACTGATAGCGCTCTTGTTAGCGCTTTGGGATGTTTTACAACATTGAAAGCACTATATAAGTACAAGTTGTTCTTGTGATTGCCTCCACACATACTGTTATGTGGCATTTTATCAGTACCCCATTAAAATTTTGAAAGCTTTAGTAAGGTCTCTCCAGCGTTGCCTTAGTTGTTTTGGCGTGCACATTCCTGGCTTTCTTAGCCTCTCCTGATAGTTCAAAGCCCTAACCCCACACATCAGTTTAGATGCCTTCTGTACTGGCAAAAGAATTAGAGGCAAGATGAAGAGGATCTTTTTCTTTTACAAAGTGAATTATGAAAGGCTAGTGGGAGCAGATTCAAGTGTAACTTTCGAAATACTTGAAGGGGGAAAGGCATTCAATAAGATATCACATCAAAGATTACTACACAAAATAAGAGTTCATGGTGTAGGGGGTAACATATTTGCATGGATAGAGGATTGGCTAGCTAACAGGAAGCAGAGAGCAGGGATAAATTGGTAATTTTCTGGTTGGCAAGCTGTTACTAGTGGAGTGCCACAGGGATCAGTACTGGGGCCTCAACCTTTTACAATCCATGTCAATGACTTAGTTAAAGCAACTGAATGTATGGTAACTAAATTTGCTGATGACACAAAGTTAGGTTGGAAAGTAGGTTGCCAGGAGGTCATAAAGAGTCTTGGATTAGTAGGTTAATTAAGTGAGTGCGCAAAAATTTGGCAGATGGAGTATAACGTGTGAAAATGTGACCTTGTCCAATTTGGCAGAAGGATAGAAAAGCAGTATGTTATTTAAATGAAGAGAGACTGGAGAACTCTGCAGTAGAGAGAGATCTGGGTATCCTGGTACATGAATCACAAAAGGCTGGTATGCAGGTACAACAAGTGGTTAGGAATGTTGGTGTTTATTGCAAGGGGAATGGAATAGAAAAGTAGGAAAGTTTTACTGCAGCTGTACAGGGCCTTGGTGAAACCACATCTGGGGTACCATGTACAATTTTGGCCTTCTTACTTAAAGGATATGATTGCATTAGAAGCATTTCTAAGAAAGTTCACTTGACTGATTCCTGGGATGAAGGGGTTATCTTATGTAGGAATATTGAGCAGGTTGAGCCTATACTCATTGGAGTTTAAAAGAATGAAAGGTGATTTTATTGAAACAGAAAAGGGTACTTGACAGGATGGATGTTGAGAGAATATTTCCCCTCGTGGGGAATCTGGAACTTGAGGATGCAGTTTAAAAATTAGGGGTCTCGCATTTAAGAGTGAGGTATGGAGAATTTTTATTCTGAGGGTCGTCAGTCTGTGGAATTCTCTTCTCCAGAGAGGAGTGGAGGCCATTGAATATGTTCAAGGCTGAGTTAGTTAGATTTTTGATTGACAAGAGAGTCAAAGATTTTAGGCTACAGATAGGAGAATGGAGTTGAGGCCACAATCAGCTCAGCCATGATCTTAGTCAAAGGGTGGAACAGGCTTGAGGGGCTGAATGGCCTACTCCTCCTAATTCTTGGGTTCTTGTGAAAGAATTGCAGGGCTCTGAGGAAAGGGCGGTGGTTTGGGACTAATTGGATAGTTCTTTCAAAGAGCTTGCACAGGCATGGTGGACCAAATGGCTGCCTCCTGTGCTGTAAGAGTCTATGCTATCCTAATCCAGCAAGTCTGCCAATTGTATGGTGGCCAGATATGGTGAGGCAAGGACTAGTGATTTGACTAAGCTATCTGTTGCTCCTGAAATTTCACCTCTTGGCAAGACACACTAAATGTTTTTTGCTTTTTAAAAAAATTTTGCTTGATATTTTAAAAGCAATTTCTTGACCTTAATCTAGTATATTAAAAAAGCCATTATAATCTTTTCAGATTCATGTTAAAATCCTTTATCAGAGTTTTGTGTACGTATTGCTCTTATTCACACAAAGAAGTCCCATTTAGATCAAGACTGCATTACCTCAACCCAGTTCATGCACTTTTGACCGTGGCTCTGGAGTCAAACAAAGGCCATGTCAATCTGTCACGTCCCTGTCCATTTACAGAGAGTTGTTTTTAGATCTGATCTATGGGGAAGTGGGTTGGAAGATAACAGTAGCAGGGGCAGACAAATCATACAGCTCTTATCGTTCTTGTGGGTTTGTGTTTCAGTTCAGGAGAAAGGGAAAAACAATGTTAACATGTTGACTTTGCACTTCTCAAAAATAATTCTGCACTTGTCTGATTGAGGGACAAGAGGTCATTGTAGTTTCTGGAACGTTTGCCTGGCTCCCTGCCATTGTTTTTGTGGCAGTGTTGTGTGGAGTATTGTTATGAACTCCCTTTCACAACTCTTTTGGGTACTTTAAACTCGTTTGTTTAAAAATTTATATTCCTGCACTCTGGCACTGTCTTTTGTTAGCTCAAAACTTACCTGTCCTATTATTTTTCTGTCACAGATAAGCACATGTGTTGCATTCCTCCATGCATGTGAACCCAATGATTTTTTTCAAATGTTTTTGTGTTAGGGGACTGGATAGTTGTTTGTGTGGGGGGGAGGGGGTTAAGTTGGCAGGGGGGATAGCAGGAGGGGTGGGGGGAATCCTGCAAATGTTGATGTGCCCCCCTGAAGCCCCCAGCAAACAGAGATGTTCACCAAGGTGCCCACATGTTGCTTCCAAGGGTTCCTCTACAAATATGTCTGACATCTCAAGTCTATAAAATACTAGAAAAAGCCCTGAATGGAGAATTAATGGAGTACCTACAGTAATATAGATGGTGTCAGAATAACTTCATGTGTGGCAGGTCATGGTTGGAATAAATGATGGCTCCTCGTGGATATGCTGATCTCAAATGACCTTAGATATTTAGATTTTAGCCAAGCTATTAATACCATGTTGGATGGAATATTAGCCACATGCTAGAAACAGTGAATGAGAATGAGAGAAACTTCTGAAGTGGGTCAGAAATTGGCTAGATCTCTGGGGAGACCAATTGCAACTGCACACTGAACCTTATTAGTTGGATAGGAGGTAGCAAGCAGGTGTCTCAGCAGCTGTTGCTGAAAGCATGGATTTTGACAGCTATACCAAAATGACTTGTAAGTGGGGCAAGATAGAAAGCACTCTTAAGTGTGCTGATGATACCACACTTGGAATCAGGGAGTTAGCTGCATGTAACAAGGAACAAGTGAACAGAGTTCAGAGGAATTTGTTCGAATTAAGAGGTAGAAAGAAAGATGGACTTGCACTTGTGTGATGTCTTTCACTGCCTCAGGATGTCCAAAAATACAGCGAAATACAGTGGCCAGTTTGCACACAACAAGCTCAGAGCAACTTGTTAGTCACTTTTTAGGTGCTGGTTGAAGAATAAATATTGGCCAGACTTGGCAAGAGAATGTAAGTTGTCATATAAGGTCATGGTAATAGCCCACAGGAATTAATAAAAAGGGGTATGGCATAATAGTGGATAACCAGCAAAATATTGTCAAGAGGGAGAGAACACAAGACCCAGGAAATCATACCATAGAGCATTGACTCAGCTTCATCTGGATTACTCTGTACATTCCCGCTTATTGTAGGAATATCTTGACATTAGGTAAAGTGTGAAGCCACTGAGTTAATAGCTGGAATTAGGGACATGAGCTATTGGGAGAAGCTGCAAGAATATGTTGTGTTCTGTAAGTGAAGGCTTGGGGAGATCTTATTGGTGTAATCAAGTTCCTCAAGATTACCAGTAAATAAAGCCCCTGAAGTTTCTTTAGGTATGGTCACAAATATTCAAGGATGTAAAAACTAGGATGCAGAAGAGGGAAGGCAAACAGACAGTTTAAAGTAGTTACATTAGAACTAAGGATAGTGGATATGTGGAAGGATATCAACAGACTGGGTTGTGCAGTAAACTCAAGAAGGAGTTGGATATTTTCCAATGAAAGCATCTGAATGTTATGAGTGATATTTGCCTGGTGCACTCTAATCAATGTACATGTATATGGAAAATAACTTCTGTGCCATGAATTTCTGTGATTCTGTGACAGATAATTTTGTCTTGTATTGACTTTTGCTTGAGTTGCAAATTACGTATGTTCTTATTCTCGCCAGTTACCTATGTATCAACTGTGGCTTATTTGGTAGCACTCCTGCCCCCGAGTCAAGTTATATGTTCAAATCCTACTTCAGAGGTTTGAGTACAGTACATAATATCAGACTGATGCTTCAGCACCGTATGGAGGGAGTGCTGTATTGTCGGAGATGCCGTCGTTTGGATGAAATGTTAAACCAAATTCCTGTCTGCCCCTCTTAAGTTGATAGCAAAGATCCCATGCCACGATTCGCAGGGCAGTTCTCTTTGGCATCCTGGGCAACAATTATCCCTCAACTAACATCTAAAACAGGCCTTCTGGACATTTATTTCAGGATTGTTTTTGGAACTTTGCCCTCTGCAAATTGGCTGCCATGTTTTCCATGTTACAATGGTGACTACACTTAAAAAAGCATTTTATTGGTTGTAAAATGATTAGAGGTGTCCTGAGGTCATGGAAGGCCCACAAGAAATACAAGTCGTCTTTAAGCACTGTATGTGTTTTGTGCTGCTACTGTGTGAAGTTTATGCTTGAGTGGGTGTGAGCTCTGTACATTGGCTGTTTCTGCAAGCTTATAGTACTTTTATTTTTGTCCTGACCAATGTTCCTTCCTGAGCCAATACCACCAAAAACACATTAACTGATCATGCACCCCATTACTGCTTACAGGACATTGTTGGCATGGATTGGTGACCATGTTTGTTTAACTAATAGCAGCCACTTTACTTCAAAGTAATTGTTTGTGAAGTACTTGAAAATGTTTCTGAGAGACATAATAAGGTGCTACATAAATACAAGGATCCATTGTATTATTTTCGAAAAAACTGTAAGCAAAGGTGGTATGGATGTGAACAAGCTTATTTTGAGATCCCGCCAGTGCAATACAGAGTCAGCCACGATGTAATGCAGGAGCTCATTGTCAACCGTCGCTCAGTTGATAGCACACCCCCCCCTCTGAGTTAAAAGGTCTTGAGTTTAAGTTCCACTCTGGAAACATAAGCACAAAATTCTAGGCTGACACTGTAGTTCAGTACTGAGGGAGTGCTGCACGATCAGAGATGCGCCATCTTTCAGATAAGACATTAAACTAAGGACTGTCTACACCCGTATTCTCTCTGGCAGTTTGGGGAAACTCCATGACTAGACTTCCATTCAATCTCCAATAAAATGTTAAATAAGGATTGAGAGCATTGAAGATGTAAAGAAGTGGGAACCCAGTTCTTTCTGCATAATGCTAAGGGCACTAGGAAGCACACCTAGAGGCTGAAAGTTCAGATCCCATCATGGCAAATTATGATGGCTTCTCCTGTCGCTTGGACGGATGAGTGTTCAGCAGTAGGAAAGTCCGTTTTACAGTCTAGCTTGATATTGTTTCTTGTGACATTAGGCCAAGACTTAATTTGCATTACAGATTGCAAGTATTGCCTATGAAGTCAGTGTTGGAGGGATGGATGGAGGCATTGGCTTTGTGCTGAGGCAGTAGAGGGATGGGATCGCTTGTCCTGAAGGCACATGATTCTACTCTGCTCAAATGTCGAAATCGTTTGATGACAGAGACTTCTACATTTGGATCTGTCCAAGGTTATTTTTCCCATGTATAGGGATCCGGCTTGTAAGCTCTGAGGTTGGCTTTCACAATGTCTTTATCTCTAAGTTTGGGATGTCCTGTGGTGAGGGTTCCCATGCTCAGCTGGCTGTGGAGTACTGTCTTTTGTATGTGGGAATCCTCCATGTGCACCACATGAAAAAGAAGTCTGAGGGGTGACCTCAGAGAGGTCTTTAAAATGATGAAAGATTTTGATAGAATGGATACAGAGTTAATGTTTTCTCTTGTGGGGAAGAGCATAACTAGAGGCCATCAATATAGGAGTCACCAAGAAATCCCATAGGGAATTCAAAAGAAACTTTTTCACCCAAAGAGTGATGAGAACGTAGAACTCACTACCAGAGGGAGTGGTTGAAGCAAATAGTATACATGCATTTGAGGGGAAACTTGACAAGCATATGAGCGAGAAGGTAATACATGGATATGATGGTGGATTTGGATGAGAAAAGATGGGGGAAGACTCCAGTGAAGCATAAACACCAGCATAGACTGGTTGGGCTGAATGTTTCTGTGCTGAATACCCCATGTAAATCCTGTGTAAGTCTCCAGATTGGGACTTGAATCCATGATCTTTGGTTAGAGAGGCGAGAGCAACATCTGACACCTATCGGACAGGTTGTAGGAAAGAAGGTGTGCTAAATCTAGAAGAAGAGGTTAGCGTGGGTTTGATAGGCTTGTAGCAGGAGAATAAGGTTGAAGTGAGGGAAGTTGTTTTCAGTCTTCCTTTTGAGGTCCTAGTAAACAATGAGAGGGAGTTATTTTCAGCACAGGGGTAAGGATGCAAATCTGTCAGGCCTACCAACACTAACCATTGAAATACTCAGCTGGTCCTTCAATGGTTGAGTATTCAGACAGTAGTCAACTTCAGGTTCCAGAGTTGTGTTGCTAGCAATTTTGCCTTAGAGACAGCGGGTCATGGTTTCCAGGAACACATAACTGAGACTGACACTTCAGTATAGTGGTGAAAGAAGCAGTGAATGGAGTGCTTCACTGGCAAAGTTGCTTGTTTTGATTGAGAAATTAAACAGAGGACCATTGTTACTACTAAGCGGGACCTATTTCATGGTACTTCACAAATAAGAGCACAGGATTCCTCCCATTGTCCTGGCCAACATTAATTCCCCCCAGCAAACAATGACAAAACAGATCACTTAATTATTTATTCAAGTGCTGGTTGTGGAACCATGCTGTGCACAAATTGGCTGCTGTCTTTGCCCGCATTAACAGTGACCATATTTCAAAAAGCAGTTCGGTGATTGTGAGGCATTTTGGAAGATTGTAAGCTTACAAAATGGGCTGGATCTCTATGTTTTGCTGCATTAGAAGCTCTTGTGCACTCGAAAGTTGCATGCATGCCAGCAGAATTTACAGTAAACTTGATCTAAAGATGCATTATTGCTGCTTTTTTATTTTAGGCCCATCAGCAGAGGAACCTGGATAACATTGTCTCTCAGCAGCACAAGATCGGAACTGGAAAGAAAGTGAAGAAAGATGGAGTCATTGGTTTCGAAGCAGATGTGGACAATACCAGCCCAATGTCTGAGCAGGATTCTGGAATCTTAGATGTTGAAGATGAGGAGGATGAAGAGGAGGTAATTACTTATTTCCCAAGCTATTTTGAAGGCAATTGTGTGTCAACAGAGTTAGATGAAGAGGGGCAGAAGGAGACTTGTGTGGAGTATAAACACTAGTGGACCAGTTGAGCCAAGTGGCCTGTATCTAGGCCGTGCATCCTATGCATCTAATCATTGCCTCTAAGCAAGTGCTATACATTTTAGTCCTTGTTGATTCAATTCGGGGACTGATCTAACATTTTGACTGGCTTTAGAAGTTAGAATATGTGCACATTCATTTGTTCGTGGGTTGTGGACTGTATTAATTGACCGCCCCTGGGTTCTCTAAGAAAGTGGTTGTGGGCCTCCTCCTTGAATCACAAAATGGCAACAATCTGCTTTAAATCAGCAATATCAGAGATCAGAAGAACTTAATTTGCCTGTGGGGTAGTTGACATCTGGAAATGGCTCTCACAGAAAAGCACCTGAGCTGTGTTAAACTCCTTCAAGACGAGAACTGGATAAATATCTGGTTTCAGAATAAGATTAAAGGTTATTGGGATCAATGTAGATAGGAATAACTAAAAGCTTCATTGAGCATGATAGTTCTTCTGGTGCCGTGAGCAAGGAACTGCCATCTGTGGAGTGCCAGTAGTGTAGATGTCGAAAAAGAAAAATGTTCTAAAGCTTTTCTTGATTAGGAAAGAATACATTTACATTTATCCCCTGCCCCTCTATCCCATGCTTGAGTATACCAAAGCACCTCACGGCCAATGAATTACTTTCTAACGTATTTCCACTTGTTATGTAAACAGAAACAGCAGCCTATTTGTCTTTAGCAAGATCTCACAAACAGCAGCTAGATAAATGACCATCCTTGCGTGGCTGAGGGAGAAATGCTAGCCTGGATACTGGGAGCACTTGCTCAAACAGTATCACACGTGTTTTAACATTAAGCTGACCAGGACAATGAAGCCCCTGTTTATTCTTGCATCTAAAAGGCTCAACACACCCTCAGTAATAGGTGTCTGCCTCAAATAATGGTCAGATCTTCAAGGGGTCTCGAAGTCCACAACCTTTTGATGAAGTTGGTGAGAGTGTAACTGACTGAAGTGCCATTGGGAATTGGAGAATAGTTTTGTAGAGTTTCTATCAGATTAAATTAGTTGGTTTGAACTCTTGTGGAGAGATGGGATTCCATGCCTGGATTGTTTGTGCTTGTCCATTCTTGTGTAACGTTCAGAGAAGCTGATCAAAACTCTGCATTCCTGCTTCAACTTCATTTTCTTGCCCGTTCCCAATATCCCTTGATTCCCTGAGAGACCAAAAACGTATCCCAGCATTAAATGGTTCAATGATGGAGCACCCACAGGCCCCTGTGGCAGAGAATTCCAAAGATTTACAACCTTCTGAGAGAAGTAAGTTCTTGTCATCTCAGCCCCAAATGATCAGCCCCTTATCCTGAGACTGTGCCCCCATGTTTTACATTTCCCGACCAGCAGAAATAATCTCTCAGCATTTGCCCTATCAAGCCCCCTCAGAATCTTGTACGTTTCAATAAGGTCACCTCTCATTCTAAACGTGAGAGAAAAAAGACTCAGTTTGCTCAGCCTGTCATCGTAGGAAATCCTAGGTACCAAGTTAGTGAACCTTTGCTGTATCGCAGTTGTACCAAGCCAATGGGACACATCTTTCCATTTGTTGGAGACACATACGTAGCACAAAGGAAGATGGTTGTGGTTTTTGGATGTCAAGCATCTCAGCCCCAGAATATTACTGCAGGAGTTGCTCAGGGTAGTGACCCAGGCCCAAGCACATTCAGCTGCTTAATTAATGATCTTACCCCTGCCAAAAGTTCAGAAGTGAGGACGTTCGCTGACTGTTCAGTACATTCCATGACACCTTGGGCATTGAAGCAGCCCATGCAGAAATGCAGCAAGATCTGGATAACATTCAGGGAGAATCTAACCACACCCCCTTGACATCCAACGGTATTACCATTGCTGAATCTCCCACTATTAACATCCTGGAGGGGGGTTACCATTGACCAAAACTGAACTGGACCAGCTATATAACTACTGTGCCTAGAAGAGCAGGTCAGAGGCTGGAAATTCTGCTGTAAGTAGCTCACCACCTTATCCCCAAAGCCTAGCTACCGTCTACAAGGCACCACTTGCCTGGATGAGTGCAGCTCCAACAACACTTGAGAAGCTCAACATCATCCAGGACAAAGCTTGATCAGCACCCCATCTACCACTTAAACATTCACTCCATCCATGACTGGAGCTTGTACCATCCATAAGATGCAGGGCAGCAACTCGCCAAACCTCCTTCAACAGCACCAAACCCATGAGCTCTACCACCTAGACAAGGGCAGCAAACACATGGAAGCACCGCCACCTGCAAATTCCCCTCCAAGCCACTCACCATCCTGACTTGGAAATATATCGCCGTTCCTTCACTGTCGCTGGGTCAAAAATCCTGGAACTCCTTCCCTAACAGTACTGTGGGTGTACCTACACCACATGGACTGCAGCAGCCTAAGAAGGCTACTCATCCCCACCTGCTCAAGGGAAATTAGGGTCATGGTCTCTCATTCTCTCACTCTCCTCCCTCTTGCTCACTCTCTTGCACTCTCACTCTCTCGCTTGCTCTTTCTCTCTCATTTGCTCTTGCTCTCTCATTTGCTCTCTCGCTGACTCTCCTTGATTGTTTTCTGCCATTTGTTCTCTCCTGCCCACCTGCTCCCTCCCTCCCTGCTGCCCCCTTCCGCTCCCTCCCTCCAGCCCATGCTCTCTTGTCCGATCCCTCGTCGGCGCTCTCTCTCGCTTGCCCGCTCCCTCCCGCCCACTCATGCACTCCTCGCGTACTCCTGCTCTCTGCCTGTCACTTGCGCTTCTTCTCCCTCATTCGCTCACCCTTGCTCTTGTTCCTGCTCTCGCCTACTTTTGCACACATGCTCACTGTCATGCACTTTCCACACGCTCACTCTCGCGTTTGCACACTTTCACGCACACGCTCACTCTGTCAGCCTCACACGTCTTGTTTGCTTTGTACTGTGCTTCTTCCTACTCCTCCCCCATGTCTTCCGAGTTGATGTGAAAAAGAAGTCTTGTAAAAGTTTTACCAGCTTTAGTGGCTGAATGCTCCAGGTTGTAAAGGGAGTTTATCTTACTCAAACTTTCTCAGCTTCAACCCACTGGCAGTAAGACGAAGGAAAGTATTAGCAAAAAAGGCAGTGAACCAGATGTCACCTTTCCATGTTCGCAGCTGGACAGCTGACAATCATCGGTGCTGTTTTAAATTACTTTAGAGACGGCTTTGTAACCAAAATAACTATTCCCCAGACTTTGCAACTGTAATTAGTAAAATTCTTAACAGCTTCAAAAAGGGAGAGAATAAAAAAACTCTGCTTCGCACCTCTTTCCCCAAAAGAATATACCTCTCCTGCAAAATGTGTCAAGTTGAAAGCAAAGACACGTCTTTTGCAATGCTTGCATCGAGCTGGAAACACAAGAGTTATACTTTTTCATTCTTGACATGTGGCAGGCTGGCATTTATTGAGCATTCCCGTTGTAGGTGGTATGGTGTCCTGCCTTCTTGAACAACTGTTTGGTACAACTGAGTGACGCACTGGGCTACTTCATTGGGCAGTTAAGAATTAACCGTGCGCCATCACTAAGACCGCCTAATTCCACCTCTCACAATCTTTGACAATGCCTATTCTCATCTGTTGCTGAAACCTTTTGTTGCCACTATGCTCGACCATTTCAATACATTTCTGGTTGGCCTCCCATCTTCCATCCCCCGTAAACTTGAGGTCAACCAAAAACTTAACTTGCGCCAGGTCCCGTTCACCCATCAGCCTCAGTTTGTGACCTACATTTGCTCCTGGGAAAGCAATGCTTCGATTTTAAAATTCTCAGCCTGGTTTTCAAATCCCTTTTTTGCCTCACACCTCCCCGCATCTCTGTAATTTCCTCCAGCCCCAGAACCCTCTGAGATATTTGCATTCCTTCAGCTCCAGCCTCTTGAGTATCCTAATTTTAAATGTTCCACCACTGGTGGCCAAGTCTTCAGCTCTCTAGACTCTAAGCTGTGGAATTCTCTCCCTAAACCTTTAACCCTCTCTACTTCTTCCCCCCCATTTAAGGCACTCCTTAAAATCAATCTCTTTGACCAAGCATTTGGTCATTTGCCCTAATATCTCCTTACGTGTCTTAGTGCAAAATTTCTTTTGGTGATACACCTGTGAAGTGCCTTGGCACATTTCGCTATCTTAAAGGCACTAAGAAATATTTTTTCACGGGGTGTGTGTGTCACTGGCTAGGCCAGCATTTATTACCCATTCCTAATTGCCCTTGAAAAGGTGGTGGTGAGCTGCCTCCCTGAACCGCTGCAGACCATGTGGTGTAGGTACACCCGCAGTGCTATTAGGAAGGGAATTCCAGGATTTGACCCAGCAACAGTGAAGGAACTGCGATGTAGGTCCAAGTCAGGATGTCGAGTGGCTTGGAGGGGCTCATGCAGGTGGTGGTGTTTCCATGTGCCTGCTGCCCTTGCTCTTCTAGGTGGTAGGGGGTCCCAGATTTGGAAGGTGCTGTTGAAGGAACCTTGGTAAGTTGCTGCAGTGCACCTTGTAAATGGTATACAATGCTGCCACTGTCCGTTGGTGGTGGGGGGAGTGAAGTTTAAGCAGGCTGATTTGTCCTGGATGGTATCAAGCTTGAGTGTTGTTGGAGCTGCACTCATTCAGGCAAGTGGAGAGTATTCCATCACACTCCTGACTTGTGGCTTGTGGATGGTGGACAGACTTTGTGGAGTCAGGAAGTGTGTTGCTTGTCTCAGAATTCCCAGCCTCTGACCTGCTCTTGTAGCCACAGTATTCACATGGCTAGTCCAGTTCACTTTCTGGTCAGTGGTAACCCACAAGATGTTGATAGTGGGGGATTCAGCAATGGTAATGCCATTGAACATCAAGGGGCGATGATTAGATTCTCTCTTGTTGGAGATGGTCATTGCCTGGCACTTTTGTGGCATGAATATTACTTATCACTTGTCAGCCCAAGCCTGAATGTTGTCAGGTCTTGCTGCACATAAGCACGGACTGCTTCAGTATCTGACGAGTCATGATGGTGCTGAACATTGTGCAGTCATCAGTGAACATCCCCACTTGTGACTTTATGATGGAGGGAAGGTCATTGATGAAGTGGCTTAAGATAATTGGGCCAAGGATACGACCTTGAGGAACTCCTGCAGTGATGTCCTGGAGCTGAGATCATTGATCTCCAACAACCACAACCATCTTCTTTTGTGCTAGGTATGACTCCAGCTGGTGGAATGTTTTCCCCCTGATTCACATGGACTTCTGTTTTGCTAGGGCTCCTAGATGCCAGACTCAGTCAAATGCTCTCTTGATGTCAAGGACAGGCACTGTCACCTCACCTCTTGTGTTTAGCTTTTTTGTTCATCTTTGGACCAAGGCTGTAATGAGGTCAGGAGCTGAGTGGCCCTGTAAGACTTGAGACACAGACCGGGTAAGGACAGAAGGCGTTCTCCTCTAAAGGCCATTCATCATCAAGTTGCATTTTTAAAGCAATTAAACAAACTTCATGGCAACTTTACTGAGATCGGCTTTTTATGTCCAATTTTTAAAGAAAATTTAATTCAAATTCTCAGAGACATTGGAATTTGATTGCACATTCTGCATATTGATTAGTCCAGGCCCCTGTATTACAGGAATGTCCAGTAGCATTAACCACCTACCATGCCTCCATACCCATGTACCAATCTATGCAGTGCACTCAGGGTGTTGTCTCTTGAATGCACCCGCAGCACTGCACTTTCAGATGACATGTCAAATAGAGGCCTTGTCTACCCTATCAGGATGACCTAAAGGATTCCATTGCAATATTTCGTAGAAGGGCAGGGGCGTTCTCGTGGTCAAATGAGCCCTTAACCAATGTCTCAAAAACAGATTGTGTCCATTATCACATTGCTGTTTGTGGGAGTTTGCTTTGCGCAAATTGGTTGCTGGTTTCCTACGTTACAATAGTGGCTACACTTCAAAAGTATTTCATTAGCTGCAAAGTACCTTTAATATCCTGAGGTTATGAAGTGCAAGCCTTTCTTTATTTGAAGTCTGCCCCTCTGGATTACAAGTCTAGTAAATCAGGGCAGGTAATTTTAGCTCAGAGAGAGACTAACTAAGGTTGCAGCTGGAAGAGTGGGAGCTGAGACCTTGTCTGTCTTTAGACACAGCAAATGTTTGCATGTTTGGCTTTGGTGGATTCACAGTGATGTCACACACTGCCCTTCTCTGAAGGCCACATGTGCACTTGCCAGGAAGGGACCACTGGATATTGATTTTGAGTGAGAGATATCTGACTGATGTTTTGTGTCCCCAATCCATAATTATATATAGCATCCATTTTGACCCTTAATGCCTTGTGAAGTGATCGAAATTAACTGTGATACAACAAATTTAACTGCACCAGCCTTACCCACAACCTGAGCCCAAGTGAATTACCTTTGAAATGCAGCCATTGTTATTATTTAGACAAGTGCTTCAGCTGTGAGGATGCAAAGTATCTGCAACGGTATAGAGACAGGTTAAGTGAGTGGATAAGGAGGTGGCAGATTGAGTATAATGTGGAATTATTCACTTTGACAGGAAGAATAGGAAATCAAATGTTGGTGTGCAGATGTCTTCTGGAAATATCTCTGGTCTTTTATATTTTCCTGAAAACATATACGGGCCCTGTTTTAGCATCCCACCCCTCTTACAATGCAGCACTCCCTCAGTACTGCATTGGAGACTTAGCTTAGATTGTACTTGCGTGTGGTCTGAATGCACTAGCTGATAGTACCCCAACTGCTGGCTTCGCTGGATTGGGCTAAATCATATCAAGCTGGACAGTTTAGTATAGGTTTTTCTGTCTTTAACGTGGTTTTATTCCTACACCAAGTGGCACACTTTTCCAATCGGCCACAGAGGGCACTGTAACATAACCTAATGATACATAGGCCATTGCTATAGACTGGTGAGAAGCTTAAAATTGTAAGGAAAATGTAATAAAATCATGAATTGTATGTTGTGCCTTATTTGTGAAGAGAGGCTGATTTTCATTTGGCGCCATGCTCCTTTTTTTAAGTTGATTCTGTCAAACGTGCTGTTCGGTGTTGATTTGCCTTTTAATAAAAACTTCATCAGGCCACACTTTTTCAAGGTTTTCCAACTGATACAGCTAACTATATAAGGTTACCTGCCTGCTGTCATAAAGAACATCTTTCTTCTCTTCCTGATCCTAACTTCCCCATTTTGGTTTGATGGTAAAGCTCTTGCCTCTGACACAGAAGATAGCAGGTTCAAGTCCTGCTTCAGAGACTTGAAGATGTAACCTAGACTCACATTTGATTGCAGTACTGAGGGAGTGCTCCACTGTCTGAGGTGCTGTCTTTCAGATAAATGAAGGTCTCATCTGCCCTCTGAGGTGGATGTTAAAGATCCCGTTGGACTTTTCAAAGAAGAGCAGTAATTTTTGGTGTTCTGACTGATACTTATTCCTCAACCAACATTAATAAAAACAGATTATCTGATCTCTATTCTGCTTACCGTTTGTGGGATCTTACTGTATGTAAATCAGCTGCCATATTTCCCTCATTACAGCAAGTGACTACACTTCAAAAGTACCTCATTGGTTATGAAACACTTTGGGGCATTATATAAATACAGTCTTTCTTTCTATTGTTTATATATATAAAAAAGAACCTAGCAATGAGAAAACTAAAGCCTAGACTCCAGGCGTCTGTTTAAGCTTCCAGACATCATATGGGTCTGAAACTAATTTTTAGCTAGAGGAATGAGATCAACCCGTGCAATGGACTTCTATGTCATTGGCTTTGCTCTTCGATCTGATGGATGGAGTATCCTTCTGCACAGAAAGTGTTTCTTCAATTACTTTCTCCTGTACAAAAGGTTACACTCTTCATATGTGTATGCGTGAGAATAGTGGGTTTCCTGGGGTTTCTGATGTGTAACACATGATATTAATCAACCCCTGGGAAACGTAACATCTTGGGGGCATTTGGTTATAAATCAGAACAGGTAATTTTAGCCCGGTGGGTGATTGATGAGGTTGCAGCTGGAATAGTGGGAGAAGTTTTGAGCACCTTGCCTTCAAAAGGGCATTTTGGAAAGGACTCGAAGAGCGACAAGGCTGATTTCAGTCCCAAATTGTGAAGATTGACTGAATGAATTGGTGCCAGGAGGATTGAGAGAGGACATGATTCAGGTCTTTCAAGCCTGTGAAAGGTGTGGATTCGGCAGATTATTCAAATTAAACTGGGATTGCCTCCTGAAAAATTGTTGGCAAACATTGAGATGGGGTTAAGTTTGGAAGCTGTTAATTTCATTTAGAATAGTAGATACATTGAATCTTGCAGAAACTATTGTTGCAATGTTAAATGTTAATTATTTGATAGACGAGGTGATTGCCAGGCCTGCTTATTGTAAGGACTAAAGATTATCAGGATAAATTTACTTTTATAAGAGTAATTACATTTCAAAGTCATCACTGTGTCTGAAGTTATTTACAGAAAATCACAGAATTTATAGTGCAGAACAGGTCATTCAGCCCAACATGTTCTTTGGAGCTCTAGTTGTGGCTTATATTTTTATTGCCCAGAATTGTGGTTACTGCAGAGTATTCCCATGTCTGGAGTAATTTGGTTCATGATTTTGTTGGACTCTGACTGTCATAGGTGAACTGCAACCAATCAACCGTGGGCATTTATTTCCATCCCTAGAGATCCAGAAAAACTAATGGTGGGTCTTCCTCTTGAATTGTTTCAGTATGTGTAGTGAAGGTGTTCCCTCACTGTTGTTCCAGGATTTTGTCTTTCCTTGTAGCAGTTTAATGCAACTGAATGGTTTGTTAAGCCACAGCGGAAGGCAGTTGCTGGCCAACCAGACCAGGTAAGGGTGGCAGATTCTCCTTGGTGAACCTAGTTGGATTTTCATGACAATCCAAATGAATCTGAGTGGAGATTCTCAAACTACTGTGGTGGGATTTGAACTCATACTCTCTGGATTATTCATTTAGGACTCTAGATTGCTGACCCTGTAACATAACCACTATACCAATAAAATTCTATTATTAAAATTTTATTATTTTAATTTTATTATCCATTTTATTTTTATCCATTTGCTCTTCTCTTGCTCCCTTTCTCGTCCAATGGCATTATTTTCCAACTCAGGTAGTGTTCCTTTGGTTCTTCCTACCAGGCAGGCCATTTTTCAAGTGTGGTTCTGGTGAATGCAGGTCAGCTGCCTCATAGAAGACCCTGATCCCATATCTACTTAATGTCCATAACCATTCAGCAAGGGGCAACAGATGAATAAGGTCGTGTAATGGGCTACTTTCTGGCAGAACGCAAATCCAAATTCCATCTTGGCAATTTGTGAAGTTGCATTCAATAAACCTGGCAATTTATGGTCTGGCAACAGAAAGAAATTATCATGAAAGCTGCCAAATTGTCATTAAAACGCCAACTGGCTCACTAATGCCTTTCAGAGAAGTGATTCTGCCATCCTGACCCAGTCCCACACTATGTGGTTGACTCTTAATACCCGTTTTGAGGTTGCTTAGCAAGCTGCTCAGTTGTCAAGGCAGCTAGGGATGGGCAATAAAAGTGCCTTGCCAATGTTACTCACATCCTTGAGATGTAATTTTTTAAAAATTACAAGCAGGAATCCAGTCCAATTTTCCCCTCCCTATTCTTGTAACCCAAAGCCAATTGTCGGCCCATTGCTGACTTGCTAGCTGAGATCATCGAACTCAGTTTGCACTTATTCTTTCTGACTTGTTTTTTCTCCCCTTCTGCTTTCCACTCCAGGCACTTGAGCACAAAGTATAGGCTGACATTCCAATGAAATATTGAAGGAGTGCTGCACTGTTGGAGGCACCAACTTATCAACCAGACATTAAATTGAGGCCGTGTCTGACTGTTTGGGTGGGCATACAAGATCCGACAGCATGATTCAGAGGAGAACAGGAGAGTTCTTCCCATGTGTCCAGGCCAACATTTATCCTTCAAACAGTGCCTAAAACGAGTTATCTGATCATTGTCAGATTGTTTGTGGGAGCTTTCTGTGCACAAATTGGATGCCACATTTCCTGTGAGAACACTTCAAAGAGTACTTCATTGGCTGTAAAGCGCTTTGGGGCATCATGAAGTTGTGGGAGGTGCCGTATAAGTACAAGCCTTATTCTTTACCAAAAACTCCTAAAAATGCTTCATATTTAATGAATACTTTGGCGTTCAGTGATACTTATTTTGTAGATAAGTGCGACAGCCAATTCCATGCAGCAAGCTCCCTCAAATGGAAATGAAATGAATGATCTTCTTGCCCAGTACAATAGAGGAGCATGGTGTGTTTCTTTAAACTTTTGCTGTGAGATCTTTTATGGCCACCAGCAAACAGGAGCTCGATTTGATGCCTTACCTGAAAGTTGATACCTCTGGCATTACGGCACTCCTTTGCCACAGTGTTAGCCTGCACTACGCACTCAAACTCCTGTTGTGGGGATTGAACGTTCTGACCCAGAGGCTACCATCTCATCTGCAACATAAGAAAGGCTGGAAAGATTCCAGCTTTGTATTCTCATTATTCGGTGACCCAGTCAACATAAATATTTACAGTCATTATTTACCGTCTGACTTATGTTGGTCATTTTCAGCCCTTTTTTCCCCAAGCTCCCAAGAGGCAGGTGGAGCAGAAAAGTTTTATTATAATTACTGCTTGGAGGAAGAGAAAACACTTTATTTTTTTCAAAAACTTTCTTCAGTGACTTTGGTTTTAAACAGTGTGCTGGCTCTTTGCCTCCAAGCATCTTCCGCAAGATGAAAGGGCGGATGAACTGCGTACAATGTCCTTTGTGTTCTCCTCTCCCCCCACTAAGTGGTGTTGATGAGAGTTGCCAACAGGACTTATTCAACAACAATAGCTCCCGCTACTGCTTGCCTGTATAGGTGCCTTTCACGTAGGAAAAGATCCCAGCCCTTCACAAAGGAACAGAGTTTGCCGGGGAGTTGAGAGGTGCTCAAGACTTTGGTCGAAGCACTGTGAAGTTTTTAAAGGGGTTGGGGTGACGTTGGAGAAGTTGAAGGGGTTTAGTGAAGGCGGCACAGTGAACGAGACATGCATGGTGGGCAGGGAACATTAAAAAAAGACGTGTGATTTTATTTCTCTCCCATTTCCCATTTTGCGAGCATTTTAATCGATTAGTTGCAAATATATTGGGCATGGGCAGATCAAGAATCATCGTGGTGGGTAACAAAAAACTCTGTTTTCCCAGTTGGTGTGAGAAGTTGGAATGCTGTGAGGATGGGCAACCAAGGACGAGAATGTGGGGGCAGGGCAGTTGGAGATAGCATTGTCAACTCCCAGGGATGCATCCAACCCGCATTAACCTGTGTTGATGCAGGCCAGAGTCAGAAGATCAGCAGGCACGCGAAGGACTGGAGGGTATTGCAGAGTAGACAAAAAATATAAGGTTAAGTAATCTCGTTTGGAACTCGTGAGGTGCATTTTAACTTAATAAATAGCCAGGAAACCCCATTATTAAAGGCTGCTATTTTCCAGCAATGGAAGGCAATCCAGGCAGGAGTTTCATGTTTTTCTTGATTACCTATATATACTGAAGATCCTGACTTCAAAATCGCTGGTCATCTACCTGTGGGAAAAAAGGCACGGAGTTGCTTTCTCAGCTCAATATCCTAACCTCCCTCTTGCTGTTATTACCAAACTTAATTTGACACAGGGCCAAATGAGCAGGTACCAGGGCAAATCACCTAAAACTTAAGTCAATGGAGATAAGCTTTAAGGTGCATGTTAAAGGCAGAGGCATTTAGGGAGGAACTTCCAGACCTTGGGCCTTGGTGGCTGGTGCCACAACTGCCAATGATGGTGCGATTAAATCTAGTGGCGCAGGAAGTCAGAATTGGAGGAGCGCAGATATCTTGAGATTTTAGGGCTGGTGAAGGTTAGAAATATAGAGTCAGTGCCCTTGAAGAATTTAAAACAGAGATGAGAAGTGATTTTAAAGAGGTGAATAAGATTGTATGGAAAAGTTAGATTCAGAAGCTGAACTGTGAGAATAGGGCAAGGGAACATGATTTATTAAGTAAATTTATCCACAGAAAGCAGGACAATTCCAACCCAGCCAATTACCACCCCATCAGTCCACTATCGATCATCAGCAAAGTGATGGAAAGAATTAACAACAGTGTTATCAAGTAGCACTTACACAGCAATAACTTCCCCACCGATACTCAGCTTGGGTTGCACCAGGGCCACTCAGCTCCTGACCATGTTGCAGCCTTATCCAAACATGGACAAAAGAGCTGAATTTAAGGAGTGAGATGACAGTGGCTGTCCTTGACATCAAAGCAGCTTTTGACTGAATGTGGAATCAGGAGCCCTAGCAAAATTCAAGTCACTGGGAATGGGGGAAGACTCTCCACTGAAATCATACGTAGCACAAAGGAAGATGGTTGCGGTGGTTGGAGGCCAATCACTCAGCCCCAGGACATGGCTACAGGAGTTCCTCCGGGTCCTCAGCCCAGTCATCTTCAGCTGCTTCCTTAGTGACCTTCCCTCCATCATAATGTCAGAATGTGGGGATCTTCGGTGATGATTGCGTAGTGTTAAGTACCATTTGAGACTCCCGATACTGAAGCAGTTTGTGTCCATACATATGCAGCAATGTCTGTGCAACATTCAGGATTGGGCTGATAAGTGACAAGTAACATTCATGCCAAACAAATGCCAGACAATGACCATCCCCAACAAGAGAGAATCTAACCGTCGCCCCATGACATTCAACAAGCGTCATCATCGCTGAATCCTCTACAATCAACATCCTGGTGGTTATCATTGACAAGAAACTGAACTGGTCCAGCCATATAAATAATGTGGCTACAAGAGCAGGTCAGAGGCTTGTACTTCTGCAGTGAGCAACTCACCTCCTGGCTCCCCAAAGCCTGTTCGGTATCTACAAGGCTTAAGCCAGGAATGTAATGAAATACCCTCCACTTGCCGCGATGAGTGCAGCTCCAACAACACTCCAGAAGCTTGGCACCATGCAGGACAAAGCAATCTGCTTGATCATCAGAATGGGAAAATAGCTACTCTCACAGTGATCATTGAATTTCAGGGTCACATGGGGTTGTTGAAAATGCTGGAAATTTTTCTGAAACAATCAGATAACGTGGCGAATGGGTCCTTCTAGTAAGATAAGCTAAGGTGGGCTAGAATAACTATTTTTGATTAAGCAATTTGCTTGTTGGCTTGATTCAATCACCAAAATGAGGAATCCATATCAAAGGAAGGGAATCTCTGAGCCTAAAGCTGCCACTTACTGCATTACTAACTTGGAGCTATGATATAATACGAGGCCCAGTAAAGTGATTCAACCATTTACTGTAGGATTAATATTTTACTGTTGCCAATCTGTGATTAACAACCAGACAAACCGAGGAGCTGTAGAAAAGTTGCATTTCATATCGAAGGAACTGGGATTCTTCTTAGGAGAAGGCCATTCACCCATTGAGCCTGTCCCTGCACTTTGAAAGAACTACCCAATTAGTGCCTTTCCCCTTGCTCTTTCCCCATAGCCATGTATATATTTCCCTTGTAAGTATATATATATATAAAATTCCCTCTTGAATCTGCTTCCACCACACTTTCAGGCAGCGCATTCCAGTTCACCTTGTCAGAGTGAAAAATATTCATCTCCCCCTTGATCTCCTGTCAATTAGAAAGAACAATCCCAGCTTCTCTTGTCTCTCTGCACAGCCGAAGTCACCCATATTATTCTAGTAACTCTCTTCTGCAATCTCTCCAAGGCCTTGGCAAATGACTAAAAAGTAACAGGAAAAAAAGTTGTTTGAAAGCCTCGACAAGGTGCTTTGTGTGAAAATTGTGCTGCAAAGTAGGTTTGTGCAAATTCTGAAATGCTTGGCACATCAATAGAAGCTCAGATGCCGTAAAATGCATCAATGTGAAGTAAAGCAGGCAGCATTTTTTTTTAAAACACAAAAGATTAAATTGTCTTTTTGGCAGGAGGAAGGTCAGATTTTTGGTCTTGATCTTTGGAGAATTGGGGTTTGTCGATAAGAAGAAAAAGCCACATTTACCAAAAGAATCTTCAACTGGCGTATCAACTGCCTCTCTCCTAAAGCCACAGCATTTCATAAAAAGCAGCTTGCAGAACACATGAAAGATGCCAATAGAACATCCTAACATCCCAGAGCAGAGTGACAGAGGTTTACAGCCTCTGCCTGAAATTCTTCTCATCTGTCCATAGCCCCTTTGAAACATTGCCTCTCTCATGCCTGACAAATTTTTGAAAGGGAGCAAGAAAGGCTTGCATTTATATAACACCTTTTGGAATGTCCCAAAGTGCTTTACTGCCAATGAATTACATATGACGCGTTTTTTTATATTCATTCATGGGATGTGGGCGTCGCTGGCTAGGCCAGCATTTATTGCTCATCTCTTGTTGTCCTTGAGAAGGTGGAGGTGAGCTGCCTTCTTGAACCACTGCAGTCCATGTGGTGGAGGTACACCCACAGCGCTGATAGGGAGAGAGTTCCAGGATTTTGACCCAGCGACAGTGAAGGAATGGTGATATAGTATTCACTGTTGTAATGTAGTTAATATGTGTACAGCCAGGTCCCACAATCAGCAACGTGTCAATAATCAGATTAACTTTTTTTTTGATGTTTGTTATTTGTTCAGGGATAAATATTGGCCAGGACACTTGCTGTCAATATTGGTACATATTGTCAATGCAGTGGATTGAAAATTTTATAAACTCCATCGCTTCCAAATTCCCCTCTAAATAACACATCATCATAACTCTGATATATTAGCCTCTTTGCAGTCAGTTGGGTCAAAACCTGGAATTTCCTTCTAAATAGACCTTCACCACGTGAACGGCATTGATTCAAGAAGATGGCTCACCACTGCCTTCTCAAGAGCAACTGAACAGTAAATACCATCTTTGCTCAATTGAATAAATTAAAATCATGTTATTGTCTTTCCTTTAAGGAAAATTCAAAATGAAGTGAATGATAACAAGGCTACTGCTTATCAAAAAAAGTGGATAACTTGAGGGTGAAAAAGCAACAAGATTGGGTCAAATAGATTAAAATAATTTTGAAATGATGGCTGCCAGTGATGGCCTTTAATATTAATGTTTAATGCTTTTAGTGTGTTTTCTTTGAGGTTAATAAAGCATCCAGCATCCTAGGCTTTATTAATAGGATCATAGATCATAAAAACAAGGAAGTTTTGTTAAACTTGTATTGAACACTGGTTTGGTCTCAACTGGAGTATTGTATCCAGTTCTGGGTGTCACACTTTAGGAAGGATGTGAAGGCATTAGAGAGAGTGCAGAAAAGGTTCATGAGAACGGTTTTCGGGATGAGGAATTTCAGTTCCTTAGATTGGAGAAGTTGGAACTATTTTCTTGGAGAGGAGAAGGCTGAGAGGAGATTTAATAGAGGTATTCAAAATCATGAGGGGTCTGGACAGAGTAGATTGGGAAAAACCTCCCATTAGTGGAAGGATTGAGAACAAGAGGGCACAGATTTAAGCTAATTGGCAAAAAGAGACATGCAGAAAAACTTCTCACGCTGTGAGTAGTTAAGGACTGACCTCGCTGCTTGAGAGTGTGGTGGAGGCGGGTTTAATCGAGGCATTCAAGAAGGAATTGGATTAATATCTGAAAAGGGAGAACGTGCAGGGTTGTGGGGAGAATGTGGAGGAGTGCCACTAGGTGAATTGCTCTTTCAGGGAGCTGGTGCAGGCACAGTTGGCCAAATGGCCTCTTTCTGTGTTGAAACCATTTTGTGGAATTAATTATATCTTTCCCATGGCGTTGCTCAAGTTAAGTTTGAAGATGCTTTATTTTGTAATGACATTTTAAGGCTAATACTTTGGCATCTTCCATCTGCTTAAGATGATGGACATGCAGCTGGTGAGGAAGCTTCATATGGGGAGGCGATGGCTTAGAGGTATTGTCACTGGACTAGTAATCCAGAGACCCATGGGTTCGAATTCTGCCATGGAATTCAATAAAAATCTGGAATTAAAAAGTCCATGAAACAATTGTTGATTGTTGTAAAAAAACCCATCTGGTTCACTAATGTCCTTTAGAGAAGGAAACCTGCTGTCCCGGCCTGGTCTACATGTGACTCCAGACCCACAGTAATGTGGTTGACTCCTAAATGCCCTCTGAACTAGGGCAACTAGGGATGGGTAATAAATTCTGGCCTGGCCAACGAATAAAAAAAAAAGGTGTACTTTTGCTTCTGGCTGAAGCAACCAATCTGCCACAAGTGCTACAGGGATTTTCAGTATTGGTGCCTGTTGCCGAGCCGCTGTAGCTGCTGATCATCATGGTCTCACACGCCGGTACCACAGATATTGCCATTTTCCTCTGTCATCAGCTGGTGTCTCCCAGGCGTGAGAATCGACGATTAGTGCCTTCAAGTCACGCTTGCAAGCAGAGCTTTGGTCATCCTATTTGTCATTTGGCTCCAGTTAAATCACCATAAAGAAAATCCTTGGTTATGCAACTGCCTTCTATGCTGCAAACGTTCTTGAGCCAGTGACGCCACTTCTTTTTTTTTTTGTAAAAATATACTTTATTCATAAATTATCTTCAATCACATTCCAAACCATTTCAAAAACAACATTACAAGGGGACAATCCAGGTTAAACTTTTACAAAATGTATCACCAGGTGCATCAGTACAAACAATATTACAGTCATTTACAGCCTTTCATTTTGATCTGTACAGCCCGAGGGGCTCTAAACAGTTCCCAGTCTCTCGGTGCGCTGTGGTAGAAAGGTCTTAGACAGCGACCCTTCCCCATTGCGCCTTTGCGGCAGCTGCCCCAAGCTTTAGTGCGTCCCTCAGCACGTAGTCCTGGACTTTGGATTGTGCCAGTCCGCAACAATCGGTCGGGGACAACTCTTTGCGCTGGAAGACCAACAAGTTTCGGGCAGACCAAAGCGCGTCTTTCACCGAGTTGATGATCCTCCAGCTGCAGTCGATGTTTGTCTCGGTGTGTGTCCCTGGGAACAGCCCGTAGAGCACAGAGTCCTGTGTCACAGAACTGCTCGGGATGAACCTCGACAGCAACCACTGCATCTCTCTCCAGACTTTCTTTGCAAAGGCACAATCCACAAGGAGGTGAACAACGGTCTCTTCCCCACCACAGCCACCTCGAGGGCAACGTGCAGAGGGGGTGAGCCTCCTGGCGTGTAGGAAGGATCTGACGGGGAGGGCCTTTCTCACCACCAGCCAAGCTACGTCTTGGTGCTTGTTGGAAAGTTCTGGCGATGAGGCATTCTGCCAAATGACTTTGACAGTCTGCTCGGGGAACCATCCCACAGGGTCCACCCTCTCCTTTTCCCTCAGGGCCTCTAGGACGTTACGTGCTGACCACTGCCTGATGGACTTGTGGTCAAAGGTGTTTTTCTGCATAAATTTTTCCACCAGGGACAGGTGGTACGGCACGGTCCAACTACTTGGAGCGTTCCGCGGCAGCGTGGCCAGACCCATCCTTCGCAACACCGGGGACAGGTAGAACCTCAGCACGTAGTGACACTTGGTGTTTGCGTACTGAGGGTCTACGCACCGCTTGATGCAGCCACACACAAAGGTGGCCATCAGTATGAGGGCGATGTTGGGCACGTTTTTTCCCCCTTTATCTAGAGGCTTGTACATCGCGTCCCTGCGGACACGATCCATTTTCGACCTCCAGATAAAGCGGAAGATGGCTCGAGTGATCGCCGTCGCGCAGGCTTGATGGAAAAATATACCATGTAAAACAGGGTGATTGTAGTATACAGCTGAAGTGAAGCTATGTGGAATGGGTATGCCACTTCAAGGTAGTTGTTATTATAGATATACTGGGGTGTCCATAACTACATTGCTGTTGGGCAGATCCTCAGGGCCGTTAGAGTGTAATTAGAAAGAACAATTGGAGTCAGGTTCAGTTATGGATCAGTTGGTAGCACTCTCATCTGAGAAGGCTGTGGCTTTAAGTCCCACTCAGAGACTTGAGCCAACAAATCATGGCTGACACTCCGGTGCAGTACTTAAGGGAGTGCTGCAATGTAGGAAGTACTGTCTTTCAGAAATGACCTTAATCTGAGGCCCCGTCTGCTCCCTTAGCTGGTTGTGTAAGATCTCATGGCACTAGTTTGAAGAAAAGCAGGGGAATTTCCCTCATATTCCTGGCTAATATTTACTCCTCAATCAACACCATAAGAACAGATTACCTGGTCATTATCACATGGATGTTTGTGGGAATGTGTTGTGTGCAAATTGTCTGCTGTGATTCCTACATTACAACAGTAACTTCTGAAAAGCACTTTGGAACATCTTGAGGTTCTAAAAGGAACTATATAAACGTGTGTCTTTTTTTAAAAATTGCTTCTCTCTAGATTAACAGCTTGTACGTGCTAAATCCCTCAAAAGAAGCCCAACAGGAAATACTCATTGGGCCAGTTTAAATATCTTGGCGTTAACTGCCTTATTAACAAGAAGAATCAAACTGTCATGTTATACAGCATACCCTTTTTAATATGTGCTGCTCTTAACATGATAGCAGTGCCCTCCTCCTGTACTTTTAATTGCGTTTCTCCTCATGGTGTTGGTCGTCTGCCCAGAACCACTCTGCACGGACAGAACAGCGCTCGAACTTTATCTACACGTTCTGTTCTTTTAAACACCTGGATAATGTTTCCCATTAGTCTTTCCTCCGGTGATAAGTTAGTGAGTTTGATGATACAGGAGGACCTCTTAAACTTCAGAGATAAAAACAAAAAACTACTGCGGATGCTGGAAATCCAAAACAAAAACAGAATTACCTGGAAAAACTCAGCAGGTCTGGCAGCATCGGTGGAGAAGAAAAGAGCTGACGTTTCGAGGACTCGAAATGTCAACTCTTTTCTTCTCCGCCGATGCTGCCAGACCTGCTGAGTTTTTCCAGGTAATCCTCTTAAACTTCAGTTGCACAACTGCAGGTCACAAGTACAGAAGAAACAAGCCTCCAGTGGCAGACCAAAATTTTGTTGCCTCTTTTCACAGAACCTTTGTCCTGATAGATTTTTTTTTAAAAAACAGCACTTGTCTCTTTAGGAACTGGTTAAAGATTGGATTGGAGGCTATGCAGACAAGTCTTAGATAAATGATTCTCATGCTTATCAACAACACAAAGTCCTGGGTCTACTAACTTCAAAATGTTAATGAAAAGGAACTGGGAATAGCTGGGAACCAATACATAGAGAGGCAAATTAGATGCATATATGTGGGAATGGTTGAGAGAGGTGAGTGACCTTTTTTCATTCCATACATTCCTACCACCTCATGTTCTTAAATTTGTGCAGTTGCAACTCTGTTTGACAGTTTGTTCTTTAAGACTTAATATGTGAATAGTCATTTGATAGTACAGAACTTGAGTATTGCTAAAAAAAAAGAGACCTGTTGAAGCTTTTTGTCTTGCATGCTTCAGGACCTCAAGAATACCAGTATAGGGGGCAGGCAACAATATTGGTATTCTTGCGAAGTGTCCTGAAGAGTGCAAGACGAAAAGCTTCGGTATCTCTCTTTTTTCAGCAATGCTTACTATGTGGTGTGAAATGGAGTGGAGATCCACAAGAGTAACCTCCAACGGCTGTGGACAATGTTAGCAACATTTCCAAACTCTCTTGTCAAGTTGGAGATTAGTTGAGTTTACAGAGATAGCTGATGAGAGGTGATTGTTCTACCTGACCCTCCCCCACTTTTTCAACAGCATAAAACCCATCACATTTCCATCTCTCTTCAGTTCTGAAGAAGAGTCATGCTGGACACGAAATGTTAACTCTTTTTCTCTTTCCTCAGGTGCTGCCAGACCTGTTCAGTTTTTCCAGCACTTCCTGTTTTTATGTTCATGTTGGGTTTTCTTTTTGAACTAATTAACTGGCGCATTATGATGAAGATCCTGAAGGAACTTGAACCACAGCCGCCTTACTAAATATGCAGCTTTGAGTTTATCAGTGACTTAGGCAGTTTACGTTGGACTGCGAGCGATGACATTTAGTACTTGTCTGAATTAGAAATAGAAAGATTGAGTTTACTTGGAAACGTTCCTTTCACATCAAAAAGCGATTCACAGCCAATGCAATACGTTTGAAGTATACTATGCCCACGAAGCAAACTCTTGGTGGACAGCAAACTCCCACAGACAGTTGTGTTAATGACCAGTTGATTTGTTTGTTCGATTTGGTTTAAAGGTAGATGTTCGTCAGGACACTAGGATATCTCATTGCTATTCTTTTGCACCACACTAAACAGGCAGACGTGAATGCTATATCCAGAGCGTGGTGAGGCTGTGGAATTCACTACCATAGGGAGTGGTTAAGTTTAGATACCTTTAAGGAGATAGACAAGCATTTATGGTAGAAGGGAATAGAAGGTTTTGCTGATAGAGTTAGGTAAGGTTAGATAGGAGGCTTGAGTAGAGTATAAACGGTGGCATGTACTGCTGGGGCTGAATGACCTATTTCAGTGCTACATATTGTATGTAATTCCAAGCAAGAAGGCACCTCTGACAGTGCAACACACCCTCAGTCCAAGGCTGAATGGTTCCTCTACAATCTGTGCTTAATGCCCTGGAGTGGGTCTTGAACCTGAGGCCTTCAGACTCAGAAACAAGACTGTTTACCAAGTGAACCAAGCTGGCAGTTCCAGCCAAGGCGGTGGACATGTTTTTCTGAAGGGATCAGTTTTGTGGCGTGGCATTAGAGGGAGTTCACTGAATTGGAAATTCCATGTTCTTTTTGTTCCACTAAACCGCAAAAAATAGTGTCACCACATCTAATGGCTATATTAGAATAGTGGGTGGAGGCGGGAAGAGTATCAGTGATACATACCAATAAATCTCTATAAATGTCCTGGTGGCTTGCTGATCTCATCAGCCTGCTTACACTGCTGGGGCTCGGTTTCCCATGCATACTTGTGGGAGCCAAGAAATTCTGAGCGTAATTGACGCCATACACAATTGTTACTGTGCCATGTTCACACTGGCAGATTGCTGGTCATGATTTGCAGGGTTCGTGGGCTGATCAGAAGTCACAATTATTCCTCTTCACCTTTCCTCCAACTTCTCCTCCCCCGACCCTGTTCCAATTCAACTTCCTGTTTCCCCCAGGAATAGAAAGGGCAAGGTAGAAATGAATAAAATGTATTGCATTTTTATTTCTCTTTTCTCCTCTTTTCTGTTTGCGCTGAGATACAGAGCTGCATATTACGGGGAGTGGTGGTGGGGCGGTGGGGGGGAAGTTGGCCAGAAGCCAACTCGTTTATAAGCCAGGCCGCCCCGCAGCCCTGCACTGTGGGGTTAACAGTGGGATTTCCGCTCTTCACTGGCTGGCAGCTCCAGCAGTTCCGGCAGTGCCAAAATCTCATTAATGGTTGTTGCCGAACTGCCCAGTCCCCAATGGGCGTCAGAGTGAGATAAGTACAGGGTACTGGGCAGGCAAAGTTTGGCCAGCTTAGGGAGGGTGGATTTTAAAGAACGGGTGGGTAGGAAGAAAGGGGGGGATACTATCTGATAGGGGCTGTCCCAGATGCACAAAGGGAGAATACCCTGAAGATAGTACCCACCTTCTTTCCTGCCTGCTTAAAAACAGCTTGCCCATTCCTGCCCAACTGCCCAAGCCATCGGAATTATGACGTAGGCAGCCTATTATCTGGATCAATTGGCTTGTTAAGAAGCTCAATTGACCCTTGATTATTTATTTAAGTATGCTAGGCGGGCTGCTGATGTTGACACCCGACCAAGGGGTGTCAGCTGTGGCTCAGTTCATAGCACCCTCGCCTTTGAACCCGAGGGTTGTGGGTTCATGTCCCACTCCTGGAAACCAAGAACTGTGATTGTACTCGAAAGAGTTGCAATCTGTGACTGTTGATAACTCGAAAGAGTTTGACACCCGACCACCTACCGTGTCATGGAGCTGAGCTCGGAAAGGTGGTGGGCTGGGCACCCACCCGGTTTTATGACAAGGAAGTATTCAATGAACGGCATGGTACTAGGAAGTTCTGAAGAACAGAGGGACCTTGGCGTGTGTGTCCATAGATCTCTGAAGGCGGAGGGGCATGTTAGTGGGGTGGTGAAAAAGGCATATGGGACACTTGCCTTTATCAATCGAGGCATAGATTACAAAAGTAGGGAGATCAAGTTGGAGTTGTATAGAACCTTGGTGAGGCCACAGCTGGAGTACTGTGTACAGTTCTGGTCGCCACATTATAGGAAGGATGTGATTGCACTGGAGGGGGTGCAGAGGAGATTTACCAGGATGTTGCCTGGGATGAAACATTTAAGTTATGAAAACAGGTTGGATAGACTTGGGTTGTTTTCGTTGGAGCAGAGAAGACTGAGGGGCGACCTGATTGAGGTGTACAAGATTATGAGGGGCATTGACAGGGTGGATAGGGAGCAGCTGTTTCCCTTAGTTGAAGAGTCAGTCACAAGGGGCCATAAGTTCAAGGTGAGGAGCAGGAGGTTTAGGGGGGATGTGAGGAAAAACCTTTTTACCCAGAGGGTGGTGACGGTCTGGAATGCACTGCCTGGGAGGGTGGTGGAGGTGAGTGGCCTCACACCCTTTAAAAAGTACCTGGATGAGCACTTGGCACGTCATAACATTCAAGGCTATGGGCCAAGTGCTGGTAAATGGGATTAGGTAGGTAGATAGGTCAGGTGTTTCTCATGTGTCGGTGCAGACTCGATGGGCTGAAGGGCCACTTCTGCTCTGTGATTCTGTGATGTGCTCCCCGCCGAAAACACACCACTGGGAGCACGTAAAATCCAGCCCACAGCTTCAGGAGATTTTCAGTGTCTCCCCAAATTGTCCATCCTTTTGGTGTAAGCCCAGCACGAGTGTCCTGATGTTGTTTAACACGTGAGGAGGGATCGCAGTCAAGACTATTTTTGCTGGTTGTCCACACTTTTGAATGGTGGGGTGGGGGGGGGGGCCTTTGCATGGTGATCACAGACACGAAAGTTGACTGATTATCCCTTTTAAATATAAAAGCAAAATACTGCGGATGCTGGAAATCTGAAATGAAAACAGAAAATACTGGAAAAACTCCACAGGCCTGACAGCATCTGTGGAGAGAGAAACAGAGTTAACATTTTGAGTCTTTATGACCCTGAAGGAGGGGAGGTGGTGGCGTAGTGATATTGTCACTGGACTAGTGATCCAGAGACCCAAGGTGATGCTCTGGGAACCAGGGTTCAAATCCCACCACAGCAGATAGTGGAATTTGAATTCAATAAAAAATCTGGAATTAAAAGTCTGATGATGACCATGGCGGTTGTCGTAAAAACCTATCTGGTTCACTAATGTCCTTTAGGGAAGGAAATCTGCTGTCCTCTGAACAAGGACAATTAATGCTGGCCTAGTCAGCGATGCCCAAGTCCCATGAACGAATATTAAAAAAAGACTCGAAACAAAGACTCTGTTTCTCTCTACAGATGCTGTCCAGCATTTTCTGTGATTATTCCTTCTCCTGTTCTTGAACTGATGAAACTGATTATTTTGCCTTAAGGCCACCGTAGATGAGATCATTCAGGAATAGAACTTGTGACCTTCTGGTTTATATGGCTCAGCACTACATCATGCCATCATGGGGAGATGCCCTTTGCTGACGCAGATAAGTTTGAGGACGTTTACATTTAAACTTAAATGGGAAGTGCCTGAAAGAAGCATGCCTTGGTGACATGGCTGACACATGGCTTTGCCTATCACTATCAGATTGTGTCGTTGTTTTTACCAGTAGTGTAATCAAGCTTGGCATTTCTCAACGGGCCCAGCTGTATGTTTTTGATGTCAAACCATTTAGGGAAAAAGCCTCTCACTTTTAACACTGATTGCCCATTTCCTCTCCCCTGCCGAGGAACATGACCATTGGAACCTTGCCCTTCTCGTCTGACGTAAGCAGTTTCCGCACCTCATGGGCCAACAGCACATCTAAATTCCATCGACGTGCAGCTCAACAGATATGAAGGTTGCTCTTTGTTGTGTTGTTTTTTTGCTTAGCTCCCTATGACTTTTTAATGGTTCTGAAGGGAACAAACAATGATCAATGAGATGGCCTGATTGTACCAATAAGTGGATGTTTTTGACGTGGTAGTCTTTTGGTATCAGCCAAAGTTCCTTTACTTTTTATAGTGCGGTGACGACGGGCCAGCCCATTTGATGAATTGGGTTTAATGGGTCCGGGTGTTGCTGTTTTCAAAGATGTACGTGCAAAAAACAGTTCCTGCAAACAACAGAACAGGAGCATGGTCACCTTGTGGAATGGAGTACTTTGAGTCCTTTGCTTCCCTTTCCACTCAGAACATAGATACAGGGATAGGTCATTCAGCCCCTCGAATCTGTTCTGACTTTCGTTTAAATCATGGCCGAGCTACATCTCAGCTCCATTTTCTTAGCTTCATGTCCCTTGATACTCATACCTAGCAAAGATTGATCAACCTCAGTCTCAAAACTCCAATTGACCTCCAAGCATCCACAACCTTTTAATGGTGGGGGGGGTGGCAGGGACAAGAATGACAGATTTCTTCTACCTTTGCTTGGAAAGAATGCTTTGTGATTTTTCCCCTAAGTGGTCCAGCTCTAATTTTAATATCCCGGCCCCGTATTTTTGAATCCGCCGCCAAAGGAAATACTTTAGCTACTTTTTCCACAAAGTCTAATCCTTTCAGCATGTGTAACACCCTCAGTCAGATCATGCCCAATCTTTTAAGGGAATGCAAGCCACATTCATGCAACCTGTTATCATAATTTAACTCATTAAGCCCCAGTAACATTCCAAAGGATAATGGTGTTGTGGAATACATGAAAGGATATTGAAGAGGTAACAGCAGATTCAAGGGGCAAAATCCTGGTTGGCTGTGGACTGAAAACGGTAGGAATAGACTGATCATTTTTGGGTTGGCAGGTACATATTTGGGCCCTGCTATAACGTGGTCCTCTATAGCATGGAACTTAGTATCCTACCCCCATGACAAACACAGCCACCCACTTTTTAAAAAGCACTTGCTTTACTAACTTATTTTGGAGCATGATGAAATTGAAGCGACAAGCATGCTCCTGACACTGGAGGGATCAAGTCTGAGCACCAGGCACCTGTAAAAGACATAACTCTGAAATAACCTGGTATCACCTATAGCGTGGTTTCAAGATATGGACCCCGTGGACTGCATTATAGCGGGTTGGGAAGTGGTGCAAGTATAAGTGCTTGGGCTTTACTACATCAATGACTTAGATGAGGAGATTAAGTATAATATATCCAGCTTTATTGACTTTATACGAGAGCAGGAATACACCAACAGTTGGTGCTGCTTTGCTGTAATGTTGCATTTAGTAGCTGTGATAATTGATTTACAGAGGTTACGAACAGATTATTTCAGACTGCCTGAAGCTTCTTCGTGTTTCGTCTTCAAGGTGAAGGTAACCATGTTCATCAGCTGTGGTGTTTGGTAGGAACAGAAGGATATAGGAACAGGAGTAGACCATTTGGCCCTTCGAGCTTGCTCCACTATTCAATAGGATCATGGCTGATTTGGTTGTGGTCTCAGCTTCACTTTCCTGTCTGACCCCCAGAATCCTTGACTCCCAAACAAAAATCTGCTAACCCTGCCTTGAATAAATTCAAAGACCCAGCCTCCACCACTCCCTGGCGAAGAGAATTCCACACATCAATGACCCTTTGGGAGCAAGGCATCCCTGTTTAACTCCACTAGTGGCTGGGAATGGGTCAGAAGAGTCACATCCAGGATATACGTAAGCATGCTGTCATGGAACTATTGAACCATTGTGATATATTTCTCAGGGCAGCTGAATTTCTCCAGTGCATTCCAAAGGCTTTCACAGCTGACAGTGTTAAAGGCCTTGGTCAGGTCTATTGTGTAGAGGTCCAAGTTCTGCTCCTGACATTTCTCCGTGGAACTTTCTAACTGAAAACACCCTATCAGTGGTTCTTTGACCTTTTCTGAAACCGCACTGACTCTCCGGCAGCAGATCCTTGTTGGGATGTTGCACTGATGGTTCAGAAGGTTTTGTCAGTGATAGAGAGGAGTGAGATCCTTCTGATTGTCGCAAGATCGGTGAGCTTCTTTCTGCTCGTACAGGTGCACAGTGGATGCATTTCATATTCTTGCGGGATGGTTCCTTGCTCCCACATAGCCCCAAAAGAGTTCAGTGAGCTTCTTGACCAGGCATTGACATCAAGCATTGTAGATTTAAGCTGGGTTAGTCTCAGCTCCAGGAACTTTGCTGCTCCACAGGAGTTTGATTGCGTTCATCACTTCTAACAACATGGAAGGGTTATCAAGAGTCTAGTTGGTGGTAGCCTGTTGGTTGTCTCTTCACTGATGGATGAAGGTCGATTGAGGCTGTGGTTAAAGTGCGCTGTCCATCCTTCTAGAATTTGGATTTTTCTGTGAGTAATGTTGACTTGTTGGCACTGAGGATTGGTTATGAACTGTTAGACTGGGGCTTGTAGATAGATTTTAGAGCATTCAAAACCTCTTCCAGTCTTTCTGGCCAGCAAAGAGAGGTAGGACAAAGGGCCTCAAGAACAGTGGAGCACACTATATCCCTGAAGCTTGCTCAGTCATCCTCAATGTAGTGAGGGTCTGTTTTTATTGTACACAGGTGACTCTTGAATTTCTCTGAGAGAAACTCCTGAGACACTTTTGAACCTTTGTGCCCTGTGGGCATCTTGGAGGATAGATCTTGATATTTAGCTTAAGATGATAATGCCAGTCCAGCAGTCAGCACTGTACATGGCTTTCATTAAATGCACATGCTGCCTGTCCCTCTGCCTGGTGATGACATTGTTGATTAGATGCCAGTGCATAGTATTGGGGTGCAACCTTGTTGCGATTAGCGAGGTGGAAAATTTGTTGATGATCAAGAGCTCATGCTCAACACATACCTTGAGCAAGAGGAGACCATTAGTCTTAGAGCTGCCAACTTTTTTTTCCATGATCCCTTCCCATGCTGGTGATCTGTACCAACTCTTGCCTTTAAGTCACCAAGAGTGATAAGCTTGACTGACTTTGGCACAGTAGTAATCAAAGTGTGGAGGTCACCATAGAATTTATCCTTGACCTCATCAGGGTTGTCACGGTCGGAGTGTACACACTGATGAGAGTTGCTTGCCTGTTGCCGTGCAGGGGGCACTACCAGATGCCCATTAACACCCCTGGGAAGGCAAGTCAACTTACTGACGAGACGGTTCATGACAGTAAAGTGCATTTCTTCTTTTTCATGGCTGCTCCAAAAAAGATGTAACCTGCACTGACTTCCTTGAGCTGCTGTTCCTCAGGTGGACTCACTGAAGATGTGTGCTGAGCATGAACTCTTCATCACCAACACAGTTTTCAGCTTTCCTAATCACAGCAAGACATCCTGGATGTAACTCCGTTCCGTGCATTGGCATCTAATTGGCTATGTCATCACTAGACTAGGGGTGGGGTGGTGGTTGGTGGAGGTGCGACCTGAATGTCGTAACTAGCCAGCTTTCAACCAACAAGAGCATTTCTAGTCTGTTTGCTGTGGTGTTTTCCATGAGGGTGTGCACGTTCCATGTGCCAATGATGACCAGTGTCACCTTTATTTTTTGAGATTAACTTATGACCACGTTGATGGGATCCCTGCCAGCTGTGACTTACTGGCCAGGGAGGTGAAGCAGGCAATGTTTAGGGCATCTTTTCAAGCCCCTTTCTCATACAAAGGAGGTGAGTAGTGTGGTCCTGAAAAGGCTTGCTCAGTCAGCTGGGGGCTGCCGAGTTCCACTTCTGCTTCCTTCCACTGTAAAGTGCCCCATGGCCTGAGATGCCTGTGTACAGGTTGGCGGTTAAGCTCCCAGTGAATCCACACCTGCTGCTATGTTGCTTGTCCATCGCCACAGGACTTGTAATAAATAGAAAGATGATTATCATGAGTTGTGCGTGAATTGGATTATAGTGAGGGAGAGTTGTGCATCATCAACCTCATTATCTTGCCCTGACCTATCTTGGTCCAGTGGCAAGACCAATCTAGACGGTTGGAGATAGATCCAGATGCAGTGGGTGACCAGAATGTCTCGTTGAGCTCTTCATGTTCCACAACATGGTGCTGACCTGCCTTCAGGAAAGTCAGACCTTAGATTGGTCTCAACCACCCAGTCCACCAGAATCAGTCTCCGCATGCCAGGGTAGACAAATCCCTAAGTCGCCAAGGGTAGGAGACCCGATGGCTACCCTCACCTGGTTGGCCCGCCAGTCAAAGCGGTTGACCGGAAAGTGGCCTCTGTTGCACGTTAACAGTCACAGGTGAGAGTGAAGGTGAGGACCAATACAGAATGAGCTACTCCAAAGAGTGTGGTGAGTTCAGCTGCAAAGTCCTATTTCCCTCTTACATCCCCAGATGCAATGGGAAGAAATTTGTAAGAAATAGCAGAATAAATCAAAGAATAAGGGGTATGGTATGGGATATGTAAAATTCAGCCATGATCTTACTCAGTGGTGGAGCAGGCTTGAGGGGCTGTATGCTCTTTCAGTTAGGGTGTAGTGTCACATCTAACAGAAGGTGGAGTTGAGATGAAACTTCTCATGCAGCTAGAATAGCGTCAGCTAATTTATCGGTCAAGATAGAAGTAGAGCTTTGATTGACCAGATGGCTTCTTTTTAATCTCAAGTTCATGTCTTGAGGTGGTTTGGATCAGCAGAGACTTGGGGAAGTGATGATACTTTAGGAAGAAGTGAAGAAGAAACTGCCTGTTAAACTCTAGCTGCTTTGTGATTGCTGGTCAGCGCATTTGTTTGCAGTTTGAGTGAACTATATCTGTTTATATCCCATCATAATGAATCACTACCTGAACATAATTGATTTCCGGAGTTGGTGCATCCATAGCCATCTTGCTGAACCCCCACCCGAAACACGAGCTTAAGCCTAATCTCATTCTTCTTCCAAGAAACTCGCTCAATCAGATGATGCGTTACTGTTGTCCTGCTTGAGCCTCAAATCCCACTCCAGTTCACTGCCTGGACTTCGTACTTCTGTCTCTGAAGCATAGCTGATTCCTGGGAGGATGGAGTTGTTTTATGAGGAAAGTTTGAGTAGTCTGGGCCTATACACACTGAGTTTAGAAGAATGAAAGGTGATCTTATTGAATCATATAAGATTCTGAGGGAGGCTTGGCAGGGTAGATGGTAAGACGATATTTCCCCTCATGGGGGAATCTAGAAATAGGGGACACAGTTTAAAACTAAGGGGTCTGCCATTTAAAATGGAAATGAGGAAATCTCTCTGATGATGGTTAGTGTTTGGAATTTTCTTCCACAGAGAGTAGTGGAGGCTGGGTCATTGAATATATTCAAGGTTGAAATAGACAGATTTTTGCTCAACGAGGTTTAAGGGATGTTGGGGTGTGGGCAGGCAGGAAAGTGGTGTTAAGGCCACAATTAGATCAACCGTGATCTTTCCTGAATAGCAGTGCAGGCTTGAGGGGCTTATTATCATCTGTCTTTAACCCGATTTCACTCCCACTCCAATTGACACCTCATTCATGGCTTCCAGACCAGATTTTTCCAATTTCATCCTCATGGGTGCTGCACAAAGTTCCTGTTTCCATTATAAGCCTCCTTATTCATCAGTGCATTAAGTTCAAGATCCTGGTCTGCACACCCTCTCCAGCCTCATTCTTCATGACTCTGAAACTTCCTCCAGCCCCATGCCTCTGCTCACTCTTTGTTTTTTGACTTAGGTCTTGTGTGTTCTCTCCTCCTTCCACTTCACCATTGCTGAGAGCCTTCGGCTATTTTTCCCAGGCTATAACTCTCATCCAAAACCTCAAACATACCTCCTCCCTGACCAGAAACTGAACTGAACTAGTCATATAAATACTGTGACTACAAGAGCAGGTCAGAGACTAGGAATCCTGCGGCGAGTAACTCACCTCCTGGCTCCCCAAAACCTGTCCACCATCTACAAGTCAGGCATGTGATGGAATACTCTCCACTTGCCTGGATGAGTGCAGCTCCAACAGCACTAAAGAAGCTTGACACCATTCAGGACAAAGCAACCCGCTTGATTGGCACCACATCCACAAAAATTCACTCCCTCCACCATTGATGCACAGTAGCAGCAGTATGTACCATCTTCAAGATGCACTGCAGAAACTCACCAAGTTTCCTTAGACAGCATCTTCCAAACCCACAACCACTACCATCTAGAAGGATAAGGGCAGCAGATAGATGGGAACACCACTGTCTGGAAATTCCCCTCCAAATCACACAACATCCTGACTTGGAAATATATCACTGTTCTTTCACTGTCACTGGGTCAAAATCCTGGAACTCTCTTCCAACAGCACTGTGGGTATACCTACACTATATGGACTGCAGCAGTTCAAGAAGGCAGCTCACCACCACCTTCCCAAGGGTAATTAGGGATGGGAAATAAATGCTGGCCTAGCCAGTAAAGCCCACATCCCATGAATGAATAAAAAAAATCAGAAGTCACATGAAAACCCACCTTTTTCACTGCACATTTGACCAATGCTATAATTTTCCTCTTGCTTGGCTCTAATCTCCAACCACAAATTGTCTTTGGGCATTTTTCAACTTTAAAGGCATTTTGTAACGGAAGTTATTGGATAGATTCATTGCATTGCTAAAAGCAAAAAATTGCGGATGCTGGAAATCCAAAACAAAAACAGAAGCAGAAATACCTGGAAAAACTCAGCAGGTCTGGCAGCATCGGCGGAGGAGAGCACAGTTGACGTCTCGAGTCCTCATGACTCCTTGGACTCGAGACGCCAACTGTGCTCTCCTCCGCCGATGCTGCCAGACCTGCTGAGTTTTTCCAGGTATTTCTGTTTCTGTTTTTGCATTGCATTGCTAACCTAGAAGGTTCAGGAACCTTTTTTTGTTGTTGAAAGTTTATTTGTTGTTTATATTTCAGTTGGATGACCATTATAAGGGAGTTTGTAACTCCATTTTCTCCCTCCCCACTACTCCTTCCCTACCCAGCCAGAAGGCCAGTTGCACAATTGTTTCAAAAGCCACAAGCTTTGTTCTGTGGCCCCAGACCTTTCTCAGTATCTGCGCAAAGACTGCAGTGTGAAATGTGTGGGCACCTTTGTGCATCAGGCTGGCCGATTGCACTTGCTGCGGTCAACACTGTTACCGTCTGGTGGAGTCACTGTCGGTAACGGTCCCACAAATGTGTATCTAAGTCACCCTCTACCAGACCTGGCACCTCTAGCTATCGACACCGATGCTCTGCTCTCCAGCATCAAAATACCTCCACCCAGTTGAACACAAAATGAGGATTGAGCTACCCCGAGGTGAGTTTTAATTTTCCCAAAACAGCTTGTTTATATTTAAGGTTCTATGTAATTGAGAATTAACCCTGTGAATAGGATTTATCTGGTTTTCATTGATCCCATGCCACTGAAAATGTATGTCATTACCTCTTATTAAACCCAATCATCATTAATGGTAATGGAATCCAGAGACTGCAGAATAGCATATTTGAGATGATGTGGAGTTGCAGTAAGAACTCTTAAGGACTTAATGGTGTAATAACTCCAGGGTAATTGGCTCATGTTACCTTAATAGAGTTCTGAGAGTTGGTAACACTTACAGAAATTCATCTATCCACTAGGAGGTGCAGGAGAGAAAACAAAAATGAATTTGACCATGATGATTATAACTCCAATTTTAATTCTGATTAATAATTTGTGCTTGACAAGGTTGTAAGGATACTTCTTTTTGTACTTGCCCAAGATGGCACAGTAACATATTGGGCAACACTTATGCTACCTGTGAGCTTAATATTGTCTTCATTTCTGGGCATGGTTGTATGCATCACCTTACAGCCAAGTCAAGATTGGAAATTTGGCATGGGTATCTCTGAGCTGTCAAGTGTCAGCTGTAGCTCAGTAGTAAAACTTTAACCTCTGAATTAGCAACTGTGAGCTCAAGATTTATGCACATAATCAAACTCTTTCGAGTTATCAACAGTCACAGATTGCAACTCATTCGAGTACAATCACAGTTCTTGGTTTCCAGGCGTGGGACATGAACCCACAACCCTCTGATTCAAAGGCAAGGGTGCTATGAACTGAGCCACAGCTGACACCTCCCTATGCATATAATCAAGGTGCACACTTCAGTGTGGTCTGTACTGAGGGAGTCTTGATCAGAGGTACTTACTATTTGAAGAGGAGGAGGGGAATTCGCCCCGGTGTCCTCACCAATCGTTATCCTTCAACCAACAGCATAAGATGTGTTATCTGGCCCATATCTCAGTATGATTGTAATGCTGTGTGAAAATTGGCTCTGTGTTGTCCACATTACAACAGTGACTGCACTTAGTTGGCTGTAACCATTTTGGGGCATCCCAAGGTTGTGAAATGCACTGCATTAATGAAAGCCTTTTTCTCTTTTCATTCAGCAGTCACCCTTTTTGTTCATTGCAGTATTGTTGCATAGCTGACAAATGCAAGTGAAATTGCCCTTGTTAACAACCTAACTGATTTACAGAAAATGCTGGTCACTGAGCAGTTGATTGTGATCCACTAAATGTTGTAGTGAGTATGTCGCTGTTGCCAGCCTTCTAAAGCAGATATGATTACTTCTCGGCAACTTATCCTGCACATGGCGCTGTCTACCATAAAAGGAAAGAATAACCTCTCCTCCTCTTGCTTTCCATGAGTGAACTTTGTAATGTGCTTGAAAACGAGTGGATAGATGGTAGAGAGTTTAAATCTGTAATCTCATCTCTGGATTTAGTTGTGGTTTGTAAGCATCCTCTAAACCCTGGAGTTGTGATTACAGCCTTGAAAACAGTCCAGAACATCTGTAAATTTTAAATATAATATTTTTAGCTCTGAACTTCATGGGAGGTTTTCCTTTTCCTTGAGCTTTATTTCAAAAGAGCCAATTGTTTTAAGTAAATGTTTTATTGAGATAGAGCCCAAAGACCAATTTATAGGATGATGCAGCACGGGAAGAGGCCACTCGACATCTCATGTCTGTGCTTTGCACTAAATCTCTACTTATGCGTGGATATGACACCTTTAAAGTGAAAAAAAATTATGTCCCAAGACATTAATGTTGCCAAACCTGGTTGGTTGCATTCCTGGAGGTCAACCATGTAATACGTTCCTGCCATTGGCAATTGTTAATACCTTTCCCTTAGAAAGGTTGAGTCCCATGTGTGAGTCACAAGCCAGTTTATTACTCAGGTCTCTAGCATCCTTAAGATAATGCAAGATGATTACTTTATAGCCCACGAGAATTATTTTGTTTTATTAAATTTGAGGCACAACGTGGACAGAAGTGTTTTGATATCACCATTGTCCAGAAACTGAACTGAACTAGCCATATAAATACTATGGCTACAAGAGCAGGTCAGAGGCTAGGAATCATGTGACAAGTAACTCACTCCCTGACTCCCCAAAACTTGTCCACCATCTACAAGGCACAAGTCAGGAGTGCAATGGAATATTCCCCACTTGCCTGGATGAGTGCAGCTCCCAAAACACTCAAGGAGCTTGACACCGTCCAGGACAAAGCCGTCCGCTTGATTGGCACCACATCCACAAACATTCACTCCCTCCACCACCGACACACAGTAGCAGCAGTGTGTACCATCTACAAGATGCAGTGCAGGAATTCACCAAGGCTCCTTCGACAGTACCTTCCAAACCCATGACCACTACCATCTAAAAGGACAAGGGCAGCAGATAGATGGGAACTCCACCACCTCTATTTCCAAGTCACTCACCATCCTGACTTGGAAATATATCGCCGTTCCTTCACTGTTGCTGGGTCAAAATCCTGGAACTCTCTAACAGCACTGTGGGTGTACCTACACCACATGGACTGCAGCGGTTCAAGAAGGCAGTTCACCACTGCCTTCTCAAGGGCAATTAGGGATGGGCAATAATTGCTGGCCCAGTCAGCGACGCCCACATCCCATGAATGAATTTAAAAAAAATCATGTCCTAGATATATTTGTCCTGGAGTGCCCAAAAATCTATGGCGAGCTACTCATGTATATCAGCAACTTTGCATAGCTACACGGAGCTACTTTGTTGTAAATGGCTGGTTCTCACTTACATTACAAAATAAACTAGTTGAAAATGTGTGAGGAACAGGCCTTTTTTAAAAACAAAATTTTGACCTGTGCTGGTGGAAATCTGGAACTCTTCTTTCCCCCAAAAAACTGTTGAGGCTGCAGGGTGGGTGGGTTTGAGGGGGGGGGGGAGGGTGTGGGGTGCGAGGGGGTCATTAAAAAAATTCTAAACTGAAATTGGTAGATTTTTGGATATGAAGGGCTACAGAGCCGAGCCGGGAGGATGGAGTTGAGATACAGATCAGCCATGATCTAATTGAATGGTGGAACAGGCTCGAGGGCCTTCTCCTGTCCCTATGTTTCTACTTTATTCCAGGGACAGCAAATGAATCGATATCAACTGGTCGCGAGGTGCTGCAACCTTTTTAGAACTCTTTCCAGTCAGGGCAACTCTGCTGGGACAACCCTCGTTTGTTCTGCAACCAGTTTCTTTGCTATAGATTGTTATAGTGAGCAGAACGGAGGGCACCAAGCGCAAGGTGAATGTTTAAAATTGACTCCAGATTAGATACAGTGTGCTTCACGGGTTAGTTTACGAGACGCAGTGACGAATCAGGAGCAGTGTTTTTGACACACGTGCCAATGTATTAGATTTTTTTTTTCTTTTTTTTATGGGATGTGGGTATCACTGGCAAGGGGCATAGCAGGGCATTGGCCATTTGGCCCTTCAAACCTGCTCCATCATTCAATAAGGTCACGGCTGATCTGGTTGTGGTCTCAGCTCCACTCTCCTGTCTGCCCCCCATAGCCCTTGATTCCCTTGCATAACAAAAATCTGTCTAACTCTGCCTTGAATAAATTCAAAAACCCTGTCTCCATTAGTGGCAAGGCCAGCATTTGTTGCCCATCCCTAATTGAACTGAGTGGCTCGCTAGACGATTTCAGAGGACAGTTAAGATTCAACCACGTTGCTGTGGGTCTGGAGTCATATGTGGGCCAGATCAAGTAAGGACGGCAGATTTCCTTCCCTAAAGGGCATTAGTGAACCAGATGGGTTTTTATGACAGCCAATTTTTATGGTCACCATTATTTCCAAATTTATTAATTGAATTTAAATTCCACCAGCTGCTGTGGTGGAATTTGAACCCGTTTTCCCAGAGCATTAGCTGGGTCTCTGGACTACTAACTAGTCAAGCGACATTACCACTATGCTCCCATCTCGGTGCATGAGAAAAGGCGCTTAGTCACAAATTTACATTCAGAATAATAATCGTGTTTGCCAGTTTCAAAATGCGGCTGAAATTCTTATAAGCAATGGGCCTGAATTTCCTGGTGACTGGGTTTGCAACTGGTAACATCAGCAATGAGGAAACTTTGGTTTTAACTGCACCAGGAATGCAGGAATGAAGGTGCGAGTGGAATATGGGAAGTGTTCTGAGTGAGACCTGCATAAATGTGCACACAGAAGCTTATGATGCTACATACTTTTATCTCAAATGTGCTAGCAGCGGCGCATGCATGATCAGTCTTCCATTCTGGGGATCAGATGATTCACATCATGGAGACATAACCTGACAAAAAAGACACTGAGGCCAAGCAGGAGATTTTATGAGGGTTGACAAAAATTAGATTTGATCATTGCTAATCTGTATCTGAACATTTTACTGTATTTGTTCCATATCAATTCATACATTTGCCCAACAAATATTTTTGAACAAATAGCAAAATACTGCGGATGCTGGAAATCTGAAATATAAACAGAAAATGCTGGAAATGCTCAGCAAGCTAAAAAGATAGATGAAAGGCTACCGAGCTGAAATGAAAAATCTTTGAATCTAAATCTTGAAAATCTCAAGAGAGGGAGCTTTACTCTGTATCTAACCCCGTGCTGTACCTGTCCTGGGAGTGTTTGATGGGGACAGTGTAGAGGGAGCTTTACTCTATATCTAACCCCGTGCTGTACCTGTCCTGGGAGTGTTTGATGGGGACAGTGTAGAGGGAGCTTTACTCTGTATCTAACCCCGTGCTGTACCTGTCCTGGGAGTGTTTGATGGGGACAGTGTAGAGGGAGCTTTACTCTATATCTAACCCCGTGCTGTACCTGTCCTGGAAGTGTTTGATGGGGACAGTGTAGAGGGAGCTTTACTCTGTATCCAACCCCGTGCTGTACCTGCCCTGGGAGTGTTTGATGGGGACAGTGTAGAGGGAGCTTTACCCTGTATCTAACCTCATGCTGTACCTGTCCTGGGAGTGTTTGATGGGGACAGTGTAGAGGGAGCTTTACTCTGTATCTAACCCCGTGCTGTACCTGTCCTGGGAGTGTTTGATGGGGACAGTGTAGAGGGAGCCTTACTCTGTATCTAACCCCATGCTGTACCTGTCCTGGGAGTGTTTGATGGGGACGGTGTAGAGGGAGCTTTACTCTGTATCTAACCCCGTGCTGTACCTGTCCTGGGAGTGTTTGATGGGGACAGTGTAGAGGGAGCTTTACTCTGTATCTAACCCCGTGCTGTACCTGTCCTGGGAGTGTTTGATGGGGACAGTGTAGAGGGAGCTTTACTCTGTATCTAACCCTGTGCTGTACCTGTCCTGGGAGTGTTTGATGGGGACAGTGTAGAGGGAGCTTTATTCTGTATTCGTATTGTACCTTCCTTTGGAGCATTTGATGGGGACAGTTTAGTTAAGGGAGCTTTACTCTGTATCTAACCTGTGCAGTACCTGCCCTGGGAGTGTTGGATGGGACAGCATATAGGGAGCTTTACTCTGTATCTAACCCTGTGCTGTACCTGGGAGTGTTTGATGTTGTTACTGGCTGCCGGAAATGGAACACTGATATCCCTTGCCTTAATGTCCATTAACTCTCAAAGTTTAAATGTTAAAAATCTGTGTGTGATTTAATGGTAAGCAGTAACATTTCACAGCACTTTATCCTTTGTGGGACCATTATCCCGCAGGATTCCTTTAAGGCCAGTGACACAATTTAATAAAAGCTCTAATCCCAGTAAGGGAGGCCTGGTTACATGTGTTGAGGAAACAGGCCAAACCCAAAACATACAGATCTGGTATTGTCCTGATCATTTCCAACAGCTGCAGCACACCTGTCTTTTATAATAGGTATCTGCTCGGGAGCGTTTGATGTTTTTATGGAAGTGTTGCCTTGATTGACAGTGTTATTGATTGGTATGGATGTGGGCCATGCACTAAGTTTCACCTTCTCTCCTTTTCTTTTTGTGTGTGTATGTTGTTTCATGTGTCTGACAGGTACTAAGTGCCCAAGATCTGGTCGACTTTTCCCCTGTGTACAGATGTCTGCACATATATACTGCACTGGTAAGTCACTTGGCTCCAAATCATGCTATTCCAAGTGGGGTGGGGGATGGTGGTGAAGATGGTGAAAACTGACTGGAGATGTAGGAGGAATGAACATCTTTGATCCAGATCTGCAGAGATTTGCTCATCTGTCAGCACGATAGAGCAGTGAGTGTTTTCTCAGATATTTGGGAATCATGGCTTGAACCTCTCGCCTGTTTAGTGGCAGTGGGATTTAATATGATTGTGACACATGCTTTGTGGTGAGTATTTTCACACTGGTGGGAAAGGACACGTGTACCAACTGCGCTGAGGCTCGCGCTGCATTTCGAGCTTCAGATACTCTGTGTAAGTAACTGGCTTCTTATAAGAGGGCATTCCAGAAGTCATGTGACCCCATTAGAGTAAACAATGTGTCACAGGAGAGAAGAAATGTCCAAAGTCATGTTGAGGGATCCAGTTGCGCTGTTACACCAGAAACCATTATACAATTGGAAGGCTTTACAGAAATGATTCAGGTGTTCTTGCTTTACAATGGATTTAAAATAAATCAAAAGAGTTCAGAGTGATGGAATCTGAAATAAAAACAAATTCTAGAAACGTCCTTCAGTATCAGGAAAGGGAAAAGGCACATTAATGTTTCAGCTTGGTACGCTTTGTAGGAACCAAAGTATTAACCTGTATGACCTTGATCTAACCTGTGGACCTTCAGCTTGTTTCTGATTTCCATGACATAGTTACTGCAGTATATAGTGGAAGATTGGAGTGTGCTACTACACAGCCAGCAACTTCATAGAAATGCCAGCTTGTTACCTTGTGAAGTGTTCTTAGTCCTTGGTCCGAGGGAATATCACCACATCTGGGAAAGGTATCTGGCTACTGCTGATTGGCATTGCCACTGCTGTTTAAACCCTTGCCCACCTAGCAACACGACTTGGGAGTCAAATCGTGACATTCAGGCAACTGTCTCTCAAAGTGAGGAGTATTAAAGCTGTCACTTTCTTTTTATTTATTTCCAATTCTTACAGTCCGATCTAGCTGTTTAAGACAGAAAGTTTACTTCGGATCATCTATAACTTGTAGCGTTGCTTCTTTCGAATGCTGAAAGCAAGGCTGAGATGGGAAGGAAAGATACCACAAGCTTGGGCCTGCTGCACTAGTTTCTCGTGCTTCCCTCCTGCTTATCTGCAGGGTAAAAGTTCAGCTTTGTGCTGCAGATTGTGCCTCGAGGTCAGTCCATGGTCAGGGTCTTGGTGACAGAGGGTGTAGGTATCCGTAATTCCCACCGTCAGCAGCTGGAAGTTGGGAGAGACTGAGCTATCTGGGAATTGGTGCCACTGCCACAGGAAGCCCTGAACTCTCTCAGGAAGGTCAAAAGTGGCAAAATGTTAGCCCACGGGGTCAGTGGCAGGGCAGCAGCAAGCAAGCTTCAAATCTTTTCATTTATCTATTGTTCCCGGTAAGGCTGTAAAAAGAACACTCATTTGTGCCCTTCATAGAAATCTGAAGAGTTTCCTCAGTTAGCAATCATTTCCTGAGTCCGTCAGTTCGCGTAAATAGCTGAAAGTAGTTTGTGCAAAGAGCCAGTATCTTAACAACTCTCGCAAAAACAGGATAACAATTAGATGGGTGAAATAATCGTACATTAAGCCTTAAGCATTGCGGGTCTATATGTCTACTTTTTAAGCATGATTTTTTAAAATAAGTTTTGTTTCCTGTCCCAGTTTCCCCACTCTCCTGAAGACGCTGACTATTACTGGGATTCGGTTTGGTAGCTGTCATAACGGGCAATTTAATTTTCTTTCTTCTACCCCTCACCTACCCACTTACTCTCACCCTTATGGGGATCATGTCACCAATGGCCTCCCAATACAAGTTGAGATCGGCTTCACTAATTTGTGTGTGGAATTAGACGAGCCAATGTCTCTATTACTGGGTCCATGGTATTCTCTATTTTTCTTTAATTTTTACTTTACTTTCCTTATTTTTCTTCTTTTTTTCCTAACTAACTGATGATGCCGGGGTGCGGTTCCAAGCGCACTGCTCAGTTTATGTCCCCATGACCAAGAAAACCTTCTTCCTTTTCTCAAAGAAAGGAAGATAAAACTTCCATTGATATAGTTCCAAAACACTTCATGGGCAATGAATTACCTTTAAAGTGTAGCCACTGTTCACGGGAGCACAAAAAGTCGGAGCAGGAGTAGAGCATGCGGCCCGTCAAGCCTGCTTGGCCATTCAGTAAGATAATGGCTAATCTCGGACTTCAACTCCACTTTCGCACCTGCTCCCCATATCCCTTGACTCCCTGAGAGACCAAAAATCTGTCTATCTCAGCCTTAAATATATTCAACGATGGAGCATCCACAACCCTCTGGGGTAGAGAATTCCAAAGATTTAGCACCCTTTGAGTGAAATAATTTCCTCTCATCTCAGCCCTAAATGATCGGCCCCTTATCCTGAGACTGTGCCTCCGTGTTTCAGATTCCCCGACCAGCGGAATCAATCTCTACGCATCTACCCTATCGAGCTCCTTCAGAATCATGTATGTTTCAATGATTGTCTCTCATTCTACTAAACTCCAGAGAACATAAGACCCATAAGATGTAGGAGCAGAAGCAGGCCATTTGGCCTATCGAGTCTGCACCGCCATTCAATGAGATCATGGCTGATCTGATAATTCTCAACTCCACTTTCCTGTCTTTTCCCCATAACCTTTGATTCCCTTACTGATTAAAAATCTGTCTATCTCCTCCTTGAATGTACTTAACGACCCAGCTTGTACAACCCTCTGCGGTAAAGAATTCCACAGATTAACTACTACCTGAGAGAAGAAATTCCTCCTCATCTCTGTTTTAAATAGGCGACCCCTTACTCTGAGATTACACCCTCTGATCCTAGACTCTCCCACAAGGGGAAACAACCTCTTAGCATTTGCCCTGTCATGCCCCCTAAGAATCTTATATGTTTCAGAATCCAACCATCGCCCCTTGATGTTCAATGGCATTACCGTCACTCAGTCCCCCACTATCAACATCCTGGGGGTTACCATTGACCAGAAAGTGAACTGGAATAGCCATATAAATACTGTCGCTACAAGAGCAGGTCAGAGGCTAGGAATCATGCGACGAGTAACTCACCTCCTGACTCCCCAAAGCTTGTCCGCCATCTACAAGGCACAAGTCAGGAGTATGATGGAATACTCACCACTTGCCTGGATGAGTGCAGCTCCCACAACACTCAAGAAGCTTCACACTGTCCAGGACAAAGCAGCCTGCTTGATCGGCACCACATCCACAAATGTTCACTCCCTCCATCACTGATGCACAGCAGCAGCAGTGTGTACCATCTACAAGATGCAGTGCAGGAATTCACCAAGGCTCCTTCGACAGCACCTTCCAAACCGATGACTACTACCATCTAGAAGGACAAGGGCAGCAGATAGATGGGAACACCACCACCTGGAAATTCCCCTCCAAGTCACACATCATCCTGACTTGGAAATATATCACTGTTCCTTCACTGTTGCTGGGTCAAAATACTGGAACTCCCTTCCTAACAACACTGTGGGTGTGCCTACACCACATGGACTGCAGCGGTTCAAGAAGGCAGCTGACCACTACCTTCTCAAGGGCAACAAGGGATGGGCAATAAATGCTAGCCCAGCCAGCGAAGCCCATGTCCCGTGAATGAATAAAAAAAAACATTGCCTCTCATTCTTCTAAACTCCAATGAGTACAGGCCCAACCTACTCAACCTCTCCTCATAAGAAAATCCTTCCTTACCCGGAATCAATCTAGTGAACCTTCGCTGGACTGCCTCCAATGTCATACATCTTCCCTTAGATAAGGGGAGCAAAACTGTTCACAGTATTCGAGGGGTGGTCTAACTAGTACCTTGTATAACTTTAGCAAGACTTCCCTATTTTTATACTCCATTCCCTTTGAAATAAAGGCCAACATTCCATTTGCCTTCCCTATTACCTGTTGAACTTGTATTTTGGGATTCTTGCATAAGGACTCCCAGATCCCTCTGTGCTGCAGCTTTCTGCAGTCTTTCTCCATTTGAATAATATTCAGCTTCTCTATTCTTCTTGCCAAAGTGTATAACTTCACATTTTCCCACATTATATTCTATCTGCCACTTTTTTGCCCACTCACTTAACTTGTCTTTATCCCTCTGTAGACTCCTTGTGTCATCCTCACCACTTGCCTTCCCACCTATTTTTGCATCATCCACAAATTTGGCGATAGTACATTCACTTCTCTCATCTAAGTCATTAATATATATTGTAAATAGTTGAGGAACCAACACTGATCCCTGTGGCACTCCACTAATTACAGGTTGCCATCCTGGAAATGCCCCCCTTATCCCAACTTTGTCTTCTATTAGTTAGCCAATCCTCTATCCATGTAAATATGCTACCCCCAGCACCATGGGCTCTTACCTTATTAAGTAGCCTTATGTACCTTATCAAACACCTTTTGGAAATCCAAATATATTACGTTTACTGGTTCCCCTTTATCTATCCTGCTTGTTACCTCCTCAAAGAATTCTAATAAATTTGTCAGGCGTGATGTCCTCTTCATGAAGCCAGGCTGACTCTGCTTGGTTAGATTATGTAATTCTAAATACTGTGAAAATCCATTATAATAGACTCTAACATTTTCCCAATGACAGATGTTAAGCTAACTGGTCTATAGTTACCTGTTATTTGTCTCCCTCCCTTTTTGAATAAGGGTGTTAAATTGGCAGCTTTCTAATCCTCTCGGACTTTTCCATAATCTAAGACCAACATTTCCCACCCCTGTTTGGAGAGGGGTGGGGGTGAGGGGGGGAGGCAGGGGAGCGGGCACGGATAGGTGAGCCTCCAATCGGCGTCCCCAGTTGAGGGCGCGCCGCCATTTTATATGGGTGGGCCAATTAAGGCCCGCCCAGCGTGACATCCGCCAGGAAGCGCTAAGTGCTCCTTGTGCAGGCTTGGGGGGAGTGGGGGGGGGGGTGGGGGGTGGCGGATTCCCTCAGGTGGGAGTGCACTCTTTCACGCATGCACGCAGAAGAGCCCACATATCTCCCTGAGGCAAAGTGCTGCATCGGGGAGATCCGCTCCGATGTAAAAGTTGAATTTCAGGTAATTAAACATTTTCCCTGCCGTGCCCCCTCATGTGACACTATCACTTGAGTTGGGACATGTGTATAACTTTTATTGAAACATTAAAAAAATTTTTTAAAAAGCCCTCATGAGACCTCATCCCGCCCGTGGATGAGGTTCCATGCTTTTTCCGAGGCCCTCCTGGGCTCCCGGCCTGCCCACCAACCTTAAGGCTGGACGGGCAGGCCCATCAATCAGGTTAATGAGTTTTTTAATGGCCTTAATAGACCGTTGACAGTTCGCCGGGCGCGCAGCTGAACTAAAAATCTAAATGACACGGGGTGACGTCAGGACGCATGCCCAACATATCCCCGCGTCATTTTACAGGTTGATGAGCGGGCCCTGCCCCCGCTCGCCGACCAGAAAAACCTGCCCTAAGAATTCTTGGAAGATTCAAGGCTCAATTTTACTCAGCCTCTCATCATAGGAAAACCCTCCTATTCAAGGGACCAATTCAGTCAACCTTCGATGGACTGCCTCCAATGCAAGTATGTCCTTCCTTAAATATAGAGACCAAAACTGCACACAGAGATGTGGTCTTACCAAAGCCCTGTACAATTGTAGCAAAATTTCCTTAAGTCTGTACTCCAGTCGCCTTGCAATAAAGGCCAACATGCCATTTGCCTTCCAAATTGCTTGCTGTACCTACATGCTAACTTTCTGCGTTCCTTGCATGAGCACAATCTGGTCCCTCTCAATATCAACAATTACAAGTTTCACACCTTTCAAAAACTATTCTGCTTCTCCATTCTTGCGTAGACGGGAATAACTTCACGCAGGGCACTTGTTGCCCATCTCTAATTTGCCATTGAGGGGCAATGCCCTTTGCCTTTTTTGCCTTTGAGAGGCTCCCAGAATAACACATTATTGTTATGGTGCAGAAGGTGGCCATTTGGCCTATCATGTCAACACCGGCTCTCCGAATGAATGCCATTGATTGAACCTGCCTCCGCCACACTTACAGGCAGTGCATTCCAGATGCAAACCACTCACTGTGTGAAAAAGGTTTTTCCTCACATCTTTTGCAAATCACTTTAAATCTGTGCCTTCTCTTTCTCAATCCTTTTACGAGGGGGAACAGTTTCTCCCTATCTACTCTGTCCAGCCCTCTCATGATTTTGAACACTTCTATCAAATCTTCTCCTAGCCTTCTCCCCTCCAAGGAGAACACTCCCAACCTCTCCAACCTATCTTCACAGCTGAAGTTTCTCATCCTTGGAACCATTCTTGTAAACCTCTTCTGCACTCTCTCCAATGCCTTCACATCCCTCCTAAAGTGTGGCACCCAGAACTGTACACAATATGCCAGCTGAGGTCTAACTGGTGGCCTGTACAAGTTCAGCATAATCTCCTTGCTCTTGTACTCTATGCCCCTGTTAATAAAACCTTGGTTACTGTATGCTTTATTAACTGCTCTCTCCACCTGTCCTGCTACCTTTAATGACTGATACACCATAAATACCCAGGTCCCTCTGCTCCTGCACATCCTTTAGATTTGTCCCCCTTATTTTATATTTTCTCTCCATCTTCTTCCTACCAAAATGAATTACCTCGCACTTCTCTGTATTTAATTCATCTGCCACCTCTCTGCCCACTCCAGCAACTTGTCTATGTTCTTTTTTAAGTTCTACACTGTGCTGCTCACAGTTTGCAATGCTTTCAAGTTTTTTATTGTCCGCAATCTTTGAAATTGTCCTTTGCACATCAAGATCAGGATCATTAATATATATTAGGAAAAGCAAGGGTGCCAATGCTGACTCCTGGAGAATTCCACTACAAACCTTCCTCCAGCCCGAAAAATATTCACTAATCATTACTCACTGTTTCCTATTACATAGCCAATTTTGTATCCACGTTGCTACTGTCCCTTTTATTCCATGAGCTATAACTTTTCTCTGAAGTCTCTTGTATCGAATGCCTTTTGGAAGCCCATGTACACCACATCAGCAGCATTCCCTCATCAATCCTCTCTATTACCTCTTCAAAAATACTCCAGCAAGTTAGTTAAACATGATTTTCCCTTAAGAAATCCATGGCTATCCAGAAGATTAATTGGAACCCTTCCTGATGTATTTCTTTTACCCTACCTAATCCAGGAGTGCTGGGACAGTTCACATCACTGGCTGAATCAGCTTTGCTCAGTGCAGCATGTTTATTAAACCAGCGGCTTCAGTTCTGTAAAGCTGAATGCCAATACTGAGCGACTTGGCTGCATTTTCAATCTGAGACCAAAAACTAGGAGGGAAGTTTTTGCTGCAGTTATTGCTCTCCATCAGGAGATGAAAGAGGTTAGGGAGAGTCTGTGATCATGTTGCAAGGGCTAAATGGGCTGGTTGGCCATTTCCTGCACTATATTCACTGATGATCATAAGATGATTTTGTTAGTTAAATTCTCATGTGTATGGTATCTGTATTGTGCTGCAGGGCAGGACTATTAGCCATAAACAAATAATCGCATGATTCTATTGAACTACCCTGCCAGTTCTTTGAATCTAAATTCCATTGGATTAGCCATAAATAAGAAAGAAGCCCTGATCTGTCATTTGAGCGCATCAAGATTGATGTTAGGAAAATGTTTCCCTTAAGTGTCAAATCCTCAATCGTAGCTGCAGCATTTATCCTTTCCATTCTCATCATGTGCAAGCTACTTACGTTCCATCAGAGTTTAATAATTCTTTTTTGCAGCAATTTGCAGTATTTGAGCCGCCCTTTTGTCTGTCTCTGAACATTGGGGAGGTGGCTGGCACTTTAGAATGCCTTGAATTCTTTCTCTTCTGCCAACTTTCCTTCTGCTCCCTCACTAACCACCAAAGCCCGCCTCTTGAGAGAATGGCAAACCTGACTTTGGTTACGATTCTGTAAGCACTGGCAACCAACCCTATGCCTCACCCCTGTGCTGGGTAAGACTAACTGTGGCACATTCCCGACAGTCCCCACTACGATCAGCTAACTCGTCACAGCCCAGGGATCAAACCTGCGACAAATGTGTTTTCACAAAGTGTCGATGTTGCATAGAATTTACAACACAGAAAGAGCCCATTCAGCCCATCTGGTCTATGCCAGTGTTTGCCATCTGCAAGAACCTCTTCCCACTTTCCAACAACACTCGCATTTATTTCGCACCTTTAATGTTGTAAACTATCCAAAGGCTTATTATCAAACAAAATTTGACAGTAAGCCATTTAAGGGGATATTAGGACAGCTGGCTGACAGGCTTGGTCAAAGTGGAAGGTTTTAAGGAGTGCCTTAAAGGAGGAGAGAGAGGTAAGGAAACTTCATCTCACCCTATGAACATAACCTTCCATTCCTTTCTCCCTTTTGTTTATCTAGCTTCCCCTTAAATGCATGAATGCTGTTCGCCTCAACCACTCCATGTGGTAACGAGTTCGACATTCTCACCACTCTGGGTAAAGAAGTTTAACCTGAGTTCTTTGTAACAGTGCCCCTGCTAGTTGTGTATAAATTGTGTAAATAATCTTGAAAGTGCAGCAAGTTGTTTTCCCTTCTGAGGTGAGTATGAGATCTCTCGTTCATTGGCCTAGTTCCAAATAATCTAGTTATCAGCTGCAGCCAGAATGAAAATGCAGCCACTTAACAGGATAGTTTGGACTTTGAAATATGATATCTAATCAGATAGCTGTGATTCTTTCGTTCCCACGCTGTCAGTTCCTAACACATTATCGAGTGAAAGTTCAAAGGTTGCTGCAAGTATAAGGATCTGAAATTGACAAGTAGATTATTGAGAGGGGATAAGGTTCATGATGTGATAGTTCCAGGATTTGCTGCAGGCCAAAAGATTTTACTTCAATTTGCCCAGTTGTTCCATGATTGTTGCTCATTGATTGCTGTCCCAGTAAACCTTTAATGCTTTGCCAGAGACCAGAGTTTTAGTGAATAACATTTAATTTATGAGCAATCAGCTGATCTCTTTGTATCAATAGCAATAGCACAGAGCCATTTGGGTCCCTTTGCTTTCCTCACCCTCGATCCCTTTCTTCCCCCCAAGAAAGCAGATGTAATTTCCTTGGGGAGGGCAGAGGCAGAAGGGAAAAAAATGCTCAGGAAAAAGTTTGACCACATTCCTTCTGCCCCTGTGCCCAATACCTGCGATTGCAAGAATTAATTTTTATTGCTATCTTGTCAGAGGGATGTAGATCAGCAATGCAGAGTGATTGGGTCAGGTGATTCTTAAATTAACTCTGTACTGTGGCAATCCCGTGCTTCACATGAACCATAAGGATTTACAACAAGGCAGCATTAAGCATGTGCATCACCTTTTCTTGACCTGCTAATTTTCATATTTTGCTGTGCTTGCCCTGCATTGCCACCGGGACAGAGTTGGATGAATTGCAAACACTTTTATTATGCATGAGATGGCAGAAGGCGATGTGGCCACTGCACTTGAGTGATTTCTTATTATGTTACGAAGGTTGTTGTGTCTTTTTTTATGAACTTGCTAAAAGATTAGTGACAATGGAGCACTGTAAAAATCTGTGGATTAACCCCTCGGTTGCTGGGTTATGATGACCTGTTTCTCAAATTAGAATGGAGAAGCTGGGATTGATATCCTTGGAACAGAAAAAAGTGAGGGGGAAATTTAAGAGAGAAGTCTGAAAGATTTTGATGAAATAGCTAGGGAGAAATTCTTTCCACTGACAAGACAGTCAGCTTGGAGAAGACTCAGATATAAGATTGTTGGCAAAAGAACCTGCTGAGTGATGAAGAATTTTTGTTACTCCGCCAGTTGTTGTGGTCTGGATTATGCAACCTGAAAGAGTGGTCGAAACAGGTTTAATATTTACTTTCAAAAGGGATTAGGTACATAAGCGAAAAGGTAAAATTTAGAGGGCTGTACGTGAAGAGCAAGGAGGAGGTGAATATTCTGAAGATGTGAAAGGCACTATTGAAATGGTAGTTTATTAGTTCTGATATAAAGGTTGATTAGGTCTAGTATCAGGGCACCAGGAGGTATCAATTGTAAAGAGAAGTAAATCTGAGATTTTTTTTCTAATTCTTCACAGTCTCAGGAAATCAAGTAGATCTTACTGACTGTGTGACGCTTATTTATATGTAATTTAAGGTGCAGAATCAGGCCACTTGCAACAACAGACCTGTGCTGGTGCTCGTGCTCTGCGTGAGCCTCCTTCCACTCCACTTCATCGAACTCTATCAGAATGTCCTTCCATTCCTTTTCCCCCATTTGCTTATCTAGTTTTTCCTTAAAAAGCCTCTATCTAATCCTTGTGGTATTGAGTTTCACTTTCTTGTCATGGTTTGGGCAAAGAACTTTGTCCTGAATCCTGTATTGAATGCATTGGTGACTATTTTATATTAATGGTTCCTAGTCTGGTCTCACCCTAAGTGGAAACATCCTCTCTACAATTGCCCTATCAAATCCGGTCATAATCTTAAAGACCTCTATCAGGGCACTCCTCAGCCTTCTCGTTTCGAGAGAAAGGAGCCCCAATGTAGTCAATCTCTCCTGTTAAGTGTATCCTCTTGGTTCCAGTATCATCCATGTGGATCATTTTTGTGCCTTCTTCAATGCCTCTATTTATCCTTGTGATAATATAGAGACCAGAACTGTTCACTGCCCCGTGTATCATCTAACTAAGGTTCAATACAAGTTTAACATAACTTCTCTTTTCAATTATATTCCTCTAGAAATTAACTCAATAGTTTTTTTTTTGCCTTTTTTATGGCCTTACTAACCTAACCATTCTGTTACCTATTGTGATTTGTGTATTTGTACCGCCAGGTCCCTTTGCTCCCAAATCAATTCCTTAGTTCATTACTCGCCATGAACTCGCAGTCTCTGTTGACTTGCTCAACATTTGCTTAGTTCCATCCTTATCCTCTCAATACCTCTAATGGTCTCCCACATCCTGCTATTCCCCTGCTGCAAAAGCACACCACCTCAATTTTAAATTTGGGGGGGTTACAGGCTTCATTGTGCCTGACTTGGGACCAACCTGGTCATCGATTGCCAAATCTAACGATCTTCCTCCAGTAGGAAAACTCTAATTAATCCAGGAATCGCTAGGAAAGTAAGGACAAACTGAAAATTCCTATTCTCTACTTGAAGCTTGGGGCAGATGGTGGCATAGTGGAAATGTCACTGGACTAGTAACCCAGAGATAAAGGCAAAATACTGTGCATGCTGGAAATCTGAAATAAAAACAGAAAATGCTGGAAAAACTCAGAGCTCTGAAGAAGGGTCACGTGGACTCGAAACGTTAACTCTGTTTCTCTCTCCACAGACCTGCTGAGTTTTTCCAGCATTTTCTGTTTTTGTTACAGTAATCCAGAGACCCAGGCTATGCTCTGGGGACACGGGTTCAAATCCCACCACGGCAATTCATAAGAAAATCCGGAATATAAAGGTAGGTTTAAAATATGGAATATAAATGTGACTCCAGACCCACAGCAATGTGGTAGGCTCTTAACTGCTCTCTGAAATGTCCAGCTCAAGTGCAGTTAGGGATGGGCAACAAATGCTAGCTTTGCCAGCGATGCCCACATCCCATGAAAGAATTTTAAAAAGCTGCCTCTTCTGGCTTCCCTGCGCTGCCTGTTCCATCCTTATTTTCAACTTTTAAGGGTGAAACGTTCATGGGCCTTCGACTTTGCCTCCTTCAGCCCCGCTGCCTTCCATGCTGACATCCCCCCATTTTACGATGTTTAGCAATTTCTCCTAGCTCTGGGTCCGTGGCTGTGTGTGGCATTTCAGGTGCGTGCCAAGTTGGCTTTTTTTAATGAGTGTTTCTGTCTCTACCACCCTTTCAGGCAGAGAGTTCCAGACTCTCACCACCCTGTGAGAGAGAAATAAAGTTAATGCTTCAGCTCGAGAACCAAGTTATGACCAAAGGTAATTGACCTGAAACGTTAACTTTTGTTTTCCTCTCTCCATCGACTCTGCCTGACTTACTGTGTGCGTCCAGCATTTTTTATTTCAGATATACATCATCTGCAGTATTTTGCTTTTGTATAACCGTATGAATTTTGTATGAAATTGTATGAGCTTTGCTAAGTGGTAACGCACTCAGCTCTGAGCCATGGGTTGAAACCTCACTCCAGGACTTCTCTAAATAATTGGGACTCATGCCTCAGTGCGGTACTGAGCAAATCTTTTCAGTGGGATAATAAATCGGGGCCTCAACTTTTTGTTTTAGTGGATGTAAAAGATCTAGTGGCTCTACTTGAAGGGCAACAGTGGGAGCTGTCCAGTTATCAAGGCCAATGCTCCTTGGTCAACCACTCAAAAACAGATTAACTGATCTTTTATCTCATTACCTTTTGTGGGACCTTGCTGTGCACAAAAATTAGCTGCAAAACAACAGCACTTCAGAAGTAATTTGTTTTCTGTGAAAAATTTCAGATACCCTATGGATGGGTAATACACTTTGTTGTGGAGCATTGGCCACTGGGTTCAATTGCCTGACCCTGCTGGCTTAATTGATCTCTTTCAGGTAGCAGTTAATGTTTTACAGTTGCTCAGGGCCTGTGGGCTAGGAAAAGAGTAAAATATCAGCCAGAGCCCCCGCTCACGAACTCAAATCAGCATCCTGGCACCCAACACCGCTGCACCCCCCCCCAACCTTCCCACCCAGCAAGTGTGTTTGTGGTTATTAGGTGAGAATGAGATCAACTTCATCTGTGATACTGTGTTGCTGTTGAAATAGCCACTGTTGAGATTTGGAGGTACAGGGTGGATTCTATGTGCAGAGTACCAGAAGATGGCTGATGCTTATGGAACTCTACCCCAGCAGGAGTCAGTGCCTTCAGGGAAAGAGGAGAGAAAATTACAACTTTTATATTGTCCTTTTAGGTCTGCTCCACAACCCAGCACTTTGTTGGAAATCAGGGTTACAACGGGTCATATTGTATTAACCTTAATGTTTGTTTCTTTTTCCCCTCCAGAAACTATTGGCTATGATAACAGTGTGTAGGCGCTGTTGTACGAAGTCTTTGTGATAGCAATCTGTCGTAGTATATGCAGTAGTTGGCCCCCAGAGGGGAAGTTCCTTGTTAGGTCAGGCCTGGGACAAGCCGTGAGGAATGTGCCAAGAGAAACAAGGTCTTGCAAAACGCAGCCTTGCTAATAAACAGCCCAGTCATTAGTGAAGGGCTGTGCACCTCATAAACTGCTTGGGAGCCGGCCAACACTCTCCAACTTGTACAGTACCGCACAGTGGCTTTCAATGTCTTGTCACTGAGAAGGAATATTCATTGAAGGGGATGGGGGGGGGGGGGGGGGGGGGGGGTGGGATTTTGAAAACCAGGAAGTTGATAGTGTTTGGGGGGCCTCAATGTTTGTTTAGTCTGGGGGGTATTTAGAGCGTGGCATCCTCCACCCAAGCAATCTTGCCCTGCCCTCTCTCCTTCGTCATCTCCAGTATTCTACAGGGTCCTGCACGTAGGTCATAGCTCTCATACTAATCTCCAGCAATTCTATTATCTTTTTTCCTTTAGTTCTTCTATCGACCCCTCCCCCAACCCAGATCATTCCCTTGATTTGGTCATTAAAGTTGCTGGTTCCCTGCACGTCTCAGTCAGTGTTGCTTTGAGAGAGCTAAAGATGCATCTAAGCATTATTTGGGTTGTTCGACCTTCGTTCCCATCCCCTGCACCCCCTTCCACCTTACTTCCTAAAGAGGTGTGTCAGCGTCCTCGGAAACTCCAGGTACTACTATGAAAGCTCCCTTGGACAGACATGAATGAGATCTGTGCCACTTGTTGGGCACTTCTCTTATGTCTTAATATATGGATCTTCAGTTGATGCTGCAAGTTAGATTACTGAGTGGCTAAATGTACCATGTGGTATTTAGCCATACAAGTCTGATTTCACCACTGGACACGAATGAGCTGAACTGAGTTGGGGGTCGGAGGGGGGCATGCTATGGTTGTTCTCTGCTCCCTTCGTCTAGGGTGGGGGAAAGCCAGCTAGGACTCTTCCAGCATTTCAGTGGCTCAAATCTGGACATCTGGTGATTAGAATCAAGCTCATGATTGCTCTCCAACCCCCACCCCTCTCCCTGAAAAACACCTGCTCCTGGCTTGCACTTGAATAATGGCCACTTGAGCAAGGCTGATGGACCCTGACTTCAGCTGGAGATTGGTGCCTTGGAGGGGTGGGATGAGGTGGGTGGAATGGCAGTGCTGCACGTAGAATAATGCAGCCACTAATAGACATTTTCCCTCCGGAATGTGTGTTTTCTTCCCTGTATTTCCAGTTTATCTGCACTCCGACAGCACAGAGGAACTGGAGTGTCTCAACATGTTTTGGCAGGGGACTGCTGCCTTGACAACATTGCTCTCGGACACCTGTATCCAATGTTTTCTAACAAACAGTGCAGCCTATTCTTCTTCTCACAGTCCAAGGCAGTGCAATAAATCAAGAAGTTCAAATTAATACTGTGGTTGTTATCAAAAAAAAACAACAGAAGGAAAAGGAACGAACAATTTAGTGTTAAGCAACTCCTGTTTTGCTAGATTGGGCCTTCTCCTTTGCCAAAGCTCATACTTGTCGATTAGATTTAATGTCTGCGCAGTACTTAACCAGATCAGCTGGGGATTAAAAAACTTAAAATGTGGTAATTTTAAGCATCAGTGTTTTCCTATTACTGTTCCCCACCCACCAAAGGTGTTGAATTCTATTGGGATTTTTCTTCCTGGGCACCAGTGTTGGTCCAGTACTTCACCCAAATGGTTGTTGTCCAGATGGTGCACTGGTTATGGTACTTGGATTAACAACTCAAGAGGTCGTTAATTCAAACTCCCCTACAGTAAATGGTGAAATTGAATTTAGTTAATCTGGCACCAGATCAATAAATGACCATGAAAGCTGCCAGATGGCTACAAAAGTCTAACTGGTTCACACGTCATTCAAGGAAGGCAAAAATAAATTGGCCTTGGCCACACTGGCAAGACTGCGTTTAATGCCCATTCTTACTGCTGGGTTTTAAGAATCAACCACATCACGTGAATTAGGCGCATGGAGCCCAAACTGCATTAAGTGGCAAGTCAGCGCAATAAATTGTAATCAACCCTCTTGGCTAGGAATTACCACTCTCACCTAAAATACGCGCACACATATACACACACACACGCACACGCACACCGTCCCCCTGCAACATGACCCGAGTCAGAAATTGCCCAATATAACATGTTGCTGGCAATTGATTAACCCCAAAGAGACTCACTGTCTGCTACAGAACTTAATATTTAATTATGTTATCTAGTTATATCAGACTGTTCAGACCATGTGTTTATCTTTCTGATCTACTAAACTAAGGCCTCAGTGAAGGCATTAGAGAGGATGCAGAAAAGATCCACAAGAATGGTTCCAGGTATGAGGGAACTTCAGTTATGTAGATAAATTGGAGAAGCTGGGGCTAGTCTCCTTGGAGAAGAGAAGGGTGAGAGGCTGTTTGATAGAGGCATTTAAAATCATGAGCGATGTAGGCAGAGTAGATAGGGAGAAAGTGTTACCATTGGTAGAAGGATCGAGAACCAGAGGGCGCAGATTTAAGGTAATTGACAAAACAAGCAACGGCGACATGAGGAGAAACTTTGTCACACAGTGAGTGGTTAGCATCTAGAATGCACTGCCTGAGAGTGTGGTGGTGACAGGTTCAATGAAGGTATTGAAGAAGGAATTCGATTATTCACTGGAAAGGACGAAAGAGCAAGGTTACAGGGAGAAGGCAGAGGAATGGTGCGAGGTGAATTGTTCCTTCAAAGAGCCACCACAGACACAGTGGGCTGAATGGCTGCCTCCTGTGCTGTAGCCATTCTATGATTCGATGGTCTGTCTATGCAGGTGGGCGCAGTGGATCCTATTTGAATTTGTCACTTGAAGAAGACTGAGGATATCCTTTCAACTAGCAACTAGCTGGGACATTATAATGATGTGAAAGGTGGATGAGTTTCTCCTCATGTCGCCATTGCTTGTTCTCCCTATCTACTCTGTCAAGACCGCTTGTGATTTTGAATACCTCTATCCATTTTCCTGACTTATTAAGTGTCTCACTGAAGTAAATACAACTATGCTGCATAACAGGCCACAGGTTCTCAGTAACACCCGTGATTTAGATACCTGTTCACCTCTTCGCTGCCAACACTTCATGCAAATGCATCACACTTTGATTCTTATGCAGTGCTCAAAAGACTTGAGCTCTTAATTCAGGCTAACTCTGTAGGGTTGAATTGTGAGAGCTTCTGCCTTTCTAATGATACGTTAAACCGAGGCCCTGTCTGCTCTCGTAGGCGCACATAATAGATCCTGTGGTCCTATTTGTAAAGAGCAGAGAGCTCCCCATGGTGTACTGGCCCTTAATAATCCCTCAACCAATATCGCTACGACATAATGATTATCACGTCACTGTATGTAGGACTTGCTGTACGCAAATTGGCTGCTACATATGTTGGGATGTTCTCCTCGGAGAAGAGAAGCTTGAGAGGAGATTTGATTGAGGTACTCAGAATCATGAGGGGTCCAGGCAGAGTACATGGAGAGAAACTGTTCCCATTGGCAGATTTAAGGCGATTGGCAGAAAACTTGTTTACGCAGCGAGTGGTTGGGATCTGGAATACAGTGCCTGAGTCCAATCCAATCATGGATTTCAACAGAGAATTGGATAAGCACCTGAATAGAAAAAGTTTGCAGGGTTATGCGTAAATGACGGGAGAGTGTGACAAGCTGAGTTTCCCCTGCAGAGAGCTGGTAAGCACTCGACAGACCGAATGTCTGCGTTTTGTGCTGTAACCATACTGTGAATGTATGAAAAACTCAGTGAACGAGATTAGCCACTGTTTGTTTCATGTGGCAGAATGTCCAAAAGAAAACAGCAGAGGGCATTGCAGAATCTACAATGAACAACTTTGCTTTGCCTTGCAGTGAGGTTATTTTAACTAAAACAACATTTTGGTCATCTGTTGAATCTGAAGGATTTCTCAAAGGACAGAGGAGCACAACTATACACAGTCTGTGCGGGGTACTTTTAACCCTTTCCATCCCAATGTAAATGAGTAAGGATGTTTTTGTCACCTTTTGAGGATCCATTATTTAACAGTACCTCCCGCTTAATAGGGTTTATTGGTCGTCAGCTAAGCCACCTCCACCCTGAGGCCAGTGTTGAACGCTTCATCTGAAACCCAGCTGTGCCTCAGTGTTGCACTGTAGTGTCAACATCGTTTATATACTCAAATCCTGGATTATAAGAGTCCTAAGAAATGGTGTTACGGAACTTGCCCTTGTTTTAGCTACTTTTAAAAAAACCTTCCCTATTTTTGGATGTAATCCAAATGCACTGTTTCTCCTGCACCCTGCCTTGGATTCAGTGCATTACCTTCCCAACTCTCCACTTTTAAAAAAAACCATCGGCACCTAAAAAATCATTTTGGGTAGCGATCTTCATCCGAGCTGTCATTTCATTTAGTACTATCAAGGAAAGTCTCCTTCCAATCTTGAGGCGAAGGCTCTATACCTAAACAGTAATTCTTTATTCAGAATCAGCCCGACTTGCACACTTTCAGATGCACAGACTTTTGTGGTTTTTCTTTCTCAAACAGAGAACATCAAAGATTGTACCAATACACACTCCTTGATGCTTCCCAATAATGTGGCTGGCTGACTGTGTGAAAAACAAGACCAAAACATGTACTTCTGGCGTCTTTTGACAATTTCCAGAGGTCATAATATGACAGTATGCAGGAAATGGGAAAATATCTCATTGGCCCATTTGGGAGGGGCGGGGGGCATGGTTGGAAGGAGGGTGTGAACTGCTGTTTTGGCATTGGGGATGAGTCACATGGTTGTATCAATGATGAGGCACTTGACTTTCCACCTACTCTGTGGTGTACGTTCCCTGGGAGTGTTTGATGGGACAATGTAGAGTGAGCTTTACTCTGTAACTAACTCATATTATACTTAACCTGGGAATGTTTGATGGGGCAGTGTAGAGGGAGCTTTACTCTGTATCTAACCCCGTGCTGTACCTGTCCTGGGAGTGTTTGATGGGACAGTGTAGAGGGAGCTTTACTCTGTATCTAACCCTATGCTGTGCCTGTCCTGGGAGTGTTTAATGGGGACAGTGTAGAGAGAGCTTTACTCTGTATCTAACCCTGTGCTGTACCTGTCCTGGGAGTGTTTGATGGGACAGTGTAGAAGGAGCTTTACTCTGTATCTAACCACATGGTGTGCTTGCCCTGGAAGTGTTTAATGGGGACAGTATAAAATGAGCTTTGCTGTGTATCTAACCCATGCTGTACCTGCTCTGGGAGTGTTTGATGTGGCAGCATATAGGGAACTTTACTCTGTATCTAAATCCATGTTGTAGTTATCTAAGAATGCTTAATGCTGAGTGACTGAATTGGAAAGTATGCTCTTCCACAGCATTTATACACCTCATCTTGATGAACCTATAATTCATCAAAAAAAACTGGCTTACTTTTATTCAATGATTTGATGATTCAACCTCTGGAGCCACACTGAGTCTAGATTCCCTCTTCCCCCCCCCCACTCAAATCCCATTGGACAAGGAAATGAAGAGTGTATTGTTTATGCTGGGATTGTATAACAGCACAACCAAGGATATCATGATGGAGATCGGCTTGATTGGAACTCGAGAAGGCAGCTGCATTTATCCTATTAAGCTTTTTTTTTGTCTGTGCTTTTGACATTTTAACTGCATCTGGGTCAAGTGAGATTCATTTGGGACAGTTAATTCTACTGTGTCTCTGCTAGTGACAGGTGATGAGTGTGTACTTGTTTTTTGTGGATTTTGCTCAAGTCCATCTAAAGTTCCCAGGGCTGGATTTTACACTCCCCCTCTGGTAGGTTTGAAGGCAGGGTGGGGGGGGTGGTGGGCTTGTAAAATCCAGCGCATGGCCTCTCAGCTGGCACCCCCCCCCCCCCCCCCTAAACAATCTGCGTGTCGATTTATGGGGGGCCTGGTGGAGGTGTTGGGTGGCTTGCCAGCCCTTGGGCCTATTGAGGCCCTTAAGTGGCCAGTTATTGGCCACTAAACAGCTTCATCCCATTCCTGCTGCAATTTTACCCAAGGCAGGGGGTGGTGTTGGGGATGGGGTTGTTGGGTGAGGGGGTAGGGTGAACCTACTTCACCTGTCCTCTGCCCATCAGAGCATGCACCACCCCTATGCAAGAGCACATTTCCCCTTTTACCTCCCCCCCCCCGGGGCTTCTGTAACCCGGCCCTTCACTATGGCTTGCTAGCCTGAGGGCAGCGAAATCCTGCCCGAGTTACCTTGGTGTCTGTCCCCAGCAACGATCGTCATTGGGGACTGCCTGTGGTCCCAGCAGCGGCCAGAGGCTACTACAAAGCTGTTGCCATCCAATCTGAGGTGAGATATCCTGTCCCTGAGGATGGGAATCCCACCCCCAGAGATTGGGGAATCCATTCTTCCAGTGGACGGGCTCCCCACTGACATTTTAGCCGGTGGGGTGGTGCGGACACCACGATACCACTGTGCTCCATAAAATCCTACCCCCAAACTCTTTGGTCTCCTTTCAGTTAAACACCTCAAGTTCATTTGTATTGCAAAAGCTGATGGTTTTGCAATTTTGCAGATGTGATATTGAAGTGATCTGGTGTTAGCGTTTTAGTGCAGAAACTGCTCTTTGGCAGCATTCTGACCAATCCCTGGGTTGGGAAAGGCGACATCCATCTGACCTGTCTCAGAACCCATTTTAGCCTGACTCATTGGATAGCGTTCTCTTGGTCAATAGGTTGCGGGTCCAAGCTCCATGGCAGCCCAGAGCCCCAGCTGACCCTGGGTGTGGTACTCAGGCAGAAGCTGCCCCAAGGTTTACACGGATAAGTGAAAGGATACAGGGAAAGCACAGGATAATGAAATTTGATCACAGATATTTCCAGTTGAGGAAGTAACACCAGTTCAGGGATCAATGGACCAAATGACCACCTAGTATGCTGTAAAACCATCAAAATTGTAGGATATAGGTAGCAGAGTTCTGGATGAGCTTTAGATTTGGAAGGTGGAGGCTGGGAGGCCAGCCAGGAGAGCATGTGAGTAATTGGGTCTGAAAAAAAGTGTGAATGATAATTACTCAGCTTGATAGATATGTACTTGCCAAACATTGTAATGTCAGGAGTGTACCATGAGTGGAATCCACGTAAACTTGGAAAATCCTGCCAATTTACCTAACGATGTAGAAGAATAAGAAAGCAGCATTCAACATTTGCAAATTTGGTTTTCTCTCAGATTTGTGTGCAAGACCCACTCTGGGACTTGAGAACATGAACCAGATCAACTTTTCAATGCAGTACTGAATCAGTGGTGCATTACCAAAGGTGCTGTCCTTTGAACAAAACATTTACACCATCTGATTGTTCTGGTAGACTTCGAAAATCCCATATTGCTTAGAAGAAGAGCAGTGAGTTCTCTGTGTTCTGGCCAATACTTGCCTTTCACGCGATACCATTCTAACAGATTAATTGGTTATTCATCTCATTGCTGATTAGGGACCTGGCTCTGCATGAATCGGCTGCTACCCTTGCTTACAAAACAACAGTATTTATATTTCAGGAATGTAATTCTTTGTCTTTAACGTGTTTCGGAATGTCCTGAGGATGCTGTGTGATGCTATGAAAATGCACATTATTATTTTTTTTTGGTCACGTCGTGGTAAGTGTCAGCTTGGCTGGGGTGTTTATGAGATGTCAGTGTCCCAGGATGATTTTCCAGAACAGGGACTGCACTTTTGAGGTATGGGGAGCAATTCATGGTGTGAAGAGGCGCTTGGAGATCATGTAACTAACTGCTACGGTATTGGACAGCCCTGTGTATGCTGGTGTTTGGCTACACAACTCATGACCTGTCATAAATCAGTAAGCATTTCCAAGTCTCGGGGGTCAGTTTTTGGCAGCAAGCTGTCCATATGTTCTACACGGTGTTTTGCATTCAGCTATTTTACTAGCGAGAGAGAGAGAGAGCTGGCTGCGCTGATGGTAGAAATGCCTGCAGCTGTGTGTCAAGGGAATCTCCCCCTTGAAGCAGAACTTGAACTTTTGGTTTGCTTGAAACTGGCTTTCCACAATAAATTCCTAGAACCATCTCAGGATGTTGGAACCGCCATGGTCAACCTCTGTCATATTTATGGCCGGCCGCACTATGAACTGTTCATTGAGATTGAGTTACATGCTGTGCAACGAACTGAATTATTTTTTTCTCCCTGGTTTTAATGATTGTGTTATGTAATCACTGTAATTGTTTAATGCACACTGTTTGTGTGTGTTATGCAATGAATTACATTGATGTATACTGCCTGCTTCACAGTATGGCAGAAACCACATTGTCTGCTCTTCTGATTACTGGAGGAGTTTTGCCATGCATGCAAAGAGGTCTGGGTTAGTTTTACTGTGCATCTGAAAGGACCTGGGTTAGTTTTGACATCTGTGCAGTCATAGCTTGAGGTTGTTTCGTTATCTGTCCAGTCGTGGCTTGGGTCATTTTCACCATTTATGATAGCTGGCAACATAAGAATGCATGTCAACTGAGGACCTGATGCCGATTGGCTGTGATGACCTCTTTGGTCAATAACTGATATAGACTCACACATGAAGGGCCAAATGGGTGAACCACATGTGAGCGAAACTGTGCCTTTAGGTGAAAAGGGAAACGGTGAAAAAGCAACAACTCTTGTCTTACCAACTGTCATTGCTTATCTTCACTGTTTAAAATGCTTTTTTTTCTTTGGTCTTTCATGGGATGTGGGCATATAGCTTGAAGGGGAACTTGCTCCCTTGTTGGAGATGGTCATTGCCTGGCACTTGTATGGAGTGAATATTACTTGCTACTTACCAGCCCAAGCCTGAACGTTGTCCAGTCTTGCTGCAAATGGGCACAGATTGCTTCAGTATCTGAGGAGTTGCGAATGGTACTGAACATTGTGCACTCATCTGTGAATCACTTCTGACCTTATGATGGATGGGAGGTCATTGATGAAGCGGCTGAAGATGGTTGGGCGTAGGAACTCTGAGATTGAAACCCCGAGGAACTCCTGCAGCGATGTCCTGGGACTAAGATGGCTGGCCTCCAACAACCAAAACTACCTTCCTTTGTGCTAGGTATGACTCCAACCATTGCAGAGTTTTCTCCCTGATTCCTATGCCACATGGAATCAAATGCTGCCTTGATGTCAAGGGTGGTCACTCTCACTTCACCTCTGGAATTCAGCACTCTCGTCCATTTTTTGGACCAAGGCTATAATGAGGTCAGGAGCCAAGTGGCCCTGATGGAACCCAAACTGAGCATCAATGAGCAGGTTATTGCTGTGTAAGTGCTGCTTGATAGCACTGTCAGTGACACCTTCCATCACTTTGCCGATGATCAACGGGAGGCTGATGGGATGGTGATTGACCAGATCAGACTTGTCCTGCTTTTTATCGACAGGACATACCTGGGCAATTTTCCACATTGTCAAGTAGATGCCAGTGTTGCAGCTGTACTGGAACAACTTGAATAGCTCTGGAACACAAGAATTCAGTACTATTGTCAGATTGTGTCAGTGTCCAAAGTCTTTGCAGTATCCAGTGCATTAAGTCGTATTTTTTGAGATTACACAGAGGGAAGACTCGTACCTGTGATGTTGGGTACCTTAGGAGGAGGCTGAGATGGATCACCAACTCGGCACTTCTGGCTGAAGATTGTTACAAATGCTTCAGCCTTGTCTTTTGCACAGATGTGCTGGGTTCTCCCAACAATGAGGATGGGGATATTTGGGGAGCCTCCTCCTCCAGTGAGTTGTTCATTTGTCCACCACCATTCACGATTGGATGTGGCAGGACTAAAAGCTTAGATTTGATCCGTTGGTTGGATATTGGCAGATGTGAAATTGCTCTTTTTTAGAACAGTTGTGGCTCTAAATCAGAAAATGGAAGGGAGGGAGAAACTCTGGAAAATTACAGTCACCAGGGAAGTGGTATTGAGCAAATTGCTGGGGCTGCAGGCTGCCAGGTCCAGATGGATTTAACCCTAAGGTCTTGAAAAGTGGCGAGTGAGATAGTTGATGCACTGCTTTTAATTTTCCAAAATTCCCGAGATTCAGGGAAGGCTCCATTAGATTGAAAAATAGCAAATATAACTCCTTTATTCAAAAGGGGAGGGAGATAGAAAGCAGGAAACTATAGGCTAGTTAGCCTAACGTCTGTCACAGGGAAAATGTTAGAAGTTATTATTAAAGATGTTATAGCAGGGTACTTAGAAAAGTTCAAGACAATTAGGTAGAGTCAACATGGTTTTGTGAAAGGGAAAGCATGTTTAACCAATTGGAGTTTTTTGAAGGAGTCATGTGTGATGTGGATAAAGGGGAACCGGTGGATGTACTGTACTTAGATTTCCAGAAGGCATTTGATAAAGTGCCACATCAAAGGTTATTGCAGAAAATAAAAGTTCATGGTGTAGGGGGTAACATATTGGCATGGATAGAAGATTGGCTAGTTAACAGGAAGCAGAGAGTTGGCATAAATGGGTCTTTTTCTGATTGGCAGGATGTGACAAGTGTTTTATTCAAGTGGTGTGCCACAGGGATCAATGCTGGGGCTCAACTTTTAACACTTAATATAAATGACTTGGATGAATTGTGAAGAGGATGTGAGGAGGCTACAAAGTGACATAGATTAAGTGAGTGTGCAAAGATCTGGTAAATGGAATATAATGTGGACAAATGTGAAATTGTGCATTTTGGCAGGAAGAACAAAAAAGAAGCTTATCTAAATGGAAAGAGATTGCAGAGCTCTGAGATTCAGAGGGACCAGGGTGTCCTAGTGCATTAATCACAAAAGGTTAGCATTCAGGTCCAGCAGGTAATTAGGAAAGCTAATAGAATGTTATAATTTATTGTGAGGGGTATTGATTACACAAGTAGGGAAGTTATGCTTCAGTTGTACAGGGTACCTCTCTGGTCACAGGAGAGGTGCCAGAGGACTGGGGGACAGCTAATGTGGTACCGTTATTCAAGATGGGAGGAAGGGATAAACCAGGGAACTACAGGCCAGTCAGTCTAATCTCAGTGGTGGGGAAACTATTGGAAGCAATTCTGAGGGACAGAATTAATCTACACTTGGAGAGGCAGAGATTAATCAAGGGCATTCAGCATGGTTTTGTTAAGGGGGGGCCATGTCTGACCAATTTGATTGAATCTTTCAAAGAGGTGACCAATTGTGTGGATGAGGGCAATGTATTTGACATAGTCTACTTGGATTTCAGCAAGGCTTTTGATAAAGTCCCATATGGGATGCTGATAATGAAGGTAAGAGCCCATGGGACCCAAGGCACTTTGGCAAATTGGATCCAGAATTGGCTGAATGGCAGGAAGCAGAGGGTGATGGTTGAGAGGTGTTTTTGTGACTGGATGCCTGTGTCTAGCGGGGTTCCACAGGGATCAGTGTTGGATCCCTTGCTGTTTGTGGTATATATAAACGACTTAGACTTGAATGTAGGAAGGTTGATCAGTAAGTTTGCGGATGACACGAAAATTGGTGGGGTGGTAAATAGTGAAGAGCCTTAGATTACAGGAGGACATGGAAGGGCTGGTTAGATGGGCTGATGGAATTTAATCCGGATAAGTGTGAGGTGATGCACTGGGGCAGGACAAACAAAGCACGGGAATACACGATGAATGGTAGGGACCTGGGAGGTACCGAGGATCAGAGAGACTTTGGTGTGCATGTCCACTTAAGGTAGCGAGACAGGTAGATAAGGTGGTTAAGAAGGCATATGGGATACTTGCTTTTATTAGCCGTGGCATAGAATATAAGAGCAGGGAGGTTATGCAGGAACTGTATGAAACGCTGGTTAGGCCACAGCTAGAATATTGCGTGCAGTTCTGGAATCCGCATTATAGGAAGGATGTGATTGCGTAGATAGGGTAGACAGGAAGGAACTTTTTCCCTTGGTGGAGGGATCAATAACTAGGGGGCATAGATTTAAGGTAAGGGGCAGGAGGTTTAGAGGGGATGTGAGGAAGAATTTTTTCACCCAGAGGGCAGTGGGAATCTGGAACTCACTGCCTGAAAGGGTCGTAGAAGCAGAAACCTTCATAACATTGAAGAAGTATTTGGATGTGCACTTGCGATGCCATGGCATACAAGGCTATGGGCCTAGTGCTGGAAAATGGGATTAGAATAATTAAGTACTTGTTTGACTGGTGCGGCCTCGGAGGGCTGAAGGGCCTTTTTCTGTGCTGTAGACCTCTATGACTCATTGGTGAGACCACATCTGGAGTATTGTGTACAGTATTGGTCTCCTTTTTTAAAGAAAGCTATAAATGCATTAGAAGCAGTTCAGCGAAGGTTTACTAGACTAGCACCAGGAATGAGTGGGTTGTCTTATGAGGAAAGGCTGGACGGGTTAGGCTTGTAACCATTGGAATTTAGAAGAGCGAGAGGCGACTTAATTGAAACCTTTAAGATCCTGAGTGGTCTTGACAGGGTGCATGTGGAAAGAGTGTTTCCTCTTGTGGGAGAATCTAGGTCACTGTTTAAAAATAAGGGGTTGTTCATTTAAGACAGAGATGAGGAGAAATTTTTTCTCTGAGGGTTGTGAGTCTTTGGAACTCTCTTTCTCAAAAGGTGGTGGAAGCAGAGTCTGAATATTTTGAAGGCAGAGCTAGATAGATTCTTTATTAACAAGGGTGGGGGGTGATTAACGAGGGGGGCTGAAATGTTATCTGGGGTAGGCAGGAATGTGGGGTTGAGGTTACATTCAGACCAGCCATGATCTTTTGAATGGTGGAGCAGACTCGAGGGGCCGAGTGGCCTACACCTCTTAATTCATATGTTTGTATGTATCTCTTTTCCAGTCTATAAGTTACTTAATCAAGTGATGATCACCTCCATGCTCACGAACCTACATTGGCTACGAGTGTGGCAATGTCTAGAATTTAACATTCTTATCCTTGTTCTCAAATTCCTCCATTGCCTTGCACATCCCTATCTGTAATCTCTAACAGCCTCACAACCTTCTGAGATCTCTGTGCTCCTCCAATCCTGGCCTCTTTGCGCATCCCTTAAATCATTCCCCCATTGGTGGCTGTAGCTTCAGATGTCCGAGTCCAATGCTCTGGAACTCCTCTATAAAACTCTCCACCTCTCTATCTTCTCTGCTCCTTTAAGATGCACCTTAAAATATCCTTTGACAGAGCTTTTGGTCACCTGTCTCAATATCTCCTGTGTAGCTCGGTGTCACATTTTGTTTGGCAGCTTTCCTGTGAAGCATCTTCGTACACATTACTGTGATAAAGGTGCTGTATAAATGCAAATTGTTGTTATTGCTGAACTTTTAAGTGTTTGGGATTCCTTGGCCCCCCTGGTATCCCTCTCTAACAAGGCAACAGGAAGTACAATTTAAAAGCTGCCATCAGCATCTCTCGGGCTTTGCCAAATGAATCCAGTGAGACCATAGAAGTTGAGAAAGGAGAGGTAAATGCATTTTCACATCTGGCCCAATGACTTATTCACTCTTTTTTGGGTGGAAGCAAACAGCGATGGGTCTGACAGCTCTGATGTCTTGCTGTTTGTTCAATGTGCTGGGACCTTACTGTGGCCTCGGGAGGGGTGAGAATAATTGGTGTACTTCTGGGTCAGGTCAGTGAGAAACATGTCACTCAATCTCAGGGACTTGGCTCAGGCATTGATATATATCACATTTCTTGACAGCTGCAGAATTCCGATTTGTAAAGGGAAAGCTACAAAGCAGTGTGATGGGCTTGTCAGTTTGACTGTATCTTAGCTCAGTCTTAATGACTGTCCTCATTATTTTGAACCAGGTTTTCATTTTTTTTAAACATTGCATAAAATGCACATCACAGAAACAGGCTATTTGTGCCAACTGGTCTAGGCCACTATTTATGCTTCACACGAGTCTCCTTTCACCCTACTTCATCTCATTTTATCACCATATCCTTCAGTTTCTTTCTCCGCTCATGTACTTATCTAGCTTCCCCTTAAACAGTAATAACTTTGATTGAATTTTTTGAGGAGGTGACCAGGTGTGTAGATGAGGGCAGTGCAGCTGATTTACTTTATATGGATTTCAGCAAAGCCTTTGACAAGGTCCCACATGGGAGACTTATAAAGAAGGCAAATGCACATGGGATACAGGGTAATTTGATAAGGTGGATTCAAAATTGGATTAGTTGCAGGAGACAGAGGGTGATGACAGAAGGATGCTTTAGTGACTGGAAGCCAGTGTCCAGTGGCATACCACAGGGATCTGTGCTGGGTCCCCTATTATTCATCATTCGTATAAACGACATAGATGACTATGTGGGTGGTAGGATTAGTAAGTTTGCGGGTGACACAAAGATTGGCCAGGTGGTTAACAGTGAGGTTGAGTGTCTTGGGCTACAGGAAGATATAGATGGGATGGTCAAATGGGCAGATAAGTGGCAGATGGAATTTCACCCTGAAAAGTGTGAGGTGATACACTTTGGAAGGAGTAATTTGTCAAGGAAGTATTCAATGAACCGACACGTGAGAAACTAGAAGCTAGTGCCAAAATTGTGAGAGCTGTCTCACAGACTAGTCAAGCAACAGCCTGACAAAGTCATCCTCATAGAATCATACCTTACAGATAATGTCCCAGACACTACCATCACCATCCCTGGGTATGTCCTGTCCCATCGGAAGGACAGAGGTGGCGACACAGTGGTGTGCAGTCAGGAGGGAGTTGCCCTGGGAGTCCTGAACATCGACTGTGGACCCCATGAAGTCTTACGGGTGAGGGAAACAACAAGAGGGAAAATCATCCTCACCAACCTACCTGCCGCAGATGCATCTGTTCGTGACAGTATCGGTAGGAATGACCACCGCACAGTCATTGTGGAGATGAAGTCCTGCCTTCACTTTGAGAATACCCTCCCTCGTGTTGTGTGGCATTACCACTGTGCTAAATAGGATAGATTTCGAACAGATCTAGCAACTCAGGACTGGGCATCCATGAGGTGCTGTGGGCTATCAACAGCAGCAGAATTGTACTTGAACACAATCTGTAACCTAATGGCCCGGCATATCCCCCACTCTATCATCACCATCAGCTAGGCGATCAACCCTGGTTCAGTGAAGAGTGCAGGAGGGCATACCAGGAGCAGTACCAGGCACACCTAAAAATGAAGTGTCAACCTGGTGAAGCCATAAAACAGGGCTATTTGCATGCCAAACCGCATAAGCAGCAAGTGGTAGACAGAGCTAAGCGATCCCACAACCAACGGATCAGATCTAAGCTCTGCAGTCCTGTCACATCTAGTCGTGAATGGTGGTGGACAATTAACCAACTCACTGGAGGAGGAGGCTCCACAAATATCCCCATCCTCAATGATGGAGGAGCCCATCAAAACAGTGCAAAAGATAAGGCTGAAGCATTCGCAACAATCTTCAGCCAAAAGTGCCGAGTGGATGATCCACCTCGGCCTCCGAAGGTCCCCAGCATCACAGATGCCAGTTTTCAGCCAATTCGACTCACTCCACGTGACAACAAGAAATGGCTAAAGGCACTTGATACTGCAAAGGCTATGGGCCCTACAATATTCCAGCAAGAGTACTGAAAAACTGTGCTCCAGAACTTGCCGCACCCCTAGCCAAGCTGTGTCAGTGCAGCTACAACACTAGCATCTACCCGACCATGTGGAAAATTGCCCAGGCATGTCCAGTACACAAAAAGCAGGACAAATCCAACCCAGCCAATTACAGCCATAAGACCATAAGACATAGGAGCAGAAATTAGGTCATTTGACCCATTGAGTCTGCTCCGCCATTCAATCATGGCTGATAAGTTTCTCAACCCCATTCTCCTGCCTTCTCCTCGTAACCTTTGATCCACTTACCAATCAAGAACCTATCTATCTCGGTTTTAAATACACTCAATGACCTGGCCTCCACAGCCTTCTGTGGCAATGAATTTCATAGATTCACCACTCTCTGGCTAAAGAAGTTTCTCCTCATCTCTGTTCTAAAAGGTCTTCCCTTTACTCTGAGGCTGTGCCCTCGGGTCCTAGTCTCTCCTACTAATGGAAACATCTTCCCCACGTCCACTCTATCCAGGCCTTTCAGTATTCTGTAAGTTTCAATCAGATCCCCCCTCATCCTTCTAAACTCCATCGAGTATAGACCCAGAGTACTCAAACGTTCCTCGTATGTTAAGCCATTCATTCCTGGGATCATTCTCATGAACCTCTTCTGGACCCTCTCCAGAGCACATCCTTCCTGAGATACGAGGCCCAAAATTGCTCACAATATTCTAAATGTGGTCTGACCAGAGCCTTATAAAGCCTCAGCAGCACATCCCTGCTTTTATATTCTAGTCCTCTCGAAATAAATGCCAACATTGCATTTGCCTTCCTAACTACCGACTCAACCTGCAAGTTAACCTTAAGAGAATCCTGGACTAGGATTCCCAAGTCCCTTTGCACTCCAGATTTCTGAATTCTCTCCCCATTTAGAAAAGAGTCTATGCCTCTATTCTTCCTACTAAAGTGCATGACCTCACACTTCCCCACTTTGTATTCCATCTGCCACTTCTTTGCTCATTCTCCTAACCTGTCTAAATCCTTCTGCAGCCTCCCCGCCTCCTCAATACTACCTGTCCCTCCACCTATCTTTGTATCATCTGCAAACTTAGCCAGAATGCCCTCAGTTCCTTCATCTAGATCATTAATGTATAAAGTGAAAAGTTGTGGTCCCAACACTGACCCTTGCGGAACTCCACTAGTCACCGACCGCCATCCTGAGAAGGACCCCCTTATCCGCACTCTCTGCCTCCTGCCAGACAGCCAATCTTCTATTCATGCTAGTACCTTGCCTCTAACACCATGAGCTCTTATCTTACTGAGCAGCCTCCTGTGCGGCCCCTTCAGTCTACTCTCGCTCATCAGTAAAGTAATGGAGGGGGTCATCAACAGTGCTATCAAGTGGCACTTGCTTAGCAATAATCTGCTCACTGATAACTGATTTGGGTTCCGCCAGGGCCACTCAGCTCCTGACCTCATTACAGCCTTGGTTCAAACATGGACAAAATAGCTGAACTCCCGAGGTGAGGTAAGAGTGACTGCCCTTGACAACAAGGCAGCATTTGACCGAGTGTGGCATCACCGAGCCCTAGCAAAACTGGAGTCAATGGGAATCAGGGGAGAAACTCTCCACTGGTTGGAGTCATACCAAGCACAAAGGAAGATGGTGTGGTTGTCGGAGGTCAGTCATCTCAGCTCCAGGACATCACTGCAGGAGTTCCTCAGGGTAGTGTCCTCAGCCCAACCATCTTCAGCTGCTTCGTCAATGACCTTCCTTCCATCATAAGATCAAAAGTGGGCATGTTCGCTGATGATTGCACAATGTTCAGCACCATTTGCAACTCCTCTGATACTGAAGCAGTCCATGTCCAAATGTAGCAGGACCTGGACAACATCCGTGCTTGGGCTGACAAGTGGCAAGTAACATTCGTGCCACACAAGTGTCAGGGAATGACCATCTACAAGAGAGAATCCAACCTTCGCCCCTTGATGTTCAATGGCATTATCATCACTGAATCCCCCACTATCAACATCTTGGGGGTTACCATTGACCAGAAACTGAACTGGACTAGCCAAATAAATACTGTGGCTACAAGAACGCGTCAGAGGCTAGGAATCGTGTGATGAGTAACCCAGCTCCTGACTCCCCAAAACTTGTTCACCATCGACAAGGTACAAGTTGGGAGTGTGATGGAATACTCTCCACTTGCCTGGATGAGTGCAGCTCCCACAACTCTCAAGAAGCTTGACATTATCCAGGGCAAAGCAGCCCGCTTGATTGGCACCACATCCACAAACATACACTCCCTCCACCACCGACGCACAGTAGCAGCAGTGTGTACCATCTACAAGATGTACTGCAGGAATTCACCAAGGCTCTTTTGACAGCATCTTCCAAACCCACGACCACTACCATCTAGAAGGACAAGGGCAGCAGATAGATGGGAACACCACCACCTGGAAGTTCCCCTCCAAGTCACTCACCAACCTGACTTGGAAATATATCGCTGTTCCTTCACTGTCACTGGGTCAAAATCCTGGAACTCCCTCCCTAACAACACTGTGGGTGTACCTACACAGCATGGACTGTAGCGGTTCAAGAAGGCAGCTCACCACCACCTTCTCAAGGGCAGTTAGGGATGGGCAGTAAATGCTGGCCCAGCCAGTGATGCCCACATCCCGTGAATGAATAAAAAAGAACATCAATTCCACAATAACCCAGAGAGTACAACGCATTCCAGCAGGTTGTGATGTCCTAACAACATGAAAAGCACCACATCTTTGTCTAAGATATAATGAAGATGGTTTAGCTTGACCCCAGGACGATTAGCAGCAATCTCCCTCATCCCTTCAAGGACTCTGACTCTGCACCTTTCCTCCTCTCAGCATCTTCACTGTTCATATAAAGACTCATTGCAAAGTCATCCACTCATAAGTCATTGCTTCCCACGATCCCAAAACTGTGGAACACTTTACTGTGTTGTTCATTTGCTCATCCTCTCCCTCTCCCTTGCCCCGCCCTCTCCCTTGCCCCGCCCTCTCCCTTGCCCCGCCCTCTCCCTCACCCCGCCCTCTCCCTCACCCCGCCCTCTCCCTGGCCTTCGCCCTGCCCTCTCCCTGGCCTTCGCCCCGCCCTCTCCCTGGCCTTCGCCCCGCCCTCTCCCTCGCCGTCGCCCCGCCCTCTCCCTCGCCGTCCCCCCGCCCTCTCCCTGGCCGTCCCCCCGCCCTCTCCCGGCCGTCCCCCCGTCCTCTCCCTGGCCGTCCCCCCGCCCTCTCCCTGGCCGTCCCCCCGCCCTCTCCCTGGCCGTCCCCCCGCCCTCTCCCTGGCCTTCACCCCACCCTCTCCCTCTCCATCGCTCCGCCCTCTCCCTCACCGTCGCCCCGCTCTCTCCCTGGCCTTCGCCCCGCCCTCTCCCTGGCCATCGCCCCGCCCTCTCCCTGGCCTTCGCCCCACCCTCTCCCTCTCCGTCGCTCCGCCCTCTCCCTGGCCATTGCCTCTCCCTCTCCGATGCCCTGCCCTCTCCGTGGCCATTGCCTCTCCCTCTCCGACGCCCCGCCCTCTCCCTGGCCTTCGCCCCGCCCTCTCCCTCTCTGTCGTCCCGCCCTCGCCGTCGCCCCGCCCTCTCCCTCTCCGTCACTCCGCCTTCTCCCTGGCCATTGCCTCTCCCTCTCCGACGCCCCGCCCTCTCCCTCGCCGTCACCCTGCCCTCTCCGTCGCCCCGCCCTCTCCCTCGCCGTCGCCCCGCCCTCTCCCTCGCCGTCACCCTGCCCTCTCCCTCGCCGTCACCCTGCCCTCTCCCTCTCTGTCACCCCGCCCTCTCCCTCTCCATCGCCCCGCCCTCTCCATCGCCCCGCCCTCTCCCTCTCCGTCGCCCCACCCTCTCCCTCTCCGTCGCCCCGCCCTCTCCCTCACCTTCACCCCGCGCTCTCACTCGCCGTTGCCCCGCCCTCTCCCTCACCTTCGCCCCGCCCTCTCCCTCACCTTCGCCCCGCCCTCGCCGTCACCCCGCCCTCTCCCTCTCCTTCGCCCCGCGCTCTCACTCACCTTCGCCCCGCGCTCTCACTCGCCGTTGCTCTTGTCTCAATTAGAAGCACGTTCGCCCCCTTGATTCAGAAGGTATGGAATGAGACCCACTTTAGACTATGAGCGCATCATCTAGGCAGTCATTTTAAATACTGAGTGAATTTTGTATTGCCGGAAGTGTTGTTTGTCAGATGAGACAGTAAACCGAAGCTTTGTCTGCTGGTTCCACTGATCCTCTCGAGACGGAAGTAATCAAAAAGACTTTAAAGCGTTCAAATGGCTGTGTTGCCCCTGAAATGGATGGGGTGGGTGATTCTTGGTGGGTGGGGTGGGATTGTGTCATTTGTTCAGAAGAAGAAAAAGTATCGTGGATGCTGGATATCTGAAATAAAAATGGAAAATGCTGCAACTCAGCAGGCCTGGAAGGACCTATGGAAGAGAGATGCTGAATTATTGGGCTGTAACTCCTGAGCTCTCCAGCGTCTTGAGTTGGGAGGTACCCCAAAGATGCGCTGGGGATTTTCCTTCAGAAGTCCCCATGTAAGCGTTTGCACGGCAATTGTCCAGTAGTACAAACTTCCTGTGGGCAATTGCCAGCACCGGGAACCGTCTGAAAAATGTGATTGAAATTGCGAACTTCAGATGGTTCCGGCTGTGCTACACAAATAGATCCCCAGAAAAAGTTAGAAGAATTCTAACTTCTGGGTAAGTATTGTAGAGACCCAGACCGCATCCTTCTTTATGTTGCTCAGTGCCAATTTTAGACTGCTGATGGGGTGTATTTACTACGTTATAGGTGCACGCAAGTTGCTGTTGCTCGCTTACTAAGCGACTTCACCAGCAGAGGAGCTCAGCATTGCTGAGCATCGTGGCACTCTGTCAATGCCAGCAGGCGATGTTAATATCTTCTCTTTTTTAAAAAAATTAACTTTATGAAATGGATGAGTATCTCAAAAATTAAATTAAATAATATTGCTCTTCAAGCTACTTGCACCCAAAATGTTCCTTCCCCTTTTATGGGGGGAAAAGGATGACACCCATTGGTTTGAAGTGGAGCAACCTCTGTTAACACATTCCAATTGATTTTTTTTATTTTCTCCCGCACGTGGGATCAAAAGAAGCATTACAAGCAGAGTACGGACAATGGAAAGCAAAATGTAGAAACAAGTCCTATTTTTTTTTTAAGTGTTCTTTTAGACCCAGAATAGGATCAGGTCTGAAAAGGACTTCGAACAACACCAGCACTTAAAGAAAGAGCGAGCTGGAGAGAGAAAAGAAAAGATCTCAGACTGCTCTCAAAAAGAACTTTGTATTAAATTGTCAACTCGTGGGGATTCCAGGGGAGTTAGTGGCACAATAGCACGGGATAGGCTTACGCTCATTCCTGGTGGGAGGACAATAAGGGGTTGCAAGCTCCTACACAGCACACCAGCTGAAGGTACAATGGCGCTGTAACGGAGATCACAATTAGACACTTCAGTGGCAGTTTATCATGATCTTTCGACCAATTTAAAGGGTGGAAAGGTTGAGCCGACACAGAAAAGGAGCTTAGACAAGCTAGAAAATATTGTAATTGCGACTGTTTCACAGATGATTAAGTCCCACACAGCGAAGTTGATAAGTCTCTCTCCAGCCTCCCCCCCCGCCTCCCCCGGCCACATTTCTCTTTTAAAAGAGCTGGCAAATAAAATGAGAAGCAAAAAATACATTCAGTTGAAGCTTTTTTCACAAAAGTTGGACCTGCTCTTCCAGTTCATGCTGTTCTTAAAGAGGAGCCACACTGATTGTTCATTTAAAAAGTCTGCTTTCACCACTTGGTCTTTTCCCAAATTTTCCACTTCCCACCTGTACTTTTGCTGGATCACACTTCTGGGAAGCCTAGCGCCTGCTGTTACCTCACCCATCAGACTGTCGATGAAAGATCACAGATCTGAAATATTAACTCAGTATTTCACTCCACAGATGTTGCCGGATGTGCGACGTATTTCTGGCACTTTCTGCTTTCATTTAGATTTCTAGCATCTGCAAAATTTTGCTTTTGTAACGTTGCTTTGCTGATAGGCCCTACAATTCTCTGAGATCTCTGCACACTACCAATTCTGGCCTCTAGCACATCCGTGATTTTAATTGCTCCACCATTGGCAGACACGCCTTTAGCTGCCTTGGCCCTAAGCTCTGGAATTCCCCCTCTAAATCTCTCCTCCTCTCTAACTCTCTTGCCCCCAAATACCAGGACTTTTGACCAGGCTTTTGATCATCTGTCCCAGCATCTCCTAAAGAGGCTTGGGTGTCACGTTTTTTTCCCACGATAGCGCTCCTGTGAAGCTTTGGTAATTTTGGTTACTTTAAAGATACTATATTTGTTGACGCTATAAAGATACTATATATTTGTTGACACAGGCTGGTTGGGGGTGAGCTTGTATTGACTCTTTGAAAAAGCTGTTGTACTAGTGCCACACCCCTGTATTTTGTGCGTAACCCTGTAAGTTCCTCATCCTTAAGTACCTGTCCAACTCTTTTTTAAATTGGTTTATGGAATCAGCATCCACCAACTTTTCAGAGTATTCCTGATCCTAACAATGCTGTCAGAAAAAAAAACACCTCCTCATATTTCATACCTTTTTTATTCATTCAAGGGACGTGGGCTTGACTGGCTGGGCCAGCACTTATTGCCCATCTCTCGTTGCCCCTGAGAAGGTGGTGGTGAGTTGAATCGCTGTAGCCCATATGGTGTAGGTGCACCCACTGTGCTGTTAGGAAGGGAGTTCCAGGATTTTGACCCAGCGACAGTGAAGGAACGGTGATATATTTGCCAATGATTTAAAACTATGGCCACTGGTTACTGACGCACTCATCAGAGGGAATAGTTTTCTCCATCTACTTCACCGAAACCTCTCATCTTCTTGAAAACACCTGGTCAGTCACTTCTTAACCTTCTCTATTCCAAGGAGAGCATTCGGAACTTTCCTATTCTATGATATCATGGTGGATCTGTGAATTGTTAAAAGAAACCACAGGAAAGAGATTTAAATACAGTTTGAGCAAGTTCTTTTTTTAAACTCCATTTACTGGAAATTCAAATATGTTTTTTTAAAGCACCAATGAATTGTATCTTACTTTGCTCGTGAAACTTGTGATTTTCAACTGAAATTTGCTACCTTTTTCTGTTCCACAATTTTATTCTTTACTCATCATGGGCACTCATGAGGTCAGGACTGTTCAGCTCCTGACTTCATTACAACCTTGGTCCAAATGTGGACAAAGCTGAAATCCAGAGATGAGGTGAGAGTGACTGCCGTTGACATCAAGGCAGTATTTGATTGAGTAAACCACCAAGGAGTCCTTGTAAAACTGAAGTCAGTGGGAATCAAGAGGAAAACTCCCCACTGGCTGGAATAACACCTGGCACAAAGGAAGTTGATTGTTGCTGTCATTGTGGAAGGTCATTCCTGCAGAGGTTCTTCCGGGCAGGGCCCCACGCCCAACCATAGTCAGTTGCTCCATCGATGACCTTCCCTCTATCGTAAAGTCAGATGAGGGGGTTGTACCCTGATGATTAACAGTGTTCACAACCATTTGTAACTCCCTAGATATTGAAGCACACTGCAAGACCTGGACAACATTCAGGTTTGGACTGATAAATGGCAAGTTACATTTGAGCCACGCAATTTTTAAAATTTGGTCATTGGATGTGGGCGTCGCTGTTTGGGCCAGCATTTATTGCCCATCCCTAATTGCCCTTGAGAACTGAGTGGCTTGCTAGGCCATTTCAGAGGGCATTTCAGAGTAAACCGCATTGCTGTGGATCTGAAGTCACATGTAGGCCAGACCAGGTAAGGACAGCAGATTTCCTTCCCTAAAGGACATTTGTGAACCAGATGGGTTTTTACGACAATCGACAACGGTTTCAAGGTCATCATTAGACAGTTGCCAGGCAGTGACCTCCTCCAACAAGGGAGAGTCTTAACCACCTCCACTTGACGTTCAACGGCATTATCTTTGCTGAAACCCCCACAATCAATATCCTGGAGATCACCTTTGACCAGAAGCTCAACTGGACCAGCCACAGGGAATACTTAGACTACAAGTGCAGGTCAGAGGCTGGCCGTTCTACAGCGAGTGATTCACCACCTAAACCCCTGTCCACCATCTAAAAGGCACAAGTCAGGACTGTGACCTCCTGCCTGTGTTGAGTTTTTAAAAAATTATTCGTTCATGGGACGTGGGCGTCGCTGGCTAGGCCAGTATTTATTACCCATCCCTAATTGCCCTGTTCAGAGGGTATTTAAGTGTCAACCACATGTAGGCCAGACCAGGTAACGACAGCAGATTTCCTTCCCGATAGTACATTAGTGAACTAAATGGATTTTACGACAATCAGCAATGGTGGTCATCATAAGACTTTTAATTCCAGATTTTTATTGAATTCAAATTTCACCATCTGTCATGGTAGGATTCCAACCCAGGTCCCCAGAGAATTACCCTGGGTCTTCTGGAATACTAGTCTAGTGACAATACCACTATGCCACCATCTCCCCCAACTAAGCACCAGCAGCACTTAAGAAGTTCAACATCATCCAGCGCAAAACGACCTACATGATTGGTACCTTAAAAATTCACTCCGTCCACCACTGACACACAGTGGCAGCAGTGTGTACCATATACAAGATGCACTGCAACAACTCAGCAAGGCTCCTTCAACATCACCTTCCAAGCCCATGATCTCTCCCACCTGGAAGGACATGTGTGAACTCCACCACTTGCAAGCTCTTTTCCGGAGTCACAAACCATGCTGAGTTGGAATTATATCGTCATTCCTTTGCTGTTGCTGGGTCAAAACCTTGGAACTCCCTTCCTAACACCACTCTGGGTGTACCTATCCCACAGGGATTGCAGCAGTTCAAGAAGGTGGTTCACCACTCCTTCTCAAAGGCAATAAATTGCCTTTGCCAGCAATGCCAACATCCCATGAACAAATACATTTAAAAAAAGGTGCAAATTGTACACCAATTCCTGCAGTGGAATTTGGAGGAGCAGAGGACAAAGCTGTATGTGGGTCTCTGGGGATTGGTTGGGGGCCTACTGTTGGAAAGATGAGAGCGAGAGAGCAGAAGAGAACACGAGAAGGAAAACAGTTTATAGCAAGGAGAATGGATTGAAGGAGCAGCAGGATTATGAAAAAGAAAGTCAAGAAATAGCCCAAGGAGTGGATGGAGCAGGGGAATGATAAGGGCAACAAAGCAAAAATGAGTTTTAAAAATAGTTGATGGCAAGAACAAGAGAGGAGGATAGAGTAAAAGGGATCAGCATGAATAGGTACAGCTTTGGCCTGGGCACAAGTCCAACTACTGGAATAAAACCCAGACCCCAAGTCTGTCCGCCTTTTGCCCGTTTGTAAAGTTGCTGGTCCTTCCGGGGTTGAATGCTGTGGTCAGCTCCTGTGCAGGAAGGGTGACACAGTTATTTGCAACCAGATGCGTTCAACAAAGAAACCACTTTAAAAATATGGAGGCTATAACTTCTTCCACAAGCGTGTTATGTTATCCACAGACTATCCAGTACACAGTCACAAAACTGACAGAATCTCTTGTGTGCAAAGGATGATGACTACAGTTACATTAATATACCGTATGAATATGCAGTTTGTAGTTGATGCACTGTCTGCTTAGGAATTCTAGAGCATAACTTGGCAGAATTCAGGGTTCACTGAAAGATATCCAGTAGGCACAATGTGTCCAAAACTGAATATAACAAGACACCGTCAATCCAACATTCAAGGGTTGCCAGGGAACTCTGATCTTCCAACATTATGTCAATCATGCTTTTAGCTTTTCAGGTCATTACAACACTTGTTTTCTTAGCATGTGATTATGTTTTGAAAATGCTGCGAGTGCTGACCTTATTAGTTTTGTTAAAGAGATTTTGTTCCTTGCCTCTAAGCTGCAATGAGCTAAATAGCTAAACTGCTATGTCACAAACCCCCGAGTCTTAAAGAATTCTCCTTTCCATGCTAGCCAGGCTGTGGACTCAAAAGACGGCGCCAGGCATCCGAGCTTGTGCTGGTGGAGCCTGGCGCTATCCAACGACCCAGCTCCCCATTGCTTCTAAACCCATCTTTCTCTCCTCTTAATGCTGCCGTGGTCAGTGCTGCTTTGAGCTTTTCTCCTTTCATTACTGTTGTGTTGCAAAGTCCCTGCTTAGCACACGCTTCCACCCTCTGGCATCCTGGGTGTGTTGAAATCAAAGCTCACTGTACGCTCTCTCAACTCTAACCCGTTCCTCCTGCGCTCCTCACTGCTGCCTCACCAATCTTCGCTGCCTTGTACAATTGGCCTTACTTTTTCCCCTTTTACTATGCCTTCCCTCCTATTTTTTTCACCCTTTGGTATTGTCTCTGATTTTTGTTTTCAATTATCATTGCTCCCAAGTAATCTGAAATTCCACTGACACCACTGATGAAGAGGGACCTACTATATAGAATGTGAGATTTTTGCTTTCAATCAATTTCCAATAGAATTGTCCCAGTTGCCTGCTGTAACTCCTTTTGGAGACTTCTGGACAGCCCTGCCAGAGAAATGGCATAGTATTTTCTCCGTGTTTTGCACAAATCCTCCGCAAAAGCGGCGGCTGGGAGAACTGCAATAGACCTCTGATTTACTTATATCCACTAAACAGCGTTTGTTAGAGGTGGCAAATCAACAGCTTGTTTCAAAACCATTCCCTATTTTAATTCCCCTTCAAAGCAATGCTACCTGGTCCTTCAAAGGGTGATGCCGAATGCGTTGTTTGCTCTCCTGAGGAATGGCATTGCCAGCAACTCACTGTAAAATCCTTATGGGAGCCTCATTTGGAAAGAGAGTTTAAAATTTATGTAGCACTTTTGGAGGTCTCAAAGCTCTTCGTGGACGATTCATTACTTTGAAGTGCAGTTTATTAGGAAAATCCAGCAAGATACCACAAGCAGACCAATTAATCTGATTTTGGTGTAGTTGGATGAGAGGGGAATGTTGGCCAGTACACTGGTCGAACGGAAATAAAAAACAAAGTACTGAAGAAACTCAGCAGGCCTGACAGCATCCTGATGAGGAAGTGAGAATCATACCAAGCTGAGAGGTAACGCAAAAAGAAACTTAGAAGGGATTGACGTGAGCAGTGCAGCTTCACAAGTGAAAATTGGTTGCTCGGGTAAGCTGCTTGCAAAGCTGTTGTTAATGCAAGATCCGACCTTGATAAGGGGAGGGGCAAGGAAATCTTTAAACGCCCCAAGATTTCTTGCCCTGATTTTTTGATTTAAGTTTCTTTAAAACTTAACTTGCTGTCGAACAGTGGAGAGACCAGAGAAATCAGAGTTGCTCTCCTTCGAGCAGTGAAGGTAAAGCAGGGATTTTATTGAGTGGTTTTGGTAACGTAAATAGGGAGAAACTGTTTCCACTGGGTCAATAATCAGGAGCCACTGATATTAAATAATTGACACAAGAACCAGAGTAAAAATGAGAATTTTTTTTCCCAGAACCAAGTTTTTTGCCATCTAGAAGGCACTACTTGACAGGAATTGGATATAAACTTAAAAAGGATAAATTTGTTTGGCAATGGGGAAAGATTGGAAATTGGGACTAATTGGATAATTCTTTCAAAAACTTTCACAGGTGCGATGAGGGGAATTGTTTGCTCCTTCTGTGCTTTAAGATCCTATGGCTGTCTTCCTTTCACACACAGTCCACCCACATCTTCACCAGCTACCCACAGGATTCTTGCTAGCTCTGTAACCTCCTACAGCCCTACGACCCTCTGAGATCTGAGAGATCTTCTAATTCTGCCCTCTTAGACACCCCAATTTTAATCACTCCAGCAGTGGTGGACATGCCTCCAACTGCCTAGGCCTAAGCACTGGAATTTCCCCGCTAAACCTTTCCGCCCCTCTTCCTCTCTCCTTTTTAAAACTCAGAAAACCTACCTTTTTGACCAAGCTTTTGGTCATCTATCCTAATATTATTATGTGACTCCACGTCAAATTTTAATGCTACTGTGAAGCACTTTAGAACATTTTACTACGTTATATAAATTATATAAATTGAAGTTGTTAAGCAGCGAGAACGCAGACTGCATCTATTTCCCGGCTCTCAACGACACCGTTTTCTCTCGTTGCAAGCACCATTAATGCTTCTGAACAAATTCCCTACCCTCACCATACATACCCCCTGCTCTGCCTCACCCCCAGAGAGATCTTAATACAAGCGACCATGCAAAGACACTACCCAATTAGATAAAGAACATTCACTCCGAGCTTAAAACATCAGGGGATTATGGAGCCACTTAAGGTTACAGCAATTTAAAACTTTAAACAAAAACAATAATTGTAAATAGTTGTTTTGTGTGCTCGGGGGGATGGGGTGGTGGGGGGAGGGGGGGGGGGGATGGGGGTGGTGGGGGGCGCGGGTGTGGGGGGTGGTGGTGGTGGTAAGGAGGGTGGAGAAAGGTCTTCTCATTAAAATCAGCCACAGTCCTGAGTCATTTAGACTTTAAAACCCCTTTTGTCCCGTCTGTGTTTTTTTTTGTAAAAACCGGTTATAGTTTGTTCTTTTGCAATGAATGGAAACAGGAAATCTGCTTGCGAAAAATAACACCCTGTTTTGTGGAGTTCAATGTTTTAAAGGCCTAGAATGGCGTCACTAGGGTTGCTACTGAAATCACTGCTACTGTATTGCTGTTCATTAGAATGAGAAGTTTTAGGAACAAGAAAAGACCATTTGGCCTAACATGCCTGTCTTTTGATACTTTAATCCCACGTACCTGTCTTCACCATACAACTCCGCTTACCACTCTTCCGCATCATCCCTCAACTCCTTCTATGTAATTGTCCCTTGAACTCATTTATATTCACTGATGGTTTCTTCCCTGATAATTTAATCACAATCCTGTTACTCTTTGATTGATAGTATTCAGCCTAACTTCCTCTCTTATCCCGAATCTAACTTTGTGCCTGTTTCAGCTGCAATTGTGAACATTTTCCATAATTGTTTTACCAATTCCTTTCCTAACTTTGAAAACTTCATTTAAATCACCTCAGAGTCTCTCCTATTGCTAAGGACACAAGACCGATTTCTTTAATCTTTCTGCAGCAAAAATAGCTGCATCTTGAACTACCTTCATCACTCCTCTTTGTGTTCTCTCTCTCTCTTTCTTGAGGGGAAGATGAAGAGAATATTTTTTCCTCAGGAAGTTTTTTATGGTTTGGAATGGGACTGAGAGAGCGGTTGCATCAGATTCGGCTGTGACTTTCAAAATGAGTTGAATAAACAATTGAAGGGTACACATTGGAAGAGCTTTGAGGCGAAGAGCAGAAGAGTGGGACTATTGGATAGCTTTTTCTTAGAGCTAGCATATTCCTAATGGACTGAATGGCCTCATTCTGTGCTGTCAGATTCTATAATTTACCCCAAAGCTGAGAACATTCGCTTTTAGCTTTTTTGATAAATTACAAAGGCAGGTTTTAATGAGCGGAAATGTCCATTCATGGAGGTCAGGTAATTGGGTGCTTCAGATAATGGGAGCAATTGGGATACAGTGGTTGAGGGGAAGGAGGTTTCGGGGCGCTCCTGTCTAAATGGGAAGCCCATTGTGTAGACAGGAGCCTTGGTTAAAGGTGTCTGGCTTTCGACAACAAACCTGCTTTTGTCAGTCCTTAAAAATGTGTTCACGCGCTCCCGACTCCAACACACATCCCCTTTTCTTCTGTTTCATTTCTCCAGGGTGCCCAAGATACATTTGAGAACTACTACAGGAAACAAAGAAAGAAACAGGCCCGCTTAGTCCTGCAGCCCCCTTCCAACATGGTAGGAATAATCTCCCCTTTCATTTCCATTAACCAAAGAGCATTTTAACCTTGATGAAACAGTATTCCTTTTTGTTTTTGCCCTGAATTACTGAGCATGCCAGTGTATGACCCTTTTTTTAAAATGCTTTATTTTTGCAGTCCTTTATTGTCCTAACTCAAAATGCTTGTCTTGTTGCAGCATGAAACGTTAGACGGCTACAGGAGGTATTTTAATCAAATTGTAGGGTGAGTGTATGTTTTTCATGCAAAGAAAAAGTTCTACTGGTGCTATGTTCTAAATGTTATTTACATTTTGGAGTGGTATTCATTAGTGGAGGGATTGTGTTGGTTTTTTTTTCCAGGAGAGGATTTTTGCCACCAGGATGTTTCTCTAAATGCGGGATCCTTCCTTTGTGCCTCCCCCATTTTGACTTATTTTCTCTCTGACCATCTCCCATTCCCCATCTCATGTTCACATTCTCTCTCTCCCCATCTCAGTTGGTCCAGTTACCCCCCCGCCACCCTCCGACCTTGTTTGCTTCCTTCCCTCAAATCCCTCTTTACAAATCTGCAGTTATCAATGGCATTTTAGGCTGAGAATGCGTTCAACACATTACATAAGAACATAATATAAGAACAAAAAGTAGGTAATTCAGCCCCTCGAGCCTGCCCCGTCATTCAATACGATCATGGCTGATCTCATTTCGGCCTCAACTCCAATTTCCCGCCCTCTCCCCACAACCTTTCAACCCGTTACTAATTAAAAATCTGTCTATCTCCTCCTTAAATTTATTCAGTGCATCCACTGCACTCCGAGGTAGTGAATTCCACAGATTCATGACCCTTTGAGAAAAGTAATTCTTCCTCATCTCTGATTTAAATCTACCACCCTTTAGCCTAAGGCTATGGCCTCTCGTTCTAGAATGTCCCACAAGAGGAAACATCCATTCCACGTCTACTTTGTCTATCCCCTTTAATATCTTATATACCTCAATTAGATCTCCTCTCATCCTTCTAAACTCTAGTGAGTATAGGCCTAAACTGCTCAATCTCTCCTCATAAGACAAGCCCCGCATCTCTGGAATCAATCTAGTGAACCTCCTCTGAACTGCCTCCAATGCAACTACATCCTTCCTCAAGTAAGGGGACCAAAACTGTGTACAGTACTCCAGGTGCGGTCTCACCAATGCCTTGTACAGTTGTAACAACACTTCCCTATTTTTATACTCTATTCCTTTAGCAATAAATGCCAAAATTCCATTTTCCTTCCTTATTACCTGCTGTACCTGCATACTAGCTTTCAGTGATTCATGCACGAGGACACCCAGATCCCTCTGCACTCAAGCATTCTGAAGTTTCTCTCCATTTAAACAATAAGTCGCCTTTTTATTCTTCCAACCAAAATGGATAACCTCACACTTATCCACGTTAAACTCCATCTGCCACATTTTGGCCCATTCACCTAACCTGTCCATATCCATTTGTAACTTTCTTATTTCTCCATTGCAACTTACTTTCCCACCTATTTTGGTGTCATCTGCAAATTTAGCTACAGTACCTTCTATCCCTGAATCCAAGTCATTAATATAGATTGTAAATAGTTGGGGCCCAAGGACCGAACCCTGTGGCACCCCACTAGTTTCAGCTTGCCGTCCAGAAAAAGACCCATTTATCCCGACTTTCTGCTTTCTGTTGGTTCACCAATCCTCTATCCAAACTAACATATTACCCCTAACTCCGTGTGATCTTATCTTGTGTATTAAGCTTTTGTGTGGCACCTTATCAAAGGCCTTCTGGAAGTCCAGATATACTACATCTACAGAATCCCCATTATCTACTTTGCTTGTCACATCTTCAAAGAACTCTAGCAAATTAGTCAAACACGATTTACTTTTCATAAAACCATGCTGACTCTGATGGATTGCATTTTGACTTTCCAAATGTCCCATTACTACTTCCTTAATAATGGATTCCAACAATTTCCCAACGACAGACATTAAACTAACTGGTCTATAGTTTCCTACTTGCTGCCTCCCCCCCCTTTTTGAATAAGGGCGTTATATTAGCATTTTTCCAATCCACTGGAACCTTTCCAGAATCCAGGGAATTTTGGAATATTATAGCCAATGCATCCACTATCTCCGTTGCCACTTTCTTTAAGACCCTGGGATGTAAGCCATCAGGTCCTGGGGATTTGTCACCCTTTAACCCCAATAGTTTGCTTAATACTTTTTCTCTAGTGATGGTGATTGTTCTAAGTTCCCCCTTCTCTATACCCTCTGCACTGCCTGTTACTATTGGGTTGGTACTAGTGTCCTCCACCGTGAAAACTGAGGCAAAATATTGATTAAACGTCTCTGCTATTTCTGCGTTCCCCACTATTAACTCCCCAGCCTTATCCTCCAAGGGACCAACATTCACTTTAACTACTCTCTTTCCTTTTACATACTTGTTGAAGCTTTTGCTATCAGTTCTTACATTTTGCGCTAGTTTTCTTTCATAATTTACCTTTGCTCTTTTTATTATTTTTTTAGTAACCCTTTGTTGATCTTTAAAGGTTTTCCCAATCTTCCAGCCTGCCACTGACCTTTGCAATTTGGTATGCCTTAGTTTTTGGCCTTTATGTCATCTTTAACTTCCTTGCTTAGCCATGGATGCTTTTTCCCCTCTTACCATCTTTCTTCCTCTTTGGAATATATTTTACTTGGGAGGAATTGAATATCTCCTTAAATAACTGCCACTGTTCATCAACTGTCCTACCTTCTAGTCTTCCTGCCTAGTCCACTAGGGCCAATCCTGCCCTCATGCCTATGCAATTCCCTTTGTTTAACTCCGGAACACTAGTGTGGGACTCGAGTTTCTCACTCTCAAACTGAACTTGAAATTCTAGCATGCTATGATCACTCTTTCCTAGAGCATCCTTTACTATGAGATCATTAATTAATCCCATCTCATTACACAAAACCAAATCGAGAATAGCCTGCACCCTGGTTGGTTCCACAACATATTACTCCAAGAAACAATCTCTAATACGCTCTATGAACTCTCCCTCGAGGCTACCCTTGCCAATTTGATTAGCCCAGTCTATATGCATATTAAAATCACCCATGATTATTGCCGTGCCTTTCTTACATGCTCCTAGTATTTCCTGGTTTATACTGTGCCCTACTGCTGAACTACTGTTTGGGGACCTATAGATTACTCCCACCAGGGACTTCTTTCCCTTGCTATTTCCTATTTCTACCCAGGCTGACTCTACATCTTGTTCTCCAGTGCCTATATCATTCCTCACTATAGCACTGATCACTTCCTTTACTAACAAAGCTATACCACCTCCTTTTCCTTCCTGCCTATCCTTCCGAAACACTGAACACCCTTGGATATTCAACTCCCAAACCTGTTTTCCCTGTAACCACATCTCAGTAATCGCCACCAAATCGTACTTATTTATCTCTATTTCCACTGTTAACTCATTAGTTTTATTCCGAATGCTACGCGCATTCAGATACAAAGCCTTTAAGTTTGCCCTTTGGCAATTTTCCCTATTCTTATAAGATTCTTTGGTGCAATATGGTGTTCACACACTCTGTCCCTTCCTTTCACTTTTTGGTAACAATCAGCCTCGCCACTAATCTTCATTCTTACCCTCTCCTTAAACTTTGATTTTTTATATTTCCATGCAACTGAACCCTCCCCCCCCCCACCCCCAACTATTTAGTTTAAAACCCTATCTACAACCCTAGTTATGCGATTCGCCAGGACACTGGTCCCAGCATGATTCAAGTGGAGCCCGCCCGAATGGAGTAGCTCCCTCTTTCCCCAGTACTGGCGCCAATGTCCCATGAAATTGAACCCATTTCTCCCACACCAATCTCTGAGCCATGCATTTACCTCTTTAATCTTATTGACCCTGTGCCAATTCGCTCGTGGCTCAGGTAGTAATCTGGATTGGTGTTCTGCGTTACGATGTTCCCACTGGTTCTGCTGGTTAATAGTGAGGTGTACCTGACTCATTCAGACCAGGTCTTGGTCTCAATCCTGGTTTTCAGTTGGAATGCTAGTAGAGCAGTGGAGTTGGATAGGGAAAAAAACCCCTATGAGTTAGAATCCTGTTCCAAGAAGCTATCCAATAAGTCCTGCTAAAAAATACATTTCAGTAGAAATATTGACTGTGAATGTGTCCTCTCTTTTTATCCCCCTCCTCTTTCTCCTTCTCTCCTTTTCCCCCTCCTTATTTCCCCTTCTCCCTTCCTCTCCCCTTCCCCTCTTCCTTTGCCCTTTCCTGCTCCTTCTCTCCTCCTCCTCTCCATTCTCATTCTCTTCCCTCTCCTTCTCTCCACTCTTCCTCTCCCCTCCCTCTCTCCCCTTCCTCCCGCTCCTTTCCCTTTTCCACCCTCTCCTCTCCCTTTTCCCCCTCCTCGTCTCCCTGTGCCCCCAACCCCATCTCTCCTTTTTCCCTCCTCTCCTCCTCTCCCTTTACCCCCACCTCCCTTTGCCCTCCTCCCCTTCCATCCCTTTTTCTCTCTCCTCTTCTGCCTTTTCCACCTCTCCTCCTTTCCCTTTTTGCCTATTCCCTCCTCCCTTTCCCCCTATTCTCCTCTCCCTTTGTCCCCCCTTGCTTCTTTCCCTTTTCCCTCCCCTCTCCCTTTACATCCTCTATCTTTCTCCTCCCCCTTCAATGTTTTCCCCCTTCCTCTCCCCTTTTTGCCCCTCTCCCCATTCCCCCTTTCCTGCTGTCCTTTTTTTCTACCTCTCCCCCTCGCCTCCTCTCCCCTTCCTCCCTTCTCTGCCTTTCCCTTTACCTCCTTTCTTCTCTCCCTTTTTTGTCTCTCTCCTCTTCTGCGTCTCTCCCATATCTCTTCCCCTTCCTCCAGATTTGATATTCCGCTGACCCAACGAGTTCAAATATGAATTTTAATTGAAGAGAAATCACAGAAACTGTTGTGATGCTGACCTTGAGCAGCCCTCATCTGTGATAAGTGTGAATGTGGATGGAAGGAAGGCAAGCCAGGAATCGGGTGTTTAGTAATATCCTACATTGCGAGGCTTAACGCTGCAACAAATCGTGCCTTAAATCCGTCTGGGGTATCTGTTGCAATCAAGGGTGTGTTTTTACTGTGCATGTGTGTGTTTTACTGACCGACTTTGTGTCCGATTCTGTCTTGTTCCAATTCTCCTTTCAGATTTTTTGTAGTTGAAGACCACATATTGCACACCACGCAGGGCCTGGTGAACAGAGCGTACATTGATCAACTGTGGGAATTGGCGGTGTCCAAAACCATGTCGGCACTCAGGACTCATTCAGTAAGTGAGATTGTGAAACCTGGCCCCCACTGAAGCTCCACTCCTCCACCACCCCCCAGCTTCAGTTCCTCCTCGCCACCTTGTCAAAGCACTACTTGTATTGCAAGACATTATTGAATATGGAAGCGGAATATAGCTTATTGCTGATTCTATTTTTTTAAGAATAATTTTGCTTCTGCTCTATCCGCTTGTTAAATTGAATAATACCCAACCTACCCTTATCTTCGGCAGCCCTTTGAATCAGTGTGAGGCCTCCACTTTCCCCACGCTGGCATTGCACCTCCCTCTTGGCTTCATCAGTTGTCGAGCCTTTCATTCTCACTAAACCCCTCTGACTACCTCTCTCCCTACCTTCAAAAGCCCTCCCAATCTACCTTGCGACTGCATCTTAACTTATCTCTTGCTTCCTAGTCCCACTGCAAAATGCCTTGAGACATATTGGTATGTGCAAGCTGTTATGTAGTTGTGAGTATAGATGTCAGTAGAGACTCACAGCACAATGTATCTTGTTTATTTAATGTCACTTTTGGTTACCACTTTGTACAGCACAGAAGGAGCCCATTTGGCCCATCATGCTTTTGTGAACTCCTTTTTTAAAAAAAATCCATCTTATTAGTCCCACCCCCTTGTTCTTTCCCCATGGCTCTGTAAATTTTTCCCTTTCAAGTATTTAAAGGTGAACCACGGAAACTAGAAGATTAGCAAGAGGGAAAACTATCCCCCCCCGCCTCCTCTGCTGACCTCTCCCAGTAGCCCCTGCAGCAAAATGGACATTCTATCAGGGGAAGGCAGAATCAGGCTTGACTGTAAATTCTCTAGGGTAGAATATATAGCCATGCGGTGTCACACCCCTTGTAATTTTTCCCCTAATTCATAATCTCCCTCTGCCAGTCTACTCTTCTCAGTTCTAGGCTGACAATGCCAGCACAGTAATGGGAATAAAATACTGAACTGTCAGAGGTACTGTCTTTCAGATGAGACAATAAACCAAGGCCCTACTCAGGTGACTGTAAAAGTGCCATGGCAATATTCCCAACATCATGAGAACCAAATAAGTTGATAATTAAACGCACTGCTTTTCTGTGGTATTTTGCTTTGCATAAATTAGCTGCCTCATTTCCTACATTATGTCAGTGGCCACACTTCAGGAAAGTACTTACTTAGCTAAAAGGCACTTTTGCATGTCCTGAGGTTGCAATAGGTGCTATATAAATGCAAGTCTTTTCTATTACTTCGTTGTTCTTTGTGTCCCTGGTGATCAAGCTCCATGTGACATCTACCCAGACTTCTAATGCTGCTCCCCAGCCAGTATAGGACAGTACAGTTTGCAGTTGTTTGGTACCTTAAATCAGATAAACATCTCTGGTCGCTTCACAGAAGAGTTTGGGAATAAAAATTAACACCAAGTCAAAGCTGGGAGAATAGCAGAGATGACCATCAACAGGTGGCTTTATAAGAAGCAACAAGAGATCTAGAGGTCTCTAAGGAGAGAATTCCAGAAGGTGGGATACAAGTGGCTGAAGACTGGGGCAAAGGCCTTATTGTGGGCTCTACCCATCCATTAAAAGCACCAGAACGTTGGTCCATGCTCTCATCTCCACTTCTCAGTCATGCTGGCTTTAAAAGACACCTGCCCACTCCTTCCAAGTTCAGCAGGAGATGTATCAATGTATTCCAATAGTGGAATTCAATTAGTATTCCATGACAATTACTTTATTCTTTATAGATTAGAATGTAAGAAATAGGAAATAGGCCATACAGCCCCTCAAGCCTGTTCTTCCATTTAGTAACATCATTTGATGATTTTCTACATCGAGGACTAGCTGTGCCCCTAGCTAAGCTGTTCCAGCACAGCTACAACACTAGCATCTACCTGGCAATGTGGAAAATTGCACCAATAAGTCCTGTCCACAAAAAGCAGGACAAGTCCAACTTGGCCAATTACTGCCCCATCAGTCTACTCCCAATCATCAGCAATGTGATGGAATGGGTTGTTGACAATGTTATCAAGTGGCACTTATTCAGAAACATCCTGCTCACTGCTACCCAGTTTGGGTTCCACTGGGGCAACTCAGCTCCTGACCTCATTACAATCTTGGTCTAAGAATGAACAAAAGAGCTGACCTCAAGAGGTGAGGTGAGAGTGACTGCCCTTGACATCAAGGCAGCATTTGACCAAGTGTAGCATCAAGGAGCAGTTGATTCCCTTCAATGAGAATTTAGGGGGAAAACTCTCCACTGGTTGGAGTCATACCTAGCACAAAGGAAGATGGTAGTGGTTGTTGGGAGGTCAATCATCTCAGCTCCAGGACATCACTGTAGGAGTTCTCAGGGTAGTGTCCTAGGCCCAAACAAGCTGCTTCATCAACAATCATTATAAGGTCAGAAGTAGGGATGTCCGCTGATGATTGCACATGATTGCACAATGTTCAGTACCACTTGCGACTCCTCAGATACTGGAGCAGTCCTTGTCCAAATGCAGCAAGACCTGTACAATATCCAGACTTGGGCTGACATGTGGCAAATAACATTCATGCAACACTGGTGCCACGCAATGACCATCTCCAACCTAACCATCACCCCTTGACATTCAATGGCATTACCACTACTGAATCTCCCACTTTAAAACATTCTGGGGATTACCATTGAGCAGAAACGGAACTGGACTAGCCATATAAATACTGTGGCTACAGGAGCAGGCAAAGGCTAGGAATCCTGTGGCAAATAACTCACCTCTTGACTCCTCAAAGCCTGACCACCATGTACAAGGTACAAGTCAAGAGTGTGATGGAATATTCTCCACTAGCCTGGATGAGTGCAGCTCCAACAACACTCAAGAAGCTCGATGCCATCCAGGACAAAACAGCCCACTTGATTGGCAACCCATCCACAAACATTCACTCCCTCCACATATACGAGTGCACTGCAAGAACTGACCAAGGCTCTTTAGACAGCACCTTCCAAACGCATGACCGCTACCATCTAGAAGGACAAGGGCAGCAGACACTTGGGAAAACCACCACTTGCAAGTTCTCCTCCCAGCCATGCTGACTTGGAAATATATCACCGTTTCTTCACTGTCATTGAGTCAAAATCCTAGAACTCCCTCCCTAACAGCACTGTGGCTGCACCTTCACCAGATAGACTGCAGCAGCCCAAGAAGGCAGCTCACCACCACCTTCTGAAAGGCAATTAGGGATGGGCAATAAATGCTGGCCTGGCCAGTGACGCCCATATCCCATGAATTAATAAAAAACGAAGTTAGAGAAGGTTACTGAGATAGGGGGGTTTAACAACATGGGATTAAATGATGCTCGCTTTGAGTTTGAAAGGTCTGTAGACTATTATAGGAGCACAACTGAGTAAGGTGAAGACGACCATAGTTTTGGGGTTCTGAGAAGGAACGAATCAGAGAAGGAAGTGATGTAACGAGTCTTGACCTCAACCTGATTCCTCCAACAGTGACCACAATTTAAAAAGTACTTCATTAGCTGTGAATCACTTTGGGATATAACAGTTGGTATGCAAATGCAGTTCTGTCTTCTTTCTAACACTGTGAAGTGAAGAGCTTCAACATTGTGCCTGGCCCAGACCTACAGTGAAATAATAATAGGTTGCTCACAAAGTTAGATGTTGAATGGCATTTTGAAGTTGTTGGCTTTAAATATCTTTCTTTTTTCCCCATCTCTCATTCAGTCATACTGCTCTGACCCGAATTTGGTCTTGGATTTGAAGAACCTTCTAGTACTCTTTGCGGACACTCTGCAGGTAACTGATAGAGCTTCCCATAATTGGATTGCGATACAGCCTTGTGTCTAAACTAACGGAGTGGTAATTACAAAAGTTGAGAAGGTTACTTTATTCCTTATAAGGCAGCAAGTAGGAAACTATAGACCAGTTAGTTTAACGTCTGTCGTTGGGAAATTGTTGGAATCCATTATTAAGGAAGTAGTAATGGGGCATTTGGAAAGTCAAAATGCAATCCATCAGAGTCAGCATGGTTTTATGAAGAGTAAATCATGTTTGACTAATTTGCTAGAGTTCTTTGAAGATGTGAGAAGCAAAGTGGATAATGGGGATCTTGTGGATGTAGTATATCTGGACTTCCAGAAGGCCGCACAAAAGATTAATACACAAGATAAGATCACACAGAGTTAGGGGTAATATATTAGCTTGGATAGAGGATTGGCTAACCAACAGAAAGCAGAGAGTTGGGATAAATGGGTCTTTTTCTGGATGGCAAGCTGTAACTAGTGAGATGCCACAGGGTTCAGTCCTTGGGGCCCCAACTATTTACATTCTATGTTAATGATTTGGACTCAGGGATAGAAGGTACTATAGCTAAATTTGCAGATGACACCAAAATAGGTGGTAAAGTAAGTTGCAATGAAGAAATAAGAACGTTACAAATGGACATGGACAGGTTAGGTGAATGGGCCAAAATGTGGCAGATGGAGTTTAACGTGGATAAGTGTGAGGTTATCCAATTTGGTCGGAAGAATAAAAAGGCGACTTATTATTTAAATGGAGAGAAACTTCAGAACGCTTCAGTGCAGAGGGATCTGGGTGTCCTCATGCATGATTCGCTGAAAGCTAGTATGCAGGTACAGCAAGTTATAAGGAAGGCAAATGGAATTTTGGCATTTATTGCTAAAGGAATAGAGTATAAAAATAGGGAAGTGTTGTTACAACTGTACAAGGCATTGGTGAGACCGCACCTGGAGTATTGTGCACAGTTTTAGTCCCCTTACTTGAGGAAGGATGTGGTTGCACTGGAGGCGGTTCAGAGGAGGTTCACTAGATTGATTCCAGAGATGCGGGGCTTGTCTTATGAGGAGAGATTGAGCAGTTTAGGCCTATACTCGCTAGAGTTTAGAAGGATGAGAGGAGATCTAATTGAGGTATATAAGATATTAAAGGGGATAGACAAAGTAGACGTGGAATGGATGTTTCCTCTTGTGGGGCATTCTAGAACTGAGACCGTGGCCTTAGGCTAAAAGGTGGTAGATTTAAATCAGAGATGAGGAAGAATTACTTTTCTCAAAGGGTCATGAATCTGTGGAATTTACTACCTCAGAATGCAGTGGATGCCGGGACGCTGAATAAATTTAAGGAGGTGATAGACAGATTTTAAATTAGTAACGGGTTGAAAGGTTATGGGGACAGGGCAGGAAATTGGAGTTGAGGCCGAAATGAGATCAGCCATGATCGTATTGAATGGCGGGGCAGGCTCGAGGGGCTGAATTGCCTACTCCTGCTCCTAGTTCTTATGTTCTTCTAAGAATGTAAGAAAAAGGAACAGCAGTAGGCCAGACAGCGCCTCAAGCCAGTTCTGTTTTTTAATGGGATCATTGGCTGCACTTCCACATCAACTTCACTTTCCCGATTTATCCCAATATTCTGTGATTCCTGTAGTGTCGAAACATCCATCAATCTCATTCTTAAATACAGTAATAACTCCTTTGAGGTCGCTGTGTTTAACATTTTTTGTTACACTGTCGCCAATGCAATAGGGAGGATATATCCTTTTAAAGTCGTAGGGTTCAGCATTCTGGCACTCCTGACTCCCCCAGGCAACCAGATCACTGTTCCGCTCACTGTTCTGCTCGCTGCCTCGCTCCCACCCTGCTTCTGACCCACTCGCTGCCTTGCCCCTGTCCTGCTTCTGACCCACTCACTGCCTCGCCCCTGTCCTGCTTCTGACCCACTCACTGCCTTGCTCCCACCCTGCTTCTGACCCACTCACTGCCTCGCTCCCGCCCTACTTCTGACCCACTCACTGCCTCGCCCCTGTCCTGCTTCTGACCCACTCACCGCCTCGCCCCTGTCCTGCTTCTGCCCCACTCACTGCCTCGCCCCTGCCCTGCTTCTGACCCACTCACTGCCTCACCCCCACCCTGCTTCTGCCAAATTCACTGCCTCACCCCCACCCTGCTTCTGCCCCACTCACTGCCTCGCTCCCACCCTGCTTCTGACCCACTCACTGCCTCGCTCCCACCCTGCTTCTGACCCACTCACTGCCTCACCCCCACCCTGCTTCTGACCCACTCACTGCCTCGCCCCTGTCCTGCTTCTGACCCACTCGCTGCCTCGCCCCTGTCCTGCTTCTGACCCACTCACTGCCTCGCTCCCACCCTGCTTCTGACCCACTCACTGCCTCGCTCCCACCCTGCTTCTGACCCACTCACTGCCTCGCTCCCACCCTGCTTCTGACCCACTAGCTGCCTCGCCCCTGTCCTGCTTCTGACCCACTCACTGCCTCGCCCCTGTCCTGCTTCTGACCCACTCGCTGCCTCGCCCCCGTCCTGCTTCTGACCCACTCACTGCCTCGCTCCCGCCCTGCTTCTGACCCACTCACTGCCTCGCCCCTGTCCTGCTTCTGACCCACTCACTGCCTCGCTCCCGCCCTGCTTCTGACCCACTCACTGCCTCGCTCCCGCCCTGCTTCTGACCCACTCACTGCCTCGCCCCTGTCCTGCTTCTGACCCACTCACCGCCTCGCTCCCGCCCTGCTTCTGACCCACTCACCGCCTCGCTCCCGCCCTGCTTCTGACCCACTCGCTGCCTTGCCCCTGTCCTGCTTCTGACCCACTCACTGCCTCGCTCCCACCCTGCTTCTGACCCACTCACTGCCTCGCTCCTGCCCTGCTTCTGACCCACTCACTGCCTCGCTCCCACCCTGCTTCTGACCCACTCACTGCCTCGCTCCAACCCTGCTTCTGACCCACTCACTGCCTCGCTCCCACCCTGCTTCTGACCCACTCACTGCCTCGCTCCCACCCTGCTTCTGACCCACTCACTGCCTCGCTCCTGTCCTGCTTCTGACCCACTCACTGCCTCGCTCCCACCCTGCTTCTGACCCACTCGCTGCCTCGCTCCTGTCCTGCTTCTGTCCCACTCACTGCCTCGCTCCAACCCTGCTTCTGCCCCGCTCGCTGCCTCGCTCCCACCCTGCTTCTGACCCACTCACTGCCTCGCTCCCACCCTGCTTCTGACCCACTCACTGCCTCGCCCCTGTCGTGCTTCTGCCCCACTCACTGCCTCACTCCCACCCTGCTTCTGACCCACTCACTGCCTCGCTCCCACCCTGCTTCTGACCCACTCACTGCCTCGCTCCTGTCCTGCTTCTGACCCACTCACTGCCTCGCCCCTGTCCTGCTTCTGACCCACTCACTGCCTCGCTCCCACCCTGCTTCTGACCCACTCACTGCCTCGCTCCTGTCCTGCTTCTGACCCGCTCGCTGCCTCGCTCCCACCCTGCTTCAGACCCACTCACTGCCTCGCTCCTGTCCTGCTTCTGACCCACTCACTGCCTCGCTCCTGTCCTGCTTCTGACCCACTCACTGCCTCGCTCCCACCCTGCTTCTGACCCACTCACCGCCTCGCTCCCACCCTGCTTCTGCCCCACTCAGTGCCTCGCTCCTGTCCTGCTTCTGACCCAATCACTGCCTCGCCCCTGTCCTGCTTCTGACCCACTCACTGCCTCGCCCCTGTCCTGCTTCTGACCCACTCGCTGCCTCGCTCCCACCCTGTTTCTGACCCACTCACTGCCTCGCTCCCACCCTGCTTCTGACCCACTCGCTGCCTCACTCCCACCCTGCTTCTGACCCACTCACTGCCTCGCTCCCACCCTGCTTCTGACCCACTCACCGCCTCTCTCCCACCCTGCTTCTGCCCCGCTCGCTGCCTTGCTCCAAATGTCCAAAAGGTGCAGGTAATAGAGACTGAGGAGAGACTGGCTGGGTACTGGGGAGAGACTGGCTGTGGAACCTAACTCCAGTTTATGCATTGATTCTTAGAGGAAAATTTGATTTGCTTAAAGTCCTTTCACTTAAAGTTGGACCTTTAAAGTGTGCAACTAGCTAGCACGTTATGTTAGGAATTACCGTATACTCAAAAATTCCAAAGATTCACACCTGCTGAGTGAAGAAATCTCCTGTCATTTCACTCCTAAGTCGTCCTTTATCCTGAGACTATGACCCTTAGGACTCTCCAGCCAGGGGAAGCAGCCTCTCCCCATCTACCCTGTCAAACTCAGTAAGAATTTTCTATGTTCCAATGAGATCACGTCTCAGTCTCCTAAACTGCAGAGAGTATAGGGCCATTCTACTCAACCCCTCCTTGTAGGTCAGCCCTGCTACCTCAGGGCTATTTGTTTTGCCCAGTAAGAAGCATTTGGATGGTTTTTCATGAATCATTGGCTTTAGGATGCAGATGGAATGTCACAACCAGGGCCACTGTTTCTTGATGTTCACGGAAAATCAAACGGTACAGAAGAATGCTTTCCGAAAATGTCGCTATGAACCCACGTATTTAAACAGGATTTAAATCATTCAGACAGAGTAACGCAGAGGCCTAATTAGGACAAAAATTGTCAAGATTTATGCCATGCAGTTGTCTATCTAATTGCTTTTTTTTAATGAATTGAAACTTTAGTCTAATGGGTCAACATGCTGTAAATTTCATTATTAAAATCATGCAAATCTTGGCACCTTATACCTTCCCCCCCCCCACCCACCCAAAACCCTTGGTGTGTTTTTGATTTTGAGGGAGTGTTGCTCTCCAGCTTTCCCCCTCTGACAATCTGTTAAGGGTACACACACCTGCAGCTGAGATAGTGGAATGTTGTCCTAAGGTGGGCACAGCGACCTAGACGCTGGTTGGCCTGTCGATGACTGTCATTTGTTTTCCCTCCCCATTTTTTGGGAATTTCTTTCAGATGCCTCACTTGTTGAGGGGCTGCCATGGTTGGTTGTGCTTTGGAGGACTTGTAGGACAGAGGGGAGACTAAGGTGGGCTAAGAAGTCACACAACTTGGAGGACCCGATTTGTAGGAGATAGTGCAGTGAGCCTTGGTGATGATGGTACAGATTGGGAGAAGGTGGATTGGGTAGGTTGATCTAGGAAGACCTAGTTCGGAGGACATAAACTATAGTAATGTAAAGAAAAGATTTCAATAAAGAGGTTCTTTGACTTAGAGCTTGAGAGTATTTTCTATCAGTGAAGCCTTTTGCTGTAGATTGGCAAGTTAACAGACGTTCTGGTACTGCCAGTGAACTGGTATAATTTCTTCAATCAAGACTTCAGTTGTATTTCTTTTTTTTTATATCCTGTCAACCTGAGTGCCTGACTGGACAAAAGATGAGTAATGCTGGACATCTTCCTCCCTCGGCAGGCCTGAGGAGTTGATCAGCCTCGTAGTGGATTTTAAATTGTGTTTAACCTGAGCGTTCGCTGTTCCAAGTACTGATGTTAGAAGCACTTGCATTTCTTTACAGGGTTATGGATTTCCAGTGAATCAGTACTTCGACATGCTGCTCGAGATCAGAGATCAATATGGTGAAATTCTGCTCAAGAAGTGGTCTGGGGTGTTCAGGTGAGAAGGAGTACTCTTCTTGGAGTTTACAAAAAAAAAACAATGCAATGTCCTTTTATTACTTCTGTCCAATTTCAATTCAGCCTGAATTCCGTTTGCTGTACAAGTGCAAGTTGTTGTTTTTGAACGTTTAAAAGCCTCTCTACTGGCTGTAAGGAGTCCAGGTGCAAGCTGTTTGCGCAGTTTCATCCCAGCTACCATTGATTCATGCTCACAGTTCATCCAACTGCCTAAAATTCAGCACAGGTTAGCAATTTGACTCAGACATAGAGCTTGACAGTGGTAGAAAATGGAGAATATGTCACTCTGATCAAATAGGGGGTGCTTTTCTCAGGTTGTGCTTGAGGTGGGTTATTGAGGTAGGTAAGCCTCACCCTGAATGTAACAATTTGTGAATGTTTGATGTAAAGAGTGCAAAGAGAGCTTTATTCTGAATCTGACTCTTGTTGGACTTGTTTTGGGAATGTTTGATAGAGTAACGTTTCCTCTACACCGACCTATGTCTAACCCATGCTGTACCTGTTGCGAGGGAATCTATTTTTAAATTTAATTTCTACATTTTTGAGGCAGACCCTACCACACAATGTAAACTGGATTGGAGATGAAATTGGAAGGGAAGCAGAAAAGGGTAAACCTCGAAATAAAACTGAACTTCCCGGTTTCTGAGGGAATCATGAGCAAGCTGAGGTTGGGAAGTTGAAGCTGTGCCCTGGTTGAAATAGGTATAAGAACACAGATCAGCCCAAGCTGTGCAGTAGCAGTTTTGTTGAGTCCATTAGAGCAGAACAGGCAAGCTGAAGAAGACTCAAGAAGAGGCTAGAAGATCTGAGAATAGCGAAGAGAATAAGTTGCTGCAGCTGCTTCTGTTACTTGAAGATAACATTGGATCTACACCATCCAGACCGAGTTGAGCAGGTTCTGCAGACGTGTGCCATTTGCGGTAAAGACTATACCGGTGGAACTTAGGTTGGTTGTGGGTTGCTGGTGCTGGGAATCAGACTAGCTCCTGGAAGGAGCTGTGGGAGACAGTGGTGTAGTGGTATTGTTACTGGACTAGTAATATAGAGGCCCAGGTTAAGGCTCTGGGGACATGGGTTCACATCCCACCACAGCAGCCAGTGGAATTTAAATTCAAATTAATAAAATACGACCATATGAATTAGGAGCAGGAGTAGGCCATTTGACCCCTCGAGCCTGCTCCGCCATTCAATAAGAGCATGGCTGATCTGATCGGAACCTCAACTCCACATGCCCACCTATCCCCTATAACCTTTCACCCCCTTGCTTCTCAAGAATCTATCTAGCTTTGCCATAAAAATACTCAAAGACTCTGATTCCACCGCCTTTTGAGGAAGAGTTCTAAAGACTCACGACCCTGAGAGAAAAAAATTCTCCTCCTCTGGGCGACCCTTTATTTTTGAACAGTGAGCCCCTGTTCTGGATTCGCCCACAAGAGGAAACATCCTTTCCACATCCACCCTGTCAAGAGCCCTCAGCATCTTATATCTTTCAATCAAGTCGCCTCTTAGTAATCTCCAGCAGATACCAGCCTGGCCTGTCCAATCTTCCCTCATATGACAACGCTCCCATTCCAGGTATTGGTATAGTAAACATTCTCTGAAATGCTTCCAACATATTTGCATACTTCCTTAAAAAAAAGGAGACCAATACAGTACACAGTCCTCCACATGTGGTCTCACCAATGCTCTGTATAACTGAAATGTAACCTCTCTGCCTTTGTATACAATTCCCCTCACAATAAGCAATAACATTCTATCAGCTTTCCGAATTACTTGCTGCACCAGCATACTAACCTTTTGAAATTTATGAACTAGGACACCCAGATCCTTCTGCATCTCAGAGCTCTGCAATCTCTCACCATTTAGATAATATGCTTCTTTTTTATTCTTCCTGCCAAAATGGACAGTTTCACATTTGCCCACGTTATACTCCGTTTGCCAGATCTTTGCCCACTCATTTAACCTATTTATATCCTTTTGTAGCCTCCTTGTGTCCTCTTCACATCTTACTTTTCTACCTATCTTTGTGTCATCAGGAAATTTAGCAACCATACCTTCAGTCCCTTATCCAAGTCATTTATTTAAATTATAAAATCTAGAATTGAAAGCTTGTCTCAGTAATGGTGACCATGAAAATGTTGTCAATTACTATAATAACCCATCTGGTTCACTAGTGCCCCTTAGGGAAGGAAATTTGCTATCTTTACCTGGTCTGGCCTACATGTGACCCCAGACCCACAGCAATGTGGTTGAATCTTAACTGCCCTCTGAATTAGCAGAGCAAGCCATTAAGTTTAAGGGCAATTAGGGGGATGGGCAACAAATGCTGGCTTTGCCAGCAGCACCCTCTTCCCATGAAAGAATAAATTTAAAAAGGAGAAATTGTTTGTGAGGAATACAGAGTTTGAAGGACTTTATGACCCACTGTGATCACAAAACATCTGAGTGGAATGCTGAGCCAATTCGTAGGATCCTTCTTAGTTGTATCTGCCATTTAATTTGCAGTTTGGCTATAATTTGCCTGTTCGTTCATGTTTAACTTGTTAATTCTGGATGTTAGAGTATAGGATAGATAGTATTCAGTGGAATCTTGTGGTTCATTATTTTAGTAAATAACTGGGATTTCAAGTTTCGTCTACTTAAAAAGAGCTGTTACTGATCTCTACCGAGATTGTAACACTCTCCTGGGAGTGTTTGATGGGACAGTGTAGAAGAACTTTACTCTGTATCAAACCCCGTGCTGTACCTGCCCTGGGAGTGTTTGATGGGACAGTGTAGAAGGACTTTACTCTGTATGAAACCCCATGCTGTACCTGCCCTGGGAGTGTTTGATGGGAATTTGAGTGTAGAGGGGGTTTCAAAATCTAGAACAAGAGGACGGATAATAAAATTAGAACCAAGTTGCTAAAAGCAAACCCAGGGGGATAAAGGTATCTAGAGGATGTATGAAAATATGGAATGCTGTTGATGCAGTTGAGATGTTTTAAAAAGAGATAAATGATAGGATAATGAAGAATCTGGAGAGAGGGCAGAGAATTGTGATTAAAGAAAAACAAAAATGGGGTTGGGTAGAATGGCTTAACAATGGGATGAATTGCGGCTTAAGTGGGAGGGATATGAACAGTTTTGATTTAGCGACTGTACACGGAGAACCAGAATGCAATGGAGATGAATAGCATTGAAAGTTTAATCGGGGGCTGATAGAGAAAATTATGCGATGGGAACGGGTAGAAATTGTTGAACTTTTTGGACAGACCAGATCAATGCGCGATGTGCTCCTCTGGGCCCTCTATATTTCGAAGCAATTCTGATTTCTGTAAGCAAGGAGAGAAGATGTTCACCAAACACCTATCAGAAAACAAATGACTTAACGGTGCTCTAATTTCTCGCTCTCTCAGCATGTGTCTGAATTGGGAGGAAACACGGGCACCCACAAACACTGATACATCCTTCTAATGATTGAAAGTAAGTAACTATTAACGGATTTCCCAGAGTCAAAAGCTCACCTTCAATGTTAGGTTCCACGTCATGAATGAGCCCAAAAAGGAATTTTGCCCATACAATGCGGATTTCACAAAAAGACAAGGCGAGGACTTGACTCCAAATACTTGGAATTTTAGCCATCGCTGTGCTTAAGCTGCTCAATTTACGCTGAACAGCCCATAAAATCAGCAAAGCTTTTAGAGCGTTCTTGCGTGACCAAGGACGGGCTGTCCTTAAGCCTGCAAAGTAACTAGAAGCAACTTTGCATCACTCAGGCCATGGGTCATGTTGAAGAAAGAAAGGGATGCGTTAACTTTGCCATCTGAAAGCAACTCATTAACTCGGGCCCTCTTCAGTAACATGCTTGGCTGCTTCTGGCTGATTTGCCCCTTTTTATAAGGAAGAAGTTATTTGTAATTGTGTGAAAGCAGCATGTTATACACAGCTAAGTAATCCGACAACCAACAGATCAGATCAAAGCTCTGCAGTCCTGCCATGTCCAGTCATGCATAGTGGTGGACAGTTAACTGGAGGAGAAGGCTCCACAAATGCCATCCTCAATGATGGGGTAACCCAGCACATCAGTGCATAGAGCAAGGCAATCATCTTCAGCCAGAAGTGTCGAGTGAATGATCCAGCACGACGACCTCCTGAGGTCCCCATCATCTTCAATGCCAAATTCAGATAATTCGATTTACTCCACTTGAAATCAAGAAATAGCTGAAGGCATTGGATACAGCAAAACCCTGACAATATCCTGGCTGTAGCACTGAAAACTTGTACTCCAGAACTAGCCACATCCTTAGGCAAGCTGTTCCCATACAGCTAAAACACTGGCATCTACCTGACAATGTGGAAAATTGCCCAGGTATGTCCACAAAAATCAGGACAAATCCAAGCTGGTCAGTTACTCTCCCATCTGCCTCCTTTTAATCTGCAAAACGATGGAAGGTGCCATCGTGTTATCAAGTGGCATTTACTCAATAATAACCTGCTCACCAGTGCACAGTTTGTGTTCTGCCAGGGCCACTCAGCTTCAAGTCTCATTAAGCCTTGGTCCAAACATGCACAAAAGAACTGAATTCCAGAGGTGCGGTGAGAGTGACTGCTCTTGACATCAAGACAGCATTTAACCAAGTGAGGCATCTTGGAGCCCTAGTAAAATTGAATCACTAGGAGTTGCAGGAAAATTCTCCACTGGTTTGAGTCATACCTAGCACAAAGGAAGATCGTTGTGATTATTGGAACTCCTGCAGCCATTCTTCTCAGCCCCAGGACATGGCTGCAGGAGTTCCTTCAGAGTAAAATCCTAAGCGCAACCATCTTCAGCTGCTTCATCAATGATGTTCCCTCCATCACAAGGTCAGAAATGGGGATGTTCGCTGATGATTTCACAATGTTCAGCACCATTCGCAACTCCTGATATTGAAGAAATCCCTGTCTGCATGCAGCGAGACCTTGGCAACATTCAGGCTTGCGTTAATATGTGACATGTGACATTCACGCCTTAGTGCCAGACAATGCCACCTCCAACAAAAGAGAATCTAACCATCTCCCCTTGATCATTCACAGCATCACGAATACGGAATCGCCCACCATCCACATCCTGGGGTTTATCAGAAACTTAACTGGACCAGCCACATAAATACTTAGAAATCTGGGTAGACCAGATTTATACTACTTGTATACACATACGCTGTATGTATATACTTGGTTCAGTTGGCAGTACGCTTACTTTTAACTTAAGTTATCCAGTTGAATGTTTAAAAGAAAGACTGATTAACTGACTGTTCATTGTTTCAACAAACTCAGTACGTATCAAAGCCCTTTACAGCTATTGAAGCACTTTTGAGCGTAGTCACTGTTGAAATGTAGCAGCCAATTTGCGCAAAGGAAAATCCCACGAACTGCACTGTCATAATGACCAGAAAGGCTGTTATTGGATGTTTGTTGAGGGGTAAATAGTAGCCAAAACTCCCCGCTACAGTTCTTCAAAGAGAGCTGTGGGATTTTCTATATCTACCGGAGATATTAGAAGATATTAGATCTATGTAATGTCACTTTCTAACAAAGGCACCACTGATGGTGCAGTGTTCCCACGTCTTTAGGTTCTACTTAGGGAACGACTGATTCCTTTTGATTGCAAGTTCCACATTCTCACCACTTTCTAAGCAAAGAACTTTCCCCTGAATTTCCTTTTGGATTTACTAGGGACTGTATTTATGGGTTTTAGTTTTAGTCCCCTGCACAAGCGGAAACATCTTTTCTCTATCTACCCTGTCAAACGCTTTCATAATCTTAAAGACCTCTGCCAGGTCACCTTTCAGCCTTTTCGTTCTTACCCCCTCAGTTCTGGTATCATTATATACTTTTGAACCAATGTGCCTGTATGTTTATACTTTCCAAAGCTGTTCATAGACACACTTGATTGAAAGATGATGTTTGCCAAATAATAATTTGTCTGGCCCTTAGGGCCAGTGTTAGCCCTATGCTGGTTGTACTCCAGCAATGAATGCACACCTCTGGTAAACAACCATGTTGCAATATATTGGTGGTGGCAGGGGGTGGGTGCTGTGGGGACTAGGGGTCATAGAAAGCACAGCCAAAGGCAGCTGCAAGGACAGCTTAGGGTGAAATCTCCTCAACCTGTAGCTGTTACAGTAATTAAAGTTTATTGTTTTTTTTATTGTCTTTTATTGTTTTCTTTTGCTGGAACAGATTTTTGGCCCAAAACAGCATGTTACACACACTGTTATTCCCTTTGCCCTCAGACCCTCACAGATCAATTCTCCCATTCAGTCTCAGAATCCTTGGACTAATGCCATCCTTGTACTCCTGTCACTGTCACAGTTTCTGTCACTCCCGAGACCATACCTGATAATTACCTTGATTCCTCCCACTCCATTACCATCATTCGTCACTATGGAAAAAACACTGCTATTCAGTTCTGGTCCAACTCTCTCCTTGGCATGCAATCCATTGTTAGCACATCACCCTACACTATGGGCAGGATTTTCATCCTCGAGGCGGATAGTGGAAGCCAGGAAAATAACCGGAGGAAGTGCCAGGGAAGATGGGATTTTCATTGTGAGGTGGCAGGTGCCGGCTGCAGTCAGGCCACTTGGCCCAGGAAAGAATTCGGAGTCAGCCACAGGAGGTGCTGGGTGCCAAGGTGGGCTGTTTAAAAGGCCTGCCTTTGTGCTGTGGGTCTTCCCAGCTATAATGAAAAAAGTAAGGCCTGATAGCCCTCTCTCCTGCCACACCCCTCACCCCCACACATTTCCCCATGCCCCATCCATGCGACTTCATGCACCTCTACCTACCCCCTCTGGACCCTCGTGCCCCCTCATACCAGGATGTGCACTCCCAACCACCCCCCAATGGTCCCTCATGGCCCCCATCCCAGGCTACGACACTTCTATTCACCCATATACACTGTATAGAAGCAATGAACCCCATAGTGATATATGGATGTCAATCATCCAGACACTTTGAAGTATCAATGGTTGAAACTGCAAGCACTTGAAACCTCTTTATTTTGTGTAAATGAACATTGTGGGAGTGACAGAAGAGATCAGAGAGCCAGAGCTGTCAATCAAGCAATGTTTTCCCTGGGGTTCTGGTATTTTGGTACACTAGTAGATGCCTGGGCTCTCAACCAAGCCTTATTATGCATTCATGAGAGCCTAGACACCCATTAGAGCACTGAAACACCTGAAGATATCCTTGCATCAGAGTTTAAGATAGAGTTAACGTTTCGAGTTCGATATGACTTCTTCGGGACACAGGAATTTGGAAAAGAGTCAAAATTGTCTCGAAACATGAACTTTGTTTCTTTCTCCACGGATGCTGCCAGACCTGCTGAGATTTTCCAGCACTCGCTGTTTTTATCTCATCTCCAGCATTCCCAGTATTTTGCTTTTATTTAAAAAAAAAAGTTCTTGCAGATAGGACTGTCATGAAGAGATTAATGTCTATAATGCTATAGGAAATTATTTTTTTAAAGTAAGAGTTTAGTGGTGTCTGTGTCTATGCGTGTGTGTCTTAATTGGATTGAAGCCAGCTAGCCTGGGTGCTTTGATGTACAGAAAGTAGGAGGTTTGAAATGGTAATTAGATAAACATAGGGTGTCAAGGGGGCAATTTGCATTTTTAAATAAAGCATTCAAAAGAATGGGTGAAATCTTGCCCCTAGCTAGAAGATGCCAAGCAATGTGTTTATTTTCGTTCGGCTTACTAATAAAATTGGTGGAATCAAAGGATGTCATTGTTAGAAGAGGTAAAATTAAAAACCCAGTAATACAATGGGAAATTTACATTCAAAGGAAAAGCTAGGCACAAACAGAAAGGAGTTTGTGTGTGTGTGTGTAAGGCAGAAGCATTTTAAGATGCATCAAGTGTGAGAGGCCTCCAGCCTGTAAAGCCTCAAGTCTGTCTGCAAGGACCCAGAGCTGAAACAAACTCATTTTGAATGCAGCTGTCCAGGGTGTGCTCTGCCAGAGGTCTGTTAAATCTATAAGTCTCACTGTTGCCTTAACAGGGGTGTAACTGAGAGTCAGATTAATTAGGGGATTTTTGTAGTTATTATAGTAGTAATTTTGTACAATTTTTCTTGTACTAATAAATGTTTAATTTAGTTTTATAAAAAACCTCGAGACTTGGCAGTCTTATTACTACTGAATTCAAAGCCTGCATCTTTGCAAACATACAAATTGCAAAAAGGGGTTATGACAGTTGTTTCAAGTTTCCCTCTGGGATTTGAGCAACTCAGCCTTCACCATCGGCTGTGTCATAACAGGGAAACAGTGATCTGTAGTTGCAATGGAAGAGGTCTTTCTGGGTAAGTGATTTGTGTGGCTGCGTAGACTAGACGTATGGACCCTCGAGTATGATTTGAGGAGAAGTTAGAGAGAAACTATTTCCTCTGTTGGAAGAGACCAGAAAACCTTAAACTTGGAATTAGGCTCTTTAAGGGCGACACAAAGATAGTGGAAATATGGAACTCTCTCCTTGAAAAAGCTGTGAGGATTGGTGTCGGTTGAAAATTTCAAAACTGGAATTGATAGATTGTTTTGGGTAAATATATTAAGGGTTACAGAAGCATGATGGATAAGTAGAGCTAAGCTACAGATCAGCCATGATCTCATTGAATAATGAAACATGCTCAATGGGCCAAATGGCCTGCTTCAATTCCGATGGTTGAGAGCTGTTTGTGTGCATTTACTGTGGACGGAGGCTGTCATTTTTACAGAACTCCTGTTGAGCTCCCACCAGTCCTGGTCCCAATTTAGCACCTGAGTCAAACACAGCCCACATATGGTTGACCCCTTTGTGGCAACGGGGATTTATCAAATTGGAAACTCCCTTCCTAACAGCACTGTGGGTGTACCTACACCACATGGACTGCAGCAGTTCAAGGCAGCAGCTCACTTCCACTTTCTCAAGGGCAACTAGGGATGGGCGATAAATGCTGGCCCAGCCAGCGAAGCCCACATCCCATGAATGGATCATTTTTTAAAATTTCGTAGAAACGGGGTTGAAAATCCAACACCTGAGACAGTTGCTCACACTTCCTGTTGCTTTGGTCAAGATATGAAGATTCTCCTCAGCAATCAATTTTCAGCCAAATTTACTCTGGGCAATGGGTGAATGCAGTGGTGGTGGATGTTCTGTACAATGGTGAACTTTGAAGTTGTATTCATTGAGCAGACTGATTTCTTGGCTGCCTCAGTTGTGTACAATTAGGTGGAGTTTTCATAGCTGTGGAAATTGGACTCGGCTGTGACATTCCATCTCGTTATTTGGGAATGGGGTGGGCTGGTGAAACAAAGCTCAGTCTCGTTGCCAGAACGTAACTCTTCAGTATTCCAGGGTAATTTAAGCCTGTACTGACCCTGAGCACATATCCCTGCAACTGAAGACATTAGAATTGAAGGATAATGAAGTGGGATACATTTTGTTCTTTCATATCGTTTTGCTTATCCATTGCTCTGTTGTTCAAGTGAATGATTTCCAATATTTAATTCCAGTACTTTAAATACAGCCTGTGAAGGATAAAGGCATATTCTCCTTTTACCTCATTATTAAGAAAGGACTAGAGCTTAAGACCGAGATCGATAGATTTTTGTTCAGGAAGACTATTGATGTGCATATCAGCCACGATCTGATTAAATGGCGATGCAGAGTCTCCTTTTCCTACCCGATGAACATAAATCAGATTCAAATTTACCTTGCAGGTCTGACAGCATCTGTGGAGAGAAAGACAGAGTTAACGTTTCGAGTCCATATGGCTCTTCTTCAGAACTAAAGAGAAATAAATATATGGTGAAATATATACTGTTTAAGGGGGGGTGGTGTGGGGGGGTGGGCGTGGGACAGGTGAAGCTGGATAGAAGGCCAGTGGAGGCAAAGGAGAGATTGCAAAAGGTGTCATAAACAGAAGGTCGAAGGGGTGTTGAAGGTGGTGATATTGGCTAAAGGAGGTGCTAATGGAGACATGAGCAAGTGACAGATGGCCCTAGTGGGGGTGGGGTGGGGGGAAGCGGACGGTGTGGGGAAAAAAGATCGAAATAGGTTAAAAGGTGGGGATAAAACAATGAATAAAAATGAAAATAAATTTTAAAAATAATAATAATAAAAACAGGTGGGGAAAAATATATATGTATAAAAACTAAAAAATAAGTATTTGAAAAAAGGGGTGAGGATGGAGGAGAGAGTTCTTGATCTGAAGTTGTTGAACTCAATGTTAAGTCCGGAAGGCTGTAAAGTGCCTAATCGGAAGTTGAGGTGCTGTTCCTCCAGTTTATGTTGAGCTTCACTGAAACATTGCAGCAGGCCAAGGATGGACATGTGGGCATGAGAGCATTGGAGTATTGAAATGGCAAGCGACAGGAAGGTCTGGGTCATGCTTGCGGACAGATCAAAGGTGTTCCGCAAAGCGGTCACCCAGTCTGCATTTGGTGTCTCCAATGTAGAGGAGACCGCATTGGGAGCATCAAATGCAGTAGACCAAATTGAAGGAGGTGCAAGTGAAGCGCTGATAGTGAGGAAGGGGGAAGTAAAGGGGCAGGTGTTGCACCTTCTGCGATTGCATGGGAAGGTGCCATGGGAGGAGCTTGGGGTGTCGGGGTTGATGGAGGAGTGGACCAGGGTGTCCCAGAGGGAACGGTCCCTATGGAATGCCGATGAGGTGGGGGGGTGGGGTGAAGGGAAGACGTATTTGGCGGTGACATCATGCTGGAGTTGGCGGAAACGGCGGAGGATGATCCTTTGAATGCGGAGGCTGGTGGGGTGAAAAGTGAGTACAAGGGGACCCTACCATGGTTCTGAGAGGGAGAGGAAGGTGTGAGGGCAGAGGCGCAGGAGATGGGTCGGACACGGTTGAGGGCTCTGTCAACCACATTGTGGGTGGGAAACCTCAGTTAAGGAAGAAGGAAGACATGTCAGAAGCACTGTTTTGGAAAGTGGCATCATCGGAACAAATGCGACGTAAGTGAAGGAACTGAGAGAATGGGATGGAGTCCTTATGGGAAGCAGGGTGTGAGGAGCTGTAGTTGAGGTAACTCTGGGAGTCGGTGGGCTTGTAATGAATATTGGTACACAGTTTATCACCAGAAATTGAGACAGAGTGGTCAAGGAAGGGAAGGGAAGTGTCAGTGATGGACCATGTGAAAGTGATGGAGGGGTGGAAATTGGAAGCAAAATTAATAAATTTTTCCAGGTTCAGACAGGAGCGTGAAGCAGCACTGAAACAGTCATCAACGTACTGGAGAAAGAGTTGTGGGAGGGGGCCTGAGTAGGACTGGAACAAGGAATGTTCCACATACCCCATAAAGAGACAGGCATAACTGGGGCCCATGCCCATAGCCACACCTTTTATTTGGAGGAAGTGAGACGAGTTCAAGGAGAAATTGTTCAATGAGAGAACAGGTTCAGCCAGACAGAGAGTAGTGGTGGACAGGGATTGTTCGGGCCTCTGTTCAAAGAAGAAGCGGAGAGCCCTCAGACCATCCTGGTGGGGGATGGAGGTGTAGAGGGATTGGACTTCCATGGTGAAGAGGAGGCGGTTGGGGCCAGGGAACTGGAAATTGTTGATATAATGTAGGGCATCAGAGGAACCGTGGATGTAGGTGGGAAGAGACTGGACAAGGGGAGAGAGAATGGAGTCAAGATAGGAAGAAATGAGTTCTATGGGCATCATGTGTCAAAAAAAAAGAAGCTGTGCAGTCAAATGGAATGTATAGAAGAACTCTCCAGGCTTACACAGTATTACAGCCACAATATCTGCAGGCTCTCGATGAGCTTTTAAAGAATTTATTCTTTCACCAGATGTGGGGGTCGCTGGCTAGGCCAACATTAATTGCCCATCCTGAATAATTGTTTCTAGAATCTTGCCCACCACAGAAGCTAAACTGACTGGTCTGTAATTGCTGAGTTTATCCTTACAACCTTTTTTTGAACAGGGTGTAATGTTTGCAATTCTCCAGTCCTCTGACACCTCCCCTGAGTGTGGGGAAGACCAAAAGATTATGACTAATGCCCCTGCAATTTCTACCCTCACTTCCTTCAATATCCTTGAATGCATCTCATCCAGTTCCAATGCCTTGTCAACTTTAAGTACCAACAGTCTATTCAACATTTCCTCCTTATCAACTTTGAACCCTTCTAATGACAGAGTTTCCTTGTCTGTCACCATGGCCTGGGGAGCATCTACCTCCTTGGTGAAGACTGATGCAGAGTATTCATTTCCTACCTCAGCCCCTTCGTCCATGTGTAAATTCCTTTTGGGGTCCCTAATTGGCCCTACTACTCCTTTTACCGCCCTTTTCCTATTTATGTGCCCATAGAAGACTTTAGGATTCCCCTTTATTTTGGCTGCCAGTCTTTTTTCATAATCCCTCTTCGCTTCTCTAATATGCTTTTTCCACCTCCCCTCTGAACCTTCTGTATTCCTCTTGGTTCTCAGTTGTATTTTCTACTTGACACCTGTCATAAGCACACTTTTTCTTCTTTATCTTAATTTCTATCCCCTTTTTCATCCAGGGAGCTCTGGATTTGTTTGCCATACATTTCCTTTTCGATGGAATACACCTTGACTATGCCCGAATCAATTCTTTTTTGAAGCCCATTGTTCAGCTACCGTTTTTCCTGCCAATATTCCATTTCAGTCTATCTGGCCCAGCTCCGTTCTTGCCCCATCGAAATCGGCTCTCGTCCAGTTAATTATTCTTACTCTGGGTTGCCTATCGTCCTTTCCATCATCATCCTAAAACATACAATACAATGATCACTGTCTCTTAAATCTTCCCCCACTGACACCTGATCTACTTGGCTCACCTCATTTCTAAGAACCCGGTCCAACAGTGCATCTTTTCTTGTTGAATTTTAGACATACTGCTTTTCGAAAATCCTCCTGAACACAACCTAGGAACCTTTGCCCCTCTTCACCCTTTACATGACCAGTGCTTGTATCTCTCTGCAATTTCCCTGCAGATTTGTGCTACGTCTTTCTCACTAGTTGACAGTCGATAAACTAAACTGAAAAATGTAATTGCTCCCTTTTTGTTCCTTAGCTCTGGCCAAATCGATTCTGTCCTTGAACTCTGGAACATCCTCTTTCCCTGGCACTGCAATGCTCTCCTGAACTAATACCACCACCCCTCCTCCTTTCCTATCTTTTCTGAACACCTTGTACCTGGGAATATTTAACACCCAGTTCTCCCCTTCCTTGAGCCAGGTCTCTGTTATTGCCAGAACATCATATTTCCACATGGCAATCTGTGCCTGTAACTCCCCAATCTTATTTACTACACACCGTGCATTCATATAGAAGCATAGTAAACCTGACTCAGATTTTGTTACTTTCTCTCGCAATGCAACTTCATCCATTAACTTACTATTCTGTACACTGGTGCTATCTGTCCCTCCCAGTAATTTGTGTACCCTGGCATTCCTGTAATATTTTCTCTTGGTTCCTGCCGAGTTCGTTTGAAGCCCTCCCAACAGCACAAGCAAAACTCCCCGCAAGGAACTCAGTCCCAGCTCTGTTCAGGTGCAACCTGTCTGGCTTGTACAGGTGTCATCTCCCCCAGAGCCAATCCCAGTGTCCCAGGAATCTAAAGCCCTCTCTCCTGCACTCTTTCCAGCCATGCATTCTTTAGGGCATAAGAAATAGGAGCAGGAATAGACCATTCGGCCCCTCAAGCCTGCCCCGCCATTCAATACGAATATGGCTGATCTGCCTCAGCCTCAACTCCTCTTTTGTGCGAGCTCCTCATAGCCCTCAACTCCCCAATAATTCAAAAGTCTATCTACCTCTTCTTCAAATACTTTCAGTGATCTAGCCTCTGGGGTAAAGAATTCTAGACCTTTACCCTCAAAGAAATTCCTTCACATCTCTCTTAAATGAGTGTCCCCTTATTCTGTAACTAGGTCTCCTTGTTCAAGATTCCCCCACTAGCAGAAACATCTTCTCAACATCTCCCTGTCAAGCCCCCTCAGAATCTTGTGTTTCAATAAGATCACCCCTCATTCTTCTAAACTCCAATGAATAAAGGCCTAACCCGTTTAGCCATTCTTGATAAGTCAACCCCTTCATCCCAGGAATCAAGCCTTGTGAATCTCTTTTGAACTGCCTGCAATGCAAGTATATCCTTTCTTAAATATGGGGATCAAAACTGTACACAGTACTCCAGGGGAGGCCTCACCAACACCCTGTACAGTTGTAACAAGACTTCCCTATGTTTAAACTCCAACACCCTAGCAATACAGGCCAAAATTCCATTTGCCTTCTTAATTACTTGCTGCACCTGCATGCTAACTTTTTGTGTTTCATGCACAAGAACACCCAGATCCCTCTGTGCTGCACTTTTTTGGAGCATCTCTCCATTTAAATAATAGTCTGCCCTTTGACTCTTCCTACCAAATTGCATGACCTCACACTTTCCTACATTAAACTCCATCTGCCAAGTTTTTGCCCACTCACTTAACCTATATCCCCTTGCAGATTCCTTATGTCCTCATCACAACATGCCCTCCCACCTATCTTTGTATCGTCAGCAGATTTGGATACATTACACTCTGCCCCTTCCTCCAAATCATTAATATAGATAGCAAATAATTGAGGCCCAAGGACTGATCCTTGTGGCACTCCACTAGTTACATTTTTCCAACCTGAAAAAGACCCATTAGTCTCAACTCTGTCATCTGTGTGTTAACCAATCCTCAATCCATGCTAATACATTACCCCCAATACCATGAGCTCCTATATAGTGCAATAAGAGGAGGGGGAGGCATAGTGGTATTGTCACTGGACTGGTATTCCAGAGACCCAGGGTAGTGCTCTGGGGATCCGGGTTCGAACCCCACCATGGCGGATGGTAGAATTTGAATTCAATAAAAATCTGAAATTAAAAGTCTGATAATGATCATGAAACCATTGTCGGTTGTGGTAAAAATTATCTGGTTCACTAAAGTCCTTACTTGGTCTGGCCTACATGTGACTCCAGACCCACAGCAATGTGGTTGACTCTTAACTGCCTTCTGAACAAGGGCAATTAGGGATGAGCTGGCCTAGCCAGTTACACCTACAAATAAAAAAAACCTTTTATGTGGCACCTTATTGAATGCCTTCTGAAAATCCAAATACACTACATCTACTGGTTCCCCTTTATCAACTCTGCTTGTCATATCCTTAAAGAACTCTAGCAGATTTGTCAAACATGATTTTCCTTTCACAAAGCCATAGGGTCAGAGAGTTATACAGCACAGAAACAGGCCCTTTAGCCCATCGTGTCCGTGCCGGCCATCAAGCACCTATCCATTCTAATCCCATTTTCCAGCACTTGGCCCGTAGCCCTGTATGCTATGACGTTTCAAGTGCTCATCTAAATACTTCTTAAATGTTGTGAGGGTTCCTGTCTCTACCACCCCTTCAGGCAGCGTGTTCCAGATTCCAACCACTCTGGATGAAAAAAATTTTCCTCAATTCCCCTGTAAACCTCCTGCCCCTTAACTTAAATCTATCATGTTGACTCTGTTTGATTGCGCTCAACTTTTCTAAATGTCCTGCTATTTCTTCCTTAATAATGGACTCTAGCATTTCCCTAACGACAGAATTTAGGCTGACTGGCCTACGGTTTCCTGCTTTTTGTCTCCCTCCCTTCTTGAACAGGGTCGTCACATTAGCGGTTTTCCAATCTGCTGGGACCCTCCTGGAATCCTGTGAGTTCTGGAATATTTCGACCAATGCCTCCACTTCCTTTAAAACCCTTGGATGAAGGCCATCAGGTCCTGGCAACTTGTCTGCCTTTAGTCCCATTAGTTTGTCAAATACTTTGTCCCTTGTGATAGAAACGGTTACAAGATCTTTCCTTAAAAGTTAGCTCCTTACTTATCTGATATCTTTGGGATGTTTATAGTGTCCTCCACTGTTTGTTTTTTATATTTCTTGCCTTTTTACTTTCATAGTCAACTTTCTGCCTCTTTATTAGCTTTTTAGTCATGTGCTGCTGGTTCCTAAAAATTCCCAATCCTTTGGCCTACCACTAGTTTTTGCCACTTTGTATGTCTTAGTTTTTGATTGGATACTCTCCATGACCACCTTTGTTAATCACAGGTAAGTTCTCATCGAGTCTTTCTTTTTGACCGGGATAAACTTTTGCTGAGCTTAATGAAATACCTGCCTAAATGCCTGCCACTGCTCATCCACTGACCTTCCCCTTAATCTACTTTCCCAGCCCATTTTAGACAACTCTCCTTTCTTCATACCTCTGCAATTACCCTTATTTAAGTTGAGGACACTGGTTTAAGACCAGAGTCGCTTGCCCTTAAACTGAACATTCATCTGCCTTGTCCTCCTATTTCTGTACTCACTGGCACGTGGTACTGGGAGTAATCCTGAGATTGCTACATTTGAGGTCCTGCTTGCTAATTTTTACCTAGCTCCCTAAATTCTGATTGCAGGACCACATGCCCCTTTCTACCTAAGCCATTAATACCAATGTGGACCATGACCTCTGGCTGTTCACCCTCTGGAAGAATGTCCTGCAGCCGCTCTGTGACATCCTTGACCCTGGCAGCAGGGAGGCAACATACCACCCTGGAGTCACATCTACGGCCTCAGAAACGCCTGTCTGTTCCCCTAACCAATGAATCCCCTATCACTATGGCTCGGGGTCCTCCTCACTCTCCTTTCACACTCTCCTCTATCACAAACACACACCTTAGCAATGGACAAATAACCTGAAATATAAGTCACTAATTGTGAATTAAAGAAGAATCTTTAAAGCAAAATTAATAATGAGAGAAAGCAAGGTAAGAAACCAGATCGCTCAAAAATGCTTCTTGAAAGTCCTTATGGCTGCTTTCTACATTCATTATTGCGTTGGATAATTTAATTAAGACTGCTGATTTTAAAGCACTGAAATATATATTAAGTTCCAGTGGAGAGAGATTTGGTGAAGCAGGAAGGATGCAAATAAGAAAAGATTAAAATTTTACATACTTGGCCTTCACTATGAAAAGCTACACCATAAGCACTTGAAAAGAGCAGGTCAGAGGCTAGGAATCCTATGCGAGTAACTCACCTCCTGACTCCCCAAAGCTTGTCCACCATCTACAAGGCTCAGGTCAGGAATGTGATGGAATACTTCCCACTTGCCTGGATGAGTGCAGCTCCAACAACACTGAAGAGTCATACAGACTCAAAATAATAACACTCTTTCTCCCTCCACAGGTGCTACCAGAGCTGCTGGTTCCAGCACTTTCTTTTTCCTTTCCATTGCTGACTGATTCTCCCAAATATTTCCATCTTATATGGGCTTTCATTCATTTTATTTTCCTTTCTGTATCTGTGCATCTACTTGGGCATGAAGAGAATCGAGGCAAATGGAAATAGGAAGGTATAGCTGAGGTAGAAGATCAACCAGGTCTTTATTAAATGGCGTAGCAGGCTCAAGGGGCCATACACTCCACTTCTCTTATTTGTATGTTCTTATCTTTCTCCTCTGCCTTTTTCTTCCATATATGCTCTTTTTTACTCTCTCGCTCTTCTCTTCTGAGAGAATCATTTGTACAAAGAGCCTGTTCCTTAATGTAAAATTCATGGTCATAACATAAGAAATAGGAGCACAAATATTTTTGTTCTCTTTGGACATACGTGCATATATAAATATATTTACATACACAAATAGATGGCTGTGTGTGTGCAGGTGACATCCTGTTTGTCTGTGTGCTTGAGTTTTCTTCTCTGTCCTGCGGTTGTGTCCAGATTGGATGATAATTATTTCCCAAAGCGAAATGAGGGAGGAAAAGATGATAAGTTTGAAATGGTTTCAGTGAAGTACTTGGAGTGCTTTCTGTTCCCTCTCCCCTCACCCATAAGATCTTTGTTTAAACAGGAAATGTTTTTTTTTGTCACATTTTCCCCTTCTCCAATTCATCAGACTTAAGTGAACATGGATCAGCACACTATATTAACACCTACCCTCCCCAGATCACACGTCATTTTGATCAGGGCTAGGTTTTTATGATTTCACTTTCTACCTCTCATTGGTCAGAGTTGCATAGACCTGTTCTTAAGTAGCAGACTCACTAATGTCACTCATTAGGAACAACGGGTTTGTTGGTTTCTTTAAATAAGGTGACCTATTTTGATTCTTTTATTCTTTCAGGGGATGTGGGCATCTCTGGCAAGGTTAGCATTTGTTGCTCATCCCTAATTACCCTTGAGGTGGGGATGAGCCATCTTCTTGAACCTCTGCAGTCTGTATGGCATTTGTACACCAACAGTGCTGTTGGGAAGTGCGTTCCAGGATTTTGACCCAGTGACAGTGAAAGAACTGCAATATAGTTTCAAGTCAGGTTGGTGTGTGGCTTGGAGGGGAATTGAGGTGGCGGTATTCCATGTACCTAAGCCTTCCTTCGGCTCCATTGATAATACTGAGACCAACCATCGGGACAGCATGGAATAAATTCTTAGCGAATAGCAGTAAAATAAAAATAAAATCCAATTGTCGGAGAATGCAGCAAATATGTTGTATGGCTTGAATATTTAGATTTCTAACACTAATCAAGGTTCAGATATGCAAAATAATCACAATCACAATACCCACACAGCCCAGCCATCTTCAGCTGCTCCATCAATGACCTTCCTTCCATTGTAAGGTCGGAAGTGGGGAAGTTCACTTATGATTGCACAATGTGCAGCACTATTCGCGACTCCTCAGATACTGAAGCAGTCCATGTCCAAATACAGCAAGACCTGGACAATATCCAGGCTTGGGACTGACAAGTGGCAGTAACATTTGCGCCACAGGCAATGACCATCTCCAACAAGAGAGAATCCAACCATCGCCCCTTGACATTCAATGGCATTACCATCACTGAAACCCCGCTATCAACATCCTGGGGGTTACCATTGACCAGAAACTGAACTGGACTAGCCATATAAATACTGTGGCTACAAGAGCAGGTCAGAGGCTAGGAATTGTGCAACGAGTAACCCACCTCCTGACTCCCCAAAGTCTGCCCACCATCTACAAGGCACAAGTTAGGAGTGTGATGGAATACTCCCCACTTGCGTGGATGAATGCAGCTCCCACAACACTCCAGAAGCTGGACATTGTCCAGGACAAAGCAGCCCACTTGATTGGCACATCCACAAACATTCAGTCCCTCCACCACCGACGCACAGTAGCAGCGGTGTGTACATCTACAAGATGCACTGCAGGAATTCACCAAGGCTCCTGCAACAGCACCTTTCAAACCCACGACCGCTACCATCTAGAAGGACAAGGGCAGGAGATACATGGAATGCTACCACCTGGAAGATTCCTTCCAAGTCACTCACTATCCTGACTTGGAAATATATCGCCGTTCCATCACTGTTGCTGGGTCACAATCCTGGAACTCCCTCCCTAACAGCATTGTGGGGGTACTGACACCACACGGGCTGAAGCAGTTCAAGAATGCAGCTCACCACCACCTTCTCAAGGACAATTAGGGATGGGCAATAAATGCTGGCCTAGCCAGCAACACCCACATCCCATGAATGAATTGAAAAATACTAAGACCACTCTAAAGAAATTTGAAGCAGTCCAGAGATTACTGCTATATTTGATCCAGCTGGTTTGACCCTAACCTCTGGAATTCACTACCTAGATCTCTCTGCCTTTTTCCCCTCTATCTCTAACTAAGAGTCAACTTAAAACTGAGCCATTGGTCATCAGTTCCAATAGCTCCTTCTGACGAAAAGTCATTGACCTGAAACATTAACTGTGTTTCTCTTTGCACTGATGCTGAGTATTTGCACCATTTTCATTTTATCTCTATTGCGTAAGAAGAAAAGGATTAGTGAAGACAAATGTAGGTCCGTTATGAACCCTTACAGTCCGAAACGGGAGGATTTATAATTGAAAACAAGGAAATGGCAGAGCAATTAAGCAAGTACTTCAGTTCTGTCTTCACGGAAGAATACACAAATAACTTCCCAGAAATACTAGGGAACCAAGGGTCTAGTGAGAAGGAAGAATTGAAGGAAATTTGTATTACTAAAACAATAGAGATGGAGAAATTAATGGGATGAAAGCTGATAAATCTCCAGGGCCCGATAATCTACACCATAGGGTACTAAAGGAGGTAGCCATGGAAATAGTGGATGCGTTGATTGTCATCTTCCAAAATTCTGTAGATTCTGGAACAGTCCCGGCAAATTGGAGGGTGGCAAGTAGTCCTGTTATAGCTTCACCAGGTAGACACCTAATTTTTAGGTATGCTTGGTGCTGCTCCTGGCATACCCTCCTGCACTCTTCTTTGAACCACAGTTAATCCCCTGGCTTGATGATAATGATAGAGTGGGGGATTGTGTTAGAGTAGAATTCTGCTGCTGCCGATGGCCCACGGCGTCTCACGAATGCCCAGTCTTGAGTTGCTAAGAGGTATTGTCAAGTGGTATGTGGAGAGTGCGGCAGCATGGCGTTGAGATAGAGGATCATCCATGATCATATTGAATGACAGAGCAGGCTCGAAGGGCCGAATGACCTGCTCCTATTTTTCATCTTACTGTGTTGATATTTTCTATTGCCCTTTTGTGAAGCCCCTTGAGGTGTTTTACTCTGTTAAAGGCCCTGTATAAATGGAAACTGTTGTGCCAAGAGTATTCCTGCAACTCTGAACCTGGATTTTAATTCAACTTGGAGTGATCAAATGAGAAGCTGTGATTCTAATTGTATGGATCCCATGTGAAATGAGTTGGAGCATTGTCAACCCAGTTCCCAGTGAGCATGTGTCCGCACCGTTAATTTGGCCAAAATTGAGCACATCAGTTGTTAATTGCACCCAGATAAGCCACAAGGATGGTTTGTGTGGAAATTAAGAGTCATGCTGATGTGGAAAGGGATGCTCTTCTGAGGTTTGCGTTAGGGCTTGTATTTGAGTTAGAGTAGAGGGAGTTTCATTTTACCCATGTGTGGGTGTTGATTTAGATGAATTAAAAGGGATCAGATGGTTCCTTTCCCATAAGACATGTTCACATAATCTGCTAAGTCATTTGTTCCCAGCACCTCAAAACTGTGGACTGCAACAGTTCAAGAAGGCAGTTCAGCACCACCTTCAAGGGAATTAGGGATGGGCACAAAATGCTGGCCCAGCCAGCAATGGCCACATCCTGTAAATGAATTAAAAAAAGTTCATCATCATCATCATCATCCACAATCTGCAGGCACTTAAAACCTTAAATTTGGCATTATGCAGACACTTATTAACCTCATCTTCTGCTCTTTCAAACCTTGACAAATCCTGCTTTGTCCTTTCACCTTAGTTTTAAGCCAATTTCACTTTGTGTCAAAGATCCTGTGTTCAAGTCCCACTCCAGAGACTTAAACACATAATCCAGGGTGTCACACCAGTGCAGTACCGAGGGAATGTTGCACTGTTGGATATGCCAACTTTAGGATGTGATCATGTGATTTAGGATCACTATCTGATGTGCATGGAAAAGATTCCATTGTACTCTTGAAGAGAGCAGGGAAGAATAGGTGGCCATGTTTATCCCTCAACCAGCATCACTGAAACAGATTGTCAGGTCATTCATTATCTCTTTGTTGTTTGTGGGAGTTTTCTCTGCACAACTTGACTGCAGCGTTCCCTGCATTGCAACAGTGACTACACTTCAAAAGTACTTCATTGACTATAAAGCCCTATGGACATCCTAAGATTATGACAGGTGTGGTATAAATGCAAATTGTTTCTTTCTTTAAAATTCGTTGCATTTCTTTTGTCCGTTGTTGCACCATATATTTTAGGAGTAGATACCAATCAGGAAGGATATTTAGACCTTTGAAAGAATCTGACAGTTCCCCCATCGAAGCATTGAGTCATTTGAATGTTTGCTTGCATTATTTTGTTGGCAGCCCATTTCAGATATTGAGCACACTGAAGAAGTACCTCCTGACAAAGCTGAACTTGTCGTTTACAAGTTTGTACCAGTACCTTGTACTGCAGTCATGGGTTAACAGTGTTCAGGATTAACATTTTTCTATTCTGCTTTAGAGCCTCAAAGTACTTCCATAAGGCCTTTTCACATTGTACTCTTTCAAGCCTGTGGAGTGCCACCTTTTCTAGACAGCTCTCATAATTGTATCCCTCTGACATCGGAGATGAACCTTACGGTCCTCTGCATTACTTCCAGTGCAGGGGGTACTTTGGTAACAGGAGCTAGACACAGCACTTGAGACGCTTTCTTGGCACCGTGCTGCATGATTTCAGCATCATGCATGTCGACTTGATCTGGTAATGCGGCTCTGCCTTGCTTTGTTGAGTGCTGCTGTTCAGGAACTATTAGAACATAAGAAATAGGAACTGGAGTGGACCATTCGGCCCCTCGAGCCTGCTCCACCATTCCATAAGAATATGACTGATCATCTTGTGTTACGATTTCCACATTCCCATCTAACCCTGATAACCTTTGATTCCCTTGCCTAACAAGAATCTATCTACCTCTGCCTTAAAAATTTTCAATGACCTTGCCTCCACCAGCTTCTGAGGCAGAGTGTTCCAAAGTTGAACAACTCTCAGGAGAAAGAATTTCTCCTCATCTCTGTTCTAAAAGAGTAACCCCTAATTTTAAATCAGTGCCCCCTAGTTCTGGAGTATTTGTACTACTTCTTCAGTCTGCCTAGCCCTTTAAACCCCATTCATTAAGTGAATATATTTCCATTCAGTTTTCCGTTGTGTCAATGTCCTGGTGATTGCAGCAATTAAAATAATCATGATACAATAGAGAGCTGAGCTGAACATAGAAGATACAGAGGGATTTTATAAAAGGAATGAGAGGGACATAAGTTGTAAGTGATCTGTCAAAGGGGCATAAACATTGACATGGATCTGTTGGGCCAAATGGCTTGCTTCTGTGCCGTAAATACTTTGTATACTTGCTGAGGAATCATAGAGCTGATTAGGGATCAAGAAGAAGGTCATCTTGTTGAGGCAGTGTTACTGAAGGAGAACTTTGTGTATATCTTCACCAGAGAAGTGGATGCTCCCAAAGTCACAGTAAAGGTCGAGTAGCGACATTGGATGGGATAAAAGCGGGTCAAGAAGAGACACTTTTAAAAAAAAAAGCGTGACAGCCCTCAAAGTATGAAAGTCACTGGTTCAAATGGGATGCATCCTAGGTTACTGAAGGAAGGAAGTTCCGACCACAATCTTTCGATCCTCCTTGGACATGGAGGTGGCGCTAGACGACTGGACGTCTGCAAATGTTTAAACCCCTGTTTGAGAAAGGGAGAGGAATAAACCCAGCAAATATTGGCCAGCCAGCTCAATGTCAGTGATGGGAAACTTTGAGACAACTGGGAAAATAATTGATTTGCATTTGGAAAAGTATGGGTTTATAAATGAATATTATCATAGATTTGTTAAGGGCACATCATGTTTGATAACTTGATAGAGTTCTTTGAAGTAATGAAGAGGGTCGATGAGGGTAGTAGCGAAGAGGGTCGTGTATATGGATATGTATAGTCTATTTCGACTTTGGAAAGCGGTTTCGTAAAGTACCACCCAATAGACTTGTTAGCAAAATTAAAGCCCGTGGGATTAAAGGGACAGGAACAGAGTGGATGCAAGTTTGCTTTTCAGACAGCACCTCTGACAATGCAGCACTCCCTCAGTACTGCACTGGAGTATCAGCCTTGATTTGTGCTCAAGCCCTGGAGTGGGACCTGGATACTTCTGACTCAGAGATGGGAGTGCTACCAAATGAGCCTTGAAGACTGTTGGCTTTTTTATGAATAGCATATAAAAGTGAGCAAGTTATGCTAAATCTTTTTAAAATACTGGCTCAGCCTTAGTTGGACTATTTTTCCAAATCAGGGCACCACACATTAGGATGTCAAGAACTTATAGAGCATACAGAGAGTATTTGCTGGAACGGTAACAGGGATGAGGGACATCAGCTATGTGGAGAGAAGCTAGGGTTTGTTGTGGCAGGCAGATGGTAGATGCCATGCTGCCCAAATCCCAGAGGGAAACTTGAAGCAGCTGCCACAACTATTTGCAAGTTATACTTATTTTGAGATGCAGGCTTTGAATTCAGTAAAAAGGCGGCCACCAAGCCTTATAGGTTTCTTACAAACCTAAGAAAAACCTTTATTAATAGAAGAAGTGATTTTAAGCACATACGTAGATCTACAAATTACTTCTATGATAACTTCTAAATCCCCTAATTAATCTAAACCCCAGTTACACCTCAGTTAAGGCAACAGTGAGACACATAGGTTTTTAAAAGACCCAGGTAAAGTAACACACAATACCCCGAACAGTCGAATTCAAAGTGAGTTTTTCTCGGCTTCAGTTCCTTGTCGACAGGAGCTTGAGGCTGAGATGCTGGAGGATTTTCACACCTGTTAGATCTTAGAATGCCTACCCTTAAGCACAACCTTTGCTCCTTTATACATATCTTCACCTTTGAATGCAAATTCCCATTGTTTCACTATGTCTTTGGACTTTACTTCTAAAAATAAAATCTGTCATAGTACCAATTTTACCAGTAATCTTTGGGAAAAATAAACACTGTTTAACTTCTCCTGGCTAGGCGTAACATTTCACCCCCTCTCTTGAATTCAATCTAGCCTGGTTTATTTAAAAATGCAAATGTTCCCTTTACACCTATGTTTACCGACTTAACATTTCAAACCTAGCTTATCTTTTGTTACACCAAAGCCTTCAGACCAGCTGCCTTTAATTCAATTAAGTCCCACACACACACCCATAGACACAGACCCCACTATTGCTCTACAATAAAATTCCAGTAACATTATGAGAATTATTATATCTTCCTGACAGGTTTGTTCTCCGTAGAGCAGAGACTGTTAAGAGGAGATTTGATCGAGGGGTAGAAAATCATGAATGATTAAGTGGAAGTGTCAGCCATGAGAGATTTAGGACAATTAACAAAAGAACAGAGGTGACATGGCAAGTTGTTGCGATCTGGAAAAGCACTGGCTGAAAGGATGGTGGAAATTCAATAGTAACTTTCAAAACATAATTCGATAAATAATTGAAGAGAAAAAAATTATAGGGGTATGGGGAAGGAGCAGGGGACTGGGGCTATTTGCACTCTTCTACCAAACAGGCACATGGACCCAATCGCCTCCTTCCATTCTGTATCATTCCAAGTTTCTATGAACAAGACAGAAGTAGGGAAACATGAACTTGTAACCCATGGTGATTATATTTACACATTCTATCCTTTTTGAAATGCATTCAATGTCTAATCTTTTATATTTTAATAAAAACACATGTAAAAACCAAATGTTTGGTGAAGTAACTGGAATAGAGAAGAATTTTTCCACTCGTGAGTCGTCCTTTTTACAACTGGGGCTTGACTCTCACTCCCTGGTTAAAAGGTCTTCGTCACTTTTGGAATTAGTGATTTCCAGAGTTCTCACTCAAGAATCCCCTGACTTCCCACTGGACGTGATTCATGGCCTAAGAGGGCCTAAAATAATAGCGAGAGTTTTCCTGTGCTTGCCAAATGTGTTTCTGTCCAGATCTGGAGAACGTTAATAGTGGGCTTATTGTTTGACATGTCTGTGGAGTTACTTGCGTGCCAGGTGTGTGCTGGTAGCATAGCATATGAACAATACAAGTGAAATTACACCATGTTCTGACAAAGTTCATAAAAAAAAACATTCTCAGTTCCTCCACTGTGAAATTGAGTAGCCTTTATTTCGGGAGCTACTAGCAGCAGTGGCTTAAAATAGAAGGCCAAGATGTAACTGAAGAGCCTGTAGGCAAGGCTTGAACTTGGGAAACTTATTGCATTTTTCCTTCTTTCATTCTTGTCTGGTGAGGTGAAGTGTGGGCTGCTCAGTTAGACTAAAAGTTTCCGTGCGTCAGGCAAGTTCTGAAAGGTACAGGCTCAGAAATTCTGCAGGCCCCAATCCCTCCAGCACTGAACCTTGTCAGTGTCTGTGATGGAATCAGGAAGGCACCTCACTTAAATTGGGTGAGCAGGAGCCCATACCTCTACAGGCACAGCTGTTACTAGCTGGGTGGGGTAAGTGGTTAATAATAAAGGAAAATAGATTTACATGTGAACATACGAATTAGGAGCAAGACTAGGCCATTCGGCCCCTTGAGTCTGCTCCACCATTCAAAAAGATCATGGCTGATCTGATTGTGGCCTCAACTCCACATTCCCACCTACCCCTGATATCCATAGATTCTTGACTAACAAGGGGGTCAGTCTACCTCTGTCTGAAAATTATTCATTTACCCTGCCTTCACCACTCTCTGGGGAAGAGAATTCTGAAGATTCTTGACCCTCAGAGAAAAAAACTTCTTATCTCTGTCTTAAATGGGAGACCCTTTGTTTTTAAACTGTGTCCCCTAGTTCTAGTCTCTCCCACAAGGGGAAACATCCTTTCAGCATCCACTTTGTCAAGTCCTCTCAAAATCTTCTATGTTTGAATAAGGTCACCTCCCATTCTTCTAAACTGCAATGGATACAGGCCTAGCCTGTCCAACCTTTCCTCGTAAGATGACACCGCACCCCCCCCCCCACACCATCCCAGGTATCAGTCGAGTGAACCTTCTCTGAACAGCTTCTAAAGCATTTATATCCTTTCTTAAATAAGACGACGAAAACTGTACACACTACTCTAGATGTGGCCTCACCAGCGCGCTGTACAACTGTAGCAAAACATCCCTACTTTTATATTCCATTCCGTTTGTGATTCATGTACCAGGACACCCAGGTCCCTCTGCATCTCAAAGTTCTGCAACTTCTCTCCATCTAAACAATTTGCTCCTTTTCTATTCTTCTTGCCAAAGTGGACAAGTTCACATTTTCCCACATTATACTCCATCTGCCAAATGTTTGCCCACTCATTTAACCTTTCTATGTCCCTTTGCAAACTGCTTATATCCTCCTCACTATCTTTGTGTCATCAGCAAATTTAGCAACCATACATCCAAGCCATTGATGTAAATTGTAAAGAGTTGAGGTCCCAGCACTGATCCCTGTGGCATTCCAGTCACATCTTGCCAACCTGAAAAAGATCCATTTATGCCTACTCTCTGCTCCCTGTTAGCTAACCAATCCTCCATCCATGCTAATAAGTTACCCCCTACACCATGAGCACTTTCTTGTGTAGTAACCTTTGAGGGAGCACCTTGTCAAATGCCACCTGGAAATCTAAGTACAGCACATCCCCTTTATCCACGTTGCTTATTACTTCCTCAAACAACTCCAATAAATTAATCAAACATAGTTTCCCTTTCACATAACCATGTTGACTCTGCCTGATTGCATGATGATTTTCTAATTGCCCTACAAAAACCTCAATAATAGATTTCAGCAATTTCCCTACGACAGATGTTAAGCTAACTGGCCTGTAGTTTCTTGCTTTCTGTCTCCTTCCTTTCTTGAATAGAGTTGTCACATTCGTTATTTTCCAATCTGATGGGATCTTTCCAGAATCGAGGGAATGTTGGCAAATTTCGACTGATGCATCTATTGTCTCAGCAGCCAATTCTTTTAAGACCCTAGGATGAAATCCATCAGGACCTGGGGACTTGTTCTTTTAGTTCTCATAGAACAATTACAGGGAAGAGGGTACTAAGTCCCTCTCTTCCTTTCACCTCCTGATTCCCAATTAATTCTGGCTTGTTATTTGTATCCTCTGCGTGAAGACAGATGCAAAATATATGTTCAATTCATCCGCCATTTCCTTATTTTCCATTATCAATTCCCCAATTGTATTTCTATAACTCCTTTCATGCCCTTTTTTTATTCATACATGGGATGTGGGCATCGCTGGCAAGGCCAGCATTTATTGTCCATTCCTATTTGCCCTTGTTCAGAGGGCATTTAAGAGTCAACCACATTGCTTTGGGACTGGAGTCACATAAAGGCCAGATCAGGTAAGGAGGAGGGCAGATTTCCTTCCCCAAAAGACATTAGTGGAGCAGATAGGTTTTTACAACAATCGACGGTGGTTTCATGGTCACTATTAGATTGTTATTGAATTCGGATTGCACCATCTGCCGTGGCTGGATTTGAACCTGGGACCCCAGAGCATTACCCTGGATCTCTGGATTACTAGCCCAGTGACATGCAAAAGTGCTTTGAAGCCATTGAGGTAATTTTGAAGTGCAGTCAGTGTTGCACTGTGAAGTGGAAGAAATGGTGGCATAGTGGTAATGTCACTGGACTCCTAATCTAGAGGCCCAGCTTAATGCTCTAGAATCACTATGGCAGCTGCTGGGATTTAAATTCAATTAATAAATCAGGAATTGAAAGCTAGTCTTGGTAATGTTGCCATAAAACTATCGTGGAATGTTTAAAAACCTATCTGGGTCACTAATGTCCTTTAGGAAAGGAAACCTGCCATCCTTGTCTGGCCTACATATGACTCCAGACCTACAGCAATGTGGTTGACTCTTAAATGCTCTCTGAAATGGCCTAGCATGCCAGTTAAAGGGCAATTATGGTTGGGCAACAAATACTGGTCTTGCCAGCGACACCCACATCCCATGAAAGAAAGAAAAGGCGGCAGTCAGTTTGCACACAGCAAGCTCCCAGAAACAGCTATGTGATAATGATCAAATAATCTGTCCTTGTCATGTTGATTGAGGGACAACACTGACCAGAACAATGTTGAGAACTCCTCTGCTCTTCTTCGAAATAGTGCCGATAGATCCTTTATGTCCGCCCGAGAATGTCTCAGCTGAAAGGTGGCATCTCCAACATGGCAGCATTCCTTCAGCACTCACTGGAGAGTAGGCCTAGATTTTTGTGCTCACTACCTGGAGTGGGACTTCAAACGACATTAGACTCAAAAACAATAGTGTTACCAACTAAGCCACATGTGTCACATGGGAAGGGAAAACACCAGAGCTTTCAGGAGTTTCAGGCTTACTGTTTGAAGTGCATTTTGCTACTCTTCCTGCACCTCTATCGAAAACATTTCTTTTCAGTCTCCTATTCCAAGTCAATTGCATGACATCTGTCCCTCTACTCTATAGCACCTTGAAACAGTACCTACATTAAAGGAGGTTACATTGGTATAAGTTGCTGTAGGCCTTTAAAATTAGGAGAGGAATGTATAATGTGGTATCAAGACTATTTATGTTCCAGACTTGAGTGCAGATTTAGGGTAATTAAGTACAGACTTCAACAAACTTCAAGTGAGTGTGAGAGTATAAGAAATTCTCTTCACTGCATGCAGAGTGCAGAGACTTGAGAAGACACCATGCAAAAGTAGTTGAAAGTTTCAATTCGCTCAAAGGAGTTGCCTAAATATAGGTCAGTAGTAAATTAGATATGAGTAGTGGAATATTCTCTGGAGTGGAACAGTTGGCGCACTTCTAAGTCATCTGTGTTCGTTCTAAAGTCAGATTAACGTGCAAGAGATGTGTTCAATTATCTCCAGGTATTGGGAAGAGACTTTATAAAGTTCAGTCTTCTTGAGTATAGGAACAGGACGAGGCTATTCAGTCCTGCGAGCTGAGCTGATCTGCCATTCAGTTAGATCATGGCTGATCTTTGTTTGAAGGTTAGTCGTCAGATGACCAATTTCCTGGTATCGGGATTGACTGATTGTTACTGGGTGGGTGGGGGGGCTGGTCTTGTGAGCAAATTAGCTGCTGATTTTATCAACATAGTAGGGTCTGTACTTCACTGAATCAACTTTAAAAATTTCTCAAACACAAAACACTGCTTTCTTTTTATTCCTTGCTCTCTTTATCCATTCTTGTCTGTTTACTGTGGCTTAGTGGATAAACCTCTCATCTCTGGTACAGAAGATTCAAGCTCCACTCGAGATTCAGACAAGTTCTAGGCTGACACTTCGGTGCAGGACTGATGTTAAACTGCAACATCATCTGCCCTCCCAGCTGGGTGGAAAAAGATGACACTATTTCAAAGAAGAGCCGGGGAATTTTATTTTGTGTCCTGGCTGATGTTAATTCCTCAATTAATATCCATACAGCTGTTCATCTGATCATTATCAAATTGCTGTGGGAGCTTTCTGTATGCAAATTTGCTGCTGTGCTTTTTTGTATTCGTTCATGGAATGTGGGCTTCACTGGCTGGGCCAGCATTTATTGCCCATCTCTAATTGCCCTTGAAAGGTGGTGGTGAGCTGCCTTCTTGAACCGCTGCAGTGCATGTGGCACAGGTACGCCCACAGTGCTGTTAGGGAGGGAGTTCCAGGATTTTGACCCAGTGACAGTGAAGGAACATATATTTCCAAGTCAGGATGGTGAGTGACTTGGAGGGGAACTTCCAGGTGGTGGTGTTCCCATCTATCTGCTCCCCATGTCGTTCTAGATTGTAGTGGTCCTGGGTTTGGAAGGTGCTGTCTAAGGAGCCTTGGTGAATTCCTGCAGTGCATCTTGTGGATGGTACACACTGCTGCTATTGTGCGTCGGTGGTGGAGGGAGTGAATGTTTGCGGATGTGGTGCCAATCAAGTAGACTGCTTTGTCCTGGATGGTGTCCAGCATTTTCAGTGTTGTAGGAGCTGCACTCATCCAGGCAAGTGAGGAGAATTCCAGCACACTCCTGACTTGTGCCTTGTAGGTGAGGGACAGGCTTTGGGGAGTCAGGAGGCAAGTTACTTGTTGCACGATTCCTAGCCTCTGACCTGCTCTTGTAGCCACAGTATTTATATGGCTAGTCCAGTTCAGTTTCTGGTCAATGGTAACCCCCAGGATATTGATAATGAGGGATTCAGTGATGGTAATGCCATTGAACATCAAGGGGCGATGGTTGGATTCTCTCTTGTTGGAGATGGTCATTGCCTGACACTTGTGTGATGCGAATGCTACTTTCCACTTGTCAGCCCAAGCCTGGATATTGTCCAGGTCTTGCTGCGTTTGGACATATACTGAATCAGTCTCTGAGGAGTCACGAATGGTGCTGAACATTGCACAATCAGCAAACATACCCACTTCTGACCTTTGTGGTAGGTATGACTCCAACCAGCAGAGAGTTTTTCCCCTGATTCCCATTGACTCCAGTTTTGCTGGGCTCCTTGATGCCACGCTCTGTCAAATGCTGCCTTGATGTCAAGGGCAGTCGCTCTCACCTCACCTGGGAATTCAGTTCTTTTGTCTATGTTTGAACTAAGGCTGTAATGAGGTCAGGAGCTGGTTGGCCCAGGAGGAACCCAAACTGCATGTCAGCGAGCAGGTTATTGCTAAGCAAGTGCTGCTTGATAGCACTGTTGATGACCCCTTCTAGCACTTTACTGATGGAGAGCAGACTGACCAAGCAGTAATTGGTCAGGTTGGATTTGTCCTGCTTTGTGTACAGGACATACTTGGGCAATTTTCTTCATGGCCGGGTAGATGCCAGTGTTGTAGCTGTACTGAACAGCTTGGCTAGGGGCGTGGCAAGCTCTGAAGCACAATTCTTCAGTACTATTGCTAGAACATTGTCAGGGCCCATAGCCTTTGCAGTATCCAGTGCCTTCTGCTGTTTCTTGATATCATGTGGAGTGAACCGAATTGGCTGAAGACTGGCATCTGTGATGCTAGGGACCTCCGGAGGTGGCTGAGATATATCATCCATTCGGCACTTCTGGCTGAAGATTGTAGCAAATGCTTCAGCCTTATCCCTTGCGCTGATGTGCTGGGGCCCTCCATCATTGAGGATGGGGATATTTGTGGAGTCTCCTCCTCCAGTGAGTTGTTTAATTGTCCACCACCATTCACGACTGGTTGTGTCAGGACTGCAGAGCTTAGACCTGATCCGTTGGTTGTGGGATCGCTTAGCTCTGTCCATCACTTGCTGCTTATGCTGTTTGGCACGCAAGTAGTCCTGTTTTATAGCTTCACCAGGTTGACACCTCATTTTTAGGTAACCCTGGTGCTGCTCCTGGCATGCCGTCCTGCACTCTTCATTGAACCAGGATTGATCCACTGGCTTGATGGTAATGATAGAGTGGGGGATATGCCAGGCCATGAGGTTACAGATTGTGCAAGAGCACATTTTTGTTGTTACTGATGGCTACAACGCCTCATGGATGCTCAGTCTTGAGTTACCAGATCTGTTCAGAATCCATCCCGTTTAGCACGGTGGTAGTGCCACACAACACAATGGAGGGTATTCTCAAAGTGAAGGTGGGTCTTTGTCTCCACAATGACTGTGCGGTGGTCACTCCTACTGATATTGTCATGGACGGACGCATCTGCGGCAGGCAGGTTGGTGAGGATGAGGTCAAGTATGTTTTACCCTCTTGTTGTTTCCCTTGCCACCTGCTACAGGCCCAGTCTAACAGCTATGTCATTTAGGACTCGACCACCTCGGTCAGCAGTGGTGCTACTGAGCTACTCTTGGTAATGGACATTGAAGTCCTCCGCCCAGAGTACATTCCACGCCCTTGCCACCCTCAGCGCTTCCTCCAAGTGGTGTTCAACGTGGAGGAGCACTGATTATCATCTGAGGGAGGGCAGTATGTGGTAATCAACAGGAGGTTTCCTTGCCCATGTTTGACCTGATGCCATGAGACTTCATGGGGTTCAGAGTCGATGTTGAGGACTCCCAGGGCAACTCCTTCCCGACCGTATACCACTGTGCCACCTCTGCTGGGCCTGTCCTGCCGATGGGATAGGACATACCCAGGGATTGTGATGGTTACGTCTGGGACATTATCTGTAAGATATGATTACATGAGGATGACTATGTCAGGCTGTTGCTTGACCAGTCTGAGAGACAGCTCTCCCAATTTTGGCACTAGCCCCCAGATGTTAGTAAAGAGGACTTTGCAGGTTCGACAGGCTGAGGTTACCGCTGTTGTTTCCGGTGCCTAAGTCAATGCCGGGTGGTCCGTCCGGTTTCATTACTTTTTCGTGACTTTGTAGCGGTTTGTTACAATGAAGTGTCTTGCCAGGCCATTTCAGAGGGCATTTAAGAGTCAACTGAATTGCTGTGGGTCTGGAGTCACATGTAGGGCAGACCAAGTAAGGACAACAGATTTCCTTCTCTAAAGGACATTACTGAACCAGTTGGGTTTTTACAACAATCGACAATGGTTCCATGGTCATCATTATACTTAATTCCAGATTTTTATTGAGTTCAAATTCCACCATCTGCTGTGGCGGGATTCGAACCCGGGTGCCCAGAGCATTACCCTGGGTCTCTGGATTATTGGTCTCGCGACTCACCTCCCTACGTTACATCTGTGAGTACACTTCTAAAGTACTCCACTGGCTGTAAAATGCAATTGGACATCCTGAGGTTGTGAAAGGCACTATATAAAGGCAAGGCCTTTCTTTTAATGTGGGAATGAAAAAAATGAAAGGATTGTCAATCGTGGTTATTTGAAATTTTTAAAAAGATGCTGGAAATAGAGAGCAGGTCAGTCAAAATGAGGACCATACATACCTATATGAATTAGGAGGAGTAGGCCCTTTGGCCCTTCGCACCTGCTCCGCCATTCGATAAGATCATGACTGAAATGATTGTGGTCTCAACTCCACTTTCCTGCCTCCCCCCTATACTCTTTAACGCCCTTGTCAGTCAATAATTTATCTACCTCTGCCTTAATATTTTTGAATGACCCAACCTCCATTGCTCTCCAGGGAAGAGAGTCCCACAGACTAATGAACTTCTGAGAGCAAACATTTCACCTCACCTCTGTCTTAAGTGGAAGACCCCTTGTTAAACTGTGCCCCCTAGTTCTAGTCTTTGCACAATGGGAAACATACTCTCGGCATCCACCCTATCAAGTCCCCTCAGGATATGCTTTAATAAGATTACCTCTCAGAAGGCAAAAAAAAAAAGAGGAGAAAGCCAAGTTTGGTGTTTTGGATCCAGATTCTCCATTCTTGGCACAGACAATCCATCTGCAACTTTGTGCTGGCCTTCTTCCCTCTTCAGATGCTATTGAGCCACTGTGTAGCTGCAACAATTTGTTCATATTCCATTACTTTCAACTGGATTCAAGCAGCTGGCACCACTGCTGAAAAGCTGATGTACCAATTGACTGACAGCTCTAGGTGAGTTAGGAAATAAAATATAGGAGATGGAATAGGCCATTTGACCCTCCAAACCTGCTCTGCCATTCAACAAGTTCATGGCTGCTCATCTACCTCAAGTTCACCTTCCCCATGATCCCCATATCCATTAATTCCCTTAGTTAGGAATTCTCTGGGACGCCTTGTGGCACAGTAGGCATCCCTGAATCTGAGCCAGAGGCCTGGATTAGATACAAACATACAAATTAGGAGCAGGAGTAGATGATTCAGCATCTCGGACCCTGCTCCACCATTCAACAAGATCATGGCTGATCTGATTGTGGCCTCAACTCCCCCCCCCCCCCCAATAACCCATGACTCCCTTGTTAATCAAGATTCTATCTTCCTCTGCCTTAAAAATATAAATGGCCCTGTCTCCACCATTGTCCAGGGAAGAGTTCCAAAGACAACTCAACCTCTTGAGAGAAAAACTCTTCTCATTTCCTCCTTAATTAGGAGACCACTTGTTTTTAAACTGTGTCCCTTAATTTAAGTTTCTCGCACAAGGGGAAACATTCTTTTGTTATGATCCTTGGCCAGATCCACAAGTTGTTTGTCAGACCTGTATCAGTACCAATCATGTTTTGTTTAACGTAGATAAAGTTTGAGATTCAGGACACTTGCTCAGTGAAGAATCAGGACACTTGCTCAGTGAAGAAAGCCACAGGTTTTGAACAAACAAAAATAAACTACTACACAAGGTCAGAAAGATTAAACAATTTACAACATCTATCTTATACTCTAAAATTCAGGGTAAGTATGAGGTGTATCTAAATTAATTGGCAAACCAGAATAAACGACAGATGCAAGCAAAACAGATTCCATGGATATTTTGACAACCCACGCAGATGTCAATGAACACTGAGTCAACCAATCTCACTGAAACTCCATCTCCCCCATGAGGGTTTCCAATCTACACCTTCAGAAGATTTCACCTTGGAATTCTCTCCAAATTCACTCAACTCAGACAGCTTCCACAACAGCCCGCATCACAGGGATTCTGTTCCCCTGGATTCCCAAGTACATTTAGACACTAATTCACAAGCACAATTTTAGTTCTTCAGCTATGCCAAGTAGAACACTACCACTTTACAATAGCCCACAGCACAGAGTCATCAACCTTCACCTGCCTCCTTGGATCTTCAGTGGTACTCTCAACAAGTGTTTGTAAAGAACAAGTCCAAAGCTAGTCTTTTTCTACAAGATGGTTTATTCATAAAACAGCTCTTCAGTGTACCAGACTTCCTAATATCTCCTACACCAGAGTGTTCCAGCTATATCTGTTTATACTGTTTTTGATGGAATAACCAATGCCCATCACCTGTTTTAACTAGCAATTATCTTTAACAATGTAATTGCTCTGCAATGTAATTACTGATACATTAACATTCAGGGCTTCTTACTAGCCCTCTTCGATTACCAGGGATTCTCCCGAACCCACGTTAACCCTTTTCTCTAGTTGGAGTCTGTTTCTCTTCTCTCTTTTTATTAACTTAACTGGGACCTGTTTCTGTCCCCTGTCTTTGTCCCTTCCCTGGGACATCCTTTTGGGACTTCTCCCTGTCTAAGAAACTTCTTGGGACTTCTTTCTGTCCCCTACTTGGGACACTAGCTGGCCATGGTGCTCCACCCCTGGTCACCTGATCTGGGATTTTGTGCCCTCCTTCTTCTGCCCAAGTGCACTGGGCCAGTTCTTGGTCCAAGGAATGTAAAAGATGTAGAACTGCGCATGTGCAGGAGATCTGAGGTTTGTTGAGACTTGGAGTTCCCGACCTCCATGCCCAAGGCTCAGGTAAATTGTGTTTTGTAACATTTTCAGCATCCACCCTGTCAAGATCTCTCAGGAATTTTATATGTTTCAATAAGATCACCTTTCATTCTTCTTAACTCCAATGGATAAAGGCCCAGCCTATCCAAACTTTCCTCATAAGATAACTCCCCCATCCCAGGTATCACGTTGAGTGAACCTTCTCTGAACAGCTTCTAATGCATTTATAGCCTTAACTAAGGAAACCAAAACTGTGCACAGTACTCCAGCTGTGGTCTCATCAATGGCCTGTACAACCGTAGCCGAATATCCCCACGCCTTTTCTGGCAATAAACCATGTCATGACTCACTGGGCATAGTGAGCTGCAATAACAAGCCCCACTGCTCCCGAGCCGCGACATATGTGAAAAAATTTGATCAACCCACTGTTAATTTAGGTTAACAGAATATGAGCACCAGGTTTGTAAACTTAGCAAGTAAATAACTGTTTATTGAACAAATTGTCTTTAACCAGTGGCAAAAGAAAGAACTGCTAATTTCTAACTCTATAACCTAAACTCTTTCTTAAATCCCTATGCACACACATACAAGACACATCAGACACACAAAAACATGAATTTTAAGAGTGGAATAAAACAGTTCAATCGCACCAATTCCGGAGTACAGGATTCGACAGGTTGATTTTGATCGATGTCTTCCAAATTCCCTTCAGTTCTTTGTTGATGACACAAGGTGGTCTTCCAGCACTTTCAGTCTTTAGTTCACTGGTTGAGCACTTGCCTTTTAATGTCTCCAACAGTGATTGTCCCCCTTGCCTCTTGACAGGTATTTTCAGAGAGTGAGCAGGTTACAGAGATATGAGGCGAAAAAGCCAGCTAGCTATTATTGTGGAATTATTGGAATCTTACACACACAGGAGCAAGAGGTTTTAGGTCTTTCCCCTTTTCAGGCTAGGAGCTATTCTGCTGCGCTGCTCTCCTACAAAACCTGGTCACCTGGTCAGGAGCCAATTAAAACGTTGCTGCCAGGCAGTTCCCCATGAGATCAGACTCGTCCTCGGCACCATCCTGTCTTTCATGGCACACTCTGCTCCAGGACAGCAACTTTGTGTATATCCCTCACACTGTTCCGGTAGACATGTCTTTCAGACTGCAGCCATTGTAATTTTAATTCACAGTCTAACAGAAATAAAAAGATATGTTCTTTACAACAGTCCAGCAGAAATAAAAAGATATGCTCTTTACAACAACGGCATTCCATTTGTCTCCCCCATCAGCTTCTGTACCTGCACTCTAACTTTTTGTGATTCATGTACCAGGACACACACACATTCCACTGTACCTCAGAGTTCTGCAATCTCTCTCCATTTAAATAATACGCTCCTTTTCTATTCTTCTTGTCAAAGTGGACAAGTTCACATTTTCCCACATTCTACTGCACCTGCGGCATCGACACGATGGGCCGAATGGCCTCCTTCTGTGCTATAGACATCTATGACTCTGTGAATCTATGAGCCTGTCCATGAATATTTATCTCACACTCAGCATCTTAAAAAAAACAGCTAATCTGGCCATTATAATATTCCTCCCAAATGTTTGCCCACTCATTTAACCTTTCTATGTCCGTTTGCAAACTCCTTATAGCCTCTTCACAACTTACTTTCCTACCTACCTTTGTGTCATCAGCAAATTTAGCAACCACACATCCAAGTCATTGATATAAATTGTAAAGAGTTGAGGCCCCAGCACTGATCCCTGTGGCACGCCAGTCGTCACATCTTGCCAACCTGCAAAAGATCCATTTATGCCTCCTCTCTGCTCCCTGTTAGCTAACCAATCCTCCATCCATGCTAACATGTTACCCCCTACAACATGAGCACTTATTTTGCATAGCTACCTTTGATGTTGCACCTTGTCAAATACCTTCTGGAAACCTAAGTGCAACACATCCACAGGATCCCCTTTATTCACATTGCTTGTTAGTTCCTCAAAGAACTTCAATAAATTAGTCAAACGTGATTTCCCTTTCACAAAACCATGTTGACTCTGCCTGATTGCATTGAGATTTTCTAAGTGCCCCACTGTAACCTCCTAAATAGTAGATTTCAGCAATTTCCCTATGTGAGATGCTAAGCTAGCTGACCTGTAATTTCCTGCTTTCTATCTCATTACTTTCTTGAAGAGAGGAGTTACATTTTGCTCTTTTCAAATCTGATGGGATCTTTCCAGAATCGAGGGAATTCTTGATAACTTAAACCTGTGCATCTATTGTCTCAGCAGCCACTTCTTTTAAGACCGTAGGATGGAATCCATCAGGACCTAGGGAATTGTCAACTTTTGGTTCCAATATTTTTCTTAGTATCCTTTCCCTGGTGATTGTAATTGTTGTATGTTCCTCCCTCCCTTTCACCTCCTGATTCACAATTATTTCTGGGATGTTATTTATATCCTCTGCAGTGAAAACAAACACAAAATATTTGTCCAATTCAACCGCCATTTCCGTACTTTCCATTATTAATTCCCCATTCTCAGCCCAGAGGACCAAAGCTCACTTTACCTACCCTTTTCCTTTTTAAATATCTGTAGAAACTCTTACTATCTGTTTTTATATTTCTAGCTGGCTTTCTCTCGTACTTCAATTTCTCCCTCTTTATTTTTTTAGCCATTCTTTGCTGTTCTTTATATTCTGTCCAGTCTTCTGACCTGCCACTCATCTTTGTGGAATTGCATGCTTTTTCTTTCAATTGGATACAATCTTTAGCTTGTTTAGTTAGCCATGTATGGTGTGTCCTTCCCTTAGAGTCTTTTGGCATGGCTGATTAGATTAATTGTCAACCTGTAAATCCTTCCAATATGCATATGGCAAATGGTAAGAGCGGGAGAGTTTCCTGGTTAGCCAGGACTATGTGGCAATTGCAGCGAAATAGCATCCCCATGTTATAAGACTCCACACCAAGCTATTGTCACAGGTTCCGTGTCAAGCACCCTCTTTGCTTCAAGGGACTGCTAGAGAGAACTCCCTTAGTATCCAAAAAAAAAAACAATTGACCTCTGTCCTGAACATACTCAATGACCGATCAGCCACAGCCCTCTGAGCTAGAGGATCCCAAAGATCCGCAATCCTTTTGAGCGAAGAAATTTCTTTATATCTCAGTTCTAAATGGCCAGACTTTGATTCATGTTCTAGATCCCCCAGCCAGACATTTTCTCAGTAACTACCTTGTCAAACCCTTAAGCTGAGGCCCAAGTATTACTCATTACTCACTAGCTACAACCTGCCAACCCAAAAATGCCGACTTCATTCCCATTCTCTATTTTCTGTCCATTAATCAATCCTCTATCTGTGCTAATGTAGTACCCAATCCAATGAATCTTAATTTTGTGTCATAACTTATTGTGTGGCACCTTATTGAATACCTTTTTAATAAAACTACATCATATAAATTGGTTTCCCCTTTATCCATCCTACCAGCTATATCCTTGAAAAATTCTTAATAGATGTGTCAAACATGATTTCCTTTTCATAAATCCATGTTGATTCTGCGTAATCATATCATGATTTTTTAACTGCTCTCCTACCATGTCCCTAATAGTAAATTCTATTGCTTTTTGCTTACTACTGAGCTTAGACTAACCAGCCTGTAGTTTTCTCTCTCTCTCCTCTCATGAATAAGTTAAGAGATAGCCTCTGCAAATAAAGAGCTTGAAGGAGGCAGTGAAAAATTGTAAAACAGGTGTAGAGAGAGTTTGAATTGGGCCTCGTAGAGTTTAAAGGGAGGAATGCAACATTCACGGCAGAGTGGGAAAGGGCTGTGACTTCCACTTCCTACAAAGCCCTGTATATCTGCCTATGTGGGAGTAGGAAGGTGAGTAAACAGCACTTGAAATATCTCCCTCTTGGTTATAATGCTGCATTGTTGGAGGCGATTATTCTCTCAACAGGACATCAAGCCAGTGGCTCCAGGGGGTGCTATTAACAGAAACCGTGGCACTCATGAAAAATAAAGAGTTTTGGCGGGATTCTGGCCAACTTTCCTGACTCAAATCAACACCAGCAAAAACACAGTAACTGCTCATTCATCTCACAGCTGTTTGTAGGCTGATGCATAAAAACAGTAACAGCAGTCCAAAGTCATTCATTGAATATGAAGTGCTTTTGAGACATCTCTAGAGAAACATAAGCCACCAAATGAATGCAAGTTTCTCTCTTGGGACCCCTTGCCAGAGCAGTTTTGAGGGGCCTGTAGTCTAATCCTGTGCGTAGTTCTTGTGTTTTATAACTGTGGGGTAATAAATGCCAGTTTGCTGACTGTCTAGGTTTCTACTTAAGCATGAGCAGACTTTTTTTCGATTGATTGTCTATCTTTCACTGTTGGGTCAACCAAAGTTATGATATTTCATTTAAATGGGGAACCTGAGATCTCTGAGAACCCACCTCTGGCCATTTGTGCATCCACAATTTCCTTTGCCCCACCATTGGCAACTCTGCTTTCAACTGTCTAAGTTCTGCACTTCCAACCGCTGCCTCCAGACCTCTCCACTTCCCTCTCCACCTTTTAGAGGCTCCTGAAAACCTGCCTCCCTTTTTCTAATGTGTCTCAATGTCGAGTTCTATCTGCTTAAGTCACTTAGGATGTTGCACTATATGAAAGGAGCTACGTGAATGCAACTTGTTTTGGATCAGTGAAGGATCCTATTTGAACAATACATTGTTAAGGAAGGTGTAGCTTAAGTAATAGAGCCAGTGCACTGTCTGGTTGATAAATTTTGCAACTCCTGTTTGTTATCCAGTGGCGCCTGCTGGAAAGTGTGCACCCGTAAACTTGGGTTGACAGCAGGATTGAATTTTATTGTGATGCCCCAATAGTCAAAATCCTGCCAGCATTTAGTCTCAAAGATTGTAGACGAAGGGCTGCCTGTTAGATGAAGGATACAACAAGAATCCATACTTGAAAGAGACAAAGGAAGCAGTGTGGGGTGCAGCAGGGGACTCGGGTCGAATTCCAGCCTGAATTCAGATTTTGGCTTAAGTATTTATTGAAGTGACACAGGATTAATGAAGTGAAATTTTAGTTGGCTGACTAAACTGCTCTACTTAGGCACCTTCAACACCATCCATCTATAGAGCTGCTGGGAGGAACTTGCATTTGTTGAACGATAGGACACGGATTTATATGGTGCCTTTCAGAACCTCGGTGTCTAAAAACCAATGACATACTTTAAAGTTTTAAAGTCACTTAAAGTAGGTGCAGTGGCAGCCAATTTGCATACAGCTCCCACAAAAAGCAATTACAGAATCACAGAATCTTTACAGTGCAGAAGGAGGTCATTCAGCCCATTGAGTCTGCACTGGCTCTCTGAAAGAACATTCTACCTATCCCCACTTACTTGCCTTATCCCCGCAACCTTGCACATTCCTTCTTTTCAGGTAGCAATCCAATTCCCTTTTGAATACCTCAGTTGAACCTGCCTCCACCACCCTCTCAGGAAGCTCGTTACAGACTCCAATCACCCTCTGGGCGAAAAAATGATTCCTCACATCATTGGCTGAGGGATAGGAAACAGAGAGTAATGGTTAATGGGTATTTTTCAGGTTGGAAGAAGGCTTGTAGTGGAGTTCCCCAGGGGTCGGTATTGGGACCTTTGCTTTTCCTAATACATATAAATGATCTAGATCTTGGTGTGCAGGGGACAATTACAAAGTTTGCAGACGACACAAAACTTGGGAGAATTGTAAACTGTGAGGAGGACAGTGTAGAACTTCAAAAGGACATTAACATATTGGCAGAGTGGGCAGATAGGTGACAGATGAAGTTCAATGCGCAGAAGTGTGAGGTGAAAGACTTCGGTACAAAGAACATGGAAAGACAGTATAAAATAAAGGATACTAATCTGAAGGGAGCGATGTGCAGGAGTAGAGAGACCTGGGTGTTTATGTACATAAGTCACTAAAGATAGAGAGAGCTGTTTCTAAAGCATACAGTATTCTAAACTTCATTAATAGGGGCATAGAGTACAAGAGCAGGGAGGTTATGATGAACTTATCTGAGACACTGGTTAGACATCAACTGGAGTATTGTGTACAGTTCTGTGGAACACACTATAGGAAGGATGTGAACGCATTGGAGAGAGTGCAGAAGAGGTTTACGAGAATGGTTCCAGGAATGAGACACTTCAGTTATGAGGAAAGATTGGAGAAGTTGGGACTGTTTTCTCTGGAGAGGAGAAGGCTAAGAGGAGACTTGATAGAAGTTTTCAAAACCATGAGGGGTCTGGATAGGGAGAAACTGTTCCTGCTCGTAAATGGATCGAGAACCAGAGGGCACAGTTTTGAAGTGTTTTTCAAAGGAAGCAAATGCGAGGTGAGAAAAAACTTCTTCACACACACAGCAAGTAGTTAGGGTTTGGAATGCACTGCCAAGAAGTGTGGTGGTGGCAGGTTCAATTGAGGCATTCGAGAAGGCATTGGATGGCTGTTTAAATAGAAGGAATGTGCAGGGTAACGGGGCAAAGGCAGGAGATTGGCACTAAGTTAAAATGCTCAGAGAGCCGGTGCAGACATGATGGGCTGAATGGCCTCCTTTTACATCGTAACAATTCTGTGCGTATTACTCCTTTTGCCAATTATTTTGAATCTGTGCCCTCTAATTCTTGATTCTTGTCTTGTGTGGGAACAGTTTCTCACTATTTACCTTGTCCAGGATCTTGAATACCCCTATCAAGTCCCCTTTCAGCCGCCTTTTCTCCAATGGAAACATCCCAACCTCTCCAATTTTTCCTCATAGCTACAATTCTTCATCCCAGGAATCATTCTTGTGAATCTCCTCTGTACTCCCTCCAATGCCTTCACATCCATCCTCAAGTATTGCACCCAGAACTGGCAATGACCAGATCATTTTTTTTTAGTTATTTTGATTGAAGGATAACTAATGGCCGGGACACCAGGGAGAACTCCCTTCTGGTCCTCTTTAAATAGTGGTGGTGGGATCTTTTACTTTCACCAGAGTGGGCAAATAGAGCCTCGGTGTAACATTTAATCTGAAAGACAGCACTCCTACAGTGCAGCACTCCTACAGTACAGCACTGGGCGTGTCAGCCTTATTTCTGCTCAAGTTTCTGGAATGGGATTTGAAGTCATGACCTGTGACCAGGTTAGTGTGTTACCCATTGTGCCAGGGCAAACACCTTGTCAATTTGCTCGTTTTATTGTGGTCTCAAAGCATATTGCTGCAAAATGGATATGAAGGTAACAGGAGGGTGTGTTCTGTCAGGGGCGGCACATCCTCATGCTGCCACTCCACTTCTCAGTTGGCCAACGGGAAGGATCCAAGAGCTTCCTACATCCCTGCTTCCCATCTCGTGAAAGAGCGAGGCCTGGACATTGCCTGTGTTCTACAGTTGGGAATATCACATGCCTGCTTCCAACTATACCAATCAGTATCGAAGCACCTGAAGCTTATGTGTATTGTGTATTATGTGTATCCTTGTGTATATTGACCTTGTAAGTCCTCTAATTGTAAATGCGGTTTCTGAAGCCTTGTGGGCTCTTCGCAAATGTTCCACTTACACAGACTGATCTACATTGGGCTTAACAAAGTCTTAAGTGAGTAATCTACAAAGAGAAAACCATTTCCCCTTGCACTGGCAAACAAATACTTGTTAAAAGTGGTAATCCAGTTTTAAACATACACAGTTGTTCCCAGATGTTGTAAACACAACATTCTATCCTGTTGACTTGATATGCACTCACCAAGCTCCTGGTAAAACTATCATGTGAGATGCTGCAACAATTTTCTTTCAATCTTTCCTCAGACCCTTTTCAGTGCACTCTGGCCTTTTGGCCATTTGTTTCCGCTTTATTCTAAAATCCATGTTATAAGTCCAAACCAGACTCTCAAAAACCACCATAGATCGTTGAGGGTAGCAGTGTGATTACATTGACTGAGTAATCGCTCTACTCTCTGGGATCAGTCTAAAACCTTCATGAACAACGAAAGGCCCAGAACATGAGCACCACTAACCGAAAAAAGCATAGGATAGCGGATGAGTGCAACTTGTTATGATCTCAGCTGATGTTACCACTGGACAAGCCAGATCCCAGCTTGGAACCCTGCTTGATAGATCCTAACTTTTATATTTTGTTTAAAACTGTGGAGGACGGCCACTGAACATAGTCACAGGAGTCAGCTGATGAACTTTTAACAAAAGAATAAATTATTTATTAAACAAGAAAAGACGATCTATATTAGAATACTCCTTCACACACGACTATACCGTTACAGATATATACAAATTTGTGAGGATAACAGAAGTTACAAAAGCTATCCGATACTCTAATGTCCCCAGTAAGTACACAGCCCATGTAAACCCATAGGCAACCTGTGATCAGACGCATCACACTCTGAAACCAAGTGACAGATGCCTCCCCAAACAGATGCTATGGATCTCTCGCCAACTCCCCCTAGATGCTTGTCACCCTATGAGCCAACCGGCCTCACTGAACTCCGTCTTTCATACACGAGGGCTTGCAATCTCCACTCTCGAAGAACCTGCTTTGGAATCTGCTCCCAAACGACATTTTCTTTTGGATGTCTTCCACAAGGGTCCAGCTCCAGGGTCCCAAACTCTCTTTCCGATGTTCCTCTCACCTGGATCGCCACGTGCATTCAAGCTTTGCCTTCCACGTACTCTCAAATGCTCAGCCATGCCAACAGGACGCCACGGCTTCATCTGCCCGTAGTCAAGAGTTACAGACCTTTGGCTGTCCCCTTGGATCTTCAGGCTTCTCGCAATCTATTTTTGCTTTAAGTCTGCGTCCTGCAGCTTTTTCCCTTTGCTGGGAGCCTTCCTCTCTGCTCCTTGCTTTCACTTCCACTGTACAGGGCCTTGTTCTAGATTCCTGTCGTTGTCCTTCGACTTAACTTAAAGGGCTTCTTGGGACCTTCTCTTCTTCATTTAGGACTTGCTCCCTGCCGTTCCCTCTCGCAGTAGACTGCTGACAATTTGGTATCTCCCTTGAGGCCCAGAACTCACTTGGCATTCACTGTTACTTTAACTTGAGAGCAACTCATCTAAGACTCTCAGACTTAATTTCCTCTGCAGTCTACTACTATGTCCATCCCGAGAGACACTTCAACTGTTCCCTTCACCTCAGCATAATCGCCAATTGAACTGAAACTGCTTTCAGTTTCTCTGTGTCTTTGGGTCCCTCTCCCTGGAGCCCTGTTGCTAGGCAACAGCACAGTTTTTCTACCTAATGTTTGTTTTAACTTCTGTTCAAGAGTCATAATACCTCAGTAGAACGCAGGCACCTTTTAAAGCAAAACCAAAACTCAAGTTCCCCCCTTCACACACAAATACAGAAATACAAATTAAAATTAAACTTAAAGCGAAGGCTCATTACTAACATCCACAAATACCAAAGTAACTTACTTAAACTATCTCTAGTTCCTAACACACTCCATTGCAAATTGTTGGGGAACCACGGTCACAATTATAAAAATGTACAGCAAATGAGGAGGCCATTAAGCCCATCATTCCTCTGCCAGCTAGTTGAAAGGGCTATCCATTTAGTTCCATTCCCTGCACATTTCCCCATTGCACTGAAAATATCTCCTTTTAACTATTCATGTAATTCCCTTTTGAAAGTTACTACTGGATCTAAGGGATATGAGAAAGCTCTGGCTGGTAAAAGTAGGGAAAATCCCAAGATATTCTATCAGTATATCAATGGGAAGAGGATAACCAGGGAAAGAGTAGGGCCCATTAGGGACCAAGGGGGCAATCTATGGGTGGAGCCAGAGGACATCGGTAGAGTGTTGAACGAATACTTCACATCCGTCTTCACCCAAGAGAATGAGAATGAAGGTATTGAACTTGGGGAGTGCGACTGTGAGGTATTTCAGCAAATTGATATAGGGAGTGACAAGGTATTGGAGGTGTTGGCAGGCTTAAAAGTGGACAAATCTCCAGGTCCAGATGATCTGTGCCCCAGACTGCTGAGGGAGGCAAGGGAGGAGCTCGCAGAGGCTCTGACTCAAATTTTTAATTCCTCTCTAGCCACGGGGGAGGTGCCAGAGGACTGGAGAACAGCTAATGTGGTTCCGCTATTTAAGAAGGGTTGTAGAGATAAGCCAGGGAACTACAGACCAGTGAGTCTCACGTCAGTGGTAGGGAAACTATTGGAGAAAATTCTGAAGGAGAGAATCTATCTCCACGAGGAGAGGCAAGGTTTGATCAGGGATAGTCAGCATGGCTTTGTCAGAGGGAGGTCATGCCTAACAAATTTGATTGAATTTTTTCAGGAGGTGATCAGGTGTGTAGATGAGGGTAGTGCAATTGATGTAGTTTATATGGATTTCAGCAAAGCCTTTGACAAGGTCCCACATGGGAGACTTATAAAGAAGGCAAATGCACATGGGATACAGGGTAATTTGATAAGGTGGATTTAAAATTGGCTTAGTTGTAGGAGACAAAGCGTGATGACAGAAGGCTGCTTTAGTGACTGGAAGCCCGTGTCCAGTGGCATACCACAGGGATCTGTGCTCAGTCCCCTATTATTTGTCATTTATATCTACGACATAGATGACTATGTGGGGGGTAGGATTAGTAAGTTTGCAGATGACACAAAGATTGTCCGGGTGGTTAACAGTGAGGTTGAGTGTCTTGGGCTACAGGAAGATATAGACGGGATGGTCAAATGGGCAGATAAGTGGCAGATGGAATCTAACCTTGAAAAGTGTGAGGTGATACACTTTGGAAGGAGTAATTTGACAAGGAAATATTCAATGAACGGCATGACACTAGGAAGGTCTGAGGAACAAAGGGACCTTGGCGTGTGTGTCCATAGATCTCTGAAGGCGGAGGGGCATGTTAGTGGGGTGGTGAAAAAGGCATTTGGGACAATTGCCTTTATCAATCGTGGCATAGATTACAAAAGTAGGGAGGTCATGTTGGAGTTGTATAGAACCTTGGTGAGGCCACAGCTGGAGTACTGTGTACAGTTCTGGTCGCCACATTATAGGAAGGATGTGATTGCACTGGAGGAAGTGCAGAGGAGATTCCCCGGGATGTTGTCTGGGATGAAACATTTAAGTTATGAAGAGAGGTTGGATAGACTTGGGTTGTTTTCGTTGGAGCAGAGAAGACTGAGGGGCGACCTGATCGGGGTGTACAAGATTATGAGGGGCATGGACAGGGTGGGTAGGGAGCAGCTGTTCCCCTTAGTTGAAGGGTCAGTCACGAGGGGACATAAGTTCAAGGTGAGGGGCAGGAGGTTTAGGGGGGGGTGTGAGGAAAACCATTTTTACCCAGAGGGTGGTGACGGTCTGGAATGCACTGCCTGGGAGGGTGGTGGAGGCGGGTTGCCTCACATCCTTTAAGAAGTACCTGGATGAGCACTTGGCACGTCATAACATTCAAGGCTATGGGCCAAGTGCTGGTAAATGGGATTAGGTAGGTAGGTCAGGTGTTGCTCACGTGTTGGTGCAGATTCGATGGGCCAAAGGGCTTCTTCCGCACTTTGTGATTCTGTGATCTGTTTCCACCCTTCCAGGCAGTACATTCCATATCATTATAACTCACTGCCCAAAAAAAAAAATTCTCCTCATCTCCCTTCTGGTTCTTCTGTTTCCTCAAGTTACCAATGCTCCTGTCTGTGGAAACAGTTTCTCCCTATTCACTCCATCAAAACCCCTCATAATTTTGAACACCCCTATTAAGTATTTCCTTAACCTCTATGCTCTGAGGAGAATAATCCCACCTTCTTTTGTGTCTCCACGCAACTGGAGCCCCTCACCCTGCTTCATTCTAGTAAATATCCTTTTCTCCAAGGCCTCGGGAACCTCCTTAAAGTGTATTGGCAGATTGGGCATTGTACTTTCATTGAGGTTTAGCACAACTTTATTTCTTATGTACTCTTCTATTTATAATGCCTTGGGCACTCTTTTTTTAACAACATGTTTAACACACATGCCTTTAATGGGAGGTGATGGCATAGTGGTATTGTTGCTGGACTAGTATTCCAGAGATCCAGGGTAATGCTCCGGGGACCTGGGTTCGAATCCCGCCACGGCAGATGGTGGAAGTTAAGTTCAATAAAAATCTGGAATTAAAAGTGCAATAATGACCATGAAACCATTGTCGATTGTTGTAAAAACCCATCTGGTTCACTAATGTCCTTTAGGGAAGGAAATTTTCCAGACCCACATTGATGTAGTTGACTCTGAAATGGCCTAGCAAGCCAGTCAGTTGTTAAAAACCACGACAAAGACACAAAAAAGGAATGAAACTGGACGGACCACCGGCATTGACCTAGGCACCGGAAATGACAACGGCAAACTCAACCCTGTCAACCCTGCAAAGTCCTCCTCATTAATATCTGGGGGCTAGTGCCAAAATTGGGACAGCTGTCTCACAGACTAGTCAAGCAACAAACATCCTGACATAGTTATCCTCATGGAATCATACCATAGAGATAATGTTCCTGACTCCACCATTACCATCCCTGGGTATGTCCTGTCCCGCCGGCAGGACAGACCCAGCAGAGGTGGCGGCACAGTGGTATACAGCCAGGACGGAGTTGCCCTGGGAGCCCTCAACATCTACTCCGGAACCCATGAAGTCTCATGGCATCAGGTCAAACATGGACGAGGAAACCTCCAGCTGATTACCATGTACCACCCTCCTTCAGCTGATGAATCAGTGCCACTCCATGTTGATCATCTCTTGGAAAAAGTACTGAGGATGGCAAGAATGCTCTCTGGGTAGGGACTTCAATGTTCATCACCAAGAGTGGCTCGGTAGCACCACTACTGACCGAGGTGGCCGAGTCCCAAATGACATAGCTGCTAGACTGAGTCTGCGGCAGGTGGTGAAGGAACCAACAAGAGGGAAAAATATACTTGACCTTATCCTCACCAACCTGCCTGGTGCAGATGCATCTGTCCATGACAGTATCGGTAGGAGTGACCACCGCACAGTCATTGTGGAGATGAAGTCCAGCCTTCACATTGAGGATACCCTCCATCGTGTTGTGTGGCACTACCACAGTGCTAAATGGGATAGATTTCAAACAGATCTAGCAGCTCAAGACAGGGCAACATGAGGCGCTGTGGGCCATCAGCAGCAGCAGAATTGGACTCGAACACAATCTGTAACTTCATGGCCCGGCATATCCCCCGCCCTCCCGTTGCCATCAAGCCAGGGGATCAACCCTGGTTAAATGAAGAGTGCAGGACGGCATGAGGTGTCAACCTGGTGAAGCTATAAAACAGGACTACTTGCATGCCAAACAGCATAAGCAGCAAGTGATAGACAGAGCTAAGCGATCCCGCAACCAACAGACCAGATCTAAGCTCTGCAAACCTGCCACATCCAGTCGTGAATGATGGTGGATAATTAAACAACTCACTGGAGGAGGATACTCCACAAATAACCCCATCCTCAAATGATGGAGGAACCCAGCACATCAGTACAAAAGATAAGGCTGAAGCATTTGCTACAATCTTCAGCCAGAAGTGCCGAATGGATGATCCATCTTGGCCTCCTCTGGAGGTCCCCAGCATCACAGATGCCAGTCTTCAGCCAATTCGATTCACTCCACACGACAACAAGAAATGGCTGAAAGCACTGGACACTGCAAAGGCTATGGGCCCTGACAATATTCCGGCAATAGTACTGAAGACTTGTGCTCCAGAACTTGCTGCACCCCTAGCCAAACTGTTCCAGTACAGCTACAACACTGGCATCTACCCGACTATGTGGAAAATTGCCCAGGTATGTCCTGCACACAAAAAGCAGGACAGGTCCAACCTGGCCAATTACCGCCCCATCAGTCTACTCTCCATCATCAGTAAAGTAATGGAAGGGGTCATCAACAGTGCTATCAAGCGGCACTTGCTTAACAATAATCTGCTCACTGATGTCCAGTTTGTGTTCCACCAGGCCACTTAGCTCCTGACCTCGTTATAGCCTTGGCTCAAACATGGACAAAAGGGCTGAACTCCCGAGGTGAAGTGAGAGTGACTGCGCTTGACATCAAGGCAGCATTTGGCCGGGTGTGGCATCAAGGAGCCCTAGTAAAACTGGAGTCAATGGGAATCAGGGGGAAAACTCTCCATTGGTTGGAGTCATACCTAGCACAAAGGAAGATGGTTGTGGTTGTTGGAGGTCAGTCATCTCAGCTCCAGGACATCACTGCAGGAGTTCCTCAGGGTAGTGTCCTAGGCCCAACCATCTTCAGCTGCTTCATCAATGACCTTTCTTCCATCATAAGGTCAAAAGTGGGAATGTTCGCTGATGACTGCACAATGTGCAGCACCATTCACAACTCCTCAGATACTGAAGCAGTCCATGTCCAAATGCAGCAAGACCTGGACAATATCCAGGCTTGGGCTGACAAGTGGCAAGTAACATTTGCGTCACATAAGTGTCAGGCAATGACCATCTCCAGCAAGAGAGAATCCAACCATCGCCCCTTGATGTTCAATGGCATTACCATCACTGAAACCCCCACTATCAACTTCCTGAGGGTTACCATTGATCAGAAGCTGAACTGGTAAATATAAATACTGTGGTTACAAGAGCAGGTCAGAGGCTGGGAATTCTGTGATGTGTAACTCACCTTCTGACCCCCCCAATCCCTGTCCATCATCTACAAGTCAGGAGTGTGATGGAATACTCCCCATTTGCTCGAATGAGTGCAGCTCCAACAACACTGAAAAAGCTGGACACCATCCAGAACAAAGCAGTCCACTTGTTTGGCACCACATCCACAACCATTCACTCCTTCGACCACCAATGCAGAGCAGCAGCAGTGTGTACCATCTACAAGATGCACTGCAGGAGTTCACCAAGGCTCCTTAGGCAGCACCTTCCAAACCCACGACCACTACCACCTCAAAGGACAATGGCAGCAGATAGATGGGAACACCACCACCTGAAAGTTCCCCTCCAAGTCACTCATCTTGGAAATATATTGCCGTTCCTTCACTGCTGCTGGGTCAGAATCCTGGAATTCCCTTCCTAACAGCACTGTGGGTGTGCCTGTGCCACATGGACTGCAGCGGTTCAAGAAGGCAGCTCACCACCACCTTCTCAAGGGCAGCTAGGGATGGGCAATAAATACTGGCCCAGCCAGCAAAGCCCACTTCCCATGAATGAATTAAACAAAAAATGTGAGACAGTAAATCGAAGCACACCTTCTCAGTTGGATGTTAAAGGTTTCCATGATGAAGAAGAGCACACAGTGCTCCCCGATGTTCCAGCCAATAGTTATCCCTCAGCCAACATCACTAAATCTGACCATTGTCATACTGTTGTTGTGGGAGCTTACTGTGTGCAAATTGGCTGCAGTATTTCCCACATTATAAGAGTGACTGCACTTGAAGTCATTAGTTGGCTGAGAAACACTTGGCATGTGGGGATGTCCTCTGCTTGTGAAAGTTGCTAAATAAATGCAAAGGGTTTTTTTTAATCCCTTTTCTTCCCACTGTTTTTTGGAAAAAATGAGTCAGATTAGGAAACTGCAACTTGTTTTAATTTCCTCATCCTAAGAGAAAACATAGGGAGTTTGGAATCCTTCCCAAAAATTGAGCTATAACCGGAACATTATTATCCCATGACCCATTTCATTAACGTACTTAAGGACAAGCGTGAGAATTTGGGTTTAAATGGGTATTTAAAATACAATATTTATCTCGCAGACAAACACCAGCAGCAAAGAACCAATTCATTCAACTGGTATCATATTGAAAACATGAAATAGAAACAGGAGAAGATCATATGGCCCATTGAGCCTGCTCCACTATTCAATACGATCATGGATGACCTTAAATTTCAACTCCAATTTCTTGTTCGCTCCCTTAATCCCTTGATTCCCTGAGAGACCAAAATTCTGCATACCCCAGCCTTAAATATATTGAACAAGGGAGTATTCACAATCCTTTTGGGTAGAGAATTCCAAAGATTCTCAACTCTTTGAAGGAATTTCTCGTCATTGCCGGCCTAATTGATCATCCTGAGGCTGCGACCCTGTGGTGTAGATTCACCAGCTAGGGGAAACAATCTGTGTCTACCCTGTCAAGCCCCTTCAGAGTCTTAACACAAACAGAAAATGCTGGAAAAACTCAGCAGGTCAAACAGCATCTGTGGAGAGAAAAACAGTGTTACCGTTTCAGGTCTGTATGACTTGTCTTCAGAACTTCAGAGTCTTGTATGTTTCAATGAGATCTCCTCTCATTCTTCTAAACTCCAAAGAGTTTTGGCCTAATTTACTCAGCAGTTCATCATAGGACAACCCTTTTATCCCGAAGTCCAATCTAGTGAACCCTTCGCTGTACTGCCTCCAGGGTAAGTATATCCTTCGTTAAAACTATGCACAGTACTCAGAATGTAGTCTCACAAAGCCTTGTACAATTGCACCTAGACCATGCTAACTTTCTATGTTCCTTACACAAGCACACACAAGTCCCTCTGAACATTTGCAAGTTTCACTTCTTTTAAAAGATATTCTGCTTTTCTATTCTTGCTACGCAAGCCAATAACCTCACACTTGCCATGTTATTATCCACCTTGTTGCCCGATCATATATAAAAAAACAGAAAGTGCTGGAAAAACTCAGGCCTGGCAGCATCTGTGGAGCAAGAAGCAGAGTCCAGTATGACTTTTCTTCAGAACTAAAGATAGGTAGAAATGTGATAAGTTTTTTGCTGTTGATAAGGGGATTGGGGGGGGGCTGATCAGCTGGAACAAAAGGGAAGTTCAGGCAAAAGTTAGTGGGCGGGGAGATTAAATTACAAACATGTCATGGAACAAGAGGCAAAGGGAGTCATGGTAGTAGTAAAGAAACAAATCACTGGCCCAGAGTAGGTGTTAATAGCAGAATAAAGGTCAGCTCTGTCTGAAAGCAAAAACATGAAAACAAGATACAAATTGGCACTTGGGGCGGGAAAAAAAATCAAAATGGAGGACAGAATTCATGCTCTGAAATTGTTGAACTCAATGTTGAGTCCAGAACACTGTGAAGTGCCTATCTGAAGATGAGATGCTATTCCTCCAGCTTGTGTTGGGCTTTACTCGAACATAGCAGCAGGACAGAAATGTGAGCATGAGAGCAGGGTGGTTAATTGAAATCGCAAGTGACCGGAAGGTCAGGGTTATGCTTGCAGACTGAGTGGAGGTTTTTTCACAAAGCGGTCGCCCAGTCTGCATTTGGTCTCCCCAATGTAGAGGAAACTGCAATCACTTAACCTGTCTATGGCTCCTTGCACCTCGTTCTGTCCTTCTCACAGCTTGCATTACCACCTAAGACCATAAGATGTAGGAGCAGAAGTAGGCCATTCGGCCTATCGAATCAACTCCGCCATTCAATGAGATCATGGCTGATCTGATAACCCTCAATTCCACGTTCCTGCCTTTTCCCCATAACCCTTGATTCCCTTACTGATCAAAAATCTGTCTATCTCAGCCCTGAATATACTTAACGACCCAGACTCTACAGCCCTCTGCGGTAAAGAGTTCCACAAATTCACTACCCGCTGAGAGAAGAAATTCCTGATCATCTCAGTTTTAAATGGGCTCTGAGATAATGCTCTCTGGTCCTAGACTCTTCCACAAGGGCAAACAACCTCTCAGCATCTACCCTGTCAAGCTTCCTAAGAATCTTATATGTTTCAATAAGGTCGCCCCTCATTCTTCTAAACTCCAATGAATACAGGACCAACTTACTCAACCTCTCCTCATAAAATCCCTCCATCCCCAGGATCAACCTTGTGAACCTTCTCTAGACTGCCTCCAATGCCAGTATATCTGTCCTTAAATAAGGGGACAAAAACTGTTCACAGTATTCTAGCTGTGGTTTAACTAGTGCCATGTATAGTTTTAGCAAGACTTCCCTATTTTTATACTCTATTCACTTTGAAATAAAGGCCAACATCCCATTTGCCTTCCCTATTACCTGCTGAGCTTGTGTGTTAGCTTTTTGGGATTCACGCACAAGGACCCCCAAATCTCTGTGTGCTGCAGCTTTCTGCGGTCTTTCTCCATTTAAATAATATTCAGCACCTCTATTCTTCTTGTCAAAGTGCATAACCTCACATTTTCTCACATTATATTCTATCTGCCATGTTTTTGCCCACTCACTTAACCTGTCTATATCCCTCTGTAGACTCTTTGTGTCATCCTCACCACTTGCCTTCCCACCTATTTTTGTGTCACCTGCAAACTTGGCGAAAGTACATTCATTTCCCTCATCCAAGTCATTAATATATATTGTAAATAATTGTGGCCCCAACAGTGATCCCTGTGGCACTCCACTAGTTACAGGTTGCCATCCTGAAAATGCCCCCCGTATCCCAACTCTGTCTTCTATTAGTTAGCCAGTCCTCTAGCTTTGAATCATCAGCAAACTTAGATTCCCTCTGTCTCTTCATCTCAGTCAATAATACAAATTGTAAATGGCTGAGGCCTCAACATCGATTCTTGTGGACCTCCACTAGTTACAGCCTTCCAATTTGGAAATACCCTGTTTATCCCTACTCTTTGCTCCCTGTCCATTAACCAATATATTATAATATATTAACCCCAACTCCATGAGCCTATCTGCCACATTAACTTTTTGTGTCGCACCTTATCTAATGTCTTATGGAAATCCACATACGCTACACCTATTGGTTTCCCCTTTATCTACCCAACTAGTTACACCCCTGGGGGGCAGGTTACCTGAGTTGGCTAGATGGGTAGCGCAGCTTCAATTTCCATTCCAGCTGAAGAAGCTTTGGGATCTGCCTCCTCACCCTGCCCCTGAGAGTGGAAGGCAATTTCAAACCACCACAAAAAAAACTGCCAAGGAAACAGCTCAGGTTGAAGCAGCAGGCAACAATGAGCCAAAGGACCTGCTGTCAGGCAGAACACATATGAATGAATGAGTTACATCTTTAAAAAAAACTCTAACTAATTTGTCAAACATGATTTCCCTTTTCATAAAACCATGTTGACTTTGATCATACTATGAACTTCTAAGTGAATTGTTAAGACTTCCTCAATAATAGATGTCAGTAGTTTTCTGATGACTGATGTCAAACTAGCTTGGCCAATGCTTCCCTGTTTTCTCTCTCCCTCCTTTCTTGAATAAAAGTGTTACCTTTTCTGAGTTGCAATCTGCCGGGACCATCCTAGGATGTAGGGAATTTTGGAAAATCAGAACCAGTGCATCCATTTTCTCTGCAGCTACCTCTTTTAGATTCCTAGTATGTAGGCCATCCTTACTTTACCAAACGTATTCTTTGTTGCAGAGTGATTCCCTCCTGTTTAATTCATTCTCTTTCAAAGCATAGATGGGGATTTATCAGGTTTAGACCCTTAAGTTTCTCCAGTAATTTTTTTTCTCCTGATATTAATTACCTGAATTCTCTCACTCTTATTACCCCCTTGGTTATGCTTTATTTCTAGGTATATGTATTTTCTCCCTTGATTATTTTCTGTTGTTCAGTGCTGTTTTTCTCAGTACTACGAGGGCAGGGCAGCATGGTCGAGATGTCAACAAAGCTCCCTCTACACTGTCGAATCAAAGACTGCCTGGGAAGGTGCAACACTGTTTGTCCACTGATTTAAAGCTCCCTTTTCATCATCTGTCCGTTACAAGGATTGCTTTGTTCCACTAATACAACATTGTCCACATCCATCTCTACCTTGCCATTTCTGTCCTCAACTTTCTTGTCTCTGTTGAAACCCAGATCCCCACTTTCATCACTTTGAAACTTGATCTCACAAATACTGCCCAAGCTATCCTCTAGAAATTGCAAACCAATGAGAATGCCAGAGCCTCTGACTTTATACACAAGGCCTCGTAATCCCATCACTCTTAAGCTTGCTTAGATCTGCTGTCTCCCTGCGCTCCAGTGATTAATGTTTCCTTCCTTTCATTTACTTTAGGTTAAACTCCTTTTCATATTTAACATCTTCCTCTTTCTACTTGTATATATCTCTTTGCTTCCTTTTTCACTCTCACCACTTGTGCGAGTACTCTCACATTCACTTTACACTTCTCTTTCTCGCTCTTTGTGTTTCCTTCAGTTTCTCTCTCACTCCTCTTTTTCTTTGCTATTTCTTGCCTCTCTCTTACCTCTTTCTTTCTCTCTCTCCCCCTTCCCCCACCGTCGCCTCCTTTTCCTCCCCTAAGGTTTTGTCACAGGTCCAAATTACTATTTGGCCCTAAATGTGTATAATAATTAAGGAGCAGTTGGAGATGTTTCCCCTCAGTAAACCGTACATATGTTTTCAATTACCAGCGCAAACCCACAGCAGTCTTCCTCTACCAGATATATTCTTTGTTGCGGAGTGATTCCCTGCCTCTTGTTTGATTCATTCTCTTACAAAGCCTAGATGCTGCCCAGAAAGCTATTGTGAGAAACCCCTTAGTCTTTACTAAAGAAAATAAGTGAATAAAAATACTTCCATTTTTGCTTTTTTTTTTAAACAAAAAGTGAGCAAGGCTAGTTCATAATCACTGAATTTGTGCAGTAGATAGCTAATGCAGGCTAGGCTTAATCCCCAGTCTATGCTGAGTTCATCAGTGCTAGAACTGACTTTAGTTCTTCTGGCCTAGAGAGGTAAAATCAGTGAAACAGGCCCTTGCTCTCCCTACTGCCTCTGCTTCACCTCTTTTTCACCTCATCCTGGTGACTGTTGTGCTGAAAGAGAGACATGGCAAAACATTGGAAGACTATAGATATGGCTTCACAGTGACGCTTTCCACAGCCAGTTAGTCTGGTGATCACTGTTTCAGCTTTCAGTTAGAAATGGCCAGTTGGACACCATACCAGGGGCTTCATGTTGAGTGTCAAAACCAAGAAGGTACTGCTCAAGAAATGGCCAAGGGTGTTGTTGATGGGCAAGATATTTGGTGGTGTGAGCAGCCAAGGGTGTAGCTGGATGAGGGAGCACAGCAGATCCAGAATGTGAATGAGAGGTGGTTGAGGTTCTGCCATCAATGCATGAGGCAGGATGTAAGGAAAGACAGAATGTGAAATATTAGATGGGATTAGCGTAGTGAGAGAGGATCGAGGATCAGTTCAGCATCTCTGAAAGTAAGGGCTGGATTTATGCGGAGTCAAGAAGGTGCCACGGAGCTTTGAAAATGCCGGTCGGGACCCTGAAGCGGAGGTCGTGCCTCCATTTCCGACGGATTCAGTTTTTGCTGGTAGGGGACAGGGTGTGATTCACATAGGCAGGAAAACTGAATTCAGCAGAATCATTTGAATTTGTTGCTGAGTTCAAACAGATCCTATTTTTGCTTTTCCAAGGGCCTTAACTTGCAGTTTAGCAGTCACGAAATGATGGAGCAAACGTAAATGTTCTTGAAGGGCAGATAAGGTCTGTTTAAGTGTCATGATCTGAAGTTTTTTAAATCCCTTGCTCTTTAAACTTGAAAAGGAAACAGGCTTAAGATGCCAGTGAGAGTTTAAAAAATGCCATCTGCAGGACTGCTTTGATTAACTGGCCATCTGGTGTAGGTTAGACATGACCACCTGTCCCACAGTTTCAGTAGAATCCATTGTTCCCAAGGGCTGTTATTATGATATTATAAATGCTTGGGTGAGTTTCAAAATCTACAGTTATCTCAGCGGAGTGTGGGGAGTTGGGTTCTGAGTTCTGAGTTTGGTTGACAGTTTGAGGAGGCTAATAAATGATTAGCTGTCTTTGATGTAGCTACTGCTTGCTTTTATAACAGATTAACCACTTGAGATTTAAAAGCTTTGTATGGGTTTTACCAATGGGAGTTTTTCACTGTCAAAAGTGTATGAGTGAGAGTTGCATTCGATTGTTACAAGTTGTTTTTTTTTCATCGCTGTGGCTCCTAAGGTCTGCTCATGGTGAGTGGCTCTGGATGTGGGGTCTGAGGGGGCATGGGGATATGAGGGGGTCATGAGGGTTGGTGAAGACATGGGGTGGCATGGAGATATGAGGGGGGCATGAGGGTGGGTGGGGGTTTGAGGGCTGAGACCTAGAGGACCTAACAGCTTTCAAAAACAACTGGGACGGAACACAGACAATTGAGGTGGGCCTTCTAACCAGTCTGCCTTGGCACACCCTCACTTCTGTGGCCACCTTTAAACTTGAAAACATCTGCTTCTAGGGCCGGCGGGCTCTACCCTATCCCACCCCCACTTCCCTGGTGTGAAACTTGAGTCGTTAATGGGTTGGTCTGCTGAGTTGAGAAATTTACTGACTCCAGCTGCCCACCTCAGTAGCAGAAATCCGGCCTTAGAAACCTACACCTGGGTAAAATGCATCCTAGGCTGCAACGGGAAGCAAGAGAAGATCCAGCAGAGGCTCTGATCATCGTTTTTTAATCCTCTCTGGCTAGGTGTGAGGCCAGAGGATTGTTGTTTAAAATGAGTTAGACCAAGAAATTACAAGCCAGTCAGCCTAACATATGTGATGGGAAAATTATTGGAAAAAAGTTCTGAGGGACAGGAATAATCTTCATTTGGGAAGACACAGATTAATAAAAAATAGTCAGCATGGATTTATTTTGGGAAAGTCATGTCTGACTAACATGATTGAATTTTTGAGCAGCTAAAGAAGAGGGTTGATGAGGGTAGTGCATTTGATGTAGTCTATATGGATTTTGGCAAGGCTTTTGATAAGGTCTTCCATGGCAGACTGTCACAGATGTAAAAGCCCCTGGGATCCAAGGCAAAGTGCCAAGTTCGATCCAAAATTGGCTCAGTAGCAGGAAGTTCACTCACTTACCTGCCTGCATGCTCACCAGCCCACTCATACTCACTCATTCGCACCCTCCCACCCATCCGCCCAATGCAAGACTACGGCAGCTAATTGTCATAATAAGGGGGGGTCTGTCCTATCTGCACCCACCTTTTCTAGTGCTCGCCAGCCTTCTGGTAGCATTGCCGCTGATTGAAAGATTTGGGCCAAGGATACTCTGTCAGATGCAGCATTTCCAGCATTTTCTATGTTTATTTCAGATTTCCAGCTCCTTCCCATTGGCACTCATCAAACCCTTTCCCCAGCACCCTGTGTTACTGATTGTTTCCCATCTGATGTTAATCC